>NC_091977.1:240989133-242189133 GCF_044704955.1 Pristiophorus japonicus | reverse complement strand
CATTTAGGACTGAGATGAGAGGTGACTTTAATATGCATTTAGATTGGGATAACCAAACTGGAAGCAATACGGTGGAGGAAGATTTCCTGGAGTGCATAAGGGATGGTTTTCCAGACCAATATGTCGAGGTACCAACTAGGGGGGAGGCCATCTTAGACTGGGTGTTGTGTAATGAGAGAGGATTAATTAGCAAGCTCATTGTACGAGGCTCCTTGAGGAAGAGTGATCATAATAAGGTTGAATTCTACATTAGGATGGAGAATGAAACAGTTAATTCAGAGACCATAGTCCAGAACTTAAAGAAGGGTAACTTTAAAGGTATGAGGCATGAATTGGCTAGGATACATAGGCGAATGATACTTAAGGGGTTGACTGTGGATGGGCAATGGCAGACATTTAGAGACCGCATGGATGAATTACAACAATTGTACATTCCTGTCTGGCGTAAAAATAAAAAAGGGAAGGGAGCTCAACTGTGGCTATCAAGGAAAATCAGGGATAGTATTAAAGCCAAGGAAGTGGCATACAAATTGGCCAGAAATAGCAGCGAACCCGGGGACTGGGAGAAATTTAGAACTCAGCAGAGGAGGACAAAGGGTTTGATTAGAGCAGGGAAAATAGAATACGAGAGGAAGCTTGCAGGGAACATTAAGACGGACTGCAAAAGCTTCCATACATATGTAAAGAGAAAAAAGTTAGTAAAGACAAACGTAGGTTCCCTGCAGTCAGAATCAGGGGAAGTCATAACGGGGAACAAAGAAATGGCAGACCAATTGATGAAGTACTTTGGTTCGGTATTCACTAAGGAGGACACAAACAACCTTCCGAATATAAAAAGGGTCAGAGGGTCTAGTTAGAAGGAGGAACTGAGGGAAATCCTTATTAGTCGGGAAATTGTGTTGGGGAAATTGATGGGATTGAAAGCCGATAAATCCCCAGGGCCTGATGGACTGCATCCCAGAGTACTTAAGGAGGTGGCCTTGGAAATAGCGGATGCATTGACAGTCATTTTCCAACATCCCATAGACTCTTGATCAGTTCCTATGGAGTGGAGGGTAGCCAATGTAACCCCACTTTATAAAAAAGGAGGGAGAGAGAAAACAGGGAATTATAGACCGGTCAGTCTGACATCGGTAGTGGGTAAAATGATGGAATCAATTATTAAGGATGTCATAGCAGCGCATTTGGAAAGAGGTGACATGATAGGTCCAAATCAGCATGGATTTGCGAAAGGGAAATCATGCTTGACAAATCTTCTGGAATTTTTTGAGGATGTTTCCAGTAGAGTGGACAAGGTCGAACCAGTTGATGTGGTGTATTTGGACTTTCAGAAGGCTTTCGACAAGGTCCCACACAAGAGATTAATATGCAAAGTTAAAGCACATGGGATTGGGGGTAGTGTGCTGATGTGGTTTGAGAACTGGTTGTCAGACAGGAAGCAAAGAGTAGGAGTAAATGGGTACTTTTCAGAATGGCATGCAGTGACTAGTGGGATACCACAAGGTTTTGTGCTGGGGCCCCAGCTGTTTACATTGTACATTAATGATTTAGACAAGGGGATTAAATGTAGTATCTCCAAATTTGCAGATGACACTAAGTTGGGTGGCAGTGTGAGCTGCGAGGAGGATGCTATGAGGCTGCAGAGTGACTTGGATAGGTTAGGTGAGTGGGCAAATGCATGGCAGATGAAGTATAATGTGGATAAATGTGAGGTTATCCACTTTGGTGGTAAAAACAGAGAGACAGACTATTATCTGAATGGTGACAGATTGGGAAAAGGGGAGGTGCAATGAGACCTGGGTGTCATGGTGCATCAGTCATTGAAGGTTGGCATGCAGGTACAGCAGGCGGTTAAGAAAGAAAATGGCATGTTGGCCTTCATAGCGAGGGGATTTGAGTACAGGGGCAGGGATGTGTTACTACAGTCGTACAGGACCTTGGTGAGGCCACACCTGGAGTATTGTGTACAGTTTTGGTCTCCTAAATTGAGGAAGGACATTCTTGCTATTGAGGGAGTGCAGCGAAGGTTCACCAGACTGATTCCCGGGATGGCGGGACTGACATATCAAGAAAGATTGGATCAACTGGGCTTGTATTCACTGGAGTTCAGAAGAATGAGAGGGGATCTCATAGAAACGTTTAAAATTCTGACGAGTTTAGACAGGTTAGATGCAGGAAGAATGTTTCCAATGTTGGGGAAGTCCAGAACCAGGGGTCACAGTCTAAGGATAAGGGGTAAGCCATTTAGGACCGAAATGAGGAGAAACTTCTTCACCCAGAGAGTGGTGAAACTGTGGAATTCTCTACTACAGAAAGTTGTTGAGGCCAATTCACTAAATATATTCAAAAAGGAGTTAGATGTAGTCCTTACTACTAGGGGGATCAAGGGGTATGACGAGAAAGCAGGAATGGGGTACTGAAGTTGCATGTTGAGCCATGAACTCATTGAATGGCGGTGCAGGCTCGAAGGGCCGAATGGCCTACTCCTGCAACTATTTTCTATGTTTCTATGTTTCTCTGACTCAAGCGTTCCAGCGGACTTCGCACTCTCCTTTCCAGTGACCACTCCCACTGGCCACTTCCAACCTGGACCTGTAAATAGCCACCTTGGCCAGGCCCAGGAGTAGACCCACAAGGATGTCCTCCGACTTGGCCACTGGTCACCCTCCCCTGCTCACTGCACCAGGTGGACAAAGATCTGGAGAGTGGGACATACTCATAACCCAGTGCATTAAGGAAGCCAAAGAGACAATGCTCATTATGACCTGCTATTCATAAAGACTTCAAACAATGCACCGAAAATGACACCCTCAAGGAACAACCACAAACTGATTTCCTTCATCGGATTTGAGATTTAGAAAACAAAAACTAGAAGCTAAGTATATTACAGGTTGAACCTCCCTGATCTGGAACCCTCAGGACCTGGCCTGTTCTCGATAAGGGATTTTTCCAGACGCAGGGTGGTCACATTAAATTGGACGGTACAGGTACTGAGCAAGGGGACATCAGGGCTGGCTGGCTTGGGGCTGGGAGTGCAACAGAGAGAACATGGGGGAGGGGGGCGTAGGGGCAGTAGATTGCGTAGTCAGGCCAGCGATTGCGGGTGTCGGCAGTGAGAAAGAACTTCAATTTATTCAATTTGTTCAAGTTGGAGTTCTGTGCATGCGTCACCCGGTGGCCAAGAATGGTTCTGGTCGAGGGGGTGATTCCAGATAAGGGAGTTCTGAATAAGGGAGGTTCAACCTGTATTTCAGAAGGGCTCATTTCATAGAAGGGGGAGATAAAGCAACACTTCAGTCGAGGATATGTGGACTATCTTTAAAGGAATAATGTTGAAAAAGAAAATAAATACTTACATTTATATAGCACCTTTCACAACCACCGGACATCTCAAAGCACTTTACAGCCAATGAAGTACTTTTGGAGTGTAGTCACTGTTGTAATGTGGGAAACGCAGCAGCCAATTTTCACACAGCAAGCACCCACAAACAGCAATGTGATAATGACCAGATATTCTATCTTTGTTATGTTGATTGAGGGATAAATATTAGCCAGGACACCGGGGGTAACTCTCCTGCCGGGCCAAATGGTCAACTTATCTATAACTATCTCCTGAATTGGTTTTTGTCTCTCGCCCAAAGCAAAATACTGCGGTTGCGAGAAATCTGAAATAAAAACAGAAAATGCTGGGAATATCAGCAGGTCAGGCAGAATCTGTGGAGAGGGAAATGGTTCAAGTCGATGACCTTTTGTCAGAACTGGAAAAAGTTAGAGATGTAACAGATTTTAAGCAAGTGCAGGGGCAGGGAAAGGAGGAGGGGAGGAAAGAACAAAAGGGAAGGTCTGTGATAGGGTGGAAGGGAGGAGAGATTAAATGACAAAAGGGATGATGGTCCAAAGAAAAAGGAGATGTTAATGGGACAAGTAAAGTAACAAAAGTTAGGTCTAGAGTAAATGGGAATAGCAGAATCATCAACAACAGTCCAAAAGAAATGGGGGCAGTGGTTATGGTCTGAAACTGCTGAACTCGATGTTGAATCAGGAGGGCTGTAACATGCCTATTCAAAAAATGAGGTGCTGTTCCTTGAGCTTCCGTTGAGCTTCATTAGAACATTGTAGGACGCTGAGGACAGAGAGGCCAGAGTGGGAGTGGATCTATTTCTGTTTGTCTCTCACTTTCCTCTTTTATGGCTTTGTTCAAATCTTTCCTTCTCCATGTTGGAATCTCTCTTCTCCTTCACTTCTGTTTCTCCCTCTATCCTTAACTTTTGTTCTTGCTCTTCCTCACTTTCATATCACATCCCTCAGTTTCATGTTTCTCTCTTTCTCCTCTTACTTTTCACTTTCTTTTATCTCCTCTTTCTGAACATTTTGATGTTATCTGCAGCTTTCTTTCATTCACTTATAGCACTGGAGCTCTGTGGGGGGTGGGGGCGGGGGGGTTGGCATGGATAAGATAAATGAGATGGATAATAAGATTTCTCAACTTGTCAGAGACGGGAGCTTACAACAGACAGGAGCTGTCCATTAATTACAGAGTGGGTACCAGTAATTAACAGAGAGCAGGGCTAAAGAGCAGGGTGTAGAGAGAAGGGCATTAATACATAATTACAGAACACTGAGCAGGGTTTTAAAATGGCGAAGGGTGAATTGATAGAGCTTTAATTGCAGAGCAGGAAGCAAACCTTTTATTATAGTGTGGGGTTTTAATTATAGAGCGGGGAATGGAACTGAAATTGCAAATCAGACAGCGAGGTGCACAGCTTTCAAAGAAGGATGGATCAGCAGGACATTAAAAAGCCAACTTCTTTTAAATGTTGGTAAGGACTAAGCCAACCATTCCAGTTGGTGTTGCACCAGTAGTGACAGTCTAATAGTCATATTAACAGTGCTCATGTTAAAAATTCACTAAAAATACACACCAAGAACAATTAGCACACACAGGTCTCCATGATTTATTTTTATTCGTTCTGCCATGTGGGTATCGCTGGTAAGGCCAGCTACTATTGCCCATCCATAA
This sequence comes from Pristiophorus japonicus, assembly GCF_044704955.1. Taxonomy (NCBI): domain Eukaryota; kingdom Metazoa; phylum Chordata; class Chondrichthyes; family Pristiophoridae; genus Pristiophorus; species Pristiophorus japonicus. The sequence goes on along the minus strand of NC_091977.1, from coordinate 242,184,113 downwards.
TTGCCCTTCAAAAGGTGGTAGTGAGCCACCTTTTTAAACCACTACAGTCCTTGTGGTGAAGGTACTCTCACAGTGCTGTTAGAGAGGGAGTTGCAGGATTTTGACCCAGCGACGATGAAGGAACACCGGTATATTTCCAAGTCAGGATGGAGTGTAACTTGGAAAGGAACTTAGAGATGGTGATGCTCCTACGCGCCTGCTGCCCATATCCTTCTAGGTGGTAGAGGTCACGGGTTTAGGAGGTACTGTCAATGAAGCCATGGCAAGTTGCTGCAGTGCATTTTGTCGATGGTACACACTGCAGCCACAGTACACCGGTGCTAGAGGGAATGAATGTTTACTGAGTGAATGAGTGGATGGGGTGCCAATCAAGCGGGTTGCATTGTCCTGGATGGTATAGAGCTTTTTGAGTGTTGGAGCTGCATTCATCCAGGCAAGTGGAGAGTATTCCATCACAGTCCTGACTTGTACCTTGCAGATAGTGGAAAGACTTTGGGGAGTCAAGAGGTGAGACACTCGTCTCAGGATATCAAGCCTCTGACCTGCTCTTGTTGCCACAGTATTTCTGAGGCTAATCCAGTTAAGCTTGTAGTCAATGGTGACCCCCAGGATGTTGATGGTGGGGATTTGGCAATGTTAGTGCTGTTGAATAGTAAGGGGCGGTGGTTGGACTCTTGCTTGTTGGAGATAGTCATTGCCTGTTTTTTTTGTGATGAGAAAGATATTTGCTAGTTATCAGCCGAAGCCTGAATGTTGTCCAGGTCTTGCTGCATGCGGGCATCGACTGCTCCATTATCTGAGGAGTTGCAAATGGAAGTGAACATTGAGCAGTCATCAGCGAACATCCCCACTTCTGACCTTATGATGGAGGGAGGTCATTGATGAAGCGGCTAAAGATGATTTGGCCTCGGACACTGTCCTGAGGAACTCCTGCAGTGATGTCCTTGGGCTGAGATGATTGACCTCCAACCACCACAACCATCTTCCTTTATGCTAGATAAGACTCCAGCCGGTGGAGAGTTGTTCCCAAGGTTCCCAGTGATTTCAATTTAACTGAGGCTCCTTGATGCTACACTCGGTCAAAGTCTGCCTTGATGTTAAGGGCAGTCTCTCTCATCTCATCTCTGGAATTCAACTCTTTTGTCTATATTTGGACCAAGGCTGTAATGAGGTCTGGAGCCGAGTGGTCCTGGCAGAACCCTAACTGAGCATCGGTGAGCAGTTTATTGATGAGTTAGTGCCACTTGATACCACTGTTGACGACATCTTCCATCCCTGAGCTGATGATTGAGAGTAGACTGATAGCTGGATTGGATTTGTCCTGCTTTTTGTGGACAGGAGATACCAGGGCATTTTTCCTCATTGCTGGATAGATGCCAGTGTCATAGCTGTACTGGAACACAGAGGCGCAGCTAGTTCTGGAGCACAAGTCTTCAGCACAATAGCCGGGATGCTGTTGGGGCCCATAGCCTTTGCTGTATCCAGTGTGTTCAGCCGATTCTTGATATCATGTGGAGTGAATCGAATTGGCAGAAGACTGGCTTCTGTGATGGTGGAAACCTCAATATGGATCACCAACTCGGCACTTCTGGCTGATGATGGTTGTAAACCCTTCAGCCTTGTCTTTTACACTCACGTGCTGGGCTCTGCCATCATTGAGGATGGGGATATTCATGGACCCTCCTCCTCCCGTTAATTGCCCACCACCATTCACAACTGGATGTGGCAGGATGGTAGAGCTTTGATCTGATCCGTTGACTGTGGGATTGCTTAACCCTGTCAAGAGCATGTTGCTTCCCCTGTTTAGCATGCATATAATCCTGTGTTGCAGCTTACCCAGGTTGTTACCTAATTTTTAGGTACACCTGGTGCTGCTCCTGGCATGCTCTTCTGCACTCCTCATTGAACGAGGGTTGGTCCCCGAGCTTGATGGTAATGGTAGAGTGAGGGATATGCTGGGCCATGAGGTTACAGATTGTGATGATATACAATTCCACTCCTGCTGATGGCCCACAGCACCTCATGGATGGCCAGTTTTGAGCTGCTAGATCTGTTCTGAATCTATCCCATTTAGCACGGTGGTAGTGCCACACAACATGATGGATGGTGTCCTCAGTGTGAAGATGGGCCTTCATCTCCACAATGACTGTGCGGTGGTCGCTGCGACAAATGCAGTCATGGATAGATGCATCTGCAACAGGTAGATTGGTGAGGACAAGGTCAAGTAGGTTTTTCCCTTGTGTTGGTTCTCTCACCACCTGCCGCAAGCCCATTCTGGCAGTTGTGTCTTCAGGACTCAGCCAGTTCAGTCAGTAGTGGTGCTATTGAGCCACTTTTGGTGATGGACATTGAACTCCCCCACCCAAAGTAAATTCTGTGCCCTTGCTACTCTCAGTACTTCTTCCAAGTGGTGTTTAACATGGAGGAGTATTATTTCATCAGCTGAGGGAGGGTGGTCGGTGGTAATCAAAGAAACATAGAAACATAGAAAATAGATGCAGGAGCAGGCTATTCAGCCCTTTGAGGCTGCACCACCATTCAATATGATCATGACTGATCAAGCAACCTCAGTACCCCACCCTTGCCTTCTCTCCATACCCCCTGATCCCTTTAGCCATAAGGGCCATATCTAACTCCCTTTTGAATATTTCTAACGAACTGGACTCAACAACTTTCTGTGGTGGAGAATTCCACAGGTTCACAACTCTCTGGGTGAAAAAGTTTCTCTTCATCTCAGTCCTATATGGCTTACCCCTAATCTTTAGACTGTGACCCCTGGTTCTGGACTTCCCCAACATTGGGAACATTCTTCCTGCATCTAACGTGTCCAGTCCCATCAGAATTTTATACGTTTCAATGAGATCCCCTCTCAGTCTTCTAAATTCCAGTGAGTATAAGCCTAGCCGACGCAGTCTTTCCTCATATGTCAGTCCTGCCATTCCAGGAATCAGTCTGGTGAACCTTCGCTGCACTCCCTCAATACCAAGCATGCCCTTCCTCAGATTAGGAGGCCAAAACTGCACACAATACTCAAGGTGTGGTCTCACCAAGGCCCTGTACAACTGCAGTAGGACCTCCCTGCTCCTATACTCAAATCCCCTCGCTATGAAGGCCAGCATGCCATATGCTTTCTTTATTGCTTGCTGCACCTGCATGCCTACCTTCAATGACTGATGTACCATGACACCAGGTCTTGTTGCACCTCCCCTTTTACTAATCTGGCTCCATTCAAATAATAATCTGCCTTCCTGTTTTTGCCACCAAAGTGGATAACCTCATATTATACTTTATCCATATTATACTGCATCTGCCATGCATTTGCCCATTCACCTAACCTGTCCAAGTCCCCCTGCAGCCTCTTAGCATCCTTGTCGCAGCTCGCACTGCCACCCAACTTAGTGTCATCTGCAAATTTGGAGATATTACATTCAATTCCTTCATTTAAATCATTAAAGTATATTGTAAATAGCTGGGGTCCCAGCACTGAACCCTGCGGCACCCCACTAGTCACTGCCTGCCATTCTGAAAAGGTCCCATTTATTCCCACTCTTTGCTTCCTGTCTGCCAACCAGTTATCTATCCATGTCAATACAGTACCCCCAATACCATGTGCCTTAATTTTGCACACGAATCTCTTGTGTGGGACCTTGTCAAAAGCCTTTTGAAAGTCAAAATACACCACATCCACTGGTTCTCCCTTATCCATTCTACTTGGTCCATCCTCAAAAAACTCTAGAAGATTTGTCAAGCATGATTTCCCTTTCATAAATCCATGCTGACTTGGACCGATCCTGCCACTGCTTTCCAAATGCGCTGCTATTACATCCTTAATAATTGATTCCAACATTTTCCTCACTACCAATGTCAAGCTAACCGGTCTATATTTCCCCGTTTTCTCTCTCCCTCCATTTTTAAAAAGTGGGGTCACATTAGCTACCCTCCAATCCATAGGAACTGATCCAGAGTCTATATAATGTTGGAAAATGACCAGCAATGCATCCAGTATTTCTAGGGCCACTTCCTTAAATACTCTGGGATGTAGACTATCAGGCCCTGGGGCTTTATCAATCTTCAATCCCATCAATTTCCCTAACACAATTTCCTGACTAATAAGGATTTCCTTCAGTTCCTCCTTCTCACTAGTTCCTTGGCCCCCTATTATTTTTGGGAGGTTTTTCGTGTCTTCCTTCGTGAAGACAGAACCAAAGTATTTGTTCATTTGGTCTGCCATTTCCTTGTTCCCCATTATGAATTCACCTGATTCTGACTGCAATGGACCTACATTAGTCTTCACTAATCTTTTTCTCTTCTCTACAGAAGCTTTTGCAGTCAGTTTTTATGTTCGCTGCAAACTTACTCTCGTACTCTATTTCCCCCCTCCTAATTAAACCCTTAGTCCTCCATTGCTGGATTCTAAATTTCTCCCAGTCCTCAGGTTTGTTGCTTTTTCTGGACAATGTATATGCCTCTTCCTTGGATTTAACACTATCCCTAATTTCCCTTGTTAGCCACGGTTGAGCCACATTTCCCTTTTTATTTTTACGCCAGACAAGGATGTACAATTGTTGTAGTTCATCCATGTGATCTTTAAATCAGCAGGAGGTTTCCTTGCCTATGCTTGACTGAAGCCATGTGACTTCATGTGGTCCATAATCAATGTTGAGGACTCCCAGGACCACTCCCTCCCGACTGAATACCACTGTGCCACGAACTTGGGCTTGTCCTGCCCGTGGGACAGGACCTACCCAGGGATGGTGATGGAGGAGCCTGGGACATTTGTTGAACGATATGATTCTGTGAGTATGACTACATTAAGCTGTTGCTTGACTAGTCTGTGGGTCAGCTCTCCAACTTTTGGCAAAATTCACCAGATGTTAGTGAGGAGTACTTTGCAGGGTTGACTGGGCTGGATGTGCTGTTGTCGTGTCTGAAGCTGGTGCTGAGGTCGTTGTTTCTGCCCTTAAAATTAGAGTTAACCTGGTCAGGGGTGATCTCAGGAAGCACTTCTTCACCCCAAGTTTAGTTTGAAATGTGGAACACTCTCCCCCAAATCTATTGAGGCTGGGGGTCAATTGAAAACTTCAAAAATATGATTGGTAGATTTTTGTTAGATAAGATTATTAAGGAATGTGAAACCAAGGCGGGTAAATGGAGTTAACATACAGGTCAGCCATGGTCTAGTGAACTAGGTCAGTGTAACCTAAATGATGCCCAAAGATTTTTTACCAAATATGGTTTCAAGGATTGGCCCCTTTAACTGGACAGGTATAAGTGTGACATCACAGGGCAAGCGTGAGCCTCATGTTGCGCATCACAATGAGATCAGACATCACGGCATATTTATAAACGGGATCAACATGAGGCCAGCTGCATAATTGGCTTAAGTGAAGGAAAGGGAGCAGCACTGACTGTGACGACCTGTCTGATTTGTCTAGGAGTGAACGCAGTCGGTTTGAAGATCTGAACAGCTTTGCTTTCCGAAGGAACACAAACAATCAAAACATCATGAACCAGCAGATTAGACAGAAGGTCGTGAACTTTGAAAGGTTTGTCCTAACCTGTTTATCTTGTACCATCATTAGTGAAAGTTATAACGAGGAATGTGAACAGTTTATTACTTACAGTAATATTGATGCACAGTCGGGTGGAAAAGTTCATTTTGTTATTTTGGTAGATTTTCCATGGCATTGCTCTTGGCATTCTGGTGCCTGGAGCCTGGTTACTGATGGTTACTGAGCCCTGCTCTCTGCTCCTCACTAACCGGCTCCTCCCAGTCCTTGAGTTTGGTGCGCCCTCCTTGCTCTGTAAATGTACTGACAACTACTTACATTGGTAAATCTCCCATAGCTTTGTTCGGGGTAGTCTGGAGTGTGAGCAGTAGTTATAAATGTTTTCTGGGCCGCACTCTGAAGTCCCAGGCAGATATTTGCAAATCAGCTACCCAAAGTACTTACCAGTACTGAGAGCTCAGGGTTAAGACTCGAATGTAGGGTGGAGGGAATTGAAGACATTCTTCACACAAGAGGGGTATTAGAACAAGTAACGTTTGAGATAGAAACTGTGAAATCTGATCATGGACTCAGCTGCACTTCCCTGCCCTGCCCGCTCCCCATAACCCTTTATTCCCTTATCACTCAAAAATCTGTCTATCTCCGCCTTAAATTTATTCAATGACCCAGCCTCCACAGCTCTCTGGGGCAGAGAATTCCACAGATGTACAACTCTCTGAGCGAAGAAATTCCTCCTCATCTCAGTTCTAAATGGGCGGCCCCTTATTCTGAGACTATGTCCCCGAGTTTTAGTTTCCCTATGAGTGGAAATATCCTCTCTGCATCCACCTTGTCGAGCCTCCTTATTATCTTATGTGTTTCGATAAGATCACCTCTTATTCTTCTGAACGCCAATGAGTATAGGCCCAACCTACTCAATCTATCTTTATAAGTCAACCCCCTCATCTCTGGAATCAAACTAGTGAACCTTCACTGAACAGCCTCCAATTCAAGTATATCCTTCTTTAAATACGGAGGCTAAAACTGTAAGCAGTACTCTAGGTGTGGCCTTACCAATACCCTGTACAGTTGTAGCAGGACTTCTCTGCTTTTATACTCTATCCCCCTTGAAATAAGGGCCAACATTTCATTTGCCTTCCTGATTACTTGCTATGCCTGCATACTAACCTTTTGTGTTTCATGCACAAGGACCCCCCAGGTTCCTCTGCACTGCAGCACTTTGCAATTTTTCTCCACTTAAAATTATAATTTGCTTTTCTATCTTTTCTGCCAAAATGGATAACCTCACATTTTCGCACATTATATTCCATCTGTCAAATTTTTGCCCACTCACTTCGCCTGTCTATATCCCTTTGCAGATGTTTTGTGTCCTCCTCACAATTTGCTTTCCTATCCATCTTTGTACCATCAGTAAATTGGATACATTACACTCGGTCCCTTCATCCAAGTCATTAATATAGATTGTAAATAGTTTAGGCCCTAGCACCAATCCCTGCGGCTCCCCACTAGTTACTGTTTGCCAACCAGAAAATGACCTATTTATCCCGATCCTCTGTTTGCTGTTAGTTAGCCAACTCTCTATCTATGCTAATATATTAACATAGAAACATAGAAAATAGGTGAAAGAGCCGGCCATTCGGCCCTTGGAGCCTGCACCGCCATTCAGTATGATTATGGCTGATCATGCAACTTCAGTACCCCACCCTTGCCTTCGCTCCATACCCCCTAACCCCTTTAGCCATAAGGGCCACATCTAACTCCCTTTTGAACTGGACTCAACAAATTTCTGTGGCAGAGAATTCCACAGGTTCACAACTCTCTGGGTGAAAAAGTTTCTCGTTATCTCGGTCCTATATGGCTTACCCCTTATTTTTAGACTGTGATCCCTGGTTCTGGACTTCTCCAACATCTATAAGTTTCTATGAGATCCCCTCTCATTTTTCTAACTTCCAGTGAGTATAAGCCTAGCCAATCCAATCTTTCCTCATATGTCAGTCCTGCCATCCCAGGAATCAGTCTGGTGAACCTTCGCTGCACTCCCTCAATAGCAAGAACATCCTTCCTCAGATTAGGAGAACAAAACTGCACACAATACTCAAGGTGTGGTCTCACCAAGGCCCTGGACAACTGCAGTAGGACCTCCCTGCTCCTATACTCAAATCCCTTCGCTACAAAGGCCAGCATGCCATTTGCTTTCTTTACTGCCTGCTATACCTGCATGCCTACCTTCAATGACTGATGTACCATGACACCCAGGTCTCGTTGCACCTCCCTTTTACTAATCTGTCACCATTCAGATAATAATCTGCCTTCCTGTTTTTGCTACCAAAATGGATAACCTTACATTTATCCACATTATACTGCATCTGCGATGCATTTGCCCATTCACTTAACCTGTCCAAGTCACCCAGCAACCTCTTAGCATCCTCCTCGCAGCTCACACTGCCACCCAGCTTAGTGTCATCTGCAAACTTGGAGATATTACATTAAATTCCTTTGTCTAAATGATTAATGTATATTGTAAATAGCTGGATCCCAGCACTGAACCCTGCGGCAGCCCACTAGTCACTGCCTGCCATTTTGAAAATAACCCATTTATTCCCACTCTTTGCTTCCTGTCTGCCAACCAGTTCTCTATCCATGTCAAAACATTACCCCCAATACCATGTGCTTTAATTTTGCACACTAATCTATTGCGTGGGACCTTGTCAAAAGCCTTTTGAAAGTCCAAATACACCACATCCACTGGTTCTCCCTTATCCACTCTACTAGGTCTATCCTCAAAAAACTCTAGAAGATTTGTCAAGCATGATTTCCCTTTCATAAATCCATGCTGACTTGGACCGATCCTATCACTGCTTTCCAAATGCGCTGCTATTACATTTTTAATAATTGCTTCCAGCATTTTCCCCACCACTGATGTCAGGCTAATCGGTCTATAATTCCCTGTTTTCTCTCTCCCTTTTTTTAAAAAGTGGGGTGACATTAGCTACCTTCCAATCCATAGGAACTGAACCAGAGTCCATGGAATGTTGGAAAATGACCATCAATGCATCTACTATTTCTAGGGCCACTTCCTTAAGTACTCTGGGATGCAGACTATCAGGCCCTGGGGATTTATCGGCCTTCAGTCCCTTCAATTTTCCTAACATAATTTCCTGACTAATAAGGATTTCCTTCTGTTCCCCCTTCTCGCTAGACCCTCGGTCTCCTAGTATTTTCAGGAGGTTATTCGTGTCTTTCTTCGTGAAGACAGAGCCAAAGTTTTTGTTCAAATGGTCTGCCATTTCCTTGTTCTCCATAATGAATTCACCTGATTCTGACTGCAAGAGACCTACATTAGTCTTCACTAATCCTTTTCTCTTCACATATCTATGGAAGCATTTGCAGTCAGTTTTTATGTTCCCTGCAAGCTTACTCTCATACTCTATTTTCCCCCTCCTAATTAAACCCTTTGTCCTCCTCTGCTGAATTCTAAATTTCTCCCAGTCCTCAGGTTTGCTGCTTTTTCTGGCCAATTTATATGCCTCTTCCTTGGATTTAACACTTTCCCTAATTTCCCTTGTTAGCCAAAGTTGAGGCATCTTCCCTTTTTTATTTTTATGCCACACAGGGATGTACAATTATGGTAGTTCAGCCATGTGATATTTACATGTCTGCAATTGCCTATCCACCATCAACCCTTTGTATCATTCTCCAGTCTATCCTAGCCAATTCACATCTCATACCGTCGGAATTACCTTTCTTTAAGTTCAGGACCCTCGTCTCTGAATTAACTGTGTCATTCTCCATCTTAATGAAGAATCCTACTATCTTATGGTCACTTTTCCCCAAGGCACGACCAGATTGCTAATTAATCCTCTCTCGGTACAGAAGACCCAATCTCGGATGGCCTGCTCTCTAGTTGGTTCCTCGACATACCATCCCTTGTGCACTCCAGGAAATCCTCCTCCACAGTACTGCCAGCAGTTTGGTTAGCCCAATCGATATGTAGATTAAAGTCACCCATGATAACCACTGTGCCCTTATTGCACGCATCTCTAATTTCATGTTTGATGCCATCCCCAACCTCCCTACTACTGTTTGGTGGTCTGTACACAACTCCCACTAACGTTTTCTGCCCTTTGGTGTTTCGCAGCTCTACCCATATAGATTCCACATCATCCACGCAAATGTCCTTCCTTACTATTGCGTTAATCTCCTTTTTAACAGTGACGCTACCCCACTTCCTTTTCATTCTTATGTATCCTTCCTAAATATTGTATACTAGCCTTGGTTACCTTGGAGCCATATCTCCGTAATCTCAATTACATCATATCCGATAACAGCTATCTGCGCAATCAATTCATCCACCTTATTACGAATGCTTCTTGCATTGACACTCTTTGTCCTTTTAGAATGATGTTATAATGTGGCCCTTTTTGATTTTTGCCCTTGATTTCTCTGCCCTCCACTCTTGCTTTTCTCCTTCCTTCCTTTTGCTTCTGCCCCCCATTTTACTTCCCTCTGCCTCCTGCATAGATTCCCATCCCCTGCCATTTTAGTTTAAACCCTCCCCAACAGCACAAGCAAACACTCCACCTAGGACATTGGTTGCGGTCCTGCCCAGGTGCAAACCGTCCGGTTTGAACTGGTCCCACCTCCCCCAGAACCAGTTCCAATGTCCCAGGAATTTGAATCCCTCCCTCTTACACCATTCCTCAAGCCACATATTCATCTGAGCTATCCTGCAATTCCTACTCTGACTAGCACATGGCACTGGTAGCAATCCTGAGATTACTACCTTTGAGGTCCTACTTTTTAATTTAACTCCTCACTCCCTAATTAAGCTTGTAGGACCTCATGCCACTTTTTACCTATATCATTGGTACCTATATGTACCACGACAGCTGGTTGTTCACCCTCCCTCTCCAGAATGCGCTGCAGACACCCCGAGACATCCTTGACCGTTGCACCAGGGAGGCAACATACCATTCTGGAGTCTCGTTTGTGACCGCAGAAAAGCTTATCTATTCCCCTTGCAATAGAATCCCCTATCACTATAGCTCTCCCACTCTTTTTCCTGCCCTCCTGTGCAGCAGACCCACCCTTGGTGGCATGAACTTGGCTGCTGCTGCCTTCCCCTGATGAGTCATCTCCCCAATAGTACCCAAAATGGTATATCTGTTTTGGAGCGAGATGACCGCAGGGCACCCCTGCACTACCTTCCTTCCACTGCTCTTCCTGATGGTCACCCATTCCCTATCTGCCTGTGTAACCTTTACCTGCGGTTTGACCAACTCACTAAACGTGCTATTCACGAGATCCTCAGCATCACAGATGCTCCAGAGTGAATCCATGCGCAGCTCCAGTGCCACAATGCGTTCTGTCAGGAGCTGCAGCTGGATACACTTCCTGCACATGTAGTTGTCAGGGACACTGGAAGTGTCCCTGATTTCCCACATAGCACAGGAGGAGCAGGACACGGGTCTGGGCTCTCCTGCCATGACTTAACCCTTAAATTACTTAATTTGGCTACAATGACAAGGTTTCTTATTGCTAAGAAAAAGAAAAAAGATAAATAAAAAGAAAACTACTCTCCACTCAACCATCCAATCACTTACCCACTTGGATGTGACGTCACACTTCGATTACTCTTTACTTCTTTCTTACTTTTGACCCCGCTGCCGCCGCTTCTTTCGTAGGTCCACCCGCTCCTGCTGTGGCTCCCGACTAGCTCGGACTGGGCCTCGAGCCTCAGGCTTTATTGAAGAGCTCCACTGCCGCCGCTTCCCTCACAGGTCCGCCTGCTCCCACTGCTGCTACCCCTAACCCCATGAACTTTTATCTTGTGCAGTAACCTTTTATGTGGCACCTTATCGAATGTCTTCTGGAAATCCAAATACACCACATCCACTGGTTCTCCATTATCCACCTTGCTCGTTACATCCTCAAAGAACTCCAGCAAATTTGTCCAACAAATCTGCTGATTTACCTTTCATAAAACCATGATTACTCTGCTTAATTGAATTCTGCTTTTCCAAATGTCCTGCTACTGCTTCCTTAATAATGGACTCCAGCATTTTCCCAATGACTGTTGTTAGGCTAACTGGTCTATAGTTCCTGCTTTCTGTCTGCCTTCTTTTTTAAACAGGGGTTTTACATTTGCGGTTTTCCAATCCGCTGGGACCTCCCCAAGTAGATTACAACCAATGCATCCACTATCTCTGCAGCCACTTTTTTTAAGACCCTAGTATATAAGCCATCAGGTCCAGGGGACTTGTCTGCCTTTGGTCCCATTATTTTACAGAGTGCTACTTCTTTAGTGATAGTGATTGTATTAAGTTCCTCCCTCCCTATAGCCCCATGATTATCCACTATTGGGATGTTTTTAGTGTCTTCTACCATGAAGACTGATACAAAAGATTTGTTCAAGGTCTCTGCCATTTCCCTGTTCCCCACTGTTAGTTGCCCAGTCTCATCCTCTAAGGGACAAACATTTACTTTAGCCACTCTTTTCCTTTTTATGTACCTGTAGAAACTCTTACAATCTGCTTTTATATTCTATGCTAGTTTACTTTCATATTCTATCTTCTCTCACTTAATTATTTTTGTAGTCATCCTCTCCTGGCTTTTAAATGTTTCCCAATCCTCTAGCCTTGTGTAAGAAGAGATGGGGAATGGCAAGGTGGCAAGATTGTAAGAGGAGGCGGGGAATGGCAAGGATTAGGTGGGATCAGTTGAAAAGTTTGCACTGGGCACAAGTGGCCAATCCAAATGATGCAGTTCTGTGCTGTATTGGAGTAGCAGTAGATGGGCAATGGGCTGGAATGGGCAGTGGGTTACAGTCATCATTGTTCCAGCGGGCAGATCAAGCGGATTCTACCGTGTCAACATTTGAACAGATCCTGTAACACCAAGGAGGCACAGCAGGGTTGAGTGCTTCACTCGTTGTCACTGCCAGATCGCCTGCGACTTTACCCACAGGTAGGCCGAGGCCTGGAGTGCAGTTGCTGATATTTACTTGGACCCCCAAGTGGACACTTAGGGCTTGAATGTTCCTCTTGGGCAGTAATGCCACTGGAGTTGCATTGACCAAGCTTAGTACCTGCCCACACTGCTCGGCACTGGCCCAGGTGTTCACTTTCATAGGGAATTGGATAATATTATTGGTTATGTGCTGCTTTACTATACGAGGGGAGCTGTAAAATGCCTGTAGCTGTTCTTGTTGCAATCCAGTGATTTTTGTGTAATTTCTTCTTCTGCCACAGGTATACGGTTGATGTGAAGATGAGTGAGAGGAAATGAGTTGTTTTATCACACGACCCACAAACTAAAGTAGTGAGTAACAAAACCACAAAGACAAGTGGATCACACACAATAGTCGCAGATCTCTGTTCGCTATTTATAGATCTGTGTCTCCCACCCACCAATGTGGACCCACCTTCAGCCTCTCCCTCAAAGTCCAAGGGACACTCTCAGGGAGAGTATATGAGCTTTGGAAGCTAAGTTGGGAGCCTGAAATTGGTAGGAGGAATCCAACCAAGGTCTCCTCACGCATTCCCTCTGTGTCCTATCCATTTCCCAGTGCTAAATCTACATCGTTTAATTTGTTTTTTATTTGACGGCCAATGTCTGGAGATAGTGTTAAACCAACTGTCTCCATTCTGGCTAATTTCTTAACCAAGCTGCGAGGTTTGTCATCTCTACCAGATCTCCCTCCTTCCTTGTTCTTCCCTGTACTGGACCTTCACGTTCAGCTCTCATGTCCCTGCATCAGCATCATGCACCAATCCTGTTCCAGCTCAAGGCTCAGTTTGGCACTGCAAGGGGTTCACTGTACTGGCACTGGATAGAGCCCAGTCCATACAATCATCTCCGACCTATGTCAACCTTGGGACTGAACTTGAAAGTCTCAAGGCGGGACGCTCTGGTTGTTGCCTCAATGGTATAGATTGGGACAGGCTGGTTAAGGCCACTCGCCAAACAGTCCCTGCCAACCCAGTCCACAAACTTGGGTGAAGCCCCGGTACCAAATTGTACCGAGGCCTCCTAGGATAAAGAGGAAGAATCCTCCTCTGGCACCAGCTGGTTCTGAGGTGTCCCTGCCTACTGGTGCCAGAATCAGGCTGGTTCCTCCAAGTGCCGCCAGAATCCATTGTCCCTCTGGTGACACCCACCCAGCCCTGGGACATTGGTTTCCAATTGCACCAGCTCATTTGGGGGCACCACACTCGGGGGTCTCGACCCCTCTCAGGGTTACGTGCTGTGGGTGATTTCCACTTTGGTGAGGCCAGTCGCAGATCTCTGTTCACTATTTATAGACCTGTGTCTCCCACCCACCACTGTGGACCTACTTTCAGCACTCCCTCAAAATCAAAGGGGCACTCCCAGGGAGGGTATATGAGCTTCGGAAGCCAAGTTGGGAGCCTAAATCGACCATTATTTCCATGTGTTGGGGCTTTTACATGTATTGAACACAAGGGTGACTGCGAGTCTGAAACTGAGTTCCGGAAGACCCTTCACGTCGAGGGGGTTCTTGCAAAGGCCTCAGGAGTTGGTTGGATTCCTCCTACCAATTTCCAGGGCAGTTTGGGCGAATTTGATAAGCATTCTCCAGTTATGGTGAAGGTAGACAGCATCCATATTACCTCCGCCACCCTGCCTCACAACGTAAGGTTCACTGGTACACTGTCAAAAACTTCAATCGTGAAAGCATTAGAAGGAAGAACCTAGTCCTATTCCACCCACCAGAATCCAAATGGTACGACATATGGGTCTGGCAGACTTTCCTGCAGGGTTTGATGCATATCCCAAATTCCCTGCAACCAAATCCACTGGGGCTGACTTTACGTACCAGCAGGTGAGTTGAGGGAGCAATCCCTGCCACAGAGGACCACCTTCAGAAAGCATCTACTGTAGCTGCAGTCTGTGTGGGTGCCCTCAATGTAGGAGCAGGACCTATCGTCCAGTGGATCTTGCATGACCACTTAGATTGGCCTCGCACCTTGGGGATCATTCAGGCATTCCCGAATTGGCACACAAGGGTGGGGGGCAGTGCTCACTTTGTAGATTAGCCCACTCCATCTATAGGGTCCTTGCACTCACCACTACCAATCCACTCACCAGCACGAATGCACTCTGCTCCACCAATTCATTCATCACCACGGTAAGGACTGGAAGCATCGAACCCCCAAGGATTTTTTGGACATTGTCTGGACATTGCGTTTAATATTTTTCTCACCACAGAAAGAAAGCTGGAAGCGGTTTGTGGGAGGGGCCCAGGTACAGTTCCATGTTGGACTTAGAATGATGGGCAGGGAGTCTGGAATGACAATGGCCAACATGAGGCAGGAGGTGGGCTAATGGAGTCCATTGTTAGGCAAGGTGACCTTGTCAATCAGTGATTACCTGGATGAGTTAACAGAACAATAGAGAGCCATTAAGCCCAGACTGCCTGGAAGCAAAAACCCATCACTGGACTCAAACACAGGAAACCTCGAAAACAAGGAATTTTATTGGGTAAAAGCAGAAGATACACCCACATGTCCGGACTAGTAGCTTCCACACAAATTTATACCAATCCGAATTCTATCATGGCCACACTGGAAGTCTGGTTTTAGTAGGTTAATTAACCTCATTCCAATTTAATCCAAATCAATATCTTAATTCAACCAGTAAACAACCTTCCCTTAAGCATAACATACCCCTGTGCCACGTACAGACGGTCTGCTGGGACCTGCAAGGTGTCTCATCTGCGGGACAGCAGCTACAGCCACCTGTTTGCAACAATATTTAATCAACATAAACAAACTATATAAAAGTAAAATAATTACAACGAATAGAATTAAACCGTCCACCAGTGAAGTTCCTATTGAACCCAGCCATTCAGTGGCTCTGCTCCATAAAGTGAATGATGGGGGTTGCTTTAAGTTTTTCTACCTTCTTTTGGATATGCTCCACTAAGTGGGTAATTTCTTCTGAGCTATCTGGGATATATGCGCAACACTCAGTTCCGAGTAGGGCGCAAGTACTTCCCTTTTCAGCCAGGATGTAGTCAGGGGTCAGTCTATTCTATAGGGCTACTGTGTGGATTGCTACCATTTCTGCATTGATTTTAACTAGGGCCTCTGAAGTATCATTGGCTACCCATTCCACAAAGGATGCCATGTTAATGGATTCCCTTGCCAGTCTGGCGGTCCCATACCTGGGGATCAGAATGGCAAAGACTCTGTTTCTGTGATAGCTCTCTTAGGATGGTGTAGATGTTCCGACAGTGACTTTATATGATACATATATGGCACAATATAAGATAAATAGCAGGATCCCGTCCAATTCTGGGGCAGCCAAGGGTAGCCTTGTGACCACACACCCAATAGGTGCCATTATAGGCAATGAATATTAACTGTGTCTTTGTCAGCAACACTCCGGGGCCTGTCCAGGCTGTTCCAACTGTCTTATTCAGCATCCCCGTTACGTTAAGAACTCCCACATCAGCCCAGTTTGGACAGTTCCGTGGCTTGATTATATTATAATTCAGGGAGCAGTTACTATACCCCATAATTTGGCCTCCTTTGATGTTTCTAATCAGACCGATCGATTCCCCCGGTCTTCCTATTCCCGTTGTATTCGTGATAACAAAAAATGGGGGCCGTTTGGAATTATTGTAGCACGGTTGGTATACCCCTTCATAGGTAGTCAGATTGTAACCTGCTGACTTCCATTTACGTGCCCAGTTTTCCGTATCCTGAAACGCATTGCCTGTTTGGTTTTGATTACTTATCCACTCAGCCACTTACAAAATATTCAAGGGAATTGGCCTCAAGGGAATCCCTCCCTTTGAGTGAATAGGAATATGCGCACACACCCAACAACTGGAAATGTTACCTTGTTTGGCATAAATGTATGACATATATAAAAAGGTATTTACATGTAATTCCCTGGGTACTCTACTATTTCCCTTTGGTGCAAAAGGTCGGCTAGTAAGAAGTAGGTAAATGCCTAGAATACCTGCAGTCAGTAGTACAGTAAATTTATACATTTTGGCAAAAAGTAATTGTCCTTATCAGATTTCAGCTTCAGTTACGGGTGCTCGTTTAACGTGTGAAGTGTGGATCCAGGCTTTCTTTCCTTGGACTTTAACAGCTGCCTGGGTGGTCAATAACACTTGGTAAGGTCCCTCCCACTTGGCACCCAAAGGTTCTTTTGCAACTTTTTCACGTACACCCAGATTCCCGGGATGATGTCGTGTCCTCCTTCGGGTGGATTACCCCAAGCTGCCGATACCTGTCGGAAAACAGAACTAATAGCATTGGTTAGATTCTGACAGTATGATAACAAAGTGTCACTCATTAAGCGAACATCAGCTTTCCGTAAATCAATAGTTCCTGGCAGTGACATGGGTCTTCCTGTTATAATTTCAAATTGGCTTAGACCTGTAGTTCTCTTTGGGGTTGCCCTAATGCTGCATAGCACTATTGGTAGTGCCTGGGGCCATGGTGTTGCTTCTTGGTGATATTTGGCAAGCTGTTGTTTCAGAGTTTGATTCATTCACTGTACTTGTCTTGATGATTGTGGATGATAAGGACAGTGTAAATCCCACGTAATATTCAGTAACCTGCAGACTTCTTGGCAGACAGCACCTGTGAAGTGTGTTCCCTGATCTGAATCAATGCTACTCGGGACTCCCCATCGGGGAATGTAATCCTTACACAAGACCTTTGCAGTGTGATTCACTGTGGCTCTTTTAGTTGGGACAGCTTCTACCCATAAGCGAATCTGTCGACCATGACAAGAACAAGAATGTTAGTGTATCCTTGGCATGGAGGGAGAGATATATAATCAACCTGCAGATGCTGGAATGGTCCAACAGGGGCAGGGGACCTCAGTTGGGGCATTACTGTGATGGGTCCAGAATTATTTTTCTGGCAGACCACACAACGGTCTGCTACCAGCTGGGTGTGTTTTTTAAATCCCCGACCCCACCAGCTTTTCTGGAACCGTACCGTCATCTATTGTGAGGCCAAGTGTCCCCACGAGTGGAATGTGTTGGGCTAAAAAAGGCATAAGCGCTTGTGGCGCATCTGGCTTGTCGGTAACTCTTTGGCTCCAGACACCATCTTCGCATAGCTTAATTCCTGCCCCAATCCATGTCCATTTTTTCTCTCGGGAGCACTCGCCTTGCATTGTTTGAAGGTCTCGTGTTAGAGTCCTGAGTGCTTTCAATCTGCACACCTGTGTTGGTTCTTCTGGGGGAACGTCCTGTGAGACGGCATCTTTAGCTGCCTGGTCGGCTAGGGCATTTCCCTGTGCTTCTGTGGTATTTTCCTTGGTATGGGCCTTACACTTCAGGATTTACACTTCCTGAGGTAATTGTATGGTCTCTAGTAAGTCTCAGACTTCTTTTCCATTTCGGATAGGTGTACCAGCAGCAGTGAGGAATCCTCTTGTCCGCCATAACAGACGAAAGTCATGAGCGACTCCAAAAGCATAAAGCAAATCTGTGTAGATATTAGCTGTCTGTCCTTCTGCTATTCGACATTCTTCTGACAGGGCCCGTAACTCGGCCTATTGTGCTGACGTTCCTGAGGGTAAACATCCTTTTGCCACTACCTCATATAAAGTTGTAACTGCCCATCCTGCTTTTCTGGTACCATTGTCCACAAAGGAGGAACCATCTGTAAACAGGATGAGGTCTGGGTTGTGCAGAGGCTCCTCTGCTGCTAAGGCTGCTTTTTTTGTTTCTTTTAAAATCTCCACACAGTCATGTTCACATTCTCCCCCCTCTTGCTCCCTCGATTCTGACATCGGGAGCATAGTTGCGGGATTAACCGGGCTGGCTCGGACTATATGGAGATTAGGAGCTTCCAAAACTGCTGTCCAACGGGTCCATCTAGCTGCCGTCACCTGAGACATTCTATTCATAGACAGCAAAGCGTGTACAATATGGGGACACTTGACCATCAGCTTTTGGTCGAGGACTAGACCCGCAGTGATCATTACCGCTCGGCATGTAGCTTCCATGGCCCTTAGGCAACTTCCCCATCCGAGGGCCAACTCATTGAGTTTTGCCGAATAATAGCCAATAGGTCTTTGCCGATCCCCATGTTCTTGTGTCAGTATAGCTGTCATGTATCCTTCTTTCTCATGGAGAAACAGGGTAAATGACTTACCACTGTCGGGGATTCCCAGAGCCGGTGCCGAATACAAAGCCTTTTTCAAATGCAGAAAGGCCTCTTGCTGTTCCTTAGTGAGGGTGATGGCTTCTTTAGAGGCGCGTTTTCCCTTTAAAATATCATTCAATGGCTGAGCAAGCTGTGTGAAGGAGTCAATCCAATTTCTGTTAAAGTTACACAATCCCAAAAAATACCTTAATTCCTGAATAGTGGTGGGTTTTTTAGCAGCCCGAATGGCTGCAGTTCTATCCTGGGTAAGTTCTCTCTTTCCTTGTGAAATCTTTTGTCCCAGGTATACAATCTCTTCTTGGGATATTTGTGCTTTGTCGATGCTGGCTTTATGTCCTTTCAGCCGAAGGTGATCCAACAGAGCTCATAAATCTTGTTCATGCTGTTCTTCCGTGTTTGAAGCTAGCAGGATATCATCTACATATTGGATGACTGTGGATGACAGGGGAGGTAATTCTCGCAAATCGCTTTGTAAAGCCATGTAGGGCTGTTATGGAAACCGTGCGGTAACCGAGTCCCAGTATACTGTTGTCCTTTGACAGTAAAAGCAAACCACTGTTGAACCTCTGGTGCCAGAGGCACCGACCAAAATCCGTTGGCCATATCTATAATCGAGAAATATTTATGTTCCGGTTTGAGGGCATTAAAAATGGTGGAGGGATCTGCGACCAAAGGAGCTTTTTGATCAATACACTGGTTAGCTTTCCTATAATCGACAGTCAAACACCAAGTCTCATTAGATTTCTGTACCGGCCACACGGGGCTATTGGAGGAGCTCTGCGTTTTAATAAGCACCCCTTGTTTCTCCAATTGCTGAATAACCAGTAAGATTCCCGCGATGGCAGTTGGACTGTTGGGATACTGTTTAGTGCATGGAGGCTTGGTCCCGGTAAATGACGCAGGCTCCATCTGGAGTAGGCCAGAATCGTTCTTATCTTTAGCCCATATCGGGTGTTCCTTCAATTCTTCTTTCTTCACAGTTCTAATTGACCATGTCACCTGACCATCCTCGAAATGCAACGATGAATCTACTTGGATTAGAACGTCCATTCCCAAAAGGGGTTGATCTACTGGACCTATCCAGACCGGCATGGTTAGTTCATGTGGACCCAGCCCAATAAGTACCGGTGTTGTCCTTTTAATTTCCATTTTATGGTCCCCAACTCCATAGGCTGTACGTGCCCTACCATCCAATGGCAAAGAGTTTCCATATTGTAGGGGTAGGCATGTTAATTCCGCCCCTGTGTCTAAAAGACAGTCCACATCCTTATCACCCACCCTCACAGTTATATATAGCCTATCTCCCCTCTGTTGTAGTAGTGCGAGGAGTGGGGCCAGGGCGGGCTCTAATCGTTTTTTGCTATCCCAAGTAACTCCTTCTGTTGTTGTATTATCAGTCGCTTAAATGCTTTTATGAGGTCGTTATCTTGTGACAAACCTGGTTTGTTGGCTGAATTGTATCCCTGGCTGCGCCCTCTTCCCCGGCCATGACCTTGCTGTTTCGCCCTGACCTTCTTTCCCACAATAATTACATTTTCCGGGTAATTTTCCCAATGACTGTTTATCGGTATCCTGAGATTTCCATCCCATAGCCTGCACAGCTCAGACTTTAGCTCCCATATCCCTGTCTAATTGGTTGCATCGATCCACCAATGCTGCAAAGGTAATTCCTCTACCTTCTCAGTCCAGTATCACTACCTTAAGCATTTTGGACAGTTCTGGTTTTAGACCTGCCACGAAAGCTGCTTTCAGGGGTCCAAACACTTATCCATCCATTTCCTCATCCGTATGATTCATACCTGAATGTTCCAGCCACGTGCATCTAAACCGCTCGTCATACTCCAGGACCTCCTCTGCTCCTTTCTGTTGGCAGGCTGCAATTTTTCCCCGGTCTGTCTTAGCTGGACTGAAGGCTTGCAGCCAATGTTTAATCGCATCCCACCCTACATTTAATTCTTGCTCATCCTGCCCCAAAGCTCCTTTTACCTTGTCGTACAATTTTCTTCCTTGTGTTTTTGGCACCATTATGGTCAAAATTTGCACTCCATCCCAGGGATGAACTTGATATATATTTCTTAAGCGGTCCAATTGGTCCCACGTTTTCATTCCCCCTTTCTTTGGATTGGGCAACTCCTTGGGCCATTTATCAATTTTCTCTGGGTCTGCCGGATCATGAACTAAGTATTTTACATACACCCTTCTCTTCGTTTTTTTGGTTCCGTCCTCATCTGCAGTCTCTTCTGATTTGACTACAACTCGTTTTTTTTTTAAAACAGGGCAAAACGCACCCCTAATTCTTCATCCTCCGATCCTGTATCGTCAGAGGACTCAGAATCCGTATCTATTCCTTGGTCGTGTCTTCGGGTTTGCGCTTTTAATTTATCCAAACATGGGTACCCTGGGAATTGACCAATACATTTCCCTTTTCCTATTACTGTCTCTTGACCTAATGATTTTTTCCATTCTTTAATTTCATCTTTAAGGTCTTTAACTTTCACTTCCAATTTTTCAAGTTCAAGTTTTTTCTGTCTCAGTTGTTCACAAACCGCTTGCAATTGATCCTTTGTATTGGTCAGGTCCCTATCATGTTGGGATAGTGTCATAATCTCATTCCGCTGTCGGATCTGTCCCATAACGGCAAGGGACCATCTGGTTCATTCTTTATTTTTCATATGGGTCGTTTTTCCCCAGACCCTTTTGATCTCGTCCAAGGACCATTGTCCTTTGGAGGTACCGTACTTTCGTTTGATCTTAATACAGGTTTTAGGTAAGTCGAATTGTTGCTCTATGTATTCTTTCAACTATTCGAGGAATTCATCCATCAAAACCTCAGGTGGTGCCCGCCCGCCTTTAACAGTTGTAGGCAATTCTTTGCTCTTATCTTCTGCTGCCATAGTACTAATTTCTTTACTGGGGTCTCGAGTCGTAGGCTTTCCAGCCGATCAGTGGGTCGGTGATGAAATAACTAACACACCGCTGAAGTTTAGACATCTATGGGACCTCGAGCCGATTACCAACCGGAGGGTTCGCAAACCGGAGGCTTTCGGAATCGCATAGAAGGGGAAGTGAATTTAGACAATTCACCAAGGACTTTTATAAAGAGGAGTCCTTACCTCAGTATGTTGGTCCGATGTCCAAAATTCAGTTTCTTCCCTCAGCGATCCTGTTTATGATGCCAAAATTGTTAGATCTCTTAATTTTCAATGAGATGCGAATTCTGGTTGTAGATTTAAAATAACTGTATTCTGGCAGCTGCAACAAACTGCTGGCTGATTGCCAACCCTTTGTCCCTCTGAAACACATGGCAAAAATGGCTGTACTTATCCTGGATCAATTTACAATCGTGAACTCGGCCCCTTTGACCTTATTGGCTCAATTGATCCAACAGTATGTGTTGTTGGCCCATAATTGGCTCCCAGCCTAAAGTCCTGAAATGTCAAGCTGATTGATGCTTAAGGCATCTTGCAATCTCTCATGGAGGCAGGGGTCTGTGTTTTCTCACAGACCCTTGTAGCGTGTTTGAATTCTTTATCAACAGGGAAGGTGTTTTAGATGTTGGGGTACTTTGTGTTAGGCCACACTGTGTATTGTACTGCATTTGTTTGTTTTACACACCAGTGTGGTTTTATTGGGTGCAGGTGTGTGTTTTAGCTTTAATAAAGCATTGCCGGTTGAGACCGAGCTACTTATCTGTGACTCATTCATCTGTTCATTACAGTAATCACTCCCAGGTCTACAACTAGTGTAACATGGGGGTGCGTCGAAAACACCTAAGGGAAACCACTTATACCACCAATCCATTCACCTCCACCAGTCTATTCAAGGCTTCATCCAGAGTGCAATGTCCTTTGTACAATGTTAGCCCATCATTCCAGATTAGGACTTGGAATGCAGGTAGTTCACAACAAGTAACCATCGAGACCCTGCCCAATGATTATGCTTGGATCCAGGAACCATCTACTAGTGGGCATACTGGCAGGTGACATCATGGTCTGCTACCATCCACACTGAGAGCAAGTGATAGTAATCCAGAAGGCTCAACTGTTGGGGCTATTTCTCCCCATTTGAGCCTTCTGGATGACTATCACTCTCCACAGGTCTCCTTTGTCGCAGCTTCTGAACTAGAGCTGGTGATCCTGGGAGAAACGTTCTCCAGGGGTTTGTGCTACAGCCATCAGTCTCTTCAGGTAATGCTTCAATATATGGTTGGGAGCCACATTCAGGATGAATGGTCTTCTGGACAAGTGAGTTCAGTTGACATTTCAACAGGGTCGGGGTGTGGTGGTTCTAGTTAACATAAGAACATAAGAACTAAAGAACATAAGAAATAGGAGCAAGAGTAGGGCACCAGGCCTGTCGAGTCTGTTCCGCCATTTAAAAATATTATCGCTCATCTGATCATGGACGCAACTCCACTTCCTTGCCTGCTCCCTATTATTCCCTTATCCCTCAAACATCTGTCTATCTCTGCCTTAAATATATTCAATGACCCAGCCCCCACAGCTCTCCAGGGCAGAGAATTCCACAGATTTACAACCCTCTGAGAGAAGAAATTCTTCCCCATTTCAGTTTTAAATAGGCGGCCCCTTATTCTGAGACTGTGTCCCCTAGTTTTACTTTCCCCTATGAGTGGAAATATCCTCTCTGCATCCAACTTGTCCAGCCCTCTCATTAACTTACATGTTTCGATAAGATCACCTCTCATTCTTCTGAACTCCAATGTGTATGGACTCAACCTACTCAACCTACTCAACCTATATATCCCTCATCTCCGGAATCAACCTAGTGAGCCTTCTCTGAACTGCCTCCAGAACAAGTATATTCTTCCTTAAGTACGGAGACCAAAATTGTTTGCAGTACTCTAGGTGTGGCCTCACCAATACCCTGTATAGTTGTAGCAGGACTTCTCTGCTTTTATACTCTATCCCCCTTGCAATAAAGGCCAACATTCCATTTGCCTTCCTGATTACTTGCTGTACCTGCATACTAACCTTTTGTGTATCATGCACAAGGACCCCCAGGTACCTCTGTACTGCAGCACTTTGCAATTTTTCTCCATTTAAATTTCAATTTTCTTTTCTATTTTTTCTGCCAAAGTAGATAACCACACATTATACTCCATCTGTCCAATTGGTACTCAGGTCGAGAAGGGTGGACCCTGCAAAGGAACATACTCCAGCTCCCAGGACAAATACATCAAAGTGAGTGTTATTCACAGGCACAAGCGCCAGATCCAAGCTGTAAGCTGAACAGTCAGGATCTGGATCTGGATTCTGCCAGCTAAACATATACCAGCAGTGTGGCATTCATGGAAACTGCTCACTTTGGGCCAAAAATTGCGGTCGGAGGCTTCCCGCAGACGCAAGCCTCTGACCACTGAATACGATGCGTACCTACCTGCAGCCCCTGCGAACACGAAGAATTCCGTTTTGAACTGGCAGAGTCCTGGACAGCACATGACACCAGGAATGCTGCGTGCGTGAAACCGATGGCTTCATTCGGAAAATAGTACCGCACACAGAACCTATCAAAAAAGTTAATTTGAATAGGCCTTGCCCCCAATTTTTAAAAACTCCAGTCTTGTTGTACGGAGCTGCCATTACTATGAATAAAAAAGTAACTCAATTATTTAAAATGAATAGAAATTGAATTCAATTAAATATTTTAGAATTAAAAAAAAAAGTTTACTATTAAAAATAAACTTACCTTAATGGAGAGGGTTTTTAATATAAAACATAGTCATAAAATTTATTTTTTCTATCTTTTAAAACTTCTACGCTGGTACGACTTTTACGTCTGCTTTTACCAGGCGTAGGAGTTTTACGGAACATTTGTCGGGCAGGAGTTGGTCCCGTGGAATACTTTCGCATTCGTACAATCAGAAGTGCTAGGTTTAGGTGCATGCGCAGTGCACGTCTGAACCCGGAACTTGCAGGGCCTCTTCAGGCACGTGCGCACATTGTATGCACCCGGATAGGTCGCAATTTAAGTCCCTTTATTGTGTCTGTCCTGGTCGCTTAAGCCTCTGTTCCAAACAAGTTCCATCCTCCTTGCCTCAGTTCTACCTGGTTAATCGTCAGCAGTGTGTGCAGAATGCCCGGATGATGATCAGCTCCCTTGTGAGCTGCTCCCTTGTAAGCTCCTCTTCATTCTTCAAGTGACACAGCATTTTCCACCCACTTGGTTGTCTCTTTGTCTTGTAGGGAGTGTTTGGTATATTTCTTTTCCTTATTGTGGGCTGTCTTTCATAGAATCATAGAAATTTACAACACGGAAGGAGGCCATTTGGGCCCATCGTGTCTGCGCCGACCAACAAAGAGTTATCCAGCCTAATCCCACTTTCCAGCTCTTGGTCTGTAGGTTGCGACACTTCACGTGAACATGCAAGCACTTTTTAAATGTGGTGAGGATTTCTGCCTCTACCACCCTTTCAAACAGTGAGTTCCAGACACCACCATCCTCTGGATGAAGAAATTTCCCCTCAAATCCCCTCTAAACCTCCTACCAATTACTTTAAATCTATGCCCCATGGTTGTTGACCGCTCTGCTAAGGGAAATAGGTCCTTCCTATCCACTCTATCTAGACCCCTCATAATTTTATACATCTCAGGAAGACAAAGGAGGCCGATGCAATCTTTTCTCGTAGCTAAAATTCTCCAGTCCAGGCAACATCCTCGTAAATCTCATCTGTACCTTCTCTTATGCAATCACATCTTTCTTGTAATGTGGTGACCAGAACTGCACACAGTACTCTAACTATGGCCTAACTAGTGTTTTATACAGTTGAAGCATAACCTCCCTGCTATTGTATTCTATGCCTCGGCTATTAAAGGCAAGTATTCCATATGCCTTCTCAACCATCTTATCTACTTGGCCTGCTACCTTCAGGAATCTGTGGACATGCACTCCAAGTTCCCTTTGTTCCTCTACACTTCTCAGTATCCTACCATTGAATGTGTATTCCCTTGACTTGTTAGCCCTCCCCAAATGCATTACCTCACACTTCTCTTCGGGTGTCAACAAACTGATTTCTGGGGTGTGCTAAAAATTAACATTGCTTGGGAGCCGGGGAGGGAGGGGAAAAACATGTGGTTGTGCCCTCCAAAGTGAGGGCATCTAAAAATGTCTTAACAAGGTCATGCCTTAAGAGATTTTCCCCAGGCAAATTGTGCTGATGTATACTTAAAATTAGATCCACATTACCCCCCCATTCAGCCCGTCAATGTTTAGGAGCTGATGTTTCCTCCAATCATCAGTAACTAAATTGCAATCTACTGAGCATGCCACAGGCTAAAGGAATGGCATCAGCTCCCAGCAAATTAAAGGGTGTCACAATTACCATTTTAAAGAAAAGTTTGGGGACAGTTTTCATTCAAGCTGAAAAAACACAGAAGTGGGAACCAATGGACAAGTTACAAGTCATCACTGAATGTTGGGTTTATGTATGCCGATACAGAGCTGGACTAGAGATAGTTGGAGACCAGGCTTTGAGGACTGTGGTCAGTTGATGTCAGCAGAGTGGAAGTAGAAAAGCAATTGTCTTAGAATGCATGGACTTATCCTGGACTAGTTTTGATGGCTTAAGGGGGTCGGAGAGGAATTTCCCAGATGTTTTTTCCCGAAATTGGATTGGGTTTTTATGTCTGGTTTTTCGCCTCTCCCAGGAGATCACATGGTCATGGGTGGGGTGTGATATGTCCTTACTGTACAGTATAAATGCACACGAGGCCCATACTTGAGAGAAGGTCACTCTGTAACCAGTTACCTTTATTACCAAGACCTCAAGTGATGAAGGTGGGTGAAGCTTCCCCTTTTATACCTGAAAGTCCAGGTTAGGAGTGTCTCCCACAAGTTCACCCCCTTGTGGTCAATGTTCTCAAGGTGTACAACTTAGGTCAGCTTATACATGGGCTACAATGATAGTTGAATACATGGCATCACCTCCCCCCAAAAGTCTTATTGGGATCAAAAGTTAAGTCTCTCTGGTAGTTTATGCTCCCTTGTAGAGTGCCTGAATTGGGGCTCCGGTTGTTGGGCGCTGACCTGAGTGTCTGCTGTTTGCGGTGCCTCAGGCTTGTCTGGACTCTATTCCCCTCTTTGGCAATCACAGTGCCTGCAAGCCATTTGGGCCCTGCAGCGTAATTAAGGAAAAAAACAGGGTCATTGACATCAATACATCACGCCCTCGCATTCCTGTCATGGTCATCACATTGTGACCGGCACCTGCTCTCAACAATTTATTTCATGGTGTGGTGTATAAGCGATAATCTGGTTTTGAGCATCCTTTTCATTAGCAGCTCTGCGGGTGGAACCCCTGTGAGCGAGTGTGGGCGGGATCTATTGACCAACAGGAGGCGTGATAAGCGGCTTTGTAGGGAACCCCCTTGGATTCTGAACATCCCCTGTTTGATTATCTGCACTGCTCGTTCCACCTGCCATGAAGTCCTGGAATTCAGTGCTTGTGAAGCACGGGTTATTGTCGCTGACCAAGACATCTGGTAGACCATGGGCGGCGAAAATTGCGCGTAGACTTTCTACCATGGCAGAGGATGTGCTTGAATTTAAAATGGCACACTCAAACCATTTGAAGTAGGCGCCTACTACAACCAAAAACATTTTCCCATGAAAAGACCTGCGTAGTCCACATGGATGCGTGACCATGGCTTGGTGGGCCAGGACCAGGGGTTAAGGGGGGCTTCCCTGGGTACGTTGCCCAGATGAGCACACGTGTTGCACCTGCGAATACAAAGTTCCAGGTCTGCATCTAGCCCTCGCCACCAAACGTGTGACCTGGCAATTACCTTCATCATGACAATGCCCGGGTGCTCATTGTGAAGTTCTCTGATAAACACCTCTCTGCCCATCTGGGGCATGACTACTCGGTTTCCCCAGAGTGGGCAATCGGCCTGAATCGAGAGTTCATCTTTGCGCCTATGAAATGGTTTAAATTCCTCAGGGCATGCCCTATACATGGCTGCCTAGCCCCATTCAGGACACATTTCTTAACTAAAGACAGTAGCGGGTCTTTATTTGTCCAGACTTTAATCTGACGGGCTGTCACAGGTGAGCCTTCGCTTTCGAAAGCTTCAACCGCCATGACCATCAGCATCATGTTCAGTTGTCCCCTCAGTGGTGGCTAGTGGGAGCCTGCTGAGTGTATCGGCACAGTTTTCAGTGCCCGGTCTGTGCTGAATTGTGTAGTCATCAGCGGCTAACGTGAGTACCCACCTCTGTATGCGGGCTGATGCATTCGCATTTATGGCCTAGTTGTGTGCCAAAAGGGATATTAAGGGTTTGTGATCTGTCTCCAGCTCAAATTTCCTGCCAAACAGGTACTGGTGCATTTTATTTACTGCATATATACATGCTAACACTTCCTTTTCTACCATCCCTTGGCCCCTTTCTGTCTGGGACAGACTTCTGGAGACATAAGCTACTGGCTGTGACTGACCATTGGCATTCACATGCTGCAACACACACCCGAACCCATAGGACGATGCATCGCACGTTAGAACAAGTTTCTTACCCGGGTCTTATAACGTTAATAGTTTGTTGGAGCACAACAAGTTGCATGCTCTATCAAAAGCCCTTTCCTGGCTGTCCCCCCAGACCCAATCGCGACCTTTGCGTAGGAGCAGGTGTAGCGGCTCTACCAGCGTGCTCAATTTGGGAAGAAAGTTGCCAAAATAGTTCAGGAGCCCCAGAATCGAACGCAGCTCCGTCGTGTTAAGGGGTCTGGGTGCTTTCTGGATCACTTCTGTTTTGGACGCAGTGGGTCTGATCCCGTCTGCGGCTACCCTCCTCCCCAGGAATTCTACCTCTGGAGCTAAGAAGACGCACTTCGCCTTTTTCAGTCGCAGCCCTACTCAGTTCAGTCTGCGTAGCACCTCCTCCAGGTTGTGGAGGTGTTCTTCAGTATCACGACCCGTGATGAGGATATCGTCTTGAAAAACCACCGTCCTTGGAATCGACATGAGGAGGCTTTCCATATTTCGCTGAAAGATCGCGGTGCCCGAACGAATCTTGAGCGGACATCTGTTACACTCAAACAACTTTTTGTGTGTCATGATGGTGGTCAGCTTCTTCGACTCACTCGCCAGCTCCTGGGTCATGTAAGCTGAGGTCAGGTCCAATTTTGAAAAAAGTTTTCCACCGGTTAGCGTCGCAAAGGTACTGGTCTTGGAGTGACACCCGATTGATGGTGGCCTTATAATCGCCACATATCCTGACCGACCCATCCGCCTTGAGCACCGGCACGATCGGGCTCGCCCAGTCACTGAATTTGACTGGCGAGATGATGCCTTCCCTCAGCAGGTGGTCCAATTCGCATTCAATCTTTTCCCGCATCACGTACGGCACCGCTCTGGCCTTGTGGTGTACTTGCCTGGCGTCTGGGTTTATGTGAATCACTACCTTGGCCCCCATGAAAGTGCCGATGCCGGGTTGAAATAATGAGTCAAATTTGTCCAGGACCTGTGAGCATGACACTCGCTCCTCAGAAGAAATTGCATTGACATCACCCCATTTCCAGTTCATGACGGCAAGCCAACTCCTCCCCAGTAGTGCCGGACCGTCCCCCGGGACATCCAGAGTGGCAACCTGTTCTACGAATCTTTGTGGGTCACAACTACCGTGGCGCTGCCTAGCACCGGAATTATCTCCTTTGTATATGTCCGTAGCTGTGCGTCAATTTGCAATAATTTTGGCCTCCTGGCCTTGGACACCCACAACCTTTTGAACTGTTTGATACTCATCAGAGACTTGCTGGCCCCCGTGTCTAGCTCCATTAATACTGGGATGCCATTGAGGAGCACTTTCATCATTATCGGTGGCGTCCTGGTATATGAACTGTATATGTGCTCCACATGAACTCGCTGAACTTCAGCTTCCAGCGATATCCCCCCGTATCCATTTGGCGTCGTAGGGCTTATATCAGGCCCGTCTTCCTCGTACATCAACCTGGCTGCAGGCTTCCTGCACATACGCGCCAAGTGACCGCTGATGTTGCAGTTTCTGCAGGTATATTGCTGATACCTGCAAGCTCTGGCTGGGTGTTTGCCTCCACACCTCTAGCATGAGCTGGAGGCCCCGTTGTTGGAAATAAAAGGTCCATTACCAGTCGACCGTCTCTGACTGTCTCTGTAACTGTCCTTAAGCGCACCATTAACAGGTGTTGATGGCCCCATTACTGGCCGCATTGTCCATTGCGATGGCATGAATTGCCGTTCAGCTAGCCATTGTCTCTGTTGAATTCCCCCTTTGGGTTCGACTACATG
Source organism: Pristiophorus japonicus (assembly GCF_044704955.1). Lineage (NCBI taxonomy): Eukaryota > Metazoa > Chordata > Chondrichthyes > Pristiophoridae > Pristiophorus > Pristiophorus japonicus. The sequence goes on along the minus strand of NC_091977.1, from coordinate 242,154,164 downwards.
CTGGGGCATGTCCGATTGCCCTTGCCTGCCTACAGAACTGTGTGCCGCGTTAACAATGTTTACTCCCTGGTCGTTTGCCGCATTTGAGCCAAGATTTTTGTCATACATCATTCTGGTCTCTTCCTACCCTGAGATAAATGCCTGGGCTATTAGAGCCGCCGCTTCCAAGGTCAAGTCTTTGGTCTCAATCAGTTTCCTGAAAACCCCAGCATGCCCGATGCCCTCAATAAAAAAGTCTTGTAGCATCTCCGCTCTACATGCATCTGTGAACTTACATAGGCTTGCCAGTCGCCGGAGATCTTCCACGAAGTCAGGAACGCTTTGCCGTTCTCGCCACCGGTGCGTGTAAAACCAGTGTCTCGTCATGTGCATGCTGCTCGCCGGTTTAAGGTGTTCCCCGATCAACTTACTGAGCTCTTCGAATGTCTTGTCCGCCGGTTTCTCAGGCGCTAAAACGTCCTTCATCAGGGAGTACATTCTGGATCCACAAACTGTCAAGAGATGAGCCCTGTGTTTGTCGGCCGAATCCTGTCCCAACCATTCCTTAGTGACAAAACTCTGCTGTAGTCTCTCAATAAAGTCGCCCCAATCATCACCAACACAGTACCTCTCTTCTGTGCTGCTAGTGGCCATGCTCGCGTGGTTTAAATCCCAGTTTCTCGTCACCAATGATATGTCCTTACTATACAGTATAAATGCACACGAGGCCCATACTTGAGAGAAGGTCACTCTGTGATCAGTTACCTTTATTACCAAGACCTCAAGTGATGAAGGTGGGTGGAGCTTCCCCTTTTATACCTGAAAGTCCAGGTTAGGAGTGTCTCCCACAAGTTCACCCCCTTGTGATCAATGTTCTAAAGGTTACAACTTGGGTCAGCTTATACATGGGTTACAATGATAGTTGAATACATGACAGGGTGGGGGGTCTATATAGATGGACAAGGCATCACAGTTGCATGGGACTGGTATGATGTTTCAACGACTGAAATGTTAGAAATGTAACATCTGCAAAAAAACTTGGAACGAAAATGAACAAACTTACTGTGTGTTGCCTAATTTTTGCACGGATCATAGCAAGGAACAGAAAGGAGAAGAGATCATTTCTCCGATGATGGTTTGCAGACTGGTGATTACTGCTGGGCTCAGCTACTTGTACAAAATGTACAAGAAGACTATCAGTAGATAAAGACTATCAGTCCCATCAAGCTCACTCCATGCAGTATAACCTTGCATGCTGCCATTCCAACTCAGGAAAAACCTCTGACCAATTGCTCTCAATCTCCCTGAGGCTCTGGGAGATCACTTTTGCTCCCATCACATTACAATCTAAATCAAGCACTAATTCCCTGTAACTGGCAATATCCTCTCTAGAGCTTGTCAAGTTCCCTTTTAAAGAACTGTAGTGACCTCACCCTCACAACATGATGCACACATTTGTTCTAGAGGCTGATGACTCTGTGACAAGTCATAGAATATATGGCACAGAAGGAGACCATTCTGCCCATTGTGCCTGTGCCAGCTCTTTGAATGAGCTGTGCAATTAGTCAATTAGTCTCACTCTCCTCTTTCCCTGTAGCCCTATATTTTTTTCCTTTTCAAGTGTTTACCCAATTCCCTTCTGAAAGATAAGTGAATGGAATTCTGTCAGGTGATCCCCAAAGCTCCTGTAATTAAATCCCCTGTCAGTAAAAACTGGATTTGGCTTATTCAGTCACTAAAGCACTCGTGGCACTTTCAATGTCCCAGGCCACATCAATGAACTCCTCCAATGTCCGATTAAACAACAAAGTTGTGAATTGGTACAAATAAAATGCTAGTGGGAAGGGGTTAGGGGTGAGGAATTGAATGGGGGAAACAAGACCAGACAAGACAAGACTTGGATCCTTACCCAACCATGTACTGAGAGGCAGAGTTGTGTGTTGGGTTTCCAACTCTCCAGGAGGTCCTGGTGTCTCCAAGAATTTCATCCTCTGGATATTATTGTAGCAAAACTGGGAGAAAGATCAACGGGGCATTAAAGAAAATTGTGTTTTTTTCTATTTTCTTTCCATTATTTATAAAAGATATTGAAGACGGAGTAAAAAGGTGGTGGGAGGAAGGAGGTCAGATGATGAAAACTCCAGGAATACGTCCAACCAGTGATGACAAAATAAAATAAGAACAGTACGCATTGAACGTTATGGGTGGCACCAAAACACACACGTGCAGAATGTGACCCCTATTGAATAATCACTGATGATGACTGAGGCACAAGTGGATCTAAATAGCAGTTTAACAAATAGAAAAGCTGCACATTAATGGCACAGTACTTTAACTTGGGATATAATAGGCTTTATTTTGGAAGTACTTAGCTCCCAATCTTTCAATACCACATGGCTTGCCAAGAAACAATGGATTTTTTAAAATCATGGGAGTTATAATTCATAACCAATCAGTACAATGTTAACTCTTCACTACCCAGATGTTTAAATAATTTTCATTTTCAATCGGAATTGTGAATTACTATTTTGGGAACCACCTTCCTGGTTTAGCTACAGGATTCTTGCAAGATAACGTAAGTTTCTAACGCACTCTTCACAGCGTTAATGCCCCAAGGCACTTCAGGGAGTAGAACGAGATGCCAAATCGTATTATTAAGAGAGAAGCAATGGACACAAATAAAATCCCACCTTCACTGGACAGCTGCTGACTATAACCTTCAATTCGTCTTCTCAACAGAGGTCCTTCTTCAAGATGACAATTGGCCCTGGATGAGATTTATTCTCCTTTTTGTTTCTTTTCCTGCTCCCAACATTAAATTACTTGGTTTTATTTCCAACAAAACGGCAACATTTGCACCCCATTTGTAACACAATTCTAGCCTACTTTTACATTGCACAAGACCTGCGCTCATGTTGCTGGTTCATGGAAGTTGGGCTTCACCAACAATGATTTCTTGCAATATCTGCTAAATGTGGGCCTTCCTGGCACATGGTTTTAGCGAGCCCTGGGGGTGCATGAAATTCTAAACCAGTGTAGGTCTCGGGCAATGTAAACACAGCTTTAGATACTGAATAAATTGCAATTGTTCCACATTAGGAACATTGGTTATTTTCCAATTCATCCTTCAGCTCCACACCGGAAACTCAAATCTTTCGTCTTTGTTCTGATACGTTTTACATAGAATTACATAGAATTACAAAGTACTTACAGCACAGTAACATGGCATTCGGCCCAACAGGTCTATGCTCCACATGACCCTTCCAACTTACTTCATCTCACCCTCTCAACATATCCTTCTATTCCTTTCTCCATCATACTTATCTAACTCCTCCTTAAATACACCCTTTTAATAGAGGTGTCTCTGTCTGTTCCAAATACAAGTTTTATTTACCAATAATTTATAGAGCTACAACAAATTATTGCTAAGATTTCAATAGAAACATTTAAATGACACCTTCAAGCTTACTCGGCACTATCAGCTCAAGATCTCACATTTACCATTTCAGTTCTGCAGGATAGGCTGCAAGAAGATTCTTTACAGCAGTAACACTCTGCACTCTTAAATAAAAAGAACATAGAACTTGAGGAAGTGCAATAAATATTTACAAGAATGGTACCATAAATAAGACATTACAGCTATCGGGAAAGATTGAACAGGTTGGGGCTTTTTCCTTTAGAAAAGAGAAGACTTAGAGGTGATCTGATAGAGGTCTTTAAGATTATGGATTGGACAGGGTAGATGTGAAGTGAATGTTTCCACTTGCTGGAGAATCCAAAACTAGGGGCCATGAATACAAGGTAGTGATTAATAAATCCAGCAGGGTAATAAGAAGAAATTAATTTTCTCAGAGTATGGTAAGAATGTGGAACTCTCTACCACAGGAAGTGGTTGAGACAAATAGCTTAGATGCTTCCAAAAGGAAACTAGATGAGTACATGAGAGAAAAGGGAATAGAAAGATATGTTGAAAGGCTGAGATGAGGTCGATGGAATGGGAGGAGGCTCTCGTGGATTATAAACACCAGCTCAGTCTAGTTGAGCTGAATGGTCTGTTTCGGTATCGTATATTCTATATAATAATTTTTAAAAACTGTTTACGTACAGATTTTCAACATTACCTTGTTTAAGAAGAAATATTTAGCTTTGAAATATTAATGAAATTATGTTTTCCTCCAAAGTGCCATGAGAAACAAATAATTCACATTAGTGCTACTGGACTTTGATTCATGTACCTATTCACTTGTGAATAACCAATTCTTTTTTCAATAATTCAAAACTGTTTTCGTACATTTTTTTTTACAAAACCCATGTTTTGTAAAATGACTGCCTGAAAACTTTTCATTCAACTATCCATCTGTGAACAATATCTTGTCACCTACATAACTCACAAATATGTTATGGGATACATAGCTTAATAAATGACTTGTACTCATCAGACTTTGCATTTCCTTTCGAACGGGAACATGATGAGAATTTTCTATTGATCTCTTTTAAATTCTGAACTGAAAAACATGAACATGTCATCAGATTGGAATTGTTCATATATCGCGGCAGATTTCACTTTTATATATATTTAAATTTCCACCGAAAATGGGTGTAAAATTGTTCGAGCCACCCAGCCCAAAGCCAGTGTCAGGAGGCCCGAACCATTTTTAGATTCAGGCCTCATCAGCATAATCCGGGCCAGCTGCCAAGTCCTCGATGAGCACAAGTGGACAACTTATCACGCCAGGGCATGGGAAATCTGGCAGCTCCATAGGTATGCTAAACCAGAAATTAGTAGAAAAGGTGGGTGGACAGTAGCTGGGGGGCGATTGGCCAACCCAGCAGACAGCAATGGGCTGTAGGACCATCATACTTCTGGCGCTAAGGAAACTCCCCCAAAACAAGCTGCAGGCCTTTTCTGGAGCATCCTCTGGCGGTCCCCTTTAAGTACTGCTGGTTAGGCCACTCACCACCAGGTACAGATGGGCAGTGTGGTGCCCAGAATGTGCCACACACTTGCATCAGAAAATTGTAAATGGGATCCTACTTAAGTCTTAAGGCTGTGATTTGCCAAAGTAAGCCCATCTACGGGCTCACCTGAAAATCGCATCAAATGGGCCGAGGGCATTCAAAGTGTGGCCAAGGCCATGCACACATTTTTCAGTTGAAAATCGCCCTCAGCATGGATTTATGAAGAGGAAGTCATGTTTGACAAACTTTCTGGAATTCTTTGAGGATGTAACGAGCAAGGTGGATAAGGGCGAACCAGTGGATGTGGTGTATTTGGATTTCCAGAAGGCATTCGATAAGGTGCAAGATGCACTTGCGCTGGGGTAATGGACTTCAGCTGGAACTTGGGAGGCTTTTGCTGTGTTGGAGGAGATCTATACTCTCTGGCTTCTGAAGTCAGAATGGATCGAATTACACTTTGCAAATCAGTCAGAACTTGGGCTGGACGGTTCCAGTTACACATTCCAGAGAAACATCAGGGTGTGGCTTATCCTCCAAGGGGACCAATCAGCAATAATGGAGAGTGATAATGGAGAGCCAATCAGAGACATTGCGGCCATTTTAGTAGTACAATAAGCGCAACCAATATTTATCCCTCAACCAACATCACTAAAATCAGGAAGGCGAATGGAATGTTGGCTTCATTGCAAGAGGGATGGAGTACAAAAGCAGGGAGGTCCTGCTGCAACTATACAGGGTATTGGTGAGGCCGCACCAGGAGTACTGTGTGCAGTTTTGGTCACCTTACTTAAGGAAGGATATACTAGCTTTGGAGGGGGTACAGAGATGATTCACTAGGCTGATTCTGGAGATGAGGGGGTTACCTTATGATGATAAATTGAGTAGACTGAGTCTTTACTCGGAGTTCAGAAGGATGAGGGGTGATCTTATAGAAACATTTAAAATAATGAAAGGGATAGACAAGATAGAGGCAGTGAGGTTGTTTCCACTGGTCGGGGAGACTAGAACTAGGGAGCACAGCCTCAAAATACGGGGGAGCCAATTTAAAACCGAGTTGAGAAGGGATTTCTTCTCCCAGAAGGTTGTGAATCTGTGGAATTTTCTGCCCAAGGAAGCAGTTGAGGCTAGCTCATTGAATGTATTCAAATCACAGATAGATAGATTTTTAACCAATAAGGGAATTAAGGTTTATGAGGAGCGGGCGGGTAAGTGGAGCTGAGTCCACGGCCAGATCAGCCATGATCTTGTTGAATGGTGGAGCAGGCTCGAGGGGCTAGATGGCCTACTCCTGTTCCTAATTCTTATGTTCTTATGTTCTTATGTATGATCATTAACTCATTGCTGTTTGTGGGACCTTGTTTTCTACTTTACAACTGTGACCAGACTTCAAAAGTACTTCATTCAATATAAAGCGCTTTGGGATGTCCTGATGTCATGAAAGGCGCCATATAAATGCAAGTCTTTCTTTCTATCAAGTGATTCATATAGAATAGATGATCCTGCTCAGAAGAAAGTTCCTTTCATCAACAAACCCCATGAGGTACAAATCCCCAGGTCTGTAGCTGAGAAAGGAAGTATGCATTTTCCCAAGTTCACTATTTTACTCCTGCAGGGGAGGTTCAAACTGTGCTGGTGCTTGCAACAGCTGGTGAGGATGATGCCATGGTGCTGTGAGATGTGAACTGGATATCTGCCATTATCCTGGGCTTACAAAACCAGAAATGGAACATGTGTTACAATACTGGGTAAAAGTCATCCCTTTAAACAGTGCTCATATTTACTGTATACTTGCCAACTGATAAACCTATCTAAAGCAAATTAATAGATTCAAGAAATCTGTCTGACATTTGAAAACAAGTAGCATGGGCTTTGTAACTTAAACTGTAGATAAACACAACCTTCCTTCACTTGTATTGGAATAGAACAAAAAACATAAGTATATGGAAGCTTGAAGGGGAAATCAAAATGTTCAAGGCACAAAATTGGTGGTGCATTTCTGAGGAATGTCAAGCGACATGCTCTCCACCAGAATATTCAATTCTCACATTAAAAATGACATATTCTATTGAAGTTTAACAATTTTAAATTTCACATTTAATAGACCTTCAATCTCAGAAAAAGGGAAGATGGATTTTCAACAATCACTTTACCCAACATTATCTCAGCAGTCTCCTGCATGTCCCCCACCCCCTCCCAGCCCACAAAGCCATTTGTGTTAGTGCTGAAGCATATTTCCCATTTTTTTTAGGTGTGGAAGGGAATTCAACTTTAGGAGCTGAAGGCTCCCACATGGGAATTCTTTTAAAGTAACTTTTTTTTTCCAGAAGGCAGTTGAGCTGTAAAGGCTAAAAACTGCCTATTTTTACATGATCTTTTTTCATTTCAGAAGGCATTGCCCCTTTAAGGGGCTTTCTGTAAGCACAACCTCACTCTCAGAGCAGCCTGTTCTAGCTGCAATGACGCTATGGCCCCGCTACATTGGGGTCTCCTGCCTGGATGAACGCCACCAGAACGGCATTGCACAGTGAGTTTAGCATTGGACGAATGTTAATTAGTCCCCAGCGCCAATTTTTCAGTCCTGCCAGCACCACCATTTTCAGCGACCGTTAACACCAGCGGTCAGTGGCACGGGCAGCATTGGCGGTGAACACGAATTTCCAGGCCATTCTTTTCTTCTCCGACCTTCCACGTTTTATGGTTCGGCACTCTTCTCCCTCTCCCCCGTCAGTTCAAACCGACACTCTTGTCCCCCTCAAAGCCAGTTAGGCTGGCTACTCTCTTTCATTCCCCGACTTCATGCCAACCATTCCCACTCTTCTGCCTCGCCCCCCCAACCCCCGCTGTTATGTTTAGAATAACTCCACAATACTGAGTACAGTAAGCTTAAACTGATATGATTTTAGTCTCTTTAATAAAACACCAGAGTGCCAAAGCAGCTTGGCAGACAACCTTTTATACTCGCTTGCATGAGGTATACAGGTGACCCTTGGGCCTCCAAAAGGTGCGCCCTCTGGTGACAAGTCTTACACAGTTATAATGTTTACATACATAACACCTGCCACCCACACTTCAACCTATTATTCTCCTTCACCAATCTGTCAGAATGTTGGCACTCTCCTTCCCCCACTCCAAGTACTGCTCCCACACACCCAGCATTTGCCCCCATCCCTCCTTAGTATGAAATGCTGATGATTGGTATGAATGATTCATCTGATTGCAGTGTTGCCTAAACACCAGGAAAACTCCCCTGATTCTCTTCAAAAAGTGCCACGGGATCTTTAACATCCACCCAACAGGGGCAGACAGGACCCCCGTTTAGCACCTCATCTAAAATGTGAATCTTCCGACAGTCTCAGTGCTGCACTGAAGTGCCAGCCTGGATTATGTGCTACTCAGCTCCTGGAGTGGGACTTGAACCCACCACTTTCTGACTCAGAGTTGAGAGTGGTACCACTGAACCAAGGTGAACACCTTGAATCAAATGGAATTAAAATCAGACCAGTTTTATAACAGGCAGGCAATCCACTCTACCTGGCAATAAAGACAAAAATTTGCCCCATTCAGTTGACTCTTAAACCCATTTATACTACTTTCTTCAATAACCTTTCCTGATAACTTATTCCCAGTCATCAATTATCTTTGGGAGAAATAGTTTCATCTTTATTTGCTATTTAAACCCAAGTCTTTAATTTTAACTGATAACACTTAACTTTTGAAGACTTTGTCAGTGTGAGCAATTTGTCTGCATGAACCTTTTTTTCTGAGACTTCATATTATCTTGATTGCTTTACATTAATTACTTCCTTTAGACTGAGCAGTACATGTAGCTTTAATCTGGAATCACCGAAATTAAGAGATGGCCTCTTCCTCTAAAAGGAGGCAATATTACAAGCTGTTCACTTATTGTAGTCAGATCAGTTGACTATAATAGTAAAGCAACTTCTCCGATAAATATCAGCATTCATAGCAAGATGACCATGGTCAAGAATTGGTCACCACAGTAGATTAGTTTAGTCTGAGAAAGGTAGGATAATAAAAATTGGTAAAACTATGTGCAAAAAAAAAATGGTTCACCTGAAAATACGAGGCAAATTTCTTCGACTGAACGGAGACATGGCTCCAGGGTGACCAAGGCTGGGAACTCAACATCCAGGAGTATTCAATATTCAGGAAGGATAGACAGAAAGGAAAAGGAGGTGGGGTAGTGTTGCTGGTTAAAGAGGAGAATAACGCAATAGTAATGAAGGACATTAGCTTGGATGATGTGGAATCTGTATGGTTAGAGCTGCGGAACACCAAAGGGCAGAAAACGTTAGTGGGAGTTGTGTACAGATCACCAAAGATTGGGAGCGAGGTTGGTGATGGCATCAAACAGGAAATTAGGAATGCGTGCAATAAGGGTACAGCAGTTATCATGGGTGCCTTTGACCTACATATAGATTAGGCAAATCAAATTGGTAGCAATATGGTGGAGGAGGATTTCTTGGAGTGTATAAGGGCTGGTTTTCTAGACCAATATGTCGAGGAACCAACTAGAGAGCTGACCATCCTAGATTGGGTGTTGTGTAATGAAAGAGGATTAATTAGCAATCTTGTTGTGCGAGGCCCCTTGGGGAAGAGTGGACATAATATGGTAGAATTCTTCATTAAGGTTGAGAGTGACACAGTTAATTCAGAGACTAGGGTCCTGAACTTAAAGAAAGGCAACTTCGATGGTATGAGACGTGAATTGGCTAGGATAGACTTAAAGGCTTGACTATGGGTTGGCAAAGGCATACATTTAAAGATCACATTGATGAACTTCAACAATTGTACCTCCCTGTCTGGCGTAAAATAAAACGGGGAAGGTGGCTCAACCGTGGCTAACAAGGGAAATTAGTGATAGTGTTAAATCCAAGAAAGAGGCATATAAATTGGCCAGAAAAAGCAGCAAACCTGAGGACTGGGAGAAATTTAGAATTCAGCAGAGGAGGACAAAGGGTTCAATTAGGAGGGGGAAAATAGAGTATGAGCGTAAGCTTGCAGGGAACATAAAAACTGACTGCAAAAGCTTCTATAGATATGTGAAGAGAAAAAGATGAGTGAAGACAAATGTTGGTCCCTTGCAGTTAGAATCAGGTGAACTTATAATGGAAAACAAAGAAATAGCAGACCAATTGTACAAATACTTTGGTTCTGCCTTCACTAAGGAAGACACAAATAACCTTCCGGAATTACTAAGGGACCGAGAGTCTTGCAAGAAGGAGGAACTGAAGGAAATCCTTATTAGTCAGGAAATTGTGTTAGGGAAATTGATGGGATTGAAGACCGATACATCCCCAGGGCCTGATAGTCTGCATCCCAGAGTACTTAAGGAAGTGGCCCTAGAAATAGTGGGTGCATTGGTGGTCATTTTCCAACATTCTATGGACTCTGGATCAGTTCCTAGGGATTGGAGGATAGCTAATGTAACCCCACTTTTTAAAAAAAGGATGGAGAGAGAAAACAGGGAATTATAGACTGGTTAGCCTGACATCGGTAGAGGGGAAAATGCTAGAATCAATTATAAAGATGTAATAGCAGCGCATTTGGAAAGCAGTGACAGGATCGGTCCAAGTCAGCATGGATTTATGAAAGGGAAATCATGCTTGACAAATCTTCTAGAATTTTTTGAGGATGCAACTAGTAGAGTGGACAAGGAAGAACCAGTGGATGTGGTGTATTTGGACTTTCAAAGGCATTTGACAAGGTCCCACACAAGAAATTAGTGTGCAAAATTGTAGCACATGGTATTGGGGATAATGTATTGACATGGATAGAGAACTGGTTTAGCGCTTGTTGTCCTTAATAATAGATTCTAGCATTTTCCGTACGACTGATGTCAGTCTAACTGGTCTATAGTTCCCCCTTTTCTTTCTCCCTCCTTTCTTAAATAGTGGAGTTACATCAGCTACCTTCCAATCCACGGGAACCATTCTCGAATCTATGGAATTTTGGAAGATGACAACCAATGCATCCATTGTCTCTACAGCCACCTCTTTCAAAACCCTAGGATGTAGGCCATCAAGTCCAGGGGATTTATTGACTTTCAGTTCCATTAATTTCTCCAGTACTATTTTTTTACAAATACGAATTTCTTTCAGTTCCTCATTCTCATTAGAACCTTTGTTCTGCATTATTTCTGCAGGTTTTTTGCGTCTTCTTACGTGAAGAAAGATAAGAACATAAGAAATAGGAGCAGGAGTAGGCCATTTCGCCCCTCGAGCCTGCTCCGCCATTCAATAAGATCATGGCTGAGCTGATCATAGACTCAGCTCCACTTCCCTGCCTGCTCCCCACAACCCTTTATTCCCTTATTGTTTAAAAATCTGTCTATCTCCATTTCAAATATATTCAATGACTCAGCCTGCACAGCTCTCTGGGGCAGAGAATTCCACAGATTTACAACACTCTGAGAGAAGAAATTCCTCCTCATCTCAGTTTTAAATGGGCAGCTCCCTATTCTGAGACTATGCCCCCTCATTTTAGTTTCCCCTATGAGTGGAAATACCCTCTCTGTGTCCATCTTGTCAAGCCCCCTCATTATCTTATATGTTTCGATAAGATCTCCTCTCATTCTTCTGTACTCCAATGAGTATAGGCCCAACCTACTCAACCTAACTTCATTAATCAACCCTCTCATCTCCGGAATCAACTCACTGAACCTTCCCTGAACAGCCTCCAATGCAAGTATATCCTTCCTTAAATAGGGTGACCAAAACTGTACGCAGTACTCCAGGTGTGGTTTGGTTCGGTATTCACGAAGGAGGGCACAAAAAACCTTTCGGATATAAAAGGGGTCAGAGGGTCTGGTAAGGAGGAGGAACTGAGGGAAATCCTTGTTAGTCAGGAAATTGTGTTGGGGAAATTGATGGGATTGAAGGCCGAAAAATCCCCAGGGCCTGATGAACTGCATCCCAGAGTACTTAAGGAGGTGGCCTTGGAAATAACGGATGCATTGACAGTCATTTTCCAACATTCCATTGACTCTGGATCAGTTCCTATTGAGTGGAGGGTAGCCAATGTAACCCCACTTTTTAAAAAAGGAGGGAGAGAGAAAACAGGTAATTATAGACCGGTCAGCTTGACCTCAGTAGTGGGTAAAATGATGGAATCAATTATTAAGGATGTCATAGCAGCACATTTGGAAAGAGGTGACATGATAGGTCCAAGTCAACATGGATTTGTGAAAGGGAAATTATGCTTGACAAATCTTCTGGAATTTTTTGAGGATGTTTCCAGTAGAGTGGACAAGGGGGAACCAGTTGATGTGGTATATTTGGATTTTCAGAAGGCTTTCGACAAGGTCCCACACAAGAGATTAGTGTGCAAAGTTAAAGCACATGGGACTGGGGGTAGTGTGCTGACATGGATTGAGAACTGGTTGTCAGACAGGAAGCAAAGAGTAGGAGTAAATGGGAACTTTTCAGAATGGCAGGCAGTGACTAGTGGGGTACCGCAAGGTTCTGTGCTGGGGCCCCAGCTATTTACACTGTACATTAATGATTTAGACGAGGGGATTAAATGTAGTATCTCCAAATTTGCAGATGACACGAAGTTGGGTGGCAGTGTGAGCTGCGAGGAGGATGCTATGAGGCTGCAGAGTGACTTGGATACGTTAGGTGAGTGGGCAAATGCATGGCAGATGAAGTATAATGTGGATAAATGTGAGGTTATCCACTTTGGTGGTAAAAACAGAGAGACAGACTATTATCTGAATGGTGACAGATTAGGAAAAGGGGAGGTGCAACAAGACCTGGGTGTCATGGTACATCAGTCATTGAAAGTTGGCATGCAGGTACAGCAGGCGGTTAAGAAAGCAAATGGCATGTTGGCCTTCATAGCGAGGGGATTTGAGTACAGGGGCAGGGAGGTGTTGCTGCAGTTGTATAGGGCCTTGGTGAGGCCACACCTGGAGTATTGTGTACAGTTTTGGTCTCCTTACTTGAGGAAGGACATTCTTGCTATTGAGGGAGTGCAGCGAAGGTTCACCAGACTGATTCCCGGGATGGCGGGACTGACATATCAAGAAAGACTGGATCAACTGGACTTTTATTCACTGGAGTTCAGAAGAATGAGAGGGGACCTCATAGAAACGTTTAAAATTCTGATGGGTTCAGAGAGGTTAGATGCAGGAAGAATGTTCCCATTGTTGGGGAAGACCAGAACCAGGGGTCACAGTCTAAGGATAAGGGGTAAGCCATTTAGGACCGAGATGAGGAGAAACTTCTTCACCCAGAGAGTGGTGAACCTGTGGAATTCTCTACCACAGAAAGTTGTTGAGGCCAATTCACTAAATCTATTCAAGAAGGAGTTAGATGAAGTCCTTACTACTAGGGGGATCAAGGGGTATGGCGAGAAAGCAGGAATAGGGTACTGAAGTTGCATGTTCAGCCATGAACTCATTGAATGGCGGTGCAGGCTAGAAGGGCTGAATGGCCTACTCCTGCACCTATTTTCTATGTTTCTATGTTTCTGTGTGTGGCCTCACCAATACCCTGTATAGTTGTAGCAGGACTTCTCTGCTTTTATACTCCCGGGAGTCGTAAAACCAGTAAAGATGGTGGGGCGCTGGCACCCACACTTTTAAGGAGTGCCCCGAGAGCACAGGTTGGCCAGCTTCGCGACCCGCAAATTAAATTTCCCCCGCGGGACAGTGAGGGGTCGCCCTGCACTGTGATGATGTCATCACCGGTTGTGCGGCGGCCCGGGGCGCTAACTGCAGGGAGGCAGCGCCTCCACAAACTCGCGAGTAATTTTCCAGTAGCCAGTTGCGCCACCCCCCCACATACTGGGCGAAATCTCTCTCCCACCCCATTAACGGGCCTCTAAAAATAGGGCAATTTCACCCCCCGGGAATGACCGCCTGGAAGATCATTAACGGGCTGATTGACAATTAAATTGCTGATCCTGCTCATTAAAGAGATTGCACATTATTTTGGTGGGTAATGCTCCATTTCATGACCTGTTCTAACAGCAACCAGGAGTAAACAAGTCCTCGCTGAGTATTGCAAGCAGTACTTGAAGCCATGCTCAGCTTTCACTGTTCACTTGCTAATTGAGATTGACAGACTACACTGCTTTTGAAGAGGACTTTTGAGACACATCAGGGGATTTTCTGGGATTCTTTGTCAAGACTTCACCAACATTTTTTCTGGAAATTCCCTCACAACTTCACCGTAAAAAGAGTGAGTGCTGTGCTACTCTACCTTATTGGACACTGTTTTGTATCTTTAAAGCATGCACTCCCATGTTCTGCCACCAGGGAGCACATCCCCTGACGTCCCAAGGGATCCCAGCATCCCTTGGGAGCTCTGTATATAACCCAGCCCCTAAGGCCTGTTACTCACTCTGAAGTGTCTTAATAAGGACTGAGGTCACTGTTACTTTAACCTCCCTGTCTGCAGTCTCATCTGTGTTAGGAACACAATAACTGGCGACGAGTACACGAATACAACGCAAAGATGCAGCAAATTGTGGGCATCCTGGAGACGTTCTCGGAGGGTGAGGATGGGAAGCCTATGTCGAATGGCTAGACCAATAATTTTAGCCAACGAGCTGGACAGAGAAGGAAGCGCTGCAAAAAGGAGAGCGGTCCTCCTCACAATCTGCGGGGCACCGACCTACAGCCTGATGAAGAATCTTCTGGCTCCAGTGAAACCCACAGACAAGTCGTATGAGGATCTGTGTACACTGGTTCGGGAGCATCTTAACCCGAGGGAGAGCATGCTGATGGCGAGGTATTGTTCTATACGTACCAGCGATCTGAAGTGGTGAGCTACGTCGCCGAGCTAAGGCGACTTCAGGACAATGTGAGTTTGATGGCTACCTGGAGCAAATGCTCAGCGACTTTTTTGTACTGGGCATTGGCCACGAGACCATCCTACGAAAACTTTTGACTGTAGAGATACCGACCATCAGTAAGGCCATTGCGATAGTACAGGCATTTATGTACACCAGTGATAACACCAAACAAATCTCTCAGCATACAAGTGCTAGCAATGTTCATAAATTAACTGGAACTGTGTTTGCGAGCAGAAATGTACAGGGCAGAAACCACGAGTCTGCAACTGCCAGCAGGCCTCAGGTGACCCAGATGACTCAGAGTCCACAACAAAGGATGATTGCAAGGCAATTCACACCTTGTTGGCATTGTGGAGGCTTCCATTCAGCCTATTCATGCCGCTTCAAAGGTTATGTTTGCAAGAGCTGTGGAACAATGCAAGCACTGCAAAACCTTCTAACCACCGCGTGGCAGAGGAAGATTGGTCCATGGTGGATCAAAGCAATTTCGAGCCTCAGAGAGAGGAGGCAGATGCTGAAGTACATGGGGTGCACACATTTTCGATGAAATGTCCACCTATAATGCTAAATGTAAAATTGAATGGCTTACCCGTAGCCATGGAACTGGACACTGGCGCTAGCCAATCCATCATGAGTAAAAGATGTTTGTGAGAGTGTGGTGCAACAAGGCACTCAGACCAGCCCTGAGCCCCACCCACACAAAACTGAGAACGTACACCAAAGAGCTCATCACTGTCCTGGGCAGTGCCATGGTCAAGACCACCTACGAGGGCACGGTGCACGAACTGCTACTCTGGATTGTCCCGGGCGATGGCCCCACACTGCTTGGAAGGAGCTGGCTGGGCAAAATCCGCTGGAATTGGGATGACATCTGAGCGCTATCACATGTCGATGAGGCCTCATGTACCCAAGTTTTTAACAAATTTCCTTCCCTTTTTGAGCCAGGCATTGGAAACCTTTCCGGGGCGAAGGTGCAGATCGACTTGGTCCCAGAGGCATGACCCATTCACCACAAGGCGCGAGCGGTACCTCACATGATGAGGGAGAGAGTGGAAATCGAGCTGGATAAGCTACAACGCGAGGGCATCATCTCCCCAGTGGAATTCAGCGAGTGGGTCAGCCCGATTGTTCCAGTACTCAAAAGTGATGGCACGGTCAGGATTTGCACCGATTATAAAGAAACTATTAATCGTTTCTCGCTGCAGGACCAATACTCACTACCTAAGTCAGACGACCTATTTGCGATGCTGGCAGGAGGCAAGACATTCACCAAGCTCGACCTGACTTCGGCCTACATGATGCAGGAGCTGAAGGAATCTTCGAAGGGCCTCACCTGCATCAACACGCACAAGGGATTATTCATCTACAACGGATGCCCGTTTGGAATTCGGTCGGTTGCAGCGATCTTCCAGAAAAACATGGAGAGCCTACTCAAGTCGGTACCACGCCGGTGGTCTTGCAGGACGAAATATTGGTCACGGGTCGGGACACCGTCGAGCACCTACAAAACCTGGAGGAGATCCTCCAGCGACTGGATCGCGTAGGGCTGCGGCTGAAGAGGTCGAAATGCGTCTTCATGGCAACAGAAGTGGAGTTTTTGGGGAGAAAGATCACAGCGGACGTGATTCGGCCCAAAGACGACAAGACAGAGGCTATCAGGAATGCGCCCAGACCACAGAACGTCACAGAGCTGCGGTCGTTCCTGGGACTCCTCAACTATTTTGGTAACTTCCTACCGGGGTTAAGCACCCTTTTAGAGCCCCTACATGTGTTATTGTGTAAACGTGAGAACTGGGTATGGGGGGAAAAAATCAAGTAATTGCTTTTGAGAAAGCCAGAAACATTTTATGCTCCAATAAGCTACTTGTATTGTATAACCCGTGTGAAAGACTTGTGCTAGCATGTGATGCGTCATTCGTACGGAGTCGGGTGTGTATTACTTTGCAGGGAAGTTGCAATCTGTCGCCTATGCTTCCAGGAGCTTGTCTATGTCCGAGAGTGCCTACAGAATGATTGTGAAAGAGGAATTAGCGTGTTTGTTCGGGGTAAAGAAAATGCATCAGTACTTGTTTGGCCTCAAATTTGAGCTGGAAACCGATCACAAGCCCCTCATATCCTTTTTCGCTGAAAACAAGGGGATAAATACTAATGCCTCAGCCCGCATAAAAAGGTGCGCACTCACGCTATCAGCGTAAAACTATACTATCCGCCACAGGCCAGGCACCGAGAACTGTGCGGATGCTCTTAGTCGGCTACCATTGCCCACCACAGGGGTGGAAATGGCGCAGCCTGCAAACTTGTTGATGGTGGTGCAGCCCACTGATTTGTTGATGGTCATGGAAGCGTTTGAAAATGATAAATCACCTGTCACGGCCTGCCAGATTAGGACTTGGACCAGCCAAGATCCTCTGCTGTCCCTTGTAAAAAAACTGTGTACTGCATGGGAGCTGGGCCAGCATCCCCGTTGAAATGCAAGAGCTAATCAGAGCTAATCAAGCCGCTCCAGTGGCGAAAGGACAAGCTATCCATTCAGGCAGATTGCCTGTTGTGGGGTAACCGCATAGTGCTACCCAAAAACGGCAGGGAGACATTCATCTCGGATCTCCACAGCACACACCCGGATATAGTAATGATGAAAGCGATAACCAGATCCCACGTATAGTGGTCCGGTATCGACTCTGACTTAGAGTCCTGTGTACGGCAATGCAGCATGTGTGCTCAGTTGAGCAACGCGCCCAGAGAGGCACCACTATGGTCGAGGATCCATGTCGACTATACGGGCCCGTTTCTCAGTAAAATGTTCCTGGTGGTAGTAGATGCTTTTTCAAAATGGATTGAATGTGAAATAATGTCGGAAAGCACCACCATCACCACCATTGAAAGCCCGAGGGCCATGTTTGCCAACCATGGACTGCCTGACATACTGGTCAGTGACAACGGGACATGTTTCACCAGTTCCGAATTTAAAGAATTCATAACCCGCAATGGGATCAAACATGTCACCTCGGCCCTGTTTAAACCAGCCTCCAAAGGGCAGGCAGAGTGGGAATTACAAACAATTAAACAGAGCCTTAAACGAGTCACTAATGCTCACTCCAAACCCGCCTGTCCAGAGAACAAGTACTTTGGTTTGGTATTCACAAACAACCTTCCGGATATAAAAGGGGTCAGATGGTCTAGTAAGAAGGAGGAACTGAGGGAAGTCTTTATTAGTTCGGAAATTGTGTTGAGGAAATTGATGGGATTGAAGGCCGATAAATCCCCAGGCCTGATGATCTGTATCCCAGAGTACTTAAGGAGGTGGCCTTGGAAATAGCGGATGCATTGACAGACATTTTCCAACATTCCATAGACTCTGGATCAGTTCCTATGGAGTGGAGGGTAGCCAATGTAACACCATTTTTAAAAAAGGAGGGAGAGAGAAAACAGGTAATTATAGACTGGTCTGCCTGACATCGGTAGTGGGTAAAATGATGGAATCAATTATTAAGGATGTCAGAGCAGCACATTTGGAAAGGGTTGACATAATAGGTCCAGTCAGCGTGGATTTGTGAAAGGGAAATCATGCTTGACAAATCTTCTGAAATTTTTTGAGGATGTTTCCAACAGAGTGGACAAGGGAGAACCAGTTGATGTGGTGTATTTGGACTTTCAGAACGCTTTCGACAAGGTCCCACACAAGAGATTAATGTGCAAAGTTAAAGCACATGGGACTGGGGGTAGTGTGCTGACGTGGGTTGAGAACTGGTTGGCAGACAGGAAGCAAAGAGTAGGAGTAAATGTGTACTTTTCAGAATGGCAGGCAGTGACTAGTGGGGTACCGCAATGTTCTGTGTTGGGGCCCCAGCTGTTTACACTGTACATTAATGATTTAGACGAGGGGATTAAATGTAGTATCTCCAAATTTGCAGATGACACGAAGTTGGGTGGCAGTGTGAGCTGCGAGGAGGATGCTATGAGGCTGCAGAGTGACTTGGATACGTTAGGTGAGTGGGCAAATGCATGGCAGATGAAGTATAATGTGGATAAATATGAGGTTATCCACTTTGGTTGTAAAAACAGAGAGACAGACTATTATCTGAATGATGACAGATTAGGAAAAGGGGAGGTGCAATGAGACCTGGGTGTCATGGTACATCAGTCATTGAAGGTTGGCATGCAGGTACAGCAGGCAGTTATGAAGGCAAATAGCATGTTGGCCTTCATAGCGAGGTGATTTGAGTACAGGGGCAGGGAGATGTTGCTACAGTTGTACAGGGCCTTGGTGAGGCCACACCTGGAGTATTGTGTACAGTTTTGGTCTCCTAAATTGAGGAAGGACATTCTTGCTATTGAGGGAGAGCAGCGAAGGTTCACCAGACTGATTCCCGGGATGGCGGGACTGACATATCAAGAAAGACTGGATCAACTGGGCTTGTATTCACTGGAATTCAGAAGAATGAGAGGGGATCTCAGAGAAACGTTTAAAATTCTGACGGGTTTAGACAGGTTAGATGCAGGAAGAATGTTCCCAATGTTGGGGAAGTCCAGAACCAGGGGTCACAGTCTAAGGATAAGGGGCAAGCCATTTAGGACTGAGATGAGGAGAAACTTCTTCACCCAGAGAGTGGTGAACCTGTGGAATTCTCTACCACAGAAAGTTGTTGAGGCAAATTCACTAAATATATTCAAAAAGGAGTTAGATGTAGTCCTTACTACTAGGGGGATCAAGGGATATGGCGAGAAAGCAGGAATGGGATACTGAAGTTGCATGTTCAGCCATGAACTCATTAAATGGCGGTGCAGGCTCGAAGAGCCGAATGGCCTACTCCTGCACCTATTTTCTATGTTTCTATGTCACAAAGTGCGCCTAAAAAAAACTTACAGATTCTCCGGCTCCCTGCTGGTCCTCTGGAGCTGGGCGTGGCGCAGCACG
Source organism: Pristiophorus japonicus (assembly GCF_044704955.1). Taxonomy (NCBI): domain Eukaryota; kingdom Metazoa; phylum Chordata; class Chondrichthyes; family Pristiophoridae; genus Pristiophorus; species Pristiophorus japonicus. Next base: position 242,134,489 of record NC_091977.1, on the reverse strand, counting down.
AGTTGTAGGGGGCGGAGCTAGCTCCCTGCGCTGAAAACAGTGCCGGGACCTCTGCACATGCGCGCTACAGTGGGCGTGCATGTGCTGTAGCTCCAGGCGCCCAAAACTGTGTGGGAGGGGCCCAAAGCACGCAGCCCCTAGCCCTGGCCGAATGGCCTCACTGGGGCTGCGTGCATAAGGCTGCCTCCCACGCCCAGCTCCTGCTTCCTCCCGACCCGACTCGACTCCCGCTTCCCCACCGCCCCCGGACCCGACCCGACCCGACACCAACCCGACTTCCGCTTCCCCACCCCACCCCCGGACCGGACCCGACCCGACCCAACAGACTGGACCCGACCCGCGCTCCCCACACCCCCACCCGACTTGACCACTCTCTCCCTCCCTCCCTCCCTACCCGAACCAACCCAACTTCCCCCCTCCCCCCCCCCGACCCGACCTCCCTCCGCCCCCCTGACCCCGACCCGCGCTCCCCCCAACCCGACCCGCGCTCCCGATCCCGGACCCCGGACCCGACCCGACCCAACGCCACCTACCTGAAAATCTGATGCTGGGGACGGGCCCTGCCCGAAGTCTTGGGCCCGGCCGGGCCCGGCCCGTTTAGCCTCCCTCCCCCTTCTCCTCCCCCCTCCCCTTCTACTTTTCCCCCCTTCTCCTTTTCCCCCCTTTCTCCTTCCCCCTTCTCCTTTCCTTTCCCCTCCCTCTCCTTCCCCTTCTCCCCCCCCTCTTTCCCCTTCTCCTCTCCCCCCCTTTCCCCTTCTCCTCTCCCCTTCCCCTTCTCCCCTTCTCCTCCTCCCCCTTCCCCTTCTCCCCCTTCCCCTTCTCCTCCCCCCTCCCCCTTCTTCCCCATACCTCCCCCTTTCCTCCCTCCCCTCTACCCCCCTCCTCCCCATCCCCTTGCTGTCAGAAACACAGACACTGACAGACAGAGAATGATAGACACACACAGACAGACAGAGAGATAGAGACACTGACAGAGACACACTGTGGGGGGGGGGGGGGGAGGGGGGGCATCCCAGCACGCTGTTGGAGGGCTCCCGGTGCTGCAGTCGGTAAGTAAAAAATGTTTTATTTATTGATTTTTAAAAAATATATATTTCTGATTAATTTTTTTGATTGATTTATTGGTTGATTTATTGATGTTTTTATGATTTATTATTGATGATGGCTCTTTATTTGTACAACTGAAGTGTTTAATGTTTGTAAACTTCCCTTTAAACCCCACCCCCTCCAGTCCCTACGCCTGATTTGTAACCTACGCCTGATTTTCTAAAGTGTAGACAAGGTTTTTTCGAGCGTACAAAAATCTTCACTTACTCTATTCTAAGTCAGTTTGGAGTAAGCTTTCACTGCCGAAACTTTGAAAACAGGCGTAAGTGGCCGGACACGCCCCCTTTTGAAAAAAAAATTCTGTTCCAAAGTGAAACTGTTCTAACTGACTGGAACTGGAGCAAACTAAATGCCGAGAATTTGAATTTCTAAGATACTCCGTTCTACACCAGTTGCTCCAAAAAATCAGGAGCAACTGAAGCCGAAACTTGGGCCCTATGTTTCTATGAGAACTGCTCAACAACCGCACGAGACCCCACTCGCTCACAGGGGTGCCCCCGGCTAAGCTACTCATGAAAAGTACAATTAAAACCAGACTCTCGCTGGTTCACCTCAACCTGCATGATCAAGTAGAGAGCAGGCGGCAGCAACAAAATGTAAACGATGGTCGGGCCACTGTGTCACGGGAAATTGATCTGAATGACTCTGAGCATGTGCTAAACTATGGACATGGTCCCAAGTGGATTACGGGTACAGTGAAAACTAAAGAAGGGAGTAGGGTGTCTGTAGTCAAACTAGACAATGGACAAATTTGCAGAATGCAACTGGACCAAACGAGACTGCGGTTCACAGCCTGCCCTAAACAACCCAAGGCAGACACCACCTTTTTCGAGCCCACAACACACACTCAAAGGATCAATCGAACCCATCACTCCCAACAGCCCAGCAAGGCCAGGCTCACCCAACAACCCTGCAGGGCCAACAACATGCCAGTCCAGCGAGGGCACAGCCAACACACCAGAACAAACATTTGTACCGAGGCGGTCCACCAGGGAAAGAAAGGCCCCCGACCACCTCACCTTGTAAATAGTTTTCACTTTGACTTTGGCGAGGGGAGTGATGTGTATCTGTAAAGCATGTTCCGCCATCAGGGAGCGCATCCCCTGAAGTTCCAAGGGATCCCAGCATCCCTTGGGAGCACTGTATATAAGCCGGCCCCGAGGGCCTGTTACTCACTCTAGAGTGTCTTAATAAAGACTGAGTGTTGATGGGGGAGAGGGAAGGCTTCTTTTCCCACAAGTGGGCCCACTGATATAGAGGGTCGACGCTCGCCCCAGCCCACGTAGCAATTCTCGAAGTTAGCAGACAGAGACGGATGGCAAAGTATAACGATCTTTATTACAAACGTCCGGGAACACCCCTTATCGCAGCCTCCTGTGTGTGGAGATGCTCTCAGAACAGCACAATCATACAACTTTTATACATTTCAAAACCCCTCTGTTCCCGGACAAGACCTCCCTAGATTTCTAATTGGACTACCTTATCAGTACTACTCCGGATTGACAGGTCATGAGCTCTGACTGATAGGTCATGATCTCATGACTATCTTAGACCGTTCCCAGAATGCTATCATTTGTTATACATTTCCTTTGGTGCCATGAAGTCTATCTCGGGTCTCTTCTCACGGCCTTATCAGAGGTCTGTTTAGGTTCTCTCCTATTGACATTCCATGTTGGAATACTATCTGGTATCCCAACCCATAACAGTACCTTCTGGAGCCTTGGTGCTGGGATGTACAAGGCGTGAGAAGAAAGGCCTTTACCTTCTTATGGGCCATTGCAGGAACCACCACAGAAAGTTGTTGAGGCCAATTCACTACCACAGAAAGTTGTTGAGGCCAATTCACTAAATATATTCAAAAAGGAGTTAGATGAGGTCCTTACTACTAGGGGGATCAAGGGGTATGGCGAGAAAGCAGGAATGGGGTACTGAAGTTGAATGTTCAGCCATGAACTCATTGAATGGCGGTGCAGGCTAGAAGGGCCGAATGGCCTACTCCTGCACCTATTTTTTATGTTTCTATGTTAACCCTTGTCCCGCTAGTACCCCTAATGCCAAATTTCTCTGACAATTCCCCCCTTTTGGCCCTTGGCTATACGCCAAGCTGGCCATATTTCCCGATAACTATCTCCCTGTAGGCGAGTTCCAGATAGGTTCGTTCACCTGGGTGGCCATCTCCCAAGTTTTGGGACCTCCTGAAACCTTCCCACAGAGTTATATAAGGTAAGTCCTTCCTGTAGGGCTGCTTAAATTTTCATCCCTTATGGCCTTAATGCTAGTGCGTGCCCTGACTTATCGTTTGGCCAGTTTAATTTGTGCACATGTTAATCCCATCATGACCATCAGAACCAGGCCCTGTATTACTACAAGTACATGTGATATAATTCTTATGGGTGGATCTGAATATTAAGTCCAATGTCCCACAGCTTTGAGTACCAGGGCTGATCAGCCAGCATTGCGTTAGTGTCTCTCTGTAAGTTGTCTATTTCTTCCATCAGCCGGACATACTGTTGTCTTTGATTCTGGATTCCTTGCACCAAACGTCATTGTTTCTCATTTAGTTCCGGTATCTGTTTGCCTTGCGGTTCCCATACCGCCTCTTCGTACCCTTCTCGGAGGGTATCCGTGATTGTTCCGTGGATGATTTCCGTTGTGTTGGGATGTATGTGGTATCCATTTACGTCTATTTTTCCCATGGGCCTGAAACAGAAGTTAGGGTTGGTGATGACACAGTGGGTGACTCCTCCCCTGGTCTTAATCGTCGGATTGGCTGCTCCTGTGCTCATGCACCAAATCTCCATTCCCTTGTGGAGCAGCGATTGTTTCGGAATCGTGTTTGAGAGGAGTGATACTCAGTATGCATCCGTTTGTTTGGTGGAATCTGCAATCATTATTCATCATTCGTGGTGTACCTTGACATAAAACCACTTGGTTAATTTTATAGCAATCAGTTATGTCAATGGCTTTTGTACTAATTTAATTTTAATCACCCATCTGGCAGGCTGATGGTAACGCCACCGAGTTTGGTTTCTTATTTCACCGATATTATCGATCTGGTATAAGGGGTCTCCCTTTGTTACATCATACTGTGGTATAGACAACATAAATCCGATCATATTCACCCGCCCAGTAATACATCTGAATTTTGGCACCCATGCGTGACTATTCCTTCGTACCTCGCATGTGTTATTCATTTTTTTTATCTAGAGTCCAATTGTTAAGTATGCTGTTCGGAATCCAATCTGGTATGTCTCCATTCTGGAGTTGCTCCAAATTATGTTGTACCTCACTTAGGGCCCAAGTTTCCACACGCGCCTAGAACGGTGCAGTCCCAAACTGGACGCCCGTTTTTCGCGCCACAAAGTGCGCCTAAAAAAATCCTCCGTATTCTCCACCTCCCTGCAGGTCCTCTGGACCTCGGCGCAGCGCAGCACGAGCTGTAGGGGGGCGGAGCCAGGTCCCTGCGCTGAAAACAGTGCCGGGACCTCTGCACATGCGCGCTACAGTGGGCATGCAAGTGCAGTAGCTCCAGGCGCCGAACTGTGTGGGAGGGGCCCGAAGCACGCAGCCCCTAGCCCTGGCCAAATGGCCTCACTGGGGCTGCGTGAATAAGGCTCCTCCCACGGCCAGCTCCTGCTTCCCCCCCCCAACCAGACCCGACACCCGCTCCCCGTCCCTCCCTGCCTCCGGACCAGACCTGACACTCGCTCCCTGCCCCTCCTGCCTCCGGACCAGACCCGACACCTGCTCCCCCCCCCGACTGGACCCGACCCGACCCGCGCTCCTGTTCCCGCTCCCCGCCCCCACCGACTGGACCCAACCCGACCCGCGCTCCCGCCCCCCCTCACTGGACCCGACCCGACTCCCGCTCCCGGACTGGATCCAACCTGACCTCCCCCCCCTCCCTCTCTCCCTCTCCCTCTCCCTCCCCCCTTCCTCTCCCTCTCCCTCTCCCTCTCCCTCCCCCCTCTCCCTCCCCCCCCTTCGACCCGAACCGAACCGAACCTCCCCGACCCGACCCAACCCAACGCCACCTACCTGTAAATCTGGTGCTGGGGACGGGCCCTGCCCGAAGTCTCGGGCCGGCCCGTTCAGCCTTCGGTCCCGAAAGGCCTGCCTGAAGCACTTTCACACAGGTAGGAAGATGGTTTATTTAATCTTTTCTTTGCTTATAAATGTTTATTCAGGTTGGATTTATTTGTATAATATTTGTATAAGTATAAATAAGGATTTATTATAGAATTTAATGACTTCCCTTCCCCCCCTCCCCTCCCACCTCGTTCTGGACGCCGAATTTGTAACCTGCGCCTGATTTTTTAATGTGTAGAACAGGTTTTTTCAGTTCTACAAAAATCTTCACTGGCTCCGTTCTACTTTAGTTTGGAGTACGTTTTCACTGTGGAAACTTTCAAATCAGGCGTCAGTGGCCGGAAACGCCCCCTTTTGAAGAAAAAATTCTGTTCCAAAGTAGAACTGTTCTACCTGACTAGAACTGCAGAAAAAAAAATGTGGAGAATTGCGATTTCTAAGATAGTCCGTTCTCCACCAATTGCTCCTAAAAATCAGGCGCAAATCATGTGGAAACTATATAGCCAGGCCCCATACCCGGAGCAAACTATCTCAGCCTGTAATCGTTTACTTATATCGTTCCCCATTGTGTGGATCAAATTTATTGTCTTGGCATGCTTCTGCAATGTATGGGCCACCTGTAACAGTTCCCCTTCCGCGCTATCTCCTAACCGCGCTAGTAGGGCTTGGTTATCCAAGTCCCTCCCCAGTAAACCCCTCAAGACTACGCCATTAAGTTGTTAGCTCGGTCATACATTGCATACAGGTCTGTGGAATTCATCGTCGTAACCCCTGCCACATAACCCGTGCCTAGTGTTTCCAGTATTCCCCTTTTTGTTCGACCTTGCCCTGTTCCCTTTCTGACATTAAATCTCAGGGTAGTGGGTTCCGGGCCTTCAAGGATCCGTTTGTCAGGTTCTGGTATAGACTTATAGTTTCATTCCCACAGAAGCTAGGAAAAATGATATCCATTAGGTTTAGGTTAAGTAGTCACTGACGCACCCCAAATTATATCCTTTCTTTTGATTCTTTGATTACTAGCCCCCCTTTGGCTCCAGTCTTTATGGACGGGCTTATGGGAGGACTTGCGTGGTTATGCTGGGAAGAGTTGTTGTCCCCAGGGTGGTTGTCGGGGCAGTGGTAGGGCTTCCCAGGGTCCCTTTGGGCATGTTTGATGTCCCAGCCGGACCTTTATTGTCATCTTTCCTCCACACTCCATCCGCCCCCCTTTTTTGCTCCGTTCTGTTCCCACCCTTCTGTTTCTCTTGCAGGGTGGATTTGGCTGCTTGTTTTGCAGCTTCGTCCGCCCAGGCATGAGCTTCTAGAACTGAAATTCCATCCAGTTGGATTTCTGCGCCCTTCCCCTTTTGGTCCTATGAACTTGCTCCTGTCCTCGGAATCTACTGGCGCCCATGGTATCGGCAGCTTGCTGCATTACAACCTGACTTAATAGACTATACATCGCCATGCGTTAAAATAAGTTCTGTCCTTGCTCCAGTCCTTGGCTGCTGGGATGCATATTCCGGCAGTTAAATTAAACAAAGCTAGTTCATGTAGTTGTGCCTTTCCTGCATGTGCTATATCTCTCGTAGTCCATCTGTATTATCCAGTGCTTGCGTGGACCTCAAGGTCCCCAGTATCCTGAGTCTCCAGAGTTGAAGTAGCCGCTGCGGTCCCATCTCGGTGAGTATTTTATCTGCAAATTTTAAACAGATAGCCTGGTCATCATCAGGTGTTAGGTCCATGCATGTTGCGGTCACTCTGTGAACTCGGAGGTAAAGGTTAGGTTTGTAGACTACACTTACCCACCGTGGGGTACATTGGCTCTATTGTCGTAGGTGATGGTGCTATGGCTGCGCACCGCACTATCCGTCTGGCCCCGTTTTTGAAAAAAAATCTCTTCCAGCTTATCTTAGCTTTTAACTCTTGAATTTGTTTTGTTTGAGTATCTTTCTTTTATTTGTATCAGGCGAGTATTATTACATAGGCTAGTTCTGTTTTTATTTTTATTCTGACTATCCCACCATTTCCTCTATCTGTCAGGTGAGTCTTTTTTATTCTATTTAGAAATCCAAATTAATAATGTCCAGTATAAAACAGCTGTCAATGGAAAGGGTTAACTCCTTTACAGGTTTGTAAGAAAGCCTGATGTCATTAAGTGACTTCGCGTAATCATCCGAAAAATTATTTTTTAAGTCTTTGTGCCTTCAAAACTTGCTTAGAAATTAGGAATCCGTTAAAACAGCAGAAATCATTAGTAAAGCCATCATAATAAAAGTCTTCTCATCAGGAAAGACGACATTTTAGATTAAACTCCAATTTTTTCTTAACTTCTAATTCAAGTACTTGCCAAAGATTTTTTTAATTGATTTAAAATGAGACCACACATTTTTAATAGCTATTTTGTTTACTGAAATCCAATTTTCACTGTATACAATGCTGTATACATTCCAACATTTTGTTTTATTTTACGGTTCCGTTCACTGGGCAAATCTTGTGTTTTATTTCTCTCTCTCTCAGCACAAAATCTAAACATTTTCTATAAGAATTTTAAAATTCAGTAAGATTTGCTAATTCCCAGTTTTTTCTTTCTGTGCTGAGTTTGCATAGCTTAGATCTTTTCTCCTCGTTATTTTCAAAACCCTCCTGCTTGTTTAGACTGTTCAGGACTTTTCTTGATAAATGACGTCCATTTTTGAAATCTTTCAAACTGCAGTGAAACTTTCTCGTAATTTAAAATCATCAATGGAGAGTGTCTTTTACCTCTTCAAATTCTTTTTTTTCCCCCAATTAAACCAATATCTTTTTCACAGCCGAAATCAACTAGTATTTAGTAAGTTATGTCTTTTTCCATCGCAAACACCCCCTTTTTTTTTTCTCAGCACCTAATTACGTCTTTTTTTTTCAGATCACCTTTCTTCAAATTAGGTTTTGTATTTTACACAGAGGGCTCGTGACTCCATAAATTTGTTAATTTAAAATCATCAGACAATCGAAGACACTTTTTCTTTCAAATTCGTTCAATTTGTTTACTTTCAAAGTGGCGTCTTTATCTTTTTCTTTTGTCCATAACTCGAACGGAGTCTAGCACGTAGGCTTTGAGGGCTGCTTTTCGTTATCTCAAATTCCAGTTTCAAGGTTGTTACAATGTTTTTTTCTAAACTGCTAAAGCTTGCTGTTTTAACATTTTTCAAAAGTCCCTTTTACACCTTCGCAGATAGTTCACCACCAGCTTTTTCATGGCATTACGTAGTTACGCAAGTTACAATTAACGATTGGTTTTATTTGCCTTTTTAATAGCCATGTTACCCATCTTCTTCGGGGCTATGAGAGTCTTGTGTACTCCCTTAAATTTGTGTCAGGTATGCAGGACGCTATTTATATGTCTTCCCTTGGTGGCGTACACTCGTACCACTGCAAGCTTTGGGTCAATATATCCCATCACTGCCAGGACGTTGTCTCTATTCCCTCACTCTCTCGTCCCTGCACCGTGTGCTCGTACCGCTTCGGGTCAATAGACCTCTCTCTCCCTCTATATCTTCCCTTGCATCGTACCATAATCGCACTGCCGTGCTACCTCCACGCGCGTGTTTTAGGATGCACCTTTTGACCCCCTTTCACCCCTTGTCCTCCGTCTCCATCCCTCCTGGACTCACGACAGATGGTTCTTTTGTACGGATGTCCTTCCCTTGCGGTTTGCAATGCCACAGCTCTAACTTGAAGGTGGTAAATTAAAACATACTCGCCCCAACAGCTGGGTCATTGTTCCGTTCGGGAAGTCCGCACCCTGCTCGCAGCGCCAAATGTTGATGGGGGAGAGAGGGAAGGCTTCTTTTCCCACGAGCGGGCCCACTGATATAGAGGGTCGACGCTCGCCTCAGCCCACGTAGCAATTCTCGAAGTTAGCAGACAGAGACGGATGGCAAAGTATAACAATCTTTATTACGAACGTCTGGGAACACCCCTTAGCACAGTCGCCTGTGAGTGGAGATGCTCTCCGAACAGCACAATCATACAACTTTTATACATTTCAAAACCCCTCTGTCCCAGACAAGACCTCCCTAGATTTCTAATTGGACTACCTTATCAGTACTACTCCGGATTGACAAGTCATGAGCTCTGACTGATAGGTCATGATCTCGTGACCATCTTAGACCGTTCCCAAAATGGTATCATTTGTTATACATTTCCTTTCGTGCCATGAAGTCTATCTCGGGTCTCTTCTCACGGCCTTATCAGCGGTCTGTTTAGGTTCTCTCCTATTGACATTCCATGTTGGAATACTATCTGGTATCCCAACCCATAACAGTACCTTCTGGAGCCTTGGTGCTGGAATGTACAAGGTGTGAGAAGAAAGGCCTTTACCTTCTTATGGGCCATTGCAGGAACCAGCACTTTAACCCTTGTCCCGCTGGTACCCCTAATGCCAAATTTCTCTTACACTGAGGTCACTGTTACTTTAACCTCCCTGTGTGCAGTCTCATCTGTGTTAGGAACACAACAGACACCTTATAGGTGTCACCAGGGGAAAAGGAATGTTTGGTCATGGGCATCTTGCTAGGGGTTCCCTTTGCTCTGCATCAGGAATTGGAGGAGTACATGAGGCCAGGCAGAGTAGCACCAGCTGCTACTGGGGAGAGGGACAGGAGGGAAAGTTGGGAGAAGAGAGCTCGCAGCAGGAGGCCCTATCCATCGAGGGTCTTCAGAGAGCACGACCCCTACATTCACATGACCCAAGGTCAGCGCATGAGGAAGCTGCACTTTACCAAGGAAGGTGTCACAGAGATCTGTGCCTCATGGAATGAAGACTCAGATGTTGCAGAACAGCCAGGACTGCATTGCCTGTGCCAGTCAAGGTCGAGCACTAATTTTTTTTAAGCTATTGGAAACTTCCAGGATGCCACAAGTGATCGAAGTCACATCTCACAATCCTCTGTGCACTTCTGTATTAGGGCGGTCTCTGTGGATCTATTGGCTCTGAGGAATGATTATATATAATTCCCTATTGCCAGAGAAGACCAGAGGCAGAGAGCTCTAGGATTGTGGGAACCCCATGGTCCAGGGAGCCATTGGCTGTACACATGTGGCCATGTGAGCCCCTCATTTAAACTCGGAGGTGTTCAGGAACAGGAAGATGCTCCGACTGATCCCCCTCCTCTTCCATCTCCTCCTCCTTCTCTTGTGGCTCCTAAGCTTTACCCTCTGGCACAATTGCTAATGGTAAGGGCTGGTCTCTCCTGATCGTCAGATTGTGGACCTGCAACAAGTCAGCACGAACCTAGACACCTTCTCGGCTGAGTACTGCATCAAAACCTCTGCTTCAGGACCCTAATGGTCGGCTCAATCATATTCCTGAAGGCTGAGTGACTCTCATTATATGGTTACAGACAAGCTGCACATTCAGGGAACGGAATCCCTGCTCCATGATTCCCAAGCCACTACCTCGGGGCCTTTGTCGTTCCATGGAAGCTGCTATGACTACAGTGGAAGCTGCACCCTCAGTCATCAGAGGCTGTATGATGTTGGGCTCCACAGGTCGCTGGTTGGAATTGGCCAGTCTCTCCATGCTGGAGAGGATGGGTTTCAGGCTCTGCGGCAAGCCACGGACCAAGGTTGAGATGAAGTTCTCCATCCCCCTAGCCACTATCTGTAAGCTTTCAGACAGGCTCTCCATTGCACCAAGAATTTAGTTCGTCACTCCCAGCAACCTTCTTCTGAAGCTTGGCCCTGCGAGGTCATCTGACTCCTCTAAAGCAGAACGAGTATGTGACCTTGCCTCCCGCAATGGTGGTACCTGTGGTGTCCCTGCCCACTCATGCCCGGTGCATCCCACTGTGAGGATTACACTTCTAACTAAGCCTCTAATATACATGTGGCGCCAGTCTCTGAGCTGGTGCTGCAACAGTGGTAGCAATTGATGCAGTGCTTTCTTCCTCGCTCTCCTCCTCCTCCTCTTCCTCCGGTGGTGGGGGGGAGCGAGGTGACTGTAGTACGTCTTGCACCTACTCTGAGCTGAGGTGGATCTTGCTCCTGGAAGCCTGCAATGATAAAGCTGGAAGAGTTAGGATGCAGTGCATGTGGCCACTATAGGATAAGATCATATGGTGCTTGGGAGTGAAGATAGCTTTGGGGGATTAGGGATCAGGAATAGTTGTGCATCTGTAAGGAAGCTAAAGTGGCCACATACCTCTCGGCGAGATGCCCCTGCTCTGCCTCTGGCCACAACATCTCTCACCCCTCTCCCCATCACAGCTAGCACTACCACCTCAAGGGAAGTGATGTCATGCAGACGTGGTTGACCTTCACCGGTCAGGTCCTGCTGACAAGTTATGTGCTATCGGGCCCGAAATTCAGTCCCGCTGGAAAGCTGATGCTCCTCTCACCTTTTTATGGCCATGAGTGCAAACATTTTTCGTGGCTGGGCCACCCCATAGTCAGCTCCAAAAGTGAACAAATGGGTTCCAGCGCTAATGAACCTTTCCAAAGTGCTTTTTTCAGCAGTCTGGCTGTCTTAATTTGAGCGTTATCACCACTGAGAAATTCAGCATGCAGGTAAGGGTTTCTAATGAGCCAGCTGCTCCCTGGCCTTTTTAAAGGGTAGGGTTTACAGCAAAGCCCTGAGGGGGGAAGGAGTTTGGAAGGATGGCTAGTGTAAGAGGTACAAGGAGAGTCAACAGGTTCACTGATATGTAGCTGGAGACACTGATGGACGGTGTGGAGGACAGAAGAAGAATACTGTTCCCTGACGTGGGGAGACAAGGCAGACCGCCAGTACATAATACATGGAGGGAGATTGCAGGGGAGGTGTCAAGAACCTCCATATATGTGAGGATGCACCTTCCCAGGAAGGTGCTGGCCAGTCTGCACCCAGTCCTTCCAGGGTGGTGATGGGATGACGCCTCCAACTCTGGGGTGATGAGGATCCTTCTCCTCCTCCTGCGCCTCCTCCTCAGGTGGTATTGCTGGCTCAATCAGCAGTGGCTGTCCCCTCATGATGGCCATGTTGTGCAGCATGCAGCAGACCACGACGATTATGAAGGCCCATTGAGGAGAGTACTGCAAGGTGCCACCAGAGCGGTCCAGGCACCGGAACCTCTGCTTAAGGATGCCTATGCACTGCTCGATGATGCACCTGGTGGCACAATGAGCGTCATTGTATACATGCTCTGGCGCCGTCCTGGGGTTCCGCAGTGCAGTGAGCAGCCAAGTGGACAGGGGATATCCCTGGTCCCCAAGCAGCCAACCGCTGTCCTGATTCGGCCGGTGAAGACAGTGGGTACACTGGTCTGGTGCAAAATGAACGAATCATGGCTGCTACCACCCTTGCCCACTGCCTGTCTGCACGGTGCTGACAGCGACGCTTTCTCCTGCTTCTGACCAGGTGGTACCAGGTGTCACCCTCCCAACACTCCTTCTATCCTCAGGGTGAACCTGTCAAGCAGGTCTTTGCAGCCCACAGGACTCCACTAAAGAGTCAGACCTGAAAGTTGTACAAAAGTACAGGGGTATGTGCAAACCTCTGAGCAGCGCTCAGCAGTTCGAATGGAGCCAAAACAATGAATAAAACTACATGAAAAGATAAATACTGCGCATGCTGGAAAATGAAATAAAATCAATAATAATTAATAAAACTATATCAAAAGATAAATGCTGTGGATGCATGCTAGAAAATTAAATAAAAACAATAATAAGTAATAAAACTTTTTACCTACCAAAGGGCCCCAAGCAGTATCACGTTCGAGCACCGCATCGAAAATCTCGTGGGGGTACTGCCGGGAAAAGTCCTACCTTTTCCTCGGTGAATTTTGCTGCGGTAATCCCTTTGCAGTGGCTCACACACTGCAGAGCTCACCACTGGAAACCTTCCTTTACAGAGGCTTCACCGCATCGTTTCCAGCAGAAGTGAGCACCGCTCAAATCCTCCCCGAGCGATATTCAGGGAAAAGTTTCCGACCGCGGCAATCGATTTTTTCGATCGACCGCCCAAACTCTGCAGTAGCCATCTCTTCGGGGACGGTGAATTTCAGACCCATCTTGACCTGGAAGAAAAAGAGTGGTGACTGTGAATTAGTATATTGGCAAGTGTGTTTGTGTATGTATAATGCTGCACAAGATGGAAGAGCTGTAAGATGTGTTTGAGGTGTGAGTAATGCCTGTGTAGAATGCAATAGTGTGGGCTGTGTGAATGCAAGTGTATAGTTTGAAGGTGGATGAAGTGCGTTAAGGTTGCAGGTCGTGGTGGTGCACTGATGCCCATGCGAGTCTGCAGGATGTTCTCATTTTAATTTTATTATATCAATGCAAAATATGAAATCCAGCTGAAGCAATAATCAGCTGAATATGAAATAGCTAGGTCAGAATGAAGTTGTCATTTTGGACCCACTTTAAGAATGCTGTTAATTATGGTATTCTTTTCTACAATAGTGGTCCAAAAGAAACTTCCATTTTTACTTGTACAGATTTGTATGGAATCCCACTTGGCTCAGACTAAAGCACAAGAAATGGGACAACACCATTCTATCTCATTGTGTCAGCTTAGCTCACTGGTAGGTCACTTGTCTCTGAGTCAACAGGTCATAGATCCAAGCTCACTCCAGGCCTTGACTACATTATCTAGGATGACACTTCACTAGAGTGTTGAGGGAGTGCTGCATTGCTGAGTGCTGTCTTTCAGAAGAGATGATGTAAAAGATCCCATGACATTATTCGAGCAGTGAATTCTCCCCGTGTCCTGGCCAATATTTAGCCCTCAACTACTCCTACCAACAACAGATTAAATGGTCATTTGTTTAACTGCTAACTGTGAGACCTCGCCGGGTGAAATTGGCTGCTACCTTTGCCAAAACAGTTACTGTTTAAAAAAAGTTATTTGTTGGCTGTAAAACACCTCAGGCCAACCGTAGGTCATGAGGTGCTACAACAATGCAAGCTCTTTCTTTCTTTTCATCTTTGAAGCCTTACAGGAAATGTCATGTCTACTTCCTGCAACGTAGTCATTTCATATTTATTTCCATCTTTCTTTTGGCATCACACCTATCAATCACAATTAAATCTACTTATTCAGTTTACTTGCCTTTGATCGAGCCCACCAAGCTTGCTCTTTCAAGTAGATAATGCTATTGCTTACTTTCTCAGATCTCACAGTTGCCTCTCCACAATATGTGACATTTTGGCCAGAATGCATCTCCTTTTGTAGCAGATTAATTAGAACCCATCACCCAATGCTAGATGCCCCTGCTATCACATCTCATAGCTGTGTCCCATAGGAAGTGTCAGCTGTGGCTCAGTGGGGAGCACACTCGCCTCTGAGTCAGGAACTTGAGCACATACATCTAGGCTAACACTCCAGTGCGGTGCTGAGGGAGTGCTGCATTGTCAGAGGTATCGTCTTTCGGATGAGACGTTAAACCGATGCCCTGTCTGCTCTCTCAGGTGGACGTAAAAGATTCCATGGCACTATTTCAAAGAAGGGCAGGGGAGTTATCCCCGGTGTCCTGGCTACTATTTATCCCTCAATCAACATAACATAAAAAGATTATCTGGTCAGTATTACATTTCTGTTTGTAAGAGTTTGCTGTGTAAGTTGGCTGCTGCATTTTTCACATTACAACAGTGACTACACTCCCAAAAAAGTACTTAATTGGCTGTAAAGTGCTTTGAGATGTCCAATGGTCATTAAAGTGCTATATAAATGCAAGTCTTTCTTCCTTTCTTCATAGCTGCTTTCCAAGCCCTTGTTGGCACCATGAGTGATCCCTGGCCTCAAGGCACAAGGCCACCTTGTGCACTCCCAGAAACTGTATGTCTGTCAATTTCCAGGAATCTATTTAAAATTCCTTAATAAAATCAGAAAATGCTGGAAATACTCAGCAGGACAGGCAGCAACTGTGGAGAGAGAAACAGAGTTAGCGTTTCAGGTCGACGATCTTTCATCTGAACTAAAACATTCAGGTCTCTCTCCACAGATGCTGCCTGAACGCCTGAGTATTTCCAGCATTTCCTGTTATTATTTCAGATTTTCAGCACCAGCAATATTTTGCTTTTGCATTAAGATTCCTTAAGTGGGTTTTCAATATTTAAAAAAAAACAAGCAACCATAAATGTGACTTTTAGGTTAGTGGATGAGGTCATGGTGGAGGGCTCCAGTCACTGTGGGAAGTGCAATTAATGTATATTTTAAATAGGGCTGTCAAGCAATTAAAAAATAATAATTGTGATTAATCTCACAATTTTGCATTTTAATCTCAGTTAATCTTGGTTTCAATTATATCATTTTAAGTTTGTTCTTTACTGATGCTATTTTCATCAGAAACACAACCCAGCATAAAGATGCTGATGGTTTGATCTCGTTTTCAGCTCAGGTGCTGTGACAGAGACAAAGCAGTTTACAAACAAAATCTATTTGCACATCAGGAATGAATTTATTACTAAAAAGGAAACTCCGAGCTATTAAAGTAAAACAACTTTATAAGAAAATAAAAAAAATATCATTGCTTTACCTGCATTCATCCCATATTCTCTTTTTTCCCTTCTATTCCCTCTCCATTTAAATTGAATGTGCTTCATTTCTCAAATATTGCTCTATTCTAACTAGTTTTCCCTTCAATTTTTGAAGCAAAATTGCTTTCACATGTCTTTATCTTTTAAGGGCCCTTCTCTTATTGTTACTTGGCAGTGGGAGGGGAGCAAGTTTTGTATTTTTACAAGAGCATGTTCCTTAGTTGAAAACAAGCTTCCTGCCTCTCAAAATTCCAGATTCTGAAGATGGACAACTTTGTATCAACATAGACAAGTCAACCTTGACACTAGTCCACTTCTCCTCAACTCAGCTGCCCCACAGAGTGGACTCCCTGCCTCACTCAAAATAAAACCCTCCATCGTTGCTGGTCCCCTCAACTCTCTGGTGAGCAAAATGAATCCTAAACTGTGATGCATGGATGCGGACACCTTGAAAACTGCAACATGTGCACTTAGAAGAGACTGGTTGAAAGGAAATCATATTTCCTGTCTTGTTCTGTTGGACTAATGTGTATCTCAGGAGGATCATGTTCCGTCTGGCCCCACAAACATAATTTCACTTACGGCTAGTCTTTCATTGGCCCCTCCCACAACACCACTCCCCCCTCCCCCGCCCCTCGAACTAATTACTTTTACCTTGGCTCTGCGTTGGATATCCCAGCGCACTCCAAGTGGCAAGCTGCCTATCAACACTGACTCAGAGCTCACAGCTTGCTGGGCATATTGAAATAAGGTTTAGCCATCATAAAGACTCAGGCCCCTCAGCTGGTACTTCGGGAGGGTGGCGTGCTCACAGCTCCCATTGTCCACCCAATGTCTGCCTCGAGTTAAAATCGGCCTCCTGGGCAGCCTTAATAAAGTATTTCAAATAAAACCAGAAAATGCTGGAAACATTCAGCAGATCAGGCAGCATCTATGGAGAGAGAAACAGAGTTCACATTTAGGTTGATGACCTTTCGTCAGAATTGGAAAAAGTTAGAGATGTAAAAGACTTTAAGCAAGTACAGAGGCAGGGAAAAGGGGGAGTGGAGGGAAGAACAAAAGGGAAGGTCTGTGATAGGGTGGAAGGCAGGAGAGATTGAATGTCAAAAGCTATGATAGTACAAAGCAAAAGGAGATGGTAATGGTAAATTATTTCAATGTGCGAACATTCGTTGTTGGAAGAGTGTTGCAACAGCAGAGCCAGTGTTAGCTCTGGTTCAGCGGGTAGCACTCACACCTCTGAGTCAGGAGGTCGTGGATTCAAGTCCCATTCCAGAGACATGAGCACATAATCCAGACTGACACTGCAGTGCAGTACTGAGGGAGGCAGAGGTACTGTCTTTCAGATGAGACATTAAATCAAGGCCCAATCTACCCTTTCAGGTGAACTTAAACGATCCTGTGGAACTATTCAAAGAAGAGCAAGGGAGTTCTCCTGGCGTCTTGGTCAATATTTAATGGTGTTCTCAAACAACACCTAAAACGGATCATCTTGTCATTATCTTATTACTGTTTGTGGGAGCTTGCTGTGCACAAACCTGCCTGCCGAATTGCCCTACATTATAACAGTGACTACACATGAAGTATTTCATTGACTATAAAGCGCTGTGGGACATCCTGAAGTTAGTTGAGGCGCTATATAAATCAAATTATTTTGTTCGAGAAAAAATAGGTATTTCTCAGTTGCTATGGTAATTGTTATCCAATATTTGAACAAAATATAACTATACTGTAAGAATCAATTTTCATTTTTATTCAAGAGCTGATATTGCCAGATATATTTTTTTGGAAGAAACGGCATCATCTTCAGAGTTAGATTTTTCATTTTGAAAAAAAAAATGAGCTTTGATCTTTCATAACGCCTTGAGGGATCAACAGATGGAAGACTGAGTCTTTACTTTGAGACCGCGAGCTATGTTTCCTGCTGAGAAAGAGAGTTACTCCAAGGAGTATATGCAAGGAACATTTTGGTGGTTTTCAAAATACTTCTCTGCAAAAAGGCAAACCATAAAGAGAAAATCGAGCATCAGCTTTAGATACTATTTTGTGCACAAGGAGTTGAAGTCAAAGCGGCTGAAATTCAGCCTCCAGAAAATGCCTCTTACCGTCGGAAACCGCCGGCCACGCAGCGGAGTGGAATGACCGCCGATTTGGGGTCGAATGGGCACCGATCACAAAATTCTCCTCGGTAGTTTTTCCGGCGGTCTCCACTTCCGCCCCACTGCTGCCGACCTGTCCTGAGTGCATCATCAAAGCGAGAAACGGCGATCTCCCGTACCTCCATCAAAATTCACCTGGAAAAATCGTCGGGCCACCGCGCGGTGCCCCCAACAGTTTGTTCTGTCGGTGCACTGTGTTTGAAGTGTGTGAGACATGGCTGTGCGGCGGTTATTCAAGGGGAGGGCGCACTGCTGCGGCCGCCATTTTTTTTTTGTTGTTGGCTGGCTACCAGGTGGGACCGACAATTATGCTCCCCGGGTTCGGCCGGGCTGCCAAGAGGCCGCTGGCCCAGCCAAAACCCTCCCTGGTGGCCCAATGGGCCGAACTAAAATAATGGGAGAACTCGCAAGGCCCTCCCCTTTAAGTGAAGGGGAGAAACGTGGTGATGCACACGCGTCATGACATCATCAGTGCCAAGCTGATGACTGACAGCGGCGGAGACTCTGTCCTGCCTCCACTTCCGCCCTTCTGGAGTGCATACCACCGTACTACCGCCTCAATTATGACTGACTTCCGGTCCGCCGGGAAAAAAAAGCTAAAGAGCAGAATTTCTCCAAGAGGGCCACCTCATCCACCACGGCAGAAAATACACTTCAACAACAGTAGGTGCGACCCGTTTCGGGCGGACCTGAATTTCTACCCCACAGTATCAAAGACATCTGTCACTTTTATTTCTATGTAACTGTTGGGAGTCTATTGTACCGTCTCATACATTTTATCAGAACGTGGTTTTACTTGTTTACATACAATCACATAGAATGTACAGCACAGAAACAGGCCATTCAGCTCAACTGGTTCATGCTCCACCCCTCTTCATTTAACCCTGTCAGCATAGCCTTCTATTCCTTTCTCTTTCATGTGTTTATCTAGCTTCCTCTTAATTGCATCTATGCTCTTTGTCCCAACCACTCTTTGTGCTGGTGGGGTCCATATTCTCTCAACTCTCTGGGCAAAGAAGTTTCTCCTGGATTCCCTATAGAATTTATTAGTGACTATCTTATATTTATGACCCCGTATTTGGTCTTCCCCACAAGAGAAAACATCTTCTCTAGGTCTACCTTATCAAACTGTTTCATAATTTTAAAGACCGCTATCAGATCACCCTTGAGCCTTCTCTTTTCGAGAGAACAGAGCCTGAGCCAATTCATTGTTTCCTGTTAGGTGTAACCTCTCAGTTCTGGTATCAACCTTGTAAATCTTTCTTGCACTTTCTCCAGTGCCTCTATATGCTTTTTATAATATGGAGGCCAGAATTGCCTCTTGATTGATATGAATGAATCATCTCGCAGACTCATTACTCTTTGTGCAGTTTCTTTCTGATCCTCACACAGCAGATCAGTTAAATTTCTTAAATAATTAGATTCAACGTAAGGTTGACACAGGAATTATTCATCCCTCATATTTAGTCAAAGAAAACCATTGTGACAATTCAGGAAGTGAGTAGAGAGCGCACGGAACAGAATAATGAAAAATGAAGTGATGATGTTGGTTCAATGAGTCAGAGATGAGCACTGTAAGAAAGGACGACTTCATCAGAGTGTAGTAGCTCTGCCATTTAAGGGTAGTGAATGAGATGGCCAAAATTTAGGAACTTCTATTTGGCACAAATTCACACTCAAGATAATAAATGTTTGCTTTGGACATGGACAGCAAGTCAGCCAGAGTCACACAGTGTACCGATGGGGTGGAAAGTCCCGATGACCAAGAGGATGGTATGCACCCTCGGGATCTATCTGCCATTCTTCCGCCACATTCCTCTTGTGGCAAGAGGCAACCCTCTCCGCTTTGCCATATTTTCTATGCTTCCCTCTCCCTCTGCTATTCTGCAGTAACCATTTACGCCTCCTCTTGACCCATCTTTCTTTTCCATACTTAGAATCATTGAAAGTTACAGCTCAGAAGGAAGCCATTCAGCCCATCTTGCCTGTGTTGGCTCTTTGAAAGAGCTGTCATTCTTAGTTTCACACCCCTGCGTTTTATCCGTAACCCTGTAAGTTCCTCATCATCAAATACCTGCTCAACTCCCTTTTAAAATTATTGATAAAATTATTAATTATTACTTGTACCATTATCACCTCCTATTGTGGCAAGAATGGTGAAATGATGTGGGAGAAGTGGGTATTGTGTATGAGTTTAGGCTATAGAGGTGGTTTTGCAATGTTTTTAGGTGAATGCAAGATGTGGTACTATTGAGGTCCTGGAGTATGAGAGTATTGGGGACAATGGGCGAGGTGCGTGTGATGGGGATGGTGACATGGGTTGCCTCGGTGACTGGGGAAACCTATTTTATTTAAAATAAACACTGTTGAGCATTTATTTTAAGTAATGCAATTTTCCCCACATGGGAAAAGCCTTTCAACAAATCAATCTCCCTCCTTAACCACTACCGCCTTTCCACCTCTCCTAAATTCCCTTACACCCCCTGCCCCGCCCGCCCAACACTGTAACTGGACCAACTCCCTGCCTATTGCAGTATTGGCTAATAACTCCATTCAGGAAGCCTCACAAAATAACACAGCGTAGATATGACAAAGTATGTGGAGCACACATTAGGGATACCACTCCATCCTCCTCCAACACCTCTCCACCACCGTCCAGCTGGGTGGGACTGCACTCATCTGGTTCCATTCTTATCTATCTAATCATAGCCAGAAAATCTCCTGAAATGGCTTCTCTTCCCACTCCCGCATCGTTACCTCTAGTGTCCCCCAAGGATCTATCCTTGGCCCCCTCCTATTTCTCATCTATATGCTGCCCCTTGTCAACATCATCCGACAACACAGCATCAGTTTCCACATGTAAGCCGACAACACCCAGCTCTACCTCGCCACCACTTCTCTTGACCCCTCCACGGTCTCTAAATTGTCAGACTGCTTGTCCGACATCCAATACTGGATGAGCAGAAGTTTTCTCCAATTAAATATTGGGAAGACCGAAACCATTGTCTTTGGTCCCCGCCACAAACACGCTAGGCACTGACTCCATCGCTCTCCCTAGCATCTGTCTGTTCGCAATCTAGGCATCATATTTGACCCTGAAATGAGCTTCCGGCCACATATCCGCAGCATAATTAAAACCGCCAATTCCACCTCTGCAACATTGCCCACCCCAGCCCCTGCCTCAGCTCTTCTGCTGCTGAAACCCTCATCCATGCCTTTGTTACCTCTCGATTTGACTACTCCAATGCACTCCTGGCTGGCCTACCACATTCTACACTATGTAAATTTGAAGTCATCCAAAACTCAGCAGTCCATATCCTAACTTGCACCAAGTCACGATCGCCCATCACCCCTGTGCTCGCTGACCAACATTGGCTCCCGATTAAGCAATGCCTCGATTTCAAAATTCTTATCATCGTTTACAAATCCCTCCATGGCCTCGCCCCTCCCTATCACTATAATCTCTTTCAGCCTCACAACCCCATGAGATGTCTTTGCTCCTCAAATTCTGCCCTCTTGAGCATCCCTGATTATAACTGCTCAACCGTTGGTGGTCGTGCCTTCAGCTGCTTGGGCCCTAAGCTCTGGAACTCCCTCCCAAAACCTCTCCACCTCTCGACCTCTCTTTCCTCTTTTAAGACGCTCCTTAAAACCTCCCTCTTTAATCAAGCTTTTGGTCATCTGTGCTAATTTCTTCTTATGTGGCTCGATGTCAATTTTATCTGTTTTGTCTTTTCTAACTGCTGTGAAGCACCTTAGGATGTTTTACTACATTAAAGGCGCTATATAAATAAAACTTGTTGTTGATACTGAAGCAACCATTTCATTGTTTCAAAGCAGATGCTGGAAATCTGAAATAACAACAGAAAATGCTGGAAATGCTCAGCAGGTCAGGCAGCATTCTGAAACATTTTGATCAACTGAAAGATATTACTCTCTGTAAAGTGTTATTGTAAACAAACTGCTTTTAACTTTGAAAAATAGGATACAGAGTTAACGTTTCAGGTCGATGACCTTACATCAGAGCTGGTTCATTGTTTCGACTGCTCAACCAGGGTATGCTCCATGGTCCAAACACAATCTCAAAAACAGTCACTCGAATCTGCACAATGTTGCCATTTGAAGAGAAAGGAACATGCAACAGGCTGAGGAGGAGTCTCCAAAGACAGAGGGAGAGGGGGGGGCATGGATAGAGAAGGACGTCCTGGCAGGAAGATTGTAGTGGAACTTTGTTGTAGACAACTACTTCCAAGATGAACACCACCGGTCCCTGAACAACTTTATTTTACCGTATGAACATCACACATTGTAACTCCAAGGACATGGCACTCATTCCCCGCGGAACTTCCATCTTTCAATTCCTCCAAGCTTTTTCAAAACTCTACACTATAAACACTGTTCATTCAAAAGAAGTACAAAACATCTCTATTTATTCAGTGCTATTTTCAGTGCACAGGTGCTCTAAACCCTGCATGTGTCACATCTGACAGTGCAGTGGCTCTCGGTGTCTGCCTGATCTCTGTCACTTTGTCAATCCTTTGGCAAGGATATGAAGACTCTGTGAGAGGATGTCATCTCATTGATGTTGTATATGTGGACTTAAATTTACTCTGTACAGCCACCAGAAGGCTCATTCCCCAGAGTCCCAAGGGATCCCATAATCCCTTGGGAGCACAGGTATTTAAGAAGGCTTCACAGGTTGGAGAGGCACTCTGGAGACCTGCAATAAAAGACTAAGGCCACACTTTAATTTGAGCTCAGTGTTCAGTCTGATACTCTCTCCATACACAACAATTGGACCCTTCTCCTGTAACACCCCCAGTGCTGGAGGCCCTAACTGGAAACCCCGTGATCGTTTCATGATCTGCGAGAGAGCAGTCTGCAAGTTGTCTTGAATGAGGAATATGCCCACCATTACTGCTCTTTCCAAGCAACCTCCCAGGCTGCCAAATCTGGCAACATAAGTTGGTGTTCACGGTCTCAATAGCATCAATCACAAGGCTTTTGAGGGAAGATTGTTCTGGCTTGTTCACTCTTTGCTTTCAGGCTCCCTCTCAGGTGGCTGTGAAGATACTATTCTCTCCATAATACTTTGCATTTGAGTAAATCTCTCCTGTAGGACCCCAATGATATTGGAGGGGCACTGCGTACAAAGACTACAAAGGATGTAGAAAACCCCTGAGAGGTTCTCTGAGAGCCCTATCTGGAGCTAGATACAGTAGGATACTAATGCCTATGCACATACAATTCAGAAAGGACATGGGGCTAGATTTTCCATTATTTTTGCATGTATAACGCTCACTTAACGTCTATTTTAACGCTGAAATGACGTGTAACACCCAGATGGCGCGCATTTAGCCACAAAATGGAAACTGACGGCCATTTCTCGGTCACTTATCGGGGAGCGTAACTTTCTGCATGTGTGTAACGCCAAGAAAAAATAATACCGCCCACTCACTTTTTTTGGGCAGAATCATCAGAATGAGTGATCCCAACGCCCATAATATCGCCCAGTGTGACTTTCGACACGTAATTAACACCGAGATTTAATAATATTGCCCGGCCACTGTTTTTTGTCGTAAAGATCAAATTTGCTGAAACTATTGCCCAGTATATCGCCCATCTTTACTTTCGGCACCTCAAACACATCTCGCCTACAATATCGCTCGGCAAAAAAATCCATCGGGAAAAAGTGGAAGTAATGAGAATTACTCACAATGGTATGGACGCCATGTTCTAAATCACATGTTGCATCATTTAAAAGGCTGCTTTGCTTCAACCTCAGGGGAGTTCGGATGTACTCTGGAGGTCTTTGGAGGTGATGTGAACATCTGAACAAACATCTTTATCATACTGTGGATGATTGGAATTTAATAAGTGTCTTAGTGGGGACATTAATTTTTTGTGACCGATCGGTGGAAAACAGATAGCTATTGGAATGGGGCCTGTCCTTTCTCACCCTCTCTTGATGACCACTTACATGCTACAGACTTGAGATGGCAGAAGGTACGCTTGACAGCATCATGTGCCTAATGTAAGATGTGACAGACTGATGAGGAGGACCAGATGTTACACCCCCCCCCTCCACAAGTACAGGGAGAAGCAGTCTTACTTCAATTTGCCCGATACCACCTGCCTTTGGAGACTGCGCTTCTACAAAGAGATTATCAGTGAGATATGCCAGCTCATCTGTAGCCTGCCAGCACCATCAGGACTGCACTGTCCGTCGAGGTCACAGTCACCACGGCACTGTCGTTCTACGCATCAGGTTCTTTTCAGGCCTCAGCTGGCGACATTTGCGGTATGTCTCAGCATGCTACACATTGCTGCATTAGACAGGTCACCGAAGCCCTGTACGCACGCAGGATGGACTTTATCAGCTTCCCTATGACCAGGGAGGCTCAGACTGAGAGGGCTTTAGGATTCTACCTGTTATGCATTTAACCCCTTGCAACCTGTATTACACTACCACCAGAGGGCCTGCCTGTTAGAGTCCCAAGGGATCCCAGCATCCCTTGGGAGCACAGTATATAAGCAGGCCACCCACGAGGTACCTGCACTCTGGAGTTTCATTAAAGGAGCTAAGGTCACACTTGCTCATTGTACACAGTACTCACTTTCATCCTTTATTGTGAACGCATCAATTGGCAATGAGGTACCGAGCAACCGCGTGAAAGTGCAAAGAACAATCGGTATCCTGGAGAAGTTCTCAGAAGGGGACGATTGGGAGGCCTTCGAGGAGAGACTCAACCAATAATTTGTGGCCAACGAACTAGAAGGGGACGAGAACTGCCAAACGAAGGGTGATCCTCCTAACTGTTGTGGGGCAACAACCTATGGCCTCATGAAGAATCTCCTACCTCTGGTAAAACCAACAATTAAATCCTGTGAAGAATTGTGTACGCTGGTCCGGGAGCACCTAAATCCTAAGGAAAGCGTTTTGATGGCGAGATATCAGTTCTACATGTGTCAACGGTCGGAGGGCCTGGAAGTGGCGAGTTATGTCGCTGAACTAAGGCGCCTCGCAGGACATTGCGAATTTGAGGGATTCTTAGAACAAATGCTTAGAGATTTTTTTGTACTCGGCATTGGCCATGAGATAATCCTTCGCAAACTGTTGACTGTTGAAACTCCGAATCTAAGTAAAGCCATAACGATAGCGCAGGCATTTATGTCCACCAGCGACAACACCAAGCAGATTTTGCAGAATAAAGAAGTTTCGGCAGAAGTCTCGAGCAGGAATTTACATGGCAGAAGGTACACGCTGGCTGCTGCTGCTCGACCTCAGATGACCCAGATTCCGCCATCAATCATTAATGCGAGGCAGTTAACACCCTGTTGGCGCTGTGGAGGTGATCATTGGCCTCATCAATGCCGCTTCAAGTACTATGCATGCAACGGTTGCAGAACAATGGGACACCTCCAGCGAATGTGCAGGCGAGCTGAAAACCCTGCAAAGCACCACGTTGCAGAGAAAGATAGATCCACTGGGGATCAGGCTGAATTGGAGACTCGTACCGAGGAGGCAGAAGTGTATGGGGTACACACATTCACCATGAAATGTCCACCAATAATGTTGAAAGTTGAACTGAACGGAATTCCAGTATCTATGGAACTGGACACAGGTGCGAGTCAGTCCATAATGAGTAAAAAGGCCTTCAACAGGCTGTGGGGCAACAAGGCACACAGGCCCAAGCTCAGCCCCATTCACACAAAAATAAGGACTTACACCAAGGAACTAATCCCTGTAATTGGCAGTGCAGAAGTCAAAGTCTCCTATGATGTGGATTGTGCCAGGGGATGGCCCCACATTGTTTGGCAGAAGCTGGCTGGGAAAAATCCGTTGGAACTGGGACGACATCTGAGCGCTTTTGTCCGCTGACGACGCCTCATGTGCCCAGGTTCTGAGCAGGTTTCCATCGTTGTTCAAGCCAGGCATTGGAAGCTTCTTGGGGGCGAAAGTGGAGATCCATTTGGTTCCCGGTACGCAACCCACCCACCACAAGGCACGGGCGGTACCATACATGATGCGTGAGAAAGTGGAAATTGAGCTGGACAGGCTGTAGCGAGAAGGCATCATTGCGCTGGTGGAATTCAACATGTGGGCCATTCCGATTGTCCCTGTACTTAAAGAAGACGGCATGGTCAGAATTTGTGGGGACTATAAAGTAACGATTAACCGTTTTTCGCTGCAGGACCCGTACCCGTCACCCAAAGCAGACGACCTATTTGCAACCCTGGCTGGAGGGAAGCTGGACCTGACCTCGGCTTACATGACGCAGGAGCTGGAGGAGTCTTCGAAAGGCCTCACCTGCATCAACACGCACAAAGGTCTGTTCATCTATAACAGATGCCGGTTCGGGATTTGGTCGGCCGCAGCAATCTTCCAACGGAACATGAAGAGCCTGCTAAAGTCAGTTCCTCGCACCATGGTTTTCCAGGACGACATACTGGTTACAGGTCGGGACACCATTGAGCACTTGAGGAATCTGGAAGAGGCTCTTAGTCGGTTGGATCGCATGGGACTCAGGTTGAAACGCTCGACGTGTGTTTTCCTGGTGCAGGAGGTCGAGATCTTGGGAAGAAGAATCACAGTAGACGGCATCAGACCCACCAACGACAAGATGGAGGCCATCAAGAACGCGCCGAGACCACAGAACGTGACGGAGCTGCAGTCGTTCCTGGGACTCCTTAACTATTTCGGTAATTTCCTACCTGGGTTAAGCACCCTGCTAGAACCCCTACATGTGCTACTGCGCAAGGGAGGCGACTGGGTATCGGGGAATTCACAAGAGGCTGCCTTTAAGAAAGCCAGGAATCTGTTGTGTTCTAACAAACTGCTTGTCCTGTATAACCCGTGTAAATGATTAGTGCTAGCTTGCGATATATCGTCGTACGGGGTCGGATGTGTGTTACAGCAGGCTAACGAATTGAGGATTTTGCAACCAGTCGCTTATGCATCCAGGAGTTTGTCCAAGGCCGAAAAGGCCTCCAACATGATTGAAAAAGAGGCTCTGGTGTGCATTTACAGGAAATGTAAATGCACCAGTACTTATTTGGCCTCAAGTTTGAGCTTGAAACTGACCACAAGCCACTCATATCGCTGTTCTCTGTGAGCAAAGGGATTAATCCCAATCCCTCTGCCCACATCCAAAGATGGGCACTCATGCTGTCGGCATACAACTGTGTAATCCGCCACAGACCAGGTACAGAGAAGTGCGTTGATGCTCTCAGTCGGCTGCCATTGTCCACCACCGGGGTGGAAATGACACAGCCTGCGGACTTGCTCATGGAAATGGATGCATTTGAAAATAAAAAGTCCCCCGTTATGGCCCGCCAGATCAGGACCTGGACCAGCCAGGATCCTTTACTGTCCTTGGTAAAAAAAACTGTGTCTTCCATGGGAGCTGTTCCAGCATCCCAGTGGAGATGCAGGAGGCAATTAAGCCGTTCCATGGTGCAAAGACGAAATGTCCCTGCAGGCGAACTGCCTGTTGTGGAGCAATCGCGTGGTCTTGCCCAAGAACGGCAGAGATACGTTCATTTGTGAACTGCACAGCACCCACCCAGGCATTGTAATGATGAAAGCCATAGCTAGATCCATGTGTGGTGGCCCGGCATCGATTCAGATTTCGAGTCATGCGTGCGCCAGTGCAACACTTGCTCTCAGCTGAGCAATGCACCCAGAGAGGCACCGCTATGTTTGTGGTCGTGACCCTCCAAACCATGGTCGAGGATCCATGTGGACTAAGTGGGCCCATTTCTAGGCAAAATGTTCTTGGTTGTTGTGGATGCTTACTCAAAATTGATTGAATGTGCAATAATGTCTGTAAGCACGTCCACGGCCACTATTGAAAGCCTACGAGCCATGTTTGCCATGCACGGCCTGCCTGATGTCCTAATCAGTGACAATGGGCCGTGTTTCACTTGTGCTGAATTCAAGGAATGCATGACCCGCAATGGGATCAAGCACGTCACATCTGCCCCGTTCAAGTCTGCATCCAATAGCCAGGCAGAACGGGCAGTTCAGACCATCAAGCAAAGCTTGAAATGCATGTCGGAAGGCTACCTGCAGACCCGTCTATCCAGAGTGCTGCCCAGCTACCGCACCAGACCCCACTCACTCACCGGGGTTCCACCAGCCGAGCTGCTCATGAAAAGGGTGCTTAAAACAAGGCTGTCTCTTGTCCACCCTGATCTCCATGATCACGTGGAGGGCAGGCGGCATCAACAAAGTGTGTACCATGACCGCGCAAATTTGTCACGTGATATTGAGGTCAAGGATCCTGTGTTTGTACTCAATTATGGATATGGTCCCAAATGGCTCGCTGGCACTGTCATAGCCAAAGAGGGGAGTAGGGTGTTTCAGGTCAAATTGGCCAATGGACTAACGTGCAGAAAACATTTGGACCAAATCAAATTGCGGTTTACCAACAACTACGTACAACCTGAAGAAGACACCACCAACTTTGACCCTCCAACACACACACAAGTGGCAACTGACATCATGGTTGACCATGAAGCCGAACTCACCATCCCCAGTAGCCCGGCAAGGCTGGCTGACCAGCAGCCCAGTGAAGAACTAACCAACTCACCTACATCCACATTTGTACCGAGACAATCGACAAGGGAGCGAAAAGCCCCAGATCGTCTCACCTTGTAAATAAGTGAACTATTGACTTTACGGGGGAGTGATGTGATGTATTTAACCCCTTGCAACCTGTATTACACTACCACCAGTGGGCCTACCTGTTAGAGTCCCAAGGGATCCCAGCATCTCTTGGGAGCACGGTATATAAGCAGGCCACCCACGAGATACATGCACTCTGGAGTTTCATTAAAGGAGCCAAGGTCACACTTGCTCATTGTACACAGTACTCAGTTTCATCCTTTATTGTGAATGCTAACTTCCTCAAGGTGCAGGGAGCAGTAGACTGTACGCACATCGTGCTGCGGGCACCTTTTCAGGATGCAGAGATTTTCAGGAACCGCAAGGGATTGCACTCCCTGAATGTGCAACTCATTGTCGACCACCAGCAAATTATTATGGCAGTGAATGCTAAATTTCCGGACAGCATCCATGATGTTCACATCCTGCGTGAGTGCACTGTATCTGACTTGTTTAACGATCAGCCACAAGGGCAATGCTGGATGCTTGGTGACAAAGGATAAGGCCTAGCCACCTGGCTGATGACCCCCCTGCATGAAACCCACACCGAAGCCAAGAAGTGGTACAACGAGAGCCACAGAAACACTCGGAATATCGTGGAGAAAACCATTGGAGTGCTTAAGATGTCTGGACCACTCAGGAGGCGAGCTCCAATACCACCCTGAACAGGTAGTTCAATTCATGCTGGTGAGCTCCATGCTGCACAACTTGGCTATCAGGAGGGGACAAGAATTGCCAGAAGGGTGTGACGGTCCACCTCAGGAGAGAGAGGAAGGGGAGGATGAGGAGGTGGATGCTGACCTCAGGCCACACAATCAGGCTGATGCTGAAGCCATGCCCCCGCCCCCTGTAGACTGCAGGAAAGGGCCTGTGGTGGCATCATAGCTGCAAGAATCCTACGTCAGGAACTCATAAATGAGCGCTTTGCCTGAAAGAACTTTGGTGGTATTTACAAGGCTGACTCACTGCTGGGTGTGCAGGTCATACATCAATGGTGAGCATCACCTTGGCGATAGTTAAAGTTTAAGTTGATTGAAGTTAAGTATAATTATACCCTTTGATGGTTAGGAATCACCAGCGTGTTACGGTGCAGCTATCTGAGCCAATGCGCAACAAGGCTATGTTATATAAAAAACATTTAAACCGAACATTTGTCTGAAATCATAAGTATATCTGTAAAAACCAACCCTTCCCCCCCACTTCTCATCCCTATCTCTACCCTTCCCCTTCCCCTCCTGACTCCCAGGCGCTGCTTCATTGTGGGGGGATGACGGCAGAACCGCTGCTTGGATGGATACGGGAGAGAACTGTCCCGAGGTGGGAACATGCTCCGAGCTAGAAGCAAGATATTGCTGCTGGCTCTCATGTGTGGTTGGCAATGGGGGTGCGGCACCTTGGGGTGCAGTGTGGCGCTCCGGGACCACTGGGAGCCCTCTGCCACCAGTGTTCCTGGCTAACAGCTCCAGGGCCTCCTCCATCCCTTCCATGTTATATATTATTTGTTGGACAAAAACTCGGTGCCAACTATGTTCTTGGTGCTTAGCAGGCTTTTTGCTGCTGGTGAATTTCCCTCCTGCCTCCCACAACAGCGAAACAAGCATATACCACACCCACACATGTTTTCAGTCCTTCTCTGCTCCCTCTCTCTCTCTCTCTCCTCTTCTGCGCATGTAATAATGACCCCTGATCTGCACAAAAGTGTAAAATCTAACCAATGGACTCATAATCTGGTCAGATTCTGTTGTGTCCTTAGATACGCTAACAATGACTCCACGAGGCAGTGTGCTGTACTTGAACTGTAGTGACCTTAGTCCTTTATTAGTTAACTCCAGAGTGAGGATCACACCTGGTGGCCCGCCTTTTATACTAGGCCAGGCACACCTGTACAGGTAACCTACGAGTCTTCCACTGCTGTGCTCTCTGGTGCACCTTGATATAATACCAACAGTGGCAATGTCAGATACATGACATCACTCCCCCCTGAACCCTGAGTGCAAATTGCCTCTGCATTAACTCTGCTCTGGGCGGAGCTCTATATGGGTTCTGTCTGGTAGACCTCTGGCGGGCCAACTCAACCTTGGGTGGGTAGGTGGTGCAGTAGCATACTGGTGGTTGCTGTTTGTGTGTGTGTTCCTGACCACTCCATTCTCCCCCTCTCCCACGTTGGTGTGGCGGAGGCTCCTGACATTCATGTACATTCAAGTTCAGGTAAGTGGGTTTTGCATTTTTTTTTAGTCTGTAGTTCCGTGGTGTGACAAGAGCGTTAGATGCCTTGTCGATGCAGTGACCGGTGCATGAGGACGGCTAGTTCCGGAGCTGCTGGGTGGTGTCCCTGCAGTTTGGTGGCAGCTCAGTGCCCGGTGCTGGTAGTGGGAAGCCGGTTGGCTCACGTAGCCTGCTCTCAGGGCTGTTGTCATGGTCCCTAATATCAGGCAGGTTCACAGATTTCTGTGACCCCCCCTGTCCTTTCTTTACGCCCTGGGTCCCAGCTGCTCCCTGAGGAGCTGTCATCTAGCAGTGCACAGGGAACTGCTGACTCACTGGCCTGAGCGTCGCTTGGCTTGAGATCCTGGCTGGTGCTTGTTTCCTCTGGGGGAACAGTGGCAGGTGACCCTACATCTAGAGCTGTGGCCTTGGTGCAGTCTGCTCCTTCAGGCTTGTGGCAGTTGGTGCCATCGGTTGCCTGAGAGATGGAGCCTACCCTACCCAGGGCATGGTATCGCTACCATTGCCCTGCTGAGGTCACTTACTTTGCAGCTCGTGTGTGTTGGCTGCTTGTGGTCATACTTCGTGGTGCATGACTCTGGTCCCTGGGACACAGGCTACAGCATTGGGTAACTCGCTGGACCTGTGTGCGCCCGATGGGTGTCTGCCCGCTGCATTGGCTGCGTGCAGTGGGAATCCTGCATCGCAGCTTTTCCTTACTTATGATGGACACTCTCGGGGTCCGATCACGGTCGCGCGACTTTTCCTCGCTGGTTGCATATGCACAGTTCAAATCATAAATTGCACATTGTACATAATCGCGCGACTTTTCCTCGCTGGTTGCATGTATACAATTCCGATTATCAGTTACACATTTTACATGGTCAGTTACACACTTTAATTAATCCGTTACATCTTTAGTCTTGAACTTACAATTCTTGTTACATTGCTTAAATGTGTGGAACTGTCCCTTTAATTGTAGTGGGTTGCAGGCCTCCTTTAAGAGAGTCTTGCTTGTTTTACCCCAATCCGCTTCTCCGTTTGGTGCGACATGTTGCTCCATCAGCGCTGCACCTCGTGGTCTGGCCGCGACCATCTTTGTCTTCAGCGCATCACCTCGTGGTTCGGGCGGCATCTTTTCTTCATCCACGATGTCGACTGCGGTGATCCTCATCTCCCCGGGTTCTGCCTCCGCAGTTGGGAAGTCACTGCTGGATCCGATTTTCTCCCTCCTGAGTCCTGCCACTGGAGCCTGGAAGGTGCGTTCGGGTCATCTCAGCTGGATCATCTCCACGCAGTCGTGCTGAGAGGTCTGTATCTCGGGTGCCGTGCTGGTCTGCTCACCGGTGCCGGGTCCACTCCCAGGTGAGGAATTGCTTTGCCTCTGAACGCAGAGGGCTTCGATCGCTGGAGGGGTGAAATCTTCTCACTTCCAATGGATCTTCTCCATCCACCTTCTGTCAAGCAGCGTTGGTCCATCACCTGCAACACTCCACAAAGGTAACTTGT
The DNA here is from genome assembly GCF_044704955.1 of Pristiophorus japonicus. NCBI lineage: Eukaryota > Metazoa > Chordata > Chondrichthyes > Pristiophoridae > Pristiophorus > Pristiophorus japonicus. The sequence goes on along the minus strand of NC_091977.1, from coordinate 242,102,272 downwards.
GCACTGCGCCATTATGGAGTACCTTTACATTCACACTACCAATGACTGGGATGATTTCATTGGTGTAGGTATGCATTTTTGCCTGAACCGGGGCCAACTCGGGCCGTTCAGCCGGATTGTCCCATAGCCTCTCAAAGGCTCCTCGATTCATCACTGACTGGCTCGCCCCCGTGTCCACTTCCATGCAGACTGGACTTCCCTCTATCTCAACTTCCATCTTCAGCGGGGAGCAAGTAAACATGCTATGTACCTCCCCGTGGGACTGCGCTGTCTCTCTATCTAACAATTCATAATCCACGCTGGATTCATGGCCATCTGCGGACTCCTCATTGGCACAGTAAGTCCTATTTCTTTTACATATTTGCTGAAGGTGGTCCTTTGTGCTGCAGCCTTTGCAAACATAGTCTTTAAAATGGCACTGGTGAGCCCTGTGATTCCCTCCGCAACGCCAGCATGGTGCTATCGATTAGCCCCCCTCGGCAGACTCTAAGTTAAGGGACTCGGGGGCCTGTTCTCTCTTCCCTGAGAGGATTCACGCTCTACAGTCCAACTCCTGAACGGCGCCACTCTGTGCACAGTACCTACTGGGTTTGAGTCCTGAGGGTGAGACATCTGCCGAGAGCCGCAGGTCGAGATCATGAATGACTGGCTCACAGAGATGGCCTTCTGGATGACTATGGTATGCGCCAACAGTAGCTTGTGAAGAAGGCCCTCATGGCCAATTCCAATGACAAAAATGTCCTGCAGCGCTTCGTTGAGGTGGGTGCCAAACTCGCACGGTGCCGCCATTCTCCTGAGGTCTGCGGCGTACTTCACGATTTCCTGGCCTTCGAGCCGTCGATGGGTATAGAACCGGTGTCTGGCTGTGAGGATGCTCTCCTTGGGCTTGAGTTGCTCCTGGATCAGGATTACGAGCTCCTTGTACGACTTGGTCGTTGTCTTCGCTGGTGCCAGCAAGTCCCTGACGAGGCCATAGGCATTGAGCCCAAAACTGGTAAGCAGGATAACGCGCCGCTTATCAGCCAGTGTGGCTGGGTCGTCTCCTGTAAGGTTGTTTGCTGTGAAAAAGTGTTCTAGCCTCTCCACAAAGGCATCCCAATCATCACCATCTGCGAACTGCTGCAACATTCCAAGGATAGCCATTTCCGTGTGAAAGTTCATAATCTTGTCGCCAGTTGTTGTGTCCTTAGATGCTCTAACAATGACACCAAGAGGCAGCAGGGTGACTTGGACAGGTTAGGTGAGTGGGCAAATGCATGGCAGATGCAGGATAATCTGGATAAATGTGAGGTTATCCACTTTGGTGGCAAAAACACAAGGGCAGAATATTATCTGAATGGCGGCACATTAGTAAAAGAGGAGGTGCAGTGAGACCCGGGTGTCATGGTTCATCAGTCATTGAAAGTAGGCATACAGGTACGGCAGGCAGTAAAGAAAGCAAATGGTATGTTGGCCTTCATAGCAAGAGGATTTGTGTATAGGAGCAGGGAGGTCTTGCTGCATTTGTACAGGGCCTTGGTGAGACCACACCTCGAGTATTGTGTGCAGTTTTGGTCTCCTAATCTGAGGAAGGACATTCTTGCTATTGAAGGAGTGCAGCGAAGGTTCACCAGACTAATTCCCAAGATGGCAGGACTGACATATGAAGAAAGACTGGATCGACTAGGCTTATATTCACTGGAATTTAGAAGAATGAGAGGGGATCTCATAGAAACATATAAAATTCTGATGGGATTGGACAGGTTAGATGCAGGAAGAATATTCCCGATGTTGGGGAAGTCCAGAACCAGGGGTCACAGTCTAAGAATAAGGGGTAAGCCATATAGGACTGAGATGAGGAGAAACTTTTTCACCCAGAGAATTGTGAACCTATGGAATTCTCTACCACAGAAAGTTGTTGAGTCCAGTTCGTTGGATATATTCAAAAGAAGTTAGATGTGATCCTTACGGCTAAAGGGTATGGAGAGAAGGCGGGAGTGGTGTACTGAAGATGCATGATCAGCCATGATCATATTGAATGGTGGTACAGGTTCGAAGGGCTGAATGGCCTGCTTCTGCACCTATTTTCTATGTTTCTATGTTAACAGTTGATCTTATGGCTGCAATTTCGCCAACCTCAGCAGGTCTGGTGGGGTCAGTGGTTGGGTCCCGATCTTGCTACTTGCTCCAGCCCACTTTGTAGAAATGATTTTCCATTGATTGGGCTTGTTAAGCCCATCCAGTGCATTTCTTAAAGGGACCATGTGTAAATTGATTTTGACAGTTGTGCTGTCAGTGTTCTACAGCATTGAGCTGCTGCAAACACTGACAAGCATTGCACAAAGGTGCAGGACTGCACCCAGGCTCTCCCATGAAGCCCTCCATTTGCTTAATGAGGGTGTCACAGCAAGCAGGGAGGTTCTCTTCCCTTCTAACGGGCAGAAGAGACGTCCCCAGGACACCAACACAGCCTGGTTGCACATTGCACAGGAGGACACAAGCAGGGATGTCATCAGTAGGACCAGGCTGCAATGGCACAAACCTTTCAATGATCTCAGTAAATTATGAAATATTAGTACAATGCCACACTCAACCTCATCCTGCTGTGCCAATCATCACATCCCCATCACTCTGCCTTCCCTACCCTACTCCTGCACATCCTTACTCATACCATGCACCTCCACCCATCCCTCGCTCTCGATCTACATTATCACTTCCCCATCTAACTAGCCACCCCTCACACTCGCCCTCATCCTTGTCCAATCATATCAACTATCAAAACGCAACAGTAGGCACTTGGGTGTTTTAGTCAATGCTCATGTAAAGTCTCTTTCAAACATTGAAACCTTTATTTTCAACGCTTTACAGTCTTGGACAGATATGTGTGCACGTTTGGAAGTGGCTCAATGAGTTGTAGTGAGTGCTAAGACATAACGGTACCCCCGCAATGGCGAAGAGCATGAAAGGAATGGCTTGAGCATTGTAGGGATGTTTTATGGTGTTGGTGTGGGGTGGTACTAACCATAGTGTACAATGTCAAGTGAAGTAAATCTGGTCATGGTGAGGCCATCCCTGGTGCCCCAGACAGCAATATGGTTGGGTGCTGATGCCCTGTGTCTGATCAGTTGAATGTGGAGAAGGTTGGTTGTGTGCCTGATGCTGTTGGTTTTGGGGCTGCTCATGGTGGGATTCTGAGGACCAAAGTGAGATATTTTCAAGGGCAATGATGCTAACGTAATAGATGGCAGATGAACTTGAGGTGATAGAAGCAATCTGTCAATGGTGAAAGAGATTGTTCCAACGAGGTGACACTGGAAAGAGAGATTGCTCCAAAAACTTGCAGCCTGCATAAAGCTCAATGTGCCTTCCAACTGCAGTAAGCAAGAGCTTTTGATTTTGGAAAGTGAACAGCTGTAAGATGGGAGCTTTTACAGCACAATTGCAGCTGTCAAGTGTTGTGAATGGAGAAAGAGTCAGACTGATCACTGTGATCTCAAAGTAAAGTGTGACCTTAGTCTTTTACTACAGGTCTCCAGAGTGCCTCTCCAACCTGTGAAGCCATCTTAAATATATGTGCTCCCAAGGGATTATGGGATCCCTTGTGACGCCGGGGAATGAACCCTCTGGTGGCTGTACAGAGTAAATACAAGTCCACATAGAAAACAACAATCCCCCCCTCCACAAAGTCAATAGTGCAACTATTTACAATGTGAGTCGATCTGGGGCCCTTCTTGCCCTAGTTGATCGTCTCGGTGTGAAAATTGGTGTTGGTGGATCATTTGTTGGGCCCTCGCTGGGCTGCTGTGCAGCTGGCCTTGCTGGGCTACCTGGTGTGTTGGGCCCTGCAGGGCTGCTGTGGATGATGGGTTCTGCTTCGTGGTCACCCGTGGTATCGGTTGCCACTGGTGTGTGTGTTGGGGGATCAAAAAAGTTAGGGTCCAAGGTGGGTTGCTCTCAGGGTAGTCCGTGAATCTGAGTTTGATTTCGTCCAAGTGTTTCCAGTGAATGAGTCCATTTGAAAGTTTGACCCGAAAACACCCTGCTCCTCTCTTTGTCCACGACAGTGCCGGGAAGCCACTTGGGACATTGTCCATAATTTAATACAATCAATCTCGCGTGACACATTTGCGCTATCATTGTACGAACTTTGTTGAAGCCGCCTGCTCACTACCTGTTCAAATAGATCAGGGTGAACTAACGAGAGCTTGTCTTAAGTGCTCTTTTCATGAGCAGTTCAGCAGGAGGGATCCCAGTGAGTGAATGTGGTCTCGTGCGGTAGCTAAGCAGGACTCGGAACAGGCGAGTATGCAGTGAGCCTTCAGTTACCCTCTTCAAGCCTTGCTTGATGGTATGCACTGCTCTCTCTGCCTGACCATTGGATGCTGGTTTAAACAGGGCAGATGTGACATATTTGATCCCATTACGCGTCATGAATTCTTTAAAGTCAGCACTGGTAAAACATAGCCCGTTGTCGCTCACCAGGACATCGGATAAGCCGTGTGTGGCAAACATGGCCCGCAAGCTTTCAGTGGTGGCAGCGGACGTGCTAACTGACATTATTTCACATTCAATCCACTTGGAGTACAACCACAAGGAACATTTTACCCAAGAACGGGCCTGCATAGTCAACGTGTACCCTAGACCATGGTTTGGAGGGCCAAGACCATAAACTTAGCGGCGCCTCCCTGGGTACATTGCTGAACTGCGAGCATGTATTACATTTGTGCATGCAGGACTCTAAGTCCGCAACAATACCAGGCCATCACACGTGGGATCTGGCTATCGCTTTCATCATTACGATGCCTGGGTGGGTACTGTGGAGGTCATTGATGAAGGTGTCTCTGCCCTTTTTGGGGACCACTACTCGATTGCCCCACAGAAGGCAGTCTGCCTGTATAGACATTTCATCTTTGTGCCGCTGGATCGGCTTTATCTCTTCCTGCATTTCTACTGGGACACTGGACCAGCTCCCGTGAAGCACACAGCTTTTGATTAGAGATAATGGGCCCACGTTTCGAGCCGCGCCTAGAATGGCGCAGTCCCGACCTGGACGCCCGTTTATCGCGCCACAAAGTGCGCCTAAAAAAAACTTCCAGATTCCCCAGCTCCCTGCAGGTCGTTTGCAGCTTGGCGCAGTGCAACACGAGCTGTAGGGGGCGGAGCCAGGTCCCTGCGCAGAAAACAGTGCCGGGACCTCTGCACAGGCACGCTTCAGTGGGCGCCCAAAACTGTGTGGGAGGGGCCCGAAGCACGCAGCCCCTAGCCCTGGCCGAATGGCCTCACTGAGGCTGCATGCATAAGGCTCCTCCCACGCCCAGCTCCTGCTTCCTCCCGACCCGACTCGACTCCCGCTTCCCCCCCCCCTCCCCGACTGGAGCCGATCTCCCTCCCCCCGACCTGACTTCCCTCTCCCTCCCTCCCCCCGACCCATACCGAACCGACCTCCCTCCCACCACCCCCCCGACCCGCGCTTCCACCGACCCGACCTAACGCCACCTACCTGTAAATCTGGTGCTGCGGACGGGCCCTGCCCGAAGTCTTGGGCCCGGCCCGTTCAGCCTCCCTCCCCCATCTCCTTCCCCCCCATCTCCTTTCTCCCCTCTCCCCTTCCCCTCCTCCCCTTCCCCCCCCTCTCCCCCCCCTCCCCCCCCTTCTCCCCCCTCCCCCCCCCTTCTCCCCCCTCCCCCCTTCTCCCCCCTCCCCCCCTTCTCCCCCCCTTCACTCCCTCTGCTCCCCCCTCTCTCCCTCTCCCTCTACCCCCCTCCTCGCTGTCAGAAACACAGACACTGACAGACAGAGAGTGAGAGACACAGACAGACAGACAGAGAGATAGAGACACTGACAGAGACACACTTGGGGGGGGCATGGGGGCATCCCAGCACGCTGTTGGAGGGCTCCCGGTGCTGCAGTCGGTAAATGGAAATTGTTTTATTTATTGATTTAAAAAAAAAAAATTCTTATTAATTATTTTTGATTGATTTATTGGTTGATTTATTGATGTTTTTATCATTTATTATTGATGATGGCTCTTTATTTGTAAAACTGAAGTGTTTAATGTTTGTAAACTTCCCTTTAAACCCCCCCCCCTGCCCCCCGCCATTCCCTACGCCTGATTTGTAACCTACGCCTGATTTTCTAAAGTGTAGACAAGGTTTTTTTGAGCGTACAAAAATCTTCACTTACTCCATTCTAAGTTAGTTTGGAGTAAGTTTTCACTGACGAAACTTTGAAAACAGGCGTAAGTGGCTGGACACGCCCCCTTTTGAAATAAAATTCTGTGCCAAAGTGAAACTGTTCTAACTGACTAGAACTGGAGCAAACTAAATGCCGGGAATTTGAATTCCTAAGATACTCCGTTCTACACCAGTTGCTCCTAAAAATCAGGAGCAAATCATGTCGAAACTTGGGGCCAATAAGGGGTCCTGGCTTGTCCAGGTTTTGATCTGCCAGGCAGTGACGGGTGATTGCTCACTCTCAAATGCTTCCATAACCATGGCTAGATCTGCAGGCTGCTCCATTTCCACTTCCGTGGTGGGCAATGGCAGCCTACTGAGAGCATCGGCGCAGTTTTCTGTGCCTGGCCTGTGGCGGATGGCATAGTTGTATGCAGACAACGTGAGCGCCCATCTCTAGATGCAGGCTGATGCATTGGTATTTATCCCTTTACTCTCAGAAAACAGGGATATAAGTGGCTTATGGTCAGTTTCCAATTCAAATTTTACCCCCAACAAGTATTGATGCATTTTCTTTACTCAATTGACACACGCTAATGCTTCTTTTTCAATCATGCTGTATGTAGGCTCTCTCGGCCTTAGACAGACTCCTGGATGCATTAGCAACTGGTTGCAGTTTCCCGAAATCATTAGTTTGGTGCAATACACACCCGACGCCATATGACGATGCATCACATGCTAGTACCAAACGCTTACATGGATCATACAACACAATCAATTTGTTTGAGCATAACAATTTTCTCGCTTTTACAAAGGAATTTTCTTGGCTTTTGCCCCAAACCCATTTGTCCCTTTTAGTAGTAAGACATGTAGTGGTTCTAGCAGAGTGCTGAGACCCGGTAAGAAGTTACCAAAGTAGTCCAAGAGTCCCGGAAACGACCGCAGTTCCATCATGTTCTGTGGCCTCGGTGCGTTCTCGATTACCTCTGTCTTCACGTTGGTGGGCTTGATGCCGTCCGCCGCAATCCTCCTTTGCAGGAACTCCACTTCAGGCACCAGGAAAAGACACTTCGAGCATTTTAACCTGAGCCCCACGCGGTTGAGTCGACTGAGAACGTCCTCCAGGTTCTGCAGGTGCTCGACTGTGTTCCGACCTATGAACAAGATGTCATCCTGGAAGATCACGGTGTGCGGGACCGACTTCAGTAAACTTTCCATGTTTCGCTGGAATATCGGCGCCACTGACTGGATTCCAAACAGACATCTGTTACAAACAAAAAGACCTGAGGGCCTTCGATGATTCCTCCAGTTCTTGCGTCATGTAGGCTGAAGTCAGATCCAGCTTCGTTAACGTCTTTCCTCCTGCCAGCGTTACAAAGAGATCATCGGCTTTTGGTAGTGGGTATTGGTCTTGCAGGGAGAAACGATTGATAGTTACTCTGTAATCGCTACAGATTCTGACGGTGCCGTCTCCCTTGAGGACTGGGTCAATAGGACTGGCCCACTTGCTGAACTCGATCGGTGAAATGATTCCATCTCGTTGCAGCCGGTCTAGCTCAATCTCTACCCTTTCTCTCATCATGTACGGTATTGTTCTCGCCTTGTGATGGATGGGTCCTGCCCTCGGAACAAGGTGGATCTGCACTTTTGCTCCTTGGAATTTCTCGATGCCTGGTTCGAACAACGAAGGAAATTTGTTGAAGACCTGGGCACACGAAGTATCGTCAGCGGGCGATAGCACTCGGATGTCGTCCCAGTTCCAGAGTATCTTTCCCAGTCAGCTCCTGCCGAGCAGCATGGGACCATCACCTGGTACCACCCAGAGTGGAAGCTTGTGCTCCGCTCCATCATAGGACACCTTTACGATAGCACTGCCAATTACAGGAATCAGTTCTTTCGTGTAAGTCTCGTGCAAACAGGAGTTAATACTGGCCTTGAGGCCTTGTTACATAGAAACATAGAAACATAGAAACATAGAAACATAGAAACATAGAAACATAGAAACATAGAAACATAGAAAATACATGCAGGAGTAGGCCATTCGGCCCTATGAGCCTGCACCACCATTCAATAAGATCATGGCTGATCATTCATTTCAGTACCCCTTTCCTGCTTTCTCTCCATACCCCTTGATCCCTTTAGCCGTAAGGGCCATATCTAACTCCCTCTTGAATATATCCAATGAAATGGCATCAACAACTTTCTGCAGTAGAGAATTCCACAGGTTAACAACTCTCTGAGTGAAGAGGTTTCTCCTCATCTCAGTCCTAAATGGCTTACCCCTTATCCTTAGACTGTGTCCCCTGGTTCTGGACTTCCCCAACATCGGGAACATTCTTCCTTGCATCTAACCTGTCCAGTCCCATCAGAATTTAATGTGTTTCTATGAGATCCCCTCTCATCCTTCTAAACTCCAGTGAATACAGGCCCAGTCGATCCAGTCTCTCCTCATATGTCAGTCCTGCCATCCGTGGAATCAGTCTGGTGAACCTTCACTGCACTCCCTCAATAGCAAGAACGTCCTTCCTCAGATTAGGAGACCAAAACTGAACACAATATTCCACTAAGGCCCTGTACAACTGCAGTAAGACCTCCCTGCACCTATACTCAAATCCCCTAGCTAAGAAGGCCAACATACCATTTGCCTTCTTTACCGCCTGCTGTACCTGCATGCCAACTTTCAATGACTGACGTGCCATGACACCCAGGTCTCGTTGCAAATCCCCTTTTCCTAATCTGCCACCATTCAGATAATAATCTGCCTTTGTGTTTTTGCCTCCAAAGTGGATAACCTCACATTTATGTACATTATACTGCATCTGCCACGCGTTTGCCCACTCACCTAACCTGTCCAAGTCACCCTGCAGTCTCTTAGCATCCTCCTGACAGCTCACACTGGCACCCAGCTTAGTGTCATCTGCAAACTTGGAGGTATTACACTCAATTCCCTCATACAAATCATTAATGTATATTGTAAAGAGCTTTGCGGTGCCCCACGAGACACTGCCTGCCTGCTATTCTGAAAAGGCCCCTTTTCTCTCGACTCTCTGCTTCCTGTCTGCCAACCAGTTCTCTATCCACGTCAGTACATTACCCACAATACTATGTGCTACAATTTTGCACAGCAATCTCTTGTGTGGGACCTTGTCAAAAGCCTTTTGAAAGTCCAAATACACCACATCCACTGTTTCTCCCTTGTCCACCCTACCAGTTACATCCTCAGAAAATTCTAGAAGATTTGTCAAGCAGGATTTCCCTTTCATAAATCCATGCTGGCTTGGACCGATTCCGTCATTACTTTCCAAATGTGCTGCTATTTCATCTTCAATAATTGATTACAACATTTTCCCCACTACTAATGTCAGGCTAATCAGTCTATAATTCCCCCTTTTCTCTCTCCCTCCTTTCTTAAAAAGTGGTGTTACAGTAGTTACCCTCCAGTCCATAGGAACTGATCCAGAGTCGATAGACTGTTGGAAAATAATCACCGATGCATCCACTATTTCTAGTGCTACTTCCCTAAGTACTCTGGGATGCAGACTATCAGGCCCCGGGGATTTATCGGCCTTGAATCCCATCAATTTCCCTAACACAATTTCCCACCTAATAAGTATTTCCTTCAGTTCCTCGTTCTCATTAGACCCTCGGTCCCCTAGTATTTCCGGAAGGTTATTTGTGTCTTCCTTTGTGAAGACAGAACCAAAGTATTTGCTTAACTGGTCTGCCATTTCTTTGTTCCCCATTATAAATTCACCTGAATCTGACTGCAAGGGACCTAAGTTTGTTTTCACTAATCTTTTTCTCTTCACATTTCTATAGAAGCTTTTGCAGTCAATTTTTATGTTCCCAGCAAGCTTACTCACATACTCTATTTTCCCCCTCCTAATTAAACTCTTAGCCTTCCTCTGCTGTATTACAAAATGCACCCAGTCCTCTGGTTTGCTGCTTTTTCTGGCCAATTTATATGCCTCTTCCTTGGATTTAACACTATCCTTAATTTCCCTTGTTAGCCACGGTTGAGCCACCTTCCACGTTTTATTTTTACTCCAGACAGGGATGTACAATTGTTGAAGTTCATCCATGTGATATTTCAATGTTTGCCATTGCCAATCCACCGTCAAGCCTTTTAGTATCTCTCGCCAATTCACGTCTCATACCATCGACGTTACCTTTCCTTAAGTTCAGGACCCTGGTCTCTGAATTAACTGTGTCACTCTTCATCTTACTAAAAAATTCTACCATATTATGGTCACTCTTCCCCAACGTCCTTACCTGACGTGATCCTCAAGCAGTGGAAACCTCGTGGAAAACTTAGTAAAATGATAAATTCAGCTCAAAATTCTTTTTAGTAGGTTGTTAGCAATGTCACAATGACCTAAATTGTCTCCCGCATCGCTGCGTGTTGAGTCTATTCAGCATTGACGGACCCGATATCTGGGAAAGTAGCATGGCGGTGGGTTTACAGCGGGGTCCCAACCCGCTGTCAATCATTTTATATTAAACAGCTGATCTGCCACCCATCCCGTTCCTAATGGAGAATATTGTGAACTTATGCATATCTAAATAAAATGAAGTGCCCCTTTCGGGATACGTTTTGAGAACTCAAAATACCTTACTTTCATTCAGCTGAAATGAGTCTTATTTTGGTAAATGTTATTTAACTGTTTCAAAATGCCCATTGGATAAATTTTCGCCCCTTTCATAAAGTAACGTGATCCTTCATTTGCCACTGCAGTCTTAGATTGCAGCTTTCTGACTATTTTTCAGTCACTGAAGAGCAACCTAAAAGTAATGGCATAATGCCAAAGCCATAAATAGACCATGCTCCAGAGGATAGGAGCTAGATTCTCCTAAGCAGCCAACCTCATTGCTTCCAACAGATGCTTTATGGAGTATAAATCAAGTGTGGTGTTAAGCTGACTTTAAAAACTGTTCAGGGTGTTTTCTTCGAGCATTTTTCTGAACTAGTCTCAAAACATTTAAGGGGCGATTTTGATTTGCCACCTGTGTGTGTCACCTGACAAACAAGTGAGCCGGCAGAGGAAAATTGGGGAGGAGGTTTGCTCGACTACCCCCCAGGATGCCCAAGGACTGCCTGATACATATTTTAGCACTGCTGTATGAGCCTAATTGCCGATGCCGAGATGCCGGCCGTAAGCTCAGCGCTGAGCAACTTGAAAACAACAAGGCAACAAGAGCGGACGGAATCCCCACTGAGGCACTAAAGTATGGCAGAGAGGCACTATTGGCATGAATGCATGACCTCAGCTCTTTCATCTGGAAGGAGGAGAGCATGCTGAGAGATCTCCGAGATAGAAACATAGAAACATAGAAAATAGCTGCAGGAGTAGGCCAATCGGCGCTTCGAACCTGCACCACCATTCAATAAGATCATGGCTGAACATTCACCTCAGTACCCCTTTCTTGCTTTCTCTCCATACCCCTTGATCCCTTTAGCCGTAAGGGCCATATCTAATTTCCTCTTGAATATATCCAATGAACTGGCATCAACAACTCTCTCCGGTCGGGAATTCCATAGGTTAACAACACTCAGTGAAGAAGTTTCTCCTCATCTCAGTCCTAAATGGCTTACCCCTTATCCTTGGACAATGTCCCCTGGTTCTGGACTTCCCCAACATCGGGAATATTCTTCCTGCATCGAACCTGTCCAGTCCCATCAGAATTTAATATGTTTCTATCAGATCCCCTCTCATCCTTCTAAACTCCAGTGAATACAGGCCCAGTTGATCCAGTCTCTCCTCGTATGTCAGTCCTGCCATCACGGGAATCAGTCTGGTGAACCTTCAGATTAGAGGATTAGGGGACCAAAACTGAACACAATATTTCAGGTGAGGCCTCACCAAGGTCCTGTACAACTGCACTAAGACCACACTGCTCCTATACTCAAATCCCCTAACTATGAAGGCCAACATACCATTTGCCTTCTTCACCACCTGCTGTACCTGCATGCCAACTTTCAATGACTGATGTACCATGACGCCCAGGTCTCATTACACCTCCCCTTTTCCTAATCTGCCGCCATTCAAATAATATTCTGCTTTCGTGTTTTTGCCACCAAAGTGGATAACTTCACATTTATCCACATTATACTGCATCTGCCATGCATTTGCCCACCGACCTAACCTGTCCAAGTCACCCTGCAGCCTCTTAGCATCTTCTTCAAAGCACATACTGCCACACAGTTTAGTGTCATCTGCAAACTTGGAGATATTACACTCAATTCCTTCATTTAAATCATTAATGTACATTGTAAATAGCTGGGGTCTCAGCACTGAGCCCTGCGGCACCCCACTAGTCACTGCCTGCCATTCTGAAAAGGACCAGTTTATCCCGACTCTCAGCTTCCTGTCTGCCAACCAGTTCTCTATCCAAGTCAGTACATTACCCTAATGCCATGTGATTTAATTTTGCAAACCAAACTCTTGTATGGGACCTTGTCAAAAGCCTTTTGAAAGTCCAAATACACCACATCCACTGGTTCTCCCTTGTCCACTCGACCAGTTACATCCTCACAAAATTCTAGAAGATTTGTCAAGCATGATTTCCCTTTCATAAATCCATGCTGACTTGGATCGATCCTGTCACTGCTTTCCAAATGCGCTGCTATTTCATCTTTAATAATTGATTACAACATTTTCCTCACTACTGATGTCAGGCTAACCGGTCTATAATTACCCCGTTTTCTCTCTCCCTCCTTTCTTAAAAAGTAGTGTTACATTAGCTACCCTCCAGTCCATAGGAACTGCTCCAGAGTCGATAGACTGTTGGAGAATGATCACCAATGCATCCACTATTTCTCAGGCTACTTCCTTAAGTACTCTGGGATGCAGACTATCAGGCCCCGGGGATTTATCAGCCTTTAATCCCATCAATTTCCCGAACACAATTTCCCACCTAATAAGGATTTCCTTCAGTTCCTCCTTCTCTAGACCCTTGGTCCCCTAGAATTTCCGGAAGGTTATTTGTGTCTTCCTTCATGAAGACAGAACCAAAGTATGTGTTTAACTGGTTCGCCATTTCTTTGTTCCCCATTATAAATTCACCTGAATCTGACTGCAAGGGTCCTAAGTTTGTCTTCACTAATTTTTTTCTCTTCACATAGCTATAAAGTAATCATGGCCACCTTTAAAAAAGGGGACATGTCTGACTGCTGCAACTACAGGGGAATGTCCCTGTTATCAGCCACTGGGAAAGTCGTCGCTAGAATTCTCCTCAACCGTCTTCTCCCTGTGGCTGAGGAACACCTCCCAGAGTCACAGTGCAGATTTCGTCCACTACAGGGTACAACGGACATGATCTTTACAGTGCGACAGCTGGAAGAAAAATGCAGGGAACAGCACCAACCCATGTACATGGCTTTCTTTGACCTTACAAGTGTCCTCCTCCGCTTCGGCTGCCCCAAAAAGTTTGTCACCATCCTCCGCCTGCTCTACAACGATATGCAAGCCGTGATCCTGATCAATGGTTCCATCACAGACCTAATCCACATCCGGATTGGGGTCAAGCAGGGCTAAGTCATCGCGCCCACTGCAATGCTCCACCTCACACTCAACAAGCTCCCCATTGCAGTGGAACTAAATTACAGAACCAGTGGGAACCTGTTCAACCTTCATCATCTCCAGGCTATATCCAGGACCATCCCAACCTCTGTCATCAAGCTACAGTACGCAGATGATGCTTGCGTCTGCGCACATACAGAGGCTGAACTCCAAGTCATAGTCAACATCTTCACTGAGGTGTACGAAAGCATGGGCCTTGCACTAAACATCCATAAGACAAAGGTCCTCCACCAACCTGACCCCACCACACAGCACTGCTCCCCAGTCATCAAGATCCACGGCGCAGCCCTGGATAATGCGGACCACTTTCCAATACCTCGGGAACCTACTATCAGCAAGGGCAGACATCGACGACGAGGTTCAACACTGCCTCCAGTGTGCCAGCACAATCTTCGGCTGCCTGAGGAAGAGAGTGTTCGAAGATTAGGCCCTCAAATCTGCCACCAAGCTCATGGTCTACAGGGCTGTAGTGATACCCACCCTCCTGTATGGCTCAGAGACGTGGACCATTTACAGTAGACACTTCAAAGCGCCAGAGAAATACCACCAACGATGTCTCCGCAAGACCCTGCAAATCCCCTGGGAGGACAGACGCACCAACGTTAGTGTCCTCGATCAGGCCAACATCCGCAGCATCGAAGCACTGGCCACACTCGACCAGCTCTGTTGGGCGGACCACATTGTTCGCATGGCTGACACAAGACTACCAAAGCAAGCGCTCTACACGGCAAGCGAGCCCCAGGTGGGCAGAGGAAACGTTTTAAGGACACCCTCAAAGTCTCCTTGATAAAATGCAACATTCCCACCGACACCTGGGAGTCCCTGGCCAAAGACTGCCCTAAGTGAGGAAGTGCATCTGGAAGGGCGCTGAGTACCTTGAGTCTCATCACCAAAAGCATGCAGAAAACAAGCGTAGGCAGCGGAAGGAGCATGCGGCAAACCAGTCCCACCAACCCTTTCTTTCAGCAACTATCTGTCCCACCTTTGACAGAGACTGTAGGGCCCAAGTTTCCCCAGGAGTTGCTGTTTTTTTTGGAGCAACTAGATTTTTTTGGAGTAACATAAAAATCACAAGTCTCCCCATCTAATTTGCTCCAGTGTAAGTGAGTTAGTTAGGTTTTTTTAGTTTAGTTTTTTTTTCAAAAGGGGGCGTTACCAGCCACTTATGCCTGTTTTGGCCATTTAAGCACGTTTAGCCAGCTAAAAGTTACTTCAAACTAACTTAGGCCAGTGTATGAACCCACTTGCGTCCGCTCAGAACAATGTTGTGGTGAATTAAGAAATCAGCGCAGGTAGTCAGAGATGGGGGCGGCAGGGGGGAGGGAAGTGAGAGAATTTTGCAAAGCACTAAACACCTTCACAACCACATTAAGCATGAAAACCATCATCAATAATAAATGAAAAATAAATCAATTACTAAAAACTAAAAAGTCCTACTTCGCCGACTGCAGCACACACTGACAAGCCCTTCGGCCAGGGCTAGTGGCGGAAGGCTCGCGACAAGCAGCAGGAGAGCCCTCCTGGGCATGTCAATGGAACTATTTGAAAGGTGCAAACAATATACTCCAGTTCATGCTCCTGCTCCCCCAGGCTCCTGCTTCTGCTCCTCCGGACTCCTCCACCTCCTGCTCCTGCTCCCTTGGGCTCCTCCAGCTCCTGCTCCTGCTCCCCTGGGCTCCTCCAGCTTCTGCTCCTGCTCCCCTGGGCTCCTCCAGCTCCTGCTCCTGCTCCCTGGGGCTCCTCCAGCTCCTGCTCCTGCTCCCTGGGGCTCCTCCAGCTCCTGCTCTTGCTCCCTGGGGCTGCTCCAGCTCCTGCTCCTGCTCCCCCAGGCTCCTCCAGCTCCTGCTCCTGCTTCCCCGGGCTGCTCCAGTTCCTGCTCCTGCTCCCCCGTCGTCCCTGGCAAGCTTCCCGTGGCACACACCGCGCACACACTGAACTGGAGTCTGAATGAGCGTGGGAAGGCAGCGGCCGGCCTGTGCGGCAGGTCACTCAGCCCGGGATAGGGGCGGTGAGCATCGAGACGCGCTGGGAGGGCGAGGAGCTACTGCGCATGCGCGCAGACTCCACTGCGCATGCGCACAGCAGCCGGCACTGTTTTCAGCGCAGGGCTGTAACTCCACCCCCCACTGTGATTGCCACACTGCGCCAGATCCTAGGATGGTCCACAGAGTGGGGAGAATCAGCAGCTACATTTTCGGTGCCGTTTTTGGAGTAGAAAGTCGGCGCACCACGGGTAAGTGCACTGGAAAAAGGGGTTGGGGAAACTTGGGGCCTGTAATTCCCGTATTGGACTGTTCAGTCACCTAAGAACTCACTTTTAGAGTGGATGCAAGTCTTCCTTGATTTCGAGGGACTGCCTATAATGATAATGACATATTTTAGGTGGGGCTGTAAATGGGTGCTTATCGCTTCCACCTGCTTGGTGAAAGTAAGAGTTTAGAAGGTTGAAGGAGGGTAGATACAGACAAACTATTTCCTCTACAGGGGGAAAATACAGAACAAGAGGGCTCAATCTTAAATTAGAGCTAGGACAGTTCGGAGTGAAATCAGTAAGCACTTATTCCACAACAAAGTGTATTGGAAATCTGGAACACTGCCCAGAAGGCAGTAGATCCTGGGGGTCAATTGAAACTTTCCAAACTGATATCGATAGATTTTAGTTGGATAAAGGTATCAAGGGATATGGAGCAACAGTGGGTAAATGGAGCTGAGGTAGAGATTAGCTATAACCTAATTGAATAAACTGAAGACCCAGTGGAGGCTCGAGGGGCTCAATAGCCTACTCCTGTTTTGTGAGTGGTAGGTTAGGTATTACACATCGAAAACAAAGTACAAGCACCAAGAGGCGGCATCATGCTAGCTCAAGCTACCAATATTGACAAAGCTATATAATGAAAGGAATAAATGTTCTACACTTGATTTGAACATTGTGCTCGGTTTTTATTTTTCACTGCCTCTATTTATTTCAGGAATCAGCAGAGATGGCAATTGATGAAACTGTGGAGGATTGTGGAGATACATAGGCTAAAGAAAGGAAGAGAGGCTGGGGGAGTTGATGGTGGTGGTGAATTATTTAAGAAGAAATATACATTCTTTGGGGATGCAATTGCGTTGCGCCTTGTCTGGGAGCGGTAACATTTTGGAGGTGGGGCATTTTGCGACCAGTGCGGAAGTCTCACCCTCGCTCAAAAAATTCGGGTTACTGCCCCCCAAAGGAAGTGGAGAGCAAAATAACGTGCTCCACTTCCTTTCTGGGGTGGTAGCCGGGAGGACGGGTCAGGAGCGGGTCACGGCGCTACGCACTGGGCCACGTAGCAGGGGCTCTTCCCTTCATTAAAGGGAAGGGCCCAAGATGTAAACTCAGCAGTGAGAAAATGGGCCTCCCTGGACCACCGGGGTGTGGGGGTGCTGTGCCAACAGCCCAGCACTCAAGCAGAATTCTGGGCTGACCGATCGTGGCACAGACCCCGCAATCGAAGCGCTAATGGGGCGCAGAAGAAAGTCAGCAGATTTTTGTTTTAAATGGCCATCACCTCCCCTTTAAGTATTGTTCTGCGAGCACCCGGCTGACGTCCCCTGAAGCTGTCGCTGGCACGCCCGGCACAGCTTCAGGGGGCGCTCCCCAATTTTTGTTTCGGGGTGATAATGGGGTGCTGCGCACGGTGATTGGCACAGCGGAGCAGGGCACTATGGGTTACCGGCGCCACTATACCCTGTGGAATTTAGCAGGAGATGTTAGCGGCGCCCTGCTTGGACGAAAAGTCATTTGGGCCCCGCTAGTGCCCCAGGAGGCGCTAACGGAAAGCGCAAATGACCACAATTTCTCGGCCTTTGAAGGTGTTGTTTATCAAACTGTCTGGCATTCCGACATTAAGTTGGGCATAAGGTATCATGTATCATTCGACACTTCAGGAAAGGCAATTAAGTTATTTCAATCAAATTACAAACAATTTTCTATTTGCAAAAGGAAATGATATACATTGGTAAACATTACCATCTTGGTGCTTAATTCATGAAGGATAATACGTTTACTTGTACAATTAGAAAAATGCAAGAACCTCCTATTGAATGTAAAACTTTACAAGGGCAGAATCTCATCCTTTAGCCCAGCTCTCCCACTCCCCCACCCCCTCCACCAAACAACCACATTTCTCAGCTTTAGTATTGAGCACCATGGCCTTCAATGTTGTCTAAACCAATCAGCTCCTGTCGAAGGGAGCCTTGCAGCATCCAGTGACTGATGGGAAGGTCAGACCTCGCTGGAACCAATCATCTTCCAAACCAAAATAGCCAACAGGCCACTTGGCAATTTGTGCCAGCCTGAGCCAAGTCCTCCTGTCAAGCATGGACTTCAGTTCAACAAGTAATGTCATCAAAAATGTACATAACTGCACATGCAAGATCTGTATCTGCAAGAGCCAGGTCACGTGTAATGTAGCATGCACTTGTAATTATGGGTCCAACCCACACACGAACTGCAACCTGCTTCTCAGCTTCAGTGAACCTGCCTGAGAAACTCCAGCTCAAAAAAAAGCAATTGCGCCAACTTTGATCTGATCTCTCCTCCTCTCACATTCGCGTGCTGATTAAAGTAATAACTGTTGATGAAAATACCTCACTTCCAAAAGTCTGGCAGAGGTAAAGATCTAGCCTGCTGGTATGTTATGAAGGGATTGATACTGCTGTGATTCTCCCAGTGGGAGCATAGGCTTCCACCCTTTCAGCAGTTCCTTCTCTCGCTTCTCAGTCAGGACCTGCTTGAGAAAATCACAATATTATGGGTACCGACTTCAAAAGTCGCTCGGCATTGAGAAGATATGTGTATTTCTGCATTACAGATGGCCCAGATTATCATATCCCTCATCTTTCCTTGTCTAGAGGTGATGTGATTCAAGGAGGTCCAGAAACGCAGAATAGATTGGGAATTAGACGTGATGTATAGTCACGATGTATATGAATTTAGTCACTTGTGGTCCATCACTCGTTGTGACATGTGGATCTGATCCACTGCCCCAAAAGCTACAATGCATCATTGCCTGAGAATCCTTGGACAACTCAATTGTGCAATTTTGACTTGCGGCAGTGAAACTGAGCAACAGCTGTGTGGAATAAAAGGCGTGAAGGAGTGAAAAAAAATTGTAACCAAAAATATGTTGTAAATCTAAAATTAATCCTTGCTGCTAAGTTAGTGATCATTCCACAGCCCAAGAACAGGATAATTGGCTATAGAGTAAAGCAACTGATTGCAGTTTATTACCACTCAATGGTCCACACCACAACAAATTCGTCTGAAAATCCACAGAGCAATTGCACAGTACACAGCTACCGATGTTAAGGGCTTTTTAATGGGAAGGCGGGTTGAGGACGGGAAGGTTTCCCAGAGGCCCTGCCAAATTTAACAGCAGGATCTGATTTGAATGGAAAGCCTGTTTCCTATGTGCAGCCAGCTAGATTGAGAGGCTGGCTGGCTCTGGGCAGGTAGCTTTTGAAACATAGAAATATAGAAAATAGGTGCAGGAGTAGGCCATTTGGCCTTTCGAGCCTGCACCACCATTCAATAAGATCATGGCTGATCATTCCCTCAGTACCGCTTTCCTGCTTTCTCTCCATACCCCTTGATCCCCTTAGCCGTAAGGGCCATATCTAACTCGCTCTTGAATATATCCAATGAATTGGCATCAACAACTCTCTGCGGCAGGGAATTCCACAGGATAACAACTCTCTGAGTGAAGAGGTTTCTCCTCATCTCAGTCCTAAATGGCCTACCCCTTATCCTAAGACTGTGTCCTCTGGTTCTGGACTTCCCCAACATCGGGAACAATCTACCTGCATCTAACCTGTCCCGTCCTGTCAGAAACTTGTATGTTTCTATGAGATCCCCTCTCACCCTTCTAAACTCCAATGTATAAAGGCCCAGTTGATCCAGTCTCTCCTCATATGTCAGTTCAGCCATCCCGGGAGCCTTCGCTGCACTCCCTCAATAGCAAGAACATCCTTCCTCAGATTAGGAGACCAAAACTGAACGCAATATTCCAGGTGAGGCCTCAACAAGGCCCTGTATAACTGCAGTAAGACCTCACTGCTCCTATACTCAAATCCCCTAGCTATGAAGGCCTACATACCATTTGCCTTCTTTACCGCCTGCTGTATCTGTATGCAAACTTTCAATGACTGATGAACCATGACATTTAGGTCTCGTTACACCTCTCCTTTTCCTAATCTGCCACCATTCAGATAATATTCTGTCTTCGCATTTTTGCCCCCGAAGTGGATAACCTCACATTTATCCACATTATACTGCATCTGCCATGCATTTGCCCACTCACCTAACCTGTCCAAGTCACCCTGCAGCCTCTTAGCGTCCCCCTCACAGCTCACACCGCCACCCAGTTTAGTGTCATCTGCAAACCTGGTGATATTACACTCAATTCCTTCATCCAAATCATTGATGTACATTGTAAAGAGCTGGTGTCCCAGCACTGAGCCCTGCGGCACTCCACTAGTCACTGCCTGCCATTCTGAAAATGACCCATTTATCCCGACTCTCTGCTTCCTGTCTGCCAACCAGTTCTCTATCCATGTCAGTATATTACCCCCAATATCATGTGCTTTGATTTTGCACACAAATCTCTTGTGTGGGACCTTGTCAAAGCCTTTTGAAAGTCCAAATACACCACATCCACTGGTTCTCCCTTGTCCACTCTACTAGTTACATCCTCAAAAAATTCCAGAAGGTTTGTCAAGCATGATTTTCCCTTCATAA
Source organism: Pristiophorus japonicus (assembly GCF_044704955.1). NCBI lineage: Eukaryota > Metazoa > Chordata > Chondrichthyes > Pristiophoridae > Pristiophorus > Pristiophorus japonicus. The sequence goes on along the minus strand of NC_091977.1, from coordinate 242,081,777 downwards.
ATCCATGCTGACTTGGACCGATCCTGTCACTGCTTTCCAAATGCATTGCTATTTCATCCTTAATAATTGATTCCAACATTTTCCCCACCACTGATGTCAGGCTAACCGGTCTATAATTACCTGCTTTCTCTCTCCCTCCCATTTTAAAAAGTGGTGTTACATCAGCTAATCTCCAGTCCATAGGAACTGATCCAGAGTCGATAGACTGTTGATAGCCTTATGGCACTCGGCCGCACAGAGGAGGGAGGAAGGGATCTGGCGGGAACTGGGAAGCGGCCAGCGGAGCAGGGAGGGGAGGGTTGCAACAAGATTGGGGGCCGGGTGTCATGTATCTCCCACTACTGTATATAACTGTATCTTCCCATGCTATACATGACTGTAACTAGATATGACCTGTAACCACAAGCATACTTTACCACCAGGGGTGCACTTGCAAGAGACACTGCATACCTGTTCCGCACAGGTATATAAAGTGAGGCACTCGAGAGCTGTGAAATAAAGGTGCAGGTCCAGAGTGACCTTGACTTCAGCATGTGCCTCGTGTAAGTCTGTACTGCAGGGTCAGGACTTTACAGTGGCGACGAGTTACAGGATCACAGAATCCACAGAATGGCTACCAACGGCTCAGATGAGAAATACAATGCTGGAGACAATTGGGAGGACTTTATTAGAAAGGCTCCAGCAAAGCTTTGTAACCAAAGACTGGTTGGTGCGATGATAAGGCAGACAAGAGAAGAGCCCATCTCTTGACCAGCTGTGGCTCAAAAACATACGCCTTAATGAAGGACCTGCTGGCACCCGAGAAACCAGCAAGCAAGTAATTTGAGGCGTTGAGCACACTGGTGAGAGACCTCCTGAAGTCAGCGAGCAGCCTACACATGGCCAGACACAGGTTCTACAACTACAGATGCTGTGTGGGCCAGAGCATACTCGACTTTGTGGCGGAACTTCGGATGCTGGCTAGTTTATGTGAGTTCACCGATGAACTAAGGAGAGAAGTACTGAAAGACTTTTTTATTGAAGGAATAGGCTATGCAGGCATATTCCAAAAGCTTATAGAGACCAAGAACTTGACCGAGAGGCAGCAGCACTGGTCGCACAGACATTCTTGGCAGGAGAAGAAGAAACGAGGTTGATCTATACTGCGGGTACGACAACTAACGAAACATCGGAACAAGGGGTTCACAGCGTGAAACAAGCCACTACCCTCACACACAGACAAAGGCAGGAGAGCAGGCCTTCAACAGCAGGCAGTGGTGCCAGAAGCCATCAAGGGCCACAGGAACGGCCGTTCACACCTCATCAACCCACAATGCAAACAATCAACTACAGACTGAGAGAAGCTCAAGAGAGATCAGCCAGATGCAGCTCATCCTTCGGAAACAATGGAAGTGGTCTGTGCTGCAGATGTGGGGGAAGGCACTCAACAAGGTGGTGTCGATTTCAGCATGCTGTTTGCAGAAACTGCAACTATACAGGGCATCTGGCTCGCATGTGCAGAAAAACAGCAGCTCGGCTCGTATATGAATCAGAAGGGTCGGAAAGCGGACCAGAAGACGGTGGGGACAGTGCCCGGGATGCCGGGGTACAGCGGGTCAACACAATCAATGTCCACTGTTCTTTCAACAAGACGCCTCCGATAACGATGAGGGTCCTACTCAACGGGATACCCGTCAACATGGAACTGGACACGGGAGCTCGTCAATCTCTCATGAGCGTCCAACAATTTGAACAGCTGTGGCCGCACAAAAGCAACAGACCAAAACTCACAAGGATCATCACCAAACTAAGGACCGATACCAAAGAAATCGTCCCAGTCCTTGGCAGCACCATGCTCTCAGTCACACACAAAGAGACGGTGAACCGACTTCCCCTGTGGATTGTCCCCAGAGATCTCCCAGCACTGTTGGGGAGAAGCTGGCTGGCAAAACTAAATTGGAAATGGGATGATGTTCACGCCATATCGTCAGAGGAACGGACCCCCTGCTCAACAGTTCGAAGTTGTTTTGAACATCTCTTTCAGCCAGGTGTGGGCACCTTCAAAGGGACCAAAGTTAAAATCTACATCACAAGGCTAGAGTTGTGCCTTATGTGATGAGGGAAAAGATTGAACACGAACAGGACCAGCTTCTGTGGGAATGCATTATCTCACCCGTGGAATTCAGCGACTGGGCAAGTCCCATCGTCCCCGTCATGAAGCCTGATGGATCCATATAAATCTGTGGGGATTACAAGTCTACCATAAACAGAGTCTCCCTACAGGACCAATACCCGCTGCCCAGAGCAGAGGACCTATTTGCCACATTGGCTGGAGAAAACTTTTCTCGAGACTAGATCTCACATCTGCGTATATGACGCACGAACTGACCGAAGAGTCTAAGCTACTCACCACCATCAACACACATCGAGGCCTTTTTATGTACAATCAATGCCCATTCGGCATCAGGTCGGCAGCTGCTGTATTCCAGCGCAACATGGAGAGTCTGCTCAAGTCCATCCCGGGGACGGTTGTGTTTCAAGATGACATACTCATCACGGGCAGGGACACCGACTCCCATCTCCGTAATTTGGAGGAAGTACTAAGTCGATTGGATTGGGTAGGCCTAAGAGTTAAGAAATCCAAATGTCTGTTTCTCGCGCCCGAGGTTGAATTTTTGGACAGAAGGATTGCCGCTGATGGAATCCGCCCAACAGAGTCAAAAACAGAAGCAATTCTTATGGCACCCAGGCCCCAGAATGTCTCGGAACTGCACGCCTTTCTCCGGCTACTCAATTACTTTGGGAACTTTATGCAGAACTTGAGCACGCTGCTGGAGCCTCTCGCATGCGTGTACGGTGTCAAAAAGATGCACCAATACCTTTTTGGGGCCAAGTTCACATTAGAAACCGACCACAAACCCCTCACGTCCCTGCTATCCAAGTGCAAGGCAATAAACGGCAATGCCTCGGCACGCATTCAGCAGTGGGCACTCATGCTGGTGTCTTACGTTTACACAATAAGGCACAGACCAGCCACAGACAACTGTGCCGATGCGCTTAGCAGGCTACCCCTGATGACCACGGAAGGGTCCGACGAACAAGACTGTGAGATGGTCATGGCAATCAATGCCTTTGAATCCACAGGTTCGCCCATGACGGCTCGCCAAATCAAAGCCTGAACGACCAGTGACCCCACGTTATCCTTAGTCAAAAGATGTGTTTTAACTGGTGACTGGGCAGAGGCTCGTGATGCATGCCCCGAGGAGATCAAACCTTTCCATAGGCGCATGCATGAACTATCACTACAGGCAGACTGCCTGATGTGGGGCAGCCGAGTAGTTATGCCCTTGCAAGGCAGAGAGGAGTTTGTCCGGGAGCTCCACTGCGAGCACCCGGGGATCGTCCTTATGAAGGCCATAGCCAGATCCCACGTCTGGTGGCCTGGCATTGATGCGGACTTGGAGCTCTGCATCTGGCGGTGCACCATTTGTGCCCAACTCAGTAATGCCCCCAGGGGGGCCCCACTAAGCCCCTGGCCCACCAAACCGTGGTCGCGGGTGCATGTAGACTATGCAGGCCCATTCATGGGCAAAATGTTCCTTGTAGTCGTCGATGCATTTTCAAAGTGGATCGAGTGCATCATTTTAAACTCGAGCACCAACTCCACCACTGTGGAGAGCCTTAGAACCATGTTTGCAACGCAAGGAATTCCTGACATATTGGTCAGTGATAATGGTCCGTGCTTCACCAGCGCAGAATGTCAAGATTTTATAGTTGACCACGGTATAAATCACGCTAACACGGCACCGTTCAAGCCGGCTTCCAATGGCCAGGCAGAGCGGACAGTGCAAATCGTTAAACAAGGCATGCTAAAAATCCACAGTCCCACGCTGCAGAGCCGCCTGTCGCGACTGCTGCTGGCATACAGATCTCATCTGCATTCATTGACTGGGGTTCCCCCCGCGCAACTATTGATCTTAAGGACTAGGCTCTCGTTAATCCTCCCAGACATGCATGAAATTGTTGAGGCAAAGCGCCGGAAGCTAACTGAGTACCATGACCAAAATTCGAGGGGGAGGTGGAATGAGATAGGGGACAAAGTGTTTGGGTTAACCTATGGCAGGGGTCCCAAATGGCTTGCAGGGACAGTAACAGGAAAGGAAGGAAACAGGTTACTGGTTGTATAAATGGACAATGGCCAAACCTGCCGGAGGCATGTAGACCAAGTTAAAAGTAGATTCACCAACAACACTGCAGAACGAGAGGCAGACTACAATGTGGAACTCACATCACACCTGGTGGACAGACAGAGGGAACAACCTGAGGAAAGGGCAATCCCAACAGTCAGCCCAGGCGAGACACCAACAATCATACTGAACGAAACAGACAGCCCAGGCGAGATACCAGCATTCACACCGAAAGAAAAACAGGCACCAAGGCAAACAACTGAACCACAACTAAGATGCTCCACACGAGAGTGTAGACCACCTGAGAGACTGAATCTATAAACACAATAAGACTTTGGAGGAAAGTGATGTCATGTATCTCACACTACTGTATATAACTTTATCTTACCATGCTATACATGACTGCAACTAGATATGACCTGTAACCACAAGCATACTTTACCACCAGGGGTGCACTTGCAGGAGACACTGCATACCTGTTCCACACAGGTATATAAAGGCAAGTCTCAGGCAAGTGAGGCACTCGAGAGCTGTGAAATAAAGGTGCAGGTCCAGAGTGACCTTGACTTCAGCATGTGCCTTATGTAAGTCTGTACTGCAGGGTCAGGACTTTACACCGGGGAATGGACAGAGGATTGGGGGAGGGAGGGGTGGTTGCAACAGGATAGAGGGCCAGGAGCAGCATGGGGTAGCGAAGCGTCGAGCGAAGATCGGGGGCTAGAGGGGCGGATCAGAGATCTGGAGGAAAGGAGGCCGTGGAGGTGGGGCAGGGGGAGGGCAGCAGAATCGGAGCCCTGAGGGGGATCGGAGTCCTTGGGGGGAGGGGTGGGGGGTGGTGGCTAAACGGAGGCTTTGTGGCATGTATGTAGAGCATATCCACTAACTGTATTGTCACATAAAGTGTGCCACCAGAGGGCACTGCGGTGGGGGACCTGAAGGTCACCTGCATAGATGTGCAGGGCCCAGTATAAAAGGCTGCCCACCATGCTTGTGCCTCACTCTGGAGTTAAAATAAATGGGACTAAGGTCACAACAGCTCAAGTACAATACTAGACCTCGTGGAGTCATTCATAAGATTATTAAAGACAGAGGGCTAGACATTCCACTTCGCATCACCCATCGAAGGTCCATCTATCGTCCAAAACAGACCTCTAGCACCCATTTTCATGAAAAAGTGGAAACTAGGCCCAAAATCTCACCAGAAAAACAGGTGCCCAAGTTTCCACTAACATCGCCGAAATGATCGCCGAAATGATCACCCACACAAGGCCCATTCCAAGTTTCGCCACCTAACATGCACTTCGCTGGGCTGATGCAAGGCCCAAAAGAGCGCTGAAAAATAGTTGATTTTACTGGGCTTAAGAGAAGGAAATGGGCACTACGGACGCGATTTTGAAGATCAGAGGACGGGTGGAGGCAGCAGAAAAGAAGGAGCTAAATAGTTGTGAGTTATTTAGAGAGTTATTTAAAGATGATTCTGCTCAGAATATTAGATGAGGGTATGTAAAATAGGTATTATAAAGTTATTTTGGTAATAGCTTTTACATATATTGAAATTATTTTGGAAATAGCTTTTACGTAGTGAAATTATTTACTGATATTGTTGGGACCTATTAAACTGACTGGTATACAGTGTAGAGAGTACAGAGAGTACAGAGTGCAGTGATTAGAGAGTAGAGAGTTGAGAGATTATTAAAATTAGTGAAAGTAATTATTGATAGTGATATGGGGCCTATGCTTTCCCTGTCATTATTTGTAACTGCTCACACACTGGTTACTGAAAGGACCAATCAAAGAACTGGCACAGTAATGTGTAGACGGAGACAAAGACATATGAGGCGACCGTACAGCCAACGAATGTACTTGGAAAAGCAATCCTACCTGAACTTGTCTGAAAATGCTTGTCTTAGGAGGCTGCGATTCCAGAAGGAAGTCATCGATGAGGTATGCCAACTCGTCAAGGGAGATTTGCAGCCTTCCAGCACCATCAGAACCGCACTGTCCATTGAGGTGAAGGTTACTGCTGCCCTAGCCTTCTATGCATCGGGATCTTTTCGGGCATCAGTTGGCAACATCTGCCATATCTCTCAGCACGCTACACACTGCTGCTTTCGACAGGTGACTGAAGCCCTTTACGCTCGCAGGATGGACTTCATAAGCTTCCCAATGACCAGGGAGGCACAGACCGAGAGGGCTTTGGGTTTCTACAGGATATCACACTTCCCCTAAGTACAGGGAGCAATGGACAGCACGCACATTGCCCTGAAAGCACCCTTAAAGGACGCAGAGTTGTTTCATAACAGAAAGGAGTTCCACTCCCTAAATGTGCAGCTTGTTGTCCTCCACAATCAAACAATTCTGACAGTAAATGCTACATTTCCTGGCAGCATCCATGATGCGCACATCCTAAGTGAAAGTGCTATCCCTGACCTGTTTGTCAATCAGCCAGAAGGTCACGTTTGGATGCTGGGGGATAATGGATATGGCCTTGCCAGTTGGCTGATGATTTTTCTGCGTAATCCGGTCACTGAAGCACAGAAACGTTATAATGAAAGTCACATAGCGACACGCAACATCGTTGAAAAGACAATTGGAGTCCTAAAACAGTGCTTTAGATGCCTGGATAATTCTGGAGACAGCCTACAGTACCACTCTGACCAGGTCGCAGAGTTTATTGTGGTGTGTTGCAAGCTGCATAACCTAGCTATAAGGAGAGGAGAGGTAATGCCAGATCGGGCTGCAGGTCCACCTCCAGAAGGAGGGGAGACAGAAGAGCCAGCCGGCGAGGATGAAGAGGAGGAAGAGGTGGAAGAGGATGCAGGCGAAGACCTAGGGGAGCACAATCAGCCTGGCGATCTAGCCCCGGGACCACCACCCCGCTCCCAAAGACCAGTAGCCGGGGGCAGTTACATGGCCGCTAAGTTGTTGCATCAGCAGCTAATTAATGAACATTTTGCATGAATTATCATTGTGGATTTTCATATGCTCATTTACAGTTATGGTTAATCAAAAGTTTCATTTGTGTGGGGTTCTCATTGTTGCCTTACCTGCACTGGCCTATCATCAGCATTAATGCTTACTTTAAGTACAGTTTAAGTAAAGTACTGCTACAATAAAAGAATAAACAAATAAGGAAGAACAATTGTAAATTTGTTAACAAGTGTAAATAAGAGAGAAGGCACAAAATTTGTTGAATTAAAGATTTTTTTTATTAACAAAGACAACTAATTCAAAAAAAACGATTTAACAACACCTTCTCTCCACCAGCCCCTCACCCCCCACCACCCGTCAATCCATCCTACCCTCAAATCCCAATGAACATTGAACGAAACGATAACAATTTTCCAACAATAAATAACAATTCAACAATGAAAAAAACTCCCCCCTCCCTACCTGCGGCCATGTTTCCCTCCAGGTCCTTTCCCGCCCCGTGTTCTTACCCCACCCGCCCGTTTTGGTCTACGCTGACTGACACGAAGATGTTGTGCAGTGTGGGATGGCAAGACTCCCTGTCGTGGTGGAGGTGAAGGAGAGCAAGTTGAAGCCTGAGGTTCCACTTCCGAGTCTGCAGGAACTGTGCCTTCCATACTCATTTGTGTGCTCGGGGTCTCGCCGCGAACTGACACGATACCTTGGGGTGCAGCGCCGTGTGCAGCCATCAATGCATGCCGAAGCACATTGGTTGCGGCGGTTTGCTCACGAATGGCCTCCAATGTCTCCCGTGCTATCTGTGTTTGCACAGAAGACCAGTTGGAGAAGTTCGGGCTGAACTCACTCCAGGTTGCTGGAAACTGGCTCAAGTTCGCGGAGAACTGGCTCCAGTTTGCGGAGAAACCCACGAAACCCTGGATAAGGTCGCGACCGATCGCTGCCATATTATGAAATAAATTCCAAAATTAGTGTATTGCATGTAAGAAATAAATTAATTTAAAATAATCTCAATTGAAGTTACAACTCGAGAAGGCTGTGTTACAGAAAGACAGAACTTGTATTTATACGGAGTCTTTTATGACCTCAGGACATCCCAAAGCACTTTACAGCCAATGAACTACTTTTGAAGTGTGGTCAATGTTCTAATGTAGGAAACAGCATTACAGCAAGCTCCCAAAAATAACATTGTGATAATGACCATACAATCTGTTTTAGTGATGTTTTTTGAGGGATAAATATTGGCCAGGACACCTCTTCTTCGAAATAAGTGCCATTGGTTCTTTGACATCAACGTGAGAGTGTTTAACGTCTCATCCAAAAGACGGCACCTCCGACAGTGCTCAAGTCTTTCTAGTGGAAGATGATCGTTAAAAATCTTTTTGATCAAAGTTAATATACAAGACCTACAGTAAGTACATATCAGGCTTCATTTTTTTTTTTTGAAATTCGTAGCCAATCGTTCCAATTCTTTGTCAAATCACAAACGCCAGAGGTCACCTTGCACACGCCAAGGATCACTCTGCGCCAATGCTCTTAGCCAAAAGGCCTAGAGCCACTGCACCGTTCTTGGAAGTACTGCAATACCAGGTTCGTGCCATGGAGGTGGATGGGTCAGGCCCACCACACACCTCCGTGGAGGTGGATGGGTCAAGCCACCCCACCCACCTCTTCATTTTTTTTTTTTTTTTAAATTCGTAGCCAATCGTTCCAATTCTTTGTCAAATCACAAACGCCAGAGGTCACCTTGCACACGCCAAGGATCACTCTGCGCCAATGCTCTTAGCCAAAAGGCCTAGAGCCACTGCACCGTTCCTGGAAGTACTGCAATACCAGGTTCGTGCCATGGAGGTGGATGGGTCAGGTCCCCCACACACCTCCGTGGAGGTGGATGGGTCAAGCCATGAGATTCAGTAATGCAGCTGTAACTAATTGAGGGGTATGATTCACATTTTGAAATGGTTAACAGAATTCATCTAAACATCAAAGTTAAATTTGTCCATTAAAATGAAAATAATAGTTAAAAGTGTATAATAATCATTTTGCAGGGTTAACAATACCTTATTAATCATGAAATATTCACTGAAGTTCCCTACCTTCTACCAATTTGTTTTGCCCTTCTGTTACCAACAGGCAAGGCAGTAACCTGCACTTTACCTACTTGTGCAAATTGGCAAGTTAAGCAGAGCTGAGCCAACATTTAAGTGAAGATTTTAATAGGTCATCGCTACAGAGTAATGCCGCCACATGGAGGCAATTATTTTGCAGCTTTATATCAAAAGCACAGTAAATGTTACGTTTACCCAGCTAGCAGAATTAACCAAATATTCCACAAATATCTCAGTATCCAAAGAGTCTTTTGGATATAAATAGAAAATGCTGGTGCTGAAATAATAATAATAAAAAAACAAATATTAAAGCAAAGAGTTGTGGACAGCTCTAAATGCAAATGAGCATTGCATATATTCTGCACAAATAGGCATCAGATTGATAAAATCTCATGTCAGCAATTTGTGCTTGGTTGGAGAAAGGTTAACTGAGCATTTCAAAGCCAGTTTCAAGGTGCTCGAAGCTCTTGATCATTCTTTCCTGTGCAGCCTGTTACGATTGCATTTTTTTTTTGCACACATTTTAAACTACATAAATAATTTGTACATCACACAAACACAATTGTATCACAATGTGCAATTTTTGATTAAGATTTGGTCCTTGAACCTCGGTTAAATTGATCATAAAACAGTTGCAGTTTTGATTATATTATTGCCTACAATTTCCACAGAATTGATTTATATCTTTCAACACAGAATAAAATTAGAATTACGAAAAGCGTAATGAATAAAAATAGGAACTAACTATTTGCACTGCATTTTTTTTGACAGACAGGTGACAAGCCCCCACCTGGTGCACTGCACTTTTTTGATAGACAGGCATCTGTCAAGCCCCGCACCCTCCTGCCCATACTGCACTTTTTAAGCCCCGTCCCCATCAAGCTCCGCCGCCCCCCCCCCCCCCCCCCCCTCCCGCCAAATCATTCCATCCAAGTGCTGCCAGAAGCAGGACCTGAGACTCCGACTCTCCCCATCCCAGCCGGCATGTGCCCAATGGCGGCGGTAGGGGGCCGATGGCGGCGGGCGCTGCTCCTCCACGAGCCTTCGAACCTCCCGGGAGCCGCGAGCTCATCGCTGGTCCCCCGACTGAGCAGCCCCGGGCCTGGACATAATTCCAGTTTCCTATTTCCCCGGTGATTTAGTGGCCCCGACCCAATCTGAACCCCGAGCCCCGAGCTCCCCACTGAACCCCGAGCCCCTCGCTGGACCTTGTTAGAAGGAGAGAGAGAGAGGCTGAGGGAGAGTGAGAGGGGGTGGGGTGGGCAACAAAGAGAGGCTGGGGGGTAGAGACAGACACGGGGGAAAGGGGGGAATTGGAGGGGAGAGAGGGAACTCAGGAAAGACGGATCACGTTCTTCCAAACCTCTACAAGGGACATCGTTGGAGTGGATGATATCCAGAAGTCACAACACTGTCGCTATTCACTTCATAACCAATAAACCTGTTAACAATCCATACACAATGCCCCATCTATGGGGGTTGGGGGTGAGGAAGCACTTGCGCTTGGGTAAGGCATTTCGGCTGGGGAAGGCATACACTTGGACTGGGGTAGGGCACTTTGGCTGGCAGGAGGGAAGTACTTGGACTAGGGTAAGTAACTTTGGCTGGGAGAGGGAAGCACTTGGACTAGGGTAAGTAACTTTGGCTGGGAGAGGGAAGTACTTGGACTAGGGTAAGTAACTTTGGCTGGGAGAGGGAAGCACTTGGACTAAGGCAAGTAACTTTGGCTGGGAGAGGGAAGTACTTGGACTGGGGTAAGACACTTCAGCAGTGGGAGGCATGCACTTGGACTGGGCTAAGGCAGCTTGGATGACCCTTGCTGTCTTCTGGGGAGCTCTGTCCTCTGTCACTTCAGGAAGTCAAAGTGGATCGAGTTACAATTTGCAAAGTCAGTGAGACCTTGGGATGGGCGACTCCAGTTACACATTCCTGTGAAACTTCAGGGTATGGCTTATCCTCCAAGGGGACCAATCAGAAATAAGCGGTGGAGCCTTTTTGACATTGTTGCAATACAAAAACACTTTTTATAGACTATATAAATGCAAGTTGTTGTTGATGGATGTGTTGGATAACACTATCAGTGAAGATTTTGGTCCTTTCCCCCGCCCCCAGTCATGACTGCAGTGACCACCACCTTGAACATATAGCTATTTGCTTGGTTCCAGGCCTGATTGATTTTCTCCAACTTTAATGTCTGAGCTCAATATCAATGCCGCCTCTAAATATAAATCTATCAGTGACGCAAAAAACAATTAGATTTTCCACCCGATTGGATATTTCAGGAAATCGTCATGGTTATCTGACCAGTGGTTATTTAAGCCAATCAGAAAGGTGAGAAACATGCTACAAGTACAGGGGAGAAGTGTGCATGATTGCCACAATTTTTCCTAATCCGTTATAAGTTTCCCACCATTATGCCAACTGAAGAGTTGTCATATAGTTAGAGTTACAGTAATAATGTTTAAGGCTTCAAGAATATTTATACGATTTAACAATTACTACTTGTCAGACATCAAACCTAGCTACAGTGGGAGGGTCTCGACTGCCATTATTGGGGTGTGTATATCTAATCATAGGAACAAGAGTAGGCCATTTATCCCCTTGAGCCTATTCTGTCATTTAATCAGATCATAGTTGGTCTGTACCTCAACTCTATTTACCCACCTTTTCTGCACATCTCTTGATATCCTTGCTCAATAGAAATCTATCGATTTAATTTTTGAAAATTCCAATTGAGCAAGCATTCACAGCCTTTTGGAGAGAGAAAGTTCTTGATTTCCACAGGCCTTTGTGTGAAAAGGTGCTTGCTGATTTTACTCCTAAAAGTCTTAACTTTAATTTTAATCTTATGCCCACTTGTTCTGGATTTCACCACCAGAGGAAATAATTTCTCTATATCTACCCTATTGGAATCCTTCTATCATTTTTAACACCTTGATTAGATCACCTCATCTACCTTCTGAACTCCAGGAAATGCAAATCAAGTTTATGCAATCTGTCTTAATTTAACCCTTTTAAGCCCTGGTGTAATTCTGGTGAATCTGTGCTGTACCCGCTCCAAGGCTGATATATCCTTCCTGAGCTGAGGTGTTCACACTGAATGCAGTGCTCCAGATGAGGTCTGATCGAAATAACACTGAAGCACTATTTCCTCGCCTGTGTATTCCAACCCCCTTGAGATAAAGGCCAACATTCCATTAGCCATTTTGATTCCGTTTTGCGCCTGTCCACCAGCTTTTACGGATTTGTGTACATAGACACCCGCATCCCTTTGCTCCTCCACAGCTCCTAGTGTCTCAGTATTGAGAAAATTTTCTGATTTGTTTTTCTCAGACTCAATGTGGATGACCTCACACTTCCTCACATTCAACTCCATCTGTTCTCACTCTGCCCACCCACTTAATCCATGTCCTTTATAATTTCCTCCTCTCATCTCTGCAACTTACTATACCTCCTAACTTAGATTAATTTACAAACTTGGATGTACAGCCCTCTATTCCTTCATCCAAGTCATTAATGTATATAGTGAAAAGCTGAGGCACCAGTACAAGTCCTTGGAGAATGGTACTTGACACATCCCATTAATCAGACAATATTTCCTTTATCCTTACTCTCTTTCTTTTATCTCCCAAACAATTACCTATCCCTGTCACAAGGTTCCCTCCAATTCATACGCTTTCAATTTTACAAATATTCTCTTAAGCGAAACCTTATCAAATGTGTTCGGCGAGTCCATTTGGACAACATCCATAAATACTACCCTACGCACCATGCTAGCAACCTACTAACAAAAAATCAAGTAAATTAGTCAGACATGACCTACATTTCACAAGTCCATGCTGCCTCTCCTTGCTCAGCGCATACTTCTCCAGGTGCTCAGTCACTCTATCCCTTATAATAGATTCCAGCAGCTTACCCACTGTTGCTAATAAACTGACAGGTCTGTACTTAAAAAGAAAAATAAAGACTTGCATTGATATAACATCTTTCATGTGATTTACAGCCAATGAAGTACTTTTGAACGGTGCTAGGAAACGAGGCAGCCAATTGGCATACAGCAAGCTCCTACAAATAGCAATGTGATAATGACCAGATAATCTGTTTTTAGTGCTGTTGATTGAGGGTTAAATATTGTCCAGACCACAGATAACTCCCCTGCTCTTCTTCAAAATAGTGCGATGGTACCTTTTACATCGACTCAAGAGGGCAGATGGGGCCTCGGTTTAACATCTCATCCAAAAGATGGCATCTCCGACAGTGCAGCACTCCCTCAGCACTGCACTAGAGTGTCAGCTTAGATTCACGTCTCTGAAGTGAGACCTGAACCCACAGCCTTCTGACTCAAAGGCAAGGGTGCTACTCACTAATGCTAACGAGGTTCCCCCTCCCTCCCTTCCTTCCTTATATAATGCAATGACATTTGCAATTTTCCAATCCAAGAGCACTGAATCTAGAGAGCTTTAGAAATGTCCTCACCCATTTCTTTTCTTGTGCTTCTAACTCACTCCTTTTATTTTTTTTAAATGCTAATCAGCTCCTGAATATCCACTGTCTCAAACGATTGGAGCCACATTTCCATCTGCCCTGGCAATCTAGTGGGCAAGGGGAAGGAGGATCATGTAATGGTAAACATTTGTCCTATTATGCTCAAGATCTTTAGTCAGAGACCTGGCTGAAAAAACCCTTGATGAAAGAATAAATCATGTCAACTTAAAAAAGTACCAGGTCTTTTCTGCTTCTCCAACCGATTTTAATTTGCTATCCTTTTCCATCTTACTCTTTCAGATATTGGCAATTGCCAATTACGTCAACCAATAAACTTGTACATTAACAAAAATGTTTCAAGGAACATTAATAAGTCAACTTAAAATGTGGTGATGATGCACTCCAGACCCTCCGGTGGACCACGTGCTCCATCTCCAGGGACACCTGGACGCGAATGTAGCCGCAAAAGCGGCAGGCAGTCGGCCGAATGATTCCCTCGACCGTCCGCTGCCTGGACCTATTAATGGTCATCTTGACCAGGTCCTTATCCATCTTACAGAGCTCATTTTGTTTGTAAATTGATACCAATTAACTTTGTTGGTGTCTTGTTAATCCTTATTTGAGACTTACTTTATGTTAATTCCCACTCCAATCAAAATATGTTGATTTCCTGTACAAAGCACGAGAGCGATTCATTCAAAAGCAGATTAAAACGGAGGAATAAGTGAGAAGGAAAAAAAGCATTGGACAATTACAACTGATTTTTAGTGTAGGTGAAATAAGCAGCAGTCCAGAAGAAAAGGTTATGTGCCCTTGTTCCTTAGAGAAGGAGAAATCACCACATCTATGGAGATGGGTGAGAAGACCAATTATTTTGGTTTGGATCTCATCACTTTATAAGTCAGGCTTTAGCTGCAAGACAATGTGAAATTCACATCCTCCCCCCAGGCCAAATACAGAATCAAAATTTAAATGAACTGGAAAACTCATCCCTACAGGGGGAAAAAAAAGACTTAACTCTGCCCTAAGGCAAAAGTGAGACAGATACTCATAACAGATAATACTGTTGACAAATTAATAACATTGTACGCTTAGAAATGGCATTTTTTCACGTAAGACATAAAAATTCACAAATAAAATCCCAAGCTTATCTGTAAACTGGATACCAAAACTGAAGATTGAACAGACTGGGGATCTTTTCTCTGGAAAAGAGAAGACTGAGGGTTGACCTGATCGAGGTCTTTATGATAATGAAAGGGTTTGATAGGGTAGATGTAGAGAAGATGTTTCCACTTGTAGGGGAGACCAAAACTAGGGGCCAAAAATGTAAGATAGTCACTTATAAATCCAATAGGGAATTCAGGAGAAACTTCTTTACCCAGAAAGTGGTGAGAATGTGGAACTCGTTAACACAAGGAATAGTTGAGGCAAATAGCATAGATGTATTTAAGGGGAAGGTAAATAAACACATGAGTGAGAAAGGAATAAAAGGATATGCTGATGTGGTTAGATAAAGAAGGGTGGGAGGAGGCTCATGTGGACATAAACACTGGCATGGACCTGCTGGGCCGAATGGCCTGTTTCTGTGCTGTAAATTCTACGTGATAACATCCCCACTCCTTCTGTAAACAGAGTGAAATGCCGATCTGGCCTCTGAATATTCTGGAATCTCAGTGCACCCTTCCATCCACATTTCACAATCCCCACTTGGTCAGCTGACTACCCATGTATAGGAGCAACTTGGATCTGACCACCATGTCTGACCCATGTCATGCTGCAATGAGACTATAATGTCAATGAAGGCACTGTGTGACTAGAACTCTAAATGAAAGGAGCAAGCTTCTTTCTTCACATAAAATTAGCCTCATCTCCATTTCCGCAAAGGTAAATGAGTTGATTGGAGCTTGCATCTTTCTCCATCAGAGGAAATCCATTTGGAGAAGGAAAGCTTTCTTCCACAATGGTTTAGGTTTGTGGGTTTCAAAAGGGAAGAGGGACAGAAGAGAGCCGGAGCCTGGGCAAGGGAGGGGGGTAGGTATGGGGGGCGGGGTGGGGGGGTGTTGTAGGGAGAGAAATGGAATCTTGCGGAAGGGAGACACATATTTTTGAGGACAGAGAAGGTAGAGGGAGAGAGGAAGAGGGGACCTCTCCAGCTCGGGGAAGAATGATAGAGGGATGTTGGGAACCTCTGGCTCTCCTGGAAGCAGGATGGATGGTTGTTGTTCGTGCTTCGCAAGCTAAAATTGCACAGCTGGATAGTACCATAGAATCAAACAGTATAGAGGGATCCATTCTGCCCATCGTGTCTGTGCCAGCTCTTTGGAAGAGCTATCCAATTAGTTCCACTGCTCAGCACTTCCCCATAGCCCTGCAAATTCTCCTTTTCAATTATATAAAAATTCCTTTTCGGAAGTTACTATTGAATCTTCTTCCACCACCCATTCCAGGCAGTGCATTCCAGCCCATAACTGTGTAAACAAAATTATCCTCGTCTCCCTCCTGGCTTTTTTGCCAATTATCTTCAATCTCTGTCCTCTGGTTACTGACCCTCCTGCCAGTAGAAACAGTTTCTCCCTATTTACTCTCTCAAAACCCCTCATAATTTTGAACACCTCTATTAAATCTCCCCTTAAACATGTCTGCTCTAAGGAGAACAATCCCAGCTTCTCTAGCCTCTCCACTTAACTGAAGTTCCTTATTCCAGGTATTTTCTGGCAAATCTCCTCGGCACTCTTGACATCCTTCCTAAAGCATGGTGCTCAGAATTGGGACACAATTCTCCAACTGAGGCCTCACCAATGATTTTAAAAGTTTTACCATAACATCCATATAGTATATCTTCCAACTCACCAAAGGAAATCCCCATGTAGAATTTCAATGTATGAATTAAAAATCATTTCTTAAAATAAAATGATTACAACATTTCCAATAATAGCATAAATGTGAATACTGAAAAGAACATTGCAGATGCCCAATTGCGTTATCTATCTTTTTCAACAGTAGTCTGCCACACAAAGTCATTTCACATAAAACATTCTGCAAGCTAGTATTGCATCCAGTCCCGATACCATTGTAAAGGTTGAAATAGTAAGTAAAGCAATAAAATGATATGCTGAATGTGAGGTAGCCGTGTGCATAGATTTTAAATATTGCTGCAAGTAAATTAATGAAAACGTGTGAGTACTATCCACAGTGCCTCCAGTGCCACATTACATTGGAAAGCATCTAATTTAAGAAACATCAAATAATAATATAACTTATTCATTTTCTTGAATGTCGCACATATTTCCTGTCAGTGTCGTACTCACTTCCTGTTACATTTCAGCCATCACACTTTGTTGATTAACTCACAGTAAAACAGAAGCAAATCAGAATTAAGGAGAAAGACAATGTATGAATCAATGTCCCCTGTATGCTGCACTTTGTTCTGCGCGGCCTGTTTCTTTCAATACACAGCTCCTTTAAATTTCTGCGGATGCGCAATATTTCCTATGTAAAAGCTTGTGAGCGGCCTGCACGGAACTTTGCAGATTGCTGTGCAGCCACGCAAATGTGCAGCTTAGAGGGAACATTGATGTGAATCACAAGTGAGGAACATGGATAAAAACATCTATGGTTCTGAAGATACATTGGGGGGGAAATTCCTCAGCACCCCGTTTGGGGATGGTAACTGAGTAGGGGTGGGACTTCCTGCGCCCGGCCCGGCAATGTCGCCGCTCCATTTCCTGTTGGGGCGGGTTTGGGAGCACTACTCGGGCGTGTTCGTCAGTGCTTCACGGTTGCTCCACATAGCGCTGACGTGTTTCAACCCCTCCCCCCTTCCGTTAAAGGAGAGGGCCACTGCGCACTCTGCAATACCTCAGATGGCCTCCACTGGGCCACCAGGGCTGTGTGGTGCCGACACGGAAGGGGCCGACGGGTGAGTTGGGAGGAAAAAAAAGGCAACGCATGGCGCTCCCTCCCTCCCTTTTAAATTCCTCCCCGCAAGCGGATGTCGGCTCGGTTCGCGAACCATGTGTTTGACGCTGATACCGCTTGCAGCATCCTCGCGGGGAATTAGCCATTTTCTGCAACGGGGCAGAAATAGGTCACCACACAGGGCACTAAGGGGTCGCCACGCATGGCGATGACATCATCAGCAGATGTTCAGCAGCCCGGAATGCTACTAGCGTGGCACGGCACTACCGTGTTAGTGCCCCCTCCGAGCAAAAACAGTTTTGTGCCCTGTTAGCGCCCCCGGAGGTGCTAACAGGTGTCGCAGAACAGGGCAATTTCAGCCCCATTGTGTTTTACATGACATAACACCTGTACAGTTATAAAATAATATATAATCTGACCCATCTTGAACGATATTCTAATGTTTTCACTGAGTAGTTCAACATTCTATTGGTTTAGTTGATTGCGGCTCTGCAATGATTGGACATGATGACTGTCAAGAGTCTATGGGTTTTTGATTTCATCCCTAACTATTACAACACCATTGTAAGCACCGAATCCCCAAGAATTTCTTGGACATTATCCGGACATTGCGTTTTAATCCCCAAGGATTTGTTGGACATATTTTTCTCACCGCAGAAAAAGCTGGAAGCTGTTTGTGGGAGGAGCCCAGGTACTTCTCCATGTTGGACTTAGAGTGATGGGCAGGGGTTCTGGGAAGCCAAGATAAGGTAATTCATCGCAGGTGATGGGCAAATGGAGAGTCCATTGTTAAGCAATGTGAGCTCATCAAAGGTAGATCAGGTGAACTGATCAGTGACCAAGCCATTACCTGGGTGAGATACCTGAACAATAGAAAGCCATTAAGCCCAGACCGGTCAGAAGCGAAAACCCATCACTGGACTTAAAACAGGAAGCTTCGAAAACAAGTAAAAAACTTTATTGGGCCAAAAGAAGACACACCCACAGGAAGCCTCGAAACAACAACAAACTTTATTCGGCCTGAAAAGGCAAACGAATTGTGGGTATAAAAGAGGCCATGTGGCTATAGATCGCTCTCTTGCTCTCGCTGCTTCGCCTCTACAGGAACCGAACCCTCCATGTGGGATGGAGAGAAGAAACCAGAAGAGACATGTTTTCATCAGGAGAAGCACCGAGTAAGCCAATGAATCGGTGAGCGTCATCTCTGCACACACATCTTTTAAGATCACAACCACGGTGTGAGGGGATATCGTGGGTTCTCCCAACCAAATCTTAGGGGTTTTCAGGGGCGGTTTTAGACATGGGTACTTCACGATAGGGGCCTGTTTAGATGGACCAGACTGTGTATTGTCCTGTATTTGTTTGTTTTACACACCAGGGAGTGTGTATGATTTTACTGGGTGCAGGTGTGTGTTTTAACTTTAATAAACACATTGCAGGTTGAGACCAAGGTATTCATCCTTTACTCATTCATCTGTTCAGTACAGTAATCACTCCCAGCTCTAGAACTATTAGAAAGTGGAGGTGCGTCAAAAACAACTAAGGGAAACCACTTACAGAATTTGGTGACCGCGGCAGGGCATTGGGTGTATTGAACAGAGAGTTATGGAAGATATTAAGGCCAAGAGATCGGCAATGGGGGTAAGGATTTCTTCATATATCTTTGGGAAAGTTAATGTAACACAGTGGGTACTAGACCTTTTACGGGCTGAGTCCAGAGGACAAGGCCGCTTAGTGATTGGGGAGTAAGGACATCGAAAGGCAAAAGAAAAAGCCATCTGGCTCCTGTGTCTGCAGAAGCAAGTCCAACTGCTTAGGGAGCAGGTTGGGAGGCTTAAGGCAGAGCTCAAAGAGTCCGAGAAGCAGTCAGCCACAAGGGCCGTGGTAGGGACGAGGCTTTTAGATGAGTTGCGGGAAGAAAAGCAGGAGAGACACACTCAGGAGGAAACCTGCCGTAACAAAAGGGAGTACCTGCAGTGTCAGGTAACAGAGGCCAAGCTCAATGAGCAGGTCGCACGGGAGGAGACCACTCATGTAATGGGAAAAGTAAACGGGCCGGAGGGGCAACTGAAGGATATTAAGACAGCGTATAGGGTAGCTTCCAGTAAGGGTTTTGAGAGTGGGAATCACTGACCCTGCCAAGAGAAAATCCAAAGCTTGACCCACGCTCTATCCAAGACCAAAGGAATGGTCTGCCTAATAGCCCCGGGAGGAGCCCGGGTGGACTGGGAAGAGGAAGGGGAGGACAGTGTGGATTGGGAGCCAGACAGGGATGCACGACCTCAGCCAGAGGCGCCGGGACCCATGCATCCTATCCGGCAGCGGAAATACGGTGCGTCCGTAGACAGCCAAGGTCAGGGGGCGCTGCAAAGCGATTTTGTGCTCCCATTCACAACCCCACAGCTGCAAAATATGATTTCAGGGGTGCCCAAGCTTACCAACGAAGGAGACCGATTAGTCCACTTCACGGAGGTGGAATAGGTGGGAGGGATTAATGAGTGTAATGAAGGGGAGGTTCACAAGCTGCTATTATTTTCCCTGGAGGGAAGATGTATCAGGCCCTATCTGCTGAAAGCAAAAGGGGGCAGGGAACCATAGAAGGCTTAAAGGAGGAAATCCTAAGAGCCATGGGTCATGCCCAGGATAGTCCATTCTCCAGGGTGGAAAGGACGCTGCAATTGGCTGGGGACCAGCTCTGGCCGGTCTATAATAAAGCCTGTAATGGAGTGCTGAACTAAGTGCAGTTGCAGGGGGAGCCAAGGAACCATTGTCTCAGGACCCTAGTGTCAAAGAGTTTGCCCCGGATTAGGGTAAAGTCCAAGAACTGGTTTGACCCTGAGAATCTCCAGAACACGGAGGCTGATGTGCTCCATCACATGACTCTGACATTTAAGGCCGGCGTGGAGGAGGAGGTCAAACCAGTTAAAGGGAAGGTTCACGAGATGAAGCCCAGTGAGGGTAGTAAAAGTGAATGGCGCCACAAGGAGGTAGCTCAGAGAGGGTTGGAACATGTTTCAGGCATGGGAAGCCGGACCACTGGAGGAAAGACTGCCCAGCCCTGAGGAAGGGGCAAGGCAAAGGGGATCCTCCAGTGTCCAAGACGAAACCTGTCGAGGCGAAGGGACCGACCCCGAAACAATTTGATGTTCTGGTGGTCACCCTTCGGACAGCTTTTGTGCCAGAGCAGGGAAGGGTAGACGCTGCTGTGAGCAGGGAAATCCCGACCGCTCCGGTAATCCCACCACCCTGACTAGCACGCACCCAGCCTGAGTACCTGTGTTCGCTTATGTACGATGAGTGGAGTAGACCATGTGTGAGGATGGGGGTGGAGAAGGTACAGGGGAAGTACGTGGTGGACACCGGAGCTTCGAGTACAGTGATCCATGCGAGTAACCCTACCGATTCACCCTGGTCCAGCAAGGTTTCATTCAGTCCCGTGGGGTTCACCGGGAACGAGCAGGCGGGGCGATGTCCAGGCCATTAGGCATAGATTTAGGATCTCCCCACACCAGATGGGAATGCGTCCTAATAAAGAGGGAACAGCCAGGGTCAGGAGTCTTAGGAGCCGACTTTATGTTAACCCACAGAATCATAGTGGATTTAAGGAACCACTGTGTTTGGGAGGCAGTGTGTACAGGGAAGGAGAAAGAAGTGGTAGTGATCCCAAGAAAAGGGGAAGGTAAAGGCAGAGTGTGTACAATGAAGCCGAAGGGTAGTTACGACCGAGAGCAATTGGTCAATACTACTCTGGCCGAGTACCAGGCTTATGTGCGGGACAAACTCGCATTGTTCGCCACACACAAACACGACTGTGGGTGATGGGGGTAGAAGTCATGGTACAAGGAGACCCTATATTCCGACTGCAGAAACAGTATAATTTCCCCAGAGAGGCAGAGGCCGACTTAGAGACGGCACTTAGGGATCCCTGGTAGCCCAGAAGGTGTTGAGTCCCATAGCTGCTGGCTGAGCTGCTGGAGCTGTTGAAGGACACCGGGTTCAAGGTCAATCCCAAGAAAGCTCAGATCGGTCAGAGGGAAGTAAAATTCCTTGAGCTGACCGTAAGGGCTGGGGAAAGGGCTATAGACGAGGCCAAACGGAAGGCGGTACAGGAGTTACCAACCCCCACGACCATGACGGGGGTGAGATCCTTCTTGGGGCTCACGGGGTACTGCAGGGATTTTATTGAGGATTACGCTGCCCCTCTGCTTCAGCTCCTCCGCAAGGGAGTGGGATAGAAATGGGATGAGGACTGCACGCCCCGTTCAATTGTCTCAAGGGAGACCGGCAGACGGTACCCGCTCTAGGGGCGATTAATGGTGAGGAGGAGGACTTCTTTTTAGAAGTAGCAACCAGCGGGGATAGTTTGAGCGAGGTGCTGCTCCAGGAGCGGCACGGCAAACTGAGACCCGTGGCTTACGCCTCAAGAGTCCTCGCAGATGAAGATTGGGGGTACTCCAATTGCGAGAGGCATCTCCTTGCCACACATTGGGCCATGAAGCGCTCACAGCTCTTTACGGGGTCATCCCAAATCATTCCACTAATCCATCATACCCCCGCTCATATGCGATATCTTCAGACAGCACACAACACACAACCTGTAAGATGGCTGCAGGTTCCGGAAACTTATGACTTGCTGGTCAGGTGTCCTGCTCTTTATTAAACAGCACTAGCTGCAGTAACACAGGTGTCCACAGTGTGGAGCTACAGACATTACACTTTCCCTCCTTAATGAAGAAGTTATTATAACAAACAATCATCATACATAACTTGCATGGTTATACATAACAAAGGATATGGACACATTTTGCCATATTTACAAATCAAGCTCAACCACTTGTTTACTGTTTCGAAGAGGATACCTTCGCTCTCGAACAGAACCTTCCAAACATAGTGTTGAATTTAAACTCGTTCGAGGCTGATCCTGAGGGAAGTTTACCTCCAAGGGATGCCCTTGATTTCCATTTGAACTCTCTCTAACTTTAGGCTGTTTGTTTTCCTGACTCGTACTCAGACTTAAATTCTGACTTTCTTTTGGATTTGTTTTAAAAGAAACATTGTTTCCAGTACATTGGATGTAGGATATGCTACTGGTGTATCAAAACTGTCTGATGAGTCAAAAATAATTGAATCACTCCCACTCTCAACTACTTCCATGCCTGTGGGTAAAATATGATCAATATGAACAAACCTAATCTGTCCATTATCAAACATCTTGACCAAATATGTGCGAGGACCACATATCTTCACCAGTCTTCCTGGTAACCACTTCATCCATTTATGGTGATGGTTCTTCATTCTCACCTTCTGATTTAATTTCACACTTCTCTCTTTTACTCTACCTCTTTCATGATTCTCTTTCAGTCTTAATTGTGTCTCTTCTATGGACTGTGGCAAGTTTGGTTTTAACAACGAGAATCTAGCTTGTGGTTGTCGTTTGAGAAACAACTCTGCTGGTGTTCTACCAGTAGTTGTGTGAGGACTATTACGATACATTATTAGAAAATTAGCCACTTTGTGATCCAATGACAACTGTCGTTTCTTTGGATTTGGATCCAACATTTGTTTGATGAGGGCATGTTTTAAAATTTGTACAGTGCGCTCTGCTGCACCATTCGAAGCAGGGTGGTATGGTGGTATGTTTCACACCATTTTTGCTCGTGAACTGTGCAAATTCTTCTGAAAGAAATTGTGGTCCATTATCCAAAACATTTTCTTCTGGGAGGCCAAATGAAGAAAATAATCTTTGCAAAATGTCTAGGGCTAGAACCTCCACTTTTATTGCCTGCTACACCCATTTAGCTGTTAAAATGATGTATAACGCCCAGATATCGCCCATTTTGGCACAAAAATGGAAACTGACAGGCTTTTTTAGGAAACTTATCACCGAGCGTTATTTTCCCAATGGGCTTAACGCTGAGAAAAAATATTACCACCCTCCCACTTTTTTGGGGCGGAATCAGCAAAATGGGCGATTTCAACGCCTATATTATTGTCCAGCGTTACTTTCCTCACGGAATTAACGCTGAGATTCAATAATAACGCCCGACGACTTTTTTGTCGTGAAGAGCATATTTACCCAAACTAGCGGCTATGGAGATCGCGTACCGTCAATTTCACCACCTCGCACACATATCGCCCAGAATATCGCCCGCTCAAAAAACCGCCCACAAAAAGTGGAACTAATTGGGATGGACGCCAGCGGTGTGGCTGGCATTTGTTAATCCCACTCTTACATGACGAGCTGATATCGGAACGATTTGCCTGAAAGAGTGCTGACGTGAGTGACAACGCTGACACACTGCTGTGTGTGTGCAGCTCAGACATCAATGGTGCCCATCAGCTTGGTGCCAGTTAAAGTTCACGTTGATTGATGTTAAGTTGTATTTAACCCCTTCACATTACGGAATCACCAGTGTATAACGGTCCAGCTATATGAGACAATGCACAACAAGGTTATGTTCAATAACAAAAGTTTAATACCAACATTGGTTTGAAATCATAAGTATCACAGGCAATACCACCCAACCCCCACCCACACCCCACTTTTTCCACCATTGATCTAAATCACATGGTCAACATATCCAACAACACAAAATACAAAGTCAAAGCAGGAGCATAGTCCACAGCCCCCATACATTGCAACAAATTGCATACACCCAGATGGAGATATAACACAGCCATCACCTGCGCACATGCACCTCACTTTCCTTCCAACCTCTCTTTCTTCTCCCCATCTCTAACCCGTCTCCTCCTCGCTCCACAGCGCCTGTCCGAGAGCTCCTCAGGGGGTGCCTCATTGGGGGGGGAATGAAGGCAGATGCGTAGGTTGGATGGGTACGGGAGCGAGGGGTACCGAGGGGGCAACATTCTCTGATGCAGAAGAAGGATCTTGGTCCTTGCTCGCATCTGTCATTTGCAGTGGTGGTGCGGAACCGAGGGGTGGAGTGCCGCGCTCTGGGACCACTAGGAGGGCTGTGGCAGCAGTGTTCCTGGCTATCGCATCCAGGGACTCCGCCATGCATGGAATGTACTCGGACATAGCGGCCAGGTGTCGGGATATGCCCCCCAAAGCTTCGATGAGTTGGTCACCAATGTCCTCCTGGACAACTGAACCATCTCTCCGCTGTCATGTCGCGCTCATGGAACAGACCTGCCACGTCCACGAGGCCTCTGCGGGGTCGGTGTCGACCTGGGGACAAATGGGGTTCCCTGTGGAGAGGTGCTTGGGGCCAGCACCTCCAGAGTGGAGGCGGGAATGACCGGAGGACCAATAGATGGCCTTGGGGCGGAATAGGTTCTGGAGCGTGGCGATGCAGGTTCTTCGAAGTCCGCGCTCTCATCCGTCGAAAACAGACCCAGCGGATTGACGGGCGACAATCGGAGCTCCTCAGCACCAGCTGGAGGATCGTCCGCCGACTCCTGCCCTGCACCCCCACCTTCTGGTTTCTGTGGCCTTGCCTGGGGCCACGCTGCTAGCTGAGCTGCAACACACAAATGAGGTTGTTAGAGGAGAAGGGGGTGCTATTTGTCAAAGTGAGTCCAGCGCTACATGCAGCATATGCACGACAAAAGCACCACCGCTCTCAAAATCATCGCAGACACCACATTTCATGACCATCAATACATTGTGCATTGCAATGATTTTCATTAGGCCAGCATTATTTCTATGACACTTTTAGAAATCATCTATCATATATGATTGGTCGGATATGAGTTGGTGTGGCATCTATTGACTTTACATCAAGCAATGGTGTAAGCTTTACTCACGTGGCATCACTTCAGGGTCTGCAAATGCATCCGTGGCTGTCCGGGGGTGCTTCCCCACGAGTGCGAGCACTCGCTCCTCAATGACAGTGATGTCGCTGGAGACTGGTGGCCCCCCCCACCCGTTCACCTCTGCATGGACCTCATCGTCGATAGCTTCTTCTGTAAAAGGTGACAGGACGACATGGCATGAGATCATTGCGTGATACCATTGCTAGGTACTGTCACAGAGACTGGTACAACACATAACCGACAGATGTAATCATGATTATTATGATTATTATCATTCTTTACCTAAAGACGTACACCGTGACCGCAGGCTTTGAGTAAAATATTCCCGGTATAATTGAAAGACCTCACATCTGCTGATAGACACTCATGACTGTTGCAAATCAAATTATATAAATACATAAGTACATGTAAATCAATGTAATACTTACTCTTGCGGATCCCACAAGGTCGTTCCATCGTTTGCGGCATTGGTTGCCCTCACTCATCTCGTCGGTCGCCGATGAGACCACCTCTGCTATCTCAGTCCATATCCTCTGATAGGCCTTTGGGGTGAGCTTCCCACGCCCTCCCTGGGTCAAATCACCCCAGCGTAACTCGACCTGCTGCAGGTGGGAGGCATTTGCCTCGTCCGAGAACCTCCTGGCTCTTTTGCGGCCTCCAATGTGCTCCTCTCCCATCTCACTGCTCTCTCTAGCTTCAGTCTCCACAGCGTGTTGTGATGCCTCCTCCTCTCCCTCCATTATAGGGCAAATTCGGTCAAATATGAGGCTGGTAACAGCTACTTTTTGTTTGCCTACTTGCTGTGAAGCTCTAAAGTCTCCCTCCTTCCTCCCAAAGCAGCCACACCACACCCAGCCACGCCTTCAGTCCCTCTGAGCTCCCTCGCTCTCTGTCTCCTCTTCTGCGCATGTCATGGTGACCCTTGGCCTCCTGAATCGTGGGAATCGAGTGTTACCATGCTGTTACTAAGGACAGCAGAAGGTCAGAAAAATTTAACGCTACCGCCCATTTGATATTGCTCATGGTAACATCCATTTTCAAAAATGTAAATTAGGTGTTTTGAGAATGGGCGCGAAGCCAGTGATCTGAAAAACCTTTTTTACCGTCCACGCCGGAAATAACGTCCATTTTTGGGTGCCAAGCTCAAAAGTGGTGGTTCTAGCCCCAAATGTTTTATTTGTTGTTATTTTCCACATTGGAAACACCTCAACCCACTTCAAATGGCTATCAATCACAATGAACAATTGTTGTCCTTCTAGCTCAGCAAAATCAATATGTAGCCTTTGTCACACCCTGGGAGGTTGTTTCCATGGCTGTAATGGTACTGATGGTGGTTGCTTGCTTACCGATTGACATGTCGTACACTGACTCACGGTGTACTCTATATCTTTATCAAGACCTGGCCACCATAAGTAATTGCATGCAAAACATTTGATCAAGCACATTCCCAGGTGCTGGTCATGGAGGTCGCTTAATAATTTGGACCTGAATTTATTTGGTATAACCACTCTTCCTGGTAACCACTTTACCCATTTATGTTGATGGTTCTTCACTTTGACCTTCTGATCACACGCACTCATATGTTATTAGATGGGAGGATAAAGGACGGCACAGTGAGCAGTGTTCGCATTGCTCACTGGACTTTATTGCTCTCACAGATGAATCTGAGAATGCAAGGCCTGTGTGAGACCAAGCTGGCAGCTAACATGATCTATGCAGGGACGGCCCATAACTGTCGGTAGAGGGAGTATGGGATGTAGACATAGGATTTCGGGCTGGGTTACACCCCATGGGTCGCGAAATATATGTCGACAGATCCAGTTCGGTGGTAGCAGGGGAGCATTTCACCAGGTGTGGGATTTATGACCATACGGCAGGTATTGCAAGGGCCATTAAACTTCCGAGCACCCTGAGCACTCAGCACGCCGAACTGTCAGTGATGGTGTACTTCGTTACCCACACCGACGAGTTCCCGACCCCATACATCATCTGCTCGGATTCCATGTTTACATGCAATTCGTGCACTGAATACTTGGCCATCTGGTCTCGTCGTGATTTCACATCCGCAGACGGGAAGCCCTTAGCAACCAAACCACTATTGCAAAGGGTCTTAGAGGCCACGGGAACCCAGGGAAGCGATTACACACATAAAGTAAAAGCCCATTCCAAGACAGAGCCCAAAGGGGAAGGCAACCAAAAGGCTGGTGAGTTAGCCAAGGAGGGAGCCAAAACAGGAGAGTTTTGCGACCCATACGGGTCCAGCCCAGCAGCAACGATCGAGAACAAAGGGGGGACACAAGGGAGTGTAGGAGTAGCATTGGCCCCGGACTTGAGGAAAGTCCAGGCACTGGATCCCATCCTTAAGGTTGTCCTGGAGCAGCTGGCTAGGGGAGAAAAGGTGTAAGGCCCATTCTGGATAGCGGGCATTACTTTAAAGGAGGGATTGCTTTTCATGCGAGATCAGTGGGTGGCTCCAGAACAGCACCAGAGGGAATTCCTCCAGATAGCCCACGGGAGCCCAGGAGCGGGACACCCAGGGCCAGAGACTACCTGGCAGAGGGTAGAACAGGCAGGATGGTAGCCGCAACTGATGAAGGATGTCCGCGATCTTTGCGCAGACTGTCTGGTATGCACAGCAGACAACCCCAATCCCCAGAAAAGAAAGGTTCCCATGGGACACACGAGAAGGGTAGAGGGACCATGGCAGTCGATGCAGTTTGATTACATCGGGCCATTGCCCACTGCAAAGAGGGGTTACAAGTACTGTTTAGTCCTAGTGGACATTTTCTCGAAGAGGGTTGAAGCCTTCCCTTGCCGATCAACCATGGCGTTGGCGACAACAAGGATCTTGGTGAGGGAAGTGTTCTCTAGGTGGGGACTGCCGCAGATCGTGGAGTCTGACCAGGGGAACACTTCACAGGGAAGGTCATGCAGGCTACCTTGAAAGTGCTAGGGATCGAAGGGAAATGGCATGTGGCTCACAACCCACAGTCATCGGAGGTTGTGGAGCGACTTAATCGGACCATCAAAGAAAGGCTGCGGAAAGAAACAGGACAGTCTGCGAAAAAGTGGGTTGAGGTCCTGCCATTTGTCCTGATGGGGGTCTGAGCCAGCCTCTCCAGAAGCACAGGGTATTCCCCACAAGAGCTCATGACTGGTAGGGTCGTGCGCATGCCCACCCATGTTCTGGCGCCAGTTCTCACAGCGGGGCAGGTGAGAGAGGTAAACCGGGACAAGTTTGTCAAGAATCTGTTCAAGCACTTGAAACAGATTCATTTGCAAGCTGCCTGCAACAAGGGGAAGCAGCACGGGAGCAATCGGTTGCTGCTCGAGCCCCTGAGAACCCACGAGTGGAAGGTAGGGGGTCAGATCATAGTCCGCAATTACACTCGGGTGGGCACGTTTGAGCCTTTGTATATGGGATCCTACAGCATCGTAGATAAGGCCAGTCCCATGGTGTACGCGGTTAAGCTTCCGAAGCACACAAAGTGGTTCCATGTGAACCAGTGCAAGTTTATAACCCGGGGGAAAGAGCGAGAAACAGAAAGAAGCACCAAGGAGCTGTAAACAGCATGGTGGACGCGGGTTTTCCTCCCATAGTTTGGGACAGTGAGCAGCTCGTGGTGGTGGTGGTTAGGAGGAGTAGCAGGATCTGTAAGAATAAAAGTGTTTATTAATTGATTCTGTGTATGTATAAATGTTAAAAGTGTAGATTATATGGAAAGATCTGTTTGTGTTATCCGCAGTAACACGGGCAGCCATAACAGAGACAGCAGAAGGGGAAAAGGGGGAAACAGATTGGGAAGAGGAAGGAAGTCAGTATAATCCCAGGAGGGTGGTGTAGGATGGGATACCTTGGAGACACAAGAGCCAATCGTAGCCATAGTAACCACTTCTTCATGACGTAATGCGCATGGCAACATCACCAGTAACCATACCGATTCACAGCCCATATCTGGTGCTGACGCCACGGCGTGTCGCCACGAGTGGGGGCCCATTAATGATGGGGACGACCCACTGGAATTTAATAGGAGGTGGGCAGATTTCAGGGGGGGTCAACCCGAGTTGGAAGAGAGAGACGTAACACGAGTCCTCCTCTTGGCCTGTTCCACTTCCCTAAAAGATAATCTGCCAGAAGCAGTCCTTCAGACTGCCGCAGCGACCGATGCTCTCACGACCGGGATCCTAAACCATTTAGGGATCCAAAACTTGAACTTAGTGGCTCTGCTTAATCATACCAAGCAGCGCCCAGAAGAGACCCCTAGAGCCTTCAGTAATCGCCTATACGATATCTATCAACGGATGTAGAACCAAGCACCCACAAATGTTACAGTAGGAAAGAATCAGGAACAATTTAAATCAATGTTCCAGACCCAACCCCACCCTTTAGTTAAAACCACCTTGGGCATAGCCATGAGGCCCACCAATCAGTGGACAGATATAGAGACCAGTGCTCAAAGAGCCCGGTAGATGCTAAAAGACCAGTTAAAGGTGAAGTCACCACCCACTGCAAATAAACCAGTGTCAATGGTGGAGGGATCTCGAAACTACCCCTTTAAGGGACAGTGCTTTAATTGTCAGAAGGTAGGCCACCGAGCAAAAGACTGCAGCAAACCCAGACCAGCACCGAACCATGATGCAATGCATAGATACTTCCCGAGGGACGAATCCAAGCCCTCTGGGACAGATCAAAGATTGGATCAATTGATAACTCTTATACAAACCCAAATTGCCACGGGGAGGATGCAAAATCATTTATCGGTGCACGCAATCGACAATGCACACTCATTAAAGAAACCCATTCCAGGTGAAGCATGCAAAATTCGTAGGAAACCGCACCCCCACCCCCCCAGTGTTTGGACTCATTAGAAAGGAAATTTAATTTGGAAGTATCTACCAGAAAGTTTGAAATCCTAAAGTACACATGGAAGAAACTACGAACTTTAATTGCATTTGGGATTTTACGAGACAAATTTAATCTGTGTGGGCAGGGCTAGAGAACGAAAGGATGACTACCCTATAAAGAAACCAGTTTGAGTATTGAAGCTGTCTGGGGTATCGAAACTAAAGTAAATTATCTGGAGAATTGTGGATGTTCGAAAACCCTTCTCCACAGGAGACATTAACCAAGCAACAATTAACCCAGAGATAGCTAACCATCAACCTGAATCTGGAAAGCCATTTCAGCATATGCATAACAACAAAGGCCCATCCAGCCTACATGTAAAACCCAAGCACAGACAGACATTGCAAATACCAAGCTAATATTTCCATCAAGATCGACACATCTGAGACAGGTTAACATTTTAATGAGCCCGCCAAAATTTGACAAAGAAATATCAAGCCCGCCAAAAATTACACAAAGAATCCGGACTGATTTGGCTTGAAGATTAGAACAGCCCCAAACGTATAACTGGGCCCTGCTTTAACAAAGGGTAGGCTACTGCCTCAGAAGACACTGCTAGGGATGCTTAGCAGAAGGTATGCACACAGCAGCCTAGCATCAAGAAGAGAGAGAGACCACCGCAGCAGTTGGAACTAACTTCTCCAACCTCGACATCCTGAAATCGGAAAAGGAAGGAAGAACATCACCATCGTAGCAGCAACTGACCACAGCCAACGTGGTATCACCAAAACCAACGCGATTGACAAACTTCGAAACAAAATTCCACAAGGAAGAAACCGAAGAATCGAAAGTTCCACTCTACAACCTAGGCCTGACTACCAACAGGTGAAAACATTATCTAAAAGGACTTTGAAACCTATTTCTAACGAAAGAAAACGGGTACTTACCCCATAAGTCCAAAACGCGCCCTACCGCACCACCCAACTGAAGATTGCGCAGTAAGGAGTCTTTTCCGACATTCGGGGTACGGCAAGCAGCACCTACAGAATCCAGCGAAGCCCGAAATCGCGAACTACTGCCAACTGACCATAAAGGATTGGTAAGCATAGTCCCTGCCTGCCCTGGAGTCTAATCTAGTTAGTGTTAGGTATTGGGAGGTGGGAGGTGTATTATTCACTGTAACCTCTTTGAATGTGTGATGTACTGTTCTTTATTAGAGTAATTATAAGTTTGACATTGTATTTTCGTGCCTGTAATAAAATCTCTTGCACTTTATCACATCCCCCAAATAAATCCAGAGTCTAGAACCCAGGGAGTGGGAGCGATCCGAACCGCTAGAAGGTCAGAGGTGAACCTGATCCCCGAGACAACCCCTTACAAAATGGAGACCGCGGCAGGACTCTGGTATAAGGGGTGTGATGCAGAGAGTGCTGGTTTGGGAGAAAAAAACAAGATGGAAGAGAGGATTTCCTCCTATGTGTATAAAAAAGTGAATGTCACTAAAGAATGGGTGCTTGGTCTATTGCACGCTGAGAGTCCGGGAGACGCTGCAGCCCAGTGGACAGCAAGCAAGGATCACAAAGAATCAGTAGAACAGGCAATTTGGTTGGTCTGTCTACAGCGACAGGTCCAACTCCTAGACAAAATCATTGAGTCACTACAGGCAGAACTATGGGAGTGCGCAGAGACAGCACAGGAAAGGGCTATGGCAGAAGAAAGGTTATGGGGAGAACTCCGTAAGCTAAAACATGGAAAGGCCCAGCTAATGGAAAGGTTTAAGAACAGTCAGGACTATTTTCAATGTCAGGTTACTGTCATGTATCTTACATTATTATATATAACTGTATCCTAACATGCTATACATGACTGTAATAAGATATGACCTGTAACCACCAGCATACCTTACCACCGGGGGTGCACTTGCAAGAGACAGGTATATAAGCACAGGTCTCAGGCAAGTGCAGCATTCCAGAGCTGTGAAATAAAAGGTGCAGGTCCAGAGTGACCTTGACTTCACTACATGCCTCATGTGAATCTGTACTGAGGGGACAGGACTTTACAGTGGCGACGGGTTACGGGAATACAGAATCCACAGAATGGCGAACAACGGATCAGATGAAAAGTACAATGCGGGAGACAATTGGGAGGACTTTATAGAAAGGCTCCAGCAAAGCTTTGTAACCAAAGACTGGTTAGGCGACGATAAGGCAGACAAGAGAAGAGCCCATCTCTTGACCAGCTGTGGCTCGAAAACATACGCTTTAATGAAGGATCTGTTGGCACCTGAGAAACCAGCAAGCAAGTCGTTTGAAGAATTGAGCACATTGGTAAGAGACCACCTGAAGCCAGTGAGCAGCCTACACATGGCCAGACACAGGTTTTACAACTACAGACGCTGTGTGGGCCAGAGCATACCCGACTTCGTGGCGGAACTTCGGAGGTTGGCTAGTTTATGTGAGTTCTCTGATGAACTGAGGAGAGAAATGCTGAGAGACTTTTTCTTTGAAGGAATAGGCCACGCAGGCATATTCTGAAAGCTCATAGAGACCAAGAACCTGACCTTAGAGGCAGCAGCACTGGTTGCACAGATATTCTTGGTGGGGGAAGAAGAAACGAGGTTGATTTACAATGCAGGTACGACAACTAACGAAATATTGGAACAAGAAGTTTACAGCACTAAACAAGCTGCTACCTCCACACACAGACAAAACCAGGAGAACAGGTTCTCGACAACAGGCAGAAGCCATCAAGGGCCACAGGAACGGCCGTTCACACCTCATCAACCCACAATGCGAGCAATCAACTACAAACTGAGAGAAGCTCAAGAGAGATCAGCCAGACGCAGCTCATTCTTTGGGTACACTTTAAACAATAGAACAGGTCTGTGCTGGAGGTGTGGGGGTGGGCACTCGTCAAGAGGATGTCGATGTCAGCAGGCTGTTTGCAGAAATTGTGAATATACAGGGCATTTGGCCCGCATGTGCAAAAAAACTGCAGCTCGGCTGGTGTACGAATCCGATGGGTCGGAAAGCGGACCAGAAGATGGTGGGGACAGTACCCGGGACACCGATGTACAGCGGGTCAACACGATCAATGGCCACTGCTCCTACAACAGGACGCCTCCTATAATGACAAGGGTCCTACTCAACGGGATATCTGTCAACATGGAGCTGGATACGGGAGCGAGCCAATCTCTCATGGGCGCTCAACAATTTGAACAGCTGTGGCCGCATAAAAGAGACAGACCAAAACTCACAAGGGTCGACACCAAACTAAGGACCTATACCAAAGAAATCGTACCAGTCCTCGGCAGCGCCATGCTCTCTGTCACACACAAAGGGACAGTGAACTGACTTCCCCTGTGGATTATCCCCGGAGACCCCCCAGCGCTGCTGGGGAGAAGCTGGCTGGTAAAACTAAACTGGAAATGGGATGATGTCCATGCCATGTCATTAGAGGAACGGACCTCCTGCTCAACAGTTATAAAGCGATTTGAACATCTCTTTCAGCCAGGTGTGGGCACTTTCAAAGGGGCCAAAGTCAAGATCTACATCACACAGGATGCTAGACTGGTCCATCACAAGGCCAGAGCTGTACCCTATGTGATGAGGGAAAAGATTGAACACGAACTAGACAGGCTTCTGCGTGAAGGCATTATATCACCTGTGGAATTTAGCGACTGGGCAAGTCCCATTGTCCCAGTCATGAAGCCTGATGGATCCGTATGATTCTGTGGGGGCTACAAATTTACCATAAGCAGAGTCTCCCTACAGGACCAGTACCTGCTGCCCAGAGCGGAGGACTTATTTGCCACATTGGCTGGAGGTAAACTTTTCTCAAAATTAGACCTCACATCTGTGTATACGACGCAAGAATTGCCCGAGGAATTAAAACCCTTTCACAGGCGCATGCATGAGCTATCATTACAAGCAGACTGCCTGATGTGGAGCAGCCAAGTAGTCATACCTCTGCGAGACAGTGAGGCATTTGTCCGGGAGCTCCACCGCGAGCACCCGGGGATCGTTCTCATGAAGGCCATAGCCAAATCCCACGTCTGGTGGCCTGGTATTGACGCGGACTTGGAGCTCTGCGTCCGAAGGTGCACCATTTGTGCCCAACTCAGCAATGCCCCCAGGGAGGCTCCACTGAGCCCCTGGCCCTGGCCTACCAAACCGTGGTCGTGGGTGCACATAGACTATGCGGGCCCATTCATGGGCAAAATGTTCCTCGTAGTTGTAGATGCATTTTCAAAGTGGATCGAATGCACCATTTTAAACTCGAGCACAACCTCCACCACTGTGGAGAGCCTCGCAACCATGTTTGCAATGTACGGAATCCCTGACACATTGGTCAGTGACAATGGTCCGTGCTTCACCAGCGCAGAATTCCAATTGACCACGGCATAAATCACGTCAAGACGGCACTGTTCAAGCCGGCCTCCAACGGCCAGGCGGAGAGAGCAGTGCAAATCATGAAACAAGGCATGCTTAAAATCCAAGGTCCCACGCTGTAGGGTCGCCTGCGACAACTGCTGCTGGCATACAGATCTCATCCGCACTCACTGACTGGGATCCCCCCCGCGCAACTGTTGATGAAAAGGACTTTAAAAACAAGGCTCTCATTAATCCTTCCAGACATGCACGAAATCATTGAGGCAAAGCGCCGTAAGCTGACTGAGTACCATGACAGAAATTCGAGGGGGAGATGGAATGAGATAGGGGACAAAGTGTTTGTACTAAATTATGGCAGGGGTCCCAAATGGCTTGCAGGGACAGTAACGGGCAAGGAAGGAAACAGGCTACTGGTAGTACAAATGGACAATGGCAAAACCTGCCGGAGGCATGTAGACTAAGTCAAAAGCAGATTTAACAACAACACTGCGGAACCAGAGGCAGACTACAATGTGGAACTCGCACCACACCTGGTGGACAGACAGAGGGAGCAACCTGAGGAAAGGGCAATCCCAACAGACAGCCCAGGCCAGTCAACAACAATCACAACAATCGAAACAGACAGCCCAGGCGAGATACCAGCATCCACACCCAAAGAAAAACAGACACCAAGGCAAACAACTGAACCACAACTCAGACGCTCCACGCGAGAGCGTCGACCACCTGAGAGGCTGAACCTATAAAAACAATAAGACCTTGGGGGAGGGTGATGTCATGTAACTTACATTATTATACATAACTGTATCCTAACATGCTATACATGACTGTAACAAGATATGACCTGTAACCACCAGCATACCTTACCACCGGGGGTGCACTTGCAAGAGACAGGTATATAAGCACAGGTCTCAGGCAAGTGCAGTATTCCAGAGCTGTGAAATAAAAGGTGCAGATCCAGAGTGACCTTGACTTCACTACATGCCTCGTGTGAATCTGTACTGAGGGGACAGGACTTTACAGTTACCGAGGCTAAAAATAATGAAAAGATACTGCGGAAGGAAAGCACTCGCCTCACCCTTCAAGTAAAAGAGCTGGAGGAGAAATTAAGAGATGTACAGGCAGTGTATAAAGTAGCTAGCACTAATGGGTTTGAGTCAGGAGACCACGTTCATTGTCAGCAACAAATCAAAAGTTTAACCCTTGCTCTGTCCAAGGCAAAAGGTATGGTATGCCTAATAAACCCGGGTATGGCCCAGGTAAACCTGGAAGAGAAGGAGGAAACTGTTTAACCACCACCTGTGGCGCTGGTGACTACACTGGTTCAGCAGCAGGAGGGGTGAACGAGTTGCAGGGCAGAAAGGGATAGCGGACCACCACCACCTGTGGCGCTGGGTTTCAGCTTGGTTTGGCAGCAGGGAGGAGGGATAGATGAGCCAGAACAGGAAGGGCCAGAACCAGGGCCAATGTGCCCGGTCCGGCAACAGAAGTTTAGCCCGTCCACCGCTGCTGGGGGTCTGGGGACCCTGGAAAGTCAGCTTGTGGTTCCCCACACTACCCAGCAGCTTAAGGCTATGATAAGTCACCTGGGAAAGCTCACTCCAAAGGGAGATCCCTCAGTTCACTTTATGGAAGTAGAACAGGCAGGGGATATTAACGGGTGTGATAATGCCGAGATAGCAAAGATGCTCCTCCTTTCACTGGACAGCAAGCTGTACCAGTACCTCTCTGCCGAGAGCAAAAGGGGCAGAGGACATATGATGCCATCCAGGAAGACATTCTAGAAGCCATGGGCTGTAATGATGGGAGTCCCTTCTCCACATTGGAGAAAAAAGTGCAGCTCACAGGGGAAACCCCACAGGCTTTCGCAGACAGACTGTGGCCTGTGTACCAGAGCGCCTGTGGAGGGGACCTCAACCGGGGTCACCTAAGCCGGGACGAGAGAGCCACTGGCTCTGAAGCCTGGTGGCAAACAGTTTGCCACAAATAAGACCAAAGGCTGAGGCCTGGTTCGACCCGAGAGATCCCCAGGCCACCGAACAGGGAGTGGTTAGGCAACTGACCCTAGCCTAGCGGAACGGCAGGGGGACAGAAGAGCACCCGCCCAAGGGGAGGGTCCACGAAATCAGACCTAGTCAGGATAAGAGGGCACCACGAGGGGGGCAACCCCTCCGATACAAAATGTACCTGTTTTGGGTGCGGAAAGAGTGGGCACTGGAGAAAGGATTGTAGGAATGCATGGAAGAGTAGCGCAAGGAACATTTCTCCAGCCCCTGCCCAAACGACCGAGACCAAGAAGCCAGTCCCTCCCCACATGTTTGATAACTTCCTGACTGCGCTCCGAACAATGCTAGATTGTTCCGGGAGGGTAGCCGCCGCCACCGGTACCGAAATCCTATCTGCCCCATCCCAGCCAAAGCAGTGACTAGGACAGGAGCAGCCTGTTCACCTGTGTTCCCTCGAGTACGATGCGTGGGGGAGACCGACCGTTCAGATGGAAGTGGAAAAGATGAAAGGGACTTATCTGCTGGATACCGGTGCCTCAAGCACCCTCGTCTATGCAGCGAACCCCGCCGCCTCACCTCTGTCTAGCGGGGTCCCCTACAGCTTGGTGGGTTTCACAGGTGCTGAGCAGGCTGGCTCATTCTCCGTTCCGCGCTCTATTCGTTTAGGAACACTCCCCAACAAGTGGACACGTGTCCTGATGAAGTGGGAACAGGAAGGGAAAGGGATCCTGGGGGCTGACTTCATTCTAGGCCATGGGATCCTAGTCGATTTAAGAAACCACTGTCTTTGGGGGTCAGTATGTACGGGACAGGAGAGTGAGGTGATGGTTATCCCAGAAAAACGGGGAAAAGGGACGATGTGCACCATGAAGCCAAAGGAGTGTTACGACCTTCAATCACTGGTCAGTAACACTCCGATGGAGTACCAAGAGTATGTGAGGGCAAACCTTGTAGCTTTTGCCACTCACAAACACAACTGTGGGAGGATAAACGGGGTCGAGGTTAGCATAGATGGGGACCCCATGACCCGACCACAGAAACAGTATAACTTTCCCAGGGAGGCAGAGGCGGACATGGAAACAGCCTTGGGTTCTTTGGTTAAACAGGGGGTATTGAGACCAATAGCTACCCATGTGAACTCTCCATTGAGGTCGGTTAAAAAACAGGACAACTCCTGGAGAGCCACGGTAGACTATCGAGTACTCAACCGTAACATCCCTGCCTGTGCTGCCTTCGCCGACCTCATTGGAAGTATCCCAGCCTCCGCGACCACCTTCACGCTGATGGATATTTCCAACGGGTTCTGGTCCATACCTTTAAGAAGAGAAGACCTGTACAAGTTTGCTTTTACCTTTAAAGGACAGCAATACACTTGGAACTGTCTCCCTCAGGGCTTCCACAACAGCCCTAGCATTGTCCACCAATGTATGGCCAACTGTTTAAAGAGCTTCAGCAGACCCCAGCAGTTGGTACAGTATGTGGATGACCTGCTCCTGTTCACCGATGAGGGGGAGGAGCATGGCACACTGCTGGCTGAACTACTGGAGCTGCTGAAAGAAGAAGGATTTAAAGTGAATCCCAAGAAGGCACAGATCGACCTGAAGGAAGTAAAATTCCTGGGACTGGCTGTGCGCGCTGGGGAAAGGGCCATTGACAAAGCTAGAAGGGAAGCAGTGCAGAAGTTACCCGCCCCCAACACAGTAACAGGAGTAAGATCTTTTCTAGGGCTGACCGGGTACTGCAGAGATTTCATTGAGGATTATGCAGCCACAGCAACCCCTCTGCTCCGACTCCAACACAAGGGAGTGGAGTGGGAATGGGCCGAAAGTTGCGAGGCAGCATTTATCCAACTCAAGAAGGACCTGCAGACCGCACCAGCTCTAAGGGCTATCGATGGGGGTAAAGAGTTTTTCCTGGAGGTAGCAGCCAGTGGGGACAGCCTGAGTGCAGTACTGCTCCAAGAGCGGCACGGCCGGCTGAGGCCAGTGGTCTACTCTTTCAGGATACTCACAGACGTGGAAAAGGGATACTCCAACTGTGAGTGGCACCTTCCTCGCCGCGCACTGGGCTGTGAAAAGGTCACTGATCTTCACAGGGGGGTCCTCTATCACACTCCTTACCCACCATACGCCCACCCAAATGCTCCTGGATGGGAGAATCAAAGACAGGACAGTGAGCAGTGCCCGCATTGCTTGCTAAACCCTGCTCCTCTCTCAAATGGAGCTAAGGGTAAAGGGTCTCTGTGAGCCGAGACTCGCAGCCAACATGATCTATCCAGGGACAGTCCACCAGTGTTCCGTAGAACATAAGAATATAAGAACATAGAATTAGGAACAGGAGTAGGCCATCTAGCCCCTCGAGCCTGCTCCACCATTCAACAAGATCATGGCTGATCTGGCCGTGAACTCAGTTCCACTTACCCGCCTGCTCCCTGTAACCCTTAATTCCCTTATTGGTTAAAAATCTATCTATCTGTGATTTGAATACATTAAATGAGCTCGCCTCAACTGCTTTCTTGGGCAGAGAATTCCACAGATTCACAACCCTCTGGGAGAAGAAATTCTTTCTCAACTCGGTTTTAAATTGGCTCCTCCGTATTTTGAGGCTGTGCCCCCTAGTTCTAGTCTCCCCGACCAGTGGAAACAACCTCTCTGCCTCTATCTTGTCCATCCCTTTCATTATTTTAAATGTTTCTTTCAGATCACCCCTCATCCTTCTGAACTCCAACGAGTAAAGACCCAGTCTACTCAATCTATCATCATAAGGTAACCCCCTCATCTCCAGAATCAGCCTAGTGAATCGTCTCTGTACCCCCTCCAAAGCTAGTAGATCCTTCCTTAAGTAAGGTGACCAAAACTGCACGCAGTACTCCAGGTGCGGCCTCACCAATACCCTGTACAGTTGCAGCAGGACCTCCCTGCTTTTGTACTCCATCCCTCTCGCAATGAAGGCCAACATTCCATTCGCCTTCCTGATTACCTGCTGCACCTGCAAACTAACTTTTTGGGATTCATGCACAAGGACCTCCAGGTCCCTCTGCACTGCAGCATGTTGTAATTTCTCCCCATTCAAATAATATTCCCTTTTACTGTTTTTTTTTCCAAGGTGGATGACCTCACATTTTCCGACATTGTATTCCATCTGCAAAACCTTAGCCTATTCGCTTAGCCTATCTAAATCTCTTTGCAGCCTCTCTGTGTCCTCTGCACAACCCGCTTTCCCACTAACCTTTGTGTCATCTGCAAATTTTGTTACACTACACTCTGTCCCCTCTTCCAGGTCATCTATGCATATTGTAAACAGTTGTGGTTCCAGCACTGATCCCTGTGGCACACCACTAACCACCGATTTCCAACCCGAAAAGGACCCATTTATCCCGACTCTCTGCTTTCTGTTCGCCAGCCAATTCTCGATCCATGCTAATATATTTCCTCTGACTCCTCGTACTTTTATCTTCTGCAGTAACCTTTTGTGTGGCACCTTATCGAATGCCTTTTGGAAATCTAAATACACCACATCCATCGGTACACCTCTGTCCACCATGCTCGTTATATCCTCAAAGAATTCCAGTAAATTAGTTAAACATGATTTCCCCTTCATGAATCCATGTTGCGTCTACTTGTTTGCACTATTCCTATCTAGATGTCCCACTATTTCTTCCTTAATGATAGTTTCAAGCATTTTCCCCACTACAGATGTTACACTAACCGGCCTATCGTTACCTGCCTTTTGTCTGCCCACTTTTTTAAACAGAGGCGTTACATTAGCTGCTTTCCAATCCGCTGGTACCTCCCCAGAGTCCAGAGAATTTTGGTAGATTATAACGAATGCATCTGCTATAACTTCCGCCATCTCTTTTAATACCCTGGGATGCATTTCATCAGGACCAGGGGACTTGTCTACCTTGAGTCCCATTAGCCTGTCCAGCACTACCCCCATAGTGATAGTGATTATCTCAAGGTCCTCCCTTCCCACATTCCCGTGACCAGCAATTTTTGGCATGGTTTTTGTGTCTTCCACTGTGAAGACCGAAGCAAAATAATTGTTTATGGTCTCAGCCATTTTCACATTTCCCATTATTAAATCCCCCTTCTCATCTTCTAAGGGACCAACATTTACTTTAGTCACTCTTTTCCGTTTTATATATCGATAAAAGCTTTTACTATCTGTTTTTATGTTTTGCGCAAGTTTACTTTCGTAATCTATCTTTCCTTTCTTTATTGCTTTCTTAGTCATTCTTTGCTGTCGTTTAAAATGTTCCCAATCTTCTAGTTTCCTGCTAACCTTGGCCACCTTATGCGCATTGGTTTTTAATTTGATACTCTCCTTTATTTCCTTGGTTATCCATGGCTGGTTATCCCTTCTCTTACCGCCCTTCTTTTTCACTGAAATATATTTTTGTTGAGGTCTGTGAAAGAGCTCCTTAAAAGTCCTCCACTGTTCCTCAATTGTGCTACCGTTTAGTCTGTGTTTCCAGTCTACTTTAGCCAACTCTGCCCTCATCCCACTGTAGTCCCCTTTGTTTAAGCATAGTATGCTCGTTTGAGACACTACTTCCTCACCCTCAATCTGTATTACAAATTCAACCATACTGAGATCACTAATTCTGAGAGGAACTTTTACTCGGAGATCGTTTATTATTCCTGTCTCATTACACAGGACCAGATCTAAGATATCTTGCTCCCTTATAGGTTCTGTAACATACTGTTTTAAGAAACAATCCCGTATGCATTCT
This sequence comes from Pristiophorus japonicus, assembly GCF_044704955.1. Classification (NCBI taxonomy): domain Eukaryota; kingdom Metazoa; phylum Chordata; class Chondrichthyes; family Pristiophoridae; genus Pristiophorus; species Pristiophorus japonicus. The sequence continues at coordinate 242,040,421 of NC_091977.1, read as the reverse complement.
ATGAATTCCTACTCCAGGCTACCCCATGCGATTTGATTTGACCAATCGATATGTAGGTTAAAATTCCCCATGATTACTGCCGTTCCTTTTTCACATGCCTCCATTATTCCCTTGATTATTGCCCGCCCCACCATGAAGTTATTATTTGGAGGCCTATAAACTGCGCTCACCAGTGACTTTTTCCCCTTACTATCTCTAATCTCCACCCACAATGATTCAACATTTTGTTCATTAGAGCCAATATCGTCTCTCACAACTGCCCTGATATCATCCTTTATTAACAGAGCTACCCCACCTCCTTTCCCTTCTTGTCTATCTTTATGAATTGTCAGATATCCCTGTATGTTTAATTCCCAGTCTTGGCCACCCTGCAACCACGCTTCTGTAATGGCCACCAAATCATACCCATTTGTAATGATTTGTGCCGTCAACTCATTTACTTTGTTTCGAATGCTGCGTGCGTTTAGGTAGAGTGTTTTAATACTAGTTTTTAAACCATGATTTTTAGTTTTGACCCATCCTGCAGCCCCTTTATATTCATACATATTGTCCCTTCCTATCACCTTGTGGTTTACACTTACCCCAGTGCTACTCTGCTCTGTTGCCTCCTGCCTTTTGCATTCTTTCTTGGGGTCCTGTTCATCTGAGCTCTCACCCACTCTAACTAGCTCAGAGCCCTCTCCTGGGTTCCGAATACTCCTTGCATTGAGGCACCGAGCTTTCATGCTTGTCTTTTTATTACACTTTGACCCTTTAGAATTTTGCTTTACAATGGCCCTTTTTGTTTTTTGCCTTGGGTTTCTCTGCCCTCCACTTTTACTCATCTCCTTTCTGTCTTTTGCTTCTGTCTCCATTTTGTTTCCCTCTGTCTCCCTACATTGGTTCCCATCCCCCTGCCATATTAGTTTAACTCCTCCCCAACAGCACTAGCAAACACTCCCCCTAGGACATTGGTTCCGGTCCTGCCCAGGTGCAGACCATCCGGTTTGTACTGGTCCCACCTCCCCCAGAACCGGTTCCAATGCCCCAGGAATTTGAATCCCTCCCTGCTGCACCACTGCTCAAGCCACGTATTCATCTGAGCTATCCTGCGATTCCTACTCTGACTAGCACGTGGCACTGGTAGCAATCCCGAGATTACTACTTTTGAGGTCCTATGTTTTAATTTAGCTCCTAGCTCCTTAAATTCGTCTCTTGGACCTCATCCCTTTTTTTACCTATATCGTTGGTACCAATGTGCACCACGGCTACTGGCTGTTCACCATCCCTTTTCAGAATGTCCTGCACCCGCTCCGAGACATCCTTGACCCTTGCACCAGGGAAGCAACATACAATCCTGGAGTCTCAGTTGCGGCCGCAGAAACGCCTATCTATTCCCCTTACAATTGAATCCCCGATCACTGTCGCTCTCCCACTCTTTTTCCTGCCCTCCTGTGCAGCAGAGCCAGCCACGGTGCCATGAACTTGGCTGCTGCTGCCCTCCCCTGATGAGAGGATATGGGAAATTTACATAGGTCTTCGGGCTGGGTTACACCCGACAGGCCGAGAGATCTATGCGGACGGTTCAAGTACGGTATATGTGGGTGAACGACTCACAGGCTGCAGAGTTTATGACCCCGAGGCAGGCATTGCCCTGGTGATTAAACTCCCCAGTACTATGAGCGCCCAGCATGCTGAACTGTCTGCGGTGGTGTACGTAGTCACACACCCCGAAGAATTCCCTACCCATACACGATTTGCTCGGACAGTATGTTCACATGCGATTCATGTACGGAGTACCTGTGTATCTGGTCCCATCGCGGATATACATCTGCAGACGGAAGAACCCTGGCAATTAAGCCCTTACTGGAAAAGATCATGACAGCTATGGGGGAGGAAAAGAAGATCTATATACATAAGTGAAGGCACATTCCACCATTGAACCCCGTAGCAAGGGAAACCAGCAGGCTGACGTGTTGGCAAAGCAGGGTGCCCGCACGGGCAAGCTCTGAGAGCCGTACAACCCAGGCACTATCGCAGCAGTCAGGGGCAGGATTGGGACGACGGGAAGGGCAGGGTAGCATTGCCCCCGGACCTGAAAACTGTTCAAACCCAAGACCCTGTCCTCAAAACTGTCCTGAACATGCTAGCTAAAGGGGAAAGGGTAGAAGGCCCGTACAGCACCGCAGCGATTGCCATTAAAGAAGGCATGCTGTTCAGGGGGGATCAATGGGTAGTGCCGCAACAACACCAGAGAGAATTCCTCCAGCTGGCCCACAAGGGTCCAGGACCTGAGACCACTTGGCAATGAATGGAAGAGGCAGGGTGGAGGCCGGGACTCAGGGAAGACATCCGTGAGTTCTGTGCTAACTGCCTGGTGTGCGCTGCCAACAACCCTGACCCCCAGAAAAGGAAGGTGTCGGTGGGACGTATCAGGAGGTTGGAGGGACCCTGGCAGTCGATCCAGATCGATTACATCGGACCCCCACCCACTGCCCAGGGAGGCTATAAGTACTGCCTAGTATTGGTGGCCGTGTTCACCAAATGGGTGGAAGCCTTCTCATGCTGAACAGCTACTACCCTAGGAACAGCTAGGATCCTGGTCAGGGTAGTGTTCTCCCGATGGGGACTACCACAGTACATGGAGTCTGACCAGGGGAGTCACTTCACTGGGCAGGTGATGCAGGAGACCCTTAAGGTGCTCTGCATCAAGGGGAAATGGCATGTCACCCACAACCCGCAATCATCCGGGCCTGTGGAGCATTTAAACCGCACTATAAAAGAAAGGTTACGTAAAGAGACAGGGGACTCACCCAAGAGGTGGGTAGAGGTCCTACCACTGGTCCTCATGGGGATCCGGGCCAGCCAGTCAAAGAGCACGTCATACACCCCGTACAAGCTCATGACTGGCAGAGTTATGCGAACCCCCACCCATGTATTAGCCCCGGTACTGACAGAAGGTCAGCTTAGGGAAGCGAGCTGGGCCAGCTTTGTCAGGAACCTGTTTGAACATCTTAAACAGATTCACTGGCAGGCTGCTAACAACATGGGAAAACAGCATTGGAGCAACCGAATGCTGCTAGAACCCCGCAACCACCACGAATGGGAGGTAGGGGACCAGGTCATGGTACGGAACTACGCTCGAGTAGGAATTTTTGAAGTACTGTACATGGGACCGTACCACATTGTCGAAAAGCAAGCCTCACAGTCTATGCCATGAAAATGTCCCATCGTACAAAGTGGTTCCACATAAACCAGTGCAAACTTTTCAACCCCGGGATAGCAGCTAAGTGCAAGGGACAGCCAGAAACAGTGAACCGTACCAAAGGCAGGGATCTTCAGCCAGCAGCCCCCGACTGTGGAACTCCCACAGGGGATGTGGCAGACCCACAGACTGCACCTAGAGGGGCGGTAGACTGTGTTACTGGAGGGGCTATCCCCCCAATCATTTGGGACTCGGACGCATCCCCAATAGTCAGAACCCTGAGAAGGACTCTCTGCATGCCACGGCCTAAGACACTGTGGTCACCAGCGCCCCAATTTAAGAGGGTCAGCCCCGGGAGAGGGACCAGCCACAAAGGGGTACCTAAGATCAGGGACCAGCCTGCGAGTAGGGACCCTCAGCTAGTAGCCTCTGCTGATGAGGGACCCTCAGAAGAGGTAGTGGTGGACCAGCCACCAATTGGGAGTCCCCAGCCCACAGCCCTCGACCAGATAGAACTCCCAGGTGACGAAAGGAACCGTGCAGCCACCCACAAAGGAGCGGTGTGCTGTAGCACCGGAGGGGACGTTTCCCCCAATATTGTGGGACTCAGACCCACCTCCGGTCAGGACACTCCGGGTCCTGCTGTACAGGTCGACTTACTACCGGCCCGCTGGAAACCCAGAGGCCAGAGAAGAAAGGAGAAGGACAGGAATTAACCTGACCACCCGGAGACGGGTGGCAAATGTACAGAAATAGCACGATATGAATTTAAATATGTTTAGTAAGGATCTAGCGTAGTGTAGGATTATCTGTGTAATGATAGTGACATATGTACTAGTTAGTGGGGTAAGAGAAAGAATCCACCTGTGCACCTACACCCGGGAGTAGGAAGAATCTACCGGTATAGCTATTAAAGAAAGCATCAGTAAGATAAGATTAAAACGGCTGTGAGACACAAGTTAAAAGCAAGCATCAGTTCCATAAGGAGCTGGAGCCGGGGTGCACACTTAATACTGTATTCCCAGTACTTGAATGATTCTAAACCACAGTGTGGGTTTAAAGCTGCTGGTGCACAGCCTATTAACTGTACCATGGAGGTAATGACACAAGACCATGTTCCCCCACAGGTAGCATACATAGAGGGTGTCACCACCAGTGCACCCCACTACCAGCATGGACACTTCTGGTGTCCGGTCAGTGACAGCAGTTTTTGCTTTAAACCCGAGGCATCAGTTCAAGTGGCCCAGGAACAGATTGTCCCCATTCCTGAATCCTCCACTGTCCACCTCACTGTGAAGGAAATCATCACAAACCTGCAGGATTATGTTGTACAATTCGGCTATGCAATTCCCCCTCTACCCGAACATCTTACCGCTTTGCTAGCAGCTGTAATTATCTCACAAAAACATTTCTATACTCTCGAACAACAAACAATTGAGATAGGTAGAAAGATTCTAGAGATCACACTTTCGGCTTGGTGGGACATTTTCAGAAATATAGAAGTTCCGGCCGGGATCAGAATAGCTCCCACGTTTTGGTTGTCTGTCAACTCGCGATTATCCTTTACTTATGGTGTCTCACTTGCCGAGTGAAACGCTGAGGCCGTCAGGTCAGGCACCAAAGGGTGCTGCACGCTCCCTGGCCAAACTTGGGAATCGCACAGGGATGGGTAACACCATAATATCATGTTTGATTTGTCTTAAGTTTACCTGCTGTAACAACGCCGAAGTCGAGTGTTGTAAAAATGTTACTTAAAAATGTGTTTGACTATGTACCTTTATTTTCCTGTAAAAACGGAGCAATGGAGAGGTGTCTGACCCTCTCTATGCTGTAACAGAATTGAAATCACTGTATTTACCTGTAAGCTGCATTGCATTTCAAAGGGGGATACACGTTAAAGTTTTAGCTAGGTAAATACAGGGAAGGTTGACTCTCGGGAAATCAGGAATTTTGCTCACCTAGCATGACACTCAAGTATGTAGAGCGCCACAGCGGGGACTGAAGGGTGCAATATTCATGGGAACACCCCCCACCAGTGTTTGGACTCATTGGAAAGGAAATTTAATTTGGAACTATCTACCAGAAAGTTTGAAATCCTAAAGTACACATGGAAGGAACTACGAACTTTAATCGAATTTGGGATTTTATGAGACAAATTTAGTCTGTGTGGGCAGGGCTAGAGAACGAAAGGATGACTTGTTTTGGATCGATAATAATAGACCCAGGTTCAGGATCTGGATGAATGTTAAATAAGAGACAAGACAAATGAAGTAAAGATAAAACACCGTTTACTGAGAGAAAAGAAACATAATAATACAGTTTGCGAAGAAAAGAGAAGTATGATAAAATGCAACAAAGCTCACGGCCTTCAGTCCGTCGGCAACTCCACAGCGACGACTGGTCTGGAGCCTTGGGGGTCCCGGCACCGCTCGCGAATCATGGTCCAAGGTGAAGTTCAAAGAGCTACTGGACAGTTTCGTTCCTTTATACTATTGAACAAAACATGGGTGCATGTGGCTTATGGCCAACTCCAATCAGTAAGGCCCCAGCTGTTCTTCCACAAAGCATGAGATCTCGAGGCACCGAACGTCCCATAAGCAAGCTGGTGTGCGCCTCACGGTCTCTCTCTCTCTCTCTCTCTCTGCATCAACAACATTCCACGAGGCATGTAGCAGAAACACACTGTAAATGTCAAAATATCATAATTAACTCTATGTGATTAACCCTATACAATACAATCCACCCTTGATATTTAGACATTTTAAGTAATATAATCGAGTTGAAGGCGTAATGCATCAGTTACGCGTTGAGTATGCGCAAGCAACGTCCACAATCTACACCAAAGAATACATACAAGCAGTAATATCAGTAATAACGCGACGAGTAAAACAATGATAGGATGTATTAACAGCTTCAAAGCGGCAGATGTCTTTGGGGACCATCCGTAAAAGATGTTCCACCAATGGTGTACCCGAAGGTCAGTGACCGTTGTCACAACTCTTGTCTTGCGTACGATCAGTGTTAGCTAACCGCCACCCTGTATGACCATCCCATGCTGTGTTTGAGGATGGAAGTAGCACAGTCACAGATAACGAGACACAGAGACTGGCCAGCACGAGTTGGTAAGTCGCCATTTTGGGCAGAATTCCTGTGGGAGGAAGCATAAGTATATTAATTCAGCCCCGTTTAGTCAATTTACCCCTGTCAACACAGAGAGGAATATCTTGACTAGTCAGGAGCACCCAATAAGTGTTTCCTTCTCTTTTCGCTAAGATTTCCCCTGCTTGTAAGGGTTTCTGGGGGTACTGCCTCCACACTTTTCCTCCTTCACAAACTGTGTCCTGAGTCTGATTTTCTTTTTCAATAGTAGGGACACTAACTTTGCCTAACATGTGGCTTATGGGAGTTCCCCCTCGCAATGGTTGGTGATTCAGATTGCACACTGCTTGTGGTAAGACCTTTAACCACCCTTGCAATGAGTTAGTGGGAGTTAATATTTTAATCTGTTGCTTAAGTAGTCCATTCTTGCGTTTTATTAACCCTGCAGCTTACGGATAGTAAGGTATGTGAAACATCCAATAGATCCCATTGTCTACCGTCCACTGTTGCACTGTTGACCTGTGAAGTGCGACCCATTATCGGACTGTACTTCTGCTGGCTCACCGTAGTATGTGATTAAATTCTCCAGTCCTTTAATCATACTTTGTTGATTCGCTTTAGTCACTGGATAAACTATCAAAAGTCCAGAATAGGTATCAACAGCAGTGAGCAAATATTAGAACCGTTGTTGCAACGGTAAAGGTCCGATATAATCAACTTGCCATATTTGTGCTGGTTGAGTCCCTCTCTTAATATGGGCACCAGTTTGTCGTTGTAGGGGAAAATGCTTCACCTTTTGACAAATTTCACAGGTGTTTATGATCTGTTTAACACCGTCTGTAGTCAAATGTAACCCCCTATTTCGTGCCCATTGTATCGTACCCTGAATGCCCAAATGTCCAGATTTGTGGTAGGCCCACTTGCCTATGCCATATTTTTCCTCTTCCGCCTCTTTGACAGCCCGTACCTGGGCTATATTATCAACAGTGTTATTATATTCAGAGGTCTTTGAAGTGTTTTTCATGTGAGTGTCCACATGATATACAGTTATTTTCACCTTCTGGGTTTTGGACCATATTTGTTCCCATAGGTGCTCTCCCCACAAGTCTTTCCCAGTTATTTGCCAGTTATGTTCATGCCAGTTTCGCATCCAGCTCACCATGCCATTGGCTACTGCCCATGAGTCAGTATATATGTGTACTTGTTGCTGTTCCTCTTCTAACGCAAGGACTACAGCTGCTAGTTCTGCGAGTTGGCTGGAGCCTCCCACACCCTCATCATGCACAATTGTCTGGGTTTTTGGATTGAAGGCAGCGGCTCACCATCGCCGAAGGCCGTTTCGCCAGACCGCTGAGCCATCTGTGGACCAGGCATGGCTACGTTCTTCAGGTGTTAACTGTTCAAAAGACACGCCCCAGGACATCGGTGACTCTTTGGTTAAACTGACAGACGACTGCGTAAGTTCACTCTCAGTTGTTTGTGGGTATTCAGCCACATGCTCATGTAGTCGGGTGATTCCTTCTTTTCCTTTACTTGCTCTGTCTGCGATATACCATTTCCAGCACACTACGGAGCTTTGCTGCGCTCGCCCGACCTTGTGTGTCTCATTTGATCTCGAGGCACCGACCATCCCATAAACAAGCTGGTGTGCGACTCAAGGTCTCTCTCTCTCCCTCTCTCTGCATCAACAACATTCCATGAGGCATGTAGCAGAAACACATTGTAAATGTCAAAACATCATAATTAACCCAATGTGATTAACCCTATACAATACATGACTATCCTACAAAGAAACCAGTTTGAGTATTGAAGCTGTCTGGGGTATCGAAACTAAAGAAAATTGTTTGGAGAATTGTGGATATTCGAAAATCCTTCTCCACAGGAGACATTAACATAGCAATAATTAACCCAGAGATAACTAACCATCAACCTGAATCTGGAAAGACATTTCAACATATGCACAACAACAAAGCCCCATCCAGCCCGCATGGAAAAACCCAAGCACAGACAGACATTGCCAATATAAAGCTAATATTTCCATCAAGAAACAGATTTAGAAGATCGACACATCCGAGACAGGTTAACATTTAAAGAGCCGGCCAAAATATGACAAAGAAATATCAAGCCCGCCAAAAATTACACAAAGAATCTGGGCTGATTTGGTACGAAGTTTAGAACAGCCCCAAACATATAACTGAGCCCTGCTTTAACAAAGGGTATGCTACTGCCTCAGAAGACACAGCTCGGGATGCTTAGCAGAAGGTATGCACACAGCAGCCTAGCATCAAGAAGGGAGAGAGACCATTGCAGAAGTTGTAACTAACTTCTCCAGCCTCGACGTCCTGAAATCGGAAAAGAAAGTGTAAAGTCCTTACACAATACCACAAATCTACACTAGGCACATTCTATGGACAAGGTCACTCCATGACCTGAACCTTTATTTACAGTACCAAGAAGTGATGACCCTGCGTGGGACCTCCCTTTATATACCTGGATGACCAGGTGAGGAGTGTCTCCCACAAGTTCACCCCCTGTGGTCAATGTGTGCATTTCTCAAGTATGTACAGTATTGCAGTGTTGTTATATGAAGGTTACATACATGTCAGGAAGGAAGAACATCACCATCACGGCAGCAACCAACCACAGCCAACGTGGTACCACCAAAACCACCGCGATCGACCAACTCCGAAACAAAATTCCACAAGGAAGAAACCGAAGAATCAAAAGTTTCCACCCTACAACCTAGGCCTGACTACCAACAGGTGAAACATTATCTAAAAGGACTTTGAAACCTATTTCTAATGAAAGAAAATGGATACTTACCCCATAAGTCCAAAACGCGCCCTACCGAATCAGAGGACACTACCCAACTGAAGATTGCGCAGTAAGAAGTCTTCTCCGACATTCGGGGTATGGCAAGCAGAACCTACAGAATCCAGCGAACCCCAAAATCACGAACTACCACCAACTGACCATAAAGGATTGGTAAGCATAGTCCCTGTTTGCCCTGGAGTCTAATCTAGTCAGTGTTAGGTATTGGGAGGTGGGAGGTGTATTATTCACTGTAACCCTTTTGAATGTGTGATGTGTTGTTTTTTATTTGAGTAATTATAAGTTTGACATTGTATTTCCATGCCCGTAATAAAACCAAAGTTCTTTTGCACCAAACAGTTGTCTCTTGCACTTCATCACATCCCCCAAATAAATCCAGAGTCGAGAACCCAGGGAGTGGCAGCAATTCGAACCGCTCAGAAGGTCAGATGTGAGCCTGATCCCAAGCCCACCCCTTACACAGGATTGACCCTATGACAGGGTTGGCCCCCAAAGATTGGTTGGAAGTGGGGTTCTGACGTGATGGTAATGGGAGACCAGTAGTTCTTGTTGTCTTAAAAGGGGGCGGACAGCAGCTTATGCTTATTGATACTGGCTCAGCCATTACCATCATCCACACCGCATACCCTGAACGCCATGCAGCGGCGGGCAAGGGTTGTATGGCCCTTAAAAGGTTTAATGGTGATACAACCACTGCATATACAGAGAAGGCCACTGAACTTCAGTTGGGAGGCCTCACCTGTAGGGTCCCAGCACCTATGCTGATGACCACCCCTGATGGAAGGGGAATTTTAGGGACTGATGTGTTGGATCAGTATGGCTTGGTGATAGATTATAATCAGGACTGTGTTTGGATGGGATTGGGAGATAAGGCAGGAGTGATAAAAATGTCAGATGCTCACTCGGTTTTTGCTATTAAAAAGCCATCTGAGTGTGATCCTCCAGAGAGCGAAAATGAAGCTGTGGCGAAATTAATTCGCAAACACCCATGACTGTTGAAAAATGGCAGGCGAGGAATCTATTGAGGGACCCTCCCACTCATTCACTAAACAGTACTCCATCCCAAGAGAGAGTCACCCTTACATCCGAGACACCATAAAATCCCGAGTCGAGCAGGGTGTTCTTAGGACAGGCACTTTCACGACCAATTCACCCGCATGGCCGGTTAAAAAGCCTGATAGCAGCTGGCGACTGACTATTGATTACAGAAAGTTAAATTCTGTAACAACAGCCTGCTCACCAGTAGCAAGAGAAACTCCTACCATATTATCTCAAATTGCTGCTGGTTCGAAGTACTTCTCGACCCTCGACATCGCCAATGGATTCTGGAGTATCCTTGTTAAAGCGGAAGACCAGTACACTTTGCATTCACATTTGAGGACCAGAGCTACACCTGGACATGCTTGCCTCAGGGGTTCCACAATGCCCCCACGATATTCCACAAAAGAATGGCTACAATTTTAAAAGACTTTTCCCGCCCTACCTGCTTGCTGCAGTACGTAGACGACCTACTGTTGGCAACCGACAGCATGGAGGAGCATCTGTCCCTTTTGCACGAACTTTTGACATTGTTGGCTCAGGCGGGACTAAAGGTAAATCCCCGTAAGGCTCAATTAGTAAAAGAATGGGTCACCTTTCTAGGAGTGTCCATTTCTCCAGAGGGATCATCCCCCAACTCTCACAAGGTGGAGATAATACAGCGACTGCCATTACCCACTTCAAAAATAGCCCTACGGTCATTCTTGGGTTTGGTGAGGTACCAAAGGAACTTTATCCCAGACTTTGCAGAGTGTGCAAAGCCCCTGTATGATTTAATAAAACTGCAGGGTGATGACATACGCCTGGCATGGACTGATGCCCACACCCAGTCCGTGGCTAAATTAAAAACTGCTGTGATACAGGCTGCACTCATGACCCCACGCAGCCCTTCCATTTGGAGGTCGAGGCCACAGACTAAAGCCTCACTGCAGTTTTGTGCCAAATGCGAGCTAATCGACGACAGCCCATTGCATATGTGTCTCGAATCCTGCAGGGGGCAGTAAAGGCGTATATCGCATGCGAGCGCCACCTACTGGCCATCTCCTGGTCAGTACATCACTTTATCTTTATTATTGGGTCACAGGCTACAATCCTGCACAGCAGACACATACCTTTGAAACTACTGATGAACCCTGGAGATTCGCTAATTTCCTCACAGCGCCTCAGCAAATGGACATTGGAATTTATGCTGCCACAATTTCTGATCTATGAGGGGGACCCGCATGAATGTCCATTACCCCTGATTAACTTTGAGACCCATCCTGTGCAGTAAGAACCCATACAGGCTGCACCAGATGATTACATCGATGGGTCCTCATATCACATTGAAGGATCCCCTCACACCGGATATGCTGTGGTATTGCCAGAAAGAACCATCCAGCGAAGATGCAACAGACAGTCTTCACAATATGCAGAAATCGCCACACTTCTAACTGCTGTAAAGGAAACCTCAGATAGACCCGTGAATATTTGGTCCGATAATGCCTATGCTATAAACACCATGCTCTCCCTGCCCCTATACCACAAAAATGACTATTGTCTGATCAACGGTAAGGCCCTGGTCCATGGGCCCTGGTTACGCCGGCTCTGGTCATACCTTAAACAGTGATCCCAGCCCTGCTTCATAGGAAAGGTAGCAGCCCATAGAAAAGGGGGTCCACATAGTGAGGGAAATTCCAGAGCAGACAGAGCAGCCAAGGACGCTGCGATTGATGGGGAGATAGAGGATATAGTTGTTGAGCCCTGCAATGCTGTTAGCAAGGTCCCCCCAACAGATCACCTAGATTTAAAATCCCTGCAGCAGCAATACTGGTCATATGCTGTTGTAAGTGCCTGGCACAAGGAAGGCAGACCCCTTCCTCAACCAACAGCCTGGGCTTCCAATATCATACTAGCCACTGCCCCTGACTCAGATGAGCAGTTGCTGATGTTCAAAAGAAAGCCAATCGCCTGCCTGGTGGTGTGTGTTCCACCAGAGGTGGGTCAGGAACTGCTCTCCCTCTTTCACTCCCACCCCACAGCAGGGCACTATTCGGCCCTGGTAACCTTCTATAAGGTAGCATCCACAGCTTGGTGGCCTTCCATAAGGGAAACAATCGACCAATACTTGTAACGATGCCTACCGTGTCTGCAAGACAATCCTCCCGCATGCACTAACTGAGCCTTGCTTCAAAGCGCACCCCCACCTCAAGGGCCATGGACTCACCTCCAGATAGGTTTCATTGGGCCACTTCCACAGGCACAAGGCAATTTTCAGCATGCCCTAGCTGTGGTGGATCAATTCACTAAATGGATCGAATCATTCCCCTGCTGCTTCAACACTGCAATCACAGCAGCCAAAACACTATTGAATCATGTGTTTTGTAGGTGGGGAGTACCAGTACATATGGACAGCGATCAAGGTTCACACTTTACCGGTAACATTTTTACCCACCTGCAGGAAATGTTGGGGATAAAACACAAATTACATATTGCTCACCACCCCCAGTCGTCCGGAGGGGTCGAAAGGGGGAACAGGACCCTCAAGTTAATGTTAAAAAAATTGTGTCTGGACCACCCTATTCAATGGGCTAACATGCTACCAATGTGCTTAATGGCAATGAGGTCCACACCTCATTGAACAACAGGGGTCTCCCCATATCAGGCCATGATGGGGAGGCCCATGAGAATACCAGGCCAGCTAACACTAACAGTGATGAGTCCCCTGACAATGAAAACATATAGTTCCAAGTGGCTGGAACAAGTGGTAGATCACACCGATCAGATCAATCGATTTGTGGCCACCAAATTGGGGAAGTCAAGAAGACAAATTAAAAAGTACTTTGACAAGAAAGTACGTCCCTTTGAATACGAGGTGGGAGACTCAGTAATGATTCCAAATTATGGGAAAAAGAAGCTCCTTTGAGCCCAGGTGGTGGGGACCGCATAAGATTGCAGACCGATTGAACCCCGCGGTTAACGTGGGTAATTTGGACGATATGCAGCTGCAGCTGCAGATCAGTGGTTTAAAGGACCAGCTGCGGGAAATCCTGGGGGAAGGGAATGCGGTGGTAGGGTCGGAGTTAGAGGAGGACCAGGCAATGACTGTCCATTTAAAGGAGGTTATCGCAGAGCTGGAGACACTCGCAAAGACTGTAAATGCATTAATACGGGAGGACAAGAATGCCTCAGCACAGGCAGCATGAAACGAAGTGTGCGAGTTGTACAGTACCTGGTTGCTGAGCGAGGGGCACAGTAAATTAGAGGTCGCGTCCCATCATGGATCAGCAACAGGCACCTCGCAGCGCTCAGCCGCTCAGCCCGTACAGTAATTCGATGAACCCGTGTCAGCTCCATCTCGCTCCGAAGCCTATCCAGTCCCAGTCGATTGCGATCGATCCAACCACACAATCATGGGGATCGTGTTGCGTATTCTGGTAATGGTTGGGACATCACAACCAGCGCCGGTATACAGGGTGGAGAACATTGGGGTCATACGGGAAGGGGTGCACGTGCGGTATCATGTGGTCCCACCATTTGTTATAAAGTGGGAGCACGCCATGACCGGCACTGACCTCAAGGGGTGCCAGAGCACGTCATATTGTGTCCCCAGCATTTGAATGCGTTCGATTGGCCAGAGTGCGGGTTTGAATCCGAGAGTCGAGAGCCCATCAATTGCACCATGGAGGTGAGGGCCCAGAGCCACGTTTTACCTCAGGTAGCATATGCGGGCAACGTGACATACTGCGTAACAATGAGCGTGGACCGGTATCGAGTGCACTGGGACACTTTCTGCTTTAAACCCCACGCCGAAGTTCAAGTGGCACAGGAATGCATTATTCCGATCCCAGAACCATCCACGGTACACATTACGAGAAATGACACGATCCCGAATCTGCAACAGTACATTACCCAGTTCGGGTATCAAATTCCTATTCTGCAGGAACACCTAACAACGTCATTAAAGGCCATCGAGCTTTCCCCAAAACATTATTTCACACTGGAACAGACAAACCGGGAGACAGGGGAAAGAATTAAAGGGATAAATTCCTTGCCCTGGTGGGACCTTGGTGTAAGTGTGGAGGTTCCTCCGTGGATCCGGAGCTTCTCACATGTTCTCGTCATTGTACAGTTTCTCATCATTGTACAGTTTTTGATTGTGATATACATGTTGTGTATTTCTTGTAAAAAGAGAAGTCAGGCACTCCAGAGTCGATGGGAGGCAGTAGTTAATGAACCTTGAATGTAACTTCCTGTATCTATATGGTAACACTGTGATGAATGGTTGGTATTTCAGGGATGTATATTAGGGGTGTTTTAAAAGAAAAAAGGGATATAATTGGTTGGGAACCATGATACTTGCCCACCAGCAGATGTTGATATGTTCTGGAAGACTCTTGAAATATCATAGGGGGGATTGTAAACATCGAATCCCCAAAGATTTGTTGGACATTATCTGGACATTGCGTTTTAATCCCCAAGGATTTGTTGGACATATTTTTCTCACCACAGAAAAAGCTGGAAGCTGTTTGTGAGAGGGGCCCAGGTACTTCTCCATGTTGGACTTAGAATGATGGGCAGGGGTTCTGGGAAGACAATGGCCAAGATAAGGCAATTCATCGCAGGTGATGGGCAAATGGAAAGTTCATTGTTAAGTAATGTGAAGTCATCAAAGGTAGATCAGGTGAAATGATCAGTGATCGAGCCATTACCTGGGTGAGATACCAGAACAATAGAAAGCCATTAAGCCCAGACCGGTCAGAAGCGAAAACCCATCACTGGACTCAAAACAGGAAGCCTCGAAAACAAGGAATAAACTTTATTGGGCCAAAAGAAGACACATCCACAGGAAGCCTCGAAACAACAACAAACTTTATTCGGCCTGAAAGGGTGGACAGTATGAGTGTATAAAAGAGGCCGTGTGGCCATAGCTCGCTCTCTTGCTCTCACTGCTTCGCCTCTACAGGAACCGAACCCTCCATGTGGGACAGAGAGAAGAAACCAGAAGAGACATGTTTTCATCAGGAGCAGCAGCAAGTAAGCCAACGAATCAGTGAGCATCATCTCTGCATACACATCTTTTAAGATTACAGCTACGGTGTGAGGGGGTATTATGGATTCTCTCAACCAAATCTTAGGAGTTTTCAGGGGAGGTTTTAGATGTGGGTACTTTGCGATAGGGGCCTGTTTAGATGGGCCAGACTGTGTATTGTACTGCATTTGTTTGTTTTACACACCAGGGTGTGTGTGATTTTCCTGGGTGCAGGTGCGTGTTTTAACTTTAATAAAAGCATTGCCGGTTGAGACCAAGGTATTCGTCCCTGACTCATTCATCTGTTCAGTACAGTAATCACTCACAGCTCCAGAACTATTGTAAAGTGGGGGTGCGTCGAAAACATCTACAGCATTCATGGAATTATGCATGCCACAAATTGTTCACCATTACTGGGTCCCTTCTTGTCCCCTTCAGTATATCTTCTAACCTTTTCTCAATATGTACTGTTCCAGCAGCAATTGGCAGCTCACCTCCTATCGGTATTGGCTTTAGAATTTACATGGCTATTCACTTTCCAGAACAAAGGATCCCCCATGACTAGAATCTCGATGTGATCTGCAGGCCACATCTTTGACCAAGGTGTCCTTTTGTGGTTTTCCAGCTACCCAAAGCAAACATGCACATTTCAAATGATTGGGGTCAAAAAGTGAACAGCAAGTGGTGACATTTTTTAATTCTTCAATGAGTGTAACAATTGCTTTGCGTCACTTAATGTTTTTCTTTTGAATTAAAAAGATTGCTATGTTTTAGTTTATTCTAATATTATACATAATATTACTGTAACTCTATTGTAGTCATGGTGACATTTTTGCCAAAATTGATCTGTAGAAATTCAGGCCCAAGGGGCTGGATTTTCAGTTCTGCTCATTTCGGGGCGGTAATGTCGGCGGGGCGGTAAAGTTTGCGCCCGGGAATAGTTTGCGTCTCAGTCAGCAAAATTCAACAGCTGGGCCCTGGGTGTAGGGTGGAGCACTCAGGGAGGCATTACACGCCTCTCTTAGGGTGCTAGGTCAGCTGAGCAAGTGAAAATCCCGAGCTAAACAGCTGGCATCGGAGTGCTCAAAGTGAGGCCTGGGGGTGTAAAAAAAACGGAAAAAAACCCACCAAAAACATTCCCAATACATAGCCCACGTCACCACAACATAAATCGTAACAAAATAAAATAAAAACCATTCACATTTACCTGAGATCGACATTACTTATCTCACTGCGGCTGCTACAGCTCAGACCGCCTGCTTTCACAGGCGGTCCCAGCAGGGTGCTCTATGGAGCGCTAATGATTGAATGGCAGCCAAAAATCGAGCCGGTGTCACAACCAGGGGCATTGCACACCAGCTTGCCGATTCTACGCGGTAATGCTCCACACCCCGTCAGAACCGGCACCGAAAGTCTCGGCGGGGTGCTAGAAGCTGGCCACCCGCAAGTACTTACTGCCACCACTGACGCCCTCTGAGGTACTAACTCAAATACTTTCATTTTTCAATTTTGTGTTATTGTTGGGAAACGGCCAGTAAACTCACTTTTTGGGACTAAAAAGAGATGTGTAATTTGAGCATTGCACACGTCTTGCAGCACTCAATGGGTTTCGATATATGTGGTTAAATGGTACAATAATTCAACGGCAAAGAGGAAAAAATACTAATTTCAGGATGCATTAACATTTGATCAATGTCTTTGAGTCAAACATTGTGACAAGAGTTGAGTAATCAAAAACAACAAATAAATGACTGTACTATCCCCTTTTAATTTTCTAGGAGAATACACTTGGAGTCACCTTTCCTTACAATTGCTAATTAACTTGATGCATTGTTGCAATCATTTCTGCTGGTTCCAAGTGGAATTTAAAATGCTCCCAATCACCACTGACATGATTTAGACCTTAAACATTTGCATGTCACCATACATTTATAGCTTGTCCAATCAATTCATATTTTCAGCAGCTTTAAAAAAAAGCATTGCAAACTGTAAGAACAGAGGACAAGCAATACACCAAAATCCTGCAAGAAATGTACATTTGGAAAAACAGAAGACATCCTCAGTAGTTGCAAGGCACACAAATCAAAGTTGAATACAAAATGGAGGGAGAGGATGTCAAACAAGCATGAGTTTAATTGCCGCTTATAAATACTTTGTTATCTAACCTTCAAGGCAGCAGGGGCCAAATTAACCTCGCTGTGGCTGGTTAAGTAATTAAACTTTGCCCTAACTCAATGAGCCAAAGATTGAGATAACTGTATGCGAAGGGAATATGAAGTAGTCTAAATGTATTTACATTTCAAATGACTGAATTTGACTGAACGCAGAATTGGATTTTTTTGTCAAGCAGATTAAACTCCAACGGTAGATCTGAATATCCTTTACATTCAATGTCCCAGTAATAATGGCCTACATTTCTCTCTGACATCTGGGCTAATCCGGCTGTGACCCCCATCCTGTTTTGTATGTAGGTGCGGGCTCCCATTACCATGTGCGACTTTCAATGGGAGGCCATGCGGCTTCTTAAAGGAGCAGGCCAAAGAGGGAATAAGAAATGACTCCTCCTCAAATGCTTATGGGAAAGAAGGGAAAAAAGCAGCAGAGCACAACCCACTAAAAACAATCCGCTCCTATTCCCATGATCAACATATGGCGAGGCAACAAGCAGCAGCTGGAGCCCCTCTGGGGGAAGGGTGGAGCAGATAGATAATTGTGCAGCCTTTTTTTGGAGGCAGGCCTTTAATGGAGGGCCTCCCTGCCTTTTTTCCTTGATTTCCCACTCCAGGACTGTGATACCTCTACAGAAGCACACACTGCACATGTCTTTGTTTCCAGTACATTGGATGTAGGATTTGCTACTGGTATATCAAAACTATCCGATGAGTCAGAAATAATTGAATCATTCCCACCTTCAACTCCTTCCATGTCTGTCGGTAAAATATGATCAATGTGAACAAACCCAACCTGTCCATTATCAAGCATCTTTACCAAATATGTGCGAGGACCACATATCTTCACCACTCTTCCTAGTAACCACTTTACCCATTTATGGTGATGGTTCTGAACTCTCACCTTCTGATTTAATTTCGCACTTCTCTCTTTTACTCTACCTCTATCATGATTCTCTTTCTGTATTAATTGTGTCTCTTCGACAGACTGTGCCAAATTTAGTTTTAACAACAAGAATATGGTTCGTAGCTGTCGTTTGAGAAAGAACGTTTCTGGTGTCCTACCAGTAGTCGTATGAGGACTATTACAATATGTAATCAGAAAATTAGCCAATTTGTAATCCAATGACAACTGTCGTTTCTTTGGATTTGGATCCAACATCTGTTTGATGAGGGAATATTTTACAATTTGTAGAGTGCGCTCTGCTGCACCATTCGAAGCAGGATGGTATGTTTCACACCATTTTTGCTCGTGAATTGTGCAAATTCTTCTGAATGAAATTGTGGTCCATTATCCAAAACAATTTCTTCTGGGAGGCCAAATGAAGAAATTAAACTTCGCAAAATGTCCAATGTTTTATTATTGTTATTTTCCACGTTGGAAACACTTTGAGCCACTTCGAATGGCTACCAATCACAATGAACAATTGTTGTCCTTCCAGCTCAGCAAAATCGATATGTAGCCTTTGCCACACACTGGGAGGCCATTTCCATGGCTGTAATGGTACTGATGGTGGTTGCTTGCTTACCGATTGACATGTTGTACACTGACTCATGATGAACTCCAGAAGCAAAAAATAGAAAAAAGAAAAGTAAAAGTGGAGGGCAGAGAAACCCAAGGCAAAAATCAAAAAGGGCCACATTACAGCAAAATTCTAAAGGGGCAAAATGTGTTAAAAAGACAAGCCTGAAGGCTCTGTGCCTCAATTCGAGGAGTATTCGTAATAAGGTGGACGAATTAACTGCGCAGGCAGCTATGAACAAATATGATATAATTAGCATTACGGAGACATGGCTCCAGGGTGACCAAGGCTGGGAACTCAACATCCAGGGGTATTCAACACTCAGGAAAGATAGACCGAAACGAAAAGGAGGTGGTGTAGCGTTGCTGGTTAAAGAGGAAATTAACGCAATAGATAGGAAGGCCATTAGCTTGGATGATGTGGAATCTATATGGGTAGAGTTGTGGAATACCAAAGGGCAGAAAACACTAGTGGGAGTTGTGTACAGACCACCAAACAGTAATGAGGTTGGGGACAGCATCAAACAAGAGATGAGGGATGTATGCAATAAAGGTACAGCAGTTATCATGGGCGACTTTAATCTATGTTTCCAGTAGAGTAGACAAGGGAGAACCAGTTGATGTGGTGTATTTGGACTTTCAGAAGGCTTTCGACAAGGTCCCACGCAAGAGATTAATGTGCAAAGTTAAAGCACATGGGATTGGGGGTAGTGTGCTGACGTGGATTGAGAACTGGTTGGCAGACAGGAAGCAAAGAGTAGGAGTAAATGGGTACTTTTCAGAATGGCAGGCAGTGACTAGTGGGGTACCGCAATGTTCTGTGCTGGGGCCCCAGCTGTTTACATTGTACATTAATGATTTAGACGAGGGGATTAAATGTAGTATCTCCAAATTTGCGGATGACACTAAGTTGGGTGGCAGTGAGAGCTGCGAGGAGGATGCTATGAGGCTGCAGAGTGACTTGGATAGGTTAGGTGAGTGGGCAAATGCATGGCAGATGAAGTATAATGTGGATAAATGTGAGGTTATCCACTTTGGTGGTAAAAACAGAGAGACAGACTATTATCTGAATGGTGACAGATTAGGAAAAGGGGAGGTGCAATGAGACCTGGGTGTCATGGTACATCAGTCATTGAAGGTTGGCATGCAGGTACAGCAGGCGGTTAAGAAAGAAAATGGCATGTTGGCCTTCATAGCGAGGGGATTTGAGTACAGGGGCAGGGAGGTGTTACTACAGTTGTACAGGGCCTTGGTGAGGCCACACCTGCAGTATTGTGCACAGTTTTGGTCTCCTAACTTGAGGAAGGACATTCTTGCTATTGAGGGAGTGCAGCGAAGTTTCACCAGACTGATTCCGGGGATGGCGGGACTGACCTATCAAGAAAGACTGGATCAACTGGGCTTGTATTCACTGGAGTTCAGAAGAATGAGAGGAGATCTCATAGAAACGTTTAAAATTCTGACGGGTTTAGACAGGTTAGATGCAGAAAGAATGTTCCCAATGTTGGGGAAGACCAGAACCAGGGGTCACAGTCTAAGGATAAGGGGTAAGCCATTTAGAACCGAGATGAGGAGAAACTTCTTCACCCAGAGAGTGGTGAACCTGTGGAATTCTCTACCACAGAAAGTTGTTGAGGCCAATTCACTAAATATATTCAAAAAGGAGTTAGATGTAGTCCTTACTACTAGGGGGATCAAGGGGTATGGAGAGAAAGCAGGAATGGGGTACTGAAGTTGCATGTTCAGCCATGAACTCATTGAATGGCGATGCAGGCTCGAAGTGCCGAATGGTCTACTCCTGCACCTATTTTCTATGTTTCTATGTTTCTATGTTTCTACATATAGATTGGACTAACCAAACTGGTAGCAATACGATGGAGGAGGATTTCCTGGAGTGTATTATGGATGGTTTTCCAGACCAATATGTCGAGGAACCAACTAGAGGGCTGGCCATCCTAGACTGGGTGATGTATAATGAGAAACGACGAATTAGCAATCTTGTTGTGCGAGGCCCCTTGGGAAAGAGTGACCATAATATGGTAGAATTCTTTATTAATATGGAGAGTGACACAGTTAATTCAGAGACAAGCCTCCTGAACGTAGGGAAAGGTAACTTCGATAGTATGAAACGTGAACTGGCTAGAATAGACAGGTGAATGATACTTAAAGGGTTGACAGTGGCTAGGCAATGGCAAACATTTAAAGATCACATGGATGATCTTCAACAATTGTACATCCCGGTATGGAGTAAAAAGAAAACGGGGAATGTGGCTCAACCGTGGCTAACAAGGAAAATTAAGGATAGTGTTAAATCCAAGGAAGAGGCATATAAGTTGGCCAGAAAAAGCAACAAACCTGAGGACTAGGAAAAATTTAGAATTCAGCAGAGAAGGACTAAGGGTTTAATTAGGAGGGGGAAAATAGAGTATGAGAGGAAGCTTGCTGGGAACATAAAAACTGACCGCAAAAGCTTCTGTAGATATGTGAAGAGAAAAAGATTAGTGAAGACAAACGTAGGTCCCTTGCAGTAAGTCAGATGAATTTATAAATGGGGAACAAAGAAGTGGCAGACCAACTGAACAAATACTTTGGTTCTGTCTTCACGAAGGAAGACACAAATAACCTTCCGGAAATACTGGGGGACAGAGTGTCTAGTGAGAAGGAGGAACTGAAGGAAATCCTTATTAGTCAGGAAATTGAGTTAGGGAAATTGATGGGATTGAAGGCCGATAGATCCGCAGGGCCTGATAGTCTGCATCCCAGAGTACTTAAGGATGTAGCCTTGGAAATAATGGATGCATTGGTGATCATTTTCCAGCAGTCTATCGACTCTGGATCAGTTCCTATGGACTGGAGGGTAGCTAATGTAACAGCACTGCTAAGAAAGGAGAGAGAGAGAAAACGGGGAATTATAGACTGGTAGGCCTGTCATCAGTTGTGGGGAAAATGTTGGAATGATGGAATTAAAGATGAAATAGCAGCGCATTTGGAAAGCAGTGACAGGATCGGTCCAAGTCAGCATGGATTTATGAAAGGGAAATCATGCTTGACAAATCTCCTAGAATTTTTTGAGGATGTAACTAGTAGAATGGACAGGGGAGAACCAGTGGATATGGTGTATTTAGACTTTCAGAAGGGTTTTGACAAGGTCCCACACAAGAGTTTGGTGTGCAAAATTAAAGCACATGGTATTGGGGGTAATGTATTGACGTGGATAGAGAATTGGTTGGCAGATAGGAAGCAGAGAGTCGGGATAAATGGGTCCTTTTCAGACTGGCAGGCAGTGACTAGTGGCGTGCCGCAGGGCTCAGTGCTGGGATCCCAGCTATTTACAATATACATCAATAATTTAGATGAAGGAATTGAGTGTAATATCTTTAAGTTTGCAGATGACACTAAGCTTGGTGGCAGTGTGAACTGCGAGGAGGATGCTATGAGGCTGCAGGGTGACTTGGAGTTAGGTGAGTGGGCAAATGCATGGCAGATTCCGTATAATGTGGATAAATGTGAGGTTATCCACTTTGATGGCAAAAACACGAGGGCAGAATATTATCTGAATGGCGACAGATTCGGAAAAGGGGAGGTGCAATGAGACCTGGGTGTCATAGTACATCAGTCTTTGAAAGTTGGCATGCAGGTACAGCAGACAGTGAAGAAAGCAAATGGCATGTTGGCCTTCACAGCTAGGGGATTTGAATATAGGAGCAAGGAGATCTTACTGCCATTGTACAGGGCCTTGGTGAGGCCTCACCTGGAATATTGTGTTCAGTTTTGGTCCCCCAATCTGAGGAAGGACGTTCTTGCTATTGAGGGAGTGCAGCGAAGGTTCACCAGACTGATTCCCAGGATCGCAGGACTGACATATGAGGAAAGACTTGATCGACTAGGCCTGTATTCACTGGAGTTTAGAAGGATGAGAGGGGATCTCATAGAACATATAAAATTCTGACGGGACTGGACAGGTTAGATGCAGGAAGAATGTTCCTGATGTTGGGGAAGTCCAGAACCAGGGGACACAGTCTAACGATAAGGGGTAAGCTATTTAGGACTGAGATTTGGAGAATCTTCTTCACTCAGAGAGTTGTTAACCTGTGGAATTCTCTACTGCAGAGAGTTGTTGATGCCAGTTCGTTGGATATATTCAAGAGGGAGTTAGATATGGCCCTTATGGCTAAAGGGATCAAGGTGTATCGAGAGAAAGCACGAAAGGTGTACTGAGGTGATGATCAGCCATGATCGTATTGAATGGTGGTGCAGACTCAAAAGGCCGAATGGCCTACTCCTGCACCTATTTTCCATGTGTCTATGTTTCTATATACCTTTATCAAGACCTGGCCACCACAAGTAATTGCATGCAAAACTCTTGGTCAAGCATATTCCCAGGTGCTGGTCATGGAGGTCTACTAATAATTTGGATCTGAATTTATTTGGTATAACCATTCTTGCACCCCACATGATACAATCTTTATCAACTGATAATTCATTCCTATGAATGAAGAATGGATGGATATCTTTGTCTGTTATCTGGTTTGGCCATTCATTTGCAATATAATCATAAACCTTTGACATCACTGGGTCACGTTTGGTTGCTCTACCAATCTCTTCAGCTGTGACTGGCAGTTCATCAATGTATGAAAAATAGAACACTTCTTCCCTGTCAGGTGTAACTTGTGATGGGGAAGGCAATCTAGGCATTGCATCAGCTGATCATTTGTGTTCAACATCATAGTATAGGCTGTCAAAGCCCATCTCTGCATTCGGGCTGCAGCTAATGTTGAAACTGGGGACTTTGGAGGGAGGATTGCTGTTAGGGGCTTATGGTCCGTAACGATGGTAAACTAACGACCATACATATTTGTGGAATTTCTTGACCCCAAAAATTAAATCCAAAGCTTCCCTTTCGATATGTGCATAATTACTCTCACTGGCACTGAGAGTGCGTGAAGCAAAAGCAATTGGTCTCTCCTCCCCACTACTTAATACATGAGAGATCACTGCCCCACCTCCATACGGAGAGGCATCACATGCTTGCTTAATCTCTGTCGAAATCTCGACCTTCGAAAAGAATGACTCCGACACTTACAGCTCCGGTAGAAGTTTCTTTAATTTACTTGCTCGCAAGGGGTAGGTTACACTCAGTCAAGGGCTAAGTGAACACCTCCCCAATGGTTCAGTTTAACAAGATATTTATACAGTAAAACCCAAGTTATGGCCTCTCCCTGTGTATTGCTCTGTCTCACAGTCAGTGAATACAGATAAAGAGTTAATTACTATATCCTGGTCCTGACATGGTATCCAGATATTTCCTTTTGTCAGGGTTATCAGTTGGCCAGCCGGCCATTACTCCATGAGTCATAGGTAATGGGCTATCACCTGTCTTGTATTGTGTCAGGATTGTTCCAATTTCCTGGTCAGTTTATCTGTTTGCATCAAATGGATGAGGTCTCGGAAAGAGATAATGGCTAGAAGATAAGGGTGGGGTGACATGGAACTCCTGTAGTGTAGACAATAGGAAAGCACCATGGGGGGGTACTTGTCTCAGCATGACTTGTTTCCTAGCTATCTGATGGCCATCAGCCATCTCAAACCAGGTTTAGCTGTTTATGCAAGCTGACTGCTAAAATGCAGAAAGTTCTGGAAGGGCCAGGACTCCATTTTGATCAAAAGGCACACAAATACCGTATGGTATCAGCTTAGATAAAAATACATTTCCACATTCCCCCATTTTGTCCTTCACAAGGACAACTTAATCCATTCTGATCTTGTACAGTCTCTCCATTTCCATTTCCACACAAGAGCCTTCAGCAGTTGTTGCTACCATAACTCTAGCCGTGGTCTCGGTAGGTAACATAGTTTCTCCCACCCTGGCACAGCAACACTTAACGATGACAAATAATAGATACAGGGCGAAGACTATCAGCAGGAATATGATCAAATCCTGTCCCACAGATTTCCCCAGGGCTCCCAACCATCCTGATGTTTTCAGCTAGACTGCCGATATCTTCTGATTTATCTGGGATATACGTACAGCATTCTTCACCTATTAATGCGCATGTTCCTCCCTCCTTGGCTAGGAGATAATCTAAGGCCATACGATTTTGGAGCGCCACTGTTCGAATAGCTACCATTTCGTCATTTATCCCTTCAAAGGCTTGGGAAGTTGCGTTGGCTACTGATTCCACTAAGTTAGCCAGTTCCCGTAACTGCCATTCGGTCGATGCTATTCCATAGGGTGGCACCATTACCTTGAATATTCCGTTTAGCCACGTCAAATCCCGTTTAAATCTATGACTTCCATAGGTCTCCCTTAGAGTCCTTACTGATCTGATAAGGGGTACCACATATCCTAAGTAACAGGACCCTGTCCAGTTGGCTGGTAACCATGGGTAGGCTTTGGGCCACAAATAACGTAGGTGCAATTATCGGACGTCAGCTCCTGGTCCTTTCGTGCTATCCCTACTCGAGTGGTCTCACCTTCCCACCCTTTCCCTGGGGCTTTGTTATGGACCGTTGTCCAGCCAACGGTTGCTATCTTTCTCCCATCCGTGGGATTAGTTGTGGCTGGCCATTTAGCCATTTGGGAACACTTGCTGCTGTCCCATTTCTGGCCCTTTAGTCTCATCACTCACTAGGCATATTATACCTTCAGGATTTCCTATTCCGGGAGTAATACTTAGGAAGGGAGGCTGATGGTTATTATCATAATTGGACTGGTACCATCCCTGGAAGGCTGTAAGTTTATACCCTGCCGACCTCCATTCTGTTTGCTCCTTCGTTTCTGGCCCCTTAGTTAGTTTTATCCTATTTTGCACTGTCAACCATTCTACCATTTCTGATTCGTTAAAGGGGACATATCTCAGGGGAATACCCCCCCTGGAGTGGACAGGCACATGGGAACATATCCAACAACTCGACAAGTTTCTTTCTTAAGCATACTTATGACTCAGTGCCATAAATACGTTTACGTGCAATTCCCTTCGGTGGTGTGTCTGTACCCCTGGTGTAATCAATAATGTAAAGTAAATCCCTGTCAAGCCCAGCACCATCAGTCCCCATAGTCCATACAGTTCCTTATTCAGTCTTCCTTTTTCTGTTCCTCTGATTCCTTCGTCCCTTCCTCCTGGTCGGGTGCCCTTTTGCAATGGGATGCGTGGATCCATGTTGGTCTTTCCTTTACCTTGATTGCAGTATTGGTCGCCAGCAAGACCTGGTATGGTCCTTCGAATCTTGGCTGTAGACTGCTTTTTCTTTTAAAAATCTTGATGTAAACGAATTCCCCTGGCTCCAGGTTATGACACTTCCCTTCCGCTGGCTTGACTTGGGCTTCCTTTACCTGTGAATGAAAGCTGGAAATACATTTGGTTAGTGCAATACAATAATTCAACATATTTTCCTCCATTTTGTGGATGTCCATCTGTTTCGCAGTAAATGGTGCTGTAAAAGGTAGTCGTTGGGGACGTCCCATAACTATCTCATGCGGTGACAGGCCTGTTGTTCTGTTGGTTTCAGATCGCATTACCATCAAAGCTAAGGGCAGCAGTTCTGTCCATTTCAGTCCAGTGTCATTGCATAGTTTTGCCAGCTTATTTTTAAGCATTCCATTATATCTTTCAACAAGTCCAGCTGATTGTGGATGATAACTGCAATGAAAACGTTGATTAATCTGTAAAGCTTTACACATTTCTCTTATAACAGTTCCCGTGAAATGTGACCCATTATCACTAGAAAGCTTAGCAGGGATTCCGAAGCGCGGTACAATTTCTTTTAACAAACATTTAGCAACAGTAGTGGCATCGGCCTTTTTACATGGAAAGGCTTCAATCCATCTAGAGAACACATCTACAATAACTAATACATACTTGAATCCCACACACATAGGTAATTCAATAAAATCCATTTGTAAATGTACAAAAGGCCCGACTGGATTTGGGTGGGAGGCAGATTCTACTTTTTCCGTCTTACCTGGATTCATTGTCTGACAGGTAACACAATTTTCACAGATTTGTTTTGCAATTGCCGAAATACCTGGTGCATACCAAGTTGCCAAAATATAATCTGCCAATCCCCCTTTGCCTGTATGTGTGAATGTATGAACACATCGGGCAATCCATGGAAGTAAGGATTTGGGGGCCACCACGCGGCCGTCATGGTGAACCCATATTCTTCTGGATTTTTATAACATTGATCCTTCGTCCAGGTCACCACCTCCTCCGTACTGGCCTGTGTCTGAAAGGCCAGCACGTCATTAATAGTGGGTGGCGGGTCTGAGCATTTGTTTTTCCTTAGTGTGAACAATGACACCGGTCT
Source organism: Pristiophorus japonicus (assembly GCF_044704955.1). Taxonomy (NCBI): domain Eukaryota; kingdom Metazoa; phylum Chordata; class Chondrichthyes; family Pristiophoridae; genus Pristiophorus; species Pristiophorus japonicus. Next base: position 242,013,260 of record NC_091977.1, on the reverse strand, counting down.
GAGCAATTATTGTTCCTTAATGGGAACAATGACACCTGCATCCCCCCTTTTGACAGAGCTGCTGACTTAGCTGCATTATCAGCTCTGGCGTTTCCCAGTGTCACCTCATTCGACTGGCCTGTATGTGCTTGGCATTTGATAATGGCAAGTTTCAAGGGGCATTGAATGGCTCGCAGAAGATTTTCCACTTGTTCTGCATTTTTGATAGGGGTTCCTGAAGAAGTCAGGTACCCGCGAATCTTCCAAATTTGTCCATAGTCATGTGATATCCCAAAAGCATACCTGGAGTCGGTGTAGATATTAACTGTGTGTCCTTCAGCCAGAATACAGACTCGAGTTAACACAAACAATTCGGCTTGTTGGGCTGAAAAGGAGTCTGGAAGAGAGGCTGTTTCGACAACATTAAACTGAGTTACAATTGCATAAGCCACTCTAGGTTGGCCCCTATCATTTCGTAGGGCTGATCCGTCAACATAGTACACTAGATCAGGGTGACACATTGGTACATCTGTTAGATTGATACGTGGTTTAGTCACTAATTCGGTTACCATTTCACATGAATGGGGTTCGCCGTCGTCTTCCGTGGGGAGTAGAGTGGCTGGATTAAAGGTAGTGCATCTTTTGATGATAAGGTTCGGATTTGATAACAGTTCGACCTCGTATTTAGTGGTTCTTGCGGAGGTTAGGTGTTGGGTGGCACATTTAGTAAGTAAAATCTCGACAGAGTGTGGGATATACAAAATGGTCTGATGATTTAGAGTTATTGTCTGAGCCTGTTGCATAGCATAATAAGCTGCTGCCAACGAAGGAAGACATCCTGGTAGTCCGCGTGCCACTGGGTCTAGTTGGGTACTGAAATATGCTACCGGTCGCTGTCTGTCCCCATGTAACTGAGTCAAAACAGATTGTGCAAAACCCGATTTGTGATGCACAAATAAGTTGAATAGCTTAGTGTAATCTGGTAATCCCAAGGCGGGTGCTGAAGTGAGGGACTGCTTAAGACTCTGGAAAAATTTCCGGGACACTTCATTCCAAATCCTTCTTTAAGCATTGTGAGAATATAGTAGATTCATTCACAGCTCGTAGGTCATGGACAAACCTCCATTTGTGTGGGCTTCTGAACTGGACGAATCTGTGTGTTACACGGACTTCTCATTTATGCTTATAGTGATTCACAGATCACAGAATGTAAAGTACTTGTTTTCTAATCTTATTAAAAGGCTTCCAAACCCAAGATTTTTCCAATACACCCAAAATGTTGATCAAGGAGATCACCTGAAATATCTCAAAATCCCAATTCAACTATTGTACTGCCATTCTTTATCCAAAAAAAATCCTCTTACTGAGCTAGAAGCTTTTGTACCAAGATTTTACACCAAGGACAATGAAAGTGTACTCCCCCAGCCTGCACCTCGAGAGACCCACAAAGGCTTTTTAAAAAAAAAAGGCATTACAACTTTTAACCACCGTGACCATGTCTCAACAAACCTATCCTTTGTGCATTTCTTAGCTCCGTAACTTCTCATCCGAATAAATCCACACCTGCGCTTCTAACTTAAAATGTCTTAAACTTCCCACATGCAGGACAACACTGTGAAGGGTTAAAAAACTTCACTTTGTTTGAAAAAGTGGGTAGAGCTAAAACAAACAGGCAGCTCCACAACCTTTCCAAACAGGTTTCCAGACACAAGGAAAGACACAGAAGCACTCTCATTCAAAGACAATACATTCACGCACTCTCATTCAAAAACAAGGCATTCACAAGTCTCTCTCCATTCAATAAAGCTTTTTTTTTTCTAGCTTTATTTATTTATTTATTTTTTTTGAATCCATAAGTCACTATCAGGTTCTCTTTTTCTTTACATTTGATTTACTTCCTCTGTTAATTTTACATGGGCTTGAAGAATCGGAACCCAGGCCTTTTCTATTACTTTCCTTTTTTTTTACCTGAATCTCTGTTTATAAGACACGCCTCTTGCCATGTTGTTCTCTCTAAATTAAATGAACCATCGGGTGGAAATGGCCTGTTTTCACCCTTAGTCCACTTTACCGGTTTTTGTTTCTTTGGTCAATTGAAGACTGACCACAATTCTGGAGCATGACATAGGCTGGTGTGCCTTTTGTGGTGTTTTAACTTGCTCCGGCACCCATTCTGGATGATTAAGATTTTCCACAGTTTCTGATCTCACAATCCTTTCGGCCAACCGAGTTCTCTATGCCCACTTCTCCTGGCCGTTACGTGGCCTGAAAAGGCTCTTAATTCGGGCTCAGTCTGGGTGTGTGAGATATGTTGGCACGAACCAACTGTAGTTGATCAATCAGTTACTGTTTCTTTTCTTAATCAATCCTTGTGTTTTTTTTTTCTGAATCACAATTTTCCCTAGTGACTCTTCCCGTTTCTCTAATGGCAATGACTCACAAAGGTATTGCACACAACAGTAATACAAGAACAACAAACAATATTCCCCCGAGTACACAAATCATAACCTTACACCTTATCTAAACAAATTCTCAGTCTGCGTTGTACGCCACTACAGACCAAGTCCTTAACTTATCCTAATAAAAAAACTGATAAAACTTATGGTTCCATACCCAAACTCTTTGATCGATTGCGCTTTCTTTTTTTTTTCTAGTCTTATCACATTAGAACCCCTTCCGAATTAAAAACAATAAAAATCTTATCACATAAGAACCTTCGATCGATTAGCGCTTTCTTTTTTTTTCTAGTCTTATCACATAAGAACCCCTTCCGAATTAAAAACAATAAAAATCTTATCACATAAGAACCTGGAACCCTTTTCGATCGACTAGCGCTCCCTTACCTACTGAAACCTTCCCCAGGCTGTTTCGAGATTTTTTCCAGAACCTGTTCTCTTCTGCTGGCGAGCTGAGAAAGAAATGGTTATAAAAAAAATACCTTTAGCTTTTAAATGCCGAGTCTTGTAGATTGCAGTACCTCCCCTGTGGACAACAGATTACATATGCGATTCAACAGTGAAGAAACCTCTTGTGAGCAAAAGGCTCACCTTGTTTGGCCACTGAAGCTTTTCACTGGAGAGGAACTATGCCTGTATCCGTTTTACTCACAGGACAGAAAGTATGCACCTCGGTGGAACCTCCAAGTAATAACTGTCGAAATCTCGACCTCCGAAAAGAATGACTCCGACACTTACAGCTCCGGTAGAAGTTTCTTTAATTTACTTGCTCGCAAGGGGTAGGTTACACTCAGTCAAGGGCTAAGTGAACACCTCCCCAATGGTTCAGTTTAACAAGATATTTATACAGTAAAACCCAAGTTATGGCCTCTCCCTGTGTATTGCTCTGTCTCACAGTCAGTGAATACAGATAAAGAGTTAATTACTATATCCTGGTCCTGACATGGTATCCAGATATTTCCTTTTGTCAGGGTTATCAGTTGGCCAGCCGGCCATTACTCCATGAGTCATAGGTAATGGGCTATCACTTGTCTTGTATTGTGTCAGGATTGTTCCAATTTCCTGGTCAGTTTATCTGTTTGCATCAAATGGATGAAGCCTCGGAAAGAGATAATGGTTAGAAGATAAGGGTGGGGTGACATGGAACTCCTGTAGTGTAGACAATAGGAAAGCACCATGGGGTGGTACTTGTCTCAGCATGACTTGTTTCCTAGCTGTCTGATGGCCATCAGCCATCTCAAACCAGGTTTAGCTGTTTATGCAAGCTGACTGCTAAAATGCAGAAAGTTCTGGAAGGGCCAGGACTCCATTTTGATCAAAAGGCACACAAATACCGTATGGTATCAGCTTAGATAAAAATACATTTCCACATCTCCTTAGATATGCCATACTGAACTAACATGGTGCTCCCTACCAATTTGATTTTACACTCCTTAAATGCTGTATTCCATTCTTCTGACCACTTCCAATGGACCTGTTTTTTCAATAGTTCATTCAGTGGATGTAATAATGTAGCCAAGTTTGGTAGGAACTTCCCATAATAGTTCAAAAGACCCAAGAATGAACGAAGTTCAGTGACATTCCTGGGAGTGGGTGCATTTCTGATCGTATCCAATTTTTCCATGGTTGGATGTAAACCATCTTTGTCTCCTCTGTACCCTAAGTACTCCACTGAGTTTTTAAATAACTCACACTCGTACTCTGTGCTTCTCTAGCTGTTTGAGGACTTCATTCAATAAGTTATTATGAATTTGCCTATCTGGTGTTGAAATTAATATGTCATCTAAATAACATACTACCCCTTCAATACCGTGTAAAATCTAGTTCATCACCCCATGGAATATGGCAGGGGCGGAAGACACTCCAAACGGTAGCCTATTAAATTGATATAGGCCTAAATGAGTATTTATAGTCAAGCATGACTTTGACTCCTCATCTAGTTCAAGCTGTAAGTAGGCATTCGTAAGATCCAGCTTTGAGAAGATCTGACCACCTGTCAGTGTTGTGAACAAATCTTCTATATTTGACAATGTATTGGGGACATTCCCCTCTTGAACCTGGTTTACGGTTACTTTATAATCACCACACAATCTTACCTTACCATCTGACTTAGGTACAACAACAATGGGTGTAGCGCAGTTACATTGCTCTATCTTAGAAATAATGTTCTCAGTCTCTAGTCTTTTGAGTTCTTGCTCAATTTTCTCCTTGAGTGCATATGGTACAGTACGTGGCTTGCAGTAAACCGATCTAGCATCCTTCTGTACCCTGACACTCTCCTTGAAGCCTTGGATCGTACTGCCCATTTCGCAGAACACCTTCGGTTAACTGTTGATAACATCATCCGTTGATGCAAATCTCATTTCAACACAGAAAATCTCACTCCAATCCAGCTTCAGTGATCTCAACTAATTTCTTCCTAGTAAGACAGGCTTGTCTCCTTTCACTACTATTAAAGGCAAATTCTGAAATTGATCCTTGTGTTTCACCGGTACGGTGATACAACCCTACCACAGGAATGTTCTCTCCTGAGTAGCCTCGCAGCTCCATCTTGGATTTCTCCAATGGGAAATCACGCAATTTGTCGAGGTATAGCGATTCCGGTATTGCACTCACCGGATGCACCCGTGTCGATTTCCATTGGTATCTTGAATCCCGCAATATCTATGTGGATTTTGATACTTTTCGAATCTCTGTCCATTAACCTCGTGCTCCTGATGACATTTAACTCTAACATCTCCTCGTCCTGTTGTTGTTCTTCCATGCTATGTAGTCTCTGGGGATTTCTATTCATAGCTTTGAAAGTTGGTTTACCCTTCAGTCGGCATGCCTTCGCAAGATGCCCAGTTTTTCTGCAGAAGGAACACTCTGCCTTCACATATGGACAACTTTGAGCAATGTGTTGTCCCAGGCACCTATAGCACGACTTCAATGCTTTGTTGCAATTTCCAGTTTCTGAGACTTTGGGCCCCCACCACCTTTTACTTTGAACCTACAGATGATTCACCTCGGTTGTCTGATGACTGTAATTATTATGAAATTCTCGGGATTATTGTTTGGCCATGCCATCAACCTAGCTGTCTGACAAGCAATCTCAAAAGTCAAGTCAGGCGTTGTCAATAACTTTCTTCTGATCGCATAATTTTTCATCCCACACACAAAACAGTCCCGCAATGCTCGGTTTTGAAACGTTCCGAAATTACAGTGAATAGATAGCTTTTTTAATGCTACAATGTATTCACTGATATATTCATCAGCCTTTTGATTTCGTATACCGAAACGATAGCTTTCAGCAATTTCTAAGGATACGGGGTTGTAATGTTGTTCCAGCTTAGTTAAAATCTCCTGAAGCATTGTGTCCTTTGGCTTGGCAGGCACAAGCAGATTTATCAGCATTTCATACAACTCAATGCCAACTTCAGTTAAGAAAATTGCTCTTTTTCATTCCAACACGGTTCGGTTCTGGTCAGCATTGTCTGGAACTTCGATTATGTTACTTGCAATGAAATACATTTCTAGCCGACCCACATACGCTTTGAACCTTTCCTGCTCGCGTCTAAATTCATCTAAATGTCCCATTACTCCTATGGGTGCAGCCATTTTGACTCTTCAGTTTAACCAAGTGTGCTTGTAATTTATCTCGATTTTGTAGCTGTTTCCAAAAACAGAGAAGCTTCCAAAGTCTCTCTGTCGGCTGGCTAAATCCTTCACCAACAAAAATTTCAGATATCCGAAATATCCCATTCTCCCCACCATTGTGATAACTCCACAGAAGCACACATGGCACATAATCTTTAAAATGGCAGATCTTCCAGAACAGTCTGTGGAAGCTTGTGGAACGCCTTGCTTTTTGTCAGGTGACCTATCTTTTATTAAACCCTCTAACCCTCTAATTGCAGTAACACAATACGTCCACCATGTGGAGCTACAGACATTACACAGGACGAATAGTTTTTGTGTGCCCTAGCCAAGCAAAATGACATCCCTCCCCACCTCTCCCCATGTCTGTAAACCAGGAAATGTTCAACACTGTCCTTTTCTCATGAGAACAAAACGGTCCCAAAATGTAATAGTAAAGGTCAAAACTGCAATATTCAAATCAGATGGACATTTTGTTAAACCTGCTCTTTGAAAAATGTACCCCGAAAAATGATATTGTTTACAGTATTTGAATGTTATATTCCATTGTATTCTATCCCAGATAGGGCTGATGAAGTCCATACTTGACTTTCTGTTATATCATTATAGTGCAACACAATAAATCCCACCGACAATTGTTACAGATTATTATAAAGTTCTCTTATTTAATGTTAATCATTTGTTTCATCAAGTACTCGACGTGAGCATTGATCAGACTTTAGATCATTTTTAAGATACGAACAAATGTGATATTTTGCAAAGGCAGTTGGCTACATGCATTGAAGAGTTAAGTTGCTCGAGAGAGAAAAAAATAAATCTCAGGGAAGAAGGTGTTCACTGTGATGTTTTACATAATAGGCTGGTAATTGTGTTTAATGGTATAATTGGTAGTTGGCGTCAAGACAAAACAGACAACAATGATTAAGGCATGGTAGTCAAATAAAATCAAATTGCTGAGGCAATGCAGTGTGTTCAGCTACAAATTTGCTCTTATACATTGTTGAGTTGATGAATTCAGACATATTAAGGAGAGGCAAAGAGCAGTAACCAATGCTGCCTTTAGTTAGTCCATCCTCGCACTACGTCCAGTTAAAATGATTCTACCTCTTTGAGACATGACCCTCAGTAAAAAAGCTATTTGTGAATAAAATTGAAATCTACAGGTCTATGGGGACAGAAAGGGGGTAGTGGGATTAGTTGGACAACACTTTCAAAGAGGTGCCACTGGCACAATGGGTTGAATGGCCTCCTTCTGTGCTGTACGATTCTAATGAAATCAATGGAAAGCTGATCTGGAAAAGTTCAATTGGAGGATTGGACAATGGTTCAGAGACTTTGGGACATAAATTACAGCCTCGCCGAGTGCGTATGATGTGCGCATGCACCCGAAGAGGCCTCCTCAAGTTTCGGGTTTAGGTGTGCAATGCGCATGCGCCTAAACCCAAAATATTTGACAGATCGTACGAATGCTAAAGTAAAGGGCCTCCGTAGGCAGAGAGTTGGGCTATTTGGCCAACTTCTTCCCAGCGAATGTCCTTAAAGCTCTTACGACTGATACCTGCTTTTACCAGCGTAAGAGTTTTAAGAGATAGCAAAAATACATTTTATAACTAATTTTTATATTAAAATCCTTGTCCATTAACATTATTAAAACATATTTAAAAAAATTTCAAAAAACTATTTTCTTTTCTGCAACATTTCATTTAATTCAATTTCTATTAATTTTAAATAAGTGAGGTGTTTTTATTATTTATGTAAAGTGTTTTCTTTGTTTTGGGGGGTATTCCCATTCATAGTAATGGCAGTTCCGTACAACAGACTGGATTTTTTTTAAATCGGGGGCATGGCCTATTCAAATTAACTTTTTTGACAGGCCTTGTGGGCGGTGCTATTTTCCAAACAAAGACACAGGCTTTGCGTGCGCAATGTTGCTGGGGGGGCATGATGTCATGCACTGCCCAAGACTCAAAACTGAATTCTTCGTGTGTGCAGGGACTTCAGGTAGGTGCACGTCATATTCGGTGGTCGAAGGCTTGCATCCATGGGAAGACTCCGACCGCAATTTGTGGCCCTTTATATTGTAGCATGGCTTGCATTTTCTCTTTTACTGTAAGTGGTTTACTCCAGCTTTCTGTCATCTTCAGAGTGCCCCACCCCCAAGGTTCCAGCCTTCGCTACCTCATCTTCCTCGGTTTGTACAGGGCCTTGGTGAGGCCACACCTTGAATATTGTGTACAGTTTTGGTCTCCTAATCTGAGGAAAGACATTCTTGCTATTGAGTGAGTGCAGCAAAGGTTCACCAGGCTGATTCCCGTCAATCAAATGGTCAACATGTCCAGCAACACAGAATACAAATACAAAGCAGGAGCGTGGTCCCCTCCCCCCATACATTACAACAAATTGCAGATGGAGATATAACACAGCCATCACCTGCGGACATGCACCTAACTTTCCTTCCCTCCTTCCCTTCTTCTCCCCACCTCTACATCTTCCCCTCCTCGCTCCACGCCGCTGGCTGAAGAGCTCCTCAGGCGGTGTCTCATTGGGGGGATGAAGGCAGAGGTGCTGGTTGCACGGGTACGGGAGCAGGCGGTGCCAAGGGGGGAACATTCTCTGATTCAGAAGTAAGATCTTGGTCCTGCCTCTCGCCTGTCGTGGTGCGGAACCTAGGGGTAATGGGCTGTGCTCTGGGACCACTGGGAGACCTGTGCCAGCGGTGTTCCTGGCTATTGCCTCCAGGGCCTCCGCCATCCGTGGAATGTACTCTGTCATGGTGGCCAGCTGTCGGGATATGCTCCCCAATGCATCGAGGAACTGGTCACCAGTGTCTACAGTCCTCCTGGACAACTGTACCATCTCTCTGCTCTCATGTCGGGCTCGTGGATCAGACCTGCCACGTCCATGAGACCTCCGCGGGGTCGGCACTCTCCTGGGGACAAATGGGGTGCCCTGTGGTTGGGATGCTTGGGGCCGGTACCTCCAGAGTGGAGGCGGCAATGACCAGAGGAGCACTAGATGGCCTTGAGGTGGAATAGGTTCTGGAGCGTGACGATGCAGGTTCCTCGAATTCCGTGCTATCATCCATAGAGAACAGACCCATTGGATTGACGGGCAAGAATCGGAGCTCCTCAGCAGATGTAGGTTCATCCGCCAAGTCCGGCCCCACGCCCCCACCTTCTGGCCTCTGTGGTCTTGCCTTGGGACGCGCTGCTGGCTGAGCTGCAAAACACAAATGAGGTTATTAGAGGAGAAGTGGGTGCTCGGGTCACAAGGTGATTGATGCGCTTCACACAGTATATGCCCGACAAAAGCATCACCGCTATCAAGATCATCACAGACATCACATTTCATGACCATTAACACATTCTGCATTGCAATGATTTTCATTAGGCCAGCATTATTTCTAGGACAATTTTAGAAATCATCAAAAATATATGATTGTTCAGAAATGAGTGGGTGTGGCAATGGTGTAAACGTTACTCACGTCGCATCACTTCAGGGTCTGCAGATGCTTCCGTGGCTGTCCGGGGGTGCTTCCCCATGTGTGCAAGCACCCGCTCCTCCGTCTCAGTGATGTCGCTGGGGACTGGTGGCCCCCCCTCCCATTCAACTCTGCATGGACCTCATCGTCGAGAGCTTTTTCTGCAAAAGGTGACATAGAAACATAGACATAGAAACATAGAAAATAGGTGCAGAAGTAGGCCATTCAGCCCTTCGAGCCTACACCACCATTCAATATGATCATGGCTGATCATACAACTTCAGTACTCCACTCCTACCTTCTCTCCATTACCCCTGATCCTTTTAGCCGTAAGGGCCACATCTAACCCCTTTTTGAATATATCCAATGAACTGGACTCAACAACTTTCTGTGGTAGAGAATTCCACAGGTTCACCACTCTCTGGGTGAAGAAGTTTCTCCTCATCTCGGTTCTAAATGGCTTACCCCTTTTCCTTAGACTGTGACCCCTGGTTCTGGACTTCCCCAACATTGGGAACATTCTTCCTGCATCTAACCTGTCCAATCCCGTCAGAATTTTATATGCTTCAATGAGATCCCCTCTCATTTTTCTACATTCCAGTGAATATAAGCCTAGTCGATCCAGTCTTTCTTCATATGTCAGTCCTGCCATCCTGGGAATCAATCTGGTGAACCTCCGCTGCACTCCCTCAAAAGCAAGAATGTCCTTCCTCAGATTAGGAGACCATAACTGCACCAAAACTGCACACAATACTCAAGGTGTGGTCTCACCAAGGCCCTGTACAACTGCAGCAAGACCTCCCTGCTCCTATACTCAAATCCTCTCGCTATGAAGCACAACATGCCATTTATTTTCTTTACTGTTTGCTGTACCTGTATGCCTACTTTCAATGACTCATGTACCATGACACCCAGGTCTCGTTGCACCGCCCCTTTTACTAATCTGTCACCATTCAGATAATAATCTGCCTTCCGGTTTTTGCCACCAAAGTGGATAACCTCACACTTATCCACGTTGTACTGCATCTGCCATGCATTTGCCCACTCACCTAACCTGTCCAAGTCACCCGGCAGCCTCTTAGCATCCTCCTCACAGCACACACTGCCACCCAGCTTAGTGTCATCTGCAAACTTGGAGATATTACACTCAATTCCTTCGTCCAAATTATTAATATATATTGTACATATCTGGGGTCCCAGTACTGAACCTTGTGGCACCCCACTAGTCACTGCCTGCCATTCTGAAAAGGACCCGTTTATTCCCACTCTCTGCTTCCTGTCTGCCAACCAATTCTCTATCCACATCAATACATTACCCCCAATTCCATGTGCCTTAATTTTGCACACTAATCTCTTGCATGGGACCTCGTCAAAAGCCTTTTGAAAGTCCAAATACAGGACGACATGGCATGAGATCATTGCATGATATCATTGCTCGGTACTGTCACAGAGACTGATACAACACATAACCGACAGGTAACCATGATTATTATGATAATTATCATTCTTTACCTAAAGAAGTGCACCATGACCGCAGGCTTTGACTACAACATTCCCGGTAAAATTGAAAGACCTCACATCTGCTGATAGTCACTCATGACTGTTAAAATCAAATTATATAAAAACATAAGTACATGTAAATAAATGTAATACTTACTCTTGCGGATCCCACAAGGTCATTCCATCGTTTGCGACATTGGCTGCCCTCACGCACCTCGTTGGTCGCCAACAAGACCACCTCTGCTATCTCGGCTCATATCTGCTGGTTGGCCTTTTGGGTAGGCTTTCCACGCCCTCCCTGGGTCAAATCACCCCAGCGTGACTTGACCTCCTGCAGGAGGGATGCATTTGCCTCATCTGAGAACCTCCTCACTCTTTTGTGCCCTCCGATGTGCTCCTCTCCCAGCTCACTGCTCTCTCCAGCGTCGGTCTCCACAGCGTGCGGTGACACCTCCTCCTCTCCCTCCATTATAGGCCAAATTCGGGCAAATATCTGGCTGCCAACAGCTAATTTTTGTTTCCCTATTTGCTCTAAAGCTCGAAACTCTCCCTCCTTCCTCCCAAAGCAGCCACACCACACCCACACACACCTTCAGTCCCTCTCAGTTCCCTCTCTCTCTGTCTCGTCTTCTGCACATGTCATGATGACCCTTGACCTCCTTTATCGCGGGAATAGAGCATTGCCATGCCGTTGTTAAGGACGGCGACACTTTATGGCAGAAGGTCAGAGAGATTTAACGCTACCGCCCATTTCATATCGCTCGTGATAACGCCCAATTTCAAAAGTGGAGACTTGGGGCTTTGAGAATGGGCGACAAGCCGGCGATCTGAAAACCCATTTTTACCGTCTACACTGGAAATAACGCCCATTTTTGGGTGATCTGCACAGAAGTGTAAAATCTAGCCCTATATTTTATAATATTAATGCACAATGTAATATTAAAATTATGGGATATATTTTCAATTTGCTGCCAGGATATAAAAGGGCATTGCAGGTCGACTATCCATTATAGAAACTGTCTAATTTTCAGTTTCTTCGAGGTCAATGGACGTGAAATCTGTGTGATTTCTATAACGGGTGGTCGCTCCGCAATGTTACTGGACTACGAGTCCAGTCGCCTGAACTAATAATCCCAAGAGTTCAAATCCCATCATGGCAGTTTGAGAATTTGAATTCAGCTAAAAAAAAATTGGAAATAAAAAACTGGTACCAGTAAAAGTGACCATGAAGCTGTCGGATTGGCGTAAAAACCTAACTGGTTCACTAATGTCCTTTAGGGAAGGAAACCTGCCGTCTTTACCCAGTCTGGCCTATTTGTGACTCGAGTCACACACCAACGTGGTTAATTCTTAACTGCCATCGGAAGTGGCCAAGCAAGTCACTCAATTGAATCAAACCATTTCCAGTGGTTCAAGAAGAAGGCCCATCACTACCTCTTCAGGGCAACAAGGGATGGGCAATAAATGCCAGCAATGCCCACATCCCAAGAATTAATTAAAAAATGGACTTTTTGTCCTGGGCGTCAAGTAGAAAATCTACTCCTATATTTTTAATATTACAGCATAATATAATGAGAATGACTTCCATTAGATTCATATACGGTAAGATTTTAGAGGGATTTGGGCTGCCTATGTTGCTAGAACAGTTTAGGAACATAGGAACAGGAGTAGGCCATTCAGCCTCTTGAGCCTGTTCTGCCATTCAATTAGATCATGGCTGACCAGTATATCAACTCCATCTACCCGCCTTCGTTTCGGAACCCTTAATACCCTTACCTAACAAAAACTATCAATCTCAGTTTTGAAATTTTAAATTGACCCCCAGTCTCAACAGCTTTTCGGGAGAGTTCCAGAGTTCCAGTTTTGAAGAAAATTATTCTAAAAGTGTCAGGAAACATATTCCTCACACGCCCCTTTGTGTGAGGAAATATGTTTCCTGACACTTTTAGAATAATTTGCTTCAAAACTCAACTGAACAAGTGAGCTAAGTCTGGGTTGACACAGATGAATTTTCTGTTGCTGCACAGAAGTTTACAATGACTATTTTGGCTTTAATTTTCTTCATTGCGTTTTCCTTTTCCTTCGAGCTCCATTTCAAGCTTCTTTTTCTCTCTATCATTGAATTGTACCTGAAACTACTGCATTTTAGTGGCCTCTTTGTATTTTACCACAATTAACACGTGTAATCATTTTAATTTTCAGATAATGGTAGGCCAGATTGGACAAACTTGTGGGAGAGATTCAAATGATAGCTTTTATATTTACATCATTTGTTCAGATGAATGCAGTCAGGACAATTTAGCACATATTGTTTAAGGATTAGAAATGCATTAAAATTTTGAGCACGCTAATTTCATTAGATTCCTCGTAAATATATCTGAAAATTAATCCAGATATTATTGAACTTATAAGAGCAACTGATTATGGAACAAAACGACATATGTCTTAAAGGATTTGTATGCATATTATTGCAATATATATTATAAAATGTTTATTAACTGCAGATGAAATTAATAAGTATCCATACAAGAATATTTTTACAAATTCCTTTTTTAAACTGATCAACCTCAGTAGAGTTGGAGGTAAGGGGGCCAAAATTCAGGTCCCCAATAAGACCGGTTACCACCGGATTGCAGCGGCCATGCGAGTGGAGTCGAGCGGCCGCCAACTTCTGGTCCAATGGCCGCTGCCAGTGAAATTTAGTTAGGCCATTTTTCCGATGGTGCCAACTTCCGCCCCGATCGCCCCAGTTCCGCTGCGGTACTGTAGTTACGGCCATGATGACGCAATCATGGTGCGCACCACTGCCGCTCCGCCCCGCAACCCATATTCAGCTTTAAAAAGCCTAACTGCTTTCTGACGGTGCTCCCGATAGCTTTTTGTGTCAGAGCACTTTGCTGGGCTGCTCAAGACTGCCAGAGGAAGAGAAAGGAAATTTGGTGGAATCGGGATTTTTGTGCTGGAAAATTTTGCGACACTCTAAAAACTTGTTGGGAGTTCCAAAAACTGTTGAGGACTTCTGAAAACTTTTGGTGAATTCTGAAAAGTTTTGTTTTCTCCTCACCGTGATTAGCAGTGGCCTGGGGGCCTCATTCTGTTCTCCACAGAGGCCTCCTAGTGAGGGTTGAGCCTAAAGACACAATGGGCTCTATGTTACCAAGGTTGCACTTTGTCCACATTGTGTGAGGCAGGGAAGCACGCAGGAGAAGGCAGCGCCATCAGCAACAGGTCCAGAGGCAGCGGGCAAGGGAGGCAGCAGCCATGGCAGCCCAACAGGGAGATGGCCACAGACCTCAACCCAGAGAGGTTGGCCAGGAAGGAGCTGGCATCAGCAGGAGGGTCCGGTATGCTGACCCCATGCACCAGATAGTGGGTGATGAGGCAGATGCTTGCCAGCTTCAGCCTGCAGAGCCTGAGGAGGAACAAGAACACGAGAAAAAAGGTAACATAGAAACATAAAAACATAGAAAATAGGTGCAGGAGTAGGCCATTCGGCCCTTCGAGCCTGCACCGCCATTCAATGAGTTCATGGCTGAACATGCAACTTCAGTAGCCCATTCCTGCTTTCTCGCCATACCCCTTGATCCCCCGAGTAGTAAGGACTTCATCTAACTCCTTTTTGAATATATTTAGTGAATTGGCCTCAACAACTTTCTGTGGTAGAGAATTCCACAGGTTCACCACTCTCTGGGTGAAGAAGTTTCTCCTCATCTCGGTCCTAAATGGCTTACCCCTTATCCTTAGACTGTGACCCCTGGTTCTGGACTTCCCCAACATTGGGAACATTCTTCCTGCATCTAACCTGTATAAATCCGTCAGAATTTTAAACATTTCTATGAGATGCCCTCTTATTCTTCTGAACTCCAGTGAATACAAGCCCAGTTGATCCAGTCTTTCTTGATAGGTCAGTCCCGCCATCTCGGGAATCAGTCTGGTGAACCTTCGCTGCACTCCCTCAATAGCAAGAATGTCCTTCCTCAAGTTAGGAGACCAAAACTGTACACAATACCCCAGGTGTGGCCTCACCAAGGCCCTGTACAACTGTAGTAATACCTCCCTGCCCCTGTACTCAAATCCCCTCGCTATGAAGGCCAACATGCCATTTGCTTTCTTAACTGCCTGATGTACCTGCATTCCAACCTTCAATGACTGATGTACCAGGAGACCCAGGTCTCGTTGCACCTCCCCTTTTCCTAATCTGTCACCATTCAGATAATAGTCTGTCTCTCTGTTTTTACAACCAAAGTGGACAACCTCACATTTATCGACATTATACTTCATCAGTCATGTATTTGCCCACTCACTTAACCTATCCAAGTCACTCTGGAGCCTCATAGCATCCTCCTCGCAGCTCACACTGCCACCAAACTTAGTGTCATCTGCAAATTTGGAGATACTACATTTAATCCCCTCTTCTAAATCATTCATGTACAGTGTAAACAGCTGGGGCCCCAGCACAGAACCTTGCAGTACCCTACTAGTCACTGCCTGCCATTCTGAAAAGTACCCATTTACTCCTACTCTTTGCTTCCTGTCTGACAACCAGTTCTCAATCCATGTCAGCACACTACCCCCAATCCCATGTGCTTTAACTTTGCACATTAATCTCTTATGTGGGACCTTGTCGAAAGCCTTCTGAAAGTCCAAATACACCACATCAACTGGTTCTCCCTTGTCCACTCTACTGGAAACATCCTCAAAAAATTCCAGAAGATTTGTCAAGCATGATTTCCCTTTCACAAATCCATGCTGACTTGGACCTATCATGTCACCTCTTTCCAAATGCGCTGCTATGGCATCCTTAATAATTGATTCCATCATTTTACCCACTACCGATGTCAGGCTGACCGGTCTATAATTCCATGTTTTCTCTCTCCCTCCTTTTTTTAAAAAGTGGGGTTACATTGGCTATCCTCCACTCCATAGGAACTGATCCAGAGTCTATGGAATGTTGGAAAATGACTGTCAATGCATCTGCTATTTCCAAGGCCACCTCCTTAAGTACTCTGGGATGCAGACCACCAGGCTCTGGGGATTTATCGGCCTTCAATCCCATCAATTTACCCAACACAATTTCCCGACAAATGAGGATTTTTCTCAGTTCCTCCTTCTTACTAGACCCTCTGACCTCTTTTATATCCGGAAGGTTGTTTGTGTCCTCCTTAGTGAATACCGAACCAAAGTACTTGTTCAATTGGTCTGCCATTTCTTTGTTCCCAGTTATGACTTGCCCTGATTCTGACTGCAGTGGACCTACGTTTGTCTTCACTAATCTTTTTCTCTTTACATATCTATAGAAGCTTTTGCAGTCCATTTTAATGTTCCCTGCAAGCTTCCTCTCGTACTCTATTTTCCCTGCCCTAATCAAACGCTTTGTCCTCCTCTGCTGAGTTCTAAATTTCTCTCAGCCCCCTGGTTCGCTGCTATTTCTGGCCAATTTGTATGCCACTTCCTTGGCTTTAATATTATCACTGATTTCCCTTGATAGCCACGGTTGAGCCACCTTCCCTTTTTTATTTTTACACCAGACAGGGATGTACAATTGTTGTCGTTCATCCATGCGGTCTCTTTATGTCTGCCATTTCCCATCCACTGTCAACCGCTTAAGTATCATTCGCCAATCTATCCTAGCCAATTCACGCCTTATACCTTCAAAGTTACCCTTCTTTAAGTTCTGGACCATGGTCTCTAATTAACTGTTTCCTTCTCCATCCTAAAGTAGATTTCCACCATATTATGGTCACTCTGCCCCAAGGGGCCTCGCACAATGAGATTGTTAATTATTCCTCTCTCATTACACAACACCCAGTCTAAGATGGCCTCCCCCTAGTTGGTACCTCGACATATTGGTCGAGAAAATCATCCCTTATGCACTGCAGGAAATCCTCTCCACCGTATTGTTATCAGTTTGGTTAGCCCAATCTATATGCATATTAAAGTCACCCATGATAACTGCTGCACCTTTTTTGCATGCACCCCTAATTTCCTGTTTTATGCCCTCCCCAACATCACTACTACTGTTTGGAGGTCTGTACACAACTCCCACTAGCGTTTTCTGCCCTTTGGTATTCCGTAGCTCCACCCATACCGATTCCACATCATGCAAGCTAATGTCCTTCCTTACAATTGCATTAATTTCCTCTTTAACCAGCAATGCCACCCTGCCTTCTTTTCCTTTCTGTCTATCTTTCCTAAATGTTGAATACCCTTGGATGTTGAGTTCCCAGCCTTGGTCACCCTGGAGCCATGTCTCCGTGATGCCAACCACATCATCTCCGTTAACTGCTATCTGCACAGTTAATTCGTCCACCTTTTTCCGAATACTCCCCGCATTGAGGCACAGAGCTTTCAGGCTTGCCTTTTTATTACACTTTGACCCTTTAGAATTTTGCTGTAAAGTGGCCCTTTTTGTTTTTTGCCTTGGGTTTCTCTGCCCTCCACTTTTACTCATCTCCTTTCTGTCTTTTGCTTCTGTCTCCATTTTGTTTCCCTCTGTCTCCCTGCATTGGTTCCCATCCCTCTGCCATATTAGTTTAACTCCTCCCCAACAGCACTAGCAAACACTCCCCCAAGGACATTGGTTCCGGTCCTGCCTAGGTGCAGACCATCCGGTTTGTACTGGTCCCACCTCCCCCAGAACCGGTTCCAATGCCCCAGGAATTTGAATCCCTCCCTGCTGCACCACTGCTCAAGTCACGTATTCATCTGAGCTATCCTACAATTCCTACTCTGACTAGCACGTGGCACTGGTAGCAATCCCGAGATTACTACTTTTGAGTTCCTACTTTTTAATTTAGCTCCCAGCTCCTTAAATTCGCCTCGTAGGACGTCATCCTGTTTTTTACCTATATCATTGGTAGCAATGTGCACCACGACAACTGGCTGTTCACCCTCCCTTTTCAGAATGTCCTGCACCCGCTCCGAGACATCCTTGACCCTTGCACCAGGGAGGCAACATACCATGAGCCAGCTGCCCTCCGAGAGGCCCAGCACAGACCTGGGGGAAGGAAGCCCTACCGTTCAAGGGTGTACTGACATCAGTTTTCATTCCTGGAGCGAGGCGATGAGCAATGTCTGTGAAGGCTCAGATGTCGGAAGGAGAGAGCTATGCAATCTCCTGTGGGCAGATCTGCAACCTCAGACAAGGCTGAGGACAGTTGTCAGTGTGGAAACAAAAGTCACCACAGCACTGAACTTCTCTGCTTGTGGACCTTTTCAGTCTGCAACAGCAGACATTTCTAATATTTCACAGTTTTCTGCCCATCATTCCATCCGGTGTGTGATTAATACTCTGTAAGAGGAGTCCAATATATATCGTTCTTGATGACCAGGGAAAAGGAGGTGGAGCACCAGGCCTAATTTGTCCACATTGCAGGGTTCCCCAGGGTGCCATCGATTGCACACATGTCAGACTGAGGCCACCACAAATCCATGCTATTTTCATGAACAGAAAGGGGTTCTACTCCCTGAATGTTCAGTTGGTGTGCGACCACCAGTGCAGGATCATGGCAGTTGATGCCCGGTATCCAGGCAGCAGCCACAAATCCTTCATCCTGCGCCAGAGCAGTGTGCCCACCGTGTTCTCGGGCCCAAACCAAGATTGTGGATGGCTGCTTGGCAACAAGGGATATCCCCTGTGCACTTGGCTGCTGACTCCCCTTCGAAATCCCAGGACTGCTGCGGAACATTCCTACAATGACACTCATTCCGTCACCAGGTGCATAATTGAGCACTGCATCGGGATCCTCAAACAAAGGTTCCATTGCCTGGACCGCTCTGGTGGAGCATTGCAGTACTCGCCTGAGGGGGTCTCCATCTTCGTAGTCGTCTGCTGCATGCTTCACAACCTGGCAACCATGAGGGGCCAGCGCTGGAGGTCGATCCAGCAGTAGCACCTCAGGAGGTGGCGTAGCAGCAGGAGGAGGAGGCACAGGAGGAGGAGGAGCATGCACATCGCCAGCCACCCAGGAGGCATCGTCGTCATCACAAATCTGCAAGCGAACTGCAGACCCATCTCATTGCTGCTCGTTTCAGATCATTTAAAGCCCACATGACTCTTCAGCTTCACTTTTCCATGGCCATCCCAATGATACCTGTTATGTTTAGAATAACTCCACAAGACTGTATATCTTAAGCTCAAATTGTTGTGACCTTGGTCTCTTTATTGTAACTCCAGAGTGAGGAGGCAACATGGTAGATTGCCTTTTATACCTGCTTGCCCAGGGTGTGCAGGTGACCCTTGGGTCTCCCACAGGTGTGCCCCATGGTGGCTAGTCTTACACGTTGGTAATGTTTGCATACATAACATCATTCCCCCTCCCCAAAGTCTTATGTACAAGTTAATTACAAGTTGAGGCGATCCGGGGCTCTGCATTCCCGGGTTGATCGCCTGAGTTGAAGTCCTGGCATGGGTGAGTCGGTCGGATCATTGCTGCACTGCAGTGTGGCTGGTCTGATCGGACTGTCGGGCATGGTGGGTTCATCCTCATGGTTGACCGCGAGGTCGATTGCTGGTTGGGTGTGTGTGGGTGGCTCAATGATGGTCATGTCCTCTTCAAACTGTTCTTGGTTGTCAATGAACCACAGTTTGGTCTGATCCAAGTGCTTTCTGCACGTTTGTCCGTTCAAAAGTTTGACAACAAACACTCTATTCCCCTCCTTAGCTAACATAGTGCCAGCAACCCATTTGGGACCATGACTGTAATTAAGAACAAACACAGGATCATTAACTTCAATATCACGTGATACAGCCGTGCGATTGTGGTACATGTTATGCCGGTGATGCCGGCTTTCTACATGATAATTGAGATCCGGGAGGATTAAGGAGAGTCTGGTTTTGAGTGCTCTCTTCATTAGCAATTCTGCAGGGGGAACCCCGGTAAGCGAGTGGGGTCACGTGCGGTAGCTGAGCAGAATCCGAGATAGTGGGGTCTGTAGGGAACCATCCGTCATGCGTTTCAAGCTCTGCTTGATGGTTTGGACTGTTCTTTCCGCTTGACCATTGGATGCGGGCTTAAATGGCGCAGACCTGACATGCTTGATGCCATGTGGATCATAAACTCGTTGAATTCCGAGCTGGTGAAACATGGTCCATTGTCACTGACAAGGATGTCGGGCAAACCATGGGTGGCGAACATGGCTCGGAGGCTTTCAATGGTGGCAGTGACATGACGACATTATTATACATTCAATTCAATTAGAGTAAGCGTTCACTGCTACTAGGAACATCTTTCCCAGAAAGGGGCCAGAGAAATCTACGTGGACCCTTGACCACAGTTTGGAGGGCCATGACCACAGACTCAGTGGGGCCTCCCTTGGTGCATTGCTCAACTATGAGTAAGTGTTGCATTGGTATACGCATGAGTCAATGCTGGGCCACCAAACATGCGACCTGGCGATAGCCTTCATCATGACTATGCCTGGGTGGGTACTGTGAAGGTCGGGTATAAACGTTTCCCTACCATTTTTTGGCAAAATTACATGATTCCCCCATAGGAGGCAGTCTGAATGGATGGATATTACGTCCTTGCGTCGGTGGAACGGCTTAATTTCTTCTTGCATTTCCCCTGGGACCGCCGACCAGCTCCCATTGAAGACACAGCTTTTTACTAGTGATAGCATCGGGTCCTGGCTAGTCCATGTCCTGATCTGGCGAGTCATGACAGGTGACCCCTCGCTCTCAAAAGCATCCATTACAAGGAGCAAGTCTGTGGGTTGCGCCATTTCCACCCCTGTTGGGCAATGGTAGCCGACTGAGGACATCAGCACAGTTCTCAGTGCCTGGTCTGTGGTGGATTACATAATCATACGCAGATAACATTAGTGCCCATCTTTGGATGAGGGACGAAGCATTGATGTTAATATCTTTGCTTTCTGAGAACAACAAAATGAGAGGCTTGTGGTCGGTTTCGAGCTCGAACCGGAGCCCACATAGGTATTGGTGCATTTTCTTAACTCCGTATACGCATGCTAATGCTTCTTTTTCAACCATACTGTAGGCTCTTTCAGCCTTAGATAAGCTTCTGGATGCATATGCAACCGGTTGCAGTTTGCCTGACCTATTGACTTGCCATAACCCCGTACGAAGATGCATCACAAGCTAGTACGAAACATTTACACGGGTCATACAATATAAGTAACTTAATCGAACATAGCAGGTCTCTGGCCTTGTTAAAGGCTGTCTCTTGAGCTTTACCCCAAACCTAGTCGTCACCCTTGCATAGCAATAAATGCAATGTTTCAAGCAAAGTGCTCAACCCCGGTAGAAAGTTACCAAAATAGTTGAGGAGTCCCAGGAACGAACGCAGCTCCATCACATTCTGTTGTCTGGGTGCATTCTTGATGGCCTCCGTCTTGGAGTCGATGGGTCTGATACCGTCCGCCGCAATCTTTCTCCCCAGAAATTCGATCTCTGGCGTCAGGAAAACAGACTTGGAGCGTTTCAACCTGAGTCCCACTCTGTCCAGTCGCTTAGAACCTCTTCCAGTTTGTGCAAGTGTTCGGCGGTGTTGCGGCCAATGATCAAGATGTCATCTTGCAACACCACGGTGTGTGGAACCAATTTCAGCAGACTCTCCATGTTCATCTGGAAGATGGCTGCCGCCAAAAGAATCCCAAAGGGGCATCTGTGGTATATGAACAGTCCTCTGTGTGTGTTGATGCATGTCAATTTTTTCGAAGGTTCAGCCAACTCCTGTGTCATGTAAGCAGAGGTTAGGTCCAGCTTGGTGAACGACTTCCCCCCTGCTAGCGTTGCAAATAGGTCATCCACTTTGGGTAGTGGATACTGGTCCTGTAACGAGACTCGGTTGATCGTTACCTTGCAGTCCTCGCAGATTCTGACCGTCCCATCGCTCTTCAACACCAGGACAATTGGATTGGCCCACTCATTGAACTCGACTGGCGATATGATCCCTCTCATTGAAGTTTGTCCAGCTTGATCTCGACTTTCTCTCGCATCATGTATGGAACCGCTCGGGCCTTGTGATGAACGGGTTGTGCATCAGGGACGAGATGGATCTGCACTTTGGCACCTGTGAAGTTGCCGATGCCTGGCTCAAATAACAACGGGAATTTGTTTAGCATTTGGGCGCACGAGGCGTCATCCTCCAAAGACAGTGCTTTGGTGTCATCCCAGTTCCATCGGATCTTTCCGAGCCAGCTTTTGCCAGACAGCGTTGGGCCACCACCTGGTACAATCCATAGTGGTAAATCATGCACAGCTCCATCATACGATACCTTCACTGCCGCACTGCCAATGACTGGTATGAGCTCTTTGGTGGTAAGTGCACAACTTGGTGTGGATCGGGCTTAGTTTTGGCCTTTGTGCCTTGTTGCCCCACAGTTTCTCAAAAGCCTTCTGGCTCATAATTGACTGACTCACCCCTGTGTCCAATTCCATGGAAACTGGAATGCCATTTAATTTAACTTTTTACATTATCAGAGGGCTTTTGGTGGTGAAGGTGTGTACCCCATACACTTCCTCTTCAGCCTCGGTTTGAGTTGCCTCGGTTACTCATTCAGCGTGATCTGTGCCGGATCGATCATCCTCTGCTGACTTTGCCATGTGGTGAGTCGCAGCACGTCTGCACATTCGCTGGAGGTGCCCCATTGTCCACAGCCCTTGCACACGTAGTGCTTGAATCGACATTGATGGGATCGATGATTACCCCCGCAGCGCCAACATGGTGCTAATGGATTCGCATTCACGCCCCATGGTGGACTCTGAGTCATCCTAGGTCTGGCCTCTGCAGGCGTGTAGGCCCTGCCATGTACAGTTCTGCCTGCAGAAGGCATTCTTTTATGCACAGTACTTGCCGATGAGTTCCGATGCTGCAGTGATATCTGTTTAATGTTATCGTTAGTGGAAAAAAAAAGCCTGGGATATCATGATGGCCTTGCTCAGATCTAGGGATTCGGCAGATAGCAGTTTGTGAAGAATGACCTCATGCCTGATTTCAAGCACGAAAAAGTCCCCCAAAAATCCAGCAAATACGCACGGTCTCGCAAGGCGTCTTAGGTCGGCGACATAACTTGCCACGTCCTGACCCTTGGACTAGTGGTGTGTATAAAAGCGATACTTGGCCATCAAGATGCTCTCCTTCGGCTTGAGGTGTTCCCGAACCAGTGTGCACAACTCTTCATATGTCTTGTCCGTTGGTTTCGGCGGTGCTAGCAGATTTTTGATGAGGCCATACATTGTGGACCCGCAAACGGTGAGGAGAATCACCCTGCGCTTGATCGTGGTTTCTTCCTTTTCCAGCTCGTTGGCCTCGCAGTACTTGTTAAAATGCTCAACGAAGGCTTCCCAATCATCACCCTCAACAAATCTCTCAAGAAAACCAATGGCAGCCATGACTGCGTCAAAGTTTGTGATCTGTTACTCGTCGCCAATTGTTCCGTTTAG
Source organism: Pristiophorus japonicus (assembly GCF_044704955.1). Lineage (NCBI taxonomy): Eukaryota > Metazoa > Chordata > Chondrichthyes > Pristiophoridae > Pristiophorus > Pristiophorus japonicus. Next base: position 241,989,799 of record NC_091977.1, on the reverse strand, counting down.
AGTAACTCCACAAGACTGTATATCTCAAGCTCAAACTGTTGTGACCTTGGTCTCTTTATTGTAACTCCAGAGTGAGGAGGCAACATTGTAGACTGCCTTTTATACCTGCTTGCCCAGGGTGTGCAGGTGACCCTTGGGTGGCAAGTCTTACATGTTGGTAATGTTTACATACATAACAATACCCTTCATACATCATTTCCCACCGTCAAATGATTCACCTGCCCAGATATAGAAACACAAAATAAAGATTTATGACATCATAAAAAACAGCACTGCAAAAAAATAACACAACATCATTTCTCATCCTTGTGCATTTCCTTATAACCCCTCTTACACAAACCTATCCTACTACTACGCCGCAATGTTTCCCCTGTGGCTGCATCATGGGCCTGGGAAGGCTGCTGTGTTTCCTGGAAGGGCCAGCTGGAGACTGGTCAGCACCCTCCTGCGAGGGTTCAGTCTGCCTAGGCTCAGACGACTCCATACCTGGAGCACATCATCAGGATCCTGGTCTGAGGAGCCTACGTCACTCTCCGGGTGTGGCACATTACCACCAACACCAGTCTGAGGGAGGTCAGATCGATGCTGTGGCACTACACCGGAAGGTCCCCGATGGCCCGTAGTGGACCCAGCCACGAAAGAAACACTTAGGTGTCGGGTGGCATCCAGCTGAGACTGCATGAGAGCAGCCACAATCTCAAAGCCATCAGAGATGACAGCAATAAAGACGCTCTGTGGCCTGTTGCCCAGTGTGCATAAGAGCATTTTGAGCTTCCAGGGCCCCGGCCATCCTCTCCAGTCCAGCACCGATATACTTGTTCACTTGCGCCTGTGCTGTAATGGCAGCTGACACATCACTTACCAGTTGCAGCATTATAGCTGGATCTGTGCGGTCACTCTGGGAGTCCACCATCGCTTGCACACTGGCAATGATGGGCTCCATGGTGTGCACAGAACTGTCGACAATGCAGGAGGCGGACTCCTCCACGGTCCCGACCACTTCCGACAGCCTCTCCAGCACCCGTGCCAGTGCCCCCAACAACTGGGAATGCATGGCCTCCACATCGTAAGCCCCAACATCGATGGGCTCATCTGAGTGCTCCTCAGCAGAACTTTGGTGCAGACTCGCCCCCCGGAGAGATGGTACCTGAGGTTCCCTCTGCCTATCACCATGCTGCAGCCCGCTAGGACCCGATGCAACACCCAGTGCAGACCACTCTGCTATCTGGACTAAATCTGACGGCGGCTCCCGGTATCTGAGCTGGCGCGTGTAAGTGAAAGCAGTGACGCGGTGCTGACAGCAGTGTCCCCCTCATCCTCTGTCTCATTGGAGCCAACAGTGACCCCTTGGTCCTCTGACTCATCGGAGTGGTCGCCAACAGATGAAGAGGACTCCAGCATGTCATGTAGGCTCGAGGCCACAATGCCCTCTAGGATGTCAGCATCCCCAGGGCATTGTGGCCCCTCAAGGCTGCCCTCCAGGCCTCGCCTCGCACTCTCCATTTCATCATTACCTCCCTGGTCTCGGCTTTCACTGACGTCAAGACTGTCATCAGTCATTTCCCTCCCACGTGCACCCCCAGTGCTAGGACCCGCTCGCTGGCTGTCAATGGACCTCTCATCTGCAAGCATAAATGGCACAAGGGATGCCATGAGGGGGCGGTAGGGGATTGATGCATGGAGGCTGCAACCAGCACACTTTCAGAAGGACAGGCACAGTAGGTGCTGCTGCTTTCAGGGAGAGGTAGCATGAAAGGAGGGCCTCACTTATCCATGCTGCCCACAGAGGGATAGGCATCATCAGTATCGATGGCCACAGGGAAGGCAGCATGTCTGCCCACGAGTGCCTCTACCCTCTCCTCCAAGGGTGTGAGGAGTTGCATAAGAACATAAGAATATAAGAAATAGGAGCAGGAGTAGGCCACCTGGCCCCTCGAGCCTGCTCCACCCTTTAATAAGATCATGACTGATCTGATCATGGACTCAGCTCTACTTCCCTGCCCGCTCCCCATAAGCCTTTATTCCCTTATCACTCAAAAATCTGTCTATCTCTGCCTTAAATATATTCAATGACCCAGCCTCCACACCTCTCTCGAGCAGAGAATACCATAGATTTACAACCCTCTGAGAGAAGAAATTCCTCCTCATTGCAGTTTTAAATGGGCGGCCCCTTATTCTGAGACTATGTCAACTAGTTTTAGTTTCCCCTATGAGTGGAAATATTCTCTCTGCATCCACCTTGTTGAGCCACCTCATTATCTTATGTTTCGATAAGATCACCTCTCATTCTTCTGAGCTCCAATGAATATAGGCCCAACCTACTCAACCTATCTTTATAAGTCAATCCCCTGATCTCCGGAATCAACCTAGTGAACCTTTTCTGAACAGCCTCCAATGCAAATATATCCTTCCTTAAATACGGAGACCAAAACTGTACACCGTACTCTAGGTGTGGCCTCACCAATACCCTGTACAGTTGTAGCAGGACTTCTCTGCTTTTATACTCCATCCCCCTTGCAATAAAGGCCAATTTTATATATCTCATCCATATGCTACCCCTTGGTGACATCATCCGAAAACACGGAGTCAGTTTCCACATGTACACAAATGACACACAGCTCTACCTCTCCACTACTTCTCTCGACCCGTGCTTGGTATCTAAATTGTCAGATTGTTTGTCTGACATCCAGTACTGGAAGAGCAGAAATTTTCTCCAATTAAATATTGGGAAGACAGAAGCCATTATCTTTGGTGCCCGCCATATATTTTGTTGCGAGTTATGAAAAATCTCCTTAAATGTCTGCCACTGCTCATCAACCTTTCCATACGTTAATCTATATTCCCAGTCCACTTTAGCCAACTCTGCCCTCATCTTTGTAGTTTCCTTTATTTAAGCTTAGCCGGCAAAACATAGAATGGTGGCTGAGTAGCAGTGTCATGAGGCCTCAAAAATGAGTGCATGTGATATCTTCACAGAGCACAAGCACACACAGCTTCCAACATGGCAGGCAGCTCTCTCGGAAGCCTCCGGAAATCTGCCTGGTTCTGTTTAATGATAAACTCTGCAATTGCAGTACACAATACGTCCACATCCATAGTGTGCAGCTACAAACATTACAAGCTTACAGACATTACACTTCTCCCTCCTTAATGAAGAAGTTATTACAACAAACATCATACATAACTTTCATGTTTATACATAACACAGGATATAAACTTATTTTTTTTCCATATTTACAAATTTAACTTTACCACTTGTTTTCTGTTTCAAAGAGGATACCTTCGTTCTCGAACAGAACCTTCCAAACATGGTGTTGAATCTAAACACAATCGAGGCTCATCCTGAGGAATGTTTTCCTCCACGGAATTTCCTTGATTTTCATTTGAACTCACTCTAACTTCAGGCTCTTTGTTTTCCTGACTCGGACTCAGACTTTCATTCTGATTCTCTCCTGGATTTGTTTCCACTAGAAACATAGAAACATAGAAACATAGAAAATAGGTGCAGGAGCAGGCCATTCAGCCCTTCTAGCCTGCACCGCCATTCAATGAGTTCATGGCTGAACATGAAACTTCAGTACCCCCTTCCTGCTTTCTCGCCATAACCCTTGATCCCCCGAGTAGTAAGGACTTCATCTAACTCCCTTTTGAATATATTTAGTGAATTGGCCTCAACTACTTTCTGTGGTAGAGAATTCCACAGGTTCACCACTCTCTGGGTGAAGAAGTTTCTCCTCATCTCGGTCCTAAATGGCTTACCCCTTATCCTCAGACTGTGACCCCTGGTTCTGGACTTCCCCAACATTGGGAACATTCTTTCTGCATCTAACCTGTCTAAACCCGTCAGAATTTTAAACGTTTCTATGAGGTCCCCTCTCATTCTTCTGAACTCCAGTGAATACAAGCCCAATTGATCCAATCTTTCTTGATAGGTCAGTCCCGCCATCCCGGGAATCAGTCTGGTGAACCTTCGCTGCACTCCCTCAATAGCAAGAATGTCCTTCCTCAAGTTAGGAGACCAAAACTGTACACAATACTCCAGGTGTGGCCTCACCAAGGCCCTGTACAACTGTAGCAACACCTCCCTGCCCCTGTATTCAAATCCCCTCGCTATGAAGGCCAACATGCCATTTGCTTTCTTAACCGCCTGCTGTACCTGCATGCCAACCTTCAATGACTGATGTACCATGACACCCAGGTCTCGTTGCACCTTCCCTTTTCCTAATCTGTCACCATTCAGATAATAGTCTGTCTCTCTGTTTTTACCACCAAAGTGGATAACCTCACATTTATCCACATTATACTTCATCTGCCATGCATTTGCCCACTCACCTAACCTATCCAAGTCACTCTGCAGCCTAATAGCATCCTCCTCGCAGCTCACACTGCCACCCAACTTAGTATCATCCGCAAATTTGGAGATACTGCATTTAATCCCCTCGTCTAAATCATTAATGTACAATGTAAACAGCTGGGGCCCCAGCACAGAACCTTGCGGCACTCCACTAGTCACTGCCTGCCATTCTGAAAAGTACCCGTTTACTCCTACTCTTTGCTTCCTGTCTGACAACCAGTTCTCAATCCACGTCAGCACACTACCCCCAATCCCATGTGCTTTAACTTTGCACATTAATCTCTTGTGTGGGACCTTGTCGAAAGCCTTCTGAAAGTCCAAATATACCACATCAACTGGTTCTCCTTTGTCCACTTTACTGGAAACATCCTCAAAAAATTCCAGAAGATTTGTCAAGCATGATTTCCCTTTCACAAATCCATGCTGACTTGGACCTATCATGTCACCATTTTCCAGATGCACTGCTATGACATCCTTAATAATTGATTCCATCATTTTACCCACTACTGAGGTCAGGCTGACCGGTCTATAATTCCCTGTTTTCTCTCTCCCTCCTTTTTTAAAAAGTGGGGTTACATTGGCTACCCTCCACTCCATAGGAACTGATCCAGAGTCAATGGAATGTTGGAAAATGACTGTCAATGCATCCGCTATTTCCAAGGCCACCTCCTTAAGTACTCTAGGATGCAGGCCATCAGGCCCTGGGGATTTATCTGCCTTCAATCCCATCAATTTCCCCAACACAATTTCCCGACTAATAAAGATTTCCCTCAGTTCCTCTTCCTTACTAGACCCTCTGACCCCTTTTATATCCGGAAGGTTGTTTGTATCCTCCTTAGTGAATACCGAACCAAAGTACTTGTTCAATTGATCCGCCATTTCTTTGTTCCCCGTTATGACTTCCCCTGATTCTGACTGCAGGGGACCTATGTTTGTCTTCACCAACCTTTTTCTCTTTACATACCTATAGAAACTTTTGCAATCCGCCTTAATGTTCCCTGCAAGCTTCTTCTCGTACTCCATTTTCCCTGTCCTAATCAAACCCTTTGTCCTCCTCTGCTGAGTTCTAAATTTCTCCCAGTCCCCAGGTTCGCTGCTATTTCTGGCCAATTTGTATGCCACTTCCTTGGCTTTAATACTATCCCTGATTTCCCTAGATAGCCACGGTTGAGCCACCTTCCCCTTTTTATTTTTACGCCAGACAGGAATGTACAATTGTTGTACTTCATCCATGCGGTCTCTAAATGTCTGCCATTGCCCATCCACAGTCAACCCCCTAAGTATCATTCGCCAATCTATCCTAGCCAATTCTCGCCTCATACCTTCAAAGTTACCCTTCTTTAAGTTCTGGACCATGGTCTCTGAATTTACTGTTTCATTCTCCATCCTAATGCAGAATTCCACCATATTATGGTCACTCTTCCCCAAGGGGCCTCGCACAATGAGATTGCTAATTAATCCTCTCTCATTACACAACACCCAGTCTAAGATGGCCTCCCCCCTAGTTGGTTCCTCAACATATTGGTCTAGAAAACCATCCCTTATGCACTCCAGGAAATCCTCCTCCACCGTATTGCTTCCAGTTTGGCTAGCCCAATCTATGTGCATATTAAAGTCACCCATTATAACTGCTACACCTTTATTGCATGCACCCCTAATTTCCTGTTTGATGCCCTCCCCAACATCCCTATTACTGTTTGGAGGTCTGTACACAACTCCTACTAACGTTTTTTGCCCTTTGGTGTTCTGCAGCTCTACCCATATAGATTCCACATCATCCAAGCTAATGTCTTTCCTAACTATTGCATTAATCTCCTCTTTAACCAGCAATGCTACCCCACCTCCTTTTCCTTTTATTCTATCCTTCCTGAATGTTGAATACCCCTGAATGTTGAGTTCCCAGCCCTGATCATCCTGGAGCCACGTCTCCGTAATCCCAATCACATCATATTTGTTAACATCTATTTGCACAATTAATTCATCCACCTTATTGCGGATACTCCTTGCATTAAGACACAAAGCCTTGGATTGGATTTAGGATTTGCTACTGGTATATCAAAACTATCTGATGAGTCAGAAATAATTGAGTCATTCCCACCTTCAACTCCTTCCATGTCTGTAGGTAAAATAAGAACAAACCTAACCTGTCCATTATCAAACATCTTTACCAAATATGTGCGAGGATCACATATCTTCACCACTCTTCCTGGTAATCACTTTAACCATTTATGGTGATGGTTCTTCACTCTCACCTTCTGGTTTAATTTCACACTTCTCTCTTTTACTCTACCTCTATCATGATTCTCTTTCTGTCTTAATTGTGTCTCTTTTACAGACTGTGCCAAATTTGGCTTTAACAACGAGAATCTGGTTCATGGCTGTCGTTTGAGAAACAATTCTGCTGGTGTTCTACCAGTAGTTGTATGAGGAGTATTTCGATATCTAATCAAAAAATTAGCCAATTTGTGATCCAATGACAACTGTCGTTTCCTTGGATTTGGATCTAACATTTGTTTTATGAGGGCACATTTTACAATTTGTACAGTGCGCTCTGCTGCACCATTCAAAGCAGGATGGTATGGTGGAACCTTGGTATGTTTCGCACCATTTTTGCTCGTGAATTCTTCTGAACAAAATTGTGGTCCATTATCCAAAACAATCTCTTCAGGGAGGCCAAATGAAGAAAATAATTTTCGTAAAATGTCCAATGTTTTACTTGTTGTTATTTTCCACATTGGAAACACCTCAACCCACTTCGAATGGCTATCAATCACAATGAACAATTGTTGTCCTTCTAACTCAGCAAAATTACCTTTGCCACACCCTGGGAGACCATTTCCATGGCTGTAATGGTACTGGTGGTGGTTGCTTGCTTACCGATTGACATGTCGTACACTAACACACGGTGTACTCTATATCTTTATCAAGACCTGGGCACCATAAATAACTGCGTGCAAAACTCTTGGTCAAGCACATTCCCAGGTGCTGGTCATGGAAGTCTCCGAATAATTTGAACCTGAATTTATTTGTTATAACCACTCTTGCACCCCACATGGCACAATCTTTATCGACTGATAATTCATTCCTACGAATGAAGAATGGATGTGTATCTTTGTCTGTTACCTGGTTTGGCCATCCATTTGCAATATAATCATACACCTTTGACATCACTGGATCACATTTGGTTGCTCTACCAATCTCTTCAGCTGTGACTGGCAGTTCATCAATGTATGAAAAATAAAACACTTCTTCCCTATCGGGTGTAACTTGTGATGGGGAAGGCAATCTAGACATTGCATCAGCATTACTGTGACCAGCTGATCGTCTTTATTCAATATCATATGTATATGCTGACAAAATCAAAGCCCATCTCTGCATTCGGGCTGCAGTTAATGTTGGAACTGGGGACTTTGGATGGAGGATTGCTGTTAGGGGCTTATGGTCCGTAACGATGGTAAACTTACGACCATACAAGTATTTGTGAAACTTCTTGACCCCAAAAATTAATGCCAAAGCTTCCCTTTCAATTTGCGCATAATTACTCTCACTGGCACTGAGAGTGCATGAAGCAAAAGCAATTGGTCTCTCCTCCCCACTACTTAATACATGAGAGATCACTGCCCCAACTCCATATGGAGAGGCATCACATGCTAGCTTAATCTCCCTAGATATGTCATAGTGAACTAACATGGTGCTCTCTACCAATTTGCTTTTACACTCATTGAATGCTGTATCGCATTCTTTTGACCACTTCCAATGGACCTGTTTTTTCAAAAGTTCATTCAGTGGATGTAATACTGTAGCCAAATTTGGTAGGAACTTCCCATAATAGTTCAGAAGACCCAGGAATGAATCAAGTTCAGTGACATTCCTGGGAGTGGGTGCATTTCTGATCGTATCCAATTTTTCCATGGTTGGATGTAAACCACCTTTGTCTACTCTGTACTCTAAGTACTCCACTGAGTTTTTAAATAACTCACATTTACGAGCAGACACTCATACTCTGTGCTTCTCTAGCCGTTTGAGGACTTCATTCAATATGTTATTATGAAATTGCCTATTTGGTGCTGAAATTATTATGTCATCCAAATAACATACTACCCCTTCAATACCTTGCAAAATCTGGCTCATCACCTCTTGGAATATGGCAGGAGTGGCAGACACTCCAAACGATAGCCTATTAAATTGATATCGGCCTCGATGAGTATTTATAGTCAAACATGACTTAGACTCCTCATCTAGTTCAAGCTGTAAGTAGGCATTCGTAATCCAGTTTTGAGACGACCTGACCATCTGTCAGTGTTGTGAACAAATCTTCTAAATTCGGCAATGTATTGGAGACATTACCCTCTGGAACCTGGTTTACGGTTACTTTATAATCACCACACAATCTTACCTTCCCATCGGACTTAAGTACAACAACTTGATCTATCTTACAAATAATGTTCTCAGTCTCTAGTCTTTGGAGTTCTTGCTCAGCGTTCTCCTTGAGTGCATATGGTACGGAACGTGGCTTGTAGTAAACCGATCTAGCGTCCTTCTGTACCTGACACTCGCCTTGAAGCCTTGGATTGGACTGCCCGTTTCGCAGAACACCTTCGAATACTTCTTGATAACCTCATCCGTTGATGAAAATCTCGCTTCCACACAGAAAATCTTACTCCAATCCAGCTTCAGTGAGCTCAACCAATTTCTTCCTAGTAAGGCAGGCTTGTCTCCTTTCACTACTATTAGAGGCAAGTTCTGAAAATGATTTTTGTATTTCACCGGTACGGTGATACGATCTACCACAAAAATTTTCTTTCCGAGTAGCCTCGCAGCTCTATCTTTGATTTCTCCAGTTGGAAATCCCGCAATTTGTCGAGGTATAGTGACTCCGGTACTACACTCACAGATGCACCCGTGTCAATTTCCATTGGTATCTTGAATCCCGCAACATCTATGTGGATTTTGATACTTTCTGAATCGCTGTCTGTTAACCTCGTGCTCCTGATGATGTGTAACTCTAACATCTCCTCGTCTTGTTGTTGTTCTTCCATGCTATGTAGTCTCTTGAGATTTCTACTCATAGCTTTGAACGCTGGACTCATAGCTTTGAAAGCTGGCTAACCCTTCAGTCGGCATGCCTTCGCAAGATGCCCAGTCTTTCTGCAGAAGAAACACTCTGCCTTCACGTATGGGCAACTTTGAGCAATGTGTTGTCCCAGGCACGTATAGCATGACTTCGATGCTCTGTGAGAATTTCCAGTTTCTGAGATTTTGGGCCCCCACCGTCTTTTACCTTGAACCTGCAGGTGATTTACCTCGGTTAACTGATGACCGTAATTATTATTTAATTCTCGGGAATATTGTTCGGAATGCCCACCGACCTTGCTGTCTGATGAGCAATCTCAAAAGTCAAGTCATCCGTCGTCAATAACTTCCTTCTGATCGCATCATTTATTACCCCACAAACAAAATGATCCCGTAATGCGTGGTTTTGAATGTTTCCAAAATTATAGTGCATCGATAGCTTTTTTAATGCTACGATGTAATCACTGATATTGTAATCAGCCTTCTGATTCCGAATCCCAAAACGTTAGCTTTCAGCAATTTCTAACAGTTTGGGATTATCGTGCTGCTCCAGCTTCATTAAAATCTCTTTAAGCATTGTGTTAGGCACAAGCAGATTTACAAGGGTTTCATATAATGCCGGACGCACCTCCGATAAGAAGATTGTTTTCTTACGTTCCAACACAGCCCGGTTCTGGACTGCATTGTCTGGAACTTCGATTATGTTATTTGCAGTGAAATACATTTCTAACCGATCCACATATACTTTAAAACATTCATGGTCATGTCTATATTCCCCCAAATGTCCGATTACACCTGCCATTTTAATCTCTAGCTGTTCACACCGTGTGCCGTATTTTACCTCGGATGTTGTAGCTTTTTCCAAAGACAGAAACTTCCAAAGTCTCTCTGTCGGCTGGCTGAATCCTTCACCAACAAAATTTAAGCTTTAAATCATCCTAAAAATCCCATCTCGCCGCCAAATGTGATATCTTCACAAAGCATAAGCACACAAAGCTTCCAACATGGCAGGCAGCTCTCTAGGATGCCTCCGGAAATCTGCCTGGTTCTGTTTAATGATTAACTCTGCAATTGCAGTACACAATACATCCACATCCTTAGTGTGGAGCTACAAACATTACAAGCTTACTGACATTACAGTGCACATGTGTGTCCCTGAAATGCAGCTGTAACTGTGACATGAAAGGGAGCCTCCATTGCAAGAACGCATACATATATATACAGGTCTTAACAGTGAAATGTTGCATCAGTGACTACATAGTGAAGGTGGGAAATAAGAAAAGGATGAAGGAGAGGCTCACAGATGGAAAGTAAGCAGTTGATGGAACAGATACTCACTTTCATTTGATGAATGATGTCGTTCAGCTTTTTTCTGCACTGGGTAGCGGTCTGGTCATGAATGGAGGACCCTGAGACCTCTTCAGCAATCTACCTCCAGGCTTTGGTAAAAACTTCCCAAGTAAGTCTGCCTGCTTCGGGGTACAACATTCACCTCCTTTCCTCCACAGCCTCCATGGGTTTCTCCAGTTCTCTGTCAGAAAACCAGGATGCCCTCCTCGCGACACCTCCAGCAGCTCTACCAGCCATGTCCTCCAGTCAATCGCCTTCCGCTTTAGGGACTAGCTGTAAACCCTGGCCTTTAAGAAGGCCAGGGAGCAGCTGGCTCATTAGGAGCTCATCAAGACAAGGTGAATTTCTCCATGGAAACACCGCTCCAATCTACTGACCAACACTGCTGCAAAGTCCCGATTTCCACCGGCCAATACCGCTTGGCGCCATTTTTCCCCAAAAATCTGTGAATTTCGGTCGGATTTCCCACTCAAAGGTTCCGGCAACAATGGAGCCCAAAAAGCGGTAGGTGTGCCCCGTTTTGGGCGGACCTGAATTTCAACCCCAAGCTTAGGACGTTTCATGAACAGTGGCATACATTTAAGGAGATATTTCACAACTCTCAAGAAAAATATATTCCAGTGAGGAGGAAAGGGTGTAAAAGAAAAGATAGCCATCCATGGCTAACTAAAGAAATAAAGAAAGGTATCCAATTAAAAACAAGGGCATACAAAGTGGCCAAAACTAGTGGGAGTACAGAAGATTGGGAAGCTTTTAAAAGCCAGCAAAGAATGACTAAAAAAATGATTAAGAAAGGGAAGATAGACTATGAAAGTAAACTAGCATGAAATATAAAAATAGATAGCAAGAGTTTCTATAGGTGTATAAAAAGGAAAAGACCCTAACTATTTACAATCTATATTGATGACTTGGAAGAAAGGACCGAGTGTAACGTAGCCAAGTTTTCTGACGATTCAAAGATGAGAGAAAAAGCAATGTGTGAGGAGGACACAAAAAACCTGCAAAAGGACATAGACAGGCTAAGTGAGTGGGCAACAATTTGGCAGAAGGAGTATAATGTTGGAAAGTGTGAAGTTATGCACTTTGGCAGAAAAAAATCAAAGAGCAAGTTATTATTTAAATGGAAAAAAATTGCAAAGTGCTGCAGTACAGCGGGATCTGGGGGTACTTGTTCATGAAACACAAAAGGATAGTATGGAGGTACAGCAAGTGATCAGGAAGGCCAATGGAATCTTGGCCTTGATTACAAGAGGGATGGAGTATAAGAACATAAGAACATAAGAATTAGGAACAGGAGTAGGCCATCTAGCCCCTCGAGCCTGCTCTGCCATTCAACAAGATCATGGCTGATCTGGTCGTGGACTCAGTTCCACTTACCCGCCCTCTCCCCGTAACCCTTAATTCCCTTATTGCTTAAAAATCTATCTATCTTTGACTTGAAAACATTCAATGAGCCAGCCTCAACTGCTTCCTTGGGCAGAGAATTCCACAGATTCACAACCCTCTGGGAGAAGAAATTCTTTCTCAACTCGGTTTTAAATTGGCTCCTCCGTATTTTGAGGCTGTGCCCCCTAGTTCTAGTCTCCCCTACCAATGGAAACAACCTCTCTGCCTCTATCTTGTCTATCCCTTTCATGATTTTAAATGTTTCTATAAGATCACCCCTCATCCTTCTGAACTCCAAGGAGTAAAGACCCAGTCTACTCAATCTATCATCATAAGTTAACCCCCTCATTTCTCGAATCAGCCGAGTGAATCGTCTCTGTACCCCTTCCAAAGCTAGTATATCCTTCCTTAAGTAAGGTGACCAAAACTGCACGCAGTACTCCAGGTGCGGCCTTACCAATACCTTATACAGTTGCAGCAACACCTCCCTGCGTTTGTACTCCATCCCTTTCGCAATGAAAGCCAACATTCCATTTGCCTTCCTGATTACCTGCTGCACCTGCAAACTAACCTTTTGGGATTCATGCACAAGGACCCCCAGGTCCCTCTGCACCACAGCATGTTGTAATTTCTCCCCATTCAAATAATATTCCCTTTTATTGTTTTTTTTCCCAAGGTGGATGACCTCACTTTCCGACATTGTATTCCATCTGCCAAACCTTAGCCCATTCGCTTAACCTATCCAAATCTCCTTGCAGCTTCTCTGAGTCCTCTACACAACCCGCTTTCCCACTAATCTTAGTGTCATCTGCAAATTTTGTTGCACTCTGTCCCCTCTTCTAGGTCATCTATGTATATTGTAAACAGTTATGGTCCCAGTACTGATCCCTGTGGCACACCACTAACCACTGATTTCCAACCGGAAAAGGACCCATTTATCCCGACTCTCTGCTTTCTGTTCGTCAGCCAATTCTCTATCCATGCTAATACATTTCCTCTGACTCCGCGTACCTTTATCTTCTGCAGTAACCTTTTGTGTGGCACCTTATCGAATGCCTTTTGGAAATCTAAATACACCACATCCATCGGTACACCTCTATCCACCATGCTCGTTATATCCTCAAAGAATTCCAGTAAGTTAGTTAAACATGATTTCCCTTTCATGAATCCATGCTGCGTCTGCTTGATTGCACTATTCCTATCCAGATGTCCCGCTATTTCTTCCTTAATGATAGTTTCAAGCATTTTCCCCACTACAGATGTTAAACTAACCGGCCTCTAGTTACCTGCCTTTTGCCTGCCCCCTTTTTTAAACAGAGGCATTACATTAGCTGCTCTCCAATCTGCTGGTACCTCCCCAGAGTCCAGAGAATTTTGGTAGATTATAACAAATGCATCTGCTATAACTTCCGCCATCTCTTTTAATACCTTAGGATGCATTTCATCAGGACCAGGGGACTTGTCTACCTTCAGTCCCATTGGTCTGTCCAGCACTACCTCCCTAGTGATAGTGATCATCTCAAGGTCCTCCCTTCCCACATTCCTATGACCAGCAATTTTTGGCATGGTTTTTGTGTCTTCCACTGTGAAGACAGAAGCAAAATAATTGTTTAAGGTCTCAGCCATTTCCACATTTCCCATTATTAAATCCCCCTTTTCATCTTCTAAGGGACCAACATTTACTTTAGTCACTCTTTTCCGTTTTATATATCTGTAAAAGCTTTTACTATCTGTTTTTATGTTTTGCGCAAGTTTACCTTCGTAATCTATCTTCCCTTTCTTTATTGCTTTTTTAGTCATTCTTTGCTGTTGCTTAAAATTTTCCCAATCCTCTAGTTTCCCACTAACCTTGGCCACCTTATACGCATTGGTTTTTGATTTAATACTTTCCTTTATTTCCTTGGTTATCCACGGCTGGTTATCTCTTCTCTTGCCGCCCTTCTTTTTCACTGGAATATATTTTTGTTGCGCATTATGAAAGAGCTCCTTAAAAGTCCTCCACTGTTCCTCAATTGTGCCACCGTTTAGTCCTTGTTTCCAGTCTACTTTAGCCAACTCTGCCCTCATCCCACTGTAGTCCCCTTTGTTTAAACATAGTACGCTCGTTTCTGACACAACTTCCTCATCCTCAATCTGTATTACAAATTTTACCATATTGTGATCACTCATTCCAAGAGGATCTTTTACGAGGAGATCGTTTATTTTTCCTGTCTCGTTACACAGGACCAGATCCAAAATGGCTTGCTCCCTTGTAGGCTCTGTTACATACTGTTCTAAGAAACAATCCCTTTTGCATTCTATGAATTCCTCCTCCAGGCTACCCCCTGCGATTTGATTTGACCAATCGATATGTAGGTTAAAATCCCCCATAACTACTGCTGTTCCTTTTTCACATGCCTTCATTATTCCCTTGATTATTGCCCGCCCCACCATGAAGTTATTATTTGAGGGCCTATAAACTACGCCGACCAGTGACTTTTTCCCCTTACTATCTCTAATTTCCACCCACAATGATTCAACATTTTGTTCATTGGAGCCAATATCATCCCTCACAACTGTCCTGATATCATCCTTTATTAACAGAGCTACCCCACCTCCTTTCCCTTCTTGCCTATCTTTCTGAATCGTCAGATACCCCTGTATGTTTAATTCCCAGTCTTGGCCACCTTGCAACCATGTTTCTGTAATGGCCACCAAATCATACCCATTTGTAATGATTTGTGCCGTCAACTCATTTACTTTATTTCTAATACTGCGTGCATTTAGGTAGAGTGTTTTCATCCTCGTTTTTAAACCATGATTTTTAGTTTTTACCCTCCTGCAGCCCTTTTATATTCAGTGGCCCTTTTTGTTTCTTGCCTTTGGTTTCTCTGCCCTCCACTTTTACTCATCTCTTTTCTGTCTTTTGTTTTTGTCTCCTTTTTGTTTCCCTCTGTCTCCCTGTATTGGTTGTATTGTTTCCATTTCTTGCACCTGATACATACTTTGATGTTTCATAAAAGTTTTTACAAGCACTTTAAGCAAAAGTAGCCTATTTATAGTATCACATGTACTTGCGCATGAGGCAACTGATTTGCAAGATGACCCTTCCACAAAATTCCTATAAAAGCAGGGAAGTCTTGCTACAGTTATACAGGGTATGGGTGAGGTCACATCTGGAATACTGTGTACAGTTTTGGTTTCCATATTTACGAAAGGATATACTTGCTTTGGAGACAGTTCAGAGAAGGTTCACTAGGTTGATTCCGGAGATGAGGGGGTTGACTTATGAAGAAAGGTTGAGTAGGTTGAGCCTCTACTCATTGCAATTCAGAAGAATGAGAGGTGATCTTATCGAAACATATAAGATAATGAGGGGGCTCGACAAGGTGGATGCAGAGAGGATATTTCCACTCATAGGGGAAGCTAAAACTAGTTGACGTAGTCTCAGAATAAGGGGCCGTCCATTTAAAACCGAGATGAGGAGGATCTGTGGAATTCGCTGCCTCAGAGAGTTGTGGAAGATGGGACATTAAATAAATTTAAGACAGAGATAGACAGTTTCTTAACCGATAAGGGACTAAGGGGTTAAGGGGAGCGGGCAGGGAAGTGGACCTGAGTCCATGATCGGATCAGCCATGATCGTATTAAATGGTGGAGCAGGCTCGAGGGGCTGTATGGCCTTCTCCTGCTCCTAATTTTTATGTTCTTATGTTCTTAATATGTGAAGTGCCTGTGGTCAAAAATCCAAAATTTTTGTTCCGTTATTTTCATCTCATGCTAACTTTTATTGCCCTTCTTTTTGTTCAAAATCTTTTTGTCTTGCAACATATCAAAAAATTACTTTTGCCTTGGACACACTATGGGATTGCATGCCCATTTTAATAATGTTTTCTGCAGCACTGTTTTGTTTCCATTTCTTGCATCCGATAAATACTTTGATGTTTCATAAAAGTTTTTACAAGCACTTTAAGGAAAAGTAGCCTATTTATAGTATCACTGATTTGCAAGATGACCCTTCCACAAAATTCCACCCGAACAAACCCCAAAAATCCATTGCTCTTGGGTAAGACAAGAGCCAACGTTACAAAGCTACTCTCCAACAAAACTCCCACCTTCACATTGGCATGGGTACAAAAGTACATTTACTCAATCTGCTTTCTTATTTCAACCTAATATTCTTATCAGCTGCTGTTCTCGTTAGCTCCTCCTGTACCATGATATTTGTTAATGCGAAAGTTTTCCTGCAAGAATCACTTGACACTCTGGGTCGGTTCCAACGCCAAAACGGCTTTTATTACGCCGGCGGGGAGAGAGCCTCTGGTCCAACTCCAGGCACTCCACTCCACGAACAAAGAAATTCATTGATATTTATATGTTTTACAATAGTTCATTACAGTTACTCAGCCCACTTCAGCTGGACACAATCCAATCATAATGATTATAGATTACATATAGGTTTAAATGGGCCAATAGAATTAACCCTGGTACATCAGGGGGCTGCATGATCAGTTCGTGACAGTTGGGGGCTGATTCATATCCGTGTGATGCTTTCCAGGCCCCCCTTATCTTTGTTACTTATGGGTTCCACCGGTGCCTAGCTCCTTATCTTCATGGTTGCTAGGCACCCCATCTGGGGGTCACTGACTTGAGGACATTCGATACTAGGTACCGCAGTGTTCTATCTGCTATCTTGTCTCAAGTTGTTGATTCAAGACATTCCTGGTACCAGGCTCTGCAGGGTCAGTGCTCAGTCAGCAGCTTTAGCTAACTTGGCTAACCGAGCCCCCATCATGCTTTGCTAAGCCCCCTGGCAGCCATTTTATATTTGGCTAACATTTTAAACATACATACATATATTTATATATTCAGTAGGTGCCTTTGCCTTCCTACAACAATCCTCCCTTTCGGTAAGGGACTACTCGGAGTTCCCTTTAACCGCCAATTTTGTTCTGTTAACGTGTGCCTACCCACCCCTTTTGATGGGTACTTGTGCATCGCCCGGTATTTCCTGCCCCAGCGTGCTGGCCAGTCACATGGTTTCAGGAGTTCCGGTTGCTTAGATCAAATTTTTTTTAACCAATAAGGGAATTAAGGGTTACAGGGAGCCGGCGGGTAAGTGGAGCTGAGTCCACGGCCAGATCAGCCATGATCTTGTTGAATGGCGGAGCAGGCTCGAGGGGCTAGATGGCTTACTCCTGTTCCTAATTCTTATGTTTTTATGTTTTATGTTCTTATAAAGGTCAAATCCTCCTGCCCCTCTGTTAGACAGGCCCTTCTAATTTCCCGGGACCTAGCTCAGTTCTTTCTTCATCGTGCGTGGTGCTTACATGATTGACAAGCCATGATGCCCCATGTTAACGTCCCATGTACCCCGACCAGTACGTGTGATATTATTCGAATCCAGGGGTGGATGTTCACATTCATTCCCCAGTCCCAACCCTTCCTCCACCAACTCGGGTCTTGTAAGTCTATGTCGGTATCCTCTTCCAGTACTTTGATTTTAGTTTGCAATTGGTGGTAGAGCTTTACGGATTGCCCCACTCTGAGCCTCAGTTCCCTTAACACCTCGGCTAGATGTGGGATGGGGACCTGGTCTGGTTCGTCATACTCCTGTAATTGATCATGGAGTTGGTCGGTTACGTTAATGGTCTCGGTATGTCGACGTTTAACCTGGGTGATGTGGGCTTGCCCAATCGTAACGGGTCGTAGTGGGGTAAAACAAAAATCTGGCTGTGGGATCAGGCACTGTAGGTCATTGTACTGGTATGAACGTTCTGTGGTAGAGACGCAGTACTTTCCCTTCCCTCCGTAGCCTGCCCTAGCGAAGTGAGTGTGTGCGGGCACTATTTCTAGTATGCACCCGTCGGTTCGGTTAAACCCACACTCGTCTAATTCCCCTCGGCCCACCGGGTGAGGACACAGTGTAATCTCCCTCCTTTGCTTGCAGCCTGATAGGGAATCTCGGTGAGTGTGTCATTTCGGCTGACGGCGGATGTTGTGGTCAGATAGTAACGGAGAGAGGCGTTTTCCCGTATTACCCCGATATTCTCCAGCTGGCACAGTGGAAATGGTCCCGAATCTAGGGTGGCTATAGGGATCATCAGAACTATCCCTATCCCAGTATTCTTACCCATTTGGCAATCGGGGATCGCTGGGTATACTCTGGTCAGTCCCTTCAGAGTACAGTTGTCCAGCGTCCCCTTCTGACTGGCCAATTGAGCTACATGCGAGCTGTCTATTCAATCAGGTACCTCCCCCCTTTGGATCTGGTCGAGGTTGTGTCGTATCTGTCCCACCATCCATAGGCCATAAGCGTGACAGAGTTGCCCCTGTCTAGATTTTCTGGTATCCTCTTTCTCTCTGTCAATGAGGTGATTAATGGTTTTCGCGTGTGCTTCCAGGACTGTGATGCCATCCAATTGGATTTTGGCACCCTCATTCCCGAGTTCGGCCTGATCTTCCTGATTCCGCTCTACCCGTTCTCATTGTCCCTTCATCACCCCTCTGAGCTGTTCCACCCTTTCATTTAGCCCTTGTATGTCCAGTGAGTTTACTATGGAGGTTCCAGCATTAAAACCGGTAGTAGTATCATTAACTATTTCCCTCTTAGTCCTATGAACTGGCTCCTGTCCTCGGAATCTACTGGCATCCATGGCATTGGCAGCCTGCTGCATTATAACTTTACTTAATACATTATACATTTTTCTTGCCTGCTCTGTACAATTTTCCAGCATCTGTATACCTGAGATATTGATCAGGACAGGCATAATTTCATGCTTAACATTATCATACAATAGTTCACCCTCGTTGGAGAGCACGATCCTATTTTCCGGTCCCCTTGTAATAAATTCTGTTCTTGCTCCAGTCCTTGGCTGCTGGAATGCATATTCCATCAGTCAAAGTAAACAAAACCCCATAGTTCATGTAGTTGTGTCTTTCCTGCATGTGCTGTATCTCTTGTAGTCCGTCTGTATTATCCAGTGCTTGCGTGGGCCTTAAGGTTCCCAGTATCATGAATCCCCAGAGTCGAAGTCACCATTGCGGTCCCATCTTGGTGAGTGTTTTATCTGAAAATTTAAACAGATAGCCTGGTCGTCACCAGGTGTTAGGTTCTGGTCTACTTGTGTCGCGGTCACTCTGTGGAATCGGAGGTAAGGGTTAGGTTAACCATATTCTTTATAGTCGTACCATCTCTATCACTTCATGTCCCTGTCTGGGCTGCCATCGGTTTTGCGTTTGAGCCTGCTGTGCTCGAGCCTGCCCATTTAAATATTATCCAAACTCCAATCAACACCAATGCTACCATTATTCCTCCAAACATTGCAGTCTGCTTTACCGTTAGGTTGGGTTTGTGGACTACACCTACCCAGCGTGGGGTACATTGGCTCTATTGCCATAGGTGATGGTGCTATGACTGCGCAGTGCACTATCTGTCTGGTCCCATTTTTTTAAACATCTCTTCCAGCCTGTTTATCTTAGCTTTTAACACTTGACCAGCAAGTTCCGTTTTATTTTTATTCTGAATATCCCACCATTTCCTCTGTCTGTCAGGTGAGTCTTCTTTATTTTATTAAGAAATTCAAATTAGTAAGGCCCAGTGTAAAACAGCTGTCAATGGAAAGGGTTAACTCCTTTACAGATTTGTAAGAAGGCCTGATGTCATTACGTGACTTCGCGTAATCATCTGAATTTCGGTTTTTTTTAAGTCTTTTTGCCTTCAAAACTTGCTTAGAAATTAGGAATCCATTAAAACAGCAGAAATCATTCGTAAAGCTGTTAGAATAAAAGTATTCTCATCAAGAAAGACAGCATTTTAGATTAAACTCCAATTTTTTCTTAATTTCTAATTCAAGTACTTGCCAAAGAATTTTTTTTTAATTGATTTAAAACGAGATCACACATTTTTAATAGCTATTTTGTTTACTGAAATTCAATTTCGTTTTTTTTTATTTCTCTCTCAGCACAAAATCTAAACTTCTGTGCCAGTTCCATTTTTTCTTTCTGTGCTGAGTTCGCATAGGTTAGATCTTTTCTTCTTGTTATATTCAAAACCCTCCTGCTTGTTTAGACTGTTCGGGGCTTTTCTTGATAAACACGTCTATTCTGGAAATCTTCTCAAACTGCAGTGAAACTTTCTCGTAATTTAAAATCATTATCAATGGAGAGTGTCTTTTACATCTTCCAAAATATTTTTTTCTCCTTTTCCCAATTAAACCAATATCTTTTTCACAGCCAATATCAACTAGTATTTAGTAAGTTATGTCTTTTTCCATCGCAAACACTTTTTCTTTCAGCACTTATTTAGTACGTTACATCTTTTTTTTTCAAACCGTTTAGTTTTATTTTTTTAAAAGAGATCAGATTTAACTTTTTGTTTTAAATGTATCGCATTTTGTTTTGCCTTTTCTTAACCAGTGGTACTTGAAACCTTCACAACAAAATTAACTCTTCACTGTTCCCATCCTAATTTCTGCTCCCCTTTTGTAGAATTTTTACTTATTGTTGAATTACAAATTGTTAAATATGATAATACTGGGTTTTTTGTGCCTAACTTCTGTTTTAGAAGCTGATCAAAAACTCTAATCTTTTGCTCTGTAACTTCAATTTTGTGGTCCTATATCTCATAAATTACATCTTTTTTAAGCTTCAGCTTCTGACACAGTTTGTGCTTTTATTAAAAAGGCTTCCAAACCCAAGATTTTCCAATAGAACCAAAATGTTTATCAATGAGAATCACCTGAAATATCTCAAAATCCCAATTCAAATATTGCACTGCCAATCTGTTATTTAAAGATCTCTTTGCTGAGCTAGAAGCTTTCGCGTCAAGGTTTTACACAAAGGAAAAATGGGAGCGTACTTCCCCAGCTGCAGCCGAGAGACACCCACACAGGCTTCTTTTTTTAAAAGGCATTACAACTTCCCTTCTCCATTCTTTATCTCATTCCTAGACAGACATTCACAAACGTCTCCTTTCATTCAACAAAGTTTATTGTTTAGCTGGCTCTATTCTTGGATCCAGACTTCACTTAAGATAATCACTATCAGTTTTTTTTTCCTACATATTGATTAACTTCCTCTGTTGATTTTACGTGGGCTCGAAGAATCAAGACCACGGCTTTCTCATCTTTATCTTTCCTTTCCTTCTCCCACCATTCCCGCTGATTTGCTGGCGGGTCCTGGGGGTCCCATCCTGACTTAATCATCTTCTCAATTAGTTTCTTTTGTTTTTCCGCCAGGTGGCGGGTAAGGGACCTTTCCGGTCCCCACTCGAGGTTATTTGCTTTATTGGCCATTCCTGGGTAGGACTAGAACCGTTAGGAATCTACTCTCAGAGGTCCGCTTTCTACCTAGCGTGACTTGTAGTAGACCATCTCCTGGCTACTGTCAGGTCACAAGTTCTGCTGTTACACAAACTTATACAATTCTTAAAATGCATTTAAGCAATTCCCGCAGTGCCCCATGCCTCCTTAACGACTACCTGCCACCGTTTTGTCGGTCGGTCCGACCCTGTTCACAGGTTTGGTTTCCGTTGGTCGCTGTGCACCGCCTAGTCTCCGGGATATATTTTCAAATCACACTACTGGGTCTGGGAAGTGTCGCTTGATATCACGATCTCACGGTCTAAGTGTGTTCCCTACACCTACTTAGTTCCTGGCCGTCACGTGGGACAAAAGTCCTCTTAATTCAGACTCCGGGAATCCTGTTCGTGACGCTACTGTTAGCGCGAATGTTTTCCTGCAAGAATCACTCAACACTCTGGGTCGGTTCCAACGCCAAAACGGCCTTTATTACTCCGGCGGTCTAACTCCAGGCACTCCACTCCACCGAACAAAGATATTTATATGTTTTACAGTAGTTCATTACAGTTACTCAGCCCACTTCGGCTGGACACAATCCAATCATAATGATTATAGATTACATATTGGTTTAAATGGACCAATAGAATTAACCCTGGTACATCAGGGGGCTGCATGATCAGTTTGTGACAGTTGGGGGCTGATTCATATCCGTGTGATGCTTTCCAGGCCCCCCTTATCTTCATTACTCATGGGTTCCGCCGGTGCCTAGCTCCTTATCTCCATGGTTGCTAGGCCCCTCATCTGGGGGTTACTGACTTGAGGACATTCCGTACTAGGTACCGCAGTGTTCCATATGATATCTTGTCTCAAGTGTTGATTCAAGACATTCCTGGTCCCAGGCTCTGCAGGGTCAGTGCTCAGTCAGCAGCTTTAGCTAACTTGGCTAACCGAGCCCCCATCATGCTTTGCTAAGCCCCCTGGCAGCCATTTTATATTTGGCTAACATTTTAAACATACATACATATATTTATATATTCAGCAGGTGCCTTTGCCTTCCTACAACAATAACAATATTCTTCCTGACTTCATTCCTAGCTCCCGCTACTGATCGTCTCTCTCAGATTCTGTGCTACAGGGACAGTCTCTGATATTAAATTAGAAGTGAGAGCCCGGACTGAAGGGGAAAAAATTGCCATTTAAATATCGCAGTGTTGGAAGAACAGAACAGCTGATAGGAAAGAGTTTCTGAAAATTTCAATAATGCAATTGATAGATTTTTGTTCGGCAAGGGTATTATGGGTTATGGAACCAAGGTGAGTAGATGGAGTTGAGATGCAGATCAGCCATGATCTAATTGAATGGCAGAACTGACTTGAGCAGCAGCCTACTCCTGTTCCTATCTAATTCTTCTTTCGTATGGTGGTTGCAAAGCAAATAAAATGTCAATATTTAAGTTGGATATCCAAGCCAAAGATTCTGGTGCAACAACGTGGATATCTTGTAGTCAAATTTCCTCTGAGGGCAGTACTCAATGATGTGCTCCAGGGTCTGATTAGGAGTTCCACAGTCACATGATGGGGATGCTTTAATCTTCCATCAATTTAGAAGGTGGCAGCATCTATCATGACCAGTTCTGAGGTGGTTGATGGTTGTCCACTGTTTGCGAGGACGGTTTATTCCTATGATCCTGTCCCTCAATTTTCATCCTGTTTATTTGCTTCCTTCACAAGGAATTGCTAATGGCCAAGCAAAAAAAACAGAATAATAAAATCCAGTCCAGCTGCAGAAGGCAGATTATAGCAACTAGGGTTCTGGGATTTGAATCCATTATTTTCGAGTTGATCAATTGCTATGGGAGTGGAGCAGCTAATGGGAATGCAATCACCTCCTCCAGTGTTGTGATGTTTAGTTGGCAATTCTCTTTCCTGATTTCAATTCAAACTCCCGCTGCTGATGTTATAACTCCTCTCTCTTCATTTTCCTTGCTGGGCTATCTTTGGTTTCAAATCATGAACGAGAAGTTGCAAATTGGAAGGGAGATTGGCATTTAAAGAAGACAACATTGAAGGAGACAATGAGAATGTACTCCTTCCCTTGTCACTGTCAGAACATTCAATAGACAACCTTGCTTAAATATATACCTCAACCAAAATTGTCTGACATGCTTACCCAAGTGCTTTAGTTTATCCATCTGCATGTTTCTCCCCTTGTCCTCTACAAGCACTGAATTATGTCAGGTATTGGATGCCTGTTATCCTTCAATACCGTGCACAAATGGTTGTTTTTCATTTGTTCAACTAAACAATCTTGGAGCTGAGCCTTGTCCTGTTCTAAGTGGATTCTTACACATGTGCATTTCCTGGCTGGGGTCACTGGAAAGTGATCAGAAGTGGGAGCCCTACCTTCATTTCCCTCCGGTCCCTAGCCTCGGGTCACTGAGTCCCTATTGTGCCCTAACTGTGATCAGCTAATTGCCGAGCATAAGAATAGGATTAGAATCATTGGGCCCAAAATTGGCCAGGAATTGTTCCATTTTTTTGGAGCAACTTGGGTTTTCTGGAGTATCTTAAAAATCCCCATTTTTCACATTCAATTTGCGCCCGTGTAAGTGAGTTAGTTACGATTTTTTTAGTTTAGTTTAGCTTTTCTCAAAAGGGGGCATTACCAGCCACCTACATCAATTTTGGCCATTTAGGCCACTTTGGCCA
Organism: Pristiophorus japonicus; assembly: GCF_044704955.1. Lineage (NCBI taxonomy): Eukaryota > Metazoa > Chordata > Chondrichthyes > Pristiophoridae > Pristiophorus > Pristiophorus japonicus. The sequence goes on along the minus strand of NC_091977.1, from coordinate 241,965,647 downwards.
GCTAATAATTACTCCAAATCTACTTAGGCCAGCATATGTGGCTACTTGTGGTTACTTGTGAAAACCCTTGTGGAGAGTTAAGAAATCAGCGCAGGTAGGTACATCAGAGGCCAGCAGAACTTAATGACTCGACTAAAGAATATGAATAGGATCAAACAGCTATACAGGACATCATATGACAAACTTTGCAAAGTTAATTTACTATATAACAGAAACATTCATGGAAGCTTAAACTACAAAAATAAATGAAGTAAAAGATAGTTGAATTAAATTGCCCTAATCTCACAACTAATTTAAACAACTATTTGTTTGCAATGATTATACTGGGCCAAAATTGAGCCCATATTATCGAAATAAAGTCTACTTCAATAAATAAGATATTCTCTCAGTGTTTTTCTATCACTTACGTTCTTCTTTCACAATAGCACCAGGTAAATAGGCTTGACAAATGGTCACCACTATTCACAAGAGACAAAACATATTTACATAATTTTAAAAAAATATCCAAATCAAAAATAGAAGTAAGTCCTACCCTACCTTCATCTTCAGCCCGGGAAGGCAGCGGGCCGGCCTGTGTGGTAGGCCACTCGGCCTGGGATAGGGGCGGATGCACCAGCAGCTGGTATGATGATGATGATGATCGGGTCCCACGCTGCAGCACGCACACAGAGAGGCTGGGGGCGAGGAGCTACTGCGCATGCGCGCACACTCCAACGTGCATGTGCAGACGTCCTGGCACTGCTTTGAGCCCGGGACGCTGGCTCCGCCCCTGACCTGTCTGGCAACACTGCACGAAGAGCCAGAAGAGGCCGGACAGCGTCCAAATTGGGGAGCGATTTTTTCGGAGTACTTTTCAACGCAGAAAAGCGGTGCATCTCTGGTGAGTGCGCCGAAGAAAGGGGTGGGCCAATTTGGAGCCCAATGAATCTGCTTCCACCACTCTGTTAGGTTTAATTCCAGATCATAACAATTCGCATTGTAGATATTGTTTCAATAATTTGACAGGACACACAGAGTAGGGGGCACAGTGGTATATCGTCAATGGAGATTGGTCCAGGGAGTTTTCAACATTGGTTCCAGAGCCCATGAAGTCTCATGGCTTCAGGTCAAGCATGGGCAAGGAAACCTCCTACTGAGTACTCTTATGTATGTAAACCTGAAATTACCATGTCTAACCCCCAGAGGGCTTATCCCCTGGAGTCCCAAGGCATCTCACAATCCCTTGGGAGCACCTGTATATAAGGAGGCCTCACAGACTGGAGAGGCACTCTGAGATCTGTAATAAAGGACTATGGTCACACCTTACTTTTGAGCTTGCATTATTTACTCTGCCTTTATTCAAGACATAACAACTGGCGACGAGATACAGATGACAAACCCCACTGCAACAATGCAGAGAACCGTGGACATCCTGGAGAAATTTTAGGAGGGAGATGATTGGGAAACCTTCGTGGAGCAACTCGACCAATACTTAGTGGCCAATGAGCTGGAAGGAGAAGCGATCGCTGCCAAACAAAGGGCGATCCTTCTCACCGTTTGCGGGGCACCAACGTATGGCCTCATGAAAAATCTGCTCGCTCCAGCGAAACCCACAGACAAGTCATATGATGAGTTATGCACACTGGTCTGGGAGCATCTAAACCCGAAGGAAGCATTCTGATGGCAAGGTATCGGTTCTATACGTGCAAGAGGTCTGAAGGCCAGGAAGTGACGAGCTATGTTGTCGAGTTAAGGTGCCTTGCAGGACATTGCGAATTTGAAGGGCACTTGGGGCTCAGGGACTTCTTTGTACTTGGCACTGGCCATGAAGTAATACTTCGCAAACTTTTGACTGTAAAGACCCCAACCTTGAGTAAAGCCATAGCGATAGCCCAGGCGTTTATCTCCACCAGTGGCAATACCAAACAAATTTCTCAGCACACTAGTGCTGCTGCAGGTACTGTGAACAAAGTAACATTGTTTTCGAATCGAAATGTACAATGCAGGACTTACACGCCTGCAGCTGCAAGTCTGCAGATGACTCAGAGTCCAGCATCAAGGGTGGTGAATACAAGGCCATTAACACCTTGTTGGCGCTGCAGGGGTGATCATCGTTTCCATTCATGCTGCTTGAAAGGATATGTTTGCAAGGGCTGTGGAACAATGGGACACCTCCAACGTATGTGCAGGCGAGCTGCAAACCCAGCTAATCCTGCAAACCACCATGTTGCAGAGGAGGACAGATCCATGGTGGATCACAGTGAACCAGAACCTCAGACTGAGGAGGCAGATGTATATGGGGTGCACACATTTATCACAAAGTGTCCCCCGATAATGCTGAAGGTTGAATTAAATGGACTCCCAGTGACCATGGAGCTAGGCACGGACACAAGCCAGTCCATAATGAGCAAAAAGACTTTTGTTAAATTGTGGTGCAGCAAGGCCTCAAGGCAAGTCCTGACTCCGATTCGTACTAAACTGAGAATGTACACAAAGGAACTGATTCCCATAATCGCAGTGCTACCATAAATGTCTCCTACAATGGAGCTGTGCATGAGTTACCACTCTGGGTGGTACCGAGCGATGGCACCACGCTGTTCGGCAGGAGCTAGCTGGGAAAGATATGCTGGAATTGGGACAACATCCGAGCGCTTTCGTCCGCCAACGACACCTCATGTGCCCAGGTCCTAAACAAGTTCCCCTCACTGTTCGAACCAGGCATCGGGAAGTTCCAAGGAGCAAAAATGCAGATTAATTTGATTCCGGGGGCACAACCCATCTATCACAAGGCGAGAACGGTACCTTACATGATGAGAGAGAGGATGGAGATCGAGCTGGACAGGTTGCAATGAGAGGGCATCATTTCGCCGATCGAATTCAATGAGTGGGGCAGTCCGATTGTTCCAGTCCTCAAGGAAGACGGCACTGTCAGAAACTGTGGTGATTACAAAGTAACTATCAATCATTTCTCAATGCAGGATCAATACCAGCTACCAAAGGCAGATGACCTATTTGCGAAGCTGGCGGGAGGGAAAATGTTCACGAAGCTGGACTTGACCTCGGCCTACATGAAGTAGGAGTTGGAGGAATCTTCGAAAGGCCTCACCTGTATCAACATGCACAAAGGTCTCTTCATTTACAACAGATGCCCATTTGGGATTTGATCGGCTGCGACGATATTCCAGAAGACCATGGAAAGCTTGCTGAAGTCGGTCCCGCGCACCGTAGTCTTCCAGGACGACATCTTGATTACAGGTCGGGACACCATCGAGCACCTGCAGAACTTGGAGGAGGTTCTCAGTCGGCTTAATTGCTCGAAGTGCATTTTCCTGGCACCTGAAGTGGAGTTCCTGGTGAGAAGCATCATAGCGGACAGCATCAGGCACACCGATTCGAAGACATAGGAAATCAAAAATGCACCAAGACCACAGAACGTGATGGTGCTGCGGTCATTTCTAGGACTCCTGAACTATTTTGGTAACTCCTCAACAGGTCTTAGCACATTGTTAGAAACCCTGTACTCTTTACTACATAAAGGAGATGAATGGGTATGGGGTAAAAGCCAAGAAAATGCCTTTGAGAAAGCTTGTGTTATACGATCCATGTAAGCGTTTGGTACTAGCATGTGATGCGTCGTCGTATGGGGTCGGGTGTGTATTGCAACAAGCTAATGAATTTGGGAAATTGCAACTGGTTGCTTATGCATCCAGAAGTCTGTCTAAGGCTGAGAGGGTCTACAGTATGATAAAAAAAAAAAGCATTAGCGTGTGTTTATGGGGTAAAGAAAATGCATCAAAATCTGTTTGGGCTCAAATTTGAATTGGAAACCGACCATAAGCCACTTATATCCCTCTTTTCTGAAAGTAAGAGGATAAATACGAATGCATCGGTCTGCATCCAGAGATGGGCGCTCACGTTGTCCGCATACAACTATGCCATCCGCCACAAGCCAGTCACAGAAAACTGTGCTGATGCTCCCATTAGGCTGCCATTGCCCACCACAGGGGTGGAATGGCACAGCCCACAGATTTAGTTATGGTAATGGAAGCATTCGAGAGTGAGCAATCATCTGTTACCGCCCGACAGATTAGAACCTGGATGAGCCAGGACCCCTTACTGTCCTTAGTAAAAAAACTGTGTGCTCCACGGGAGTTGGTCTAGTGTCCCATTAGAGATGGAGGAAGAAATAAAGCCGTACCAGTGGCACAGAGATGAAATGTCTATACAGGCAGACTGCCTCCTATGGGGTAATCGGGTAGTGGTGCCAAAAAAGGGCAGGGACACCTTCATTGGTGATCTCCACAGCACCCATCCAGGCATCATAATGATGAAAGTGATAGCCAGATCCCACATGTGGTGGCCCGGTATCGATACAGACTTAGAGTCATGCTTGCACAAATGTAATACATGTTCACAGTTAAGCAATGCACCCAGGGAGGCGGCACTAAGTTTATGATCCTGGCCCTCCAAACCGTGGTCCAGGGTCCATGTCGACTATGCAGGCCCATTCTTGGGAAAAATGTTCTTAGTGGTTGTAGATGCGTACACCAAATGGATTGAATGTGTGATAATGTCGGCAAGCACGTCTGCTGCCACCATTGAAAGCCTACGGGCCATATTTGCCACGCATGGCTTGCCTGATGTCTTTGTAAGTGACAATGGGCCGTGCTTAACCAGTGTCGAGTTCAAGGAGTTCATGACCTGCAATGGGATCAAACATGTCACATCTGCCCCATTTAAACCAGCATCCAACAGTGAGGCAGAACGAGCAGTTCAAACTATCAAGCAGAGCTTGAAAATGGTAACTGAAGGCTCACTGCAGACTCGCTTAGCCTGAGTCCTGCTTAGTTGCTTGTTACCACACAAGACCCCACTCGCTCACTAGGGTCCCTCCTGCTGAACTGCTCATGAAAAGGGCACTTAAGACAAGGCTCTCGTTAGTCCACCCTGATCTACACGAACAGGTAGAGAGCAGGCGGCTTCAACAGAATACATGCTGTTTGTAGCCACCAGATGGTGTCATTGTTGGAGGCTACTGAGCAGCACGCACATGGTGCTGCTCTGGTATAAAAGGCCAGCCATTTTGTGAGTCAGGCACTTTGGGCCGAAATAAAGCAGAAGCAAGGTTGTACCTGGCTTAGTTAAACAGTACTCAGTTTGAACCTTTATTGCATACATAACATTCACAAAAGAAAAGAATGCTGTCAATGACACAATAAAAGAGGAGAGGGTAGAGAAATTGGGTAGGAAAAAATAGTTAAAGAGGAGGTACAAAAAAGCTCTTAAAAAGGTTCAACAGAGTAGTTAACCTGAGGTGCCAATACCCGTGTACTCTTTAAAATGCTTCTGGTGTCCCCCAAGGATCTATCCTTCTATTTCTCATCTACATGTTGCCCTTTGTTGACATCATCTGAAAACACAGCGTCAGTTTCCACATGTACACTGATAAACTCCCAGCTCTACCTCAATACCAGTTCTCGTGATCCCTCCACGGTCTCTAAATTGTCAGAATGCTTGTCTGACATTCAGTTCTGGATGAGCAGAAAAGTTCTCCCATTGAATATTGGGAAGCCAGGCGTCATTGTTTCCGGTCCCCGCCACAAACTCCGTTCCCTAGCCACTGACTGCATCCCTCTCCCCAGCTTCTGTCTGAGGCTGAACCAGACTGTTCGCAACCTTAGTGTCATATTTGACCCTGAAATGAGCTTTCGACCACCTATCCACAGCATAACTAAACAAGTGCAGACAGCGGAAGGGGTGTGCCACCCACCTTTTCCTTCAACGACTGTCTGTCCCACCTGGGACAGAGACTGTAATTCCCATATTGGACTATTCAGTCACCTAAAAGGAGGGAGAGAGAAAACAGGGAATTATAGACCGGTCAGCCTGACATCGGTAGTGGGTAAAATGATGGAATCAATTATTAAGGATGTCATTGCAGCGCATTTGGAAAGAGGTAATATGATCGGTCCAAGTCAGCATGGATTTGTGAAAGGGAAATCATGCTTGACAAATCTTCTGGAATTTTTTGAGGATGTTTCCAGTAGAGTGGACAAGGGGGAACCAGTTAATGTGGTGTATTTGGACTTTCAGAAGGCTTTCGACAAGGTCTCACACAAGAGATTAATGTGCAAAGTTAAAGCACATGGGATTGGGGGTAGTGTGCTGACGTGGATTGAGAACTGGTTGGCAGACAAGAAGCAAAGAGTAGGAGTAAATGGGTACTTTTCAGAATGGCAGGCAGTGACTAGTGGGGTACCGCAAGGTTCTGTGCTGCGGCCCCAGCTGTTTACATAGTATATTAATGATTTAGACGAGGGGATTAAATGTGGTATCTCCAAATTTGCGGATGACACTAAGTTGGGTGGCAGTGTGAGTTGTGAGGAGGATGCTATGAGGCTGCAGAGTGACTTGGCTAGGTTAGGTGAGTGGGCAAATGCATGGCAGATGAAGTATAATGTGGATAAATGGGAGGTTATCCACTTTGGTTGTAAAAACAGAGACAGACTATTATCTGAATGGTGACAGATTAGAAAAAGGGGAGGTGCAATGAGACCTGGGTGTCATGGTACATCAGTCATTGGCATGCAGGTACAGCAGGCGGTTAAGAAAGCAAATGGCATGTTGGCCTTCATAGCGAGGGGATTTGAGTACAGGGGCAGGGAGGTGTTACTACAGTTGTTCAGGGCCTTGGTGAGGCCACACCTGGAGTATTGTGTATAGTTTGGGTCTGTTAACTTGAGGAAGGACATTCTTGCTATTGAGGGAATGCAGAGAAGGTTCACCAGACTGATTCCCAGGATGGCTGGACTGACATATCAAGAAAGACTGGATCAACTGGGCTTGTATTCACTGGAGTTCAGAAGAATGAGAGGGGATCTCATAGAAACGTTTAAAATTCTGACGGGGTTAGACAGGTTAGATGCAGGAAGAATGTTCCCAATGTTGGGGAAGTCCAGAACCAGGGGTCACAGTCTAAGGATAAGGGGTAAGCCATTTAGAACCGAGAGGAGGAGAAACTTCTTCACCCAGAGAGTGGTGAACCTGTGCAATTCTCTACCACAGAAAGTTGTTGAGGCCAATTCACTAAATATATTCAAAAAGGAGTTAGATGTAGTCCTTACTACTCGGGGGATCAAGGGGTATGGCGAGAAAGCAGAAATGGGGTACTGAAGTTGCATGTTCAGCCATGAACTCATTGAATGGCGGTGCAGGCTCGAAGGGCCGAATGGCCTACTCCTGCACCTATTTTCTATGTTTCTATGTTTCTATGTTATCATGATCGCGCAAATGTGTCATGCAAAATTGAGATAAATGATCCTGTATTTGTGTTGAACTATGGATAAGGTCCCAAGTGGCCTCCTGGCACTGTCTTGGGGAGTAGGGTGTTTGTGGTCAAACTCTCAAATGGACTCACCTGCAGGAAACACTTGGACCAAACCAAACTCAGATTTACGGACTATCCAGAACAACCCACAATAGACTACCGTTTTTAACCCTCCAACACACACACAAGTGGCAACCGACCCAACGGTTGACCAGGAAGCAGAACCCATCACCCGCAGCAGCCCAACAGGACTCACCACCCCCAGCAGCCCAGCAAGGCCAGCTGCGCAGCAGTCCAGCGAGGGCCCAACAAACGACTCACCAAAACCAGCATTTGCAGCGAGACGATCAACCAGGGAAAGGAAGGCCCCAGATCGACTCACATTGTAAACAGTTACACTATTGACTTGGGGGGGGGGGGGGGGGGGGTGGTGAAGTGTTGTTATGTATGTAAACCTGTAAATACCATGTCTAACCACCAGAGGGCTTATCCCCTGGAGTCCCAAGGGATCCCACAATCCCTTGGGAGCACCTGTATATAAGGAGGCCTCATAGGTTGGAGAGGCACTCTGAGATCTGTAATAAAGGACTACGGTCACACATAACTTTGAGCTTGCAGTATCTAGTCTGACTCTTTATTCAAGACATGACAATTACCACCTACTGCCCTCCCTCAGCTGATGAATCAGTATTTCTCCAGGTTGAACCACTTAGAGGAAGCACTGAGGGTAGCAAGGGCACAGAATGTACTCTAATTTGGGGACATCAATGTCCATCACTAACAGTGGCTCAGTAGCACTCCCACTGACTGGGCTGGCTGAGTCCTGAAAGACATAGCTGCCAGACTGGGCCTGCATTAGGTGGTGAGAGAACCAACATGAGGGGAAAAACTGACTTGACCACGTCCTCACCAATCTACGTGTCACAGTGGGTCTGTCCATTACAACATTGGTAGGAGCGACCACCGCACAGTCCTTGTGGAGACCAAGTCCTGAATTCACACCGAGGCCATCCATCATCATGTCATGCGGCACTACCACCGTGCTAAGTGGAATAGATTAATAACAGATCTAACAGCTTAAAACTGTGCATCTATGAGGCACTGTGAGGCTTCAGCAATAGAATTGTGTACCACCACAATCTGTAACCTCATGGATCGTCATATCCCTCACTCTACCATGACTATGAAGCCAGAAGACCAAACCTGGTTGAAGGAGTGTAGAAGAGCATGACTCTCTCCAACAAGAGAGATGCTAACTACTTGCCCTTGATCGTCAATGGCATTATCATTGCCGAGTTCCCCACCATCAATATCATGGGGGTCACCATTGACCAGAAACACAACTGGACTTGCCATATTAAATGTGTAGCTACAAGAGCAGGTCATAGGTTATGTATTCTTCAGTGAGTGGTTCACCTTCTGATTCTCTAAAGCCTCTCCACCACCTACAAGGCAATAAGCCAAGGCTTTGTTGGAATACTGTCCATTTGCCTGGATAGATACAAAACTGAACAAACACTCAAGAAGCTGGGCCCCATCCAGGACACTTGATCAGTTTTTCATCCACTAGTTTAAACATCTACTCCCTCCATCACCGGTGTACCGTGGCTGCATTGTGTGCCATCTACAGGATATACTGCAGCAACTCATCAAGGATTCTTTGGCAGCACCTCCCAAACCTGCGACCTCTACTGACATAAGAACCTAAGAAATAGGAGTAGGTCATTTGGCCCTTCGAGCCTGCTTCGCCAATCAATAAGATCATGGCTGATCTGATCCTGGCCTCAACTCCACTTCCTCGCCCGTTCCCCATAACCCTTGACTCCCTTATCTTTAAAAATCTGTCTATTTCCATCTTAAATACATTCAATGACCCAACTTCTACAGCTCTCTGAGGTAAAGATTCACAACCATCTGAGAGAAGAAATTCCTCCTCATTTTTGTTTTAAATGGGCGACCCCTTATTCTGAAACTATGGTCCCTAGTTCTAGATTCCCCACGAGGGGAAACATCCTCTCTGCATCTATCCTGTCAAGCCCCCTCAGAATCTTATACGTTTCAATAAGATCACCTCTAAGTCTTCTAAACTCTAAGGATATAGGCCCAAACTTGAACTTTTCTTCAAAAATCAACCCCTTCGTCTCAGGAATCAACCTTGTGAACCTTCATTGAACTGCCTCCGGTGCAAGTATATCCTTCCTTAAATAAGGAGACCAAAACTGTACACAGTACTCCAGGTATGGTCTTACCAATGCCCTTACTTTTTTATACTCCATCCCCTTTGCAATAAAGGTAAACATTCCATTTGCCTTCCTAATTACTTGCTGTATCTGCATGCTAACTTTTTGTGTTTCGTGTACAAAGACCCCCAGATCCCTCTGTACCACTGCATTTTGTGATCTCTCCCCATTTAAATAATAATTAACTTTTTTATTTTTCCTACCAAAGTGGATAACCTCACATTTTCCCACATTAGACTCCATCTGCCAATGTTTTGGCCACTCACTGAGCCTATCTATATCCCTTTGTAGATTCTTTGCATCCTCCTCAAAACTTGCTTTCCCACCTATATTTGTATCATCAGCAAATTTGGCTACATTACACTCAGTCCCTTCATCCAAGGCATTAATATAAATTGTAAATAGTTGAGACCCCAGCGCTGATCCCTGTGGCAGCCCACTAGTCACAGTTTGCCAACCTGAAAATGACCCATTTATCCCGACTCTCTTTTTTCTGTTAGTTAGCCAATCCTCTATCCACGCTAATATTTTACCCCTAATCCCATGATCTCTTATCTTGTGCAGTAACCTTTTATGTGGCACCTTATCGAATGCTTTCTGGAAATTCAAATACCCGACATCTACTGGTTCCCCTTCATCCATCCTGCTCGTTACATCCTCAAAGAACTCAAACAAATTTGTTAAACATGATTTCCCTTTCATAAAACCATGTTGACTCTGCTTGACTGCATTATGATTTTCTAAATGTTCTGCTACTACTTCCTTAATGATGGACTCCAGCATTTTCCCAATAAGAGATGTTAGGCTAACTGGTCGATATTTTCTTGCTTTCTGTCTCCCTCCTTTCTTAAATAGAGGTGTTACATTTGCAGTTTCCCAGTCTGCTGGGACCTCTCAAGAAAGACAATGCCAGCAGATGCATGGGAAAATCATCAAATCCAAGTTTCCCTACAAGTTACGCACCATCCTGACTTGGATATATATTGTCATTCCTTTGTTGTCACTGGGTCAAAATCCTGGAACTTTTTACCTAACACCGTTGTGGGAGGACCTTCAACAAATGTACTGCAGTGGTTCAAAAAGAAGATCCATCACCACCTTCTCAGGGCAACTAGGAAAGGACAATAAATGCCAGTGATGCCCATGTCTCAAGAATTAATTAAAAAATAATCTGACTATTCTGCACACTGCCTCCGGGAGTTGAATAGCTTCCTTGTGTCTCGGCAACCAGAGCTGAACACATTCCTCAAAGTGAGGTCTGACCAGAGCATTTAACAGTTTGATCACAACTTCTTTTGACTTATATTATATCGCTCCGGCGATGTAGTTCACCATTCTATCGGCATTGTTGATTGATGTTCTGCATTGGTTCAAAATGTTGAACATTGACTTTATTAATCCTTCGACAGCATTCTCAAATTTCATTTTCCTTCCGATATGCAGTACTTTACAATTGTCTGCATTAAATTTCATCTGCCATCTCTCTGGCCCCATAGATATTTTCTGGACCTCATTCTGCAATTTTTGAGCTATTTACCCCACCTCCTCCTGTTTCAGTACCCCTTCTAAATTAGTGTCATCTACAAATTTTAATCATTGAATCCAAGTCATTGATATAAATTAGAAATACTAGTGGTCCCAACATCGAACTCAGATCAGATCAAGTAACTCAGTACAGTCAAGTGGAACTTTCCTGGTCTATATGGCTAACCTAAGAATCATAGCATCATAGAATGGTTACAGCACAGAATATAGCCATTCGGCCCGTCGAACTCATACCAGCTTTCTGCAAGAGCATTTCAGCAAGTCCCACTCCCCCGCCCTTTTCCCATAGCCCTGCATTTTTTTTTTCCTTCAAGTACTTATCCAATTCCCTTGTGGAGACACTGAGGAGCCTCACAGTTTTATCAAAGGAATAAAGGTCTATTTTTTCCTTCTTTTCTCATGGGTAGAAGATACCAGCCCCAAAATTTCAATTTCCTTCAAATGTCTTCAGAATTGTGCACATTTTCTTGTTTGGCACCGTAAAGTATGTGTATTATTTAGATAAATGTTTTGAGATCAAAATGTGTTTCCAAACTGTGAAATAAATTCCATATTATCTTACAATAATCAATAAAAAAAGGTGATCTGGTCATTATCGCATTACTGTTTGTAGGAGCTTGCTGTGCTCAAATTGGCTGCTGCATTTCCTACATTACAAAGTGACTACACTTCAGAAGTATTTCATTGACTGTAAAGTGCTTCGGGACGTCCGGAAGTGAGAAAGGTGTTGTATAAATGTAAGTCTTTCTTTTCTGTTATAATCAATCGATCAGATTAGTCAATAGAGATTGTATCAATATAAATAACAAAAGCCTCGAGTGAAAAATTCTTTGGGTGTTGCTTTTGACTTATGCTTGTTCTTTGCCAACTAATTTTTCTATAATGAATATGTTATACAGCAGTACAGAAAAATCTAGAATTTTTTGAGTTGAGCTAATCATCAATGAATAATGGCAGTTGTACTCGCCAACAAGAAAATTTGCAAACACTAACAGTTAAACTGTAACGGGGGTGGGGGGGTGGGGGGAATGCACATTGCGAGCATGTCGGTGATGGAAGCAGATTCAATAGTATAATTCAAAAGAGAATTGGATAAAAACTTGAAGGGACAAAATATTAGCGGGTTATGGGGAAAGAGCAGGGGAGAGTGGGACTAATTGGATAGCTCTACCAAAGAGCCGGCACAGGCATGCTGGGCTGAATGGCCTCCTTCCATGCTGTATGATTCTATAAGGAATCTGACCTGAGAGAAAAGATACTTCTTACGTTAGAGGTCTCTATTTGTGTGTTTGTTTTTGAGACTGCAGTTTGTCTGAGAATCTGTATGATTTATGTAGGGTTGGGCAGCGTTGTTGCTGATTAGATTTGCTGGGGTTCCACATGCACTAAATATCTACAAGCCTCAGATCAAAAATATGTTGAAGTAATTGCGTTGGAGGATTGAACCATACCTGTGGGAAACTTGCCTTGTCAGGACTTGGATGAAATAATTAGAGGGATGGAGTCAATGTGAGAAGTATTTGCAATTCTACTGCCTGGCCTGCTAAGATAATGTATGCAGTCCATCCTGTTAATTCCTTACACACTACAGCAAATCAACACGAGGCACATACTGGAGACAAGGTCACTCTGTGACCTGTACCTTTGTTCACAGGACCAAGAAGTGATGACCCTGCGTGGGACCTCCCTTTATATACCTGGGTGACCAGGTGAGGAGTGTCTCCCACAAGTTCACCCCCTGTGGTCAAGGTGTGCATTTCTTATGTGTATGCAGTGTACAGTGTTGTTACATGAAGGTTACAGTTACATGAAGGTTACAAACATGATACATCCTGTTCCTATAGTCCATGCTGAAAGTAGTAAAAATAACTAAATGTAAAAGAACTATAAAGATTATATAGCAAATAAGTTATGATTCTTTTCATCTAAGTATTTCCTGCTCATTGCCAATCAGCTGTTTGATCTGCTTATTTATAACACAGTTTATATCACAGCACACAATATGCCTCATTCAGAATATTTGCACACAGAGTGGGTAGTTTTAGCTTTTGCTGTTAGTGTAAAACAGGCATTATCGGATCGGCCACTCATTCCACATTTGTCCCTGACTTTCTGTTCTATTGACATCAATGGAAAGGAAAATTGGCAGAGATGCAAAAAGGGAGATCAATCCGATAACGCCCATTTGTGGGTACGATAGCATAGTGGTTATGTTCCTCGACTAGTCATCCAGACGTCTGGACTAATTATCCAGAGACGCGTGTTCAAATCCCACCACGGCAGCTGCGGAATTTAAATTCAGTTAACTAAATAAATCTGGAATTGAAAAGCTAGCATCAGTAATGGTGACCATGAAACTACCGGATCGTTGTAAAAACTCATCTAGTTCACTAATTGTGGTGTCCCTGCACCATACTACAAACTCACACGAGGCATGTACTGCAGACACAGTCACTACGTGACCTTAACCTTTATTCCCAGGACCAAGGAGTGCTGACCCTGGGTGGAACCTCGCCTTTTATACCTGGAAACCCAGGTGAGGAGTGTCTTCCACAAGCTCACCCCCTGTGGTCAGAGTGTGCATTTCTAGGGTATAAGTACAGTGTACAGGAGTTGCATGAAGGTTACAGTTACATGAAGATTACCGTTGCATAATGGTTACATACATGACATCACCTCCCCCCTTACGTCTTTTTGCATCAAAGGTTAAGTCTTTCAGGTGGTCGACTCTCGTGGAACGCCGCAGTTGTGGCTCTGGTGGCTGAGCCTCGGCATGCGTATCTGTCACCTGAGGTGATTCCGGCCTGTCCGGGCTGGCCGCAGGGACTGTGCATGCTGTGGATTGTCCTTGTTGCTCGTCCACTGGCAGTGGTGTGGGTGACATCTCATGCTCTTCTTCAGGTTTCTCCATGTCTGTGCTGAACCTTTTCTTTACTTGGTCCAAGTATTTGCGGCATATCTGCCCATTGTTTAGTCTGACCTCTATGACCCTATTCCCTTCTTTGCCAATTACTGTGCCCTCAAGCCACTTGGGTCCCAAAGCATGGTTAAGAACAAATACCGAGTCATCCATTTCTATACACCTCTCCCTTGAGTTTCGATCATGGAACTCGGTTTGGGACTGGCGCTTGCCCTCGACAATGTCTGCTAGGGCTGGGTGAATGAGGGTCAGCCTCGCTTTAAGTGTGCGTTTCATGAGGAGTTCCGCTGGCGGGACTCCCGTGAGCGAGTGCAGGCGGGATCTGTAGGCCAGCAGGAGGCATGATAGGTGGTACTGAAGGGAGGGTCCTTGGATGCGTAGCATGCCCTGTTTTATGACTTGGACCGCACGTTCCACCTGGCCATTGGAAACCGGCTTGAACGGCGCTGTCCGGACGTGTTTGATACCATTGCCCGACATAAACTCCTGGAATTCATGGCTGGTGAAACACGGGCAATTGTCATTGACCAGGATGCCCGGCAAGCCATGGGTCGCGAAAACTGTACGTAGACCCTCCACAATGATAGATGTCTTGCACGAGTTTAATATGATGCACTCAATTCATTTCGAGTATACATCGACAACAATCAGGAACATTTTTCCCATGAACGGGCCCGCATAGTCTACATGAATACGTGACCATGGCCTGATGGGCCAGGGCCGTGGGCTGAGTGGGGCCTCCCTGGGGGCATTGCCCAGCTGGGCACACGTCGTGCACCTGCGAACCCAGTGTTCCAGGTCTGACTCAATCCCCGGCCACTATACATGTGACCGGGCAATGGCCTTCATTAACACGATGCCAGGGTGCTCGCTGTGGAGTTCCCTGATAAACGCTTCCCTTCCTTTCTGGGGCATGACTATCTGGCTGCCCCATAGCAGGCAGTCGGCTTGGATGGAGAGCTCATCCATCCGTCTCTGAAACGGTCTGACCTCCTCGGGGCACGCCCTGTGTGCGGGTGCCCAATCCCCAGTCAGGACACATTTCTTTATCATGGATAGGAGGGGGTCTCTATTGGTCCAGAGTTTGATCTGGTGGGCTGTGATGGGGGAGCCTGCAGTGTCAAAAGCCTCAACGGCCATGACCATCTCAGCGCTTTGCTCCGCTGCCCCCTTGGTGGTGGCCAGTGGGAGCCTGCTGAGCGCGTCAGCGCAATTTTCAGTGCCTGGCCGGTGCCGTATGGTGTAGTCATACGCAGCCAGCGTGAGAGCCCATCACTGTATGCGTGCTGATGCATTGGCATTGACAGCCTTGCTGTCGGACAACAGGGATGTTAACGGCTTGTGGTCCATCTCTAGCTCGAACCGTCTACCGAAAAGGTACTGGTGCATCTTTTTCACACCGTAAACACAAGCGAGAGCATCCTTTTCGACCATGCCGTATCCACACTCTGCCTGGGAGAGTGACCTGGAGGCATAAGCCACCGGTTGGAGTCGGCCGTTGTCATTACCCTGCTGCAACACACATCCAACCCCGTAGGACAATGCATCGCACGTTAAAACCAGTTTTTTACAGGGATCGTACAAAGTCAACAGTTTGTTAGAACACAGCAGGTTCCTCACCTTATTGAAAGCCCGTTCTTAACAGTCCCCCCAAAGCCATTCACAACCTTTACGCAGGAGCATGTAAAAGGGCTCCAACAATGTGCTTAAGTTCGGCAGAAAGTTCCCAAAATAGTTCAAAAGTCCCAGGAATGGTCTCAACTCCGACGTGTTACCGGACCTGGGCGCCCGGCGGATCGCCTCCATTTTTGATTCAGTGGGCTGGATCCCATCTGCGGCAACCCTCCTGCCCAAAAACCCTCTGGGGCCAAAATGACACACTTGGCCTTTTTCAGCCGCAAGCCTACCCGGTCCAGTCGGCGTAGCACCTCCTCCAGGTTGTGGAGGTGTTCCTCGGTGTCTTGACCCGTTATAAGGATGTCGTCTTGGAATACGATTGCTCCAGGAATGGATTTGAGCAAGCTTTCCATGTTCCGCTGAAAGATAGCTTCCGCCGAACGAATGTCAAACGGACACCTGTTGTAGATAAATAATCCCTTGTGCGTCGTGATGGTGGTCAGAAGCTTGGATTCTTCAGCCAGTTCCTGAGTCATGGAAACCCAGGTGAGCAGTGTCTCCCGCAAGTTTACCCCCTGTGGTGAGGGTGTGCATTTCTAGGGTATAAGTACAGTGTACAGGAGTTGCATGAAGGTTACAGTTACATGAAGATTACCGTTGCATGATGGTTACATACATGACACTAATGACCTTTAGGGAAGGAAATCTGCTGTCCTTACCCGATCGGGCCTATATTACCAACAGCAATGTGATTGACTCTTAACTGCCCTCTGAAATGGCCCAGCAAGCCACTCAGTTGTAACTAACCACTACGAAAAACTCACCACATAGACTGCAGCGGTTTGAGCAGGCAGCTCAACCCTGCAATATATTTGCTGCATGGGTTCTTTGCTTAAGAATTCATAATAACACATTACTATTAAGAACTAATTGGTTTATTAACAAAGCTTTAACAATCATACTACATATTACCAGTTAATTCACTAGGCATACAACTGCATACCTCATCGTGGATAACCTAGACCCAACTAGAAACATAGAAACATAGAAATTTACAGCGCAGAAGGAGGCCATTTCGACCCATCGTGTCTACGCCCTCGGTCAGCAGCCCTGAAGGTTACATATAAACCTATGAACAATGAACAATGGCGGAAAGGTAAAGAGCACCCAGTCCAACCAGTCCGCCCCACAAAATTGCGACATCCCTTGCACTGAAACATTCTACACTCCACTCCAACCAGAGTCATATGATCTCCTGGGAGAGGCAAAAACCAGATAAAAACCCAGGCCAATTGGGAAAAGAAATCTGGGAAAATTCCTCTCCGACCCATCCAGGCGATCGAAACTAGTCCAGGAGATCACCCTGGCCATATTCGATTCCCTACAGTATTTACCATCATATCTGCACTAGCCAACAAGAAGTTACCCAGTCTAATCCCACTTACCAGCTCTAGGTCCATAACCCTGCAGGTTATGGCACTTCAAGTGCCCATCCAAGCACCTTTTAAATGTGGTGAGGGTTTCTATATCCACCACCCTTCCAGGCAGTGAGTTCCAGACCCCCAGAACCCTCTGTGTGAAGAAGCCTGCCCTCAAATCCCCTCTAAACCTTCCACCAACCACCTTAAAACTATGCCCCTTCATAATTGACCTCTCCACCAAGGGAAATAGGCCCTTGCCATCCACCATATCCAGGCCTCTCAAAATTTTGTACACCTCAATAAGGTCTCCTTTCAGCCTTCTCTGTTCCAATGAGAACAAACCCAGCCTATCCAACCTGTCCTCATAGCTAAGATCCTTCACTTCAGGCACTGGGGTTTATTGAGTCTTGTGAACATTACACTCACAATGTAAGAGCTCTACAAACCTGTGAGCATACTCACGGCTGCATACATTACAAGCATCACCTTCTCAAGGGCAATAATTGCTGGCCTTGCCAGCGACACCCACATCCCGTGAATACATTTTTTAAATTACATGATTGCCAGAAGTTAAAATTCCCGTAGTACTACCACCCACCTGCCAGAAGATCTTCTGCTAAACTTTGAATCATTACTGAAATTACAGTGACTAAAATAGCAAACTTCTTATTGGGTGAATCATATAAAGATTTGAAAGTCTGTCTCATGGATCATTGATGATGAATAGGTAAATCTTCGTTATCACAAAAAGTTTAAAAATCATTGTTTGTTATGTTGAAGCTTGACTCAATTAGCCTGATGAAATTAAAAAGCAGCCTTAAAATGCGTCCTTTATATTTTAGTCTAGCCTTAGTTTTTGGGAGTGTTTGTGTACAAATCTTTGAAGGTGGCAGGACAGCTGAACCAAGCAGTTAATAAAGCATATGGGTTCCTGGGCTTTATAAGTAGTGGCGTAGAGTACAAAAGCCAGGAAGTTATACTAAACCATTATAAAACAATAGTTCGGCCCCAGCTAGAATATTGTGTCCCGTTCTGGGCACACATTTTAGGAAAGACGTGAAGCCTTTGGAGAGGGTACTGATGAGATTCATTGGAATGGTTCCAGAGATGAGGGATTAGAGTTATGTGGATAGACTGGAGAAGCTGGGGTTGTTATCGTTAGAACAGAGAAGCGTAAGAGGAAAGTTGTTAGAAGTGTTTAAAATCATGAAAGGATTAGATAGAGTAAATAAAAATAAACTTTGTTCTAATGCTGAAGGTTCGATTACTAGAGGGCACAGGTTTAAAGTGATTGACAAAGGAACCAAAGGCAACATCAGGAAAAACCTTTTTACGCAACGAGTGGTTATGATTTGGAATGCACTGCCTGATAGGGTGGTGGAAACAGATTCAATAGTAGCCTTCAAAGGGAATTGGATAAATACTTGAAGGAGAAAAAATTGCAGGGATATGGGAAAGAGCCAGGGAGCGGGACTAAGTGTGTTGCTCTTCGAAAGAGCCAACATAGACCCAACGCGCCAAATGGCCTCCTTCTGTGCTGCACTATTCTATGATTCTATGATTGCCCATTCTTGCATTTATTCCCCGCTCCTTTCAGCTTCCGCTGTATCTTGCATCATTCCATGGCTAAGAGTATGCTCAGGAACCTTTGTCAATAGCTCTGTACAATTAGCTTACAGCAGTGTATGTGAGATGACTGTCCATAAGGAGAGAGGTAAAATTGGGAGAAAATGTTTGTTCTAACATAATGCCTTTCCCAGTGCTCTGGCCAAGATAAGGATTTCCTACACTGAAACTTACAGTGGCAATTTTACAATCCTCCACCCCCACCGTTTTCTCCTTTTATCCTGAAGCGCTCACTCTTACTAGGCTATATCTTCATGGGTGTCTGGTGCCCTCCATTACCCTGTACAAATGGTTATTCTTCACATTCAATTCCAGGCAGTGAGCAAGTAATTTGCTGTACAACGTTACCTTGTTCTCACTTGACATCACTTCACACATGCACATCTGGTACCATAGTACCAGGAGCCGTCTTTTATCCGCTGGACTACTTGGGAAGCTAATGGTTGTTCTTTCAACCAATTAACATACAAAACTGTTCTGATCTTTCTTAGATTTTACACATGTTTGCACAGAATGTGTTGTACATTGAGCCCTCAGTATACCAAGATACACACATCCCAGCCTCTAAAGTTGAAAAAGTTGTGTACCTAAAGGCTCCGTTGCCAGTCTTATTCAAATTGTCTGGGATTATGTAAGGACCTTTTCCTTTAATATAATAGATCATTATTTTTCTCCATACAATTCCAGCCAGGTTCATGGTGTCTTTTCAGTAGGATTAACCTAATTCTATGCAACTATCATGTACAGCCCAACGATGTAATGGAAAAATGATTAGCAAACAAGAATTAGGCTCAGAATCATAGATGAATCCAACGGTGACTTTCACAATATGTCATTTAAGTGGTACCGTTAGCTGCAGGCACCCTTCTGTGATTCCGAGCAAAGCCATGTTATCAGCTATTAACGCACAATCTGTACATATGCCTGCCATTGTGCAGTCTGAATGTAAGAGGGAGAAAGACAGCAGGAGTGAGTCCTTGAGGTGTAATGAGGTGAGGAGAGTGAAACAAATTAAAGGATTTTATTAGACTTGGGACAGAGAGGTGGAAGAGCATGCAATTAGTGCAGTACGAAACAGCTTGGTTATGAAACATGTGACATAAAATAGTTCTCCACTACAGAACAAAATGTTGTAAAGGAAGAAAATGTACAAGAAAAGTAGTTAACTTTATTCCTGTTGTTCGCATCAACATTGAAAACTGTAATGTATTTAACCCTTTGTAACCTGCATTATACCTGACCACCAGAGGGCCCACCTGTTAGAGTCCCAAGGGATCCCAGCATCCCTTGGGAGCACAGTATATAAGCAGGCCACCCACAAGGTACCTGCACTCTGGAATATTATTAAAGGAGCTAAGGTTACACTTGTTCATTACACACAGTACTCAGCCTCAACATTTATTATGAGTGGAACAATTGGCGATGAGGTAACGAACAACTGCGCAAAAATGCAAAGAACAGTCGGCATCCTGGAGAAGTTCTCAGAAGGGGACGATTGGGAGGCCTTCATGAAGAAACTCGACCAATACTTTGTGGCCACGAGCTGGAAGGGGACGAGAACGCTACCAAACGAAGGGCGATCCTCCTAACTGAGTGTGGGGCAACAACCTATGGCCTCATGAAGAATTTCCTGGCTCCGGCAAAACCAACAGAGAAATCCTACAAAGAATTGTGTACACTGGTCCGGGAGCACCTAAAACCTAAGGAAAGCATTTTGATGGCGAGATATTGGTTCTACACGCGTCAACAATCAGAGGGTCAGAAAGTGAAGAGCTACATTGCCGAACTAAGGTGCCTCGCAGGACATTGAAGGATTCCTAGAACAAATGCTCAGAGATTTTTTTGCACTCGGCATTGGACATGAGACAATCCTTCGCAAACTGTTGACTGTAGAAACTCCGAATCTAAGTAAAGCCCAGGCATTTATGTCCACCAGCAACAATACCAAGCAGATTTCACAGAACAAAGCAGTGTCAGCCAGTATTGTGCAGAAAGTAACGTCGGTTTTGAGCAGAAATGTACAGGGCAGAATGTACACGCCGGCTGCTGTGGCCCAACCTCAATAGACCCAGAGTCCACCATCCACTGTTAATGCGAGGCAGTTAACACCCTGTTGACACTGTGGAGGTGATCATCAGCCCCATCAATACCGCTTTAAGCACTATGCTTGCAATGGTTGCAGAACAATGGGACACCTCCGACGAATGTGGAGGCGAGTTGAAAACCCTGCAAACCCTGCAAACCACCACATTGCAGAGGAAGATTGATCCACAGTGGATCAGGCTGAATTGGAGACTCGTACGGAGGAGGCAGAAGTGTACGAGGTATACACGTTCATGACGAAATGCCCAACAATAATGTTGACAGTTGAACTGAATGGCATTCCAGTATCTATGGAGCTGGACACGGGGGCAAGTCAGTCTAGAATGAGTAAAAAGGCTTTCGACAGACTGTGAGGAAATAAGGCACACAGGCACAAGCTCAGCCCCATTCACACCAAGCTAAAGACTTACACCAAGGAACTAATCCCTGTAATGTGCAGTGCAGGTCAAAGTCTCCTACGACGGAGCAGTACACAAACTCCCGCTGTGGATTGTACTAGAGGATGGTCCCACGTTGTTTGGCAGAAGCTGGCTGGGAAAAATCCGCTGGAACTGGGATGACATCTGAGCGCTCTCGTTCATCGACGACGCCTCATGTACCCCAGTTCTGAGCAAGTTCCCATCGTTATTCAAGCCAGGCATTGGAAGCTTCTCGGGGGCAAAAGTGCAGATCCCATTTGGTTCCCGGTACGATACCGCTGTGCCTTGTGGTGCGGTACCGTACATGGTGCGTGAAAAAGTGGAAATTGAGCTGGGCAGGCTGCAGCGAGGAGGTATCATCGCGCCGGTGGAATTCAACGACTGGGCCAGTCTGATTATCCCAGTACTTAAGGAGGACGGCGCAGTTAGAATTTGTGGGGACTATAAAGTAACGATTAACCGTTTTTCGCTGCAGGACCAGTACCCGCCACCCAAAGCAGACGACATATTGTGATCCTGGCTGGAGGGAAATGTTCACCAAGCTGGACCTGACCTCGGCCTACATGACACAGGAGCTGGAGGAGTCTTCGAAAGGCCTCACCTGCATCAACACGCACAAAGGTCTGTTTATCTACAACCGGTGTCCGTTCGGGATTCAGTCAGCCACGGCGATCTTCCAGCGGAACATGGAGAGCCTGCTAAAGTCGGTTCCTTGTACAGATGTCTTCCAGGATGATATACTGGTTACAGGTTGGGACACCACAGAGCACTTGAAGAATCTGGAGGAGGTTCTTTGCCAGTTGGATCGCATGGGGCTCAGGTTGAAACGCTCGAAGCGTGTTTTCCTGGCACAGGATGTTTAATTTTTCGGAAGGAGAATCGCAGCAGACGGAATCAGACCCACCGACACCAAGACGGAGGCCATCAAGAACGTGCCGCGACCACAGAACATGACGGAACTGCGGTTGTTCCCGGAACTCCGTAACTATTTTGGGAATTTCCTACCTGGGTTAAGCACCCTGCTAGAACCCTTACATGCGCTACTGCGCAAGGGAGATGACCAGGTATGTGGGAATTCACAAGAGGCTGCCTTTAAGAAAGACAGAAATCTGTTATGTTCTAACAAACTGCTTGTCCTGTATAACCCATGTAAATGATTAGTGCTAGCTTGCGATACATCGTCATACGGGGTCGGGTGTGTGTTACTATCGGAGATTTTCCAACCGGTCGTTTATGCGTCCAGGAATTTGTCCAAGGCCGAAAGGGCCTACAGCATGGTTGAAAAAGAGGCTGTTGCGTGCGTTTACGGGATAAATAAAATGCACCAGTACTTACTTGGCCTCAAGTTCGAGCTTGAAACTGACCACAAGCCACTCATATTGCTGTTCTCTGAGAGCAAAGGGATTAATACCAATGCCTCTGCCCGCATCCAAAGATGGACACTCATGCTTTCAGCATACAACTATGTAATTCACCACAGACCGGGCACAGAGAACTGCGCAGATGCTTTCAGTCGGCTACCATTGTCCACCACCGGGGTGGAAATGGCACAGCCAGATGGTCATGGAGGCATTTGAGAACGAGAAGTCCCCCGTTATGACCTGCCAGATCAGGACCTGGACCAGCCAGGATCCTTTACTGCCTTTGGTAAAAAACTGTGTCCTCCATGGGAGCTGGTCCGGTGTCCCAGTGGATGCAGGAGGCGATTAAGCCATTCCACAGACACAAAGACGAGTTGTCCCTGCAGGCGGACTGTCTATTGTGGGGCAATCGCGTGGTCTTGCCCAAGAAAGGCAGAAACACATTCATATGTAAACTGCACAGCACCCACCCAGGCATCGTAATGATGAAAGCCATAGCCAGATCCCATGTGTGGTGGCCCATCATCGACTCAGATTTAGAGTCATGCGTGCGCCAGTGCAACACTTACTCTCAGTTGAGCAACGCACCCAGAGAGGCATTGCTAAGTTTGTGGTCATGGCCCTCCAAACCATGGTCAAGGATCCATGTAGACAATGCCGGCCCATTCCTAGGCAAAATGTTTTTGGTTGTCGTGGACACTTACTCAAAATGAATTGGATGTGCAATAATATCTGTAAGCACATCCATGGCCACCAGTGAAAGCCTATGAGCCATGTTTGCCATGCACGGCTTGTCTGATGTCCCAGTCAGCGACAATGGCCGTGCTTCACCAATGCTGAATTCAAGGAATTCATGAACTGCAACGGGATCAAGCATGTCACATCTGCCCCGTTCAAGCCCACATCCAACAGCCAGGCAGAACGGGCAGTTCAGACCATCAAGCAAAGCTTGAAATGTGTGTCGGAAGGCTCCCTGCAGACCCAGTTGTCTCGCGTGCTGCTCAGCTACCGCACCAGACCCCACTCACTCACTGGGGTTCCCCCAGCCGAGCTGCTCATGAAAAGGGTGCTTAAAACAAGGCTCTCTCTTGTCGACCCTAATCCCCATGATCACATGGAGGGCAAGCGGCATCAACAAAGTGTGTACCATGACCGCGCAAATTTGTCACGCGATATTGAGATCAATGATCCTGTGTTTGTGCTGAATTATGGACATGGTACCAAATGGCTTGCTGGCACGGTCGTAGCCAAAGAGGGGAGTAGGGTGTTTCAGGTCAAACTGACCAATGGACAAACACACAGAAAAAATTTGGACCAAATCAAATTGCGGTTAACCAACAGCTACGAACAACCTGAAGAGGACACCACCCACATTGAGCCTCCAACACACACACAAGTGGCAACTGACATCATGGTTGACCACGAAGCTGAACTCACCATCCCTAGCAGCCCGGCAAGGCCGGCTGCCCAACAGCCCAGTGAAGAACTGACCAACCCACCCACACCCGCATTTGTACCGAGACAATCGACAAGGGAGCGCAAAGCCCCAGATCGTCTCACCTTGTAAATAAGTGTTCTGTTGCCTTCATGGGGGAGTGAGGTAATGTATTTAACACTTTGTAACCTGCATGACACCTGACCATCAGAGGGCCCACCTGTTGGAGTTCCAAGGGATCCCAGCATCCCTTGGGAACATGATATATAAGCAGGCCACCCACGAGGTACCTGCACTCTGGAATCTTATTAAAGGAGCTAAGGTCACACTTGCTCATCACACACAGTACTCAGCCTCACCATTTATTATGAGTGTAACAGAAACCAGCATCAAAGGCAACCTAGGATGCAACGGTATTAAATTCAATCTTACTCGGTAGCACTAACTGGATATTTGTGATACTGTATTATTTAACTAAAGAGGATAGGGGAGGTGGGGGTTAAATTTTGAGTCTACTTTAGTCCAATAATGTTTTATTGAAATGTTAGAATGGCTGTAGAATCATACAGCACAGAAGGAGGCCATTCAGCCCATCATGCCTGTGCCAGTTCTTTGAAAGAGCTGTCCAATTAGTCTCACTCCCCTGCTCTTTCTCCATAGCCCTGCAAGCTTTTCCTTTACAAGCATATATATCCTATTCCCTTTTGAATGTTACTATTGAATCTGCTTCCGCCGCACTTTCAGGCAGTGTGTTCCAGATCACAACAACTCGCTGCATTAAAAACATTCTCCTTCACTCCCCTCTGGTTCTTTCACCAATTATTGATACATAACATCCGGTGTTAAATTGACGGTTTTCTTAGATTGTAATTTATTTTAAACAGTTCCTATTTACAAGTTATTACATAGTTTGTTGGACTCAGGCGCACTTACCATTTCTGGTTTCGGGTGAACTGTTTTGGAGGATGCTGGTGGAGGGCCCAGGCCAACATCAAGGACATTCTGGCATCTGGTCAACAGGAACATTGGCTTAGGAGCAGGGTGCCAAGTCCATCCTCCTCAATCTACGTGGCCTGGAGGGAAGATCACAGAGATCAGATAATGGAGGGGAAACGGGTACCAAATTAAAAACATAACCTATCGATGTAGTACCACTTCAAATTGGAATTATTAGCACTATCAACTTTTCATGTTTTATATGTATGAAGCAAACTGCAGCGACAGATTATCTGGTCATTATGACATTGCTGTTTGTGGGAGCTTGCTGTGCGCACATAGCTGCCATATTTGCTATATTATAATTACTGCATTTCAAAACTACTTTATTGGCTGTAAAACACTTTAGGACATCCTGAGGTCATGAAAGATGCTATATAAATGCAAGTTCTTTCTTCTATCTTTACTGTAAAGTACTGTATAATATATTTGTTATACTTTCAAGGAATTTTTTTAAGTAATGTTAATCTTGCGCTTGGTGTTCCTCTGATGCTTAACTACCTATTGTAAAGTCACAAAAGTGATGATTCCATCATTATAACTGGTGCATCCTTTTGACAATAAAAGAACATTTTAGATTTCCTGTTCAATACAAGAAAGAAATCAAACCTCACAATCTCATTGCTGTGAAAAATGCAGCGAGGAGCACTGAGATCGCTTCTGAAAGGTATCTCGGAGAGAGCTTGCCCAAGTTCAGCACAAAATGACCCACATCACGATCAAGGGGAAACAAATGAGAGCACAGCAATTTGAAAGGAAAACCTCTAAAAATGAATGAGAAGTTGTTTGTAACATGTAGTTGTAATAACCACATTACACAATGCAACAGCAATTTTCCATCAATTCTAACCAGTTCTATGCATGTTATACTTTAATTCATGGCTAATCATTTAATTTTGAAAAACAAATCAACAAGCGTTGACAGAAGTGCCATATTTTTATATTACTTAATTATCTTTTAAGAAGTAGATGCATTCTAATGAAAATAGTCAGTGAAGTACAGTAATTGCATTTTTAGACACTACAAAATACTGAACAGGATTGCAACTAAAGATGCTGAAATTACCATTTGTGTAGCTATTTAGTGGCTGAAATTACCCATTTCCTGAAGGATTCTTAACACCAGTAATCGGCGGCCGACGACTTTTCGTGTAATGGCCGCCAATATCAAAATTCCGCTCATGCGGTATCCCGGTGGTGACTCGCTTCCCCCCACCGCTCCGCTGCTGCTGATCTGTGCTAAGTACCGAGCCAAAATCCACCTTGGTGGCCCAGTGGACCGAAGTTTAAACATCGTGCAGGCTTTCCCCTTTAAGTGAAAGGGAGAGCCGTGGTGATGTGGCACCATGATGATGTCATCAGTGCTATACTGATGACTGATAGCGGCAGTCATTACACTCCCCCCCCCCCCCACAACTTCCACCCCTCTGGTATACTCAGTGCCCCACTTCCGCCCCCATTATGAGCGACTTTCGGTGCGCCTGAAAAAAACCAACAGAGTGAAATTTCGCTCAAGAGGCTACCTCAAATACCGCGGGGTTAAAAACCTTAGAAGTGGGCCCACCTCCAAACCTGCATTCGCACGGTTGGAAAGACTCCGGCCATCGTCTCTACATCTGGATGATACAGTCTTAACATTCTGGTTTTATTTAATACCCCCTGTGCCAATTTCTAATCAGTTAATTAGTTGCAGAATTAAAAACCCCATTGCAAATCATAGGAATTTGGATCCAATTTGATTTTTTTTTAAGTATGCTTCGATTTCTAAACCTGAAGTTCAAATTAGAAAAATCCCAAATATTCAGAATTGGACCAACCAAATCTGAGTTTTTAAGCATTAAACTCCAAAGATCAGTCTGTTAAGATATGAAACATCGACAAGAAACCAGTGACTCCAAACAAAGGCACTCTTGATCCAAGCTTAGAAATCAAACATATCGAAAAAACACTTCTCAGTGATTCCTATTACGTATAACTGCTGATCCAGGGATTACAATTCGTGGCATTTTCTTAATCAAAGTAGGAAGCATCCTCAGTTATGTTTGCTCAGTAGCTGGAATAATATCAATCCAGAACATGACAGATAATCATTTTTGTAACTTAAAACCTTTTTTTAAAAAACATACACAATGGATATGGGGACAGTGCAGGAAAGTGGAGTTGAAGTAGAAGATCAGCCATGATCTTATTGAATGGCAGAGCAGGGTCAAGAGGCTGAATGGCCTACTCCTGCTCCTATTTCTTATGTTCTTATGTTGGTATGAAGCTGCATTATGTAGTGCACGCATGCAACCATGATATCTTAATGGAGGCACTAACCCATTTATTTTACTTCAAAGAGGTTGCTAAAATTGCTAAAATATTAAAGAAGTTTCATACCTAGTGATGGTGCGCTAATATTGTACAATGTATTTTCATCCTACATTTTTTGTATAGAAAAAGGATTTAATCATAACATGTAGATTAAATGGCTAAAATATGAGCTTATTAAAAAATGAAACCAGGTTAGGCTTATAATTGGTTCATTTTGCTGCTTATATTTGGCAGTTTACAAAGTAATACAAGAATCTAATAAGAGAAAGTTAATCCAGATTCAGTACAGCTGACAAAACTGCCTAATCAGGGCCTTCATCTGACGTAATCAGAATGCATCTCAATGTGAAAGCAGATTCCCAAATGCATTTCACCTAAATTAAAACCACAGCGGTAATGAAACAGGGAATTTAAGCATAAAGCAAGTCTCCCACAGATTTCCTCCTATCACTGTGTACACCAATTATACAAAGAGTGATGAACCGTTACTTTTCCAATAGACTTGTACTGCATCAATGGAACAGAACTTAGAAATGTCAGTATTTTAATACAACCGTATTTATTGTTTGGGATTACTGTAATCCTTTGTGCAATTTTCCCAGAATCCCAAATTGAAGTCCAATGGTGAAATGATTTCAATATCTGCTATATTCCACATTTCACCTTTATTTCCATGTTCCTGCCAAACTGTTCTCTGCAAGGATAATCTAAATCGCTCATTTGAAAAAAGCTTTCTGTAAAATATGTCAAGAAGCTTCGATAATGGATTTTTTTAGGCAGCTTTTTTAAGATTGACAGGATATTGCCTTCTATCTTGGGTTGATTAGTGAGGTTATAAATCACTGTGATTTTGTCCATTTCATTTCCTCACAGTATAAAAGATAATAGAACCAGATATTCTTCTGCTTTGAAAATGGTCAATAACTCCTTGGAGTTGGAGTTTAACCCTACCCGGCCGAAACAAAGTAGATGGATGAGCAGCTAAAACTCCATGGGTTACTTACCCAGCTAGCTCTTACTATTTTTGATTCTATCAGACACTTCTGGACAGGATTCGAAGCTGCTGGCCCAAAAATCAGATATGTTAATCGGGGTCCGAGAAGATCATTGGCCCCCCACGAGAGCGATTTTAACTTCAAGCTGAGCGGGGAAGCCTCTATTACTTTCCTGCCAGGTGAAGACCAATGTCAAGGTGGCCTGGAAGCTAAAGAGGACCCTCCTCCTTCCAGATAAGATTTTTTAATTTCCTTTGTGGGGCAATAAGGGGCAAGTGTCCACCTCCAGGCCCCAGAAGGAAACTTTAGGCCTCCCCTGCTCCAGACATACCACTCTCATCCCTAATGCAAAATCGCCACGCTCCCACCCCACCGCCACCACTTCACACCCCACCCAAAAATTGCTTCACCCACAGTTGCCGACAGGTGGACAATGGTCGCCTGACCAATAGTCGCTAGATAGGCTGAGTGAGTGGGCAAAAATTTGGCAGATGGAGAATAATGTTGGAAAGTGTGAGGTCATGCACTTTGGCAGAACAAATCAAAGAGCAAGTTATTATTTAAATGGAGAAAGATTGCAAAGTGCTGCAGTACAGCAGGACCTGGGGGTCCTGGTGCATGAAACACAAAAGGATAGTATGCAGGTACAGCAGGTGATCAGGAAGCCCAATGGAATCTTGGCCTTTATTGCAAAGGGGATGGACTATAAAAGCAGGGAAGTCTTGCTACAGTTATACAGGGTATTGGCGAGGCCACACCTGGAATACTGCGTGCAGTTTTGGTTTCCATATTTGCGAAAGGATATACTTACTTTGGAGGTAGTTCAGAGAAGGTTCACTAGATTGATTCCGGAGATGAGGGGATTGACTTATGAGGAAAGGTTGAGTAGTTTGGGCCTCTACTCATTGCAATTCAGAAGAATGAGAGGTGATCTTATCAAAACGTATAAGATTATGAGGGGGCTAGACAAGGTGGATGCAGAGAGGATGTTTCCACTAATGGGGGAGACTAGAACTAGGGGGGCATAATCTTAGAATAAGGGGCCGCCCATTTAAAACTGAGATGAGGAGAAATTTCTTCTCTCAGAGGGTTGTGGATCTATGGAATTTGCTGCCTCAGAGAGCTGTGGAAGCTGGGACATTGAATAAATTTAAGACAGAGATAGACAGTTTCTTAACCAATAAAGGAATAAGGAGTTATGGGGAGCGGGTAGGAAAGTGGACCTGAGTCCATGATCGGATCAGCCAAGATCCTATTAAATGGTGGAGCAGGCTCGAGGGGCCATGTGGCCTACTCCTGCTTCTTTTTCTTATGTTCTTATGTTCTGATGTTCTGGAAGCCAGCAGCCCCTTTTCCCACCGTTTCCAGCTAAAATCACCATGGCAACATACTGCCGCAGGTGACTGGCCAGGAAAATAAACGGAAACTCGTGGTTTCCCGCCAAAAATCCATTGGCAGTTAAAATCCCTCTCAGGTTTTTTGTAGATTTGAATGACTTCCAATCAAAATGGCGGTGAAAATGAATTAGTTGTGAGGAGGAATAACCAAAAGTCAGCAACTTTTGTGTTCCTTTAACACTTCTGCCACAAAACTGGTATAAACGATGAAAGCTTTGTAACATAAAGTACAATTTGGCTGCTAAGTGCAAATAATTGTTATAATGGTCCTGAAATTGCAGTCGGTGGCATAACTAAGGAGTACACCACTGACCACCGAAAGAAGTCCTCACTTACCTGGTGCAAGACACTTCTTCGAAAACTTGTGTTGCTTTGCTACGGAGTAGCGGCCCATGGATCCGAGAGGCGCATCTTGTGCGTAAGCGTTCCTGGGATAAGAACATAAGAACATAAGAATTAGGAGCAGAAGTTAGCATTTCGGCCCCTTAAGCCTGTTCCACCATTCAATGAGATCATGGCTGATCTTCTACCTCAACTCCATTCTCCTTCCTTACCATGATATCCCTTGATTCCCTTAATATTCAAAAATCTAACAATTTCTATCTTAAATATACTCAACGAGAGAGCCTCCACAGTCCTTTGGGGTAGAGAATTCCAGAGAGTGGACACTTCCTCCTTATAGCCCCACAAAGGAAACCAAAGGATCACATGAGGCGGTGCGTCAATCAGGAAACAAAGCTCCGATGCCTGACATCAGTCAAATTTTAAATTAAATGGTGTGAGTATTGATTTGAATTGATGACTTATCACTCCCACTGTAAATAATGATAATCATTATAACACTCAAGCTAAGCTGGCAAGGAATATTTTTTATAAAATAATCACGGATCCCTTTTCCAGGTTCTGTCCAGTTTTACTTACTTGGAGTGAAATGAATAAAAACAATTATTCAAAGTGAGATATGGCAAAGAAATATTAGGCAGCAAATCTTGTTTCAGCACTATTGACAGGGTAGATGCTGAGAGACTGTTTCCCCTGGCTGGAGAGTCTCGAACTAGGGGCTATGGGTTAGATTTTCCATTATTTTTGCTTGCTTTAACGTCCACTTAATGCTCATTTTACCGCTGAAATGACGTATAACGCCCAGATTTCGCCCATTTTTGGCACAAAATGGAAACTGACGGGCTTTTTTTAGGAGACTTATCGCCGAGCGTTACTTTCCCCATGTGTTTATCGCCGGGAAAAAATAATACCGCCCGCCCACTTCCTTTGGGCAGGATCAGCAGAATGGGCGAAATCAACGGCCATAATATCGGCCACTGTTTTTTGTCGTAAAGAGCAGATTTACCCAAACTAGTGGCCATAGAGATCGCCCATCGTCAATTTCACCACCTCGCACACATATCGACCACAATATCGCTCGCTCAAAAAAACCACCCACAAAAAGTGGAACTACCAGAACGAACGCCAGAGGTGTGACTGGCATTTATTAAATCTCACTCTTACGTGAGGAGCTGATATCCGAAAGATTTGCCTGAAAGAGCGCTGATGTGAGTGACAACGCTGACACACTTCTGTGTGTATGCAGCTCAGACATCAATGGTGCCCATCACCTTGCTGCCAGGTAAAGTTTACGTTGATTGATGTTAAGTTGTATTTAACCCTTTCATGGTAAGGAATCACCAGTGTGTAACGGTCCAGCTATCTGAGACAATGCGCAACAAGGTTATGTTCAATAACCAATATTGGTCTGAAATCATAAGTAACACAGCCAATAACACTCAACTTCTGCCCACACCCCACTTTTTCCACCATTGACATAAATCACATAGTCAACATGTTCACCAACACAGAATACAAAGGCAAAGCAAGAGCGTGGTCCCCAGCCCCCATACATTGCAACAAATTGCATACACCCAGATGGAGATATAATACAGCCATCACCTGCGCACATGCACCGCACTTTCCTTCCCCCCTTTCCTTCTTCTCCCCATCTCTAGCCCTTCTCCTCCTCGCTCCATGGCGCCTGGCCGAGGAGCTCCTCAGGCGGTGCCTCATTGTGGGGGGATGAAGGCAGATGCGGTGGCTGCACGGGTACGGGAGCGGGGGTTGCCGAGGGGGCAACATTCTCTAATGCAGAAGTAGGATCTTGGTCCTTGCTCTCACCTGTCATTCGCAGTGTTGGTGCAGAACCTAATGGTTGAGTGCCACCCTCGGGGACCACTGAGAGGCCTATGTCAGCAGTGTTCCTGGCTATCACATCCAGGGACTCCGCCATGCGTGGAATGTACTCGGTCATGGTGGCCAGCTGTCGGGATATGCCCCCCAATGCTTCGATGACCTGGTCACCAATGTCTACGATCCTCCTGGACAACGGTACCATCTCTCCGCTGTC
Source organism: Pristiophorus japonicus (assembly GCF_044704955.1). Classification (NCBI taxonomy): domain Eukaryota; kingdom Metazoa; phylum Chordata; class Chondrichthyes; family Pristiophoridae; genus Pristiophorus; species Pristiophorus japonicus. The sequence continues at coordinate 241,933,558 of NC_091977.1, read as the reverse complement.
ATGTCGCACTCGTGGAACAGACCTGCCATGTCAACGAGGCCTCCGCGGGGTGCCCTGTGGAGAGGTGCTTGGGGCGGTACCTCCAGAGTGGAGGCGGGAATGACCAGAGGACCACTAGATGGCCTTGGGGTGGAATGGCTTCTGGAGCGTGGTGATGCAGGTTCTTCGAATTCCATGCTCTCATCCGTCGAGAACAGACTCAACGGATTGACGGGCAAGAATCAGAGCTCCTCAGCACCAGATGTAGGATCGTCTGCCAACTCCTGCCCTGCGCCCCCACCTTCTGGCCTCTGTGGTCTTGCCTGGGGCCGCGCTGCTGGCTGAGCTGCAAAACACAACTGATGTTATTAGAGGAGAAGAGGGTGTTAGGGTCACAAGGTGAGTCCAGCACTACACACAGCATATGCAGGACAAAAGCACCACCGTTATCAAAATCATCACAGACATCACATTTCATGACCATCAACACATTGTGCATTGCAATGATTTTCATTAGCCCAGCATTATTTCTATGACACTTTAAGAAATCATCTATCATATATGATTGTTCGGATATGAGTGGGTGTGGCATCTATGGACTTTACATGATGCAATGGTGTAAGCTTTACTCACATGGCATCACTTCAGGGTCTGCAGATGCATCCATGGCTGTCCGGTGGTGCTTCCCCACAAGTGCAAGCACTCACTCCTCCATCTCAGTGATGTCGCTGGGGACTGGTGGACCCCCCACCCGTTCGCCTATGCACGGACCTAATCGTCGATAGCTTCTTCTGTAAAAGGTGCCAGGACGACATGGCATGAGATCATTGTGTGATATCATTGCTAGGTACTGTCATGAAGACTGAAACAACACATAACCGACAGATGTGATCATGATTATTATGATAATTATCATTCTTTACCTAAAGACGTACACCATGACCGCAGGCTTTGAGTAAAACATTCCCGGTAAAAGTGAAAGACCTCATGACACTCATGACTGTTACAAATCCAATTATAAAAATACATAAGTACATGTAAATCAATGTAATACTTACTATTGCGAATCCCACAAGGTCATTCCATCGTTTGCGGCACTGGTTGCCCTCACACACCTCGTTGGTCGCCGACGAGACCACCTCTGCTACCTCGGTCCATATCCTCTGGTAGGCCTTTGTGGTGGGCTTCCCATGCCCTCCCTGTGTCAAATTACTCCAGCGTAACTTGACCTCCTGCAGGAGAGAGGCATTTGCCTCGTCGGAGAACCTCCTGACTCTTTTGCGGTCTCCAATGTGCTCCTCACCCATCTCACTGCTCTCTCCGCATCAGTCTCCACAGCATGCTGTGATGCCTCCTCATCTCTTTCCATTATCGGGCAAATTTGTTCAAATATGTGGCTGGTAACAGCTACTTTTTTTTTGCCTACTTGCTGTGAAGCTCTAAAGTCTCCCTCCTTCCTCCCAAAGCAGCCACACCACACCCACACACGCCTTGAGTCCCTCTGAGCTCCCTCTTGCTCTGTTTCCTCTTCTGCGCTTGTCATGGTAATCCTTGACCTCCAGAATCGCGGGATTCGAGCATTGCCATGCCGTTGCTAAGGACGGCCACACTTTATGGCAGAAGGTCAAAAAAATGTAACACTACAGCCCATTTGATATCGCTCGCGGTAACGCCCATTTTCAAAAATGTAAGCTCGGTGTTTTGAGAAGCCGACAATCTGAAAACCCTTTTTGAATGCCCACGCCGGAAATAACACCCATTTTGGGCGATAAGCACAAAAGTGGAGGTTCTATAACCATTATTCTTATTAGAATTCTTGTAAATTTATCTGAAAATTAATCCATACATTATTGAACTTATATTAGCAAGTGATTACGGACCAAAATGCCATATGTCTTATAGGACTTGTATGCATATTATTGCAATATATATTGGCCTGGGATTTGCGATCGGTGGCCTCCGGAGTACGCCTCCGACCCACTATAAATACAGGCTCTCTGGCATGTGGAGACTTTGGGTCCTGGGTCTCAAGGTGTACGCCTGTGTAAAGGCCCACGGATCCCAGGAAGGCAGGTGGTTCAGAAGCGTCCCTGGGATCACATGGACCAGGTCCAATCAGAAAGGAGGATTGCGTTTATGAATGGAATCCCCATAATAATAATAAACAATTTTGGCAGCTGCAATAAAATAAATGTTCTCATTTTCAAATTTAATTAAAGTCCCTTCAATAATGCAAATACAATAACATTTGATTTTTTGCTCAAATAATTTTGAACATTTTAATCCAGGCCAAAATTTGCATAAACAAATTTAAATGTTTGTTCATAATTTTACATTTTTAAATTTTAATTTAAGATTAACCCTTGCACTGGTGAAAGCAGGCCCTATGCCTGCTTTTGACAGGCATAAGGGTTTCGTGGGCATTTGCTGGGCAGTAGTTGGGCAAATAGCGACAAATTTCAGTCAGGCAAAACTTGACCGATCGCAAGTTGTGGGTTTTCACGCATGCTGATCGTTCAACGTCATTGGAACCACAAATTCTGGGCCATCATAGAAATACATATATATCTAACCAGCCTCAATAGCTTTTTGGGGAAGAGAGTTCCAGAACATTCTAATATTATATAGAATTGTGCCAAAATATCAATTTAGCCAAAAACACAGATCGATAGACAATCTACAAAATATAGGGCTAGACTTTGCACTTAGATCGCTAGTGCCCCAAAAATGGGCGATGTTCCTGCCTTGGCGATGCTTCAACCTTTATGATCGCTGGAACATTGCCCATTTTTGGGATCATGACTTTTGGCTTTTTTGGGGGGGCGATAGTCCAGCGATACAAAACGAGCCTCAGTGATGTGGAAGGAAAAGCTTCTCTAGTAACGGCCTTCTGCGCATGCATTTTTTTTGGGGGGGGTAAATAGGTTTTCCCGCGTATTGGGAGGTCAGGGGTCATCCACGCATGTGCAGACGGCAAAGGGAGGGGGAGGGAGAGAGAGAGAGAGAGAGCAGAGAGAATGGAGAAGACAGACAGCCAATGAGTTAATTCAGAGAAAGAGAGATCAAAGATAATTCAGAGAGAGAGAGATCAAAAATATCATCATCAGATGACAACAGTGTCCATGATGTGGAGGGGGGGGCGGAGGAGGGCAAAGCCCTTTTCAGACGAGGCCAACGAGGCCCTCATTCAGGAGGTGCTCTCCCGGTGGGCCCAATTAACCCGGGGTGGGCATGGGAAAGCCCTACCCTGGATGTATCAGAACAGCTGGGGCGAGATCGCCAACGTGATGTCGTTGGCGTCTCTTGAGGCGAGGGGATCCGACCAGTGCCGGAAGTGCTGGAACAGCCTGGTTGCTTCGGCAAGAGTAAGTATAGATTTTATAGAGTAATGATGCAAATTGTAATTATAATTATACATATTCAGGATTAAAATTAAGCTTGTTATTCTTACATATATTACATATATTCCCTGCTAAGATCTGGACAGGGCTCTGTACCTGCACTCTTTTTAAGTCTCTCTGGCTGCTGTCATTTAAACAGTGACCCAGCATTGACTGGGGGAGAGCTGCCCTGGCTCATTGTCTGCCCTGGGACACTTGGGGACATTTAGCTCCTGTCATTACCGAATTCACCAGCTATCCTGATTCCCATCACCCCCCGGGGGCCCTTCAATGGAGATTGTAGTCAAGATGTTTGTGTCAAGCATTAGATCCTAAACACAATCTTTGTTATAACCATGCATCAATTGTGGATACAAACCCTATTAGCATATAATGTTGGCGACTGCTGTCTTTCCATGATAGTACCTAGTCAATTAGCTTATACCATGCTCTTTTCATGTTTGCAGAAGAAGTTATCGAAGAATCGGGCTGAGCACAGGCACACAGGAGGAGGCCCTGCCCAGCTCGCAACCCTCACTGAGTTGGAGGAACACACTGCGGCACTGGTGGGAGGCCACACTCACTCGGCCACCCGTGGTTAGGCAGAGCCCTCGCTTCCATCACGTGAGTAATGCGTCAAGCAGTGTTAAAGTAATGTAACGTCATTTCATTATAATATAAGAATGATGTTATGTTATGCATGCAGCTATCCTGATTCTCATGCCGCCTCTGTGCTACTCTCAGGTTGACAAGAGATAAGAGCAGGAGCAGGTGATCTGGCCATCTGTCCCCTTCTCTGTCCGCTCCCCATAAACATTCACTCCCTTATCATTCTGTCTTTCTCCGACTGATCCAGCCTCCAGAGCTCTCTGGGTCACTGAATTTCAACTCGGATTTACCACCATATGTACTACCGTGTGATGCGTTGTTATGTAACATCTCTTGGTCTCATTTATTGTAGTAGTGCTGCTCCTCCTCCGTATGCCAGCACAGCACAGTGCAAGAATGTCTACCCTTCCATTCTAATAAGCTCAATTGTGTTTTGCAGGTCCACCAATGCCCATGCACAGTGAGATGGAGGCGCGACCGGAATACCTCCCCCTCCAGATGCAGGTGGTCCTCACCACGGGAGGAGGAAGAGAGCACCGACCATGAGGAGGAGGAATATATGGAAACAGAGGGGGATGCCCCTACTAACCCCATACCTGATGAACCTATGGCCACAAGATCGGTTTCGACAGAAGAGGTAGCGGGACTAAGTGGCTTGCAGCCAGCGACGCCAAGGCACATGTTAGTGCTCACGCTGAGCCCACGGAGGTTGGGTCAGCGAGGTCAGCACACACCTCCTCTGGCAGATCGGATCAAGGGCTTGACCAGACTGTGCATGGAGAGTGTCGCGATAAGTCGCGAGCTACTCTAGGCTTTCGTGGTTTGCATGGGGGACATGTCCCGGGTGTCTGCTCGCCAAGCGGAGGATATGCAGCAGATGATCCGGGAGATGCATGTGCAGACCACCTCTATCGATGCGATAGTGGCGGGACATGGCACTGAACCCCAAGGTGCCGTCCCACAAACCACCAGCACCAGCACACAAGCAAGTCAGGAGGAAGCACTTCCTTCTGACTCGGAAGACGATTGCACAGCTTTGTCTTCCCCCTCCAACACCCCAACAGCAGATCGAGCCACCGTTAGTCACCTCCCACCCCGCCCACAGCAGGAAGTTTTGCCTTCGCCTGCTACACGCCAGACTCGTTGCAGTACCCGGGGACCAAAATGAGGTGGTGGGTAAAGACCGGGGGTTACAGGACCTGGAGGGAAACGTGGCTGCAGGTAGGGAGTGGGGTGCTTTATTGTTTTTATTGTTATTGTTATATTGTTATATTGTTCATGTTGTTCATATTGTTCATTGTTTATTGTTGTTGTTTTTCAAATTTATTGTTGGTTCACTGTTAGGGTGGGGTTGGATAGTGGGGGGGAAGAGGGTTGGGTGGGTGGATGAGTGGATATTACATTGAAATAATTAATACATTTTGTTAACTCAATAAAAAAAATTATTTCACGTTACAATTGTTGTGCAGTGTCTTTTAATCACGTAAATTAAGGTAAAAATGAATGCAACTGTTGTAAAACAATGGCAAGGCCAGACCTGGCAAGAATGAAATGTAACTCAACGCAAATGCAACTGTTGTATTTCCATCAGCGTTACTGTAACTATGATTGTCCCTAATGTAAGTTGATGCAAAGCGTTCATTTATGAACTGATGGCGCAACAGCTTTGCAAACACGGACCTCCCACGGGGTTTTTCCAGTCTTGCGGGGAGGGGGCGGGCAGGGGTCAGTGGGGGTGGTGGGACCATGGATTCATCGCCAGGCTGATTTCCCTCCCCGAGGTCCTCACCAGCCTCCTCCTCCATCTCCATCTCGTCTGCCTCTTCCGCCTCTACTCTCTCCTGAGGTGGACCTGCAGCCCCATCTGGCAATTGTTGTCCTCTTCTTATGGCTAGGTTATGCAACATGCAGCACACCACAATAAACTCAGCGACCTGGTCAGGGTGGTATTGTAGGCTGCCTCCAGAGTGATCCAGGCATCTGAAGCACTGCTTCAACACTCCAATTGTCTTTTCGACGATATTGCGTGTGGCTATGTAGCTTTCATTGTAACGTTTCTCGGCTTCCATTTGGGGATTACACAGGGGGGTCATGAGCCAGCTGGCAAGACCATATCCTTTATTCCCCCCAGCATTCAGCCATGGCCATGTAGTTGACTGTTAAATAGATCACAGACAGCGCTCTCATGCAGGATGTGCGCATCATGGATGCTGCCTGGAAGTTTAGCATTAACTGCCATGATTATTTGGTTGTAGTCGACAACGAGCTGCATATTCAGGGAGTTATTGTTACGAAACACCTCCGCATCCTATAAAGGGGCTTTCAGAGCAATGTGCGTGCAGTCTGTGGCTCCCTGTACCTTGGGGAAGTTTGCTCTTCTCAACAAACCAAAAGTCCTCCCGGTCTATGCCTCCCTGGTCATAGGGAAGCTTATAAAGTCCATCCTGCGAGCGTAAAGGGCTTCAGTCACCTGTCAAATGGAGCAGTGTGTGGCGTGCTGAGAGATACCACAGATGTCAGCAGCTGAAGCCTGAAAGGAGCCTGATGTGTAGAAGGATAGTGCCGCAGTAACTTTTACCTGACAAGTTGAGATAAGATTGCTTTTCCCTGTAAGTTCGTCGGCTGTACATTCGCCTCCTCTGCCTCTGCATTAGTCTGCCACCTCTTCGATTGGGCCCTTCACTAAACCCTTCACTAAACATAACTTGAGACTCCAGCATGTGAGCATTTACAAGTAATGGTAGAGAAGCTACAGACTCCATCACTATCACTATCACTATAAAAGACCTTTGTACTAAAATAAATATAAATATAAATGTGAGTGGATCAATCAGTAATTTTAAGTCCCTTAAATAACTCACAAATGATAAACCCCTTCTCTAAGCAGCCTCTCACTTCCTCCGGTGTCCGTAGTGCCGAGTTCAGTGAGGAACGCCAGGTAAAACCAGCTTTTCTCCAGCGATGTCCAGCGACATCCAGCGATCTTCTCGGCGAGCGATCAGCCTGGCGATGTGTGGGCGATGTGCCGAAAGTTGCGCTCGGTGATGTATAGGCGATCATCTCGGCAATGTGACATGAAAGTTGGAATGGCAATTTTTTGACCCAACTTTCCACATTTTAAGCGAAATGGGCGATAGCCTGCCTTTTTGGGCGATATATGGGCGCTAGCCCAACGATGGCAAGTCGAAAGTCTAACCCTAGAATGAAGTGGCATGTCAATTACCAAAGGACACAGGTTTAAGATAATTGCTAAAACAACCAGAGGCAAGATGAGGAGATAGTTTTTTTATGTAGTGAGTTATTGTGATCTGGAATACACTGCCTGAATGGGTGGTGGAAGCAGATTCAATAGTAACTTTCAAAAAAGAATCAGATATAGACTTGAAAATAAAACAATTTGCAGGGCGACAGGGAAAGAACAGGGGAGTTGGACTAATTGGTTAGCTCTTTCAAATAGCTGGCACAGGTATGAATTTGGCTGGAATTTTCCGGGATCTATGTGGACGCGATCGGAGGCGGGTCAGGTGGGAATGTTGAAATTTCTTGCAGTGAGACGGGAACCCGCCATCATCCCGCTCCCATGCACCTTTCCCTTGGGTGCTTCTGTCAGCGCGGCAGCTGTCCGATCGGCAGAGGCGGGCCTCTCAAGTCAGACCCTTAAGAGTCTTTTTAATCTTACATTTCTAATTTCACTGGTATCCCACAGGACTCGGGGACCACGTCTGTCAACCTGAGGTGGGAGTTGAGTGGCCATTGATCCAGCTCATTCATTGACAGCATCAAATGAAGCATAAAAACTCCCACCTGACAGATGATCACGTTCCTCAGGCAGAATCTGTTGCTCACTGCATTGCCAGCACATGTTCAACTTTCTGCAGGCTGCAAGTCTTTCCAGCAAAGTCTCCATCCAGTGTCACCTCATTGGAAGAACCTCTCTCGCCATTGACAGATTGATTCTATCATCTCTACTTCACCTGCCATGTATTCCATCAATGTGGGTGTTGTTTATACTGTCTCACCTTGGTCTTCAGAATCCCACCACAACACCCCAACAGCAGCAGCACCGGGCACATCAGCAGCACTAACAATAACACCACCAACCTTCTCCGCAATTAACTGATGCTGCATAGGACAGAGGGCATCAGCACCCAGCACATTGCTGCCAGGGAGACCAGGGATGACCTCAGCATGGCCAGATTTACTTCGCTGTACACCCTGGCTGCCACATGATGCACCAGGTTGGCACCACCCCACACCTACATCATAAAGCATCCTTACATTGACCAAGCCATTCCTTTTATGCTCATCACCATTGCGGGGGGTACCATTATGTCTCACCAGTCACTGAAATTCACTAAGCCACTTCCAAAGATACACACAAATCTGTCCAAGAACACAAAGTGTGGAAAATAAAGATTTTTATGTTTGACAGCACATTAACAGAAACTTTATGTAACCATTGGATAAAACACTCAAATGGCTACCCTTGTGAATCTACTTGTGTGTCATCTTTTTCTTCCGCATGCTTCTACGAGGTGCTAGCCCTGTGGCTTCAGCAGAGGTAGACGCAGCCTGCTCACTTCCCTGCTGCCAATGAGCTGGAGAGCACCTTGCTACACATCAGTGGGACCATGAGGATCCACGTCTATGCTGACATCCCTCCTAGAGAGGAGGTCTATGAGCCTCTGTCATCTATCCTCCAAAGATAGCTATCTATCCTCCATAGATAGCCATCTATTCTCCATACATAGCCATCTATTCTACATAGAAACCATGTAGTCCTGTGAGTGGTGATTCAGCTGCTCCATGCAGGTGGCCATCAGTTCCATGGAGGAGCCTACAGACGCCATCTCCTGTGACACGGTGCTGCTCAGGTTGGAGATGGACTCCTCCATTCTCTGCACATCTGCAGACATTGCGCTCGCAAAACCTGTCATAGCCTCTGACTATTGTTCCTGCACCTCCAGGATCACCACTTTCTGGATGGCCCCCAAGGATCAGGATCTGCATGCAGCTGGGCAGAGATGGGAGCTTCCTGTGCCCTCTGGTGAGAACTCTCCACTGCTGTCCCTGTCTCTACTTTCGGCTCTGGCTCACTTGTGACTTGTGAGACACCAGGTGACAACATTACTCTATCACAGTGGGACCCATCAAGGTGTGCGTATCTGTGCTGGTGCTGGGTGCACTTATGTCTGGTGACGCTGCGCCCTCAGCGGCTGAAGACCCTTCTGAGGAATCGTCTTCCTCTTGCTCCTGGACAGTGGAGGCGGAGGGGGATGGACCTGTGGAAGAGTAAAGAGATGAGTTACCGTATATACTCGCGTATCCTACGATCCCACGTATCATGCGACCCCTAAATTTTCGTCCCCAAAACATGATTTTATCATATATCTCATGTATCATGCGAGTCACTTTTTTGAGATACCAGATGCCACTAGGCTAGGCTTTCAAACAAGTTTAACAAGTACCCAACATGTAACAAGTACCCTAACACATAACAACGATCGAATACAGACCTGAACAACCGAGTCATGAAACATCGAGTGGATTCTGTTGTGAAAGCTGTTCGCGAATCGAACACCGATACAGCAATCATTCCAGCTGGCTTGACTAGCGTTGTTCAGCCACAGCCTCTACTGTGTTTGCGGGTAAAAGAACCATGGGCTGAGATAGATGGAGCCTCTAATAATGCAGCAAACTTCAGAGGGAGTTGTGGGTGGCGATCTCTAGACCACAGCAAAGATACAGTACAAGTGACAATAGAGGCTGCAATCCAGCCCAGGAGATACCTGCCGAGATTCAGCGTGGATACGGTCTGCTTAACAGCCTAACAGCCTAATCTTGGCCAGCACTTCACACCCGCAAATTTTGTATCTCGCGTATCATGCGACCCCCCAAATTTAGGTTACAATTTAGGTCTTCAAAAGTCGCATGATACGCGAGTATATACGGTAGATTTGTCAAATGAAGAATGGGTACAGATACCATAATACACATGATGACCATTCAATGGCGGCTGACATCAGTGCTCATATGAGTGTCTGCTGTATGCCATGTAACTATATGATATGCAATTCTGTCACCAGCTTGCTGAGATGACCTCCTCTCTCTGTCTTCCAACTCCAGCTGATCGGTGACTCCAGATATTCCTAAAGCAGCCTCCTATCCTGTTGTAAGGTTTGCAAATGATGGAGGGTCACTGCTGGTTCTCCCCCTTTCCTGCTTATTTTGGGCTCTCTTTTCCTGCAAGGAGGGAAAGAAGGGAAGGTTGAGTGAGATTGATGGAACGAGTGTAAAGGAATGGATTGGTTAGATCTTTAGATGGAGACTATGATGGAATGGGATGCCAAAACCAAGTGGCCTCCTTGTGGGTTGCTAGTTGGTATGATTGTACTAGGATGAGGGTGAGTGAAATTGTTGACCATCCAACTTCCTTTTCTGGCTCCCATGTTAGCTGACATTGTTAATTCTCCCCTCAGGTACTGTCATCCTCTCCCTCAAATCTGCCGTCATCACCCTGTCCTCAAAAAAACAACACTGGACCCCTCCATCCTTGCAAACTACAGGCAATCTCCAAACTCCCTTTCCTCTTCAAAGTCCTTGAATGTGTTGGCACCTCCCAAATCCGTGCCCATCTTTCCCACAATTCCATGTTTGAATCCCTCCTATCTGATTTCCATGCTTGCCACAGTACCGAAACGCCTCTCATCAAAGTCACAAATTACATCCTTTGTGAATGTGACAAAGGCAAACTATCCCTCCTCATCCTTCTTGTCTTGTCTGCAGCCTTTGACACGATTGACCACTCCATCCTTCTCCAACGCCTCTCCACCATCATCCAACTGGGTGGGACTGCACTTGCCTGGTTCCATTCTTATTTATCTAATCGGAGCTAGAGAATCACCGGCTTTTCTTCCCACCATTGGTATTCTTGAGAGATTTGTTGAGGGTGATGATTGGGAAGCCTTCGTTGAGCGTCTTAGCCAGTACTTCGCGGCCAACGAACTGGACAAAGCTGAGAAGGCGGTCAAGCGCAGGGCGATTCTCCTCACCGTATGTGGGTCTGCAATATATGGCCTCCTCAAAAATTTGCTGGCACCGGTCAAACCAACGGACAAGTCTTACACAGAGCTGTGTACGCTGGTGAGGGAACATCTCAAGCCAAAGGAGATGATGGCCAGGTACCGCTTTTACACGCACCATTGCTCCGAGGACCAGAACATGGCAAGTTTTGTCGCCGACCTAAGACGCCTTGCGGGACAGTGCGAATTTGCAGGATCCTTGGGGGAAATGTTGCGGGACTTTTCCGTGCTTGGAATTGGCCACAAGGTCATTCTTTGCAAACTGCTGTCTGCCGAATCCCTAGATCTGAGCAAGGCCATCACGATAGCCCAAGCCTTCATAGCCACGAGCAATAACACGAAACAGATATCTTCACAGAATCGAAGCTCACCGGCTAGTACTGTGCATAAAATAATGTTTACAGCAAGCAGAACGGCACAGGGCAGCACCCACATGACTGCAGAGGCCAGACCTAGGCCTAGAGTGACTCAGAGTCTGCCGTGGGGCATGAATGCATATCCATTAGCACCATGTTGACACTGCGGGGGCAGCCATAGAGCTCACCAATGTCGATTCACGCCCTATGTGTGCAATGGTTGTGGAACAATGAGGCACCTCCAGCGAATGTGCAAATGATCTCTGACTCACCACGTGGCAGAGTCAGGAGAGGACGACCGATCCAGCGAGGATCACAATGAACGAGCAGGAGAGGCAACTCAACCTGAGGATGAAGAAGAAGTATATGGGATACACACCCTCACCATCAAAAACCCTCTGATAATGTTAAAAGTTGAACTTACCGGCACTCCAGTCTCCATGGAATGAGACACGGGGGTGAGTCAATCAGTTATGAGCCAGAAGGCATTCGAGAGGCTGTGAGGCAACGAAACACAGTGACCCAAGCTGATCCCGATTCAGGCAAAGCTGCGCACCTACACCAAGGAACTGATGCCAGTTCTTGGCCGTGCGGACAAAAGAAAATCCCATGAGGGAGTGGTGCATGATTTACCACTGTGGATTGTTTCAGGTGATGGGCCACGCTGCTTGGTAAGAGGTGGATGGGGAAGATTCGATGCAACTGGGTAGACCTCTGCATACCTTCTCCGGTGAACGACATCGCCCCTTCTCAAAGGCTGAGCAAACCCCCACCTTCAGCTGAACCAGGCATCGAAGTGCAGATTCATTTGCAGATCCCCGTGGCACAGGCAGCTCATCACGACCACGAGGAGGTGAAAATCAACCGAGCAGCAGTACAGGCATGGTACCCATCACCTGAAGCCAACGACCTCTTTGTGACGATGGAAGAGGCTCCAGGTCAACCATGCGGAGTGGGACTCTGGCCGAAACAATCCGAATGCATCTTCCCGACACATAAGGCAAAATCCCTGAGGAGAAAGATCGTGGCAGTTGGCATCATTGACACAGACGAGAGGGCATCCAGACCACGGAATGGAAGAGCATCCAGACCACGGGACGAGAGGGCATCCAGACCATGGGACGAGAGAGCGTCCAGACCACGGGACGAGAGTGCGTCCAGACCATGGGATGAGAGAGCGTCCAGACCACAGGACGAGAGTGCGTCCAGACCACGGGACGAGAGTGCATCCAGACCACGGGACGAGAGTGCGTCCAGACCATGGGATGAGAGAGCGTCCAGACCACGGGACGAGAGTGCGTCCAGACCACGGGACGAGAGAGCATCCAGACCACGGGACAAGAGAGCGTCCAGACCACGAGAGGCCACCGCAACAGAATGGAGGAATGTGTCGCCCAGCAAGGAAGATGACTGGGTTTGGGGAAAAGGTAAAGGGGCGGCCGCTGAGAAGGCCAGGAACCCGCCACGTTCCAAAATGTTGTTTGCACTATGTAACCCATGTGAGCAGTCTTTCGCGGCAAATGATGTACCATTATATGGGTCAGGGGAACTTACAACAAGCCAAAGTAGCAGGCGAACACCAACTAGTCGTATATGTATCTGAAAAAGTACTTGTAACAAGTGATGTGTTATCACATCGGGTGTGTTGTACAGCAAGCAGAAGTAGCGAGCGAACCCCAACCAGTTGTATATGTATCTAACAAAGTATTCGTAGCAAGTGATATGTTACCGCACGGGGTCGGGAGTATTGTGCAGCAAGCAAAAGTAGTGGGCAAGTCCCAAACGATTGAAATATAGAAACATAGAAACATAGAAAATAGGTGCAGGAGAAGGCCATGCGGCCCTTCGAGCCTGCACCACCATTCGATAAGATCATGGCTGATCATTCCCTCAGAACCCCTTTCCTGCTTTCTCTCCATACCCCTTGATCCCTTTAGCCGTTAGGGTCATATCTAACTCCCTCTTGAATATATCCAATGAACTGGCATCAACAACTCTCTGCGGCAGTAAATTCCACAGGTTAACAATTCTCTGAGTGAAGAAGTTTCTCCTCATCTCAGTCCTAAATGGCCTATCCCTTATCCTAAGACTGTATCCCCTGGTTCTGGACTTCCCCAACATCGGGAACAATCTACCCACATCTAGCCTGTCCCGTCCCTTCAGAATCTTGTATGTTTCTATGAGATCCCCTCTCATCCTTCTAAACTCCATTGTATAAAGGCCCAGTTGATCCAATCTCTCCTCATATGTCAGTCCAGCCATCCTGGGAATTAGTCTGGTGAACCTTCGCTGCACTTCCTCAATAGCAAGAACGTCCTTCCTCAGATTAGGAGACCAAAATCGAATACAATATTCCAGGTGAGGCCTCACTAAGGCCCTGTACAACTGCAGTAAGACCTCACTGCTCCGAGCCAATGCATGGCAGATGCAGTATAATATGGGTAAATGTGAGGTTATCCACTTTGGGGGCAAAAACACAAAGACAGAATATTATCTGAATGGTGGCAGATTAGGAAAAGGGGAAGTGCAACGAGACCGAGACTGCCCCTCGCAAGGCCAACATACCATTTGCCTTCTTTACTGCCTGATGCACCTGTATACCAACTTTCAATGACTGATGAACCATGATACCTCGGTCTCATTGCACCTCCCCTTTTCCTAATCTGCCACCAATCAGATAATATTCTGTCTTTGTGTTTTTGCCCCCAAAGTGGATAACCTCACATTTACCCACATTATACTGCATCTGCCATGCATTGGCCCACTCACCTAACCTGTCTAAGTCACCCTGCAGCTTCTTAGCGTCCCCCTCACAGCTCAAACCGCCACCCAGTTTAGTGTCATCTGCAAATTTGGAGATATTACACTCAATTCCTTCATCCAAATCATTGATGTATATTGTAAAGAGCTGCGGTCCCAGCACTGAGCCCTGCGGCACTCCACTAGTCACTGCCTGCCATTCTGAAAAGCACCCATTTATCCCGACTCTCTGCTTCCTGTCTGCCAACCAGTTCTCTATCCACGTCAGTATATTACCCCCAATACCTTGTGCTTTGATTTTGCGCACCAATCTCTTGTGTGGGACCTTCTCAAAAGCCTTTTGAAAGCCCAAATCCACCACATCCACTGGTTCTCCCTTGTCTACTCTATTAGTTACATCCACAAGAAATTCCAGAAGATTTGTCAAGCATGATTTCCCCTTCATAAATCCATGCTGACTTGGACCGATCCTGTCACTGCTTTCCAAATGCGCTGCTATTTCATCTTTAATAATTGATTCCAACATTTTCCCCACCAATGATGTCAGGCTTTCTCTATTACCCGCTTTCTCTCTCCCTCCATTTTTAAAAAGTGATGTTACTGTAGCTACCCTTCAGTCCATAGGAACTGATCCCGAGTCAATAGACTGTTGGAAAATGATCACCAATGCATCCACTATTTCTAGGGCCACTTCCTTAAGTAAACATGTATCCAATAAGTTAACCAAAGAGTGTCCCAATATATGCTCGAGTCAGACAAGTTGCCCATCCCACAAGTTTGCGAGAGCAGAGGACTGACATATGAGGAGAGACTGGATCAACTGGGCCTTTATACATTGGAGTTTAGAAGGACGAGAGGGGATCTCATAGAAACATATAAGATTCTGAAGGGACGGGACAGGTTAGATTCAGATAAATTGTTCCCGATGTTGGGGAAGTCCAGAACCAGGGGACACAGTCTTAGGATAAGGGGTAGAGAGCATAGCAGCCCTCGAAGTATTAGACGGAGATGGATGGCAAGGTATAATGATCTTTATTTACGGACGTCCAGAAACACTTCTCATCACAGCCGCCTGTGAGTGGAGATGTTCCCTGAATAGCAAAATTGTACATCATTTATACATTTCATAGATCCCTTCGTCCCCCCCACCCCACCCCCCCCCCCCGGTACGACCTCCCTCGATCTCTAATTGGGTCACCTCATTAGTAATATTTTGGATTGACAGACCAAGATTTCAAGGCAACCTTTAGACCTTAACTGGGATGACCTCATTGGTTAGAATTTGCTGATCGTTCACAGCACCTAAAAGTCTGTTTACAGTCTTTTTACAGAGTCTTATCTTGTCGGACTGGACGTAACTTAATGTTATCTAGTGTTTTGCTACATCAATGTTGAATCAGAGGCCTCTGGGTCCTTGGTGCTGGAATATGTTAGAATGTGAGGTCAGCCACAGACCTTTTGTCCCTTTTGCTGAGCCAATGTAGAAGCCGGAACTTTAAACCTTATTTCGCTTATACCCCTAATGCCAATTTTCTCTTACATACAGTCGGTGGTCCGGGACCCCCATACTACGGCCCAGGATCCACGGGGACCACTAGGCCTCCCACCACAACTGAAAGTCTCAAGGCCATTCCGGCCATCCTGGGCTTACTAGACCTCAGGGTCAGCGACAATAGCCCGGAGCAGGCAGCCCCAATCACTAAACCAAGCATCACGCATGTCACGGTAGAATCCCTACAGACCCGGCTATCCTGAGTACTACACAATCACCAGTCAGAATCACTCAGAACTGACCCTTCCATAGGCCATCAGCAGAGAATGATCGCACGCTGCCCCCCCCCCCCCCCACATGACATCAGAATAAATGATGTAGACCGTGTTCAGGGCCCCAGTTGGGCCACTAGTCCTGCATTAGCCAAGGGGAGAATGGAGTGCATGTGATGAAAACGGAGCATTTGATTGTAAAACCGTGTACTGGGCTAACGCATAAAGAATCTGGACTAGACCAAACTGCGAACTATAAATAACCAGGAACCACTGTGAAATGATGTGGCCCCCAGCGACCCACTAACACGATCGACTTCGTGGTCAGCCACAAAGATGGACCCACCACATCAAGACTTCAACCCAGGTGATTGACCTAGGGACATGGGGCACCAGATCACCTCAACTTGCAAATAATTTGCACATAAGACTTTGGGAGGGAGTGATGTTATGTATGTATTTAAACCTTACCAAAATGTAAGACTTGCAACTAGGGGGCACACCTGTGGGAAACCTAAAGGTCATCTGTGCACCTAGGGCAAGCAGGTATAAAAGGTGATTCACCATGCTACTCCCCCACTCTGGAGTCTGAATAAAGAGACCAAGGTCACAACAGTTTGAGCTTGAAATACAGTCCTGTGGATTTATTCTGAACATAACAGCAATCAAGCTGTTTTGGTCTCTTGGGGAGGTCTCTTCTGCAAATTGGAAGGGAACAGGGCCTCCCTGCGTGCTCTGACCCCATCCATAAGCATATGGAGGGAGTCATCGGAGAATCTCGGTTCAGCCACCTGCCTCTGTGCAGTCATTTCGAAAGTGTTTGCGGCACTTCAATGCTGTAGTGCATTGACTGCAATATTTTAGATTAACCTTCAACTGCAATGTGGCCATGCTCCCTTTAAATATTCCAGCTGAAAACGCGCTATGGATGATGTCAGCAAACCTGCATTGTTCAATTGGGCCAGGTAATGCGCAGGGCAGGCTTAATAGGCCCTATTGACGTAAAGTCATTTTGTGCAGTGGGATGGAGCCAGCAACGGGGACCCGCCCAGATAGGGAAAATTTCGGCCTATGACTTAGCTGGAGAATAAGGCTCTGAAGTACTTACTATCTGTGACCCTATCCTTGAACCTCTTAATAACATGAAAATCAGCTTTCACCCCTGTTGTGTATGCAATAAAGATACAAACTTAGAACTGTTTAACGGAACAAAGTACATCCTTGGCTGCTTTATTACGGCGCAAAAGTGCCTGACTCACAAAATGGCTCTCCTTTTATACCACAGCAGCACCATGTTCGTGCTGCTCAGTGGCCTCCAACAATAACACCATCTAGTGGCTAGAAACAGCATGTACAAACATGACAAAACTGTCCTCTGAGATCTTATCACAGTCTTTCACAGATTGAGACGGTCCAGTGCTTTACGCTACCGGGTTGACCATCTCAGTTCGATTCCAGCCTTGGGTGAATGTTCGGAGTCTGTTGTGGTGGGTGGATGGATGGCTGACTTGTTGGGGGTGGTAGTGGACATGTCAGGAATTGTAAGTCCATTTTTATTGAACAAGTCCGTGATGGAAATTCCGGGTTCACTGATGATCCTTAAGTCCACAGAAGGCTGCTGGTAGGTTGGTTGGTCGTCGACGGTTTCTTCGTCCAACTGTTCTGGCTTGTCTGTGAGCCTCAGCTTTGTTTGATCCATGTGTTTCCTGCAAGTTTGCCCATTCTTGAGCTTAATAACAAATACTCTGTTGCCCTCCTTGGCCATGACCGTACCAGCGATCCATTTGGGACCCTGACCATAGTTCAACACATATACAGGATCATTAACAGAAATCTCGCGTGACACAGTAGCGTGATCATGGTACCCTTGTAAATTTTGCCTTCTGTATTCAACATGATTATTTAAATCTGGATGTACCAGAGATAGCTTGGTCTTAAGACCTCTTTTCATCATGAGTTCAGCAGGCGAGACCCCTGTGATTGTGTGGGGTCTTGTCCTGTATCTCAGCAATATGCAGGACAAGCGGGTCTGCAGTGTCCCTTGGGTTACTCTCCTCATGCTTTGCTTGATAATTTGTACTGCATGTTCAGCTTGCCCGTTGGACGCAGGCTTGAAAGGTGCTGACCTTACATGTTTTATGCCATTAAGTTTCACAAACTCCTGACTGGTGAAGCACAACCCATTGTCGCTCACCACTATGTCAGGCAGACCATGTGTCACAAACATGATATTGAGATTATCTATGGTTGCCATGGACATGCTGAATGACATGATTATGCACTCTATCCACTTCGAATAAGCATCCACCACCACTAAAAACATCTTGCCCAGGAAGGGACCTGCAAAATCTACATGGATCCTGGACTAAGGTTTGGATGGCTATGACCACAGACTCAGCGGTGATTCCGCTGGTGCTTTGCTGAGCTGCATGCAAGTATTGCACTGATGCACGCATGCTTCCAGCTCAGAATCAATTCCTGGCCACCATACGTGGAACCTGCCGATGGCCTTCATCATCACTATACCCGGATGTGTGCTGTGTAACTCACGCACAAACTTCTCTCTCCCTTTCTTGGGCATTACAATGAGATTGTCCCACAATATGCAATCTTCTTGAATAGACAGTTCGTCCTTACGACGAATGTACGGTTTGGCCTCCTCACGCATTTGCTTAGGTATGCCAGACCAATTCCCTTTGAGGATGCAACCCTTACCACCGATAAAATCGGGTCCTGGCTGGGGCTCCTTCATTCTCAAAAGCATCCATGGTTAACATTAGATCCGCTGGTTGTGGCATTTCCACCTCCCGTGTGGGCAACTGTAACCGGTTCAAAGCATCGACACTATTCTCTGTGCCAGGTCTGTGGTGAATGACATAATCATAGGCAGATAATGTCTGCGCCCAACTTTGGATACGGGATGAAGCGTCGGTACTGATACCTTTGCTCTCGGAAAACAATAAAATGAGCGGCTTGTGATCAGTCTCTAATTCGAACCTCAGACCGAACAGGTATTGATGCATCTTTTTAACACCGTATACACACGCTAAAGCTTCTTTTTCTACCATACTGTAGGCTCTTTCTGATTTAGACAAACTTTTGGATGCATACGCGGCAGGTTGAAGTTTTCTCGACTCATTGGCTTGTTGTAACACGCAACTAATTCCATATAACGATGCATCACAGGCCAAAACTAAACATTTACATGGGCCATAATGTACCAGCAGCTTGTTCGAGCAAAGCAGATTGGTGGCTTTCTCGAAAGCTCTGTCTTGCAATGCAGCTCACACCCCATTGTTGCCTTTTCTCAATAGCATGTGCAGTGGTTCAAGTAAGGTCAATTTAGGTAGGAAGTTACCACAGTAGTTGAGTAGACCCAGGAACGAATGCAGCTCCGTCACATTCTGCGGCTTAGGTGCATTCTTATGGCTTTGGTTTTTACGTCAGTAGGTCTGATGCCATCAGCGGTGATTTTCCTCCCAAGGAATTCGATCTCCGGTGCCATGAAGTCGTACTTCAAGTGTTTCAGTCTGAGTCACACTCTGTCCAAACACAGTAGAACCTCTTCCAGGTTGTTCAGATGTTCCTTGGAGTCACGACCAGTGATCAGGATGTCATCTTGGAACATGACAGTTCTGGGAACGGACTTCAGTAGATTTTCCATATTCCTCTGGAATATTGCTGCAGCCCAGCAAATTCCAAACGGGCACCTGTGGTAAATAAACAGTCCTTTGTGCATGTTAATGCACGTAAGTCTCTTCAACGTCTCGACCAACTCCTGCGTCATATAGGCCGACGTCAAGTCCAGTTTTGTGAACGACTTTCCTCTGGCTAGCGTTGCAAACAAGTCATCAGCATTCGGTAATGGGTACTGATCTTGTTTCGAAACCCTGTTGATCGTAGGCTTATAGTCTCCACAGATTCTGACTGTGCCATCACTTTTCAGCACAGGAACAATGGGGCTGGCCCATTCATTAAATTCAACCGGTGATATGATCCCTTCACGCTGTAGTCTGTCCAGTTCAATTTCAACCTTCTCCCTCATCATATATAGCACTACTCGAGCTTTATGATGGACGGGTCTTGCATCTGAGTCCACGTGGATCTACACCTTGGCTCCAGTGAAGTTGCCAATACCCTGTTCGAACAGCGCGGGGAACTTGCTCAATACTTGGGCACATGTATCTTCTTCCGATGACAACGTCTTTATGTCGTTCCAGTCGCATCAGATTTTCTCCAACCAGCGCCGAGCAGCGTTGGGCCATTGCCTGGAACAATCCACAGTGGTAACTCGTGAACCGCACCGTTATACGACACATTAATTTGTGCACTGCCAATCACCTTTATCAGTTCTTTGGTGTACGTGCGCAGCTTGGCGCTAACAGGGTCCAGCATGGGCCTCACAGTATTAGTATCCCACAGCTTATTAAATGCCCTCTCATTCCTAATCGATTGACTCGCCCCTGTGTCCATTTCCATTGATACCGGTATCCCGTTAAACTTCACGTTAATCAAAATTGGTTTACTCTTGGTTATGAAAGAGTACAGTCCATACACTTCCTCCTCTGGCACCTCGGATTACGTATCAGGATCCGCGCTAGTCTGACTCTCATCCTCCACGTGGTGTGTCACAGCTCGCTTGCTCATCTGCGGACACTTGCGCTGGAGATGCCCCACTCTCAGACAGCCTTTGCAACTATATTGCTTAAATCGGCACTGCTGGTGCCGATGATTTCCTCCACAACACCAACACGGAGAAGTCGGATGCATTCCCACTGACAGACTTTGGGCAGCCACAGGTCTCGCGAACGCAGCCGGATAGACCCTGCCATGTGCCGCTCTGCCAAACGCCGAATCAATTGCATTTACTGTACTTGCCGAGATTCGGTTCTTCACCATTATTTGCTTTAGACACCTGACGGTCATCATACATGATTGAGTGATCTGGATGGCCCTTTTTAAATCCAACTCCTCCAACGCCAGAAGTTTGCGCAGGATCACCTCGTGGTTGATACCGATAACAAAGAAGTCCCGCAGCATGTCTGCCCATACCGTCCCGAGTTCCACCGCGCTCTGGCCCTCCGATCGAACGTGTCTATAAAACCTGTATCTTGAGATGATGATGTCATCGTCTGGCTTGAGATGCTCCCGTACCAATGAACACAACTCCTCGTACGTTTTCTCTGTTGAATCACTAGGCATGAGTAGATTCTTTATCAGACTGTGGATCTTTGAACCGCACAGTGAGGAACACGGCCTGGCGCCAATCTGCATCATCGACCCCCTTCATTTTGTTAGCCACGAAGTACTGGTTCAAACAGCTGACAAATTCTGCCCAATCTCCTCCCTCCACGAATCGCTCTAAAAATCCAATCGTGCTCATTTTGCAATCAAAGGTTCTTGTATTCTCGTCGCCAAATGTTATGTATGCAATAAAGGTACAAACTGAGTACTGTTTAACTGAACAAGGTACACCCTTGGCTCTATTTTATTATGGCCCAAAAGTGCCTGACTCACAAAATGGCTCTCCTTTTATACCAGAGCAGCACCATATGTGTGTTGCTCAGTGACCTCCAACAATGACACCATCTGGTGGCTACAAACAGCAAGTACATACATGACAACCCCATTGTATAAAAGTCTGCTGCTGCTGCTCACTGTCCAGGTTCCCAAATCAAGAGTAGATACTGGGATGAGTGGCCAGCATCCATGGAACCACATCCCACCACATCCCAATATAAGCCAGTGCCTTCAGGAAAATTGGGCAAAATAAATTAGCTGCATTCTGATTTAAACTAGCCCTGTTACAACCTGTACAATCAGGGGCTCGTTGCATTACAGGTAACAGCCTCAGATCAGTACCTACACAGTTGCAATGTGGAATTGGAGGCATGCTTTATTCTGTCAGCTCCTATATTGCTTTGCCCCTTGATAACAGAGCTCCACAGAGGCATGTTTGCACACATGCACAGGACTCTATCATCAGCTTCTGAATCCCCATTAAAATTTCAAGAGCCAGTGGGATCACCAGCTCTCTGCCACCTTTAAGGAGATTCAGAAATCATAAACACTTAATTGGCTTTGTATCAGCTATAGTGTGCTTGTTTTCAAATCCCTCCATGCCCTCGCTCATCCCTATCTCTGTAACCTTCTCCAGCACGACAACCTTCCAAAATTTCTGCGTAACTCTAATTCAGGCCCCTTATGCAACTCCGATCTCCTTCGCACCTTCCATTGGCAGCCATACCTTCCGCTGCCTGGGGAATTCCCTTCCTAAACCTCTCCGTCTTTCTGCTTCTCTCTCCCCTTTAAAAGATGCTTCTTAAAATCTCCCTCTTTGGCCAACCTTTTGGCTACTTGTGCTAATACCACCTTATGTGACTCGATGTCAACAGGGTTTGATAACACTCTTGTGAAGCGGGACGCTTTCCTATGTTAACGTGTACTATAAATGCAAGTTGTTGTTACAGTGCAGGTTATGTAAGAGCTAAGCACCTGAGATTTCCTCCTGTCTTTAAGGATATCTACAGTCAAGATTGTCAGCCTGACCACTGAAATCTGGTCATAAGAACATAAGAAATAGGAGCAGGATTAGGCCATTTGGCCTCTCGAGCCTGCTCCGCCATTCAATAAGATCATGGCTGATCTGATCATGGACTCAACTCCACTTCCCTGCCTGTTCCCCATAACCCTTTATTCCCTTATTGCTCAAAAAACTGTCTATCTCCGTCTTGAATATATTCAATGACCCAGCCTCCACAGCTCTCTGGGGCAGAGAATTCCACAGATTTACAACCCTCTGAGAGAAAAAATTCCTCCACATCACAGTTTTAAATGGGCGGTCCCTTATTCTGAGACAGCGTCCCCTAGTTTTAGTTTCCCCTCTGAGTGGAAATATCCTCTCTGCATCCACCTTGTCGAGCCCCCTCATTATCTTGTATGTTTTGACAAGATCTCCTCTCATTCTTCTGAACTCCAATGGGTATAGGCCCAAACTACTCAACCTATCCTCATGAGTCAACCCTCTCACCCCCGGAATTAACCTGGTGAACCTTCCCTGAACAGCCTCCAATGCAAGTATATCCTTCCTTAAATACGGAGACCAAAACTGTACGCAGTACTCCAGGTGTGGCATTGCTATGCATCTGAATCAGCTTCATATTGACACAAAAGCAGTGCTATAACTGGCATGTAAACCGCCTGGTGATCAAGTGCCATTGTGAAACTATGTGAAAAGTGGTTAATTGCATATTATATTCATGTAAATAACACATTTAAGACGATTGATGCACTTCCTGCAGTTCTTTGCATCATAATAAACATTTGCAAATTTGTTTAATTTTTTAGACAATAGCAGCCGAGATCTTCTGCCAGCTGTTTATTGTATGCATTTTGAAATTATGCCAACAAAGGCACAATTCACTTTGCATAATCTTTTACTAAAATAGATAACTCCCAGTAAGTGAAACAAGGATTGCAAGTGGAATTGCTTTCAATCATTCTTATGCTGGGCGATTGCCATCGACTGTAGATGCATGCTATTTCCATAGTCCATGGAGTCTGGGGTACTCTAGACAACATTTTCGGGAAAGCCTACAGTTCAGAGGTTTTATGAACTACCAGAAGCTTTCCACTTAAGTGTTTCACTGCTGCCGTTTGACTGGAGCTATGGCATCAAGTAAACTTGTGTGTACATGGAGGTGCATCTCAGTTTAAGCAACGTTTTACTGGAACCTAGCTTTGTAATATAAATATGCATTTAATAGTCATATTCTAACGTAACTGCCAGAGCTGTAAAATCCTCTGTAATGTAGCTCATTCCTATAAATTTAATGACTTCAAATAATTTGTCACTGCTTGACCTACATTAACAGTGATGGGAAACTATGAAGGGGCTGATATGAAAAATACACTTTTTTCAACTGAATGACATCTAATGAACCTTTATGTCCACAAATAAAAAAGTGTAAGACCCACAAACAATTGATTACGTATAACAAGAAACGCCATGGCAAATGCAATAATGAAGATGAAAGAAAAAATACATTTCTGCTTTTCATAGAATTACATAGACTCTATAGCACAGAAACAGTTTCAACAGACAGGGGCATTTTTCTCTAAAAAAGAGAAGGCTGAGGGGTGACCTGATAAGGTCTTTAAAATTACGAAAGGGTTTGATAAGGAAGACGTAGAGAAGAAGTTTTCACTTGTGGGGGAGACCAAAACTAGGGGCTAAAAATATAAAATAGCTACTAATAACTCCAGTAGGGAATTCGGAGAAACTTCTTTAGCCAGAGAGTGGTCAGCATCTGGCAGAATGTTGGTTTCTGAGGCTTCATGGATGAAACAACCTAACTTTGTTGTGCGCTACTTCCAACCGCGAGTAAGCAGCTTTGGTTGTCCGTGAATTTGGCACCAAACTTTGAATGTACTACTTGCAGCAAACGGTGATGCACACTAAGAAATGAGTGGTGATGTAGGGCAAACACAAAAGAACACTTTTAATACTAAAATCAGCTACAATTCCTTATCACAATTACAATGCAAAGGTCACAGAAAAACCAACACCTTGACAAATGTTCAATTACAATGGATTCCCGCTATCTCTTTTACTGTTACAAAGTCACAGATGGAGCCCCCTTCCTCCTTCTCCCTCAATCTTTCCCCCTCCTCCCCGCCCTTGCCCAACAATTGTTCCGAGGCTGATCCACTGCCTAGTGTAGTACAGTACTGAGGCTATACAGATGAGGAAGCTCATAGATTCAGTCTCTGTTCGGTGGTGAATTCACCAATCGCAGCTGGGGCCAACAGCAGGGATACTATCAATGGGCTCAGTCCATCAGGGCTAAAGAGGAATAATAGCAAGAATTCCTGCTCTGCATTAATATCCCGTGACTCCCACTCTGCTGATAGGTGCACGTTGGCATGCAGGTGCAGCAGGCGGTTAAGAAAGCAAATGGCATGTTGGCCTTCATAGCAAGGGGATTTGAGTACAGGGGCAGGGAGGTGTTGCTACAGTTGTACAGGGCATTGGTGAGGCCACACCTGGAGTATTGTGTACAGTTTTGGTCTCCTAACCTGAGGAAGGACATTCTTGCTATTGAGGGAGTGCAGCGAAGGTTCACCAGACTGATTCCCGGGATGGCGGGACTGACCTATCAAGAAAGACTGGATCAACTGGGCTTGTATTCACTGGAGTTCAGAAGAATGAGAGGGGACCTCATAGAAACATTTAAAATTCTGACGGGGTTAGACAGGTTAGATGCAGGAAGAATGTTCCCAATGTTGGGGAAGTCCAGAACCAGAGGTCACAGTCTAAGGATAAGGGTTAAGCCATTTAGGACCGAGATGCGGAGGAACTTCTTCACCCAGAGAGTGGTGAACCTGTGGAATTCTCTACCACAGAAAGTTGTTGAGGCCAATTCACTAAATATATTCAAAAAGGAGTTAGATGAGGTCCTTACTACTAGGGGGATCAAGGGGTATGGCGAGAAAGCAGGAATGGGGTACTGAAGTTGAATGTTCAGCCATGAACTCATTGAATGGCGGTGCAGGCTAGAAGGGCCGAATGGCCTACTCCTGCACCTATTTTCTATGTTTCTATGTATGAAGACATTTGGTGAAAACAGAACCCAGTACGGCTGCCGTGCATCATCATCATCATCATAGGCAGTCCCTCGCAATCGAGGCAGACTTGCTTCCACTCTTAAAATGAGCTCTTAGGTAACTGAACAGTCCAATAAGAGAACCACAGTCTCTGTCACAGGTGGGACAGATAGTCATTGAGGGAAGGAGTGGGTGGGACAGGTTTGCCGCATGCTCTTTCCACTGCCTGGGCTTGATTTCTGCATGCTCTCAGCAATGCGACTCGAGGTGCTCAGCACCCTCCCGGATGCATTTCCTCCACTTAGGACGGTCTTTGGCCAGGGACACCCAGGTGTCAGTGGGGATGTTGCACTTTATCAGGGAGGCTTTGAGATTGTCCTTGTAATGTTTCCTCTGCCCACCTTTGGCTCACTTGCCGTGAAGGAGTTCCGAGTAGAGTGCTTGCTTTGGGAGTCTCGTGTCTGGCATGCGAACAATCTGGCCTGCCCAGCGAAACTGATCAAGTGTGGTCAGTGCTTCAATGCTGGGGATGTTGGCCTTGTCGAGGATGCTAATGTTGGTGTGTCTGTCCTCCCAGGGGATTTGTAGGATCTTGCGGAGACATCGTTGATTGTATTTCTCCAGTGACTTGAGGTGTCTACTGCACATGGTCCATGTCGTCGAGCTACAGTACGTGGACGATGCCTGCATCTGCACACATACAGAGGCTGAACTCCAGGGTATAGTCGATGTATTTACTGAGGCATACGAAAGCATGGGCCTTACGCTAAACATCCGTAAGACAAAGGTCTTCTACCAGCCTGTCCTCGCCGCACAGCAATGCCCCCTAGTCACCAAGATCCACGGCGAGGCCCTGGACAAGGTGAACCATTTTCCATACCTCGGAAGCCTCTTATCAACAAGAGCAGACATTGACGACAAGATTCAACACCGCCTCCAGTGCGCCAGTGCAGCCTTCGGTCAGGCCCTTAAAACTGCCACCAAGCTCATGGTCTACAGGGCTGTAGTAATACCCCTCCTTCTGTATGGCTGCCGTGCACCCCGCTGCCGAACAGCCTCAATCTCGGTGCAAGTCTGAAGAATGAGCCATTTGGCAACCCCTCAGCAGGAACTTACTCATGGGATAATGCTCCGAAGTATATCCCAGTATGAATAAGTTTGTACAAGAGAGGAGAGCAGATATTTGTGGGGGTGAAGAAGAACAGGGATAAAATTAAAATCACTGCAATATTTAAATTAATTTGACACCAGCAACCACTTATTAGCTTTGATTGGTTGTCAGTTATGTGGCACTGAATAACATACAATACAGTTTAAGGGATAACAATGGTCTGGCAGGGAAAAATGATCATCGCTTCTCGTGTAGCGAAATGAAGTTGATGTGCTATCTAAAATTAAAACATGAATGTATTGTGTTTCTGGCCTCTTTAAGTAACAACATTTAAATTCATTGACAAGTTAATATTTCAAAGCACCATCTGTTCTATTTCAAATGCAGCATATTTCAAAGACCTTGCGATGCATAAACCCTTGGGTATAAATATTAAATAAAAGGAGCCCATTTAATGGAATTGAATATAATCATGCGTGAAATGTTTTAAATTAAATATTCCCAAAGAAGTCTACATAGAATGTTCAAAAAAGGAACCGTATATTTTGAATGATACCTCCGCAATATTTTTTTTTCTAGCCTCCAAAGAAGCAAATCATCTAAGTTAACCTCCCACTTTTGATTGCTTTGGCCCACCAAAGAAAGAACACATGACACACACGCGCACACACACCATCCTGTCAGGTCGGGATTGACACCGCGACAAAGGATGACATATTAGGAGACACTGGCTAAAAGCTTGGTAAGTTTTAAGGAGAGTCATAAAAAAGGAGCAAGAGGTGGAGAGGTTTAGGGAGGGATAATATTTTTTATAATAATGTTTGTGCTGAGACTTTTCTCACTTAAATGTTAGCGTTGATCAATTTAACTGTGCTGTGAACTAAACTATAAGGCCTAAAAATTCGATTAGACCCGAAAACATGGGCATCAAACAACAACAACAACAACAACTTGTATATATATAGTGCCTGTTATGTATGCAACCCTATGTAACCAGTATTACACTACCACCAGAGGGCGTACCTGTTGGAGTCCCAAGCGATCCCAGCACCCCTTGGGAGCACTGTATATAAGCAGGCCCCCCCATGCTGTACCAACACTCTGGAGTTGGAATAAAGGAACTAAGGTCACACTTACTCAAGTCTACAGTACTCAGTTACATTACTTTATTATGATCATAACAACTGGCGACGAGATAACGAACCATCACTCGAAAATGCAAAGAACAGTTGGTATCCTGGAGAAATTCTCAGAAGGGGACGATTGGGAGGCCTTCGTGGAGCGACTCGACCAATACTTTGTGGCCAATGATCTGAAAAGGGATGAGAACACTGCCAAATGAAGGGCGATCCTCCTCACCTTCTGCGGGGCAACAACCTTTTGCCTCATGAAGAATCTTCTTGCTCCGGTGAACCCACCAACCAAATCATATGAAGAACCAAATCATATGCTGGTCCTGGAGCACTTGAATCTGAAGGAGAGCATTCTGATGGCAAGGTATCGATTTTATACATGGCAGCAGTCTGAAGGCCAGGAAGTGGCGAGCTACGTCGCCAAACTAAGGCGCCTTGCAGGATATTGCGAATTCGATGGATTTCTGGAACAAACGTTAAGAAACTTTTTTCTGCTTGGCACTGGCCATGAGATTATCCTTCGCAAACTATTGACGGTTGAAACACCGAACCTGAGCAAAGCCATAACGATAGCCCAGGCATTTATGTCCACCAGCGATAACACCAAACAAATTTCACAGCATTAAGAGATTTAGGCAAGTATTGTGCACAAAGTAACATCGTTTTCAGGCAGGAATGCAAATGGCAGAACGTACAAGCCTGCAGCTGCCCGACCTCAGATGACCCAGAGTCCGCCATCAAACATTAATGCAAGGCAGTTAACACCTTGTTGGCACTGCGGAGGTGATATTCGAATCCATCAATGCCGCTTTAAAAACTATGTTTGCAAAGGCTGTGGAACAATGGGACACTTCCAACGAATGTGCTGACGAGCTGCAAACCCTGCAAACCACCACGTTGCAGAGGAAGATCGATCCATGGCGGATCAAAATGAACTAGAGACTTGAACCGAGGAGGCAGAAGTATAGGGGGTACACACCTTCACCACGAAATGTCCACTGATCATGTTAAAAGTCGAACTGGACGGAATTCCAGAATCCATGAAACTGGACACAGGTGCGAGTCAGTCTATCATTAGTAAAAAGGCCTTCAACAGGCCGTTGTGCAACAAGGCACACAGGCCCAATCTGAGCCCCATTCATACCAAGCTGAGAACTTACTCCAAAGAGCTGATCCCTGTAATTGGCAGCGCAGCAGTAAAAGTCTCCTATGATGGAGCAGTGCACGAACTCCCATTATGGATTGTACCAGGAGATGGCCCCACACTGCTCGGCAGAAGCTGGCTGGGAAAAATCCGCTGGAACTGGGATGACATCCAAGTGCTCTCGTCCATTGGCAATGCCTCATGTGTCCAGGTTCTGAGCAAGTTTCCGTCGTTGTTTGAGCCAAGCATCGGAAATTTCTCGGGGGCGAAGATGCAGATCCACTTGGTTCCCAGCACATGACCCATCCACCACAAGGCAAGGGCAGTGCCATATATGATGCGAGAAAAAGTGGCGATCGAGCTGGACAGGCTGCAGTGAGAAGGCATCATCGCGCCGGAGGAGTTCAACGAGTGGGCCAGTCCAATTGTTCTGGTCCTCAAGGGCAATGGAACGGTCAGAATTTGTGGGGACTATAAAGTAACGATTAACTGTTTTTCGCTGTAGGATCAGTACCCACTACCCAAGGCAGACTACCTATTTGTGACCCTGGCAGGAGGAAAGACGTTCACCAAGTTGGACCTGACCTCGGCCTACATGACGCAGGAGCTGGCGGAATCTTCGAAAGGCCTCACCTGCATCAACACGCACAAAGATCTGTTCATCTACAATAGATGCCCATTTCAGATTTGATTGGCTGCGGCTATTCTTCAAAGAAACATGGAGAGCCTTCCAAATTTGGTTCCATGCGCCGTGGTTTTCCAGGACAACATATTGATCACAGGTCGGGTTAAGCACCTTGCTAGAACCTCTACACATGTTGCTACACAAGGGAGGTGATTGGATAAGGGGGAAATCATAAGAGACTGCTTTTGAGAAAGCCAGAAATATGTTATGTTCCAACAAACTGCTTGTTCTGTATAACCCATGTAAACGTTTAGTGCTAGCTTGCAATGCGTCGTCGTACGGGGTCGGG
Organism: Pristiophorus japonicus; assembly: GCF_044704955.1. NCBI lineage: Eukaryota > Metazoa > Chordata > Chondrichthyes > Pristiophoridae > Pristiophorus > Pristiophorus japonicus. The sequence goes on along the minus strand of NC_091977.1, from coordinate 241,903,660 downwards.
TGTGTGTTACAACAAGCAAACAGTCGGGAACATTGCAACCGGTCGCCTATGCGTCCAGGAGTTTGTCCAAGGCCGAAAGGGCCTGCAGCATGATTAAAAAAGAAGCTCTGGCATGTGTTTACGGGGTAAAAAAAATGCACCAGTATCTATTTGGTCTTAAATTTGAGTGAGAAACTGACCATAAGCCGCTCATATCACTATTCTCAGAGAGCAACGGGATTAATGTCAATGCCTCTGCTCTCATCCAAAGATGGTGCTCACTCTGTCTGCATATAACTATGTGATCCGCCACAGGCCAGGCACAGGGAACTGTGCTGATGCTCTCAGTCGGCTACCAATGCCCACCACCAGGGTGGAACTGGCACAGCCTGCAGACTTGCTCTTGGTGATGGATGCATTTGAAAATGAAAAGTCACCCGTTACGGCCCGCCAGATCAGGACCAGCCAGGATCCTTTACTTCCCTTGTAAAAAACTATGTCCTCCATGGGAGCTGGTCCAGCGTCCCAGCTGAGATGCATGAAGAGATCAAGCCATTCCAGCGGAGCAAAGACGAAATGTCCATACAGGCGGACTGTCTTTTGTGGGGTAATCGCATGGTTTTGCCTAAAAAATGCAGGGAAACTTTCATATGCGACCTAAACAGTACCCACCCAGGCATAGTAATGATGAAAGCTATAGCCAGATCCCATGTGTGGTGGCCCAGCATCAACTCAGATTTGGAGTCTTGTGTGCGCTAAGCAACACTTGCTCTCAACTGAGCAATCCACCCAGGGAGGCACCGCTAAGTTTGTGGTCATGGCCCTCCAAACCATGGTCTCGGATCCATGTTGACTTTGCTGGCCCGTTTCTAGGCAAAATGTTTTTGGTTGTTGTGGATGCTTATTCAAAATGGATTGAATTTGTAATAATGTCTGTAAGCACATCCACTGCCACCATCAAAAGCCTACGAGTCATATTTGCCACACCCAGCCTGCCAGATGTCCTTGTCAGCGACAATGGGCCGTGCTTCACCAGCGCTGAATTCAAGGAATTCATGACCCGCAATGGGATCAAGCACATCACATCTGCCCTGTTCAAGCCCGCATCCAACGGCCAGGCAGAATGGGCAGTCCAATCCATCAAGCAAAGCGTGAAACGCGTGTCGGAAGGCTTCCCGCCTGTCCCGAGACCTGCTCAGCTACCGCACCAGACCCCACTCGCTCACCGGGGTTCCCCCAGCAGAGCTGCTCATGAAAAGGGTGCTCAAAACAATGCTCTCTCTTGTTCACCCTGATCGTTTAAGGAGGAAAGAGAAAGAGAGAGAGAGAAGTAGAGAGGCGAGAGGTTTAGGCAGGAAATTCCAGAGCTTAGGACTTAGACAACAGAAGGCACAGCCACCAATGGTTGAGTGATTATAATCAGGGATGCTCAAGAGGGCAGAATTAGAGGAGCACAGATATATCAGGGGGATGTGGAGCTGAAGCAATTACAGAGATAGGGAGGGGCGAGGCCATGGAGGGATTTGAAAACAAGAATGAGAATTTTGAGATTGAGGCGCTGCTTAACCGGCAGCCAATGTCGGTCAGCGAGCACAAGGGTGATGGATGAGTGGGACTTGATGTGGGTTAGGACACAGGCATCCAAGCTTTGGATCATCTCATGTTTATGTTGTGTAGAATGTGGGAGACCAGCCAGGAGTGTGTTGGAATAGTCAAGTCTAGAAGTAAGAAAGGCTTGGATGCAGGTCTCAGCAGCGGATGAGCTGAGGCAAGGGCAGAGACGGGTGATGTTACCGAGGTGGAAATAGGCGGTCTTAGTTATGCTGCGGATGTATGGTCGAAAGCTAATTTCAGGGTCAAATATGACAACAAGGTTGCAAATATTGTGGTTCAGCCTCAGACAGAAATTGGGGAGAGGGATGGAGTCAGTGGCTAGGGAACAGAGTTTGTGACAGGGACCAAAAACAATGACTTCGGTGTTTCCAATATTTAATTGGAGAAAATTCCTGTTCATCCAGAATTGGATGTCGGACTATCAGTCAGACAATTTTGAGACCGTGGAGGGGCCAAGAGAAGTGGTAGTGAACTACAGCTGGGTGTCATCAGCGTACATGTGGAAACTGGCATTGTGTTTAAGGATGATGTCGCCAAGGGGCGATGAGAAATAGGAGGTGGTTAAGGATTGATCCTTGCGGAACACCAGAGGTAACGATGCTGGGGCGGGGGCGAGAAGCCATTGCAGGTGATTCTCTGGCTATGATTAGACAGATAAGAATGGAACCAGGCGAGTGCAGTCCCACCCAGCTGGACGACGGTGGAGAGGCGTTGAAGAAGGATAGAGTGGTCAACCGTGACAGGTCAAAAAGGATGAGGGGGAATCATAGACAGTCCCTCGGAATCGAGGAAGACTTGCTTTCATTCCTAAAATGAGTTCTTTGATGGCTGAATAGTCCGATACGAGAGCCACAGACCCTGTTACAGGTGGGACAGACATTCGTCGAGGGAAGTGGTCGGTGGGGCTGGTTTGCCGCGCGCTCTTTCTGCTGCCTGCGCTTGGCCTCTTTATGCTCTTTGCGTTGGAACTCGAAGAGCTCGACGCCCTCCCGGATGTACTTTCTCCAACTCATCGCACTTTACCAGGGAGGCTTTGAGGGTGTCCTTATAACCTTTCCACTGTCCTCCTTTGGCTCGTTTACCATGAAGGAGCTCCGCATAAAGCATTTGCTTAGGGAGTCTCGTATCTGGCATGCGAACTATGTGGCCTACCCAGCGAAGCTGATCGAGTGTGGTTAGTGCTTCAATGCTGGGGATGTTAGCCTGGTCGAGGACACTGATGTTGGTGCGCCTGTCCTCCCAGGGGATTTGCAGGATCTAGCGGAGACATCGTTGGTGATATATCTCCAGCGACTTGAGGTGCCTTCTATAGATCGTCCAGGCCTCAGATCCATACAGGAGGGCGGGTATTACTACAGCTCTGTAGACCATGAGCTTGGTGGTAGATTTGAGGGCCTGTTCTTCAAACACTCTTTTCCTCAGATGGCTGAAGGTTGCCCTGGCGCACTGGAGGCGGTGTTGAATCTCCTCATCAATGTCTGCCTTTGTTGATAAGAGGCTCCCGAGATATGGGAAATGGTCCACGTTGTCCAGGGCCGCGCCGTGAATCTTGATGATTGGAGGGCAGTGCTGAGCGGCGGTGACAGTCTGGTGGAGGACCTTTGTCTTACGGATGTTAAGCGTAAGGCCCATGCTTTCATATATCTCAGTGAATACATTGACTATATCCTGGAGTTCAACCTCTGAATGTGCGCAGACGCAGGCATCGTCCGCATACTGCAGCTCAACGACAGAGGTTGGGGTGATCTTGGACCTGGTCTGGAGGCGGCGAAGGTTAAACAGCTTCCCACTGGTTCTGTAGTTTAGTTCCACTCCAGCGGGAAGCTTATTGATTGTGAGATGGAGCATGGCAGCGAGGAAGATTGAGATGAGGGTTGGAGCGATGACGCAGCCCTGTTTGACCCCGATCTGGACGTGGATTGGGTCTGTAATGGATCTGTTGGTAAGGATCATCGTGAAGCAGACGAAGGATGTTGACAAATTTTTGGGGGCATCCGAAACGGAGGAGGACGCTACATAGACTCTCACGGTTGACAGTATCAAAGGCCTTTGTATGATCGAAAAAGGCCATGTATAAGGGCCGGCGCTGCTCCCTGCATTTTTACTGCAACTGTCACGCTGCAAAGATCATGTCTGTTGTAACCTGTAGGGGACGAAATCCGCATTGTGATTCCGGGAGGAGCTCCTCGGCTGCAGGGAGAGGTCGATTGAGGAGATCTCTGGCGACATCTTTCCCAGTGGCTGATAGCAGGGAGATTCCCCTGTGGTTGCCGCAGTCGGACTTGTCCCCTTTTTAAAAAATGGTCACAATCACTGCATCTCTGAGATCTCCCGGCATGCTCTCCTCCATCCAGATGAGAGAGATGAGGTCATGTATCCGCGCCAAGAGCGCCTCTCTGTCATACTTTAGCGCCTCAGCAGGGATTCCATCCGCACCCATAGCCTTGTTATTCTTGAGCTGTTTTATGGCTTTGCCTACCTCGAGCAACGTTGGAGTTTCACTCAGTCAGGGCCCGCTGTGTGTTGTCCCGCTGGGGCCCAGGACCGGTGTGGAGTCCCTTCGGCCCGGGACAGAAGCGGCCGGCACAGGGTCCCTGTTGGTATGGCCCCAACAGAGGAGGGCTAGTTTGCCTTTGTCACAGTCACAAAGGATGTGGTGGCGTGGAAACCAGATTGGAGGGATTCAAACATGGAGTTGCGGGAAAGATGGGCACGGATTTGGGAGGCGACAACACCTTCAAGGACTTTGGAGAGGAAAGGGAGGTTGGAGATAGGGTGGTAGTTTGGAAGGACGGAGGGGTCAAGGGTTGTTTTTTTGAGGAGAGGGTGATGATGGCAGATTTGAAGGAGAGGGTAAAAGTACCAGCAGAGAGAGAGCCGTTAATAATGTCAGCTATCATGGGAGCCAGAGAAGGAAGTTGGTGGTCAGCAGTTTGGTGGGAATAGGGTCAAGGGAGCAGGAAGTGGGTCTCATGGACAAGATGAGCTCGGAGAGGTCATGAGGGGTGATCGGAGAGAAACTGGAGAAAAATGTGAGGTCAGGGCTAGGGCAGGGGGGATCCTTAGATATTTGGCCCGGTGGGCTAGGGAAAGGAAGGGAAGAGGCAGAAGCAGCCGAATGGATGATCTCAATCGTAGAGACAAAGAAGTCCATGAGCTCCACACACACACTGAAGACTGGGGAGAGGGATTTAAGAAGACGGTTAGCAGTTGAGAATAGCAGCCAGGGTTGATCATAGCATTCCAGAATGATTCTGGAATAATGAGCAATTTTGGCAGATGAGAGCAGGACCCAATAATGCTTTATGTGACCCAGCCAAATCTGGCGATGAATGCTAAACTAGTTGTGTTATGTCTTGAATAAAGAATCTGACCAGATACTGTAAGCTTAAAGTAATGTGTGACCATAGCCCTTTGTGTGTGTGTTGGGGGGGTCGAGAAAGGTAGAGTCTATTGTGGGTTGTTCTGGATAGTCCGTGAATCTGAGTTTGATTTGGTCCAAGTGTTTTCTGCAGGTGAGTCCATTTGAAAGTTTGACCAGAAACACCCTACTCCCCTCTTTGGCCACGACAGTGCCGGGACTATGGGTCCTTGTCCATAGTTCAACACAAATACAGGATCATTAATCTCAATTTTGCATGACACATATGCGTGATCATGATATGTATTCTGTTGCAGCCGTCTGCTCTTTGCCTGTTCGTGTAGATCAGGGTGGACTAACGAGAGCCTTGTCTTAAGTGCCCTTTTCATGAGCAGTTCAGCAGGGGGAACCCCAGTGAGCGAGTGGGGTCTTGTGCGGTAACTAAGCAGGACTCGGATAGGCGAGTCTGCAGTGAGCCTTCACTTACCCTCTTCAAGCTTTGCTTGATTGTTTGCACTGCTTGCTCTGCCTGACCATTGGACGCTGATTTAAACGGGGCAAATGTGACATGATTGATCCCATTGCGGGTCATGAACTCTTTGAAATCAACACTGGTGAAGCTCGACCCATTGTCGCTCACATCAGGCAGGCTGTGCATGGCAAACATGGCCCGCAGGCTTTCAATGGTGGCAGCGGTCATGCTTGCCGACATTATCTCACATTCAATCCATGTGGAGTACGCATCGACAACCACAAGGAACATTTTTCCCAAGAATGGGCCTGCATAGTCGACATGGACCCTGGACCACGGTTTGGAGGGCCAGGACCATGAACTTAGTGGCGCCTCCCTGGGTGCATTGCTTAACTGTGAACATGTGTTACATTTGTGCACGCAGGACTCTAAGTATGCATCGATACTGGGCCACCACATGTGGGATCTGGCTATCGCTTTCATCATTACAATGCCTGGGTGAGTACTGTGGAGGTCACTAATGAAAGTGTCCCTGCCCTTTTTTGGCACCACTACCCGATTACCCCATAGGAGGCAGTCTGCCTGTATGGACATTTTATCTCTGCGCCACTGGTATTTCTTCCTGCATCTCTAACATAGAAACATAGAAAATAGGTGGAGGAGTAGGCCATTCGGCCCTTCTAGCCTGCACCGCCATTCAATGAGTTCATGGCTGAACATGCAACTTCAGTACCCCATTCCTGCTTTCTCGCCATACCCCTTGATCCCCCTAGTAGTAAGGACTTCATCTAACTCCTTTTTGAATATATTTAGTGAATTGGCCTCAACAACTTTCTGTGGTAGAGAATTCCACAGGTTCACCTGTCTCTGGTGAAGAAGTTTCTCCTCATCTCGGTCCTAAATGGCTTACCCCTTATCATTAGACTGTGACCCCTAGTTCTGGACTTCCCCAACATTGGGAACATTCTTCCTGCATCCAACCTGTCTGAACCCATCAGAATTTTAAACGTTTCTATGAGGTCCCCTCTCATTCTTCTGAACTCCAGTGAATACAAGCCCAGTTGATCCAGTCTTTCTTGATAGGTCAGTCCCGCTATCCCGGGAATCAGTCTGGTGAACCTTTGCTGCACTCCCTCAATAGCAAGAATGTCCTTCCTCAAGTTAGGAGACCAAAACCGTACACAATATTCCAGGTGTGGCCTCACCAAGGCCCTGTACAACTGTAGCAACACCTCCCTGCCCCTGTACTCAAATCCCCTCACTCTGAAGGCCAACATGCCATTTGCTTTCTTAACCGCCTGCTGTACCTGCATGCCAACCTTCAATGACTGATGTACCATGACACCCAGGTCTCGTTGCACCTCCCCTTTTCCTAATCTGTCACCATTCAGATAATAGTCTGTCTCTCTGTTTTTACCACCAAAGTGGATAACCTCACATTTATCCACATTATACTTCATCTGCCATGCATTTGCCCACTCACCTAACCTATCCAAGTCACTCTGCAGCCTCATAGCATCCTCCTCGCAGCTCACACTACCACCCAACTTCGTGTCATCCGCAAATTTGGAGATACTACATTTAATCCCCTCGTCTAAATCATTAATGTACAATGTAAACAGCTGGGGCCCCAGCACAGAACCTTGCGGTACCCCACGAGTCACTGCCTGCCATTCTGAAAAGTACCCATTTACTCCTACTCTTTGTTTCCTGTCTGACAACCAGTTCTCAATCCATGTCAGCACACTACCCCCAATCCCATGTGCTTTAACTTTGCATATTAATCTCTTGTGTGGGACCTTGTCGAAAGCCTTCTGAAAGTCCAAATATACCACATCAATTGGTTCCCCCTTGTCCACTCTACTGGAAACATCCTCAAAAAATTCCAGAAGATTTGTCAAGCATGATTTCCCTTTCACAAATCCATGCTGACTTGGACCTATCATGTCCAAACGTAGGTCCCCTGATTCTGACTGCAGGGGACCTACGTTGGTCTTTACTAACCTTTTTCTCTTTACATATCTATAGAAACTTTTGCAATCCGTCTTAATGTTCCCTGCAAGCTTCTTCTCGTACTCCATTTTCCCTGCCCTAATCAAACCCTTTGTCCTCCTCTGCTGAGTTCTAAATTTCTCCCAGTCCCCGGGTTCGCTGCTATTTCTGGCCAATTTGTATGCCACTTCCTTGGCTTTAATACTATCCCTGATTTCCCTTGATAGACACGGTTGAGCCACCTTTGTATTTTTATTTTTACGCCAGACAGGAATGTACAATTGTTGTAGTTCATCCATGCCGTCTCTAAATGTCTGCCATTGCCCATCCACAGTCAACCCCTTAAGTATCATTTGCCAATCTATCCCAGCCAATTCACGCCTCATACCTTCAAAGTTACCCTTCTTTAAGCTCTGCACCATGGTCTCTGAATTAACTGTTTCATTCTCCATCCTAATGCAGAATTCCACCATATTATGGTCACTCTTCCCCAAGGGGCCTCGCACAATGAGATTGCTAATTAATCCTCTCTCATTACACAACACCCAGTCTAAGATGGCCTCCCCCCTAGTTGGTTCCTCGACATATTGGTCTAGAAAACCATCCCTTATGCACTCCAGGAAATCCTCCTCCACCGTATTGCTTCCAGTTTGGTTAGCCCAATCTATGTGCATATTAAAGTCACCCATTATAACTGCTGCACCTTTATTGCATGCACCCCTAATTTCCTGTTTGATGCCCTCCCCAACATCACTACTACTGTTTGGAGGTCTGTACACAACTCCCACTAACGTTTTTTGCCCTTTGGTGTTCTGCAGCTCTACCCATATAGATTCCACATCATCCAAGTTAATGTCCTTCCTAACTATTGCATTAATCTCCTCTTTAACCAGCAATGCTACCCCACCTCTTTTTCCTTTTATTCTATCCTACCTGAATGTTGAATATCCCTGGATGTTGAGTTCCCAGCCCTGATCATCCTGGAGCCACGTCTCTGTAATCCCAATCACATCATATTTGTTAACATCTATTTGCACAGTTAATTCATCCACCTTATTACGGATACTCCTTGCATTAAGACACAAAGCATTCAGGCTTGTTTTTTTTAACACCCTTTGTCCTTTTAGAATTTTGCTGTACAGTTGCCCTTTTTGTTCTTTGCCTTGTGTTTCTCTGCCCTCCACTTTTCCTCATCTCCTTTCTGTCTTTTGCTTTTGTCTCATTTTTGTTTCCCTCTGTCTCCCTGCATTGGTTCCCATCCCCCTGCCATATTAGTTTAACTCCTCCCCAACAGCACTAGCAAACACTCCCCCAAGGACATTGGTTCCGGTCCTGCCCAGGTGCAGACTGTCCAATTTGTACTGGTCCCACCTACCCCAGACTGGTTCCAATGCCCCAGGAATTTGAATCCCTCCCTGCTGCACCACTGTTCAAGCCACGTATTCATCTGCGCTATCCTGCGATTCCTACTCTGACTAGCACGTGGCACTGGTAGCAATCCCGAGATTACTACTTTTGAGGTCCTACTTTTTAATTTAGCTCCTAGCTCCTTAAATTCGTTTCGTAGGACCTCATCCCTTTTTTTACCTATGTCGTTGGTACCAATGTGCACCACGACAACTGACTGTTCTCCCTCCCTTTTTAGAATGTCCTGCACCCGCTCCAAGACATCCTTGACTCTTGCACCAGGGAGGCAACATACCATCCTGGAGTCTCGGTTGCAGCCGCAGAAACGCCTATCTATTCCCCTCACAATTGAATCCCCTATCACTATCGCTCTCCCACTCTTTTTCCTGCCCTCCTGGGCAACAGAGCCAGCCATGGTGCCATGAACTTGGCTGCTGCTGCCCTCCCCTGATGAGTCATCCCCCTCAACAGTACTCAAAGCAGTGTATCTGTTTTGCAGGGGAATGACAACAGGGGACCCCTGCACTATTTTCCTTGCACTACTCTTCCTGCTGGTCTTCCATTCCCTAGTTGGCTGTGGACCCTTCTCCTGCGGTAAGACCAACTCGCTACTCGTGCTACTCACGTCATTCTCAGCATCGTGGATGCTCCAGAGTGAATCCACCCTCAGCTGCAATTCCGCAACGCGGTCCGTCAGGAGCTGGAGGCGGATACATTCCCGCAGATGTAGTCATCAGGGACACCGGAAGTGTCACTGAGTTCCCACATGGTACAGGAGGAGCATATCACATGACCGAGCTCTCCTACCATGACTTAACCCTTAGATACACTTAAATTGGTGACAACACTGTTAACAGGTTACTTACTGATATAAAAAAGAAAAAGAAAAACTACTTACCAATCACCAGCCAATCACTTACCCCTTTGGCTGTGACGTCACCTTTTGATTCCTTTCTACTTCTTTTCTGCTTTTTCTCCCGGCTGGAGCTGCACAAGCTGGGCCTTTTATAGGCCTCATCACGCTGCTCCCGCCTCTCGCCGACTGCCGCTGCCTGTGGAACACCCGCTGGGCCTTTTATAGGCCTCACCACGCTACTCCCACCTCTCGCTGCTGCCTGCGGAACCCCGCTGGGCCTTTTATAGGCCTCACCACGCTGCTCCCACCTCTCGCTGACTGCCGCTGCCTGTGGAACACCCGCTGGGCCTTTTATAGGCCTCACCATGCTGCTCCCGCCTCTCGCCGACTGCCGCTGCCTGTGGAACACCCGCTGGGCCTTTTATAGGTCTCACCACGCTGCTCCCGCCTCTCGCCGACTGCCGCTGCCTGTGGAACACCCGCTGGGCCTTTTATAGGCCTCACCACGCTGCTCCCGCCTCTCGCCGACTGCCGCTGCCTGTGGAACACCCGCTGGGCCTTTTATAGGCCTCACCACGCTGCTCCCGCCTCTCGCCGACTGCCGCTGCCTGTGGAACACCCGCTGGGCCTTTTATAGGCCTCACCACGCTGCTCCCACCTCTCGCCAACTGTCGGGACACTAGACTAACTCACGTGGAGCACAATTTTTTACTATGCATAGTAAGGGGTCCTGGCTCATCCAGATTCTAACCTGTCGGGTGGTAACAGATAATTGCTCACTCTCAAATGCTTCCATTACCATAACTAAATCTGTGAGCTGTGCCATCTCCACCCCTGTGGTGGGCAATGGCAGCCTACTGAGAGCATCGGCACAGTATTCTGTGCCTGGACTGTGGCAGATGGCATAGTTGTATGCGGACAACGTGAGCGCCCATCTCTGAATGCGGGACGATGCATTCGTATTTATCCCCTTACTTTCAGAAAAGAGGCATATAAGTGGCTTATGGTCAGTTTCCAATTCAACTTTGAGCCCAAACAGATATTAATGCATTTTCTTCACCCCGTAAACACATGCTAACACTTCTTTTTCGATCATGCTGTAGGCCCTCTCAGCCTTAGACAGACTTCTGGATGCATAAGCAACCGGTTGCAATTTCCAGATTCATGAGCTTGTTGCAATACACACCCGACACCATATGATGACGCATCACATACTAGTACCAAACGTTTACATGGATCATACAACACAAGCAATTTGTTTGAGCGTAACAGTTTCCTAGCTTTCTCAAAAGCATTTGCTTGGCTTTTATGCCATACCCATTCATCTCCTTTACACAGTAAAAGAGTGCAGTGGTTCTAACAGTGTGCCACGATATGGTAAGAAATTACCAAAGTAGTTCAGGAGTCCTAGAAATGACCGCAGCTCCATCACATTCTGTGGTCTCGGTGCATTCTTGATTTCCTCTGTCTTCGAATTGGTGGGCCTGATGCCGTCTGAAGCAATTCCCCAGGAACTCCACTTCAGGCGCCAGGAAAATGCACTTCAAGCGTTTTGACCTGAGCCCAACATAATTAAGCCGACTAAGAACATCCTCCAGGTTCTGCAGGTGCTCGATGGTGTCCCGACCTGTAACCAAGATGTTGTCCTGGAAGACCACGGTGCGTGGGATTGACTTCAGCAAGCTTTCCATGTTCCTCTGGAATATCGCCACAACTGATCGAGTCCCAAATGGGATCTGTTGTAAATGAAGAGACCTTTGTGCGTGTTGATGCAGGTGAGGCCCTTCGATGATTCCTCCAGCTCCTGTGTCATGTAGGCCGAAGTCAAGTCCAGCTTCGTGAACGTTTTTCCTCCCGCCAGCATCGTAAATAGGTCGTCTGTCTTTGGTAGCGGGTATTGATCCTTCAGGGAGAAACGATTGATAGTTACTTTGTAATCACCACAGATTCTGACGGTGACATCTTCCTTGAGGACTGGAACAATCAGACTGGCCCACTCATTGAATTCGATCGGCGAAATTATGCCCTCTCGTTGCAGCCGGTATAGCTCGATCTCCACCCTCTCTCTCATCATGTACAGTATCGCTCTCACTTTGTGATGGATGGGTCGCGGCCCCGGTATCAAGTGGATCTGCACTTTTGCTCCTTGGAACTTCCCGATGCCAGGTTCGAACAGCGAGGGGAACTTGTTTAGGACCTGGGCACATGAAGTGTCGTCGACGGACGAGAGCGCTCGGATGTCATCCCAGTTCCAGCGTAGGAAGAGCCAGAGTGAGCCAATGTGCCTGGTCCAGCAGCAGAAGTTTGGCCCGCCCAATGGTGCTGGGGTCAGGGGCTCCTGGAAAGTCAATTTGTGGTTCCCCACACTACCCAACAGCCTAGGGCTATGATAAGTCACCTGGGAACGCTCACTCCAAAGGGAGACCCCTTGGTCCACTTTATGGAAGTGGAACAGGTAGGGGATATCAACGGGTGTGATGAAGCCAAGATAGTAAAAATGCTCCTCTCACTGGATGGCAAGCTGTACCACTCCCTCTCTGCCGAGAGCAAAAGGAGGCAGAGCACATGTGCAGCCATCCAGGAAGACATTCTAGAAGTCATGGGCTGCAATGACGGGAGTCCCTTTTCCAGAGTGGAGAAGACAGTACAGCTCACAGGGGAAAACCCACAGACTTTCGCAGACAGACTGTGGCCTGTGTACCAGAGAGCCTGTGGTGGGGACTTCAACCGAAATCACCTAACCCGGGATGAAAGAGCCCGTTGGCTCCAAAGCCTGAAGGCAAACAGTTCACCATGGATCAGAAGAAAGGCTAAGGCCTGGTTTGACCCGAGAGATCCTCAGGCCACCGAGCAGGGAGTGGTCAGGCAACTGACCCTAGCCTATGGGAACGGCAAGGGGACGGAAGAGCACCCACCCAAGGGAAGGGTCCACAAGATCAGACCGAGTCTGGATAAGAGGGAATGGTGCCAGGAGGGGGTTAACCCCTCCGATACAAAACGTATGTGTTTTGGGTGCGGAAAGAGTGGGCACTGGAGAAAGGATTGTAGGGCTCCATCGAAGAGTAGCGCAGGGAAGAATTCTCCAGCCCCTGCCCAAAAGACCGAGACCGATAAACCAGTCGCTCCCCACACGTTTGACACATTCATGACTACGCTCCAAACAATGCTAGATGGCCCTGGGAGGGTAGCCGCCTCCACTGGTACCGAAATCCCATCTGCCCCATCCCATCCAAAACAGTGACTAGGACAGGCACAGCCTGTTCACCTGTGTTTCCTCGAGTACGATGCGTGGGAGAGACCGACCGTTCAGATGGAAGTGGAAAAGGTGAAAGGGACTTATCTGCTGGATACCGGTGCATCAAGCACCCTCATCTATGCAACTAACCCCACCGCCTCATCTCTGTCTAGCGGGTTCCCCTGCAGCTTGGTGGGTTTCACAGGCGCTGAGCAGGCTGGCTCATTCTCCATTCCGCTCTCTATTCATCTGGGAACACTCCACACCAAGTGGACTTGTGTCCTGATGAAGTGGGAACAGGAAGGGAAAGGGATCCTGGGGGCTGACTTCATTCTTGGCCATGGGATCCTAGTGGGTTTAAGAAATCACTGTCTTTGGGGGTCAGTCTGTACGGGACAGGAGAGTGAGGTAGTGGTTAGCCTAGAAAAACGGGGAAAAGGGATAGTGTGCACCATGAAGCCAAAAGATGGTTACGGCCTTGAATCACTGGTCAGTAACACTCCGATAGAATATCAAGAGTATGTGAGGAAAAACCTTGCAGCTTTTGCCACTCACAAACACGAGGTTAGCATAGATGGGGACCCCATGACCCGACCACGGAAACAGTACAACTTCCCCAGGGAGGCGGAGGCAGATATGGAAACAGCCTTGGGTTCTTTGGTTAAACAGGGGGTGTTGAGACCAATAGCTACCCATGTGAACTCTCCATTGTGGCCGGTTAAAAAACCGGACAACTCCTGGAGAGCCATGGTGGACTATCGAGTACTCAACCGTAACATCCCCGCCTGTGCACCCACGGTTGGTGCCGTAGCGGACCTCATTGGAAGTATCCCAGCCTCCGCGAACACCTTCACGGTGCTGGATATTTCCAACGGGTTTTGGTCCATCCCTTTATGAAGAGAAGACCTGTACAAGTTTCCCTTTATCTTTGAAGGACAGCAATACACTTGGAACTGTCTCCCTCAGGGCTTCCACAACAGCCCTAGCATTTTTCACCAATGTATGGCCAACTGTTTAAAGAGCTTCAGCAGACCCCAGCAGTTGGTACAGTATGTGGATGACCTGCTCCTATTCACCGATGAGGGGGAGGAGCCTGGCCCACTGCTGCCTGAGCTGCTGGAGCTGCTGAGAGAAGAAGGGTTTAAAGTGAATGCCAAGAAGGCACAGATTGGCCAGAAGGAAGTAAAATTCCTGGGACTAGTTGTGCGTGCTGGGTAAAGGGCCATTGACAAAGCTAGAAGGGAAGCAGTGCAGAAGTTACCCGCCCCCAACACAGTAACAGGAGCAAAATCTTTTCTAGAGCTAACCGGGTACTGCAGAGATTTTATTGAGGATTATGCAGCCACAGCAGCCCCTCTGCTCCAACTCCTACACAAGGGAGTGGAGTGGGATTGGGACGAAGGTTGCAAGGCAGCTCGAGGGGTCATTAATAGGGGTAAAGAGTTTTTCCTGGAGGTAGCAGCCAGCGGAGACAGTCTGAGTGCAGTGCTGCTCCAGGAGAAGCACGGCCGGCTGAGGCCAGTGGTCTACTCCTCCAGGATATCACAGACGCGGAAAAGGGATACTCAACTGTGAGCGGCACCTCCTAACAACTCACTGGGCTGTGAAAAGATCACTGACCTTCACAGAAGTGGCCACTACCACAATCCATACGCACCATATGCCAACCCAAATTTTCCTGGACGGGAGAATCAAGGACGGGATGGTGAGTAGTGCCCGCATTGCTCGCTGGACCCTGCTCCTCTCTCAGATGGACCTAAGGGTAAAGGGTTCCTGCAAGCCAAGGCTCGCAGCCAACATGATCTATCCAGGGATAGACCACTGGTGTTCCGTAAAAGTGGTATGGGAAATTAACATAGGCTTTCGGGCCGGGTTACACCCCACAGGCCGAGAAATCTATGTGGACGATTCAAGCACAGTATCTGCGGGTGAACGACTCACAGGCTGCGGAGTGTATGACCCAAAGGCAGGTATTGCCCTGGCAATTAAACTCCCCAGTACTATGAGTGCCCAGCATGCTGAACTGTCAGCGGTGGTGTACGTGGTCACACATCCCGAAGAATTCCCTACCCCATATGCGACTTGCTCGGACAGTATGTTCACTCGCAATTCGTGTACGGAGTACCTGGCTATCTGGTCCCATCGCGGAAACACATCTGCAGATGGGAGACCCCTGGCAATTAAGCCTTTACTGGAAAAGATTATGACTGCCGTGGGGGAGGAAGGGAAGGTTTTCATACATAAAGTGAAGGCACATTCCACCACTGAACCCCGTAGCGAGGGAAACCAGCAGGCTGATATGTTGGCCAAGCAAGATGCCTGCACGGGCATGCTCTGGGATCCGTACAACCCAGGCTCATGGCAGCAGTCAGGGGCAGGATTGGGATGACAGGGAGGGAAGGGGTAACATTGCCCCCGGACTTGAAAACGGTTCAGACCCAAGACCCCATCCTCAAAACTGTCCTGAACACACTAGCTAAAGGGGAAAAGGTAGACGGCCCGTACGGCACCGCAGCGATTGCCATTAAAGAAGACATGCTGTTCAGGGAGGGAGCAATGGGTGGTACCGCAACAACACCGGAGAGAATTCCTCCAGCTGGCCCACGAGGGTCCAGGAGCAGGACAACCCGGACCTGAGACCACTTGGCAACGTGTGGAACAGGCAGGGTGGTGGCCGGGACTCGTCCGCGAGTTCTGTGCTCGCTGTCTGGTGTGCGCTGCCAACAACCCTGACCCCCAGAAAAGGAAGGTGTCTATGGGACATATCAGGAGGGTAGAGAGAATCGATCCAGGTCAAATACATCAGGCCCCTACCCACTGCCCAGGGAGGCTATAAGTACTGCTTAGTATTGGTGGACGTGTTCACCAAATGGGTGGAAGCCTTCCCATGCCGAACAGCCACTGCATTAGGGACAGCTAGGATCCTGGTCAGGGAGGTGTCCCCGATGGGAACTACCCCAGCATGTGGAGTTCGACCAAGGGAGTCACTTCACCGGGCAGGTGATGCAGGAGACCCTTAAGGTGCTCGGCATCGAGGGGAAATGGCATGTCGCCCACAACCCGCAGTCATCCGGGCCTGTGGAGCGTTTAAACCGCACTATAAAGGAAAGGTTATGTAAGGAGATGGGGGACGCACCCAAGAAGTGGGTAGAGGTCCTACCACGTCCTCATGGGGATCTGGGCCAGCCAGTCAAAGAGCACGGAGTACTCCCCGTACGAGCTCATGACCGGCAGAGCCATGCGAACCCCTACCCATGTACTAGCCCCGGTACTCATGGAAGGTCAACTCAGGAAAGCGAACCGGGACAGCTTTGTCAGGAATCTATTTAAACACCTTAAGCAGATTCACTGGCAGGCTGCTAACAACAAGGGATAACAGCATTGGAGCAACCGAATGCTGCTAGAACCCCGCAAACACCACGAATGGGAGATAGGGGACCAGGTTATGGTAAGGAACTACGCTCGAAGAGGGATTTTTGAGGCACTGTACATTGGACCGTACCACATTGTCGACAAGGCAAGCCCCATGGTCTATGCTGTAAACATGCCCCGCCGTACAAAGTGGTTTCACATAAACCAGTGCAAACTTTTCAACCCCAAGATAGCAGCTATGCATAAGGGACAGGCAGAAACAGTGAATCTTACCAAAGACAGGGATCATCAGCCAGCAGCCCCCGACTGTGGAGATCCCACAGACTGCACCCAGAGGGGTGGTGGACTATGTTACTGGAGGGGCTATCCCTACAATCATTTGGGACTCGGACGCACCTCCAATAGTCAGAACCCTGAGAAGGACTCTCCACACGCCATGGCCTAAGACACCGTGGTCACCAGCACCCCAATTTAAGGGGTTCAGCCCTGGGAGAGGGACCAGCCGCAAAGGGGTACCGAGGATCAGGGACCAGCCTGCGAGCAGGGATGCCCAGCCGGTAGCCTTGGATGACGAGGGACCCCTGGAAGAGATAGTGGTGGACCAGCCACCAATTGGGAGTCCCCAACCCACAGCCCTCGACTAAGTCGAACCCTCAGGTAACAAAATGAACCTCGCTACCACCACCAAAAGCGTAGCGTGCTGCAGCACCAGAGGGGACATTCCCCTAATAGTGTAGGACTCACACCCACCTCAGGTCAGGACTCTCCAGGTTCTGCAGTACAGGCCGACTTACTACCGACCCCACTGGAAACCCAGAGGCTAGAGAAGAAAATAGAAAAACAGGAATTAACCTGGCCACCCGGGGACGGGTGGCAGATGTACATAATTAGGATGATAAGAATCGAGCGTAGCGTAGGATTATGAGTGTAAGGGTTTTTTTTGTGTCATCACGACTGAAAGTAAACCACGCGTATGGAAGTAGTGAAATGCGTAATATAGGATAAAAACATTTGTATAAATATGTAATGGAAGAGCTCTGGACGCCAGCCGGTGCCCAATTAGTGACATAGGCCTAGTGTATTTGAAGGAAGCACCGGTAACAGTTCTTGGGGAAAGGAAAAGACCCCAAGTTGTAGGCAGTAAAAGAGGCACTACAAGAATGAGAAGAGTAAAATGACTATGAGACAAAAGTTGGTAACAGACATCAGTTCCTATGGGAACTGGAAAAGACAGCCAGTTGATTAAAGACTTCATTGTGTTCTCCGAGAAGAAATGAGCCCAAATTGGAACTCGATCACCTTTTGTCGAGCCAGAGAGCTTTTCACAGGGCTGGATAATCTGCTTTATGTGCCCCTACAGGAAGGAGAACAACATGAAAAGGGTCCTGTTCCTGCTCACCTTGATAAGGATGAGCAATGGTGGCCGAGGAGACGTGGAAGAATCCCTCATTTATGGGTGTTCGGGAAAGACAGCACCGATCGTGACTGCAGGGGGTAGCACACCGGGTGTGGAAGAGCTCGCCGTTTACGCCACGAAGGGAGGTAGCCAGGGTGGCTGAGGTCTAATTCCACTCGCTACTCCAGCCAGGAAGGGTTTACCTATGGGGAGGCATCCATTCCATGCCCCAGGATACGGGTCATTGCTGTGCGGGTCAGTGTTACGGAGGAAAAACTTTTAGGTTTGACGTGTAAAGGACAGACTCCCTGGGTAGATGGTGGTGGCTCAGGAAGCTGAGCAAGGACGTGGGGGACCAGGAAACTGACTGGGAACGACTCGGTAATGACACGTACCATACCATTATGGGGACACGGGGAGGAGTGAAGGTGTATTGGAACAAGTGGTGGGAGTCTGAACAGGGAATTTACATCTGCATGTGGGGGTCAGAGGAGACCTGTCTCGCAAGCATATCAATCACCTTCGACAGGCAATGGCAAGATGACGGGGAAGGGATGAGGTGGGTTTCCAGCCTACATGGGTGTGCGGTCCCACACTCCCCACTCCCAATTGACGCCACCGAACTTAGAGCACACATTAAGAAACCCCTGCCCACGACCCTGCCAATGCGAACAATAATAGAGAGGTGTCCTACCACCAGGAAGGGACCAGGGAATGGATTAGTATTGGTACCGACTGAAAAGGTGTTATACCAGGGGGTACAGTACGCAGCAGCTTCATTTATCTTAAACATTACCGAGGTGCACTTACCTGCATGGTGCCTGAAGGAAACAGAACAGTTATACCAGGCCCTACTCAAAGAAATATTCAAGAAATTTTACGAGTTAGACTTTGGGAACGTATACAAAACAGACTTATTCACCCTACATGCTAGGGACACCATGGGCAAGGGGAGATCCAGAAGGGGAACCTTGAAGCACATTTTTACTGCATATAATATAGGGTCCTCTGTGATAAATAGCCTGGATGATATAGAACGGCAAACGCAAATAAATGATCTAAAGCACCAACTGAGAAAGATCCTAAAAGAGGAAAACACAGTAGTGGGCTCAGAGCTACACGAGGACCAGGCTATGATGGTCCATTTAAAGGAAATAGTGACTGAGCTGGAAAAACATGCACAGACAGTGAATGCACTCATACGGGAGAATAGGAATGCTTCGGACCAGGCTGCACAGAATGAGGTGTGTGTGCTGTACGGGGCATGGTTGTTGGGCGAGGGCCGCAACAACCTGGAGGATTTAAAACAAGGTTTGGTCCCCTCCTGGATCAGCAACAAGCACCTCGCAGCCCTCCACCCATATAGTAATTCACTAAGCCCATGCCAGTTCCGCCTAGCTTCTGAAGCCTACCCTGTCCCAGTAGATTGCAGGTGTTCAAATAACACCATCATGGGGATAGTACTAAGGATGCCGGTCATGGGTGGGACAGCCCGACCCACACCAGTATACAGGGTGGAGAACAATGGGGTCATTCAAGGAGGTGCACACGTTCATTTCACAGCGGTCCCACCGTATGTCATAAAGTGGGAGCACGCTATGGCAGGTACTGACCTCTCCTGGTGCCGGAGTCAGGGTGCACACATAATACTGTGTCCCCAGCACTTGAATGCCTATTCTAAACCACAGTGTGGGTTTAAAGCTGCTGGTGC
This sequence comes from Pristiophorus japonicus, assembly GCF_044704955.1. Classification (NCBI taxonomy): domain Eukaryota; kingdom Metazoa; phylum Chordata; class Chondrichthyes; family Pristiophoridae; genus Pristiophorus; species Pristiophorus japonicus. The sequence continues at coordinate 241,884,265 of NC_091977.1, read as the reverse complement.
ACAGCCTATCAACTGTACCATGGAGGTAATGGCACAAGATCATGTTCCCCCACAGGTAGCATACATAGGGGGTGGGACATATTGTGTCACCACCAGTGCACCCCACTACCAGCATGGACACTTTTGGTGTCCAGTCAGTGACAGCAGTTTTTGCTTTAAACCCGAGGCAGAAGTTCAAGTGACCCAGGAACGGATTGTCCCCATTCCCGAACCCTCCACTGTTCACCTCACTGTGAGAGAAAACATCACACACCTGCAGGATTATGTTGTACTTTTTGGCTATGAAATTCCCCCTCTACCCGAACATCTTACCGCTCTGCTAGAGGCTGTAGTAATCTCACAAAAACATTTCTTTACTCTAGAATAGAAAACAATTGAGATAGGGAGAAAAATTCTAGAGATCACAATTCCACCTTGGTGGGACATTTTCAGGAATATAGAAGTTCCTGCCGGGATCAGAATAGCTTCCCACGTTTTGGTTGTCTGTCAACTCGTGATTATCCTTTACTTATGGTGTCTCACTTGTCAAGTGAAACGCAGAGGCCGTCAGGTCCGACACCAAAGGGTGCTGTACGTTCCCTGGCCAAGCTTGGGGATCGCACAGGGAGGGGTAACATCATATTACCATGTTTGATTTGTTTTAATTTTCACCTGCTATAAAAACACAGAGATCGAGTGTTGTAAGAATGTTACTTAAAAATGTGTTTGACAATCTACCTTTATTTTCTGTAAAATGGGTAATGGAGGGGCGTTGGACCCCCTCTATGCTGTAACATAATTGAAATGACTGTATCCACCTGTAAAATACATTACATTTCAAAGGGGGGTGCACGTTTAAGTTTAGTTAGGTAAATACAGGGGAAGGTTGACTCTCGGACAATCAAGAATTTTGATCACCTAGCATGACACTCTAGCATATCACAGGGGGGACTGTAAGTTTGCAAAATTCGTGGGAAAACCCCCACAGTGTTGGACTCATTGGAAAGGAAATTTAATTTGGAACTATCTACCAGGAAGTTTGAGATCCTAAAGTTCACATGGAAGGAACTACGAGTTTTAATCGAATTTGGGATTTTACAACGCAGATTGGGTCCATGTGGGAAGGGCTAAGAACTAAAGGAGAACTATCCTTCAAAACAAACCAGTTTTGAGTATTGAAACTGTCTGGAGTATTGAAGCTAAAACAAATTGTCTGGGGAAATTGTGTAAACTCGAAAACCCTGCTCCCCAGGAGACATTAACATAGCAACAATCAACCCAGAGATAGCCAGCCATCACCGTGAGCAGAAAACCCATTCCAGCACATGCATAATGACAATGGCACATCCAGCCCACATGGAAGACCAAAACCTAGGCAGACATTGCAAAAACCCAAAGCTAATTTTTTACATCAAGAAACAGATTTAAAAGATCGACACATCCAAGACAGGTTAACATTTAATGAGCCGCCAAAATATGACAAAGAGATATCAAGCCCGCCAAAAATTAAACAAAGAATCAGGGCTGATTTGGCGCAAAAATTAGAACAGCTCCAAAAGTATAACTGGGGCCCTGTTTTAACGAAGGCATGCTTTTGCTTGAGAGGACATTATCAGCATCATAGAGCATCAAGAAGAGAGGAGAGAGAGACCACCGCAGCAGTCGTAACAAGCCCCTCCAGCCTCAACGGCACTACTGGGGCCACATTGCCCTGCTATCGAAAGGAAGGAAGAACATCACCATCGCGGCAGCAACCGACCACAGCCAACGTGGTACCATCGAAAACACCGCGATCGAACAACTCCGAAACAAAACTTCTCAAAGAAGAAACGAAAGATTCGAAAGTTTCCACTCTACAATCTAGGCCTGACTACCAACAGGTGAAAACATTACCTAAAGAGACTTTGAACCTATTTCTAACCAAAGAAAGTGGGTACTTACCCCATAAGTACAAAACGTGCCCTACCGCATCAGCGGACACCACCTAACTGAAGATTGTGCAGTAAGAAGACTTCTACGACGTTCGGGGTACGGCAAACAAAACCTACAGAATCCAGAGAAGCCTAAAATCACGAACCACCACCAACTACCAGTAAAGGATCGGTGAGCATAGTCCCTGTTTGCCCTGGAGTTTAACCTAGTCAGAGTTAGGCATTGGGAGGTGTGATGTAGTGTTCTTTATTTGAATGATTACAAGTTTGACATTGTATTTTCTTGTCCTTAATAAATTCGAAGTTCTTTGCACCAAAACAGTTGTCTCTTGCACTTTGTCATATCCCCCAAATAAATCCAAAGTCTAGAACCCAGGGAGCAGGAGCGATTCGAACCACTCAGGAGGTCAGAGGTGAACCTGACCCCACACACCACCCCCACAGACAGGAAAGTAATGCGGGCAGCACGTGACCTTGGTGAGTGCTGTTAAGAGTTCAACAGACCATGAAGAATCTTGAGTCTCATTCTGGTGACTACTGCAGGGCTCCTCCAGAACCATCCAGACAGCGGAAGCATTATTTAAGCACACCAATGGTGTGCTTTATCAGATTACATGTGGCAGCATGGGTCTCATTGTTTGCATGCTGCCCACAAGTGATTATGTTGCTGAGTGGAGTCATGAGCCAGGTGGTCAGCCAATAACCACCCTCTGCTTTGTGTTGGTGGCTCAAAAACTGAGGAAGCAGCGGAGTGGCACAGAATTAAAGCAACATGACTGCTGCTAGGATACTGGGCATTCACCGTCATGATGTGTTGAGCATGGTCGCGCACCAACTGCACGTTCAGTGAGTGGTAACCTTTGTGATTATGGAACATCTCACCATTGAGATGTGGTACCCCCAAAACCATGTCAATGGCACCCTGCACCAGGAGGAAGCCCGATATCCTGGCAAAGCCACTTTTGTGCTCCTCCTGCTTCTCTTTGTTTAGACAGAAGACAATGAAGTTCCCTCTTCTAGCATATAGAGCCTCTATGACCTCCCGGATGCAGTAATGGATGACGAACTACGAGCTGTTTGCTATATCATCTGTTCCAGCCTGGAAGGATCATCTGGCAAAAAAATTCAGCCCAGGGCCACAGACACTTTGAGGGCCACTGGTAGCACCGTCGCCACCCTGCAGGTCTGGTTCCAAGAGGTGGCAGAGTTCTGTGACCACCTCCTTGGTGATGTGGAGCCACTGAACACAATTCTCCTGGCTTAGGTGCAGATAGGAGAAGTGATCCCTGAAGATCCTAGTTGGGTAAGGCCACCTGCTGAGATCATTTCTCCCCCTTCGAGAAGCTGCCTCTGCCCCATCCCTCCGTCATGATGCAGCACGAGAGGGACTGCAAGTAGATACTCCATGACTGGGAGCAAGTGGTGTAGTCAGAGGCCTTCCAGTAGCTGTCAAAGCCTTCCCAACATCCAGCCGCACTACCTGCACACTTCAACAACTTTTGAAATACATGTTCAGCTGTGCGTGTTTAGGAGAGGGTGCTGAATGGAGCAGCGATGTCAAACATGGCAGGTCATGCGTCAAGTGAGTGACATCACAATCTGGCTACCCTGCATATTGCTGGCGCATGCACATACCGTCCACAATATCGCTCTCACCAAAATGCGAACAGTGTGGGTCGTCCCAGAAGTGGGCGGAAGTGAGGCGGACACCTTTTTAAACATAAAAAAAATAGCCAAAACTACTGCTGCATTTCGCAGCCTAAGTGCTCTAATTTGAAAGTGTGTGTTGAAATTGGTTAATTTGCTAACTTGAATTCTCCCACTTGGGACTTTTCTCCTCTGCAATGACACTGAGCTGTTCTAATTGGATATCACCTTCCTTTTTCTGTTACCTCAAACACAATTCCAAGCAAAATACCATGAACAATCCGATGCAATTTTCATCTTCACGATATGCCAGGGGTAGAAATTGAAGGTGAGTTATTGGTAGCCATTTGGACCAACTAATCAAATTTGTTATCTTGTCAAGAATATTAGGAAAAATTCCACTGTTCTTTGTCTTATTTGTTCCAAGAGAATACAGCACTCCTGCTCTTAATTCCGTTGCATTGGTAAAGCCAGCAATAATCTCACTTTGTAAAACAGATTTCAGCAAATACTGACATTGCTGCCACTTTATGTATTTCCACCTTGTTAGAACGTGTAGGCCACCAACCTTTGAATATTTGAAATTTAGTGGTACAAATCATATTGAATTATTATGAAGTTAATAGCCAAATAAAATAAAAATTTCAGTTCATCATCCCACTTGACAACAGTGACTACACTCCTAAAGTACTTCATTGGCTGTAAAGCACTTTGTGACGTCCGGTGGTCGTGAAAGGGGCAATATAAATGCAAGTCTTTCTTTAGAATACTGTCAGCACGAGGCAGGCAGCAAGAATCACATAGGCTAAAGAAAAGAAAGAACATACATTTATGTAGCGCCTTTCATGAAGTCAGTACGTCTAAAGGGGCTTTACAGACAATGAAATACTGTTTGAAGTATATTCACTGTTGTAATGCAGGAAACACGCAAGTGCTCTACTCGGAACTCCTTCACGGCAAATGAGCCAAAGGAGGGCAGAGGAAATGTTACAAGGACACCCTCAAAGCCTCCCTGATAAAGTGCAACATCTCCACTAACACCTGGGAGTCCCTGGCCAAAGACCGCCCTAAGTGGAGGAAGTGCATTCGGGAGGGTGCTGAGCACCTCGAGTCTCATCGCCGAGAGCATGCAGGAATCAAGCGCAGGCAGCGGAAAGAGCATGCGGCAAACCAGTCCCTCCCACCCCTTCCCTCAACAACTATCTGTCCCACCTGTGACAGGGACTGAGGTTCTCGTATTGGACTGTTCAGCCATCTAAGAACTCATTTTAACAGTGGAAGCAAGTCTTCCTTGATTCCGAGGGACTGCCTATGATGATGATGATGATGATACAGGCAAGGCGGCAGCTCTTATGCACACAGAAAGGTCCCACAAACAGCAATATGATAATGACCAGATGAATTGGTTTAGTGATGTTAGTTGCAGGATAAATATTGGCCAGAACACCCTGAAAACTCCCTTGCTCTTCTTCAAAATATTGCCATAGGATGTTTTAAGTCCACCTGAGAGAGCAGACAGGGCCTCGGTTTAATGTCTCATCCAAATGACGACACCTTAAAAAGTGCAGCACACGCTCGGTGCTGCACTGCAGTGTCAGCCTATATTTTGTGATACAGCCCTGTATATAGATACAGTTGTGCTCATCTGAAAGGCTGGTACAGCATTTAGACATTTAACCAAAAGGCCACATGGGGAAATTGTCCTCAAAGCTTTTGACCTCAATTTTCTTGTATTCTTGTCAGCTGGTAAAAAAAAATCAAGTTATTGCTGCTATTTAAAATACATCTTCCTCTGCCAAAATTTGCTAAACTGCCCCAATCTTTCCTTGAGCGCGAATTCAGCATGACTACCAATATTTTGCACTCACTCAAATTGAAACTGACAAGACCATCACTGCAACAACAGCTCTGCTAAGGTCCTCATCTGTCAGTTAAGCAGTTCCTTCAAAGCTGTCATGGCAACTATTCGAAGCCAGGACTGAAGACACCAGGCATTAATCGCAACAGTTATATTGCTAAAGTCAAAAGGAAAAAAATGGCAATTATATTTGAGAAAAATCACTTCGATGACATGAATCTAGTTCAAGGATGGAGTCGCAGCATTCGTATCCATGATTCAAAGCAAACAACCATCAAGAATTATGGTTAACCTTATATTTATTTCTATTGACTTAAGAAAAAATCGAAAGAAGGAGTGTGGGTAGCCCAATGGGTGGGAAATTGGAAATGAGGTTAAACTTCAGCGTACTAGCTATCTCTCCGCATACTGATTAAGTTCCATTACATTGAGCCTCTTCCAAATCACTGGCACGGAATTTCCTGGACAGATTCGGCAAGAAAACATTGTTAAGGAAATTTGCACAAAATTGAGTTACGCCGCTTTTACTCTGAAATATTGCTACGCACAAAATATATCAATCATTTACGCCACTTCCGTGTTATGTGTGTCGAAACCCTCTGCCGTTCATTTACATAGCTCCACCCATGCGAAAGAATAACTCACACGAACTGTCGGGATTTATGCGAATAATGTCTTGGCATGGATCTATGCCCAAAACGTTTAGGTGCAGCATGGCCTGAAGTCATCGAATAATGTGTAACTGAGATTTCTGAGGTTTGGTATAGATTTTCTTCACGATATTCCTTACTGTACTACACTTAACTAAAGTGCTGTCACTCACAGTGCACCTGAACTTTATCGAAACCCCACCGCCCCTGCTCCCCCCGCACTGCCAGAGGACAAAGCAGCTGCAAATGCCATCCCAATGGGTATACACCTGCAAGGTAATGCATGATGACGGATGGGATAGCAACTCCCTAGACCATCTGCTGCTATCCTTCACCTCTCTCCCCTTCAATCTCCTCCCCCCCTCACCCCGCGCACTTTTTAAGTCCCCCTTGGCCCGAACAGTGGGTGCACTTCAACCCCCAAAGTATTTTCTTACCCCTAAAACCCATGCTGCAAGGGCCCACTGCTCATCCCCTAATCAGAACTTAACTTCCAGATCGACCTCCCTGCTGCCATGTCCCTCCAACTGGACCCCCTTGCTTCTCTCTCCCCACTGGCCGATTCAGCTGCTCCAACCGATCCCCAACAATCTCAACGGCAGTGAGCCTCCGACTAGCTCCAACCACAGGTTTGGGCCCTACCTTCACTCCTCATCCTTACACACAAACCTTCCCCCTTTCAGCCTCCATCCCACCGGCGATGCCCTGGCCTCCCCCCGGACGCTAGTCAGACTCAAAGGCGGAGTCTCTATCGAGCACGTGATGTGCACAATGGCTGTGACCACTCTGACCTCTCTGACCTCTCTGACCTCTCCTCCTTCCATGAAGTGGACCTCTGACCGTCCTAATGCCTGCCCTTAGCCAGGCCTCGGTTTTCTCACCACCTCACCGAAGGGTGCTGCTCAGCGCCGAGCTTACGGCTCGCACCCCGCTGTAGGCAACTAGGCTCATACAGCAGTGCCTGGTCTCCAGTCGTCTTGGACCCCCTTGCCACTGGACCAATTTCTTACTCTGCTAAGCCCGTGTGGTAGCTGGTGTGCAACAGCCACCCCACGTTAAAAGAACTCACGCACAGGCATCTTCCACTGTTTAAAATGAAGTTCGGGACCTGGAACGTCAGGACCCTCATGGATAACTCTAACAGCGACAGACCGGAACACCGCACCGGTATAGTTGCCCAGGAATTTAGACGCTTCAAAGTCGACATCGACACCCTAAGCGAGACCCGGCGGGCAGGGGAAGGACAGCTCAAGGAACAAGGTGGAGGATACACCTTATTCTGGAAAGGCAAACCAGAGGAAGAACACCGCTTCTATGGTTTCGCCATCAAGAACGAGCTGGTCGACCGCATTAGAGACTCCCCCTGTGGGATTCACAAAAGTCTCATGACTCTCCGGCTCATCCTATCCCAGAACCAGTGCACCTCAGTTATCAGTGCGCATGCCCCAACACACGACGCAACAGATGAAGCCATAGAGAAATTCTACTCCAGCCTCGAACAATCCCTGTCCCGTGACCCTATGGGCGATAAACTGATCCTCCTTGACGACTTCAATGCCAGAGTTGGTAAGGACACAGACCTTTGGGGAGGTGTGATCGGCAGAGAGAGGGTAGGGAAAACCAACTTCAGTGGTACCCTGCTCCTGACAAAATGCCTAGAATACGACCTGTCCCTGCGAACACCTGTGGGGTTTCCCCTGCGAGCTGCACCGTTTTCTCCACTCTGGAGAAGGGACCCCCGCCATTGCAGCCCATGGCTTCGAAAATGTCTTTCTGGACGGCAGCAAGTCTTCTCCTTTTGCTCTCAGTAGAGAGGGACTGGTACAGCTTGCTGTCCAGGGATAGGAGGAACATCTTTGTCTTTTCTGCATCATCGCACCCATTAATATCCCCTGGCTATTCCACCTCCATAAAGTGAACCAAGGGGTCTCCCTTTGGAGTTAGCTTTCCCAGGTGGCCTATCATAGCCCTAAGCTGTTGGGGAGTGTGGGGGACCACAAACTGACTTTCCAGGGGCCCTGGACCCCCATATGGCCCTTATGGCTAAAGGGATCAAGAGGTATGGAGAGAAAGCAGGAAAGGGGTGCTGAGGGAATGATTAGCCATGATCTGATTGAATGGTGGTGCAGGCTCGAAGGGGCGAATGGCCTACTCCTGCACCTATTTTCTATGTTTCTATGTGTGCCCGGTTTTCTTCGTTAGAAATAGGTTCAAAGTCTCTTTAGGTAATGTTTTCATCTGCTGGTAGTCAGGCCTTAGATTGTAGAGTGGAAACTTTCGATTCTTCGGTTTCTTTCTGTTGGAGTTTTGTTTCGAGTTTGGTCGATCGCGGAGGTTTTTTGTTGGTACCACGTTGACTGGTCGGTTGCTGCTGCGATGGTGATGTTCTTCCTTCCTTCAGGACTTCAGGACTTCGAGGCTGGAGAAGTTAGTTTACAACTGTCGCGTTGGTTTCTCTCCTTTCTTGATGACATAAGCGTAATATGGTACTCGGCGTAGTATGGAATAGTGTGCCATCCCCTCTGTTAAAACAGGGTGCCAGTTATACGGTTTGAGTTGCCTTAATCTTTGCGTCAAATCAGTTCAGAATTCTTCCTTTAAATTTGGCAGGCTTGACATTTCTTTGTAATATTTTGGCGGGCTCGTTAAAAGTTAATATGTCTTGGGTGGGTTGCATTTCTAATTCTATTTCCTGATGGAAATATTAGCTTGATAATCGCAAAGTCCTTTTGTGCTTGGTTTTTCGCATACAGGCTGTAGTGGGCTCTTTGTTCTTATTCATGTTGAAGATAGCTTTTCTGTTTAGTTTGATGGCTGGCCATCTCTGAGTTATCGTTGTAATGTAAATGTCTCTTGTGGAGAAGGGTTTTCGAATGTCCATTCCTCCAGACAAGTTAACTTAGTCCCAACTCCCAGACAGTTCTAATAATCAAGTGTGGTTCTTTTGTTCCCTATGCCCGCTCACAGGCTTGAATTTGTCTTGTAAAAGTCCAAAATTCGATTAAAGTTCGTAGTTCTTCCATAAGCACATTAGGATTTCAAACTTTCCGGTAGATAGTCCCAAATTAAATTTCCTTTCGAAAGAGCCCAAACACTCGGGGGGTTCTCCGTGAATTTTGCACCCTTCACAAAATCAAGGAATTGTGGCAACACCCTCGCTCAAAACACTGGCACTTGCTCGACTACATCATCATTCAAGCGAGGGATCGGAAGGAAGTGCGCATCACCCACGCCATGACAGGAGCCGACGACTGCTGGACGGATCACCGCTTAATCCATTCCCTCATCAACATTAATATATCCCCAAAGTGACGACAGCAACATAGAAACATAGAAACATAGAAAATAGGTGCAGGAGCAGACCATTCGGCCCTTCGAGCCTGCACCACCATTCAATATGATCATGGCTGATCATGCAACCTCCGTACCCCACGCCAGCTTTCTCTCCATACCCACTGATCCCTTTAGCCGTAAAGGCCACATCTAACTCCCTTTTGAATATGTCCAACGAACTGGGCTCAACAACTTTCTGTGGCAGAGAATTCCACAGGTTCACAACTTTCTGGGTGTAAAAGTTTCTCCTCATCTCGGTCCTATATGGGTTACCCCTTATCGTTAGACTGTGACCCCTGGTTCTGGACTTCTCCAACATCGAGAACATTCTATCTGCATCTAATCTGTCCAGTCCCGTCAGAATTTTATAAGTTTCTATGAGATTGCCTCTCATTCTTCTAAATTCCAGTGAGTAGCCTAGCCGATTCAGTCCTTCCTTACATGTCAGTCCTGCCATCCCAGGAATCAGTCTGGTGAACCTTCGCTGCACTCCCTCAATAGCAAGCACATCCTTCCTCAGATTAGACCAAAACTGCACACAATACTCAAGGTGAGGTCTCACCAAGGCCCTGTACAACTGCAGTAAGACTTCCCTGCTCCTATACTCAAATCCCCTAGCTATGAAGGCCAGCATGCATTTGCTTTCTTTACTGCCTGCTGTACCTGCATGCCTACCTTCAATGACTGATGCACCATGACACCCAGGTCTCTTTGCATCTCCCCATTTACTAATCTGTCACTATTCAGATAATAATCTGCCTCCCTGTTTTTGCCACCAATGTGGATAACCTCACCTTTATCCACATTATACTGCAGCTGCCATGCATTTGCCCATTCATCTAACCTGTCCAAGTCCCCCTGCAGACTCTTAGCATCCCTCTCGCAGCTCGCACTGCCACGCAGCTTTGTCACCTGCAAACTTGGAGATATTACCTTCGATTCCTTCATCTAAATCATTAATGTATTTTGTAAATAGCTGGGGTCCTAGCACTGAACCCTGCGGCACCCCACTAGTCACTGCCTGTCATTCTGAAAAGGACCCGTTTATTCCCACTCTTTGTTTCCTATCTGCTAACCATTTCTCTATCCACATCAATACATTACCCCCAATATCATGTGCCTTAATTTTGCACACTAATCTCTTGTGTGAGACCTTGTCAAAATCCTTTTGAAAGTCCAAATACACCACATCCACTGGTTCTCCCTTGTCCACTTTGCTAGTTACATCCTCAAAAAACTAGAAGATTTGTCAAGCTTAATTTCGCTTTCATAAATCCATGCTGACTTGGACCGATCATGTCACAGCTTTCCAGATGCACTGATATTACATCTTTAATAATTGATTCCAGCATTTTCCCCACCACCGATGTCAGTCTAACCGGTCTATAATTCCCCGTTTTCTCTCTTCCTCCTTTTTTAAAAAGTGGTGTTACATTAGCTACACTCCAATCCATAGGAACTGATAACTGATGCAGAGTCCATGGAATGTTGTAAAATGACCATCAATGCATCTACTATTTCTAGGGCTCCTTTCGTAAGTACTCTGGGATGCAGACTATCAGGCCCTGGGGATTTATTGGCCCTCAGTCCCTTCAATTTCCTTAACATTATTTCCTGACTGATAAGGATTTCTCTCAGTTCCCCCTTCTCGCTAGACCCTCGATCCCCTAGTATTTTTGGGAGGTTATTCGTGTCTTCCTTAGCGAAGACAGAACCAAAGTATTTGTTCAATTTGTCTGTGATTTCCTTGTTCCCCATTATGAATTCACCTGATTCTGACTGCAAGGGGCCTACATTAGTCTTCACTCATCTTTTTCTCTTCACATATCTATAGAAGCTTTTGCAGTCAGTTTTTATGTTCGCTGCAAGCTTACTCTCATACTCTATTTTCCCCCTCCTAAGTAAACATTTAGTCCTCCTCTGCTGAATTCTAAATTTCTCCCAGGCCTCAGGTTTACTGCTTTTTCTGGCCAATTTATATGCCTCTTCCTTGGATTTAACACTTTCTCTAATTTCTCTTGTTAGCCACGGTTGAGCCACCTTCCCTTTTTTATTCTTACGCCAAAGAGGGATGTACAATTGTTGTAGTTCATCCATGTGATCTTTAAATGTCTGCCATTGCCTATACACCGTCAACCCTTTAAGTATCATTCTCCAGTCTATCCTAGCCAATTCATGTCTCATACCATTGAAGTTTCCTTTCTTTAAGTTCAGGATCCTAGTCTCTGAATTAATTGTGTCACTCTCCATCTTAATGAAGAATTCTACCATATTATGGTCACTCTTCCCCAAGGGGCCGCGCACGACCAGATTGCTAATTAATCCTCTCTCGTTATACAAGACCCAGTCTAGAATGTCTGCTCTCTAGTTGGTTCCTCGAAATATTGATCGAGAAAACCATCCCTTATACACTCCAGGAAATGCTCCTCCACAGTATTGCTACCAGTTTGATTAGTCCAATCTATATGTAGATTAAAGTCGCCCATGATAACTGCTGTACCCTTATTGCATGCGTCCCTAATTTCCTGTTTGATGCCATCCCCAACCTCCCTACCACTGTTTGGTGGTCTGTACACAACTCCCACTAACGTTTTCTGCCCTTTGGTGTTTCGCAGCTTTACCCATATAGATTACACATCATCCACGCCAATGTCCTTCCTTACTGTTGCGTTAATCTCCTCTTTAACCAGTAAAGCTACCCCACCTCCTTTTCCTTCCTGTCTGTCCTTCCTGAATATTGAATGCCCCTGGATGTTGAGTTCCCAGCCTTGGTTACTCTGGAGCCATGTCTCCGTAATCCCAATTATATCATACCCATTAACAGCTATCTGCGCAGTCAATTCATCAACCATATTACGAATGCTCCTCGCATTGAGACTCAGAGCCTTCAGGCTTGTTTTTTTAACACTCTTTGTCCTTTTAGAATTATGTTGTAATGTGGCTCTTTTTGATTTTTGCCATTGATTTCTCTGCCCTCCACTCTTGCTTTTCTCCTTCCTACCTTTTCCTTCTGCCCCCTTTTTACTTCCCTCTGGCTCCCTGCATAGATTCCCATCCTCCTGCCATATTAATTTAAACCCTCCCCAACAGCACTAGCAAACACTCTGCCTAGGACATCGGTTTCAGTCCTGCCCAGATGCAGACCGTCCAGTTTGTACTTGTCACACCTCCCCCAGAATCGGTCCCAATGTCCCAGGAATTTGAATCCCTCCCCTTTGCACCATTCCTCAATCCACGTATTCATCTGAGCTATCCTGCAATTCCTACTCTGACTAGCATGCGGCACTGGTGGCAATCCTGAGATTACTACCTTTGAGGTTCTACTTTTTAATTTAACTCCTAGCTCCCTAAATTCAGCTTGTATGACATCATCCTGTTTTTTTACCTATATCGTTGGTACCTATATGTACCACAACAGCTGGCTGTTCAGCCTCCTCCTCCAGAATGCGATGATGCAATGATGCAGCATAATCAACGCTGGGGCACTCAAAGACCCAGTTAATAGAGCCCTGTACAGCCAGTACCTCAATGCCAAACTGGCGACTCTCGATGACCCCGAGACGCAGAGAACCCAAAGCACTAGGTCTGCCCTCCAGGCCACCATAACCAGTGTCTGCAAAGAGATGCTCGGTCACTCAACCAGGAAACACCAGGACTGGTTTAATGAGAATGACCAGAAGAGCCAGGAGCTAATAAACCGCAAGTGCAGGGCATTTCTGAACCTAAAGCAGCAACCCAACTTGGGAGCAGCAAATCAGCTGTACAGACGGCTGAAGGCTGAGGTCCAACAAAAAACCCACTGCCTAAAGAATAGATGTTGGATGGAGAAAGCACAGATGATTCAACAGTTGGCTGACAGCCATGACATGCTAAGATTCTTCACCGCAGTTAAGTCCACCGATGGCCCAAGCACCCAAGGCCCTACCCCACTGCTGGCCAAGAACTGGGAGACACTCATCAAGGACACCAAAGCAGACAGGGCCCGCTGGAAGGAGCACTTCGAAGATCTCCTTAAAGAAGACTCTGTCTTTGACTCGTGTGTGTTCGACTCCATCCCGCAGCATGCTACTCGCCACCATCTCAACGAAACCCCAGCCCTGCACAAGGTAGAAAAGGCCATCCATCAGCTCAAGGACAACAAGGCATCAGGAGCAGATGGAATCCCCGCTGAGGCGCTAAAGTATGCAGTAGAAGCACTATTTGCACGAATGCATGACCTCATCTCTCTCATTTGGAAGGAGGAGTACATGCCTGGAGATCTCAGATGCCGTAATCGGGACCATCTTTAAAAAAGGGGACAAGTCCAACTGCGGCAACTACAGAGGAATCTCCCTGTTGTTGGCCACTGGGAAAGTCATTGCTAGAATCCTCCTCAACTGTCTCCTCCCTGTGGCTGAAGAACTCCTCCCAGAGTCACAATGCAGATTCCATCCCCAACGGGGTACAACGGACATGATCTTTACGGCACGAGAGCTGCAAGAGAAATGCAGGGAAAAGCATCAACCCTTGTACATGGTCTTCTTTGACCTCACAAAGGCCTTTGGCACTGTTAACCATGAGGGACTATGGAATATCCTCTTCCGTTTCGGCTACCCCCAAAAATTTGTCACCATCCTCCGCATGGTCCACGACAACATGCAAGCCATGATCCTGACCAACGGATCTAACACAGACCCAATCCACATCCGGACCGGGGCCAAGCAGGGCTACATCAGCGCGCCAACCCTCTTCTCGATCTTCCTTGCTGCAATGCTCCACCTCACACTCAACAAACTCCCCACTGGAGAGGAACTAAACTATAGAACCAGTGGGAACCTGTTCAACCTTCGTCGCCACCAGGCTCGATCCAAGACCGTCCCAACCTCTGTCATCAAACTACAATACGTGGATGACACTTGCATTTGCGCACATTCAGTGGCTGAACTCTAATCCATCGTCAATATCTTCACCAAGGCATATGAAAGCATGAGCCTTACACTAAACACCCGTAAGACAAAATGCCATGTATCCTACATGTTTACTTCTTGTACTATTACATATGATATGCCACCAGAGGGCACTACTATGGGAAACTTGTACACCAGCTGTATGGTCACTAAGGTGTGCCACCAGAGGGCACTGCAGTCGGAGACTTGTAGGTTACCTGTACAGGTGTGCCAGGCCGAGTATAAAAGGCAGGTCACCATGTGTGATCCTCGCTCTGGAGTTACATTAAATGGATTAAGGTCACTACAGTTCAAGTACAAAACATTGCCTCGTGGAGTCATTATCAGAGCATCTAAAGACATAACAATTGGTGATGAGATTACGGACTTTCATGTGAAAATGGCTAACCTTGGTATGTTGCAGCAGTTCGTCAATGGTGATGATTGGGACGCCTTTGTGGAGAGGCGAGACCATTTCTCCGCAGCAAACGACCTGGCAGGCGATAATCCGGCCACACTGGCAGAGCTATCCTGCTAACCAGTTGTGGGCCCACCGTCTATGGCCTCGTCATGGACATGCTGGCACCAGCGAAGACAACGACCAAGACGTATGAGGAGCTTGTAACGCTGATCCAAGAACAACTCAAGCCCAAAGAGAGCATCCTCACAGCCAGACACCAGTTTTACACCCACCAACAGCCGAAGGCCAGGAAATCACGAAATATGCTGCATACCTCAGGAGATTGGCGACACCATGTGATTTCGGCGACCACCTTACCAAAGCGCTGCGGGACATCTTTCTCATCGGAATTGGCCACGAGGACCTTCTTCACAGGCTACTATCTGCGGATACCACAGCCACACTGCAGAAGGCCATCTCCGTGAGCCAGGCATTCGTGACCTCGACCTGTGGCTCTAAGCAGAAGACTCATCCTCAGGACTCAAACCCAGCAAGTACTGTGCACAGAATGGTGCCTTTTAGAGGCTGGACTGTGGAACATGAATCTCCTCAGGGGAGAGAATACAAGCCCCCGAGCCTCTTAACTCAGAGTCCGCCGAGGGGGGCAAATCGAGTAGCACCATGCTGGCATTGCGGAGTGATCACAGGGCTCACCAGTGCCGTTTTAAGGACTATGTGTGTAAAGGCTGCAGCACAAAGGGCCACCTCCAGTGAATGTGTAAAAGAAATATGACTCACTGTGTTGATCAAGAGTCTGCAGATGGCCATGAATCCAGCGCGGATTATGAAGCAATAGTCAGAGAGGCAGCTCAGTCCCACGACGAGGTGTATGGCATGTTTACCTGCACCACAGAATGTTCCCCGTTGAGGATGGAAGTCGAGATAAATGGTGTTCCAGTCTTCATAGAAGTGGACACGGGGGCGAGCCAATCAGTAATGAATCAAGAAACCTTTGAGGGGCTATGGGACAATCAAGCTGAATGACCCAAGTTGGTCCTGGTTCAGGCAAAGCTGCACACCTACACTGATACGTCCTTACTACACAGTATAAATGCACACAAGGCCCATGCTTGAGAGAAGGTCAGTCTGTGACCTGTCCTTTATTCCTTAGCACTCAAGTGATGAAGGTGGGTGGAGCTTCCCCTTTTATACCTGAAGGTCCAGTTTAGGAGTGTCTCCCACCTAGTGGTCAGTGTTCTCACGGTGTACAACTTAGGTCAGTTTATACATGGGTTACAATGCTGGTTGAATACATGACATCACCTCCCCCGCCAAAGTCTTATTGGGATCACAGGTTGAGTCTCTGTGGTGGTTTACGCTCTCTTGTAGAGCGCCTGAGTTGGGGCTCCGTTGTTTGGCGCTGGCCTGAGTGTCTGCTGTTTGCAGTGCCTCAGGCCTGTACGGACTGCCCACAGTGACTGGGCTCTCCTCCCTTTGGTTCCAGTTTTCGGTCACCTGTGGTGGAGTGAACTCTATATCATGTCCTTCCTCTGCTTCTTCTATGGGGTTGCTGAACCTCCTTTTTGTTTGATCCACATGTTTGCGGCAGATTTGTCCATTGGTAAGTTTAACTACCAGAATCCTATTTCCCTCTTTGGCAACCACAGTGCCTGCGAGCCATTTGGACCCTGCAGCGTAGTTGAGGAGAAAAACAGGATCATTTACATCAATACATCGCGCCCTCGCATTCCTGTCATGGTAGTGATATTGTGACTGGCACCTGCTCTCGACAATTTCTTTCATGGTGGGGTGTATAAGGGATAATCGGGTTTTGAGCATCCTTTTCATTAGTAGCTCTGCGGGTGGAACCCCTGTGAGCGAGTGTGGTCGTGATCTATAGGCCAACAGGAGGCGTGATAAGTGGGTTTGTAGGGAACCTCCTTGGAATCTGAGCATCCCCTGTTTGATTATCTGCACTGCTCGTTCTGCCTGGCCGTTTGAGGCCGGCTTGAATGGTGCCGTTCTAACATGGTTAATTCCATTGCCTGCCATGAAGTCCTGGAATTCAGTGCTTGTGAAGCACAGACCATTGTCGCTGACCAAGATGTCCGGTAGACTGTGGGCGGCGAACATTGCCCGTAGACTTTCTACCGTGGTAGAGGATGTGCTTGAATTTAAAATGTCACACTCGATCCATTTGGAGTAGGCGTCTACTACAACCAAAAACATTTTCCCCATGAAAGGACCTGTGTAGTCCACATGGATGCGTGACCAAGGCTTGGCGGGCCATGGCCAGGGGCTAAGGGGGGCTTCCCTGGGCGCATGGCCCAGCTGGGTACACGTGTTGCACCTGCGAACACAAAGTTCCAGATCTGCGTCTATCCCTGGCCACCAAACGTGTGACCTGGCAATTGCCTTCATCGTGACAATGCCCGGGTGTCCATTGTGGAGTTCTCTGATGAACACCTCTCTGCCCATCTGGGGCATGACTACGCGGTTTCCCCACAGTAGGCAATCGGCCTGAATCGAGAGTTCATCTTGCGCCTGTGAAATGGTTTAAATTTCTCAGGGCATGCCCTGTACGTGGCTGCCCAGTCCCCATTCAGGACACATTTCTTGACTAGAGAAAATAGCGGGTCTCTATTTGTCCAGACTTTAATCTGACAGGCTGTCACGGGTGAGCCTTCGCTTCCGAAAGCTTCAACAGCCATGATCATCTCAGCACCATGCTCGGTAGCCCCCTCAGTGGTGGCTAGTGGGAGCCTGCTGCGTGCATCAGCGCAGTTTTCGGTGCCCGGTCTGTGCCGAATTGTGTAGTCATAGGCAGCTAACGTGAGTGCCCACCTCTGTATGCGGGCCGATGCATTTGCATTTATGGCCTTGTTGTCGGCCAAAAGGGACGTTAGGGGTTTGTGATCTGTCTCCAGCTCAAATTTCCTGCCAAACAGGTACTGGTGCATTTTCTTCACCACATATACACATGCGAGCGCCTCCTTTTCTACCATCCCGTAGCCCCTTTCTGCCTGGGACAGACTCCTGGAGGCATAAGCTACCAGCTGTAACTGACCCTTGGCATTGACATGCTGCAACACACACCCGACACCATAGGACGATGCATCGCACGTTAACACAAGTTTCTTACATGGGTCATATAGCGTTAACAGATTGTTGGAACATAACAAATTGCGTGCTCTATTAAAAGCCCTTTTCTGGCTGTCCCCCCCAGACCCATTCGCGACCTTTGCATAGGAGCACGTGTAGCGGCTCTAGCAGCGTGCTCAATTTGGGAAGAAAGTTACCAAAATAGTTCAGGAGCCCCAGGAACGAACGCAGCTCCGTCGTGTTACGGGGTCTGGGTGCTCTCTGGATCGCTTCCGTCTTGGATGCAGTAGGGCTGATCCCGTCTGCTGCTACCCTCATCCCCAGGAATTCTACCTCTGGAGCTAGGAAGACGCACTTCGCCTTTTTCAGTCGCAGACCTACCTGGTCCAGTCTACGTAGCACCTCCTCCAGGTTGTGGAGGTGTTCTTCAGTATCGTAACCCGTAATGAGGATGTCGTCCTGAAAAACCACCGTCACTGGAATCGACTTGAGGAGGCTTTCCATATTTTGTTGGAAGATCGCGGCAGCTGAGCGAATCCCGAACGGACATCTGTTGTACTCAAACAACCCCTTGTGTGTCGTGATGGTGGTCAGCTTCTTCGACTCACTCGCCAGCTCCTGGGTCATGGAAGCTGAGGTCAGGTCCAATTTTGAAAAAAGTTTGCCACCGGATAGCGTCGCAAAGAGGTCCTCCGCTCTCGGTAGCGGGTATTGGTCTTGGAGTGACACCCGATTGATGGTGGCCTTGTAATCGCCACATATCCTGACCGACCCATCCGCCTTGAGCGCTGGCACAATCGGGCTCGCCCAGTCACTGAATTCGACTGGCGAGATGATGCCTTTCCTCAACAGGAGGTCCAATTCGCCTTCTATCTTTTCCCGCATTACGTACGGCACCGCTCTGGCCTTGTGGTGTACTGGTCTGGCGTCCGGGTTTATGTGAATCACTACCTTGGCCCCCATGAAAGTGCCAATGCTGGGTTGAAATAATGAGTCAAATTTGTCCAGGACCTGTGAGCATGATACTCGCTCCACAGAGGAAATTGCATTGGCATTGCTCCATTTCCAGTTCATGACAGCAAGCCAACTCCTCCCCAGTAGTGCGGGACCATCCCCTGGGACAACCCAGAGTGGCAACCTGTTCTCCGAATCTTTGTGGGTCACGACTACCGTGGCGCTGCCTAGCACTGGAATGATCTGCTTTGTGTAAGGCCGTAGCTGTGCGTCAATCGGCGATAATTTTGGCCTCCTGGCCTTGGATGCCCACAACTTTTCGAACTGTTTGATACCCATCAGGGACTGGCTGGCACCCGTGTCTAAGTCCATTGATACTGGGATGCTATTGAGGAGCACTTTCATCATTATCGGTGGCATCCTGGTGTATGAACTGTATACGTGCTCCACATGAACTCGCTGAACTTCAGCTTCCAGCGATTTCCCCCAGTGTCCATTTCTGCAATTTCTGCAGGTATTTTGCTCATCTCTGCAAACTCCGGCTGAATGTATGCCTCCACGCCTCCAGCATGAGTTGCAGTTTGAAACAAAAGGTCCCTTGCCAGTCGATCGTCCCTGACTGCCCCTGTTATTGTCCTTGAGTGCACCATTAACAGGTGTTGATGGCCCCATTACTGGCCGCATTGTCCCTTGCAATGGCGTGAATCGCTGTTCAGCTTGCCATTGTCTCTGCCGAACTCCCCCTCTGGGTTCGACTACATGTTGGGGCATGCCTGACTGCCCTTGTCTGCCTGGAGAACTGTGTGCTGCTTTAACAATGTTGAATCTCTGTCCCAACCATTCCTTAACACATTACCTCTCATCTGTTCTGCTAGTGGCCATGCTCGCGTGGTTTAAATCCCAGTTTCTTGTCGCCATTGATACGTCCTTACTACACAGTATAAATGCACACGAGGCCCATGCTTGAGAGAAGGTCAGTCTGTGACCTGTCCTTTATTCCTTAGCACTCAAGTAATGAAGGTGGGTGGAGCTTCCCCTTTTATACCTGAAGGTCCAGGTTAGGAGTGTCTCCCACCTAGTGGTCAGTGTTCTCACGGTGTACAACTTAGGTCAGTTTATACATAGGTTACAATGCTGGTTGAATACATGACATACACCAATGAAATTATCCAAGTCATTGGTAGTGCAGATGTAAAGGTACTCCGTGATGGCGTGGTGCACAAGTTACCACTGTGGATTGTTGCAGGTGATGCACCAACGCCACTCGGAAGAAGGTGGATGGACATGATCCATTGGAACTGGGAAGATTTCATCCCTCCAGCGATCGACGTCCCCCACGCTCAGAGGCAAAGCAAGCCCTCAACTGAAGTTGGATCTGGCACCAGAGAGCAGACCAGCACAGCACCCGAGGCACAGACCGCTCAGCACGACTGCGTGGAGATGATCCAGCTGAGACGACCCGAACGCACCTTCCCGGCTCCAGTGGCAGGACTCCGGAGGAAGAAAATCGGATCCAAAGGCGACTTCCCAGCTTCGGTGGCAGAACCCGGGGAGAAAAGGATCACAGCAGTCGACATCGTGGACGGAAGAAAGATGGCGCCCGAACCACGAGGTGATGCGCCGAAGAAAAAGATGGCAGCAGCCAGACCACAAGATGCAGTGCTGATGGAGCAACACTTGGCACCAAGCAAAGAAGAGGATTGGGGTAAAGATAGCAAGGCTCTCTTAAAGGAGGCCAGCAACCCACCACACTTAAAGGGACAGGTCCACATTCTCAATCAATGTAATAGCAACCTTGAGTTAAATGTAAAGAGTGTCATTGATGATCAGAGTTTTATACATGTAATAAGCAAAGAAAAGTCATGCAATTGTGATCGGAGCTACAGTTTATCTACAATGTGTAATGAAACGTTGTGCAATGTGGGATTTCAACTGCATTCAGTTAATGCAGCAGGCAAACATGCATCGGGAGCACACAGGTCCAGCGAGCTCCGAATGCAGTAGCCGGCGTCCCTGGGACCAGAGTGATGCACCACGGAGTGTGGCCACAAGCAGCTAATATAGACAAGCTGCAGAGCAAGTGATCTCAGGAGGGCAACGGCACTGGTGTCGATACCCTGCCCCTGATTGGCTCCACCTCTCAAGCACCCGATGGCACCAACCGCCACAAGCCTGAAAGAGCAAACCAAGCTAAGGCGCAGCCCCCAGACCCTATCGCCACCAAGGCTACACCCGGGAATGAAGGGTCACCTGCAACGGTTCTCCCAAATGGGACCGGGACCTGCCAGGATCCCAAACCAAATAACGCTCAGGCAAGTGAGTCAGCAGTTCCCTGTGCACTGCCAGACGACTGCTCCTCAGGGAACAACAGCGACCCGGGGCGCAAGGAAAGGACAGGGAGGTCACAGGCATCTGTGAACCTGCCCGACGCTAGGAACAATGGCAAAGGCCCCGAGAGCAGGCAACTTGAGCCAACCAGGTTCCCACTGCCAGCACTGGGCACCACGCCGCCACCAGACTACCTGGACACCATCCAGCAGTTCTGGTACTTGTTTGTCCTCATGCACCGGTGCTGACACCAGTATTGTTTGCAAGTATATAATCAAGTATGTACCTCACCAGTCAAATGTACTTGCCTCACAACTGTACCACAAATGTATTGGTGTAAATGCAAAATTTTTTTTCTGGACCTGAATGTATATGAATGTAATGAGCCACCAGCATAATCTATATGTGGGGTAGAGAATGGAGTGGTCATGGACGCACAAACAGAAACCACCCGCACCTCTACTGCCAACGAAACACCACCTACTCACCCAAGATGGAAACGACCCTCCAAGGGTCAACCAGATAGAGCTAAGCCCAGAGCACAGTCAATGCATGAAGGCGATTTGCACTAAGGACTTGGGGGAGAGTGATGTCATGTATCCCACATGTTTACTGCTTGTACTATTATATATGATATGCCACCAGAGTACCACCAGTGCTGCCTCCGCAAGATCCTGCAAATCCACTGGGAGGATAGACGCACCAACATCAGTGTCCTCGCTCAGGCCAACATCCCCAGCATCGAAGCACTGACCACACTCGACCAGCTCTGTTGGGTGGGCCACATTATCCGCATGCCCGACACAAGATTCCCTAAGCAAGCGCTCTACTCGGAACTCCTACATGGCAAGTGATCCCCAGGTGGGCAGAGGAAACATTTCAAGGACACACTCAAAGCTTCCTTGGTAAAGTGAAACATCCCCATCGGCACCTGGGAATCCCTGGCCCAAGACCGCCCAAAGTGGAGGAAGAGCATCCGGGAGGGTGCTGAGCACCTCGAGTCTCGTCGCCGAGAGCATGCAGAAATCAAGCGCTGACAGCGGAAGGAGCGTGCGGCAAACCAGACTCTCCACCCACCCTTTCCTTCAACCACTGTCTGCCCCACCGGTGACAGAGACTGTCATTCCAGCATTAACTGTGGTCACCTGAGAACTCACTTTTAAAGTGGAAGCAAGTTGTCCTCGATTTCAAAGGACTGTCTATGGTATGATATGGACACCTGTTCTGCACAATAATGGAGGAAGAAGAGGAGCAGCAGAGGTAAGAAGCTCCGAGAGTGAGGCGCTGTGGCAGAGGGTACTGAGAGAGAGAAGTCACTTGCAACACAATAGCCGGACAATTCCTCGGAGTTGCTCCCACTCCGCTAGTGTTACTTCACCAGATGTGCGGTGGAACTTGCTGATTTTATCATCAGAACTCACTGTTTGAACATGGGAGTAGACCATTCAGCCCCTCGAGTCTGTTCTGCCATTCAATTAGATCATACCCGTCTTGGTTCCACATCCCTTATTTTTGCCGAACAAAAATCTATCAATCTCAGTTTTGAAATGTTCAATTGACCCCCAGCCTCAACAGCTTTTTGGGGGAGAGTTCCAGAATTCCACGCCGCTTTGTGTGACGAAGTGCTTCCTGAAGTGATACCCGCCCTCCTTTATGCATCCGAGACATGGACTATATATAGCAGGCACCTCAAAGTACTGGAGAAATACCACCATTGCTGCCTCCGCAAAATCCTGCAAATTCATTGGCAGGATAGGCACACCAACGTCAGCGTTCTCTCTCAGGTCAACATGACCAGCATCAAGGCATTGACCACGTTCGATCAGCTCCAATGGAAGGGCCATATTGTCCGCATGCCCGATACTAGACTCACGAAACAAGCACTCTACTCCGAACTACATCACGGCAGGCAAGCCCCAAGAGGGCAGAGAAAATGCTTCAAGGAAACCCTCAAATCCTCCTTGAAAAAATGTAACACCCCCACCGACTCTTGGAAATCCAAGAGGAGGAGCATCCGAGAAGGTGCTGAACACTTCGAGACTCTTCGTCGGGAGCATGCAGAAGCCAAGTACAAACAGCAGAAGGAGCAGATGACAAATCAAGCACCCCACCCATCTGTCCCACCAACCATCGTCTGCCCCACCTGTGACAGAGTCTGTAGATCCCACATTGGTCTCATCAGTCACCTTAGAACTCATATTAGTGTGGAAGCAAGTCATCCTCGACTCTAGGGGACTGCCAAAGAACAAGAAGCTTCCTGACATCACCCCTTAACAGCCTAGCTCTAATTTTAAGGTTATGGCCCCTTGTTTTGGACACCCCCCAGCAGAGGAAATAGTTTCTCTCTATCGACCCTATTAAATCCTTTCATCATCTTTAACACCCAATATAATGCAGTGACTTGGCAGTTATTCAAGATTATTTGTCTGAACTGTTATGCTTTCAAATATGATGTGTATATTTAAAGAAGGACCCCGCTGGCTTCCAACAGGTTACCCTCTCGCCTGACAGCAAAGCAAGTTGGAATCGGAACCCACGGGATGACAGCGGGACCTCGGTGGATAAGCCCCACAGGCAATTTTAGCTGCCCCCCTGCCTGATTTCAACCAGGCAGGCAAGGTTAGACTCGACCCTAGTATTTCATTGAAGTGAAAATAATATCAATATCTGTATTGACAAAAAAATATGAGTGCTATCTTGTGTAATCCTACTGGAAATGTTTTTTGATTTAACTGGCCTGTGACGAAGACTCTTCTAGACAGAATATTTTATGATTGATGTTCGTGCAACATCCTTGTCTTCCGTCACACTACACCAGTTCTCCTACCTGCCTTCCCTGTTTTTTTGAGAGAGAACAATGATGGTGAAGTAGCAGTGTACATTGGATCCCATCCACTGCACCATTGAACAGTGTTCACCTACACATTTCCGGAATCAGGTAGCTCTCCATACCAGCCATATCATTGGTAAAGAGAGAGCCAAGCAAAGGAAAAAGACGGAATCAAATACCCAACTAAAGCAAAAATGATTATTGTGGATCTGCGGTCTTTAGAAGGATACTGGAGGGTAAAGTTATCATACAGCCTAATCCTGAAGTATTTCATGAAGTCAATGTTTTGGACTGGGTCCACAAAAAAATTCTCATAAGCTTCCGTGTGATCACTCAGCAATATATATAAAGATCTGAGAAGGGAGAGGTAAGACATGGGACTTATTTTCTAAGGGATGAGATCTAGGGGTATGGCTCTCAGTCAACATTGATTTTTGACTCATCATTTTTATTCCAAGACAGAACATTTTATGATTGATGTTCTTGTAACCTTCATGTGTCCCCCCTCCCCGCTGCCCCTCCACCAGTTTTCTTCTATTTGACTTTCCTGGTCTGCTTTCTCCTTCTTCCCAGTTATTCTTTTGCCACTTGTCGGGCTTCATTTTGAATGCCATCAGGTCTTCCTAAAATCATTAAGTAATATGACTCCATCTACAAATACAATCAAGAACATAATTAAAGTACATTAATTGGGAAGTTATTGGTGCTTTAGTCACACATCTGTAGACTATTGTATCAGTAACTGGTATAAATAAAAAATATGTGCATATAGATAAGACATAAAATTAAGCAGATTTTAAATGTAAAGGGGTGGATTTACAACCTTATGTAAATACAGCGGAAGAACTGCAGAATCCCTGTAAGTGGAGTTACAATGTGTTTCTGGGATTTCTGCACTCTTCTGTTGAAGCTAACAATGGACAAATGACAGAACATCTGCAGAAATTCACCCAAAAGTCTCAGGCTGAAAAATTAAATTAGTTATGTTCAGGGACTGAAAGTAAGTTGAACCAGTGGAATGGGTGATGAGAATTAAATTGTTATAGTTGATGACTTGATTTAATGTGTAACTGGACAATCACAGTATACTGTGAGAAAAACCTGATCAGAAACAACACAAAAATTATTTAAATGGTATATGTCATTGTTTATAGTGCAGATCAATTCACTGCAATTACTGTTCAATTGGAAGGTGACAGCCAAGAATCGCCAGTGAAAAATTAACATTTACTAGTAGCTTTTCAAGTAGAACAGAATCTCCATCAATCTGATAGCTGATATAATCAACATGTTTTTTTATTTTGGCTTGTTTTCCATGCTGTCAAATAATCAGCTGCAGCAATGGCCATGGAACTCAGGTTGACAGACGTGGTTCCCGAGCTGCGTGAATCCTGTGACCATGCAGGGAAATTTAAAAAGTAGGGCGCTTAAGTGTCGGTAAAGTACCTCATAATGATTTCAATTGGGTCCTCCATCGCTGCCAATCGGGTTGGCTCCACGATGACAGATGCGCCTGGGGGAAAGGCGCGTGGGAGCAAGATGATAACGGGTTCCCTACCCGCTGTCAAAATAAACAACTTCCCCATCTGACCCACCTCCAATCATGCCCACTGTCACCCTGGAAAATTCAGCCCAACGTTCCAGGTCGTTCTACAGTTCTGAAGGATGGTCATTAACTTGAAACGTGAACTTTGTTTCTCTCACCTCAGATGTTGCCTGACCTGCTGAGCACTTCCAGCATTTTCTGCTTTGAGAAGATTTTCAGCATCCACAGTATTTTGCTTTTAAAATGTCTTTAGATACAATTTTTTGCAAGAATTCTTTATTTTAACTGCTGATCTGGTTAGAAGAAGATAGTGCTTGATTTAAACTAAAGTTGCTCACCAATAGTTCCATTGGTATGGTAACTAACTGGTCCTATTCCTGTAGAAGGTATGTTTCCTAATCATCTTTTCCAATCGAAGACATCTCAATCAAGGCTGAGATATTACCCACCATCAACTGGACTTCCTACATTTTCTACAAGGGAAATAAAACAAAGAGAGTAATCACTTTTTTTTGCAATTTCTGGAGTATTTCTATTAATATTTTCTGGTTCAGCGAGGTGATCTGAAAATCAAACATCTCCACTGCTGCAGCTAATGGCATCAAATGTCCAATTGGAGGGCACTTGCTGTACATGAGGATTGAGGTAATTCAAGAGTTTCCAACCATCATGCCTTGCACCCAATGATCCAGCCAACAACCTCTGCCTCTTTGATGGAATTTCCATGATTTTACCTGCAGAGACACTGGACTTACATTGCTTCGTTGTCAGTTAAGTCACAGGGTCGAAGGGAAACTGTTCATGAATTCGTATTTAAAAGACAATGATGAGGAGAGGTCTAGTGAAAAACTTTGTCGGCACTATCAATTACAGATACATTTCCTGTTGGCCAATCAGAGAGTGGCATTGTCTGGTTTATAGAAGAATATTTGTCATAGGCCAATTAATCACAATTTTTTCCAGTAGGATTGCACAAGATATCATTAAATTATTTTGTCAATACAGATATTGATATTATTTTCGCTTCAAAGTAATACTAGGTCTAAATCTAATCCTTGTGGAAACCAGGCGGCCGGGCAGTTTAACTTGCCCATGGAACTTACAAGCTGAGGTCTGGCTGTTCTCCAATTTCAACTTGCTGTTCTGAGCAGGCGAGAGGGACACCTGTCAAAAGCCAGCGGGGTCCTTCTTTAAGTATGCCATCGGGGTCTGACTGTGGTTATAAACTGAGGCCTGCATGGGAATGCAACTGTGGCATCCCTGTGAGGGCAACCTAGTGGATTACATTCAGAGCTACTGTCTGTAGAAAACATCATTAAAATGCATTCAATACCTACTGACTATGTTAGTTTAGAACATAACAAGCACTATTATAGAATACTGGTTGACGGCAGGCTGGAGGATATACTATTATACAAGGACAGAAGCATTATATCATATAACACACAATGTTCTAGTCTGCTTCTAGGGTAGATCCACATATAACAAGTCATGGGCTAGATTTTCCACATTTTTTGCATGCTTAACGCCCACTTAAAGTCCATTTTACCGCTGAAATGAGGTATAATGCCCAGATATCGCCCATTTAGCCACAAAATGGAAACGGACGGGCATTTTTCGGACACTTATTGCTGAGCGTTACTTTCCCCATGTGCGTAACGCCGTGAAAAAATAATACCACCCGCCCACTTTGTTTGGGCGTAATCATCAGAGTGGGCAAAATCAAAGCCCATAATATCGGCCAGCATTAGTTTCCGCACTGAATTAATGCTGAGATTCAATAATACCAACCGCACACTTTTTTTTGTCATAAAGATCACATTTGCCGAAACTAACGTCCAGATCGGCCAGCGTCATTTTCACCACCTCGCACACATCTCGCCCACAATATCGCTCGCCCAAAACACCGCTCAGAAAAAGTGGAACTGTTCTGAATGAATCACAGCAGTGTGGGTGCCATTTTTAAAATCGCAGGTCGCTTCATTCAAAAGGCTGTTTCAACTTCGGGGGAGTTTGGATTGACTCTGGAGTTCTTCTCAGGTGAAGTGACCATCTCAACAGACATATTTCCAGACTCTGGACTATTGGAGGTTTACTGTAGGTGTCTTTTAGTGTGCAAATTATTGCTTCTGATCAATCGCTATTATACTTCCATTGCAATGGGGCCAGCCATTTCTCAGCCTGCATCGATTAATATGCAGATGCTGCAGAGTGCAGATGGCTCAATGTGTGATGTACATCATTATGTGCCCAATTTAAGACGTGCCAGAATGAGGAGGAGGTCCAGACCCCGCACTTACAGGGAAAAGAGGTCTTACCTCAACATGCCCGAGTACACCTGCCTTCGGAGACTGAGCTTCCTCAAGGTGGTGATCAATGAAATATGTGAGCTCATCAGGCCACATATGCAGCCTGCCATCAGGACGTCAGTATCGGTCAAGGTCAATGCCACCGTGGCACTGTATTTCTACGCGTCCGGTTCCTTTCGGGCCTCCACGGTCGAGATTTGCACTCTGTCTCACCATGCCACCCATCACTGCATTTAACAGGTCATGGAGGCCCTGTACACGTGAAGGATGGACTTTATCAGCTTCCCCATGACCACGGAGGCTCAGACTGACAGGACTGGAGCATTCTACTGCATTGCTAAGTTCCCCAGCGTGTAGGGAGCAATATAGTGCACTCACATCACCAGCGGACACCTTCTCAGGACCCAGGGCTTTCTCGTAACAGAAAAGGATTTCACTCCCTGAAGATCCAACTAGTTGTTGACCCCAACCAGATCATAATGGCAATGGATGCCAAATGTCCGGCAGCTTCGATGAGGCTCACATCCCGCATGAGAGCATTGTCTCTGACATGTTTAAGAGTCAGCCACAAGGACTGTTAGGTCTTGAATGAAGAGTCAGACTAGATACTGCAAGCTCAAAGTAAGGTGTGACCATAGTCCTTTATTACAGACCTCAGAGTGCCTTCCAACCTGTGAGGCCTCCTTATATACAGGTGCTCCCAAGGGATTGTGGGATCCCTTGGGAATCCAGGGGATAAGCCCTCTGGTGGTTAGACATGGTACTTACAGGTTTACATACATAACAAGGACAATGCTGGATGCTTGTTGATAACCGATATGGTCTAGCCACCTGGCTGATGACCCCCCTGCGTTACACCCACAGCGAGGCTGAAAAGCAATACAACCAGAGCCACAGAGACACACGCAATATAGTTCAGAAAAAAATAACTGTGCTTAAGCAGCACTTCATATGTCTGGACCACTCAGGAGGGGAGCTACAATACAACCCTGAGCAAGTAGCTAAATTCCTGGTCGTGTGCTCCATGCTGCAAAACCTGGCTATCAGGAGGGGACAAGAATTGCCATATGGGACTGATGCTCCACCTCAGGAGAGAGAGGAAGAGGACAACGAGGGGCTGGATGCTGACCTAGGGCTGGACAATCAGGCTGGCTATGCAACCATGCCCACGACCGCCTCCAGACCGCAGGAAAGGGCCCATGGTGGTTAAAAACTGCAAGACTCTTAAGTGAGGAGCTGATATCTGAACGATTTGCCTGAAAGAATTTTGCTGTGAGTGACAACGCTGACACACTGCTGTGTGTGTACAGCTCAGACATCAATGGTGGGCATCACCTTGGTGCCAGTTAAAGTTCACATTGATTGAAGTTAAATTTTATTTAACCCTTTCATGTTAAGGAATCACCAGTGTGTAACGGTCCAGCTATCTGAGACAATGCGCAACAAGGTTAAGTTCAATTTAAAAAAATTTATACCAACATTGGTCTGAAATCATAAGTATCACAAGCAACAACAACCAACCCCCGCCCACACCTCAATTTTTCCACCATTGACATCAATCAAATGTTCAACATGTCCAGCAACACAGAATACAAATGCAAAGCAGGAGGATGGCCCCCTACCCCCATACATTACAACAAATTGCATACACCCAGATGGAGATATAACACAGCCATTACCTGAGGACATGCACCTCACTTTCCTTCCCCCCTTTCCTTCTTCTCCCCACCTCTATCCCTTTCCTTCCTCGCTCCACACTGCCTGGCTGAAGAGCTCCTCAGGCGGTGTCTCATTGGGGGGGGATGAAGGCAGAGGTGGTGGTTACACGAGTACGGGAGTGGGGGTTGCCAAGGGGGCAACATTCTCTGATTCAGAAGCAGGATCTTGGTCTTGCCTCTCATCTGTCATTGGCAGTGGTGGTGCGGGACCTCGGGGTGGAGTACCACGCTCCGGGACCACTGGGAGGCCTGTGCCAGCATTGTTCCTGGCTATCGCCTCCAGGGCCTCCGCCATCCGCGGAACGTACTCAGTCATGGTGGCCAGCTGTCGGGATATGCCCCCTAATGCTTCGAGGAGCTGGTCACCAATATCTACAGTCCTCCTTGACAACAGTACCATCTCTACTGTCATGTCGCGCTCGTGGACCAGACCTGCCGTGTCCATGAAACCTCCGCGAGATCGGCGCCGTCCTGGGGACAAATGGGGTGCCCTGTGGCGAGGTGCTCCGGTCCGGTACCTCTATAGTGGAGGCTGGAATGACCGGAGGAGCACTAGATGGCCTTGGGGTGGAATGGCTTCTGGAGCGTGGCGATGCAGGTTACTCGAAGTCCACGCTCTCATCTGTAGAGAACAGACCCAATGGATTGACGGGCGAGAATTGGAGTTCCTCAGCATCAGCTGTAGTAGGATCATGCAGCGAGTCCGGCCCCGCGCTCCCACCTTCTGGCCTCTCTGGTCTTGCCTTGGGATACGCTGCTGACTGAGCTGCAAAACACAAATGAGGTTATTAGAGGAGAAGGAGGTGCTAGGGTCACAAGGTGATTCCAGCGCTACACACAGCATATGCATGACAAAAGCACCACCACTATCAAGATTATCACAGATATCACATTTCATGACTATCAACACATGGTGCATTGCATTGATTTTCATTAGGCCAGCATTATTTCTATGACAATTTTAGAAATCATCTATCATATATGATTGTTCGGATATGAGTGAGCGTGGCATTTATTGACTTTACATCATGCAATTTTGTAAACTTTACTCATGTCGTTTCACTTCTGGGTCTGCAGATGCTTGCGTGGCTGTCCGGGGGTGCTTCCCCACGAATGTGAGCACCCGCTCCTCCATCTCAGTGATGTCGCTGGCAACTGGTGGCCCCCCACCTGTTCGTCTCTGCACGGACCTCATCGTTGATAGCTTCTTCTGTAAAAGCTGACAGGACGAAGTGGCATGATGTCATTGATAGGTACTGTCACGGAGACTGATAACACATAACTGACAGAAGTTATCATGATTATTATAATTATCATTCTTTACCTAAAGTCGTGCACTGTGACCGCAGGCTTTAACTACAACATACCCGGTAAAAGTGAAAGACCTCACATCTGATGATAGTCACTCATGACTGTTACAAATCAAATTATATAAATACATAAGTACATGTAAATAAATGTGATACTTACTCTTGCGGATCCCACAAGGTTATTCCATCGTTTGCGGCATTGGTTGCCCTCACACACCTCGTTGGTCGCCGACGAGGCACCTCTGCTACCTCGGCCCATATCTTCTGGTAGGCCTTTGAGGTGGGCTTCCCACACCCTCCGTGTGTCAAATCACCCCAGCATAACTCGACTTCCTGCAGGAGGGAGGCATTTGCCTCGTCTGAGAACCTCCTTGCTCTTTTGCGCCCTCCAATATGCTCCTCTCCCAACTCACTGTTCTCGTCAGCATCAGTCTCCACAGCGTGCTGGGATGCCTCCTCCTCTCCCTCCATTATAGGTCAAATTTGGGCAAATATCTGGTGGTAACAGCTAATATTTGTTTCCCTATTTGCTCTAAAGCTCTAAATTCTCCCTTCCTCTTCCCAAAGCAACCACACCACACCCACACACTCATTCAGTCCCTCTCAACTCCCTCTCTCTCTTTCTCCTCTTCTGCGCATGTCATGATGTCCCTTGACCTCCTCAATCTCGGGAATCAAGCGTTGCCATGTCATTGTTAAGGCACTTTACAACAGAAGGTCAGAGAGATTTAACACTACCGCCTATTTCATATCGCTCGCGGTAAAGCCCAATTTCAAAAATGGAGACTAGAGCTTTGAGAATGTGCGAGAAGCCAGCGATCTGAAACCCATTTTTACCGTCCACGCTGGAAATACCGCTCATTTTTGGGCGATCTGCACAAAAGTGTAAAATCTAGTCCCATGTCTTTATGAGGCCACAAAGTAGAATGAAAATAGATATATTATGAGGTTAATTTGTGCCTAATTTCACTTTGAAAGAAAATTATCTGAGCCTTTTGATAACACTAGTATCTTGTAATCTTTTCCAGGCCTGTATTATTCTCCAATTTGTATTCAATAGGCACTGTTTTGCTATGTGACAGCTTTATATTATCAATTAATAGAGGCTGCATTTGTTGTAATATACTTAATATGAAGAAGATCTTTTTATCTTACCAAGCCTTTGTATGTATGGTCGAGAGTATCTGTGAATATCATAGAATCATAGAAATTTACAGCACAGAAGGAGGCCATTTCAGCCCGTCATGTCTGTTCTATATGTGGACTTGTATTTACTCTATACAGCCACCAGAGGGCTCATCTCCCAGAGTCCAAGGGGATCCCATAATCACTTGGGAGCATAGGTACTTAAGAAGGCTTCACAGGTTGGAAAGGCACTCTGGAGACCTGCAATAAAAGACTTTACTTTGAGCTCACAGTGTTCAGTCTGATTCTTTCTCCATACCCAACAACTGGCGAAGATATACAGATAGCGAACCTAAAGATGCAGAGAACAGTGGGCATCCTGTAGAAATTTTTGGAGGGAGATGATTGGGAAACTTGTGTGGAGTGACTCAACTAATACTTCGTGGCCAATGAACAAGATGAGGAAGAGGGCGCTGCCAAACAAAGGGCGATCCTCCTTCACCGTCTGTGGGGCACCAACGTATGGCCTCATGAAGAATCTGCTCACTCCAGTGAAACCCACGGAGAAATCATACGACGCTTTGTGCACACTGGTCCAAGAGCATTTGAACCCAAAGGAAAGTGTTCTGATGGCGAGGTACCGGTTCTACACCTACAAAAGGTCTGAAGGCCAGGAAGTGGCGAGTTATGTCGTCGAGCTAAAACGCCTTGCAGGACATTGATAATTTGAAGGACATTTGGACCACATGCTCAGAGATATTTTCGTACTTGGCATTGGCCACGAAACCATACTTCGCAAACTTTTGACTGTAGAGACCCCAACCTTGAGTAAGGCCATAACGATAGCCCAGGCGTTCATTGCCACCAGTGACAATACGAAGCAAATCTCTCAGCACACAAGTGCTGCTACAAGCACTGTGAACAAAGTGATGTTGTTTTCAAATCGTAACGTACAGGGCAGGTCACACATATCTGCAGCTACACGTCCGCAGATGTCTCAGAGTCCACCATCAAGGGTGATGAATGCAAGGCCATTAACACCTTGTTGGCGCTGCGGGGGTGATCATCGTTTCCACTCATGCTGATTCAAAGGATACATTTGCAAGGGCTGTGGAACAATGGGACACCTCCAACGAGTGTGCAGGCGAGCTGCTAAGCCTGTTAAACCTGCAAACCACCATGTTGCAGAGGAGGATCACGACGAACCAGAGCCTCAGATAGAGGAGGCAGAGGTACATGGGGTACACACATTCACCACGAATTGTCCCCCAATAATGCTGAATGTTGAACTAAATGGACTCCCGGTGTCCATGGAGCTGGACACGGGCGCAAGCCAGTCCATCATGGGCAAAAAGGCTTTCGAAAGGTTGTGGTGCAACAAGGCCTCAAGGCCCGTCTTAACTCCAATTCGCACGAAACTAAGGTTGTACACAAAAGAACTAATTCCTGTAATCAGCAGTGCTACTGTAAAGGTCTCCTACGATGGAGCGGTGCACAAGCTACCACTCTGGGTGGTACCGGGTGATGGTCCCATGCTGCTCAGCAGGAGCTGGCTGGGAATTATACGCTGGAACTGGGATGACATCCGAGCGCTATCGCCCATTGATGCCACCTCGTGTGTCCAGGTCTTAAACAAATTTACTTTGCTGTTCGAACCAGGCATCGGTAAATTCCAAGGAGCAAAAGTGCAGATCCACCTAATTCCGGGGGCGCATCCCATCCATCACAAGGCGAGAGCAGTACCATACATGATGAGAGAAAGGGTAGAGATCGAGCTAGACCGGCTACAAAGAGAGGGCATCATTTCACCGATCAAGTTCAGCGAGTGGGCCAGTCTTATTGTCCCAGTCCTCAAGGGAGATGGCACCATCAGAATCTGTGGTGATTACAAAGTAACTATCAATCATTTCTCCCTGCAGGACCAATACCTACTACCAAAAGCCGACGACCTCTTTGCAATACTGGCGGGAGGAAAGACGTTCACAAAGCTGGCTCTGACTTCAGCCTACATGACGCAGGAATTGGAGGAATCATCGAAGGCCCTCATCTGCATCAACACACACAAAGGTTTATTTGTTTATAACAGATGCCCATTTGGAATCCGATCAGCGGCGGCGATATTGCAGAGAAACATGGAAAGTTTACTGAAGTCGGTTCCGCACACCGTGGTCTTCCAGGACGACATCTTTGTCACAGGTTGGAACACAGTCGAGCACCTGCAGAACCTGGAGGAGGTTCTTAGTCGACTCAACGGCGTGGGACTCAGGTTAAAAAGGTCGAAGTGCATTTTCCTGTCACCTGAAGTGGAGTTCCTGGGAAGGAGGATTGTGGCAGACGGCATCAGGCGCACCAACACGAAGATGGAGGCAATCGAGAACGCACCGAGGCCACAGAAAGTGACGGAGCTGCGGTCATTTCTGGGACTCTTGAACTACTTTGGTAAATTCTTCATGGGTCTCAGCACCCCGCCAGAACCACTACATGTCTTACTACAAAAAGGGGGCGAATGGGTTTGGGACAAAAGCCAAGAAAATGCCTTTGTAAAGCGAGAAAATTGTTATGCTCAAACAAATTGCTTGTATGATCCATGTAAACGTTTGGTACTAGCATGTGATGCGTCGTCATATGGCGCCGGATGTGTATTGCAACAAGCTAATGATTTCAGGAAACTGCAACTGGTTGCTTATGCATCCAGAAGTTTGTCTAAGGCCAAGAGAGCCTACAGCATGATTGACAAAGAAGCGTTAGCATGTGTCTATGGGGTAAAAAAAATGCATCAATACCTGTTTGGGCTAAAATTCGAATTGGAAACTGACCATAAGCCACTTATATCCCTGTTGCCCGAGAGTAAAGGGATAAATACCAAAGCATCGGCCCGCATCTAGATCTGGGCGCTCATGTTGTCCACATACAACTACGCCATCCGCCACAGGCCAGGCACAGAAAACTGCGCCGATACTCTCAGTAGGCTGCCATTGCCCACCACGGGGGTGGAAATGGTGCAGCCCGCAGATCTTGCCATGGTTATAGAAGCATTTGAGAGTGAGCAATCACCCATCACTGCCCGGCAGATCAAAACCTGGACAAGCCAGGACCCCTTATTGTTGTGTATGCATGCCTGTTTACTGTGTGATGTCTGTAACACTGTTATGCAACACTGAATGTATCCTTACACTGTACACACCTTGCCTGTACACCAGAGGGTGCTGCTGCTGGAGACCTAAGGGTTACCTGCACACGGCTTGTTGTCGTCACTCAGGAGCTGCAAATAAAGGACTTCAGGTCTGCACAGTTTAAGTATCATACCCTGCCTCATAGAGTCATTACTAAAGGTGCCTACATACAGCATAACTGGCGACAGGAATACGAGGTCACGAGCTATACGCTCAACATGTCTAAACTCAGCAACTTTCAGCAATTTACATACGGGGAAGATTGGGACGCTTTTGTGGAAAGATTGGAACACTTCTTTATAGCCAACAACCTGGACGGGGACACACCGGCCACACTACCGAACAAACGCAGGGCCATCCTGCTTAGCTGTTGTGGGCCCACCATCTACGGTCTCGTCAGGGACTTACTAGCCCCGGAGAAGACAACCACCAAGAGCTATTAGCAACTTGTAACAATCATACAGGAATAACTAAAACCGAAAGAAAGCATCCTCACGGCCAGGCACCGGTTCTACACTTACCGGCGACCTGAGGGCCAAGAAATTGCCAAGTATGCTGCACACTTAAGAAGACTAGCTGCACCGTGTGATTTTGGCGACCACCTTAATGAAGCACTAAGGGACATATTTGTCATCGGAATCGGCCACGAGGGATTCCTACACAAATTGCTCTCGGCTGACATCACGGTCACCCGGCAGAAAGCACTTCAAGTGAGCCAGGCCTACATGGTTTCGGCCGGCGACTCCAGGTGAATACTGACCCAGGGCTCTAAACTGGCGAGCGCAGTGCACCATATGGACACTTCTAAAGGCAGAAATGCTGCCCCAAGTCCTGCAACCCTGAGTCCGCCACATGGGGCAAACCGGATGGCCCCTTGCTGACGCTGTGGAGGAAACCACAGGGCCCACCAGTGCCAAAGACTATGCATGCAAAGGCTGCAAAGAGAAAGGGCACCTTCAGAGAATGTGCAGAAAAAGCTTTACTCACCGTGTCCCTGATGAGTTGGCTGATCACCAGGGCTCCGACAGCGAGGAAGGTGAAGTTGCTCAGCCGCTGGAAGAAGAGTATGGAATCTTTACCTGCTCCACCGAAAGTTTTCCATGAATGATGAAAGTAGACGTCGACGGGGTCCCAGTTTCTATGGAGAGCGACACAGGGACGTGCCAGTCTGTGATGAGCCAAGCGACCTTTGAAGAACTTTGGATGAATCCCGCCAAACGACCACAATGGCATCCTGTCCAAGCGAAGCTGCTCCCAGGCCTCCGGGCTCCGGCAATCGACCTCGAACATGGATCCATTGCAGCATCCGGAGGTTCCACTGTCCAGCTCGACTGCCCACAGCACCCTGGCAAAATCTCCGAGACCGAGGATCCAAACTCCACTTTCTGGGCCGGGGCAGCACTCCAAGAGGTGAGCATTGATGAAAGAAATGGATTCCCAACATCCAGGATTGAATCTGTGGAAGAATAGAGCATCACAGCCTACCTGCAGCAAGACTAGAAAATGGCTGCAGCACCACAAGCAGCAGAACCTGTAATCAAAATGGCCTCCGCCATGCCACGAGTGAACATGGAGGAGCATCATGTGACATCGAGCGGCCAATCGGATTTGAAGGCTCCCTTAAAGGAGACCGGTAACCAAAAAAATTTAAAGGGGAAGTTTCAACTATTTGAGTACATGGACTTTAAAGCTAAAGATGCAATTAAAGGGTGCAAGTATGAAAATGTATGCAATGTAACCATGAATTGTGATGCTGGTTTAACTAATGTGACTAATGAGATGAATGCAGGTGTCAGTAAGGTTAAGAACAAGTTTATTATGCTGAACAATAATGATAAAGAATGTGAAATGCCTAATGTAACCATGTCTGTTGAAACCAGGACACCCAAAAGTGATGCAAATGCTAGAATGTATAATGCAGGCTTGACTATGTGTGATCAGAGCCAAGATGTCATGTATACCGGTAAGACACTGCCAAAGGACATTGGGTCCTACAGGGACCATGCTGATGCCAATGGAATCACACTGTGGGAGACCCCCAGGTCCAGTAGGCTACCTGACCTTGTAGCCTGGACCTTTGGAATGAATGTGATGCCCCTTGCAGGACACACACACAGGCAGTGGGAGCAGACCCACTACAGGGACAGTGGTCAATGGGCAGCCCAGCCACCACCAATGGCAACCTGCACCAGATTAGCCCTGGCCAACACCAGGAGCTTGAGGCCAATACCCTCCAGCTTCCCTGGCAAGCCCTGGGATGACCTGACCCTCATCCCAATTGGTGGACAAGGAGCCCACCCAGTCTTGTGGCCCTGCCCACAACTACCCACATCACAGTGTATACACGCCACCCACTGCTGCCATGGCTACCCCCCCGAGGGATCCCACAACAGTAACACCCACATGGTCTGTATGAGAGGGAAGGGAAACGTACGAGGCCAGCCTCAAACACAGGGGTCACACCTGGCAACCACACAACCCTCACCACAACCTCCCATAGCCCACCACTGATCACCTCCCCTGGTCATGACAAAAAGAATATGAAAAATGCTTAGGGGGAAGTGCTGTTGTGTATGCATGCCTGTTTACTGTGTGATGTCTGTAACACTGTTATGCAACACTGAATGTACCCTTACACTGTACATACCTTTTCTGTACACCAGAGAGTGCTGCTGCTGGAGACTTAAGGGTTACCTGCACACGGCAGGTAACCCAGTATAAAAGGGAACTCACAGCTTGTTGTTGTCACTCAGGAGCTGCAAATAAAGGACTACAGGTCTGCACAGTTTAAGTATCTTTCCCTGCCTCGTGGAGTCATTACTAAAGTTGCCTATATACAGAATACTTATTATCGCTAGTCAAAAGCTGTGTGCTTCACGGGAGCTGGTCCAGTGTCCCAGTGGAAATGCAGGAAGAGATAAAGCCGTTTCAGCGGCACAAAGATAAAATGTCTATACAGGTAGACTGCCTTCAGTGGGGCAATCGAATAGTGGTCCCCAAGAAGGGTAGAGATACCTTCATCAATGACCTCCACAGTACCCACCCAGGCATCGTAATGATGAAAGCGATCCCACGTGTGGTGGCCCGGTATCGATGCGGACTTAGAGTCCTGCGTTCACAGATGTGATACATGCTCGCAGTTAAGCAATGTACCCAGGGAGGCGCCGCTAAGTTTATAGTCTTCGCACTCCAAACCGTGGTCTAGGGTACACGTTGACTATGCAGCCCGTTCTTGGGTAAAATGTTCCTTGTGGTTGTAGACGCATACTCCAAGTGGATTGAATGTGAGATAATGTCGACTAACACGTCCACTGCCACTACTGAAAGCCTGCGGGCCATGTTTGCCACTCACGGCTTACCCGATGTCCTGGTCAGTGACAACGGGCCATGTTTTACCAGTGCTGAGTTCAAAGAATTCCTGACCTGTAACGGGATCAAACATGTCAAATCTGCCCCTTATAAACCAGCGTCCAATGGTCAGGCAGAGAGAGCAGTGCAAACCATCAAGCAAGGCTTGAAGAGGGTAACTGAAGGCTCACTGCAGACTCGCCTATCCCGAGTCCTGCTTAGCTACCGCACGAGACCCCACTCACTCACTGGGATTCCACCTGCTGAATGGCTCATGAAAAGAGCACTTAAGACAAGGCTCTCATTAGTTCACCCTGATCTACATGAGCAGGTAGAGAGCAGACGGCTTTAACAAAGTGATTACCATGATAGCGCAAATGTGTCACGCGAGATTGAAGTGAATGATCCTGTATTTGTATTAAATTATGGACAAGGTCCCAAGTGGCTTCCCGGCACTGTCGTGGCCAAAGACGGGAGCAGGGTGTTTCAGGTCAAACTTCCAAATGGACTCATTCACCGGAAACACTTGGACCAAATCAAACTCAGATTTATGACCTATCCTGAGCAACCCATCTTGGACCCCACCTTTTTTGATCTCCCAACATACACACCAGTGGCAACTGGCACCATGGTTGACCATGAAGCAGAATCCATTATCCACAGCAGCCCAGCAGGGCCCAACACACCAGGCAGCTCAGCAAGGCCAGCTGCACAGAAGCCCAGCGAGGGCCCAACAAATGATTCAACAACACCAGCTTTCACACCAAGACGATCAACCAGGGCAAGAAGGGTCCTAGATCGACTCACATTATAGATAGTTACCCTATTGACTTTGGAGGGGAATGCTGTTATCTATGTGGGCTTGTATTTACTCTGTACAGCCACCAGAGGGCTCATCCCCTGGAGTCCCAAGGGATCCCATAATCCCTTGGGAGCACAGGTACTTAAGAAGGCTTCACAGATTGGAGAGGCACGCTGGAGACCTGCAATAAAAAACTAAGGTCACACTTTACTTTGAGCTCACAGTGTTCAGTCTGACTCTTTCTCCATACACCACAGTGTCCGTGCCATCCGACAAAGAGTTTTCCAGCCGAATTCCACTTTCCAGCTCTTGGTCTTTAGCCCTGTAGGTTACGGCGCTTTAAGTGCCTATCCATGTATTTTTTAAATGTGGTGAGGGTTTCTGCCTCTATCATCCTTTCCGGCAGTGAGTTCCAGACCCCCACCATCCTCTGGGTGAAAACATTTCTCCTCAACTCCCCTCTAATTCTTCTGCCTATTACTTTAAATCTATGCCACCTGGTCGTTGACCCCTCTACTAAGGAAAATAGGTCCTTCCTATCAACTCTATCTAGGCCCCTCATAATTTTATACATCTCAATCAGGTCTCCCCTCAGCCTCCTCTGTTCCAAAGAAAACAATCCCAGCCTATCTGATCGTTCCTCATAGCTAAAATTCTCCAGTCCTGGCAACATCCTCGTAAATCTCCTCCGTAACCTCATGAATAGTCTCATGAATTTATGTTAGACAGTGAAAAGCAATACCTTTATAAATATTTTCTCTTAATATTTGTGCAGTCCTTTTCTGTACTTCTGTGCCTTCTCGAAGGTCTACCACACTGCTTGGTCGATGGTTGCCTTACTTTCATCTTTCATATCGTGCCATCTCTATTTTCTTCAGTATTTACAAATATGCTTATAAATGTGACTATTTTTCATGATAGACAGTTGTAATATAATCGGTTACAATAAATTCTCATTGTATTTTAAATTGTGCAAGATTGAAATTATTTTTCAATGAGATCATTTTCTCTGTATGTTTCTAACAATCATGTAGAAATGCATTTCAAATGTAAATTATATCCCCAGGGCACTCAGCATTGAAAGAGTTCTGAGTGTGTCGCAAATGGAAATTTAACCCTGAACTGTGAAAAGCGGATTTTACTTGGGCGTCTGCAAGTAACAGAAAATAAGAAACTCAATACTGAGAGAGAGAGAGAGACAGAGACAGAGAAAAAGAGAGAGGGAGAGAGAACAGGAGAACGAGAGAATGGGAGAAAGAGAGAGAAACAGAGAAAGAGAGAGAGAGAGAACGAGAAAGAGTGATGACTCTGTTAGATAATCCCTCCTCAGCATAGGTTCAATGAGCCTTGTCAAGCCATGGTCAGTGTTGGAACATTTAAGTACAAAATAAAGTCCCATTCTCCAACTGATCAGATGCTGCCTTGCAACATGCAAGGCATTTATATTATCCTGTGGTCTAAATACTTCAGTTATACTGTGCGGCATCACTCCGGATAGACATTTATACAGTGCATTTTACAACCTCGGGTCATACCAAAGAGCTTTACGGCCAATGAAGTACTTTTGAAGTGTAGTCACTGTTGTAATATAGGAAACGCTACAGCCAATTTGTGCACAGCAAGCTCCCACAAATAGCAATGAAATAAATGACCAGATCATCTATTTAGATGTTGCTTGAGGAATAAATGTTGGTCAGGACACTGGGGAGAACTCCCCTGCTCTTCTTCGAATAGTGCAAATCTTTTACATTCACCTGAGAGAGCAGACGGAGTCTCGGTTTAACGTCTACGAAAGACAGCACCTCTGACAGTGCAGCACTTCCTCTGTACTGCACTGAGGTGCCTGGATTATGTGCTCAAGTCTCTGGACTGGGACTATAAACCCACAACCTTCTGACTCAAAGGTGAGCGCGCAACCCAATGGGCCATGTTATTTTAATGCAGTTTACCTCCTCTGTCCCAGAATTTGTCTTGAACACACTGTGATCCCATTTTTATTTGCTGTATGTAATAGCTTGCATCTTGAAGTAAATGCAATATGTTGGTAGTCATATTGGCCATAGTATCATTCAAGTGTTGAATAAAGATTGTATTGCTCTACAGAAATGAAAGAAGAACATTTCTGAAAAGTGAAATTGACATGTTACAGTTTTTATTATTTTAATTCAGCATAATAGATTATAAGACAATAATACATGAAGCATTCCATTGGCATTTAAAATGCATATCCAAAGCTTGAGTGATTTAATATCATTTCAAACATTACTAGTTATTACTCTCAGAATATAATTTCTGGCATAAGGCACAAAACATTAAGGGGGAGAAATTCGCTCGAGCCTCATTTGGGCCGGTAACCCAAGCAGTGCGGTAATTTTAGCTCCTTGAAAAAGTTTGTACCCTCCGCCCAGAAATTAGTCAGAATCGGGTGAAGAGTTGACAGGGGCGCTAAATCAGCCATTGCACACCAGAGCTGGGGGGGCGATAACGAAAGTTTGGTCGGTACATTTAGTGGACCCATTGCACATGCACCGAACTCTGAATCAGATCCAGGAAAAGCTTAAAGGCCTAAAGGTGCGACAGAGTACTGCACCCATTAAAGTTTTCAAAATCACTTGTTTTCAACCTGTAC
Source organism: Pristiophorus japonicus (assembly GCF_044704955.1). Lineage (NCBI taxonomy): Eukaryota > Metazoa > Chordata > Chondrichthyes > Pristiophoridae > Pristiophorus > Pristiophorus japonicus. The sequence continues at coordinate 241,842,368 of NC_091977.1, read as the reverse complement.
TGTTGTGTCTGTCTGCCGCTGCAAACTCAGAGGCTCACGTGCCGTGCTCTGTGTAAACGTTGCACTGACTGAGACCTCCAAGGGAAGCGCTTCCTCATCCCTACAAGTAGCCACCAGTTAACGACTCTGCAAGCCTCTACCAACTGTTTTTCCAGACGTTGTTCTCGGCAGCCGCTAAATGAGGTGGCCGCACCTAATTTTCCGACCGGGGAGCAAGTATGCTCATTGCACCAGGAATACATCATGATCGGAGTGATTGTCAGCAGCCAGGCACTCCTGGTTTGCGTCCCCGATGAGCCTGTAATGAATTTTTGGCCGGGGCGCTATACACTGTGCTCCCGGTTGCTAAACTCTTACGATTCCATTAACACCCCCTCTGGCCGCTAACTGAGGCGTCAGGCAACCGAAAATCCAGTCCAAAATATTAAACGTGACATTTTGCACACATATTATTTTCATGCTGTACATACTTATTATTGTAAAACTAATCTCGTCATATTGACAAAATGGCTCCCAAGACCCGACTATGCATCCAACTCAGTCAGATTACACTTTGAAAACCCACACAGGTTTTCATCTGATCGGTTCTTAACTAGATTCTTATTTATGTCTCAGAGATTGAAAAGACTGTGCCTAAGGCAGCAGTAACGCCACTCATTTATATCCAGCTATTTCTCCACCTTATTATAAAAATGGCACAACTGTGTATACTTCCTGTTGACCAGCACTTGCCCTTTGTCTCTGTTGAGCATCACTCTGCAACTCAGCATATTTCTGTGTCAAACTTCCACTTCACTCACTCAAATTTCATGTTCATAAAACAGCAATCAAGTAGAATTCAGTAGTGATGAGAAGTGATGAAAACCTAGTCCAACAAAATAGAAACTGAATTAATCAAATCACTTGAGTTGTAACAACCATGTTAATTACCAGTTTTCTTTCTCCCAGGCTCAAAATAGGTTGCTAATAACACTTTTAAAATGATATATTTCATAATAACATGATCAAAAATATCTATAGAACTGTCTTGTGGTTCTTTAAATACATCCATTAACATTTTTATTCAGAGGCCTCATTTCCTATCAAAGGCTTGATGTTGGAGTGTAGAAGTGTTAGCAACTGCTGTGCCTACAAATCCCAAAATGTGACAGTCTGACCCATACAGGGTAATGAATCTCCCAGCGTGCACCATCAGCGTAATTCTCCCAGTGTGACTGCAGTCTGGCTTCAGGCCGTGATAGCGGGAGCCATGGCTCAGTGGGTACAACTCTTGCCTTCTGAGTCAGAAGGCTGCGGGTTCAAGTTCCACACCAGAGACTGAGGGAGTGCTGCACTTTCGGATGAGACGTTAAAACCAATTATACAGATTATCTGGTCATTATCAGATGCTGATTGTAGGATCTTGCTGGGGGCAAACGAGCTGCCACGTTTCATGCATTACAACAGTGACTACACTTCAAAAGTACTTAATTGGCTGTAAAGCACTTTGGGACATTCTGAGGTTGCGAAAGGCACTTTATAACTGCAAGTCTTTCTTTTATCATCAGCCTGATTCTCCCTCTGTGACCGCAAGTATGTCTGTCTTCAGGCCATGACAAAATTTACGTGACTGCTACTCAAGTGATTTGAAAATAAACTGGAGTTTAAGTCCTCTTAAAATTAAAGTTTCACAAGAAAATTTTCTTTCTACTTCAGAAAGATAAACTGGCTCAATGGGAGAGAGAGAGAGAGTGAGAGAGAAATGAGTGCACCTCAGCTTTATTTGTTTAAACTACAAATTTAAAAAGAATGATTGCTTACATGAAGTGTTAATTTTGCAGCAGTGCTACCTATTTCATAAAATCATAGAAGTTTACAACACGGAAGGAGGCCATTTCGGCCCAGCGTGTCCACGCCGGCTGACCAAGAGCTATCCAGCCTAATCCCACTTTCCAGCTCTTGATCCATACCCCTGTAGGTTATGACACTTCAAGTGCACATCCAAGTATTTTTTAAATGTGGTGAGGGTTTCTGCCTCTACCATCCTTTCAGGCAGTGAGTTCCAGACCCCCACAACCCTCTGAGTGAAGAAATTTCCCCTCATATCTTCTGTAAACCTCCCCCCAATTACTTTAAACCTATGCCCCCTGGTTGTTGACCCCTCTGCCAAGGGAAACAGGTCCTTCCTATCCACTCAATCCAGGCCTCTCATAATTTTATACACTTCAATCAGGTCTTCCCTTAGCCTCCTCTGTTTCAAAGAAAACAGACCCAGCATCTCCAATCTTTCCTCATAGCCAAAATTCTCCAGTCCAGGAGCAACATTCTTGTAAAGCTCTTCTGCACCTTTTCCAGTGCAATCACATCCTTCCTGTAATGTGGTGACCAGAACTGCACACAGTACTCCAGCTGCGGCTTAACCAGTGTTTTATACAGTTGAAGCATAACCTCCTTCCTCTTGTATTCCTTGCCTCAACTTATAAAGGCAAGTATTCCATATGCCTTCTTAATCACCTTATCTACCTTCAGGGATCTGTGGACCTGCACTCCAAGGTCCCTTTATTCCTCTACACTTTTCAGTGTCGTACCATTTAATGTGTATTCCCTTGCCTTGTTAGACCTCCCCAAATGCATTACCTCACACTTATCCGGATTGAATTTCATTTGCCACTGTTCTGCCCACCTGACAGTACATTGATATCTTCCTGCAATCTGCAGCTTTCTTCTTCATTATCAACCACACAGCCTATTTTAGTGTCATCTGCAAACTTCTTAATCGTACTCCCAACATTTAAGTCAAGTCATTGATATATACCACAAAAAGCAAGGGACCCAGCACCAAGCCCTGTGGAACCCCACTGGATACAGCCTTCTAGTCACAAAAACACCCATCAACCATTACCCTTTGCTTCCTGCCTCCAAGCCAACTTTGGATCCAACTTTCCATTTTGCCCTGGATCCCATGAGCTATTATTTTCATGACCAGTCTGTCATGTGGGACCTTATTAAAAGCTTTGCAAAAATCCATATACACTATCTCAGCGATCCTTCTGGTTACCGCCTCAAAAAATTCAATCAAGTTAGTCAGACACGACCTTCCCTTGACAAGTCCATGTTGACTGTCCTTGATTAATCCATGTCTTTCCAAATGAAGATTTATCCCGTCACTCAGGATTTTTTCCAATAATTTTCCCACCACTGACTGACCTGTAATTACTCGGTCTATCCCCTTCTCCCTTTTTAAACAAAGGTACAACATGAGCAGTCCTCCAGTCCTCTGGCACCTGTAGCCAGAGAGAATTGGTAAATGATGGTCAGAGCTACTGCTATTTCCTCTTTTGCTTCTCTTAACAGCCTGGGATACATTTCATCCAGGCCTGGGGATTTATCCACTTTCAAAGCTGCTAAGCCCTTTAATACTTCTTCTCTCACTATGTTTACCTTGTCTAATATTTCACACTCCTCCTCCCTCATTACAAAGTCTGCATCGCCCCTCTCTTTTGTGAAAACGGATGCAAAGTATTCATTAAGAATCCTACCCATGTCTTCCGCCTCCACACACAGACTTTCTTTATGGTCTCAAATAGGCCCCACTCTTTCTCTTGTTATCCTCTTGCTCATAATATTTCTAAAACATCTTTGGGTTTCCCCTGATTTTACTTGCCAATATTCTTTCATGCTCTCACTTTGCTTTCCTGATATTATTTTTAATTGTACCCCTGCACTTCGTATACTCCTCTAGAGTTTCTGCAATGTAGTGTTCCCAGTACCTGTCATAAGCTTCCCTTTTTTTCTTTATCTTACCCTGTATGTCCCTTGCCATCCAGGGGGCTCTAGATTTGTCACCCCCACCCTTTTTTTAAGGGAACATACTTGCTCTGTACCATTTACCCAACTCCATTGTCCAAGAAAGATAATAATTATTCATTTTCCAGAAATGCTGTTTCACTGCCATTTGTTAGAACTATTATAAACTTTTTTCCAAATTCTTTTAATGGAGATGATCCCTTCTGCTCCCCCCTTCCAATAGCATAACCTCAGACCATGGCATTGTGAGAAATGCCATGAAAGAAATGACAATAATATAAAAAAAATACATCTTCTTCTACAGGCATCACTCTGTCTATATGCAAATTTCTTGTCACAATTTCACCTCATGGGGTAGAGTTTCCGCATTGGGTGCAAACAGCGTTCCAGACGTTAGTTTTGAGAAGTGTTTTTTCCACAAGCTTCTGCTCAACCTCATTTACATATAGACAAACATAAAATCTGCCATGAACCAGCACAATCAGGCAGCATTTTAAAACAGAATTTATAAAAAAATGTTTGCTTTAAAAAAATATTCCTTGATATATTTAAGAGTGGTAACTTGGTGCAGTTTGATTAATACAGCTGGAAATGGGTTTATCACAAAAAAAATCAGCATTTTAATCAGAGTATCTCATCCACCACCTGTGAGTAACCTGATTTTAATTATCTGAAAATGACATTAAAAAATTCCACAGAACCATTTGATAGTTATATTGGGGTGTAGTAGTCAGTTTCTTCATCATCCTCCAGTGTGCCATCCTCGGTCGCCTGAGGAAGAGAGTGTTTGAAGACCAGGACCTCAAATTTGGCACCAAGCTCATGGTCTACAGGGCAGTAGTGATACCCGCCCCCCTATATGGCTCAGAGACATGGACCATATACAGTAGACAGCGCTGGAGAAGTACCACCAGTGCTGCCTCCGCAAGATCCTGCAAATCCACTGGGAGGATAGACGCACCCCCAACGTCAGTGTCCTCGCTCAGGCCAATATCCCCAGCATCGAAGCACTGACCACACTCGACCAGCTCTGTTGGGTGGGCCACATTATCCACATGCCCGACACAAGACTCCCTAAGCAAGCGCTCTACTCGGAACTCCTACATGGCAAGTGATCCCCAGGTGGGCAGAGGAAACATTTCAAGGACACACTCAAAGCTTCCTTGGTAAAGTGAAACATCCCCATCGGCACCTGGGAATCCCTGGCCCGAGACCGCCCAAAGTGGAGGAAGAGCATCCGGGAGAACGCTGAGCACCTCGAGTCTCATCGCCGAGAGCATGCAGAAATCAAGCGCAGGCAGCGGAAGGAGCGTGCGGCAAACCAGACTCCCCACCCACCCTTTCCTTCAACCACTGTCTGCCCCACCTGTGACAGAGACTGTAATTTTAGTCACCTGAGAACTCACTTTTAGAATGGAAGCAAGTCTTCCTCGATTTCGAGGGACTGCCTATGATGATGATGAAATTTAAAAAGATTATGTTCAAAAACTTTTTTAAAGTATTTTTGTTAGTTTTATTGCGCCTAAAAATATAGCTTAATTTTAAGAGTCTCTTTGAAGTCCCACAGACGGGCACAATTAGCGGAAACTCACCAGGGTGATTATTGCGATCCGGGGCGTGACTCGTTGTGTGGGCAGGGCCTGCTTCTAGCACAATGGGCTGGATTTTTGGTTGTCTATCGCCTTAGTTAGCGGCCAGAGGGGGCGTTAATGAAAGCAGATGAGTTTACCAACAGAAAGCGCAGCATTTAGCGCCCCGACCGAAAATTCATTAGAGGCTCACCAGGAACGCAAATTAATAGTGCCTGGCTGCTGATGATCAGTGCGATCATGATGTATTCCTGGTGCAATGTGCGCGCTTGCTCCCCAGTTGGAAAATTAGGTGCGGCCACCTCATTTAGTGGCCGCCAAGAAAAACATCTGGAAAAACAGTCGGTACAGGCTTGCAGAGTCGTTAACTGGTGGTTACTTAAAGGGATGAGGGAGCGCTTCCCCCGGAGGTCACAGTCAGTGCAACGTTTACACAGAGCACGGTGCGTGAGCCTCTGAGTTTGCAGCGGCAGACAAACATTACAGTAAAGGTTGAAAACAAGTGATTTTGAAAATTTTAATGGGTGCGTTACTGTGCCGCGCATTTAAGACTCGGCCGTTGCCGGCATCTGAATCAGAGTTCTGCGCATATACAATGGTCCGCCAAATTTACCAACCAAACTTTCGTTATCGCCCCTCCCTCCCACCTCTGGTGTGCAACAGCTGATTTCGTCCCTGTCAGCTCTGGACAGAGGGCGTAACCCTTTTCAAGGCGCTAATATTACCGCTCCACCTGGGTTACCGCCCCAAATGAGGCGTGACCCAATTTCTCCTCCAATGTCCTTTAAACCAGCACAAAAGATCATGGAAACTCACTTTGAACTGAACATAATTTGCACTTAAAATTCCTCAATCTTTCCTGCCGGTTTCGCTGATTTCGGGCGAATTGCTCCGAAAAAAGCTAGATCAACCGAGCATTTAAATGTTCATTTCAGAAAAATGCAAAAAAAATCACAGCTCAATAATTGTGAGCAGTGAAATAAATCCACCATTTAAAACAAACCTGAATGAATCCAACGCCCGCGATAGCATCATAGAATCATAGAAGTTTACAGCACGGAAGGAGCCCATTTCAGCCCATTGTGTCCGTGCCGGCCAACAAGAGGCTATCCAGCCTAATCCCACTTTCCAGCTCTGGGTCCGTAACCCTGCAGGTTATGGCACTTCAAGTGCACATCCAAGTACTTTTTAAATGTGGTGAGGGTTTCTGCCTCTACCACCCTTTCAGGCAGCGAATTCCAGACCCCTACAGACCTCTGGGTGAAGAAATTTCCCCTCAAATCCCCTCTAAGCTGTTTAACCTTCGCCGTCTCCAGGCCAGGTCCAAGATCACCCCAACCTCTGTCGTTGAGCTACTGTATGCGGACGACGCCTGAGGCTGAACTCCAGGATATAGTCGACGTATTTACTGAGGCTTACGAAAGCATGGGCCTTACGCTAAACATCCGTAAGACAAAAGTCCTCTACCAGTCTGTCCCCGCCGTACCACACTGCCCCCCAGTCATCAAGATCCACGGCGCAGCCTTCGACAACGTGGACCATTTCCTATACCTCGGGAGCCTCTTATCAACAAAAGCAGACATTGATGAGGAGATTCAACACCGTCTCCAGTGTGCCAGTGCAGCCTTCGGCCGCCTGAGGAAAAGAATGTTCGAAGACCAGATCCTCAAATCTACCACCAAGCTCATGGTCTACAGGGCTGTAGTAATACCCGCCCTCCTGTATGGCTCAGAGGCATTGACCATGTATAGTAGATACTTCAAGTCGCTGGAGATATATCACCAACGATGTCTCCACAAGATCTTACAAATCCCCTGGGAGGACAGGCGCACCAACATCAGGGTTCTCATCCAGGCCAACATCCCCAGCATTGAAGCACTGACCATACTCGATCAGCTCCGCTGGGCAGGCCACATAATCCGCATGCCAGACACGAGATTCCCAAAGCAAGTGCTCTACTCGGAGCTCCTTCACGGCAAACGAGCCAAAGGTGGGCAGCAGAAATGCAAAAGGACACCCTTAAAGCCTCCCTGATAAAGTACGACATCCCCACTGACACCTGGGAGTCCCTGGTCAAAGACCGCCCTAAGTGGAGGAAGTGCATCCGGGAGGGCGCTGAGCACTTCGAGTCTCAACGCCAAGATCAAGCACAGGCAGCGGAAAGAGTGTGTGGCAAACCAGTCCCACCCACCCCTTCCCTCAACGACTATCTGTCCTATCTGTGACAGAGTCTGTGGCTCTCGTATTGGAAACTTCAGGAGTGGAAGCAGAGGGATTGCCTATGATGATGATTAACAAATCCATGTTGACTGTCCTTGATTAATCCGTGTCTTTCTAAGTGAAGATTTATCCTGGATTTTTTCCAATAACTTTCCCACCACCGAGGTTTGGCTGACTGGCCTGTAATCACTCAGTCTATCCCTTTCTCCCTTCTTAAACAAAGGTACAACATTAGCAGTCCTCCAGTCCTCTGGCATCACGCCTGTAGCCAACGAGGATTGGAAAATGATGGTCAGAGCCTCTGCTATTTCTTCTTTTTCTTCTCTTGACAGCCTGGGATACATTTCATCCAGGCCTGAGGATTTATCCACTTTCAAAACTGCTAAACCCCTTAATACTTCCTCTCTCACTATGTTTAACTTGTTTAATATTTCACACTCCTCCTCGATAGCAGTGTCTGCATCACCCCTCTCTTTTGTGAAAACAAATGCAAAGTATTCATTGAGAACCATACCCACATAAGAACATAAGAGCATAAGAATTCGGAGCAGGAGTAGGCCATATGGCGCCTCAAGCCAGCTCCGCCATTCAATAAGATCATGGCTGATCTGATCATGGACTCAGCTCCACTTCCCTGCCCACTCCCCATAACCCCTCAGCCCCTTATCATTTAAGAAACTGTCTATTTCTTTCTTAAATTTATTCAATGTCCCAGCTTTCACAGCTCTCTGAGGCACCGAATTCCACAGATTTGCAAGCCTCTGAGAGAAGAAATTTCTCCTCATCTCAGTTTTAAATGGGCAGTCCCTTATTCTAAGATCATGCCCTCTCATTCTAGTCTTCCCCATCAGTGGAAACATCTTCCGCCTCTACACACAGATTACCCTCATGGTCTCGAATAGGCCCTACCCTTTCTTTAGTTATCCTCTTGATCTTAATATATTTATAAAACATCTTTGGGTTTTCCTTGATTTTACTTGTCAAGAATTTTTCATGCTCTCTCTTTGTTTTCCTAATATTCTTTTTAATTTCACACCTGGACTTTCTATACTCCTCTAGAGATTATGCAGTATTTAGCCCTCGGTATCTGGCATAAGCCTCTCTTTTTTTCTTTATCTTAGCCTGTATGTCCCTCAACATCCAGGGGGTCTCTAGGTTTGTTACTCCCACCCTTTTTCTTTAAGGGCACATATTTTTGGCCTGAACCCTCCAGATCTCCTCCTTGAATGCCTCCCACTGCTCTGATACTTTTTCTAGTCCATTCTGGCCAAATCACCTCTTTGCTTAGCAAAGTTGGCTTTTCCCCAATTTAGAACTTTTATTCCTGCTCTATCCTTGTCCTTTTCCATAACTACCTTAAATCTAACTGAATAATAGTCACTCGCACCTAAATGCTCTCCAACTGATGCCCAGCTTCATTCCCTAAAACTAAATCCAGAACCGCCCCTCCCATGTTGGGCTTGCTACATACTGGCTAAAAAAGTTCTCTTGAATGCATTTTAGGAATTCCGCATCCTCTATACCCTTCACACTAATTTTATCCAAATTAATATTAGGATAGTTGAAATCCTTTACTATTATTGCCTTATAGTTTTTGCACTTCTCAGAAATTTGCCTCCATATTTGCTCTTCTATCTCCCTCTCACTGTTTGGGGGTCTATAGTACACTCCCAGCAATGTGATCACCCCTTTATTGTTTTTCAGTTCGACCCATATGGCCTTGTTTGATGATCCCTCTAACATATCATCCCTCTTCATAGCTGAAATAGTTTCTTTAATCAATACCACGCCCCACCCCCCGCCCCCACACCACTCCCTTTTTACCTTCCTCTCTATCCCACCTGAAGATCCTGTAACCAGGAATGTTCAGCTGCCATACCTGCCCCTCTTTTAGTCATGTCTCTATAATAGCTATAATGTCATACACCCAAGTGTCTACCTGTGCTCTCAGCTCATCCACCTTATTCGCTATACTCCTTGCATTGAAGTATGTGCCATTTAGTACAGCCAGACCTCCTTGTTGACTACTTTCCAGCCCATGTTTCCTCTGTCCTTCAAATTCTCTTTCTACATTTTTGCATTCCAATTCCAGCTTTACTCCCCTCCCTACTGAATCTATTCTAAGGTTCCCATCCCCCTGCCAAGCGAGTTTAAACCCTCCCCAACAACACCAGCAAATCCCCCTCCCCCCCTGCCATGAGGATATTGGTCCCGGCTCTGTTGAGGTGCAACCCGTCCGGCTTTTACAGGTCCCACCTCCCCCAGAAGCGGTCCCAATACCTCAGGAATCTAAAGCCCTCCCTCCTGCATCATCTCTCCAGCCACGCATTCATCTGCTCTATCCTCCTAATTCTGTACTCATTAGCTTGTGGCATCAGGAGTAATCCAGAGATTACTACCTTTGAGGTCCTGCTTTTTAATCTTTTTCCTCGCTCCCTAAACTCTGCCTGCAGGACCTCATCCCTCTTTCTACCTATGTCATTGGTACCAATGTGGACCACGACCTCTGGCATTCATTCTTTTCACCCAGAATGCCCTGCAGCCACTCGGTAACATCCTTGACCCTGGCACCAGGGAGGCAACATATCATCCTGGAGTCACATTTGCAGCCGCAGAAATGTCTGTCTGCTCCCCTGTCCATTGAATCCCCTACCACTATAGCTCTACCATTCTTCTTCCTCCCCACCTGTGCAGCTGAGCCCCTACACACTGTCCCCACACACAATGACCCCACACACACTATCCACAAAAGCACTGAAATCTAAAAACTGGCTTTGTGTGGCTGTCCCAATTACACAAGGGATTTAACATAAGTGGCAGAAATAGTGGATCCATGAAATGATGGGGAGGATTTATTAGAAGCTTCCTGAATTTTATTAAACTATTCCGCAGGCCCTTAAAATGACACTGTACAATATTATCATGAACACTGTGAAATTATTTTATCTGCTAATTTAGCAGAGATGCGAACCATTTATTTTCAACCTGTTTATTTTAACACTGCTGCTAAAATAATGGCAGAACAATTCCAGACAAATGTTCGTGTACTGTTCGGTCATTTTGTAAAGTTGCATTGTTGGCAAGGGGCCGTGCCCGCCTGTGGTGCATACCGGGGATGTGGCAGGAGGTGCATGGGGCACAATCTGCTTACCGTTCTTTTAGGTGTTTAAAATCAAAGTTCTGATGAGCGTTTCTGCCGAATGAGGTTCCTCACCGAAATCACAAGTTCGGAGCGTTACCCCTGAGATGTCCAAAATCAATTGAAGCTTGCACTCTTGTTGTTTCATTCACTGTATATGTTTTTTGGCATCAAGTACTGTACAGAGTTTAATGTTCCTCATTGAAGAGCTAAATAGCCTCCTCCAGTTTAAAAATGTGTTTAAACTTACAAAAACCACTGCCTGTAAGCTCCTGCATCTATCTCCAAACAATGCTCTGAGACCAAGTGAAACCCTTCTTAATACAGGTTATTATTATGTGTTAACATCACAGCCTACATCAATAAATATTCCATTCGCTTAACCCCAACGGCAAGAGATGTCTTCTCAAAGGAATTATGTCCACATACGTGAAGCTGGTTAGAGTTAGAATGAAAGTAGGTCAAAAAGTTGAGTTAAATTAAGTTGGAGAGACTTCAGGTACAGTGGCATTATTTGCAAGCTCTAATAAACAAAAATTATATATTGTCACAGCTGAAGACAGCAGACACCAAGAAACTCTCAGAGCTTCTCCTTATGTGGGTTTCTGAAGAAAGTCAAGAGGAACGTGACAGATCTTCAACAAATCAGTTCTATTAGATTCACCAGTCGGGCAAAGTCGTAGCTGGTCGCAATGCACTCCAGCAAGCTGAAAAGCAAATTAAGCTTCACTTCCATTAGGGTCAAAATGCACTGGTTTCTGGCAAAACAAAAAAATACAGTATTACAGCAGTAATCCTCAGAGACACTTCTCTAAATATAAAGGTGGAGCTCGGCTCCTCAGCGAGAACCGCTGAGAGTAATATCAAACAAGATTCTGCTCCCTGGAGAGGCTCCAAGTTTCCTGTCTGCTTCATTATTTCAGGATTTACAGCTCACTAGTAACCATTCCCTCAATGATCCATAACCCCTGCTTTGGATCGTTCTAACCAATTTCTGTGCGAACAACTTCAGGGATCTAACCTTTAGCGATCAAATTTTTAAGTACTGTATTGTTTTCTTTAAGTTTCTAAGAATTAATTTAGAAAGATAAATTCTCAGTGAGTGCAACTCTATGGTGCGAAAACGACCAATGAATTGACAATCTCACTCAGATAAACAAAAGGACACTTGGTATGAGAAATAGAAAATTAACAGTCGAGAGGGGTAAGTGGTTGTTCCTCTCATGTTGGGGGAAAAGTTGTGATGGCTCACAGGGTAAATGCACCTTCCAATATGGTACTAAGCCATATCGACAAAGTGTCAAATTAAACTTTGATCTGTGTAAGGCTAGCTGGTCTCAGCACTGAGGACATTGTGGAAAGCATTTAGAGGTGATTCTGGGTTCCAAAATTTAAAATGATACTTCCTGCTTCAAAGGTAATTATTATAAACATTTATTCAGGATCAAGGCAATCTTAGTTTTCCTTCCAAGTTGAGTAGACTAGGCCCATATCTCTAGAGTTTAGAAAAATGAGAGGCAATCTCATTGAAACATATAAAATTCTCACAGGGCTTGACAGGGTAGATACAGAGAGGATATTTCCCCTGGTCTAGAACTAGAAACATAGAAACATAGAAAATAGGTGCAAGAGTTGACCATTCGGCCCTTCGAGCCTGCACCACCATTCAATAAGATCATGGCTGATCATTCACCTCAGTACCCCTTTCCTGCTTTCTCTCCATGCCCCTTTATCCCTTTAGCCGTAAGGGCTATATCTAACTCCCTCTTGAATATATCCAATGAACTGGCATCAACATCTCTCTGTGGCAGGGAATTCCACAGGTTAACAACTCTCTCAGTGAAGAAGTTTCTCCTCATCTCAGTCCTAAATGGCTTACCCCTTATCCTTAGACTGTGTCCCCTGGTTCTGGACTTCCCCAACATCGGGAACATTCTTCCTGCATCTAACCTGTCCAGTCCCGTCAGAATATTATATGTTTCTATGAAATCCCCTCTCATCCTTCTAAACTCCAGTGAATACAGGCCCAGTTGATCCAGTCTCTCCTCATAAGTCAGTCTTGCCATCCCAGGAATCAGCCTGGTGAACCTTTGCTGCGCTCCCTCAATAGCAAGAATGTCCTTCATCAGATTAGGATACCAAAACTGAACACAATATTCTAGGTGAGGCCTCACCATGGCCCATTACATCTGCAGTAAAACCTCCCTGCTTCTATACTCAAATCCCCTAGCTATGAAGGCCAACATACCATTTGCCTTCTTCACCGCCTGCTGTACCTGCATGCAAACTTTCACTGACTGATGTACCATGATACCCAAGTCTCATTGCACATCCCCTTTTCCTAATCTGCCGCCATTCAGAAAATAGTCTGCCTTCGTGTTTTTGCCACCAAAGTGGATAACCTCACATTTATCCACATTATACTGCATCTGCCATGCATTTGTCCACTCGCCTACCCTGTCCAAGTCACCCTGCAGCCTCTTAGCATCCTCCTCACAGCTCACACCGCCACCCAGCTTAGTGTCATCTGCAAGCTTGGAGATATTACACTCAATTCCTTCATCTAAATCATCCCCCCTGTATTGTAAATAGCTCGGGTCCCAGCACTGAGCCCTGCGGCACTCCACTAGTCACTGCCTGTCATTCTGTTTATCCCGACTCTCTGCTTCCTGTCTGCCAACTAGTTCTCTATCCACGTCAGTACATTACTCCCAATACCATGTGCTTTAATTTTGCACATCAATCTCTTGTGTGGGACCTTGTCAAAAGCCTTTTGAAAGTCCAAATACAACACATCCACTGGTTCTCCCTTGTCCACTCTACTAGTTACATCCTCAAAAAATTCTAGAAGATTTGTCAAGCATGATTTCCCTTTCATAAATCCATACTCACTTGGACCAATCTTGTCACGACTTTCCAAATGCGCTGCTATTTCAACTTTAATAATTGATTCCAACATTTTCCCCACTACTGATGTCAGACTAACTGGTCTATAATTAACCATTTTCTCTCTCCCTCCTTTTTAAAAAAGTGGTGTTACATTAGCTACCCTCCAGTCCATAGGAACTGATCCAGAGTCGATAGACTGTTGGAAAATAATCACCAATGCATCCACTATTTCTAGGGCCACTTCCTTAAGTATTCTGGGATGCAGACTATCAGGCCCCGGGGATTTATCGGCCTTCAATCCCATCAATTTCCTTAACACAATTTCCTGACTAATAAGGATTTCCTTCAGTTCCTCCTTCTCACTAGACCCTCGGTCCCCTAATATTTCCGGAAGGTTATTTGTGTCTTCCTTCGTGAAGACAGAACCAAAGTATTTGTTCAACTGGTCTGCCCTTTCTTTGTTCCCCATTATAAATTCATCTGAATCTGACTGCAAGGGACCTACATTTGTCTTCACTAATCTTTTTCTCTTCAAATATCTATAGAAGCTTTTGCAGTCAGTTTTTATGTTCCCAGCAAGCTTCCTCTCATACTCTATTTTCCCCCTCCTAATTAAACCCTTTGTCCTCCTCTGCTAAATTCTAAATTTCTCCCAGTCCTCAGGTTTGCTGCTTTTTCTGGCCAATTTATAGGCATCACAGTCTCAAAATAAGGGGTCAGCCCTTTAGGACTGAGATGAGGAGATATTTTTTCACTCAAACAGTTGTGAATCTTTGGAATTCTCTACCCTGGAGGGTTGTGGATGCACAGACATTGAGTATATACTCAGTAAAATAATGGGACTAAAGGCAGACTAGTCCCTGGGACCTGATGGCTTACATCCTAGGGTCTTAAAAGCAGTGGCTGCAGAGATAGTGAAAAGCATTGGTTGTAATCTACTAAAATTCCCTGGATTCTGGGGCGGTCCCAGCGGAGTGGAAAACCGCAAATGTAATGCCCCTATTTAAAAAATGGGCCAGACAAAAAAACAAGACACTATAGACCAGTTAGCCTAACATCTGTCATTGGGAAAATGCTGGAGTCCATGATTAAAGAAGCAGTAGTGGGACATTTGAAAAAAACATAATTCAATCAAGCAGAGTCAGCATGGTTTTATGAAAGGCATATCATGTTTGACAAATTTGCTGGAGTTCTTTAAGGATGTAACAAGCAGGGTGGATAAGGGGGATAAGTGGTGTATTTGGATTTCAAGAAGGCGTTCGATAAGGTGCCACATAAAAGGTTACTGCACAAGATAAAACTTCTCAGGGTTGGGGTTAACATATTAGCTTGGATAGAGGATTGGCTGACAAACAGAAAACAGAGAGTTGGGATAAATGGGTCATTTTCCGGTTGGCAAACAGTAACTAGTGGGGTGCCACAGGGATCACTGCTGGGGCCTCAAATATTTACTATCTATATTAATGACTTGGATGAAGGGAATGAGTGTAATGTAGCTACGTTTGCTGATGATACAAAGATGGGTGGGAAAGCAAATTGTGAGGAGGACACACAAAATATGCAATAGGATATAGGGCTAGATTTTCCATTATTTTTGCATGCATACCGCCCACTTAACATTCATTTTAATGCTGAAATGAGGTATAACGCCCATATAGCACCCATTTAGCAACAAAATGGAAAGTAACGCTCATTTGTCGGTCACTTATCACCGAGCGTTACTTTCGGCATGTAAAAAATAATACTGTCCACCCACTTTTTTTGGGCGGAAAGACCAGAATGGGCGAAAGCAACGCTCATAATATCGGCAACGTTACTTTCAGCACGTAATTAATGCCGATGTTTAATAATACCGTCTGGCCACAGTTTTTTGCCGTAAAGATCACATTTGCCGAAAGTAATGCCCAGAAAGTCGCCCAGCGTTACTTTCAGCACCTTGCACACATCTCACCGACAATATCGCTCGCCAAAAAAAACGCTGTGAAAAAGTTGCTCTCACCTGAACTAATCACAGCAGTATGGACGCCATTTTCTAAAACGTAGGTCGCTTCATTTAAAAGGGTGCTCTGCTTCAACTTCAGGGGAGTTTGGATGTACTCTGGAGTTCTTTTAAAGTGATGTGAAAATCTGAACAAACATCTTATCATACTGTGGATGGTTGGAATTTATTTAGGTGTCTTAGTGGGGACATTTATTGTGTATGAACAATTGGTGTAATACTGAGAGTTATTGGAATGGGGCCTGTCGTTTCTCAGCCTGTCTTGATGAGTACGCACATGTTGCAGACTAGAGATGACAGAAGATATATTCGACAATATTATGTGCACAAGCTGAGATGTGCCAGATTGATGAGGAGGACCAGACCTTGCACCCCCCGCACATACAGGGAGAAGCGGTCTTACCACAACTTGTCCAATAACACCTGCATTAGGAGACTACACTTCCACAAAGAGGTTATCAGTGAGATATGCCAGCTCATCAGGAGAGATCTGCAGCCTGCCAGCTCCATCAGGACTGCACTGTCCGTCAAGGTCAAGATCACCGCGGCACGTTCGTTCTACGCGTCGGGTTCCTTTTAGGCCTCAGCTGGCGACATTTGCGCTATATCTCAGCATGCCACACATCGCTGCATTAAACAGGTCACTGAAGTCCTTTTCACAAGCAGGATGGACTTTATCAACTTCCCCATGACCAGGGAGGCTCAGACTGAAAGGGCTTTAGGATTCTACTGAATTGCTAACTTCCCCAAGGTGCAGGGAGCAATAGATTGTACGCACATCGCGATGCGGGCACCTTTTCAGGATGCAGAGGTTTTTAGGAACCGCAAGGGATTCCACTCTCTGAATGTGCAACTCGTTGTTGACCACCAGCAAATAATTATGGCAGTGAATGACAAATTTCGGGCAGAATCCATGATGCTCACATCCTGCGTGAGAGTGCTGTATCTGACATGTTTACCAGTCAGCCACAAGGTCAATGCTGGATGCTTGGTGACAAAAGATATGGCCTTGCCACCTGGCTGATGACCCCCCTGCGTGACACCCACACCGAAGCCGAGAAGCGCTACAACGAGAGCCACAGAGCCTCTCGCAATATCATCGAGAAAACCATTGGAGTGCTTAAGCAGCGCTTTAGATGCCTGGACCACTCAGGAGGAGAGCTCCAATACCACACTGAGCAGGTAGCTCAATTCGTGTTGGTATGCTCAATGCTACGCAACTTGGCTATTAGGAGGGGAGAAGAATTGTCAGAAGGGACTGACGGTCCACCTTAGGAGAGAGAGGAAGAGGAGGACGAGGAGGTGGACGTTGACCTCGGGCCAGACATTCAGGCTGACCATGCAACCATGCCCACGTCCCCTCTAGACCGCAGTAGGTCAAAAAAATGTAATGCTAACGTCCATTTTAGATCGCTTGCGGTAACGCCCATTTTCAAAAATGGAAAGTTAGGGTTTTGAAAATGGGCGATACTCCGGCGATCTCAAAACCCATTTTTACCATCCACGCTGGAAATATCGCCCATTTTTGGCCGATCTGCACAAAAGTGGAATGTCTAGCCCATAGACAGGCTAAGTGAGTGGGCAAAAATTTGGCAGATGGAGTATAATGTGGGAAAATGTGAGGTTATCCACTTTAGCAGAAAAAATAGAAGAGCAAATTATAATTTAAATGGAGAAAGATTACAACGTGCTGCAGTGCAGAGTGACCTGGGGGTCCTTGTGCATGAAACACAAAAAGTGGGTATGCAGGTACAGCAAGTAATCAGGAAGGCAAATGGAATGTTGGCCTTTATTGCAAGGGGGATATATAATAGCAGCAAAGTCCTGCTACAACTGTACAGGGTTTGATGAGGCCACAACTAGAGTACTGCGTACAGTTTGTTCTCCATATTTTAGGAAGGATATACTTGCATTGGAGGCAGTTCACAGAAGGTTCACTAGGTTGATTCCGGACATGAGGGGATTGACTTGTGAAGATAGTTTGAGTAAGTTGCGCCTATACTCATTGGAGTTCAGAAGAATGACAAGTGATCTTATCGAAACATATAAGATAATGAGGGGACTCGACAAGATGTTTGCAATTTCCACTCATACGGGAAACTAAAACTAGAGGACATAGGGCTAGATTTTACACTTTTGTGCACATCGCCCAAAAATTGGCGTTACCTCCGGTGTGGGCGGTAAAAATGCGTTTTCAGATCACTGGCTTGTCGCCCATTCTCAAAGCACCTAGTCTCCATTTTTGAAATTGAGCGTTACCGCGAGCATTATGAAATGGGCGGTACCGTTAAATCTCTCTGACCTTCTGCCTTAGCAACGGCATGTTAACGCTCGATTCCCGCAATTCAGGAGGTTAAGGGTCATCACTCTGGAGCATCCGCGATGCTGAGGATGTCGTGAACAGCACGTTTAGTGAGTTGGTCACACCGCAGGTAAAGGTTACACAGACAGATAGGGAATGGGTGACCATCAGGAAGAGCAGTGGAAGGAAGGTAGTGCAAGGGTCCCCTGCGGTCATCTCCCTCCAAAACAGATATACCAGCTTGGGTACTGTTGGGGGAGATGGCTCTTCAGGGGAAGGCAGCAGCAGCCAGGTCCATGGCACCAGGGGTGGCTCTGCTGCACAGGAGGGCAGGAAAAAGAGTGGGAGAGCTATAGTGATATGGGATTCTATTGTAAGGGGAACAGATAGGCCTTTCTGCAGCCGCAAACGAGACTCCAGGATGGTATGTTGCCTCCCTGCTGCAAGGGTCAAGGATGTCTCGGAGCGGCTGCAGCGCATTCTGGTGGGGGAGGGTGAGCAGCCAGTTGTCGTGGTGCATATAGGTACCAACGATATAGGTACAAAATGGGATGAGGTCCTACCAGCTGAATTTAGGGAGCTAGGATTTAAATTAAAAAAATAGGACCTCAAAGCTAGTAATCTCAGGATTGCTACCAGTGCCACATGCGAGTCAGAGTAGGAATTGCAGGATAGTTCAGATGAATACATGCCTTGAGGAATGTTGCAAGGGGGAGGGATTCAAATTTCTGGGGCATTGGAACCGGCTCTGAGGGAGGTGGGACCAGTACAAACCAGATGGTCTGCACTTGGGCAGGACCAGAACCCCTATGTCCTAGGCGGAGTGTTTGCTAGTGCTGTTGGGGAGGGGTTAAACTAATATAGCAGGGGGATGGGAATCTATGCAGGGAGGCAGAGGGAAGTAAAAAGGGGCAGAAACAAAAGGTAGGAAGGAGAAAAGCAAGAGTAGAAGGCAGAGAAATCAAGGGCAAAAATCAAAAAGGGCCACATTGCAACATAATTCTAAAAGGACAAAGAGTGTTAAAAAAACAAGCCTGAAGGCTCTGAGTTTCAATGCGAGGAACATTCACAATAAGTTGGATGAATTAACTGCACAGATAGCTATTAACAGATATGATGTAATTGGAATTACGGAGATATGTCTCCAGCGTAACCAAGGCTGGGAATTCAACATCCAGAGGTATTCAATATTCAGGAAGGATAGACAGGAAGGAAAAGGAGGTGGGGTCGCGTTACTGGTTAAAGAGGAGGTTAATGCAATAGTAAAGAAGGACATTAGCTTGGATGATGTGGAATCTATAAGACTGGAGCTGCGAAACACCAAAGGGCAGAAAGCGAAAGTGGAAGTTGTGTACAGACCATTTACAGTAGTAGGGAAGTTGGGGATGGCATCAAACAGGAAATTAGGGATGTGTGCAATAAGGGTACAGCAGTTATCGTGGGTGACTTTAAGCTATATATTGATTGGGTTAACCAAACTGGTAGCAATACTGTGGAGGAGGATTTCCTGGAATGTATAAGGGATGGTTTTCTAGACCAATATGTCAAGGAACCAACTAGAGAGCAGGCCATCCTAGACTGGGTCTTGTGTAATGAGAGAGGATTAATTAGCAATCTGGTCGTGCGCGGCCCCTTGGGGAACAGTGACCATAATATGGTAGAATTCTTCATTAAGATGGAGAGCGACACAGTTAATTCAGAGACCAGGGTCCTGAACTTAAAGAAAGGAAACTTCGATGGTATGTGACATGATTTGGCTAGGATAGACTGACGAAAGATACTTAAAGGGTTGACGGTGGATAGGTAATGGCAGACATTTAAAGATCACATGGATGAATTACAACTATTGTACATCCCTGTCTGGCGTAAAAATAAAACAGGAAAGGTGGCTCAACCGTGGTTAACAAGGAAAATTAGGGATAGTGTTAAATCCAAGGAAGAGGCATATAAATTGGCCAGAAAAAGCAGCAAACCTGAGGACTGGGAGAAATCTAGAATTCATCCGAGGAGGACAAAGGGTTTAATTAGGAGAGGGAAAATAGAGTATGAGAGGAAGCTTGCTGGGAACATAAAAACTGACTGCAAAAGCTTCTATAGATATGTGAAGAGAAAAAGACGAGTGAAGACTAATATAGGTCCCTTGCAGTCAGAATCAGGTGAATTCATAATGGGGACCAAGGAAATGGCAGACCAATTGAACAAATATTTTGGTTCTATCTTCACTAAGAAAGCCTTGAATAACCTCCCAAAAATACTAGGGGACCGAGGGTTTAGCGAGAAGGAGGAAGTGAGGGAAATCCTTATTAGTCAGGAAATGGTGTCAGGGAAAATGATGGGACTGAAGACCAATAAATCCCCAGGGCCTGATCGTCTGCATCCCAGAATACTTAAGGAAGTGGCCCTAGAAATAGTAGATGCATTGGTGATCATTTTCCAAAATTCCTTCGACTCTGGATCAGTACCTATGGATTGGGGGGTAGCTAATGTAACCCCACTTTTTCAAAAAGGAGGGAGAGAGAAAACAGGGAATTATAGACTGGTTAGCCTGACATCGGTGGCGGGGGAAATGCTGGAATCAATTATTAAAGATGTAATAGCAGCGCATTTGGAAAGCAGTGAAAGGATCGGTCCAAGTCAGCATAGATTTATGTAAGGGAAATCATGCTTGACAAATCTTCTAGAGTTTTTTGAGGTTGTAACTAGTAAAGTGGATAAGCGAGAACCAGTGGATGTGGTGTATTTGGACTTTCAAAAGGCTTTTGACAAGGTCCCACACAAGAGATTAGTGTGAAAAATTAAAGCACATGATTTTGGGGGTAATGTATTGACGTGGATAGAGAAATGCTTGGAGACAGGAAGCAAAGAGTGGGAATAAACGGGTCCTTTTCAGAATGGCAGGCAGTGACTAGTGGGGTGCTGCATGGTTCAGTGCTGGGACTCCAGCTATTTACAATATACAATAATGATTTAGCCGAAGGAATTGAATGTAATATCTCCAAGTTTGCAGATGACACTAAGCTGGGTGGCAGTGTGAGCTGTGAGGAGGATGCTAAGAGGCTGCTCGGTGACTTGGACAGGTTAGGTGAAAGGGCAAATGCATGGCAGATGCAGTATAATGTGGATAAATGTGAGGTTATCCACTTTGGTGGCAAAAACAGGAAGGCAGATTATTATCTCAATGATGACAGATTAGTAAAAGGGAAGGTGCAACGAGACCTGGGTGTCATCGTACATCAGTCACTGAAGGTAGGCATGCAGGTACAGCAGGCAGTAAAGAAAGCAAATGACATGCTGGCCTTCATAGCGAGAGGATTTAAGTATAGGAGCAGGGAGGTCTTACTGCAGTTGTACAGGGTTTGGTGAGAACACACCTTGAGTATTGTGTGCAGTTTTGGTCTCCTAATCTGAGGGAGGACGTGCTTGCTGTTGAGGGAGTGCAGCGAAGGTTCGCCAGACTGATTACCGGGATGGCAGGACTGACCTATGAAGAAAGATTGGATCGGCTAGGCTTATACTCACTGGAATTTAGAATGAGAGGGGATCTCATAGAAACATATAAAATTTTGACGGGACTGGACAGGTTAGATGCAGGAAGAATGTTCCCGATGTTGGGGAAGTCCAAAACCAGGGTTCATAGAGAAATGCTTGGACACAGGAAGCAAAGAGTGGGAATAAACTGGTCCTTTTCAGAATGACAGGCAGTGACTAGTGGGGTGCTGCATGGTTCAGTGCTGGAACCCCAGCTATTTACAATATACAATAATGATTTAGACGAAGGAATTGAATATAACATCTCCAAGTTTGCAGATGACACTAAGCTGGGTGGCAGTGTGAGCTGTGAGGAGGATGCTAAGAGGCTGCATGGTGACTTGGACAGGTTAGGTGAATGGGCAAATGCATGGCAGATGCAGTATAATGAGGATAAATGTGAGGTTATCCACTTTGGTGGCAAAAACAGGAAGGCAGATTATTATCTGAATGGTGACAGATTAGAAAAAGGGGAGGTGCAACGAGACCTGGGTGTCATCGTACATCAGTCACTGAAGGTAGGCATGCAGGTACATCAGGCAGTAAAGAAAGCAAATGACATGCTGGCCTTTATAGCAAGAGAATTTGAGTATAGGAGCAGGGAGGTCTTACTGCAGTTGTACAGGGTTTGGTGAGACCACACCTTGAATATTGTGTGCAGTTTTGCTCTCCTAATCTGAGGAAGGACATGCTTGCTATTGAGGGAGTGCAGCAAAGGTTCGCCAGACTGATTCCCGGGATGGCAGGACTGACATATGAAGAAAGACTGGATAGGCTAGGCTTATACTCACTGGAATTTAGAAGAATGAGAGGGGATCTCATAGAAGCATATAAAATTATGATGGGACTGGACAGGTTAGATGCAGGAAGAATGTTCCCGATGTTGGGGAAGTCCAAAACCAGGGGTCACAGTCTAAGGATTAGGGTTAAGCCATATAGGACCGAGATGAGGAGAAACTTTTTCACCCAGAGAGTGGTGAACCTGTGGAATTCCCTAGCACAGAAAGTTGTTGAGTCCTGTTCGTTGGATATATTCACGAGCGAGTTACATGTGGCCCTTACGGCTAAGGGGATCAGCGGGTATGGAGAGAAGGCGGGAGTGGGGTACTGAAGTTGCATGATCAGCCATGATCATATTGAATGGCGCTGCAGGCTCGAAGGGCCGAATGGCCTGCTCCTGCACTTATTTTCTATGTTTCTAAGTTTCTATCTTGACATGCGCAGAAGAGGAGACAGATAGAGGGGGAGCTGAGAGGTAATGAAGGTGTGGCTGCTTTGGGAGGAAGGAAGGAGAGTTGAGAGCTTTAAGCAAATTTAAGATATTTGACCAAATTTGCCCTATAATGGAGGGAGAGGAGGAGGTGACACAGCACACTGTGGAGACTGATGCTGGCAAGAGCAGTGAGCTGGGAGAGGAGCATATTGGAGGGCGCAAAAGAGCCAGGAGGTTCTCGGACGAGACAAATGCCTCCCTCCTGCAGGAGGTCGAGTTACGCTGGGTTGATTTGACACAGGGAGGGTGTGGGAAGCTCACTCCAAAGGCCTACCAGAAGATATGAGCCAAGATAGCAGAGCTGGTCTCACTGGCGACCAACGAGGTGCGTGAGGGCAACCAATGTCGCAAACGATGGAACGACCTTGTGGGATCCGCAAGAGTAAGTATTACATTTATTTACATGTACTTATATATTTATATAATTTCATTTGTAAGAGACCTAAGTGACTATCATCAGATGTGAGGTCTTTCACTTTTACCGGGAATGTTGTACTCAAAGCCTGTGATCACGGTGTACGTCTTTAGGTAAAGAATGATAATTATCATAATAATCAAGATTACATCTGTCAGTTATGTGTTGTATCAGTGTCTGTGATAGAACCTAACAATGATATCACGCAATGATCTCATGCTATGTCGTCCTATTACCTTTTACAGAAGAAGCTATCGACGATCAGGTCCGTGCGGAGGCGAATGGCTGGATGGCCACCAGTCCCCAGCGACATCACATAGATGGAGGAGCGGGTGCTCACACTCGTGGGGAAACACACCCGGACAGCCACGGACGTATCTGCAGACCCTGAAGTGATGCCACGTGAGTAAAGTTTACACCATTGCATGATGTAAATCAATGAATGCCATACCCACTCATATCCGAACAATCATATATGATAGATGGTTTCTAAAATTGTCCTCGAAATAATGCTGGCCTAATGAAAATCATTGCAATGCAGAATATGTTAATGGTCATGAAATGTGATGTCTGTGGTGATTTTGATAGCAGTGCTGCTTTTGTCGTGCATATACTGTGTGTAGCGCTGGTGTGACCCTAGCATACCCCTTCTCCTTTAATAACTTCATTTGTGTTTTGCAGCTCAGCCAGTGGCATGGCCCCAGGCAAGACCACAGAGGCCAGAAGATGGAGGCGCGGGGCCGGACTCGCCGGACTATCCTAAATCTGCTGAGGAGCTCTGATTCTCACCCGTCAATCTGCTGGGTCTGTTCTCCACAGATGAGAGCGCGGACTTCAAGGAACCTGCATCGCCATGCTCCAGAAGCCATTCCACCCCAAGGCCATCTAGTGCTCCTCAGGCCATTCCCGCCTCCATTCTAGAGATACCAAGCCTAAGAACTTCGCCACAGGGCACTCCATTTGTCTCCAGGACTGCGCCGACCCCGCGGAGGTTTCGTGGATGCGGCAGGTCATTTCCACGAGCACCAGATGAGAGCGGAGAGGTGGTACAGTTCCCCAAGAGGACTGTAGACATTGGTGACCAGATCCTTGATGCATTGGGGGGCATATCCCGACAGCTGGCCACCATGACTGAGTACGTTTCGCTGATAGCGGAGGCCCTGGAGGCGATAGCCAGGAACACTGCTGGCACAGGCCTCCCAGTGGTCCCGGAGCGCGGCACTCCACCCCTAGGTTGCGCACCACCACTGCCAACAACAGATACGAGAATGTTCCCACCTCGGCACCCCCCCCGTTCCCGTACTCGTGCAATCCCCCCCCCCCAATGAGGCACCGCCTGTGGAGTTCTTCGGTCAGGCGGCGTGGAGCGAGGAGGGGAAGGGGTAGAGGTGGGGAGAAGAAGGGGAGGGGGGAAGGAAAGTGAGATTCGTGTGCGCAGGTGATGGCTGTGTTATATCTCCATCTGGGTGTATGCAATTTGTTGTAATGTATGGGGGGAGGGGACCACCCACCTGCTTAGCAATTGTATTCTGTATTGCTGAACATGTTGACTATTTGATTGATATCAATGGTCAAAAAAGTGGGGTGGGGATGTGGTTTTTTTGCCCGTGATACTTATGATTTCAGACGACTGGTAGTATAAAATGTTTTTTATTCAACGTAACCTTGTTGAGCATTGTCTCAGATAGCTGGACCGTTACACACTGGTGATTCCTTAACATGAAAGGGTTAAATAAAACTTAACTTGAATCAACTTAAACTTTAACTGGCACCAAGGTGATGCCCACCATTGATGTCTGAGCTGCACACACACAGCAGTGTGTCAGCATTGCCAATCACAGCAACGTTCTTTCAGGCAAATTGTTCATTTATGTGCTCCTGATGTAAGAGTCTTGCAGTTATGTAACTACGACGGGCCTTTTCCTGTGGTCTGGAGGGGGGCTTGGGCATGGTTGCATAGTCAGCCTGATTGTCTGGCCCTAGCTCAGGGCCCAGCCCCTTGTCTTCCTCTTCCTCTCTCTCCTGAGGTGGAGCATCAGTTCCTTCTGGCAATTCTTGTCCCCTCCCGATAGCCAGCTTCTGCAGCATGGAGCAGATGACCACGAATTTAGCTACTTGCTCAGAGTTGTATTGTCGCTCCCTTCCTGAGTGGTCCAGGCATCTTAAGCACAGTTATTATTTCCTAGACCACATTGCGTGTGTCTCTGTGGCTCTGGTTGTATTGCTTCTTGGCCTCGATGTGGGTGTCACGCAGGGGGTCATCAGCCAGGTGGCTAGGCCATATCGGTTGTCACCAAGCATCCAGCATTGTCCTTGTGGCTGACCCTTAAACATGTCAGAGACAATGCTCTCACGTAGGATGTGAGCCTCATCAAAGCTGCCCGGACATTTGGCATTCACTGCCATTATGATCTGGTTGTGGTCGACAACTAGTTGGAGGTGGCATGGTGAGACAGAGGGGAAATCTTTACTGCGGAGGCCCGAAAGGAACTGGACGCCGAGAAAGACAGTGCCGTGGTGACCTTTATCTCGACCGACACTGATGTCCTGATGGCAGGCTGCATATCTGTCCTGATGAGCTCACATATTTAATTGATCACCACCTTGTGGAAGCGCAGTCTTCGAAGGCAAGTGTGCTTGGACACGTTAAGGTAAGATCTCTTCTCCCTGTAAGTGCAGGGTGTGTATGGTCTGGACCTCCTCTTCATTCTGGCACTTCTTAAATTGGGCACATAATGATGTGCATTAGACATTGAGCCATCTGCACTCTGCAGCATCTGTATATTAATCGATGCAGGCTGAGAAATGGCTGGCCCCATTGCAATGAAATTATAATAGCGATTGATCAGAAGCAATAATTTCCACACTAACGTACATCTACAGTAAACCCTGATCGTCCAGGGTCTGTTGAGATGGTCACTTCACCTGAGAAGAACTTCAGAGTCAATCCAAACTCCCCCGAAGTTGAAGCAGCCTTTTGAATGAAGCGACCTACGACTTTAAAAATGACACCCATACCGCTGTAATTCATTCAGACCAGTTCCACTTTTTCTGAGCGGTGTTTTGAGCGAGCGATATTGTGGGCGAGATGTGTGCGAGGTGGTGAAAGCGACACTGGGCGATCTCCTGGGTGTTAGTTTCTGAAAATGTGATCTTTATAACAAAATAAAGTGGGCGGTCGGTATTATTGAATCTCGGCATTAAATACGTGCGGAAAGTAACGCTAGGCGATATTATGGCCGATGGTTTTGCCCATTCTGATGATTCCGCCCAAAAAAAGTGGGCGGGCGGTATTATTTTTTCTAGGTGTTACGTACATGCCGAAAGTAACACTCGGCAATAAGTGTCCGAAAAATGGGCGGCAGTTTCTATTTTGTGGCTAAATGGCCGATATCTGGGCGTTATATCTCATTTCAGCGGTAAAATGGACGTTAAGTGGGCATTATGCATGCAACAAAAGTGTGAAATCTAGCCCATAGTCTCAGAATAAGGGGCCGCTCATTTAAAACTGAGATGAGGAGGAATTTCTTCTCTCAGAAGGTTGAAAATCTATGGGATTCTCTGTCTCAGAGAGTTGTGGAGGTTGGATCATTGAATATCTTTAAGGCGGAGATGGACAAATTTTTGAGTGATAAGGGAATAAAGGCTTATGGGGAGCGGGCAGGGAAGTGCGCTGAGTCCATGATCAGATCAGCCATGATCTTATTAAATGGCAGAGCAGGCTTTAGGGGCCAGGTGGCCTACTCTTGCTCCTATTTCTTATGTCCTTATGTAGATTTTTGGACACTAAGAGAACCGAGGGATATAGGGATAATCCACAACATCCTCTTCCCACTCTAATTATCTCTCTCCTCACTGTCCTCCGCCGCCCCACCCCCCCCTGCCCCCACCATATCCCTCTATTCACTTCTCCCCATGTATCCATCAAGCCTCCCCTTAAATCCATCAATGCTATCTACTTCAACCACTCCATGTGGCAGCGAATTCCACATTCTCACCATTCTGAATTCCTTCTAAATTCGTTATTCGGCCTGCGAGTAGCAATCTTGTATTCATGTTCCCTGGACTTACCCACAAATGGTAACAATTTTTCCAAATCAACCCTATCAAACCACTTCATATTTTTTCAGGTCATCTCTTAGTCTTCTCTTTTCCAGAGAAAAAAGCCCCAGCCTGTTTAATCATTCCTGTTAGTTGCCTGCTTACATTTCAATTGTAAATCTTTCTGCACGTTCCCCAATGCTTCAATACCTCTTTTTGTAGTAAGAAGACAAAAATCGCACACAATATTCCAGGTGCGGTCTAACCAAGGTTCGATATTGGTACGCTCATAATAAAGGATAAAACTGAGTACTGTGTACAATGAACAAGTGTGAGCTTAGCTCCTTTACTAAGACTCCAGAGTGCAGGTACCTCGTGGGTGGCCTGCTTATATACTGTGCTCCCAAGGGATGCTGGGATCCCTTGGAACTCCAACAGGTGGGCCCTCTGGTTGTCAGGTGTTATGCAGGTTACACAGAGTTAAATACATTACATCACTCCCCCGTGAAGTCAACAGTACACTTATTTACAAGCTGAGACGATCTGGGGCTTTACGCTCCCTTGTCAATCGTCTCGGTACAAATGCGGGTGTGGGTGGGTTGGCCAGTTCTGCTGGGGCTGATGAGTTCGTCATCGTGGTCAACCATGATGTCAGTTGCCACTTGTGTGTGTGTTGGAGAGTCAAAGTTGGTGGTGTCCTCTTCGGGTTGTTCGTAGCTGTTGGTGAACCACAATTTGATTTGGTCCAAATGTTTTCTGTGCGTTTGTCCATTGGCCAATTTGACCTGAAACACCCTACTCCCCTCTTTGGCTAAGACCATGCCAGCGAACAATTTGGGACCATGGCCATAACTGAGCACAAACACAGGATCATTGATCTCAATATTGCGTGACATACAAACACAGAAACGAAGAAAATAGGTGCAGAAGAAAATAGGCCCTTCGAGCCGGCACCACCATTCAATAAGATCATGGCTGATCATTCACCTCAGTACCCCTTTCCTGCTTTCTCTCCATATCCCTTGATCCCTTTAGCTGTAAGGGCCATATCTAACTCCCTCTTGAATATATCCAACAAAATGGCATCAACAACTCTTTGCGGTAGGGAATTCCACAGGTTAACAACTCTCTGAGTGAAGAAGTTTCTCCTCATCTCAGTCCTAAATGGCTTACCCCTTATCCTTAGACTATGTCCCCTGGTTCTGGACTTCCCCAACATCAGGAACATTCTTCCTGCATCTAACCTGTCCAGTCCCGTCAGAATGTTATATGTTTCTATGAGATCCCCTCTCATCCTTCTAAACTCAAGTGAATACAGGACCAGTCGATCCAGTCTCTACACATATGTCAGTCCTGCCATCTCAGGAATCAGTCGGGTGAACCTTCGCTGCACTCCCTCGATAGCAAGAACGTCCTTCCTTAGATTAGGAGACCAAAACTGAACACAATATTCCAGGTGAGGCCTCAGCAAGGCCCTGTACAACTGTAATAAGACCTCCCTGCTCCTATACTCAAATCCCCTAGCTATGAAGGCCAACATACCATTTGCCTTCTTCACCGCCTGTTGTACCTGCATGCCAACTTTCAATGACCGATGTACCATGACACCCAGCTCTCGTTGCACATCCCCTTTTCCTAATCTGCAGCCATTCAGGTACTATTCTGCCTTTGTGTTTTTGCCACCAACGTGGATAACCTCACCTTTATCCACATTATACTGCATCAGCCATGCATTTGCCCACTTAACTAACTGTCCAAGTCACCCTGCAGTCCCTTAGCAACCTCCTCACAGCTCACACTGCCACCCAGCTTAGTGTCATCTGCAAACTTGGAGATATTACACTCAATTCCTTCATTTAAATCATGAATGTGTATTGTAAATAGCTGGGGTCCCAGCACTGAGCTTTGCGGCACCCCACTAGTCACTGCCTGCCATTCTGAAAAGGACCCATTTATTCCGACTCTCTGCTTCCTGTCTGCCAACAGCTCTCTATCCACGTCAGTACATTACCCCCAATACCATGTGCTTTAATTTGCACAACAATATCTTGTGTCAAAAGCCTTTTGAAAGTCCAAATACACCAAATCCACTGGTTCTCCCTTGTCCACTCTATTAGTTACATCCTCAAAAAATTCTAGAAGATTTGTCAAGCATGGTTTCCCTTTCATAAATCCATGCTGACGTGGACCGATCCTGTCACTGCTTTCGGTAATGTCCTTACTCAATGGCACAAAACCCACATGAGGCACATTCTATGGACAAGGTCACTCTATGACCTGAACGTTTATTCACAGGACCAAGAAGTGATGACCCTACATGGGACCTACATGGGAGCAGTGTCAGAGCGACCTATAAAGGCCCAGCGGGAGATCGAGAGCCAGTGGCAGTTGGTGAGAGGGGAGCAGCCTATAAAAGGCCCAGCGGGAGATCGAGAGCCAGCGGCAGTTGGTGAGAGGGGAGCGACCCATAAAAGTCCCAACGGGAGATCGAGAGCCAGCGGCAGTTGGTGAGAGGGGAGCAGCCTATAAAAGCCCAGCGGGAGATCGAGAGCCAGCGGCAGTTGGTGAGAGGCGGGAGCAGCGACGGAGCGGCCTAGAAAGGCCCAGCGGGAGATCGAGAGCCAGCGGCAGTTGGTGAGAGGCGGGAGCAGCGACGGAGCGGCCTATAAAAGGCCCAGCGGGAGCTCGAGAGTCAGCAGCAGTTGGTGAGAGGCGGGAGCAGCGACGGAGCGGCCTATAAAGGCGACCGCTGCAGCTACAGCGGGAGAGAAAGCAAAATAGAAGTAGAAAGTAATCAAAAAGTGACGTCACAGCCAATGGGGTAAGTGATTGCCTGGTGATTGGTGAGTAGCTTTTCTTTTATTTTTTATATCAGTAAGTGAACTGTAACATTGTTATTACCAATTTAAGGGTATCTAAGGTTAAGACATGGCAGGAGAGCTCGGTCACGTGACATGCTCCTCCTGTACCATGTGGGAACTCGGGGACACTTCCGGTGTCCCTGGGCGCTACGTGTGTGGGAAGTGTATCTTGACGGTCCGCGTTTCGGAATTGGAGCTGAACGTGGATTCACTCTGGAGCATCCACGATGCTGAGAATGACGTGAGTATCACGTGTAGTGAGTTGGTCTTACCGCAGAAGGGTCCACAGCCAGATAGGGAATGGAAGACCAGCAGGAAGAGCAGTGCAAGAAAGATAGTGCAGGGGTTCCCTGCGGTCATCCCCCTGCAAAACAGATACACTGCTTTGAGTACTGTTGGGGAGGATGACTCATCAGGGGAGGGCAGCAGCAGCCAAGTTCATGGCACCGTAGGTGGCTCTGCTGCAAAGAAGGGCAGGAAAAAGATTGGGAGCGCGATAGTGATAGGGGATTCGATGGTGAGGGGAATAGATAGGCGTTTCTGCGGACGCAACCGAGACTCCAGGATGGTATGTTGCCTCCCTGGTGCAAGGGTCAAGGATGTCTCGGAGCGGGTGCAGGACATTCTGAAATGGGAGGGAGAACAGCCAGTTGTCGTGGTGCACATTGGTACCAACGACATAGGTAAAAAAAGGGATGAGGTCCTACGAAAAGAATTTAAGGAGCTAGGAGCTAAATTAAAAAGTAGGACCTCAAAAGTAGTAATCTCGGGATTGCTACCAGTGCCACGTGCTAGTCAGCGTAGTAATCGCATGATAGCGCAGATGAATACATGGCTTGAGCAGTGGTGCAGCAGGGAGGGATTCAAATTCTTGGGGCATTGGAACCGGTTCTGGGGGAGGTGGGACCAGTACAAACCGGACGGTCTGCACCTGGGCAGGACTTGAACCAATGTCCTAGGGGGAGTGTTTGCTAGTGCTGTTGGGGAGGAGTTAAACTAATATTGCAGGGGGATGGGAACCTATGCAGGGAGACAGAGGGAGACAAAAAGGAGGCAAAAGCAAAAGACAGAAAGGAGATGAGGAAAAGTGGAGGGCAGAGAAACCCAAGGCAAAGAACAAAAAGGGCCACTGTACAGCAAAATTCTAGAAGGACAAAGGGTGTTAAAAAAGCAAGCCTGAAGGCTTTGTGTCTTAATGCAAGGAGTATCCGCAATAAGGTGGATGAATTAACTGTGCAAATAGATGTTAACAAATATGATGTGATTGGGATTACGGAGACGTGGCTCCAGGATGATCAGGGCTGGGAACTCAACATCCAGGGGTATTCAACATTCAGGAAGGATAGAATAAAAGGAAAAGGAGGTGGGGTAGCATTGCTGGTTAAAAAGGAGATTAATGCAATAGTTAGGAAAGACATTAGCTTGGATGATGTGGAATCTATATGGGTAGAGCTGCAGAACACTAAAGGGCAAAAATCGTTAGTGGGAGTTGTGTACAGACCTCCAAACAGTAGTAGTGATGTTGGGGAGGGCATCAAACAGGAAATTAGGAGTGCATGCAATAAAGGTGCAGCAGTTATAATGGGTGACTTTAATATGCACATAGATTGGGCTAGCCAAACTGGAAGCAATACGATGGAGGAGGATTTCCTGGAGTGCATAAGGGATGGTTTTCTAGACCAATATGTCGAGGAACCAACTAGGGGGGAGGCCATCTTAGACTGGGTGTTGTGTAATGAGAGAGGATTAATTAGCAATCTCATTGTGCGAGGCCCCTTGGGGAAGAGTGACCATAATATGGTGGAATTCTGCATTAGGATGGAGAATGAAACAGTTAATTCAGAGATCATGGTGCAGAACTTAAAGAAGGGTAACTTTGAAGGTATGAGGCATGAATTGGCTAAGATAGATTGGCTAATGATACTT
This sequence comes from Pristiophorus japonicus, assembly GCF_044704955.1. Classification (NCBI taxonomy): domain Eukaryota; kingdom Metazoa; phylum Chordata; class Chondrichthyes; family Pristiophoridae; genus Pristiophorus; species Pristiophorus japonicus. The sequence continues at coordinate 241,810,400 of NC_091977.1, read as the reverse complement.
AAGGGGTTGACTGTGGATGGGCAATGGCAGACATTTAGAGACCGCATGGATGAATTACAACAATTGTACATTCCTGTCTGGCGTAAAAATAAAAAAGGGAAGGTGGCTCAACCGTGGCTATCTAGGGAAATCAGGGATAGTATTAAAGCCAAGGAAATGGCATACAAATTGGCCAGAAATAGCAGCGAACCTGGGGACTGGGAGAAATTTAGAACTCAGCAGAGGAGGACAAAGGGTTTGATTAGGGCAGGGAAAATGGAGTACGAGAAGAAGCTTGCAGGGAACATTAAGGCGGATTGCAAAAGTTTCTATAGGTATGTAAAGAGAAAAAGGTTAGTAAAGACAAACGTAGGTCCCCTGCAGTCAGAATCAGGGGAAGTCATAACGGGGAACAAAGAAATGGCAGACCAATTGAACAAGTACTTTGGTTCAGTATTCACTAAGGAGGACACAAACAACCTTCCGGATAGAAAAGTGGTCAGAGGGTCTAGTAAGGAGGAGGAACTGAGGGAAATCTTTATTAGTCAGGAAATTGTGTTGGGGAAATTGATGGGATTGAAAGCCGATAAATCCCCAGGGCCTGATGGACTGCATCCCAGAGTACTTAAGGAGGTGGCCTTGGAAATAGCGGATGCATTGACAGTCATTTTCCAACATTCCATTGACTCTGGATCAGTTCCTATCGAGTGGAGGGTAGCCAATGTAACCCCACTTTTTAAAAAAGGAGGGAGAGAGAAAGCAGGGAATTATAGACCGGTCAGCCTGACCTCAGTAGTGGGTAAAATGATGGAATCAATTATTAAGGATGTCATAGCAGCGCATTTGGAAAATGGTGACATGATAGGTCCAAGTCAGCATGGATTTGTGAAAGGGAGATCATGCTTGACAAATCTTCTGGAATTTTTGAGGATGTTTCCAATAAAGTGGACAAAGGAGTACCAGTTGATGTGGTATATTTGGACTTTCAGAAGGCTTTCGACAAGGTCCCACACAGGAGATTAATGTGCAAAGTTAAAGCACATGGGATTGGGGGTAGTGTGCTGACGTGGATTGAGAACTGGTTGGCAGACAGGAAGCAAAGAGTAGGAATAAATGGGTACTTTTCGGAATGGCAGGCAGTGACTAGTGCGGTACCGCAGGGTTCTGTGCTGGGGCCCCAGCTGTTTACATTGTACATTAATGATTTAGACGAGGGGATTAAATGTAGTATCTCCAAATTTGCGGATGACACTAAGTTGGGTGGCAGTGTGAGCTGCGAGGAGGATGCTATGAGGCTGCAGAGTGACTTGGATAGGTTAGGTGAGTGGGCAAATGTGTGGCAGATGAAGTATAATGTGGATAAATGTGAGGTTATCCACTTTGGTGGTAAAAACAGAAAGACAGACTATTATCTGAATGGTGACAGATTAGGAAAAGGGAAGGTGCAACGAGACCTGGGTGTCATGGTACATCAGTCATTGAAGGTTGGCATGCAGGTACAGCAGGCGGTTAAGAAAGCAAATGGCATGTTGGCCTTCATAGCGAGGGGATTTGAGTACAGGGGCAGGGAGGTGTTGCTACAGTTGTACAGAGCCTTGGTGAGGCCACACCTGGAGTATTGTGTACAGTTTTGGTCTCTTAACTTGAGGAAGGACATTCTTGCTATTGAGGGAGTGCAGCGAAGATTCACCAGACTGATTCCCGGGATGGTGGGACTGACCTATCAAGAAAGACTGGATCAACTGGGCTTGTATTCACTGGAGTTCAGAAGAGTGAGAGGGGACCTCATAGAAACGTTTAAAATTCTGACGGGTTTGGACAGGTTGGATGCAGGAAGAATGTTCCCAATGTTGGGGAAGTCCAGAACCAGGGGTCACAGTCTAAGGATAAGGGGTAAGCCATTTAGGACCGAGATAAGGAGAAACTTCTTCACCCAGAGAGTGGTGAACCTGTGGAATTCTCTACCACAGAAAGTAGTTGAGGCCAATTCACTAAATATATTCAAAAGGGAGTTAGATGAAGTCCTTACTACTCGGGGGATCAAGGGGTATGGCGTGAAAGCAGGAATGGGGTACTGAAGTTTCATGTTCAGCCATGAACTCATTGAATGGCGGTGCAGGCTAGAAGGGCTGAATGGCCTGCTCCTGCACCTATTTTCTATGTTTCTATGTTTCTATGTTTTATATACCTGGATGACCAGGTAAGAAGTGTCTCCCACAAGTTCACCCCTGTGGTCAAGGTGTGCATTGCTTAAGTATATACAGTATTGCAGTGGTGTTACATAGAGGTTACATACATGACATCACTTCCCCCCCCCCCACCCGCCCCCCAAAGTCTTATTGGGATCATAGGTTAAGTCTTTCAGGTGGTGTACACTCCCTCGTGGAGCGTCGCAGTTGGGGCTCTGGTTGTTGAGCCTTTGCATGAGTGTCTGCCACCTGTGGTGATTCCGGCCTGTCCAGGCTGACAGTTGACTGTGCATGCTGCTGAACGTTCTTGTTGCTCGTTCATTGGCGGTGGTGTGAGCACCATCTCATGATCTTCCTCGGGTTCTTCAGTGTCCATGCTGAACCTTATTTTGCATTTGGTCCAGATGCTTACGGCATATCTGCCCATTGTTAAGTTTAACTATGGTGATCCTGTTCCCCTCTTTGTCTATTACAGTGCCCTCAAACCATTTGGGCCCCATGGCGTGATTGAGGACAAATATGGGGTCATTTATTTCTATACATCTTCCCCTTGAATTTCGGTCATGGGACTCGTTTTGGGACTGGCGCTTGCCCTCAACTATGTCAGACAGGACTGGGTGAATGAGGGACAACCGAGTTTTGAGTGTTCGTTTCATAAGTAGTTCAGCGGGCGGGACCCCCGTGATTGAGTGCGGCCGGGATCTATAGGCCAGCAGGAGACGCGATAGGCGGCATTGAAGGGAGTGTCCTTCAATCCTGAGCATCCCTTGTTTAATGATTTGGACCGCACGTTCCGCCTGGTCATTGGAGGCCGGCTTGAACGGTGCTGTCCTGACATGGTTGATGCCATTGCCCGACATGAACTCCCGCAATTCGTAGCTCGTGAAACATGGGCCATTATCGCTAACAAGGATGTCCGGCAAGCTGTGGGTTGCAAAGACCGCACGTAGACTCTCCACAGTGGTGGATGTCGTGCACGAATTAAAAATGATGCACTCGATCCATTTCAAGTACGCATCTACCACAATGAGAAACATTTTTCCCATGAACGGGCCCGCGTAGTCTATGTGAATACGTGACCATGGCCTGGTGGGTCAGGGCCACGGGCTGAGCGGGGCCTCCCTGGGGGCACACGTCGTGTACCTGCGAACACAGTGTTCCAGGTCTGAATCAATTCCTGGCCACCAAACATGTGACCGGGCAATGGTCTTCATCAGCACGATGCCTGGATGCTCGCTGTGGAGTTCCCTGATGAATGTCTCTTTGCCCCTCTGGGGCATGACTACCCGGCTGCCCCATAGTAGGCAGTCAGCTTGAATGGAGAGCTCATCCATGCGTCTGTGAAACCGTCCGACCTCCTCAGGGCATGTGCTGTGTGCGGGTGCCCAATCCTCAGTCAGGACACATTTCTTAATCAGAGATAGGAGGGGATCTCTGTTTGTCCAGATTTTGATCTGGCGGGCTGTGATGGGGGAGCCTGTGCTGTCAAAGGCATCAACGGCCATGACCATCTCAGCGCTTTGCTCCGCTGCCCCCTCAGTGGTGGCCAGTGGATGCCTACTGAGCGCATCAGCGCAATTTTCGGTGCCAGGCCGGTGCCGGATGGAGTTGTCATAGGTAGCCAGCGTGAGAGCCCATCGCTGTATGCGAGCTGACGCATTGGCATTGATAGCCTTGCTGTCTGACAGCAGGGATGTTAGCGGCTCGTGGTCTGTTTCTAATTCGAACCTTTTGCCAAAAAGGTACTGGTGCATTTTTTTTACACCATAGACACATGCGAGTGCCCCCTTCTCAACCATCCCATATCCCCGTTCTGCTTGAGAGAGCGATCTGAAGGCATAAGCCACAGGTTGTAGTTGGCCCTCAGCGTTACCCTGCTGCAACACGCACCAAACCCCATAGGACAATGCATCACATGTCAGAACCAATTTCTTACAGGGGTCGTACAGGGTCAATAACTTATTTGAACAAAGTAGGTTCCGCGCCCAATTGAAAGCCCATTCTTGACAGGCCCCCCCAAAACCAATCACAACCCTTACACAGGAGCACGTGAAGCGGCTCCAACAATGTGCTTAAGTTTGGCAGAAAGTTCCCGAAATAGTCAAGAGTCCCAGAAATGAACGCAACTCCAATGTGTTGCCGGGCCTGGGCGCTCGTCAAATCGCCTGTGTTTTGGATTCGGTGGACCGAATCCCATCTGCAGCAACCCTCCTGCCCAGGAACTCAACCTCAGAAGCCAAAAACACACATTTAGACTTCTTGAGTCACAGGCCTACCCGGTCCAGTCGGTGGAGCACCTCCTCCAGGTTGTGGAGGTGTTCCTCGGTGTCACAACCCGTGATGAAGATATCGTCCTGAAATACGATTGTTCCAGGAATGGATTTGAGCAGGCTTTCCATGTTTCTTTGAAAAATCGCGGTCGCTGATTGAATGCCAAATGGGCACCTGTTGTAAACGAACAGTCCCTTGTGCGTAGTGATGGTAGTTTAGATTCGTCAGCCAGTTCTTGGGTCATATAGGCAGAAGTGAGATCTAACTTGATAAACAGCTTGCCGCCTGCCAGCGTGGCGAATAGATCCTCTGCTCTCGGGAGCGGGTATTGGTCTTTTAGAGACACCCGATTGATGGTGGCCTTGTAGTCGCCACAGATTCTGACAGAACCATCCGCTTTTAGGACGGGAACGATGGGGCTCGCCCAGTCGCTGAATTCAATGGGTGAGATGATGCCCTCTCTCAGCAAATGGTCCAATTCGCGCTCAATTTTCTCCCGCATCACATACGGCACCACTCTGGCTTTGTGAAGCATTGGTCTGGCGTCCGGTGTGATGCATATCACTACTTTGATACCTTTGACCGTCCCGACGCCAGGTTGGAATAGTGACTCAAATTGTTGGAGGACTTGTGAGCACGAACTTCGCTCCACAGATGACATTGTGTGCACATCCCCCCATTTCCAGTTCATCTCAGCTAACCAGCTCCTCCCCAACAGTGCGGGACCATTGCCCGGGACATTACAGAGTGGCAGCCGATTCACTGATCCATTGTGTGTGACCACCAACATTGCACTGACTAGTACTGGAATGATTTCTTTGGTATACGTCCGTAGTTGTGTCTCAATGCATTCTAGTTTGGGTCTACTGGCCTTGAGTGGCCATAGCGTTTCGAATTGTTGAACGTTCATGAGTGACTGGCTGGCCCCCATGTCCAGCTCCATGTGTACAGGGATGCCGTTTTTAATAAAACCTTCATCATCATTGGTGGCATTTTGGTATATGAGCTGTAAATGTTTGCCACACGAACCCGCTGAACTTCAACATCCATTGATTTGCCCCAAGAGTCATCTTGCCTCACAGAAACCTCTTCTGGTCCAACCGCCTGGTAAATTAGCCTGGTTACAGGCTTCCTGCACATTCGAGCTAAATGGCCACTGAGGTTGCAGTTTCTGCAGACAAATTGTTGAAACCTGCAAGTCCTGGCAGAGTGTTTGCACCCACACCTACAGCATGAGCTGAGATTCCCATTGTTGTGAACAAAGGAGCTATGACCCGGCATTCCTCGCTGATTGTCCCTTTGACTGCCCTTGAGTACCCTGTTAGTGGGTGTCAATGGACCCACCCCGGACCGCATTGTCCACTGTGATGGTGTAAATGTCCGTTCAGCCTGCCATTGTCTCTGTTGAAAACCTACTCTGGGGTCTATTGCTGCCTGGGGTGTGTCGAACTGCCCTTGCCTGCCTGCAGGGCACTGAGTTGCATTTATGATATTGACTCCCTGATCCCCCGCCACGTTGGAGGCAGAATTGCGCGTGTATATTATTTTGGTTTCCTCCTCCCCCGCCATGAAAGTCTGAGCCATCAACACCGCCACTTCCAAAGTCAAGTCCTTGGTCTCAATTAACTTTCGGAAAATCCCCGCATGACCGATGGCCTCAATAAAGAAGTCCCTTAACATCTCTCCCCTGCAGGCGTCTTTGAACTTACAGAGGCTGGCCAAACGGCGGAGGTCCGCAACGAAGTCCGGTATGCTCTGTTATTCACGACGTCGGTGGGTATAGAATCTATGTCGGGCTATGTGTATGCTGCTCGCCGGTTTGAGGTACTCACCGATTAGTTTGCTGAGCTCTTCAAAGGTTTTGTCCGCCGGCTTTTCAGGTGCTAGTAGGTCCTTCATGAGCGCGTAAGTCTTAGGTCCGCAGCTGGTCAGCAGATGGGCCCTTCGCTTGTCGGCCGCTGCATCTCCCAGCCATTCTTTCATGACAAAGCTTTGCTGGAGCCTCTCAATGAAATCATCCCAGTTTTCACCAACACAGTACTGTTCCTCTGTGCTACCGGTGGCCATTCTCGTGGGTCGTTGATTCCCGTTTCTCGTCGCCAATGTAATGTCCTTACTCAATGGCACAAAACCCACACGAGGCACATTCTATGGACAAGGTCACTCTATGACCTGAACCTTTATTCACAGAACCAAGAAGTGATGACCCTGCGTGGGACCTCCCTTTATATACCTGGATGACCAAGTAAGGTCAAGGTGTGCATTGCTTAAGTATATACAGTATTGCAGTGGTGGTACATAGAGGTTACATACATGACACTTTCCAAATGCGCTGCTATTTTATCTTTAATAATTGATTCCAACATTTTCCCCACTACTGATGTCAGGCTAACTGGTCTATAATTACCCGTTTTCTCTCTCCCTCCTTTTTAAAAAAGTGGTGTTACATTAGCTACCCCCCAGTCCTTGGGAACTGATCCAGAGTCGATAGACTGTTGGAAAATGATCATCAATGCATCCACTGTTTCTAGCACCACTTCCTTAAATACTCTGGGATGCAGACTATCAGGCCCCGGGGATTTGTCAGCCTTCAATCCCATCAATTTCCCTCACACAATTTCGAGACTAAAAAGGATTTCCTTCAGTTCCTTCTTCTCACTAGACTCTCGGACCCCTAGTATTTCCGGAAGGTTATTTGTGCCTTCCTTCGTGAAGACAGAACCAAAGTATTTGTTCAACTGGTCTGCCATTTCTTTGTTCCCCATTATAAATTCACCTGATTCTGACTGCAAGGGACCTACGTTTGTCTTAACTGATCTTTTTCTCTTCACATATCTATAGAAGCTTTTGCAGTCAGTTTTTATGTTCCCAGCAAGCTTCCTCTCATACTCTATTTTCCCCCTCCTAATTAAATCCTTTGTCCTCCTCTGCTGAATTCTAAATTTATCCCAGTCCTCAGGTTTGCTGCTTTTTCTGGCCAACTTATATGCCTCTTCCTTGGATTTAATACTATACTTAATTTCCCTTGTTAGCCACGGTTGAGCCACCTTCCCCGTTTTATTTTTACTGAAGACAGGGATGTACAATTGTTGAAGTTCATCCATGTGATCTTTAAATGTTTGCCATTGCCTATCCACCGTCAACCTTTTAAATATCATTTGCCAGTCTATTCTAGCCAATTCATGTCTCATACAATCGAAGATACCTTTCCTTAAGTTCAGGACCGCAATCTCTGAATTAATTGTGTCATTCTCCATCTTAATAAAGAATTCTACCATATTATGATCACTCTTCCCCAAGGGGCCTCGCACAACAAGATTGCTAATTAGTCCTTTCTCATTGCACATCACCCAGTCTCGGATGGCCAGCCCTCTAGTTGCTTCCTCGACATATTGGTCTAGAAAACCATCCCTATTACACTCCAGGAAATCCTCCTCCACCGTATTGCTACCAGTTTGGTTAGCCCAATCTATATATAGATTTAAGTTGCCCATAATAACTGCTATACCTTTAATGCACATATCCCTAATTTCTTGTTTGATGCTGTCCCCAACCACACTACTACTGTTTGGTGATCTGTACACAACTCCCAGTAGCGTTTTCTGCCCTTTGGTACTCTGCAGCTCCACCCATACAGATTCTACATCATCCAAGCTAATGTCCTTCCTTGCGTTAATCTCCTCTTTAAACAGCTATGCTACCTCACCTCCTTTTGCTTTCTGTCTATCCTTCCTGAAGGTTGAATACCCCTGGATGTTGAGTTCCCAGCCTTGGTCTGCCTGGAGCCATGTCTCTGTGATGTCAATTACATCATAGCCATTAACTGCTGCCTGCGCAGTTAATTCGTCCACCTTATTATGAATACACTTCAAATTGAGGCACAGAGCCTTCAGGCTTGTCTTTTTAACACACTTTACCCCTTTAGAATTTTGCTGTAATGTGGCCCATTTTGATTTTTGCCTTGGGTTTCTCTGCCCTCCACTTTTACTTTTCTTCTTTCTATCTTTTGCTTCTGCCCCATTCTATTTCCCTCTGTCTCCCTGCATAAGTTCCCATCCCCCTGCCATATTACTTTAACCCCTCCCCAACAGCACTAGCAAACACTCCCCCTAGGACATTGATTCCGGTCCTGCCCGGGTGCAGACCATCCGGTTTGTACTGGTCCCACCTCCCCCAGAACCGGTTCCAATGTCCCAGGAATTTGAATCCCTCCCTTCTGCACCACTCCTAAAGCCACATATTCATCTTAGCTATCCTGCAATTCCTACTCTGACTAGCACGTGGCACTGGTAGCAATCCTGAGATTACTGCCTTTGAGGTTCTTCCTTTTTAATTTAACTCCTAGCTCCCTAAATTCAGCTTGGAGGACCTCATCCCGTTTTTTACCTATATCGTTGGTACTTATATGCACCACGACAACTGGCTGTTCACCCTCCCCCTCCAAAATGTCCTGCAGTCGCTCCGAGACATCCTTGACCCTTGCACCAGGGAGGCAACATACCATCCTGGAGTCTTGATTGCGGCCGCGGAAATGTATATCCATTCCCCTTACAGTACAATCCCCAATCACTATCGCTCTCCCACTCATTTTCCTGCCCTCCTGTGCAGCAGAGCCACCCACGGTTCCATGAACTTGCCTGCTGCTGCCCTCGCCTGTTGAGTCATCCCCCCCAACAGTACCCAAAACGGTGTATCTGTTTTGGAGGGGGATGACCACGGTCATGGTACACACTTTGTTGATGCCACTTGCCCTCCATTTGATAATGGCGATCAGGGTGGACAAGAGAGAGCCTTGTTTTGAGCGTCCTTTTCATAAGCAGCTCGGCTGGGGGAACCCCGGTGAGTGAGTGGGATCAGCTGCGGTAGCTGAGCTGCAATCGGAACAGCCAGATCTGCAGGGAGCCTTCCGACACACGTTCCAAGTTTTGCTTGATGGTCTGAACTGCTCGTTCTGCCTGGCCATTGGATGCAGGCTTGAACGGAGCAGATGTTATGTGTTTGATCCCGTTGCATGTCATGAATTCCTTGAATTCAGCACTGGTGAAGCACAGCCCATTGTCGCTGACTAGGACATCAGGCAAGCCGTGCGTGGCAAACATGGTTCGTAGGCTTTCAATAGTGGCCGTGGACGTGCTTACTGATATTATTGCACATTCAATCCATTTAGAGTAAGCGTCCACGACAACCAAAAACATTTTGCCTAGAAATGGGCCCGCATAGTCTACATGGATCCTCGACCACGGTTTGGAGGGCCATGACCACAAACTTAACGGTGCCTCTCTGGGTGCATTGCTCAGCTGAGAGCAAGTGCTGCACTGGCGCACGCATGACTCTAAATCTGAGTCAATGCCGTGCCACCACACATGGGATCTGGCTATGGCCTGAGTGGGTGCTGTGCAATTCACATATGAACGTATCTCTGTCTTTCTCGGGCAAGACCACGCGATTGCCCCACAACAGACAGTCCGCCTGCAGGGACAACTCGTCATTGCGTCTGTGGAACGGATTAATCGCCTCCTGCATCTCCACTGGGACACTAGACCAGCTCCCATGGAGGACACAGTTTTTTACCAAGTCAATAAAGGGTCCTGGCTGGTCCAGTTCCTGATCTAGCGGGCCATAACGGGAGACTTCTCGTTCTCAAATGACTCCTTGACCATGAGCAAGTCCGCTGGCTGTGCCATTTCCACCCCGGAGCAGGGCAATGGCGACCGACTGAGAGCATCAGCGGAGTTCTCTATGCCCAGTCTGTGGCGGATTACATAGTTGTATGCCGACAGAGTGAGTGCCCATCTTTGGATGTGGGCAGAGGCATTGGTATTAATCCCTTTGCTCTCAGAGAACAGTGATATGAGCAGCTTGTGGTCACTTTCAAGCTCAAACTAGTCCATTTTTTTCATAGATGCACACCAGAGCCTCTTTTTCAATCATGCTGTAGGCCCTTTCGGCCTTGGACAAACTCTTGGACGCATAAGCAACCGGTTGCAAAATCCCCAATTCGTTAGCCTGTTGTAACACACACCCGACCCCGTATGACGATACATCGCAAGCTAGCACTAATCGTTTACAAGGGTCATACAGGACAAGCAGTTTGAACACAACAGATTTCTGGCTTTCTTGAAGGCAGCCTCTTGTAAATTCCCCCATACCCAGTCATCTCCCTTGCGCAGTAGCGCATGTAAGGGTTCAAGCAAGGTGCTTAACCCAGGTTGGAAATTACCAAAATCGTTAACAGTCCCAGAAACGACCACAGTTCCGTCATGTTCTGTGATCACGTGCATTCTTGATGGCCTCCGTCTTGGCATCGGTGAGTCTGATGCCATCTGCTGTGATTCTCCTTCCTAAGAACTCGACATCCTGTGCCAGGAAAACACACTTCGAGCGTTTCAACCTAAGTCCCACGCGATAAAACCGACTAAGAACCTCTTCCAGATTCTTCAACTGCTCCATAGTGTCCTGACCTGTAACCAATATGTCGTCCTGGAAAACCACTGTGCAAGGAATCGACTTTAGCAGGCTCTCCATGTTCCGCTGGAAGATTGCCGCGGCCAATCGAATCCTGGCCACCGGTTGTAGATAAACAGACCTTTGTGCGTGTTGATGCAGGTGAGGCCTTTCGAAGACTCATCGAGCTCCTGCATCATGTAGGCCGAGATCAGGTCCAGCTTGGTGAAAGTCTTCTCTCCAGCCAGGGGTGCAAATACGTCGTCTGCCTTGGGTAGCGGGTACTGGTTCTGCAGCGAAAAACGGTTAATCGTTACGTTATAGTCTCCACAAATTTTAACCGTGCCGTCCTCCCTAAGTACCGGGATAATCGGACTGGCCGAGTCGTTGAATTCCTCCAGCGCAATGGTGCCTTCACGGTGCAGCCTGTCCAGCTCAATTTCCACTTTTTCACGCATCATGTGCGGTACCGCCCGTGCCTTGTGGTGGAAGCTTCCAATGCCTGGCTCGAACAATGATGGGAACTTGCTCAGAACCTGGGTACATGCGGCGTCGGCGACGGACAAAAGCGCTCGGATGTCATCCCAGTTCCAACGGATTTTTCCCACCCAGTTTCTGCCATACAATGTGGGGCCATCCCCGGCACAATCCAAAGAGGGAGTTCGTGTATTGGTCATAGGAGACTTTGACTTCAGCACTGCCAATTATGGGGATTAGTTCCTTGGTGTAAGTTCTTAGTTTGGTTTGAATGGGGCTGAGCTTGGGCCTGTGTGCCTTTTTGCACCACAGCCTATCGAAGGCCTTTTTACTCATTATGGACTGCCCCCGTGTCCAGTTCTATAGATACTGGAATACCGTTCAGTTCAACTTTCAACACTATTGGTGGACATTTCGTAGTGAATGTGTGTACCCCGTACACTTCTGCCTCCTCCATATGAGTCTCCAATTCAGCCTTATCCACAGTAGATCGATCTTCCTCTGCAATGTGATGGTTTGCAGGGTTCGCCTGCACATTCGTTGGAGGTGTCCCATTGTTCTGCAACCATTGCACGCTTAGTGCATAAAGCCCATTGATGGGGCCTGTTATGTATGTAAACCTGTAATTATCATGTCTACCCACCAGAGGGCTTATCGTCTGGAGTCCCAAGGGATCCTACAATCCCTTGGGAGCACTTGTATGTAAGGAGGCCTCACAGGCTGGAGAGGCACTCTGAGATCTGTAATAAAGGAATATGGTCACAGTTACTTTGAGCTTGCAGTAACTAGTCTGACTCTTTATTCGAGACTTAACAACTGGCGACGAGATACAGATGACAAACCCCAATGCAACAATGCAGAGAACTGTGGGCATCCTGGAGAAATTTTCAGAGGGAGATGATTGGGAAACCTTCGTGGAGCAACTTGACCTATACTTCGTGGCCAACGAGCTGGAAGGAGAAGGGAACGCTGCCAAATGAAGGGTGATTCTCCTCACCATTTTTAGGGCACCAACGTATGGCCTCATGAAAAACCTGCTCGCTCCAGCAAAACCCACAGACAAGTCATACGATGAGTTATGCACACTGGTCCAGGAGCATCTAAACCCGAAGGAAAGCATTCTGATGGCGAGGTATTGGTTCTAAACGTACAGAAGCAGGGCAGACTCGGGCTGGGAGCAGCTAGTGTGGGGAGCAGGGACAGAGCCCAGGGACAGAGCCCAGGGACAGGCACCTGCTGCCCGGGATCAGGCTCCGCTCCGGCTACACTCAGATTCCAGATCTCCCCGGCCACCCTGGACTATCGACAGAGCAACAACTTGGGCCAAAGTTTGTGCGTTTGTTTAGGCGGCTGGTGTTTGCGACGGAGGGGGTCCTGTGCTGGCCCGGGGAGTCCCAGGCGCCGAGTGCCAGTCCTGGGGAGATGAGCCGGGCAGGCACTGCCCTCTGAGCTATGTATCTGACAGGGAGCCGGGACGGGTGGAGCTATGCAACTGGGGATTGCACTACTCGCACTGTGCTACCTGTGGCCGCGGGCTCAGGGTAACTGGATCCCTCCTGAACACAGAGAATTTCCAAGCATCCTTCAGCATCAATCCCAAGATGCAGATGGTGAGGATTCTGCGAATCCTTATTCAGTGTCTGTGAGTGGACGTGGTCACTGGCGAGCTCTCTGTGTCAGCCGCAGCCCGGGTAAGCACCATATCTGTATAACCCTATCGTCAGGCTCCACCAAACTCCCGCCATCACACAGACTGGAGGCTGTCACAGGAGGGGAGGGGAGGGGCTTGCACACTTGCAGACCTATCACATCTACCGCTTCCCAGCTTGTGATGTCAATGATGGCGGCATTGTCCCGGCCTGCAAGAGCATCAGCAGGCCAGAGCCATTAGAGGGAGCAGTGTGTTGCGGCGGGCCACTGCAGGGAGCAGCGCATGCTGCTGCAGGAGGGCGATGGCTGATTGCAATACGGGCAGGTACAGCAGGAACGGCGAGGTCGGGGCGAAGGAGCGGCAAGAGTTCGTAGAGGGATGTGATCGGGGCCCGGGAGAGGTGTAAGTTCGGGGCCCAGAAGAGGCGATGGCCCAGGGGCAGCACAGGCCAGCCCACACTGCGATATATGCGCACACTAAGTCCATGCAGAAGATCTGGTCTCCAGTCGTCTTGGTTAATCCTTGCCACTGGACCAAGACCTAGCTCTGTCAAGCCGGTGTGGTGGCTGGTGTGTAACGGCCACCACATGTTAAAAAAAATCCACGCACAGGCATCTTCCACCCTTCAGGATGTAATTCTGTATCCGGAATATTAGGTCCTTCATTAAACACCTGTGAACACATCCCTTTTCGGCCTCGATACGAGGGACCACCTATGATGGTGGATGATGATGATGACAAGAGGTCTGAAGGCCAGGAAGTGGCGAGCTACGTCGCCGAGCTAGTGAGTCTTGCAGGACATTGTGAATTTGAAGCACACTTGGAGCATATGCTCAGGGACTTCTTTGTACTTGGCATTGGCGTTGTACTTGCAACTGTATAGGGTATTGGCAAGGCCGCACCTGGAGTACTGCGTGCAATTTTGGTCACCTTACTTAAGGAAGGATATCCTGGCTTTGGAGAGGGTACAGAGACGATTCACTAGGCTGATTCCGGAGATGAGGGGGTTACCTTATGATGATAGATTGAGTAGACTGGGTCTTTACTCGTTGGAGTTCAGAAGGATGAGGGGTAATCTTATAGAAACATTTAAAATCATGAAAGGGATAGAGAAGATAGAGGCAGAGAGGTTGTTTCCACTGGTAGGGGAGACTAGAACTAGGGGGCACAGCCTCAAAATACGGCGGAGCCAATTTAAAACCGAGTTGAGAAGGAATTTCTTCTCCCAGAGGGTTGTGAATCTGTGGAATTCTCTGCCCAAGGAAGCAGTTGAGGCTAGCTCATTGAATGTATTCAAACCACAGATAGATAGATTCTTAACCAATTAGGGAATTAAGGGTTACGGGGAGAGGGCGGGTTAGTGGAGCTGAGTCCACGGCCAAATCAGCCATGATCTTATTGAATGGCGGAGCAGGCTCGAGGGGCTAGATGGCCTGCTCCTGTTCCTAATTCTTATGTTCTTATGTTCTTATGTTCTTAAATAATACTTCCCAAACTTTTGACTGTAGAGATCCCAGCCTTGAGTAAAGCCATAGCGATAGCCCAGGCGGTTATCTCCACCAGTGACAATACCAAACAAATTTCCCAGCTCACTAGTGCTGCTTCAAGTATTGTGAACAAAGTGACATTGTTTTTGAATCGAAATGCACATGGCAGGACTTACACACCTGTAGCTGCACGTCCGCAGATGACTCAGAGTCTGCCATCAAGGGTGGTGAATACAAGGCAATTAATACCGTGTTGGCGCTGCAGGGGTGATCATCGATTCCATTCATGCCACTTCAAAGGATACATTTGCAAGGGCTGTGGAACAATGGAACACCTTCAACATATGTGCAGGCAAGCTGCAAACCCTGCTAATCCTGCAAACCATCATGTTGCAGAGGAGGACAGATCTACGGTGGATCATGATGAACCAGAGCCTCAGACCGAGGAGGCAGAGGTAAATGGGGTGCACACATTTACCACAAAGTGTCCCCCGATAATGCTGAAGGTTGAATTAAATGGACTCCCAGTGTTCATGGAGCTGGACATGGGCGCAAACCAGTCCATAATGAGTAAAAAGACTTTCGAAACGTTGTGGTGGAACAAGGCTTCAAGGTCAGTCCTAACTCCCATTCGTATCAAACTTAGAACGTACACAAAGGAACTGAGTCCCGTAATTGGCAGTGCTACTGTAAAGGTCTCCTACGATGGAGCGGTGCACGATTTATCACTCTGTGTGGTACCGGGCGATGGCCCCATGATGTTCAGCAGGAGCTGGCTGGGAAAGATACGCCGGAACTGGGATGACGTCCGAGCGCTTTCGTCCGTCGACGACACCTCAAGTGCTAAGGTCCTAAGCAAGTTCCCCGCGCTGTTCGAACCAGGCATCGGGAAGTTCCAAGGAGCAAAGGTGCAGACCCATTTGATTCCGGGGGCGATGACCCAACCATCACAAGGCGAGAGCGGTACCGTACATGATGAGAGAGAGAGTGGAGATCGAACTGGACAGAGAGGGCATCATTTCGCCGATCGAATTCAATGAGTGGGCCAGTCCGATTGTTCCAGTCCTCAAGAGAGATGGCACCGTCAGGATCTGTGGTGGTTGCAAAGTAACTATCAATCGTTTCTCACTGCAGGATCAATACCCGCTACCATAGGCAGATGACCTATTTGTGATGCTGGCGGGAGGGAAAACGTTCACAAAGCTGGACTTGACCTCGGCCTACATGACGCAGGAGCTAGAGAAATCTTTGAAAGACCTCACCTGCATCAACACGTACAAAGGTCTTTTCGTTTACAACAGATTCCCATTTGGGGTTCAATCGGCCACAGCGATATTCCAGAGGAACATGGAAAGCTTGGTGAAGTCGCTCCTGCGCACTGTGGCCTCCCAGGACGATATCTTGGTTACAGGTCGGGTCACCGTCAAGCACCTGCAGAACCTGGAGGAGGTTCTTGGTCAGCTTAATCATGTGGGGCTCAGGCTAAAATGCTCGAAGTGCGTTTTCCTGGCGCCTGAAGTGGAGTTCCTGGGGGGAAAAATTGCGGCGGACGACATCAGCCCCACCGATTCGAAGACGGAGGCAATCAAAAATGCACCAAGACCACAGAACGTGACGGAACTGCGGTCATTTCTTTACTCTGCAAAATCTGTTTGGTGTTGTCGCTGGTGAACATAAATGCCTGGGCTTTCGTTGTGGCTTTCTTTAGATTCGAAGTTTCTACAGTCAATAGATTGCGAAGGATTGTCTCATGTCCAATGCCCAGTACAAAAAAGTCTCTGAGCATTTGTTCTAGGAATCCCTCAAACTCACAATGTCCTGCAAGGCGCCTTAGTTTGGTGACATAGCTCACTACTTCCTGGCCTTGCGAGGTGCCTTAGTTCGGTGACATAGCTCACCACTTCCTGGCCCTCCGACCATTGACACGTGTAGAACTGATACCTTACCATCAAAACGCTTTCCTTAGGATTCAGCTGCTCCTGGACCAGCATACACAATTCTTCATAGGATTTCTCTGTGTTTAGCCGGGGCCAGGAGATTCTTCATGAGGCTATAGCTTGTTGCCCCACAGACAGTTAGGAGGATTGCCCTTCATTTGGTAGCGTTCTCGTCCCATTCCAGCTTGTTGGCCACAAAGTATTGTTCGAGTTTCTCCACGAAGGCCTCCCTTTTGAGAATTTCTCCAGGATACCGACTGTTCTTTGCATTTTCGCGTGGTTATTCGTTATCTCGTCGCCAATTGGTACACTCATAATAAAGGATGAAACTGAGTATTGTGTACAATGAGCAAGTGTGATCTTAGCTCCTTTAATAAGACTCCAGAGTGCAGGTGCCTCGTGGGTGGCCTGCTTATATACTGTGCTCCCAAGGGATGCTGGGATCTCTTGGGACTCCAACAGATGGGCCCTCTGGTGGTCCGATGTCATGCAGGTTACACAGGGTTAAATACATTACAGATATATTCTACCCTATGTAAACTAGAGGTGATCCAAAACTCAGCTGCCCGTATCCTAACTCGCACCAAGTACCGCTCACCCATCAACTCTGTGCTTGCTGACCTACATTGCCTTCCGGTTAAGCAATGCCTCGATTTCAAAATTCTCAACCTTGTCTTCAAATCCCTGCATGGTCTCATCCCTCCCTATCTCTGTGATCTCCTCCAGCCCGACAACCCCCCAAGATGTCTGCGCTACTCAATTACTGCCCTCTTGAGCATCCCTGATTATAATCGCTCCACCATTGGTGGCCGTGCCTTCTGTTGCTGAGGCCCCAAGCTCTGGAACTCCCTGCCTAAACCTTTCTACCTCTCTAACTCTCTTTCCACCTTCAAGACACTCCTTAAAACCTACTTCTTTGACCAAGCTTTAGGTCACCTGCCCTAATTTCTCCTTATGCGGCTCAGTGTCAAATTTTTTTCTCATAATACTCCTGTGAAGCGCCTTGGGATGTTTCACTATGTTAAAGGTGCTATATAAATACAAGTTGTTGTTGTTATTTTCCTCTGCCTTTTACTTTAGATTCAATTTTATCTTCATCTCCACGTTTATCCATGGCATCTCGTTTTTAGTGGAATGTATTCTTCCTGAACTTTCTCAATCTCTCCTTTAAATATTGCCCACGGTTGTTCTTCTGTTTTGTCTCCATATTTTTCTCTCGATTGCTTTCTTCTGTTCCATCTTCATTCCCTCAAAGTTGTTTTTTCTTCCCAATCGATTACATTGGATGAGAGGACTGTCCTATGATGAGAGATTGACTAGATTGGGCCTATACTTTCTGGAGTTTAGAAGAATGAGAGGTGATCTCATTGAAACATACGAAATTCTGAAGGGAATTGACACGGTAGACGCTGAGGGTTTTTTCCCCCTGGCTCTAGTGTCTAGAACTAGGGGACACAGTCTCAGGCTAAGGGGTCAGCCATTTAAGACTGAGATGAGGAGAAATTTTGTCACTCAGAGGGTTGTGAATCTTTGGAATTCTCTGCCCCAAAGAGCTGTGGATGCCCAGTTGCTCAGTCTATTCAAGACTGAAATCGATAGATTTTTGGGCTCTAGGGGAATCAAGGGATGTGCGGATCAGACAGGAAAGTAGAGTTGAGGTCGAAGATCAGTCATGATCTTATTGAATGGTGGAGCAGTCTTGAAGAGCCGTATGGCCTATTCCTGCTATTAATTCTTATGTCCTTATGTGCTTATGTCTTTGTATTATATCTCTCTCAATCATGATTTTAAATCTTCAACAGAAGCAATTTCACATATTGTATTGTGATAAAAGAAAAAAAAGACTTGCATTTATATAGCATCTTTTACAACCACCAGACATTCCAAAGCGCTTTACAGCCAATGAAGTACTTTAAAGTGTAGTCACTGTTATAATGTAGGAAACATCACAGTCAATTTGCAAACAGCAAGCTCCCACAAACAACAATGTGAAAATGACCAGATAATCTGTTTTTGTTATATTGATTGTGGGATAAATATTGGCCAGGACACTGGGGATAACTCCCCTGCTCTTCTTCAAAATAGTACCATGGGATCTTTTACGTTCACCTGAGAGGGCAGACAGAGCCACAGTGTAACCTCTCATCCAAAAGACGGCACCTCCGACAATACAGCACTCCCTCAGCCCTGCACTGGAATGTCTGCCTAGATTTTTGTGCTCAAGCTCTGGAGTGGGACTTGAACCCACAACCTTCTGACTCAGAGGTGAGAGTGCTACCAACTGAGCCATGAGTTTGTATTGAACCTCTCAACAAATTCACGTTTATAATCTTCACCAAAAAAATATTTCAGATAATTTCTGACAAAATCTTATGAGGTACTTAAAAAGTGGGCTAGTTTCCTGATTCATCAAAGATGAGTTATTCAAAGGAAATGTTAAGGTTATATATTAAGCTTGTAGCTACTTTCCTATCAGAGCTTCAGTTGCACAATAAAATGGAGAATGAAATGAAAACAATGTTCTATGTGTGCTGTGATATGTTTCAAATTGCCAGAATTGTGGAGTTCATACAGACAATTGTGAACATTATCGATCAGGGAGCTAAAGGAGAATTGAAAAAGCTCACAAATGGCATGTAACTGATATCGGAGGCAATGGGAGAGACAGCTAAGGAAGGACCACTGCTGAAAATGTGGACCTGTATAGTCATTGGCAAAGGCTACGATCAGGCCTGGCTATAATGTACCTATGGCGGTAAAACCTATCAACACTCACTGCCCATGCTGAGCAGAGTCTGCACCTTTGAGCAGGGGGCGCGGGGTGGGGGGTGTAGGGGTAAGGAATACAATCAGAGTTTTCTTCTTCCACCAGCCAAAAAAAAGCTAAATAAGCATTTAAAAACTGCATGCACAAAGAATTATGGAGTATCTATCATTTAAAAGAATGCAATTATTTTAATTTGTTCTTGGGACGGGCAACACAAGCAAAGTATTATCGATGGTCCACCTCTGGTTCCCCTGAGGGCAATAAGAAGTGGAATCAGTTGTAGGCCTGACCAGGGAATACTGGCAGGTTCCCTTCCCTCAAAGACATCAGGGAACCAATTGGATTTTTACAACAGAAAGCAGCTTTGGTGGTTATTTTTCTGGTGCCATTGAAATCAATTTCACAACCTGCCATGGTGGGATTGAATCTCACAATCTCTGGGCTGCTCGCCCAACAGCTTGACCACTAGAATCCCTGTACCTTATTATCTATTCTGAGCATGAGCATCCCATTTATTGGCAACTTTAAGTTATTACTTTGGCACAACTGAGGTAGTAGAACTTTTCTAGCGAGCTCTCCCAGTCTACTTCATGTTAATTATTCCTTTGTTCAACCTGAGCCTCACGATATAATCAGCCTCCCTTCCGGACCCAGCAAACCTATTTTATATAAGCCCAAGAGCAGTCAGCAATCACCTTCAGCTTTGTCTAATTGCCCAATTTCCTTCCAGTTATCAATTCAATCAGCGAGTTACTCTTTCCTTTTTTTCTTAGCCACTGTCTATTACAGTCATAAAATATTAGACAATGCCCTGAAAATCTGAATCCAATATCAGAATTTATTGGAATGCTCACATGTATCCACTGCAATTTGAGATTAAAATTAACCTTAACCTGAACTCAGGCCAACTTGGGGAATTTTGATTGAAATTATTCATATCTGAAACTTTGCCAAAGTGTTTGTGGCCCTGATTACAAATGTGGATTCCATGGGCCCAAGTTTCGGGCCGCGTCTAGAACGGCGCAGCCCCAACCTGGACGCCAGTTTTTCGCGCCACACAGTGCGCCGAAAAAAAACTTCCAGATTCTCCGGCTCCCTGCTGGTCCTCTGGCCCTCAGCGCGGCGCAGCACGAGCTGTAGGGAGGCGGAGCTAGGTCCCTGCGCTGAAAACAGTGCCAGGACCTCTGCACATGCGCGCTATAGTGGGCGCGCATGTGCAGTAGCTCCAGGGGCCCAAAACTGTGTGGGAGGGGCCCGAAGCACGCAGCCCCTTGCCCTGGCCAAATGGCCTCACTGGGGCTGCGTGCATAAGGCTCCTCCCACGCCCAGCTCCTGCTTCCTCCCGACCCGACCCAACTCCCGCTCCCCCGCCCCCCCCACCCCCCGCCACCGCCCCCGGACTGGACCGGACCCGACCACCCGGACTGGACCCGACCCGCGCTCCCCTCCCCCACCCCCACACCCGGACCCGACCCGACCCAACTTGACCTCCCTCCCCCCACCCCCGACACGAACCGACCAGAACCGACCTCCCTCCTCCCTCCTCCCTCCTCCCCCCCCCCCGACCCGACCCGTGCTCCCGACCGCCGCCCCCCCCCCCCCCCGCCGGACTGGCCCCAACCCAATCCGACCTGCGCTCCCGACCCCGGACCCGACCCGACCCAATGCCACCTACCTGTAAATCTGGTGCTGGGGACAGGCCCTGACCGAAGTCTTGGGCCCGGCCCGTTCAGCCTCCCCCCACTTCTCCTTCCCCCCCTTCTCCTTCCCCCCTTCCCCTTCTCCCCTTCCCCTTCTCCCCCCTTCCCCTTCTCCTCCTCCCCCCTTCTCCCCCCCTTCTCTCCACCCCTCCCCCTTCTCCCCCCTCCCCCTTTTCTCCCTCCCTCCCCCTCTGCCTCCCTCCCTCCCCTCCCCCTGCCCCCCCCTCCCCTCCCCCTGCCCCCCCTCTCTCCCTCTACCCCCCCCTCCCCTCACTGTCAGAAACACAGACACTGACAGACAGAGAGTGAGAGACACAGACAGACAGACAGACAGAGAGATAGAGACACTGACACTGTGTGGGGGGGCGGCATCCCAGCACGCTGTTGGAGGGCTCCCGGTGCTGCAGTCGGTAAGTAGAAAATGTTTTATTTATTAATTTTTTTTTTAATTATTTCTTATTAATTTTTTTTGATTGATTTATTGGTTGATTTAATGATGTATTTATCATTTATTATTGATGATGGCTCTTTATTTGTAAAACTGAAGTGTTTAATGTTTGTAAACTTCTCTTTAAACCCCCCCCCCCATTCCCTACGCCTGATTTGTAACCTACGCCTGATTTTCTAAAGTGTAGACAAGGTTTTTTCGAGCGTACAAAAATCTTCACTTACTCCATTCTAAGTTAGTTTGGAGTAAGTTTTCACTGCCGAAACTTTGAAAACAGGCGTAAGTGGCCGGACACGCTCCCTTTTGAAAAAAAAATTCTGTTCCAAAGTGAAACTGGTCTAACTGACTACAACTGGAGCAAACTAAATGCCGAGAATTTGAATTTCTAAGATACTCCGTTCTACACCAGTTGCTCCAAAAAATCAGGAGCAACTGAGGCCGAAACTTGGACCCCATATGTGTAGATCTGGGCATTTTTTGTTTTAAATGTAGAAGTGTCTTTCACCATCACACAGAGTGTAAGTAAATGATACAAAGACATTGGTGGGCTGGAGGTAGTGCAGTTAGATTTTAGGTCCAGACAAACATTGGCAATTCAAAAAAGACAAACCAAATTGTAGAATCTTGCACATCCCCAATATTTATTGCTCCACCATTGTTGGCCGTGCTTTCAGCTGCCTAGGCCCTAAGCTCTGGGATTCCCTCCCTAAACCTCTCTGCCTCTTTACCTCCCTCTCCTCTTTTAAGATGCTCCTTAAAACGTGCCTCTTTGACCAAGCTTCAGCCCCTTAGGTGTCTCGGTGTCAAATTTTGTTTGATAACGCTCCTATGAGTGCCTTGGGATATTTTACTATATTAAAGGTGCTATATAAATACAAGTTGTTGTTATAATCTATTAGCTACCAAACTCTTTAATACCTATAGTTTATATTTAATACTATTATTATGCTCATAATAAAGGATGAAACTGAGTACTGTAAGCAATGAGTAACTGTGACCATAGCTCCTTTAATTAGACTCCAGAGTGCCGGTACCACGTGGGTGGTCTGCTTATATACAGTGCTCCCAAGGGATGCTGGAATCTCTTGGGACTCCAACAGGTAGGCCCT
Source organism: Pristiophorus japonicus (assembly GCF_044704955.1). Taxonomy (NCBI): domain Eukaryota; kingdom Metazoa; phylum Chordata; class Chondrichthyes; family Pristiophoridae; genus Pristiophorus; species Pristiophorus japonicus. The sequence goes on along the minus strand of NC_091977.1, from coordinate 241,787,941 downwards.
CTGGTTGTGGTGTAATACAGGTTGCCAAGGGTTAAATACATAACATCACTCCCTCATAAAGTCAATAGTACACTTATTTACAGGGTGAGACGATCTGGGGCTTTTTGTTCCCTTGGCGATCGTCTTGGTACAAATGCAGGTGTGGGTGAGTTGGTGGGTTCTTCACTGGGCTGCTGGGCAGCCGGCCTTGCCGGGCTGCTGGGGATGGTGAGTTCGGCTTCGTGGTCAACCGTGATATCAGTTGCCACTGTGTGTTTGTTGGAGGATCGAAGTTGGCGGTGTCCTCTTCGGGTTGCTCGTAGCTGTTAGTGAACCACAACTTGCCTTGGTCCAAATGCTTTCTGTACGTTAGTCCATTGGTTAATTTGACCTGAAACACCCTACTCCCTTCTTTGGCTATGACCGTGCTGGCAAGCCATTTGGGACCATGTCCATAATTGAGTACAAACACAGGGTCATTGACCTCAATATCGCGTGACAAATTTGCGCGATCATGGTACATGCTTTGTTGATGCCGTCTGCCCTTGACTTGACCATGGAGGTCAGGGTGAACAAGAGAGAGCCTTGTTTTGAGTGCCCTTTTCATGAGCAGCTCAGCTGGGGGAACCCCGCTGATCTAATGGGGTCTGTTGCAGTAGCTGAGCAGAACTCGGGACAGTTGGGTCTGCAGGGAGCCTTCCGACACGCGTTTCAAGCTTTGCTTGATGGTTTGAACTGCCCATTCTGCCTGGCCATTGGATGCGGGCTTGAATGGGCACGTGTGACGTGTTTGATCCCTTTGCAGGTTATGAATTCCTTGAATTCAGTACTGGTAAAACACGGCCCATTGTCGCTGACTAGGATATCAGGCAGGCCTTGTGCGGCAAAGATGGCTCGTAGGCTTTCAATGGTGGTGGTGGACGTGCTTCCAGACATTATTACACATTCAATCCATTTTGAATAAGCATCCACAACAACCAAGAACATTTTGCCTAGAAATGGGCCCGCATAGTCAACGTGGATCCTAGACCATGGTTTTGGGGGCCATAACCACAAACCTAGCGGTGCCTTTCTGGATGCATTGCTCAGTTGAGAGCAAGTGTTGCACTGGCGCACACATGACTCTAAATCTGAGTCAATGCTGGGCCACCACACATGGGATCTGGCTATGGCTTTCAACATTACAATGCCTGGGTGGGTGCTGTGTAGGTCGCGTTTAAACATTTCTCTGTCTTTCTTGGGCAAGACCACGCGATTACCCCACAACAGACAGTCCGCCTGTAAGGACATTTTGTCTTTGAGCCTGTGGAACGGCTTCATCTCTTCCTGCATCTTCGCTGGGACGCTGGACCAGCTCCCACGGAGGACACAGTTTTTTTACCAGGGACAGTAAAGGATCCTGGCTGGTCCAGGTACTGATCTGGCGGGCCGTAACAGGTGACTTTTCATTTTCAAAAGCATCCATCACCATGAGCAAGTCTGCAGGCTGTGCCATTTCCACCCCGGTGGTGGGCAATGGTAGCCAACTGAGAGCATCAGTGCAGTTCTCTGTGCCTGGTCTGTGGCGGATTACATAGTTGTATGCAGACAGCGTGAGTGCCCACCTTTGGATGCGGGCAGAGACATTGGTGTTAATCCCTTTGCTCTCTGAGAATAGCGATATGAGCGGCTTATGGTCAGTTTCAAGCTCAAACTTGAGACCAAATAAATACTGGTGCATTTTTTCACCCGTAAACACACGCCAGAGCTTCTTTTTCAATCATGCTGTATACCCTTTCGGCCTTGGACAGACTCCTGGACACATAAGCGACTGGTTGCAAAATTCCCGATTCGTTAGCCTGTTGTAACACACACTCGACCCTGTATGACAACGCATCGTAAGCTGGCACTAATCGTTTACATGGGTTATACAGAACAATCAGTTTGTTTGAACATAACAGATTTCTGGCTTTCTCAAAGGCAGCCTCTTGTGAATTCCCCCATAGCCAGTCATCTCCATTGCACAGTAGCACATGTAGGGGTTCTAGCAAGGTGCTTAACCCTGGTCGGAAATTATCAAAATAATTGAGGAGTCCCAGGAACGACCGCAGCTCCGTCACATTCTGTGGTCTCGGCATGTCCTTGTTGGCCTCTGTCTTGGTGTTGGTGGGTCTGATGCCGTCTGCTGCGATTTTTCTTCCTAAGAACTCGACCTCTGGCACCAGGAAAACACACTTCGAGCGTTTCAACCTGAGTCCCACACGATCTAGCCGACTTAGAACCTCTTTCAGATTCTTCAAAGTGTTCGATGGTGTCCCAACCTGTGATCAATATGTTGTCCTGGAAAACCACGGTGCATGGAAGCAAGTTTAGCAGGCTCGCCATGTTCCGTTGGAAAATTGCCGCGGCCGAACGAATCCCGAACGGACATCTATTGTAGATGAACAGACCTTTGTGCGTGTTGATGCAGGTGAGGCCTTTCGAAGATTCCTCCAGCTCCTGCGTCATGTAGGCCAAGGTCAGGTCCAACTTGGTGAATGTCTTTCCTCCAGCCAGGGTCGCAAATAGGTTGTCTGCCTTGGGTTGCGGGTACTGGTCCTGTAGCGAAAAACAATTAATCATTACTTTATAGTCCCCACAAATTCTGACCGTGCCATCACCTTTGATTACCGGGACAATTGAACTGGCCCACTCATTGAATTCGACCGGCGCAATGATGCTTTCTCGCTGCAGCCTGTCCAGCTCAATTTCCAATTTCTCTCGCATCATATACGGTACGGCCCGTATCTTGTGGTGGATGGGTCGTGTACCGGGAACCAAGTGGATCTGCACTTTCACTCCCGGGAAACTTCCAATGCCTGGCTCGAACAACGATGGAAATCTGCTCAGAACCTGGGCACATAAGGCGTCGTCGACGGACGAGAGCGCTCAGATGTCATCCCAGTTCCAGCGGATTTTTCTCAGCCAGCTTCTGCCGAACAGTGTGGGGCCATCCCCTGCAACTATCCATAGTGAGAATTTGTGAACTGCTCCATTATAAGAGATTTTAATTCTGCACTGCCAATTACAGGGATCAGTTCTTTGGTGTAAGTTCTTAGCTTGGTATGAATGGGGCTGAGCTTGGGCCTGTGTGCCTTATTGCACCACAGCCTGTCGAAGGCCTTTTTGCTCGTTATAGAAACATAGAAAGTAAGTGCAGGAGTAGGCCATTTGGCCCTTCGAGCCTGCACCACCATTCAATAAGATCATGGCTGATCATTCACCTCAGTACCCCTTTCCTGCTTTCTCTCCATACCCCTTGATCCCTTTAGCCGTAAGGGCCATATTTAACTCCCTCTTGAATATATCTAACGAACTGTCATCAACAACTCTCTGCGGTAGAGAATTCCACAGGTTAACAACTCTGAGTGAAGAAGTTTCTCCTCATCTCAGTGCTAAATGGCTTACCTCTTATCCTTAGACTTTGATTCCGTGGTTCTGGACTTCCCCAACATCGGGAACATTCTTCCTGCATCTAACCTGTCCAATCCCGTCAGAATTTTATATGCAACTATGAGATCCCCTCTCATCCTTCTAAACTCCAGTGAATACAGGCCCAGTCGATCCAGTCTCTCCTCATATGTCAGTCCTGCCATCCCGGGAATCAGTCTGGTGAACCTTCGCGGCACTCCCTCAATAGCAAAAACATCCTTCCTCAGATTAAGAGATCAAAACTGAACACAATATTCCAGGTGAGACCTCAACAAGGCCCTGTACAACTGCAGTAAGACCTCCCTGCTGCTATACTCAAATCCCCTAGCTATGAAGGCCAACATGCCATTTGCCTTCTTCACCTCCTGCTGTATCTGCACCTTTCAATAACTGATGTACCATGACACCCAGGTCTCATTGCACCTCCCCTTTTCCTAATCTGCCGCCATTCAGATAATATGCTGCCTTTGTGTTTTTGCCACCAAAGTGGATAACCTCACATTTATCCACAGTATACTGCATCTGCCATGCATTTGTCCATTCACCTAACCCGTCAAAGTCACCCTGCAGCCTCTTAGCATCCTCCTCACAGCTCACACCGCCACCCAGCTTAGTGTCACCTGCAAACTTGAAGATATTACACTCAATTCCTTCATCTAAATCATTGATGTATATTGTAAATAGCTGGGGTCCCAGCACTGAGCTCTGCGGCACCCCACTAGTCACTGCCTGCCATTCTGAAAAGGACCCGTTTATCCCGACTCTCTGCTTCCTGTCTGCCAACCAGTTCTCTATCCACGTCAATACATTACCCTCAATACCATGTGCTTTAATTTGGCACACCAATCTCTTGTGTGGGACCTTGTCAAAAGCCTTCTGAAAATCCAAATACACCACATCCACTGGTTCTCCCTTGTCCACTCTACTAGTTACATCCTCAAAAAATTCTAGAGGATTTGTCAAGCATGATTTCCCTTTCATAAATCCATGCTGACTTGGACCGATCCTGTCACTGCTTTCCAAACGCGCTGCTATTTCATCTTTAATAATTGATTCCAACATTTTCCCTACTACTGATGTCAGGCTAACCGGTCTATAATTCCCCGTTTTCTCACTCCTTTTTTAAAAAGTGGTTTTACATGAGCTACCCTCCAGTCCATAGGAACTGATCCAGATTTGATAGACTGTTGGAAAATGATCACCAATGCATCCACTATTTCTAGGGCCACTTCCTTAAGTACTCTGGGATGCAAACTATCAGGCTCTGGCGATTTATCGGCCTTCAATCCCATTAAGTTATGGACTGACTCGCACCCATGTCCAGTTCCATGGATACTGGAATTCCATTCAGTTCAAATTTTAACATTATTGGTGGACATTTCGTGGTGAAGGTATGTACCCCGTACACTTCTGCCTTCTCGGTTCGAGTCTCTAGTTCAGCTTGATCCACCATGGATCGATCTTCCTCTGCAACGTGATGGTTTACAGGGTTTTCGGGGTTTGCAGCTCACCTGCACATTCGCTGGAGGTGTCCCATTGTTCTGCAGCCATTGCATGCATAGTGCTTGAAGCGGCATTGATGGGCCCAATGATTACCTCCACAACGCCAACAAGGTGTTAACGGCCTCACATTAATGATTGATGGTGGACTCTGGGCCATCTGAGGTCATGTAGCAGCCGGCAGGTACATTCTGCCTTATATATTCCTGCTTGAAAACAACGTTACTTTGTGCACAGTGCTGGCCGAACATTCTTTATGCTGCGAAATTCGTTTGGTGTTATCACTGGTGGACATAAATGCCTGGGCTATCGTTATGGCTTTGCTCAGATTCGGTGTTTCAACAGTCAATAGTTTGCGAAGGATTACCTCATGGCCAATGCCAAGCACAAAAAAGTCTCTCAGCATTTGTTCAAGGAATCCATCAAATTCGCAATGTCCTACAAGGCACCTTAGTCCAGCGACGTAGCTCGCCATTTCCTGGCCCTCCGACCATTGACACGCTTAGAACCGATACCTCGCCATCAAAATGCTTTCCTTAGGATTTAGGTGCTCCCGGACCAGCGTGCACAATTCTTCATGAATGTAGCCTGGTTGACTTCGATTTTCAAAAAGCTTTTGCCATATAATAGGAATATTATAATATTCCTATTGCCATACAATATAATTGAAAGATAGAGTCCTGTGAGATTGGAGGGCAGATCTTAGACTGGATAAAAAATTGCTGTGTCCTCGTAGGCAGAGGGTTGTCATTAATAGTGGTGGTTCTGCGTGGAGACTGATTACTAGTGAAGTCTCTCAGGGATTGGTGTTTGTACTGTTATTAGGACCATTGCTCTTTAAAATCTTTATTAACGATCTGGATAAAGACATGAAGCAGAGTCAGCATGGTTTTATGAACTGGAATTCATGTTTGACAAATTTGATAGAGTTATTTGAGGATGTAATGAGCAGGGTGGATAAAGAGGAATCAGTCGATGTAATGTATTTGGATTTCCATAAGGCTTTCGATAAGGTGCCACATAAAAGGTTACTGCACAAAATAAGAACTCACAGGGGTTGGGGGTAATGTATTAGCATGGATAGAGGATTGGCTAACTAACAGAAAACAGAAAGTCGGGATAAATAGATCATTTTCAGATTGGCAAACTGTAACTAGTGGGGTGCCACAGGGATCAGTGCTGGGGTCTCAACTATTTAAGTTTAAGTGAATGGGCAGAAATGTGGCAGATGGAGTATAATGTAGGAAAATGTGAGGTTATCCACTTTGGCAGGAAGACTAAAAACACAAATTATTATTTAAAAGGAGACTACAAAATGCTGCGGTACAGAGGGATCTGGGTGTCCTTGCACATGAAAGAAAATGTTGGTATGCAGGTACAGCAAGTAATTAGGAAGGCAAATGGGATGTTGGCCTCTTTTGCAAGGGGGGTGGAGTACAAAAGTAGGGAACTCTTGCTACAACTGTACAGGGCATTGGTGAGACCATACCTGGAGTATTGCATACAGTTTCGGTCTCCTTATGTAAGGAAGGATATACTTGCATTGGAGGCAGTTCAGACAAGGTTTACAAGGTTGATTCCTGAGATGAATGGGTTGTCTTATGAAGAAAGGTTGAACAGGTTGGACCTCTACTCATTGGAGTTTAGAAGAATGAGAGGTGATCTTATTGAACCATACAAGATTCTGAGGGGGCTTGACAGGGTAGATGCAGAGAGAATGTTTCCCCTCATGGGGGAATCTAGAACTAGGGGGCATAGTTTCAGAATAACAGGACGCCCATTTAAAACGGAAATAAGGAGGAATTTCTTCTCTCAGAGGGTCGTGAATCATTGGAATTCTCTGCCCCAGAGAGCAATGATAAGGGAGTCAAGTGTTATGGGGAGTGGCCAGGAAAGTGGAGTTGAGGCCAAGAGCAGATTGAATGGCAGAGTAGGCTCGAGGGGCCAAAAGGCCTACACTGGCTCCTATTTCTTGTGTTCTTACTGGGGGAATACTCTACCAGTTTACAAAGAATTGGATGGGAAAAACAACTATAATCAGATCTAGATGTCAAGTAACAATCTGGTAGATGTATTTAATGTAGATAAATGTAGTGTTATGCACATGATAGGGTGACATGAGATAATGTGGGAGGAGGGTCATATGGAGCATAAACACCGGCATAGACCTGTTGGGCTGAATGACCTATTTCTGTGCTGTAAAATTCTATGTAATTCTATGCAATTCTACGCAATGTCATATATATACCATACAGAGTTCCGAACCAAAGTCCGTTGAGCAGGAAAAAGACCTAGCTGTTATGGTAGAGGATTCGTTCAAAGTTCAAGCAATTAGAATAGTAGGATGTATTGTTAGGACGATCCAATAGCAACCAAAAATCATTATCCTGTCCTCATATACAACCTTTGATTAAGTGTCATCTCGAATACTGTACCTAATTTTAATTCCCTCTCATGCTGGTTGACGATAGAGGCTCTAGCAAAGGTTCAGATGATGTCCACTAAATATAAACTATGGCCTAGAAATTTGCCTCCTTTGCACCTCCCGTTAGTGCCTCCGGGTGAGGGGCAATAACAGGATACTTGCGGCTTTGCGACCGGGCGCGGCGAGAGTGCCAATGCCCGCAAAATTCCCGGCAAGGTTTGTGGCAGCGGTAACCGCCAGCACCTTGATCCCCTGCACCCCGAGATCGTGTTGTCATCATACTGCACATCGCCCAGGTAGCGCCCCGGACCCGAACTTCAGTTCCGCCCCCTGCAGCATCACTGGGTGACAACACCGGCAGTTGCAGGAGGCGTTGTTAGGGAGGCCGGGCACTTGGGGAGCGCTATTTAAAAGGGATGATGGTTGCGTGAAATTTGTTTTTTTTCGAATGGCTAATGTCAATTTTTGAGCATTTTCTATGGCCGTGATTGATCAGCCCTACACTGTGCTAGAGTGCTTGGGGCTGATCGGGCTGGATTGCAGCTGCTGACAGCGCTGAGGGACCTTGTTTCCATGCAGAGCTTGCAGCAATGGTCCTTTCCTTTAAGGGAGGGAAGGAGCCTCCATTCCCAGCAGCGCTGCCCTCGACACTGGGCAGTGCTGCCGAGGTACAACCTCTCTTGCCAGCTTTAGTGCTCCAAGGGAAGTGGTAGCACTTGATTTAGCGCTCCACTTCCTTCCTGGAGTGCTAAACCGGAAATTTGCGTCGGAGTCACTCACGTAGCACCCGGCAATACTTTTGCGCTACCGCAAAAGTTACCGCCCCAAACAGGGTGCTACGCAATTTTTCCCCCTCGTCAAAAAGCCCTTAGTTGCCACATTATGCTTGTAGAGCTGGGGCTTTTTCTCTGTCTAGAAAAGAATAGACTTTGGGGAGATTTGATTTCTTTAAAATAATGAAAGGATTAATTTGTGTCCAAATCATAGATTCATACAGCACATTTGGCCCATCGTGCCTGTACTGGTTCTTTGAAAGAGCTATCCAATTAGTCCCACTCCCTGTTCTTTCCACATAGCCCTGTAAATTTCAAAAGGGAATTGGAGAATTCCTTGAAAGGGAAAACATTGCAGGTTATGGGGAAAGGGAAGGTGTAGGGGGTGGTATGGGGGATCAGGTTCATCTCTGACCTTCTGAGCGGTTCGAATCGCTCCAACTCCCTGGGCTCTAGACTTTGGATTTATTTGGGGGATGTGACAAAGTGCAAGAGACAATTGTTTTGGTGCAAAGAACTTGAATTTTATTAAGGACAAGAAAATACAATGTCAAACTTGTAATCATTCAAATATAGAACACTACATCACACAATCAAAGGGGTTACAGAAATAATACACCTCCCACCTCCAATGCCTAACTCTGACTAGGTTAAACTCCAGGGCAAACAGGGACTATGCTCACGGATCCTTTATTATCCGTTGGCGGTGGTTCGCGATTTTGGGGCTCGCTGGACTCTGGTGATTCCGCTTGCCGTACCCCAAATGTCGTAGAGGACTTCTGACTGCGTAGTCTTCAGTTGGGTGGTGTCCGCTGATACGGTAGGGCACGTATTGGATTTATGGGGTGAGTACCCACTTTCTTTCGTTAGAAATAGGTTTCAAAGTCTCTTTAGGTAATGGTTTCACGTGTTGGTAGTCAGGACTAGATTGTAGAGTGGAAACTTTCGAATCTTCGGTTTCTTCTATGAGGAATTTTGTTTCGGAGTTGGTTGATCACGGTGTTTTCAATGGTACCATGTTGGCTGTGGTCGGTTGCTGCCGCGATGGTGACGTCTGAGGTTCTGGGGCTGCTTTCTCTGCCGTGGCGATGTTTTTCCTTCCTTCTCAATAGCAGGGCAGTGTGGCCCTGGTAGTGTCATCGAGGCTGGAGAGGCTTGTTAAAACTGCTGCGGTGGTCTCTCTCTCTCCTCCCTTCTTGATGCTCTATGATGCTATGCATAAACTTTGTTAAAACAGGGCCCCAGTTATACTTTGGGAGCTGTTCTTATCTTCGCGGGCTTGATATCTCTTTGTCATATTTTGACAGACTCATTAATGTTAACCTGTCTTGGATGTGTCGATCTTTTAAATCTGTTTCTTGATGAGGAAAAATGAGCTTTGGTATTTGTAATGTCTGCCTAGGCCTGGGTTTTCCATGGGGGCTGGATGTGCCATTGTCATTATGTATGCGCTGGATTGGTTTCTTGCTCAGGGTGATGGCTGGCTATCTCTGGGTTGATTGTTGCTATGTTAATGTCTCCTGGGGAGAAGGGTTTTCGAGTTTACACAATTCCTCAAACAATTTGTTTTAGCTTCAATACCCCAGACAGTTTCAATACTCAAAACTGGTTTCTTTTGAAGGATAGTTATCCTTAAGTTCTTAACCCTTCCCACACAGATCCAATCTGCCTTGTAAAATCTCAAATTCGATTAAAACTCATAGTTCCTTCCATGTGCACTTCAGGATCTCAAACTTTCTGCTTGATAGTTCCAAATTAAATTTCCTTTCCAATGAGTCCAAACACTGGAGGGGGTTTTCCCAGGCATTTTGGAATCTTACACAGGGGAATGGGATTAATAGGATAGTTCTTTCAAAGAGATGGCAAAGGGCACGATGGGCCAAATGGCTTCCTTCTGTGCTGCATCATTCTATGACAAGGGAACGGGACAATTTCCTTACTGTGTCACAGGATAGGTGGGGCATGTGGTGATGTCCTCATGTTCACTGACGTATCCTGGAACTCATTCTGATCACTATTTGGAGGCCAGAGAGGAATTTATTCATTTTGTTTTCCCCTGAATTGGCCTAGGGTTTATTCACTTGTGATTTTTTTTGTCTCATGCAGGAGATCACAGGGCTGTTGGTGGGTGGGGTGGCACTGAGAATCATATTGCTCAGTTGCAACCAAACTGTATGGGACTGGATTGATGGACCTGCAGGTCCTTTCCTATTTGTCATTTTTGCATGTTGAATAAGGGTCAGAAAAGCAAATGTTGCTTTATGAGGTCGAGGAGGATGCTGGTGTCCAGGGTGACCAAGGCTGAAAGGGTAGAGGGCTCGAACCTCTACTTTTGTGCTTATTTCCGGCGTGGTCGGTAAAAAAGGGTTTTCAGATCGCCGGCTTCTCGCCCATTCTCAAACCAAAAATGGGCGTTCCCGCGAGCGATATAAAATGGGCAGTAGCGTTACATTTTTTTGACCTTCTGCCATAAAGTCCTTAGCAACGGCATGGCAACATTCGATTCCCGCGATTCTGGAGGTCAAGTGTCACCATGACATGCGCAGAAGAGGAGACAGAGAGCGAGGGAGCTCAGAGGGACTGAAGGCGTGGCTGGGTGTGGAGTGGCTGCTTTGGGAGGAAGGAGGGAGACTTTAGAGCTTCACAGCAAGTAGGCAAACAAAAAGTAGGTGTTACCGAAATTGGCCTATAATGGAGAGAGAGGAGGAGGCATCACAGCACGCTGTGAAGACTGATGCTTGAGAGAGCAGTGAGCTGGGAGAGGAGCACATTGGAGGGTGCAAAAGAGCCAGGAGGTTCTCGGACAAGGCAAATGCCTCCCTCCTGCAGCAGGTCGAGTCACGCTGGGGTGATTTGACACAGGGAGGGCGTGGGAAGCCCACCTCAAAGGCCTACCAGAAGATATGGACTGAGATAGCAGAGGTGGTCTCGTCGGCGACCAATGAGGTGCGTGAGGGCAACCAACGCCGCAAACGATGGAATTACCTTGTGGGATCCGCAAGAGTAAGTATTACATTGATTTACATGTACTTATGTATTTATATAATTTGATTTGTAATAGTCATGAGTGACTATCAACAGATGTGAGGTCTTTGTAAAATTTCTAAATCTCTGGCATTAAATTGACAGTGAGTCTGATTCTTTTAAAACAATTGAGAACAATTTATTAAACACACACACATACACATTTATCAGCAGTCGTCAGTTACCCTACGGATCGAATTAGTTACAAACGATACTGCAGTGTATGGAGAAAGGGTCAGGCTGAACACTGTGAGCTCAAAGTAAAGTGTGACCTTAGTCTTTTATTGCAGGTCTCCAGAGTGCCTCTCCAACCTGGGAAGTCTCCTTAAATACCTGTGCTCCAAAGGAATTATGGGATCCCTTGGGACCCTGGGGAATGAGCCCTCTGGTGGCTGTACAGAGTAAATACATGTCAACATATATAACAACATTCCCCCCCAAAGTCAATAGTGTAACTATTTACAATATGAGTCGATTTGGCGCCCTTCTTGCCCTGGTTGATCATTTCAGTGTGAAATCTGGTGTTGTCTGGTGTAGGTCCCCTGCAGTCAGAATCAGGGAAGTCATAACGGGGAACAAAGAAATGGCAGACCAATTGAACAAGTACTTTGGTTCGATGTTCACTAAGGAGGACACAAACAACCTTCCGGATGTAAAAGGGGTCAGAGGGTCTATTAAGGAGGAGGAACTGAGGGAAATCCTTATTAGTCGGGAAATTGTGTTGGGGAAATTGATGGGATTGAAGGCCGATAAATCCCCAGGGTCTGATGGACTGCATCCCAGAGTACTTAAGGAGGTGGCCTTGGAAATAGCGGATGCATTGACAGTCATTTTCCAACATTCCATTGACTCTGGATCAGTTCCTATCGAGTGGAGGGTAGCCAATGTAACCCCACTTTTTAAAAAAGGAGGGAGAGAGAAAACAGGTAATTATAGACCGGTCAGCCTGACCTCAGTAGTGGGTAAAATGATGGAATCAATTATTAAGGATGTCATGGCAGCGCATTTGGAAAGAGGTGACATGATAGGTCCAAGTCAGCATGGATTTGTGAAAGGGAAATCATGCTTGACAAATCTTCTGGAATTTTTTGAGGATGTTTCCAGTAGAGTGGACAAGGGAAAACCAGTTGATGTGGTATATTTGGACTTTCAGAAGGCTTTCGACAAGATCCCACACAAGAGATTAATGTGCAAAGTTAAAGCACATGGGATTGGGAGTAGTGTGCTGACATGGATTGAGAACTGGTTGTCAGACAGGAAGCAAAGAGTAGGAGTAAATGGGTACTTTTCAGAATGGCAGGCAGTGACTAGTGGGGTACCGCAAGGTTCTGTGCTGGGGCCCCAGCTGTTTACACTGTACATTAATGATTTAGACGAGGGGATTAAATGTAATATCTCCAAATTTGCGGATGACACTAAGTTGGGTGGCAGTGTGAGCTGCGAGGAGGATGCTATGAGGCTGCAGAGTGACTTGGATAGGTTAGGTAAGTGGGCAAATGCATGGCAGATGAAGTATAATGTGGATAAATGTGAGGTTATCCACTTTGGTGGTAAAAACAGAGAGACAGACTATTATCTGAATGGTGACAGATTAGGAAAAGGGGAGGTGCAACGAGACCTGGGTGTCATGGTACATCAGTCATTGAAGGTTGGCATGCAGGTACAGCAGGCGGTTAAGAAAGCAAATGGTATGTTGGCCTTCATAGCGAGGAGATTTGAGTACAGGGGCAGGGAGGTGTTGCTACAGTTGTACAGGGCCTTGGTGAGGCCACACCTCGAGTATTGTGTACAGTTTTGGTCTCCTAACCTGAGGAAGGACATTCTTGCTATTGAGGGAGTGCAACGAAAGTTCACCAGACTGATTCCCGGGATGGCGGGACTGACCTATCAAGAAAGACTGGATCAACTGGGCTTGTATTCACTGGAGTTCAGAAGAATGAGAGGGGACCTCATAGAAACGTTTAAAATTCTGATGGGTTTAGACAGGTTAGATGCAGGAAGAATGTTCCCAATGTTGGGGAAGTCCAGAACCAGGGGTCACAGTCTAAGGATAAGGGGTAAGCCATTTAGGACCGAGATGAGGAGAAACTTCTTCACCCAGAGAGTGGTGAACCTGTGGAATTCTCTACCACAGAAAGTTGTTGAGGCCAATTCACTAAATATATTCAAAAAGGAGTTGGATGAAGTCCTTACTACTAGGGGAATCAAGGAGAATGGCGAGAAAGCAGGAATGGGGTACTGAAGTTGCATGTTCAGCCATGAACTCATTAAATGGTGGTGCAGGCTAGAAGGGCCGAATGGCCTACTCCTGCACCTATTTTCTATGTATCTATGTATCTGTGTTGTTGTATCATTTGTTGGGCCCTCAATGGGCTGCTGTGCAGCTGGCCTTGCTGGGCTGCCTGGTGTGTTGGGCCCTGCTGGGCTGCTGTGGATGATGGGTTCTGCTTCGTGGTCAACCGTGATATCGGCTGCCACTCGTGTGAGTGTTGGGGCATCAAAAAAGATAGGGTCCAAGGTGGGTTGCTCAGGGTAGTCCGTGAATCTGAGTTTGATTTGGTCCAAGTGTTTCCGGTGAATGAGTCCATTTGAAAGTTTGACCCGAAACACCCTGCTCCCCTCTTTGGCCACGACAGTGCTGGGAAGCCACTTGGGACCTTGTCCATAATTTAATACAAATACAGGATCATTGACTCCAATCTCACGTGACACATTTACGCTATCATGGTTTGCAATTTGTTGAAGCCGCCTGCTCTCTACGTGTTCATGTAGATCGGGGTGAACGAACGAGAGCCTTATTTTAAGTGCTCTTTTCATGAGCAGTTCAGCAGGTGTGATCCCAGTGAGTGAGTGTGGTCTCATGCGGTAGCTAAGTAGGACTCGGGATAAGCGAGTCTGCAGTGAGTCTTCAGTTGCCCTCTTCAAACCTTGCTTGATGGTTTGCACTGCTCTCTCTGCTTGACCATTGGATGCTGGTTTAAACGGGGAAGATGTGACATGTTTGATTCTGTTACGGGTCATGAATTCTTTGAACTCAGCACTGGTAAAACATGGTCCGTTGTCACTCACCAGGACATCGGGTAAGCCGTGTATGGCAAACATGGCCCGCAGGCTTTCAGCGGTGGCAGCGGACGTGCTAGCCGATATTATCTCACATTCAATCCAATTGGAGTATGCATCGACAACAACAAGGAACATTTTACCTAAGAAGGCGCCTGCATAGTCGACGTGTACCCTAGACCACAGTTTGGAGGGCCAAGATCATAAAGTTAGCGGCACCTCCTTGGGTACATTGCTTAACTGCGAGCATGTATTACATCTGTGAATGCAGGACTCTAAGTCCGCATCGATACTGGGCCACCACACGTGGGATCTGGCTATCGCTTTCATCATTACCGATGCCTGGGTGGGTACTGTGGAGGTCATTGATGAAGGTGTCTCTGCCCTTCTTGGGGACCACTACTCGATTGCCCCACAGAAGGCAGTCTGCCAGTATAGACATTTCATCTTTGCGACGCTGGAACGGCTTTATCTCTTCCTGCATTTCCACTGGGACACTGGACCAGCTCCCGTGAAGCACACAGCTTTTGTCCAGAGATAATAAGGGGTCCTGGCTTGTTCAGGTTTTGATCTGCCGGGCAGTGACGGGTGATTGCTCACTCTCAAATGTTCCATGGCTAGATCTGCGGGCTGCGCCATTTCCACCCCCGTGGCGAGCAATGGCAGCCTACTGAGAGCATCGGCACAGTTTTCTGTGCCTGGCCTCTGGCGGATGGCGTAGTTGTATGTGGACAACGTGAGCGCCCATCTCTGGATGCGGGCCGATGCGTTGGTATTTATCCCTTTACTCTCGGAAAACAGGGATATAAGTGGCTTATGGTCAGTTTCCAATTCGAATTTTCGCCCAAACAGGTACTGATGCATTTTCTTTACCCCATAGACACACGCTAATGCTTCTTTTTCAATCTGCTGTAGACTCTCTCGGCCTTAGACAGACTCCTGGATGCATAAGCAACCGGTTGCAGTTTCCCGAAATCATTAGCTTGTTGCAATACACAGCCGACGCCATATGACAATGCATCACATGCTCGTACCAAACGCTTACATTGATCATACAACACAAGAAATTTGTTTGAGCATAACAATGGCATTTTTTTGGCTTTTGCCCCAAACCCATTCGCCTTCTTTTCGTAGTAAGACATGTAGTGGTTCTAGCAGAATGCTGAGACCCGGTAAGAAGTTACCAAAGTATTTCAAGAGTCCCAGAAACGACGGCAGCTCCGTCACATTGTGTGGCCTCGGTGCATTCTTGATTGCCTCCGTCTTCGCGTTGATGGGCCTGATGCCGTCCACCGCAATCCTCCTTCCTAGGAACTCCACTTCAGGCACCAGGAAAATGCACTTCGAGCATTTTAACCTGAGTCCCACGCAGCTGAGTCGACTAAGAACCTCCTCCAGGTTCAGCAGGTGCTCGACTGTGTTCCGACCTGTGACCAAGATGTCGTCCTGGAAGACTACGGTGTGCGGGATCGACTTCAGTAAATTTTCCATGTTTCTCTGGAATATCGCTGCCGCTGATTGGATTCCAAATGGGCATCTGTTATAAACAAAAAGACCTTCATGCGTGTTGATGCAGGTGAGGGCCTTCAATGATTCCTCCAGTTCCTGAGTCATGTAGGCTGAAGTCAGATCCAGCTTCATGAATGTCTTTCCTCCCGCCAGCGTTGCAAAGAGGTCATCGGCTTTTGGTAATGGGTATTGGTCCTGCAGGGAGAAACGATTGATAGTTACTTTGTAATTGCCACAGATTCTGACATTGCCGTCTCCCTTGAGGACTGGGACAATAGGACTGGCCCACTCGTTGAATTCAATCGGTGAAATGATGCACTCTCGTTGCAGCCGGTCTAGCTCGATCTCTACCCTTTCTCTCATCATGTAGGGTACTGCTCTCGCCTTGTGATGGATGGGTCGCGCCCCCGGAATTAGGTGGATCTGCACTTTTGCTCCTTGGAATTTCCTGATGCCTGGTTCGAACAGCAAAGGAAATTTGTTTACCTGGGCACACGAAGTGTCGTCAGCAGGCGATAGCGCTCGGATGTCGACCCAGTTCCAGTGTATCTTTCCCAGCTAGCTCCTGCCGAGCAGCGTGGGACCATTGCCCGGTACCACCCAGAGTGGTAGCTTGTGCACCGCTCCATCGTAAGAGACCTTTACGGTAGCACTGCCGATTACAGGAATCAGTTATTTCGTGTAAGTTCTTAGTCTCGTGCGAACTGGAGTTAAGACTGGCCTTGCGGCCTTATTGCACCACAACCTTTCGAAAGTCTTTTTGCCCATGATGGACTGGCTCGTGTCCAGCTCCATTGACACAGGGAGTCCATTTAGTTCAACATTCAGCATTATCAGGAGACAATTCGTGGTGAATGTCTGCACCCCATATACCTCTGCCTCCTCTATCTGAGGCTCTGATTCATGGGATCCTCCGTGGCTCTGTCCACCTCTGCAACATGGTGGTTTGCAGGTTTAACAGGCTTAGCAGCTTGTCTGCACACTCGTTGGAGATGTCCCATTGTTCCACAGCCCTTGCAAACGTATCCTTTGAATCGGCATAAATGGAAATGATGATCACCCCCGCAGCGCCAACAAGGTGTTAATGGCCTTGCATTCATCACTCTTGATGGTGGACTCTAAGACATCTGCGGACGTGTAGCTGCAGGTATGTGTGATCTGCCTTGTACTTTACGATTCGAAAACAACATCACTTTGTTCACAGTACTTGTAGCAGCACTTGTGTACTGAGAGATTTGCTTCGTATTGTCACTGGTGGCAAGGAATGCCTGGGCTATTGCTAAGGCCTTACTCAAGGTTGTGGTCTCTATAGTCAAAAGCTTGCGAAGTATGGTTTTGTGGCCAATGCCAAGTACGAAAAAACTCTGAGCATGTGCTCCAAATGTCCTTCAAATTCGCAATGTCCTGTAAGGCGTCTCAGCTCAGTGACATAACTCGCCATTCCTGGCCTTCAGACCTTTTGTAGGTGTAGAACCGATACCTCGCCATCAGAACGCTTTCCTTTGGGTTCAAATGCTCTCCGATGAGTGTGCACAAATTGTCGTACGATTTCTCCGTGGGTTTCGCTGGAGTGAGCAGATTCTTCATGAGGCCATACGCTGGTGCTCCACAGACGGTGAGGAGGATCGCTCTACGTTTGGCAGCGCCCTCTTCCCCATCTAGCTCGTTGGCCACGAAGTATTGGTCGAGTCGTTCCACAAAAGTTTCCCAATCATCTCCCTACGAAAATTTCTCCAGGATGCCCACTGTTCTCTGCATCTTTGGGTTCGCTATCTGTATCTTGTCGCCAGCTGTAGTGTATGGAGAAAGAGTCAGACTGAACACTGTGAGCTCAAAATAAAGTGTGACTTTAGTCTTTTATTGCAGGTCTCCAGAGTGCCCCTCTAACCTGTGAAGCCTCCTTAAATACCTGTGCTCCCAAGGGATTATGGGATCCCTTGGGACTTCAGGGATGAGCCCTCTAGTGGCTGTACAGAGTAAATACAAGTCCACATATATAACAGATACAATGTTAAAATAATGATTTATAAAAAGTATGCGTCACTTTCCTCTGGCTGGCTGAGTACACGGCTTGCTGTTTCTGCTGGTCTTCAGCAGGAGGTCTGCCGTGTGCTCAGAAGAGAAGGAGAAGAGAGCAAAAAATCTTTGGCTTGAGTTCTTGAATGTCTCAAAGCAATTGTTCCTCAGAAAGCCCCAGGATTGAATCTCGGTTCCAGGGCATTTCCTTATTGGCTCTCCTCACCCATGTGTCTGTCTGGAGGCATTCCTTGATTCGGTTAATGGCTTTCCCATTAACACAATAACACCATGCTGGAGGTCTGTGAGCTTCCATTTTGAATCTTTCAAAACTGTCTTTTCGTATAGACTACACTTTCAACATTTATACATACACAGAATCAATTTTATTACTGAAAACTTTTATTCTTACATCTTGCATTTTACCGGGAATGTTGTACTCAAAGCCTGCAGTCACGGTGTACGTCGTTAGTTAAAGAATGATAATTATCACAATTATCATGATTAAATCTGTCAGTTATGTGTTGTATCAGTCTCTGTGACAGTACCTAGCAATGATATCATGCTATGATCTCATGCCATGTCATCCTGTCACCTTTTGCAGAAGAAGCTATCGACGATGAGGTCCGTGCAGAAGCGAACGGGTGGGGGGCCACCAGTCCCCAGCGACATCACAGACATAAGGGAGCGGGTGCTCGCACTCGTGAGGAAGCACCCCCGGACAGCCACGGATACATCTGCAGACCCTGAAGTGATGCCACGTGAGTAAAGCTTACACCATTGCATCATGTAAAATCTATAGATGCCACACCCACTCATATCCAAACAATCATATATGATAGATGATTTCTGAAATTGTCATCGAAATAATGCTGGCCTAATGAAAATCATTGCAATGCACAATGTATTGATGGTCATGAAATGTGATGTCTGTGATGAATTTGATAGCGGTGGTGCTTTTGTCGTGCTTTTCTGTGTAGCGCTGGACTCACCTTGTCACCCTAGCACCCCCTTCTCCTCTAATAACCTCATTTGTGTTTTGCAACTCAGCCAGCAGCATGGCCCCAGGCAAGACCACAGAGGCCAGAAGGTGGGGGCACGGGGCAGGAGTTGGCGGACGATCCTACTACATCTGGTGCTGAGGAGCTCCGATTCTCGGCCGTCAATCCGCCGGGCCTGTTCTCCACGGCTGAGAGCGCGGACTTCGAAGAACCTGCATCACCAAGCTCCAGAGGCCATTCCACCCCAAGGCCATCTAATGGTCCTCCGGTCATTCCCACCTCCACTCTGGAGGTGCCGGCTCCAAGCACTTCTACACAGGGCACCCCATTTGTCCCCAGGACGGCGCGACCCTGCGGAGCCCTCGTGAACACGGCAGGTCTGGTCCATGAGCACGACATGAGAGCGGAGAGATAGTACAGTTGTCCAGGAGGACCGTAGACATTGGTGACCAGCTTATCGAAACTTTGCAGGGCATATCCCGACAGCTGGCCACCATGTCCGAGTACATTCCGCACACGGCAGAGGCCCTGGATGCGATAGCCAGAAACACTGCCAGATGAGAGCAAGGACCAAGTTCCGCATCAGAGAGTATTGCCCCCTCGGCACCCCCCGCTCCCGTACCTGTGCAACGACATCATCTGCCTTTTTCCCCCCCAATAAGGTGATGGTTGTGTTATATCTCCATCTGGGTGTATGCAATTTGTTGCAATGTATGGGGGCTGGGGACCATGCTCCTGCTTTACCTTTGTATTCTGTGTTGCTGGACATGTTGAACATGTGATTTATGTCAATGGTGGGAAAAGTGGGGTGTGGGCAGGGGTTGGGTGTTATTGGCTGTGATACTTATGATTTCAGACCAATGTTGATATTGAACATAACCTTGTTGTGCATTGTCTCAGATAGCTGAACCATTTCACACTGGTGATTCCTTACCATGAAAGGGTTAAATACAACTTAACATCAATCAACATAAACTTTACCTGGCACCAAGGTGATGGACACCATTAATGTCTGAGCTGCACACACACAGCAGCGCGTCAGCATTGTCACTCATATCAGCGCTCTTTCAGGCAAATCTTTCAGATATCAGCTCCTCACGTCAGAGTGGGATTTTATAAATGCCAGCCACACCGCTGCCATTCGTTCCGGTTAGTTCCGCTTTTTGTGGGCATTTTTTTGGACAAGCGATATTGTGGGCAATATGTGTGCAAGGTGGTGAAATTGATGGTGGGCGATCTCATGGCCGCTAATTTGGGTAAATATGCTCTTTACAACAAAAAACAATGGGCAGGCGGTATTATTGAATCTCGGCGTTAATTCCGTGCGAAAAGTAATGCTGGGCGATATTATGGGTGTTGATTTCGCCCATTTTGCTGATTCCGCCCCAAAAAAGTGAGCGGGCAATAATATTTTTTCCCGGCGTTAAGCCCATGGGAAAAGTAACGGTCAGCGATAATTTTCTTCAAAATGCCCATATGTTTCCATTTTGTGCCAAAATGGGCGCTATATGGACGTTACACATCATTTCAGCGGTAAAATGAGCATTAAGTCAGCATTAAGCAGGCAAAACAAGTGAAGGTTCTAGCCCAGAGTCTGTTATTTTGTCTGCCCTTGCTGAGGATGGGGAAGTTTTTGCAGTGTTGTTCTGATATCCTAGTTTTGAGGGATGTGTGGCACTCCAGATGGCATGTTTGATAATTCCGGGTGACTTGGTAGCACCCAGACCCAGGAGTCTGTTCATCTTGCCTTCAATGCTCTCCAGGAGGGCTTGAAAGGCTGAATGAGTGAAGTGGTACATTTTTCTTTTCTGGTTCGGTGCCTTACTTTGGTGCCCTCTTGGCACACATGGTGCTTGTGTGTTTGAAATTATGTACAAGTATAATAAGATTATTGCTAGGACATGTAGTGAGGTCATTAGAGAGGGAAGTAAAGAAGAGCCAAGTGTGAAATCAAACATCCGTATTACCTGAATACCTCGCTATTCTTTCTGCACACTCTGTGAGATCAGCTCATGCTGGGTTAAAAGTTCAAACAGCTTTCCACTGAGCAGGGGTTGTAAATTGGGTAAGCAAAGGATGTCCTCACAGGAAAGAAGATACTAGAAGGTGTGAGAATCATTTAGCCATATTCAAACATGTCAATTTGATCACCTGTGTGTTATACTAATAAAATGGATGGCAAGAGTTTACTGTGGCAATAAAGGAATTCAGGAGAACTGTTGGCCTGGTTGTTTAGTTTGCATTGTTATTCTGTTGGCATTTGTATGTACCTTTCATGTACCAGGAATCATTGGTAATATGCATGGAATGTAGTGATCAAATGTTAGTATAGGAAATGTATAGAAACACTATTTAGTTAGCACACACTGGAATCAGATAGTATGTGTCTCAAAAGCAGCTTGTGCACACATTGAAATCACTGATAGTGTGTGTCTCAGCAACTCTCATACTGGTTGTGGATAGCATGAGGTTTCAATAAAGACGTGATCCTGCATTACTACAACTGAGTGTGTGTGTGAAATTTGGCGTTTAAAGCAACAAAATGAAAAAGAAGAAAGCAGTCCAACACTAAGTATGGTTGCTCTCTTACTTGGTTGTCCACCAGTCTGCTGGGGAAGAGTCTAGGCCATATTGTCTTTTAAAAGGTTGCATAGAAGTTTCCACGTAGTCCAGCTGCTTACACCTATTTTACACCAAAATCCGCGCCAAAGGAAATTCAAATGAGCAGACCCAGGAAACTCTTGTCTAACTCCCATTCAAACCCACTGGTGGACACAATTGTTTTCTTCCAAAGGAGCAATAGCGATGTAACTTTTTTCAAGGAAATTCTAGGCCAAAGTGTGGTAGCTCTGGATTATACTGGTGAGCGATATGGAGAAAGTATAGCATTAATTATGCAATTCTTGTCACCCAGCATGGAGCCATGATCACAGATTAGAGAAGTGTGAGGTCATCCACTTTGGACCTAAGAAGGATAGATCAGAGTATTTTCTAAATGGCAATAAGTGAGCAACTGTGGATGGGCAGAGAGATTTAGGGTTCCAAGTACAGAAATCACGAAAAGGTAGTCAACAAAAAATAATTTAAAAAGGCTAATGGGATGTTGATCTTTATCTTAAGAGGGCTGGAAGACAAATGGGTGGAAGTGATGTTACAGCTGGACAGAGCTCAGGTTACACCCCTTCTGAAGTACTGCATTCAGTTCCAGGAACCACATCTCAGGAATAATCTATTGGTCTTGAAGGGGTTGCAGCGCAGGTTGACCAGAATGATCTTGGGATCGAAGAGGGTTAAATTATAAGTTAACATAGACTACGCTTATATTCTCTTGAGTATAGAAGATTAATGGGTGATCTAATTGAGGTGTTTAAGATGATCAAAGTTGTTGATAGGGTGGATAGAGAGAAACAATTTCCTCTGGTGAGGGAGTCCGAACAAGGGGTTATAACCTTAAAATTAGAGTTAGGACATTCAGGGTTAAAGTCAGGAAGCACTTCTTCACAAAAAGGTGTAGTGGAAATCTGGAAAACACTCTCCACAAAATTGTTGAGGCTGGAGGTCAATTGTAAATATTAAAACTGAGATTGCTAGCTTTTTGTTAGGCAAGGGTATTAAAGATGATGGAACCAAGACGGGTAGATGGAGTTAAGATACAGATCAGCCATGAGTAAATTGAATGGCGGAACAGACTTGAGGGGCTGAATGGTATACTCCTGTTCCTATGTTCCTAATTGGGGCCAAAGTGTGGTCTTGTTTCCAACCTGTACTCCCTTCAATCATAGCTTCTTCACTGGGCGTGCAGAATGGTAGAATTAGCCCTGTATCTATGAAAAATTGATAAGAAACAAGACACACTGTCAGGAATGGGAAATTTCTCTGGACAGTATTTTCACGCACGTTCTCAATCTGTTAACGGTTCTGAGGTAGAAACTTACAGAATTATTTTTAGCATTCAGTTTAGTTTCTGTGATCATGATTCAAACGAAAAATCTGCCTTCATCCTTCCATGTTACATTCATTCTAAAGTTTCCATTAATTTAGACTGGTTACAGAAAGTAGGGAAAAGCACACAGTTCAGTAAATCTGATCTTGAGGGTTAGGTGTAAAACCAATAAATGGCTTCTGCCGTGGAACCTATTTTAATGCCAGTGTACATTACTGAAGAATGGAGAGCAGCTGTACAACAATACAAGTGTCTTCTCCGTGAATGCTGAATCATTTTTGTTGCTGAGTCTAGCTAAAAATCTAACAGCCATTTGTTTAGTAGACTACACATTGGGTCTTTGTTGATCAGCAACCAATTTACAGCCTATCCTATTTCATTAGAGCATTGTTGAAACTGCAACACTGGACCTTTAACAATGTACTCTGCTAACCTTGGTTTTCATACTAATCTATTTTACACCTTGAGACTAATCTTGATCTCACCCATTGATCAAAAAGCATTTCTCCAGATTGACGGGAAATTTTTTTCTGATTTTCAGCAGCATCCACAACAGATTGTGCAGCAACTAAATCCAGAATTATGTTCTACCTGACAGAAATTATAAATAGTAACTTTTTTAAAGAATTATAAGTGACATGCAGAAATGATCATATTGCCTTGAAATCGCAAACACAGTCCTCACCACTTATAGCGGGCATGTTGGTGTTAAAGTGATTTGCTTGCTATACGCGATGGATGGTAAAACCAAAAAGATAATTAACCAACATATGTAAAATACCAAAGTGCCAGCCAATGATTTGGAGGTGGGGCATATCTTATGGTAGGGCTCGCAGAAAACAAAGTCTATTTTACAGCAAACAGAGTCTACTTATTCGGCAGAGTCTATTTAAACAGCACATTACAGAAAACAGTCTATTTACGCGACAGAGTCTATTTAAAAAGAGTCCCTATGACCCCTACAGCAAATAGAACTCATGTCCGAAACTGCAGCAGAGACTCCCGAGTGCAGTAGGATTATTTCCCAGCAAAATGCAGTGTGGAAGATAGTTATACAATACAAATTCTGTGCGTAAAATCAATCCCAATCACTTACAGCAAGAAACTTCATTCTTTTATATAGATTGTACAACACTTCCATAGCTAAATTGTGATTCTGAGCAACCTGGAGAGCCCAGATTAGGTTTGATAGCCTATAGTGTTCTACATTCCATGGAGCTCTTTAACAAGGACAACAACTTGCATTTATATCACACCTTAAACGTAGACAAACTTCCCAAGGCACTTCACAGAAGTGTAAAAAGACATGCCAAGACAAAGGAAGAGATATTCAGAGGTGTGGCTAAAAGCTTGGGCATCGAGGTGGGTTTTATGGAGGGTCTTAAAAAAAGACTTGCATTTATGGCTTTTGGTCACCTGTCTCAATATCTTCTTTTGTGGCTTGGTGTCACATTTTATGGATTAATCGCTCCTGTGTAGTGCCTTGGGATGTTTTACTATGTTAAAGGTGCTATATAAATGCAAGCTGTTGTTGGATCATAAGAAAACTCAACATACTTATCCCCAAATCCTCTCTCTGCTATTTCAAAGGAGGTGTTAAACTGTTTATTTTAATAAAACAAGGGATTTGGTACAGTACATTGAGTGTTTGTTCAACAATGAAAGAAAAGAACAAAATTGCAGTTATATAACGGCTTTCAACATCATAAAAACAGATTATCTGGTCATAATCACATTGCTGTTTGTGGGAGCTTGCTGCGCATAACTTGGTTGCTGCGTTTCCTACATACAACACTAACTAAACTTCAAAAATACTCAATTGGCTGTAAAGTGCTTTGGGAAGTCTTGAGGTCGAGAAAGGCGCTATATAAATGCAAGTCTTTCATTTGTCTTTTCACAATCGCAGGACGTCCCAAAGTGCTTTACAGCCACTGGAGTACTTTTCTGACTTGAAGTCACTGTTGTAATATAGGAAAGGAGGAGAGGGAGACAGAAAGACAGGGAGGTTTAGCGAGGACATCACACAGCATTGGGCCTCGGCAACTGTAGGCACGACCACCAATGGTGGGTTGAAGGGAATGGGGATGCACAAGAAAGATTCACCCTAATCAGATATTTGTTTTTTAAATTTCAAATGGGCAATTCTGAAGCACATTGGTTATACAGAGAAAGAAAACAACAAAGGATAGCTGAAGAAGGTACAGTTCTCTGCCGGGAAGCCTATACCACAAGATCTTGCAAGCTAGACTTATCTCTTAGTCTGAAAAATGGGATAAGTTCTTGTTTTTAATTGCAATTTATAACCCATTAACTAAATAATGGGAACAAGTGATTTGGATTCCTGTGAATTCAATTGTGTCAACTTTAATGCAAAGTGGCAGCCATTCACAACACACCTTTATTAACAATACTTCAATGTTTCTCAGGCAGCTAATGAGCTTATTAATTAGCTGGTACAATTAATAGATTGTTAATTCAAATGTGGAGTGTACAATACTTTGGGAAAATGACTCAGTAGAAATTAAAAGGAACTGGTTTTAGAGACTAGGCTTGGACTTACCAGTAAATGAAGAAATGTGAGCAGACTTTTGGTGATGGTTCACAGCATCCTAATTTGCTAAGGAGACAGCAAAGGTGGGGATTTGTCACTGAAAGAATAAATTCTGTGTCAGCTACTCAGAAGATCAGGTAGGAAGTATAGAACATGTTGCAGGAGATTGATTCCTGGGATGAGAGGGCTGTCTTATGATGAGCGATTGTGCAGAATAGGCCTATACGCTATGGAGTTTAGAAGAATGAGAGTTGATCTCATTGAAACGTACAAGGTTCTGAAGGGACATTAATACGAAAGCAAAATACTGCGGATACTGGAATCTGAAATAAAAACAAAAACTTTTGGAAATCTCAGCGGGTCAGGCAGCAAATGTGGAGAGAAAAACAGAGTTAACGTTTCAGGTCGACGAGCCTTCATCAGAACTGGAGAGCATTTGAAAAGAGCACATTCTTAAGAAGCACTGAAAGGGGGAGGGGAAGAATGAACAAAAGGGAAGGTCTGTGATAGGGTGGAAGGCAGGAGAGATTAGAGAGACAAAAGGGATGATGGTCCAAATTGAAATGGTAATGACAGAAGTTAGAAAAAGGTTAATCGAGATAGGGTGTGAATGGCGGAATAATGACCAGCTGCCATTGGAGACAAAAAGAAAAAACTATAAGATCGAGGGGTTGGGAGGGAGGGGAGCCAAAGATAGGCAGAGATTATGGTCTCAAATTGTTAAACTTGGTGTTGAGTCCAGAAGGCTATAAAGTGTCTAAACGAAAGATGAGATGCTGTTCCTCAAGCTTGCGTTGAGCTTCATTGGAACAGTGGAGGAGTCCGAGGACAGAGAGGTCAGAGTGGGAGTGGAGTGGGGAATTAAAGTGACAGGCGACTCAGGGTCATACTTATTAACTGAACGGAGGTGTTCCACAAAGCAGTCATCTAATCAGCACTTGGTCTCCCCAATGTAGAGGAGACCACATCGTGAGCAGCGAATAGAGTATACTAAATTGAAAGAAGTACAAGTAAATCGCTGTTTCACCTGGAAGGAGTATTTGGGGCCCTGGACAATGGGAAGGGAGGAGGTAAAAGGGCAGGTGTTGCATCTCCTCCGCTTGCACGGGAAGGTTCCTTGGGAAGGGGAGGGGGTGCTGGGGGTTACTGTGGAATGGACCAGGGTGTCACAGAGGGAGCAATCCCTTCAGAATGCTGAGAGGGGAAAGGAGGGGAAGATATGATTGGTGGTGGGATCATGCTGGAGGTGGCGGAAATGGCGGAGGATGATCCGTTAAACGTGCAGGCCAGTCGTTATTCAGCCATTCACACCTGATCTAGACTAACCATTTTCTAACTTCTGGCATTACCATTTCAATTCGATCCATTACCCTTTTGTCTCTCAAATCTCTCCTGCCTTCCACCCTATCACAGACTTTCCCCTTTGTTCTTTCTTCCCCTCCCCTTTCAGTGCTTCTGAAGAATGTTTTCTTTTTGTACATTCATCAGTTCTGACGATGGGTCATCAGCCCGAAACA
This sequence comes from Pristiophorus japonicus, assembly GCF_044704955.1. Lineage (NCBI taxonomy): Eukaryota > Metazoa > Chordata > Chondrichthyes > Pristiophoridae > Pristiophorus > Pristiophorus japonicus. Next base: position 241,761,193 of record NC_091977.1, on the reverse strand, counting down.
GTAATCCACTGCCGGATCCTCTGAGATTTCCAAATTTTCTGTTTTTATTGAAGATTCTGAAGGGGTTTGACAGGGTAGATGCTGAGAGGTTGGTTCCCCTGGCTGGAGTGTCTAGAACTAGGGGGGCACACTCTCAGGATAAGGTGTAGGCCATTTAAGACAGAGATGAGGAGTGATTTCTTCACTCTGAGGGTTGTGAATCTTTGAAATTCTCTGCCCCAGAGGGCTGTGTTGATGGTGAGTCTCTGAATGGGCCGAAAATTCCGGCCTCACCGATCGGTCAAGATTTCTCTTGACAGATCCTCTGCATCCCTGCAGGAAGGACATTCGCACGGGAGAGATTGGGCTATTTGCCCAACTCATGCCCAGCGAATGTCCTTCAAACTTTTACGCCTGGTAAAAGCAGCTTACTTTTCCCACCGTACGAGTTTTAAAACATATAAAAATTAAATTTAAACACACATTTGTATATTAAAAACTCTGTCCATTAAGGTAAGTTTATTTTTAACACTATTAAAACACATTTTTTTAAAAATCAAAAAAATATTTAATTTCAATTAATTTTAAATATGAGGTGTTTTATTTATTTATTATGCTGTGTTTCAGTGTTTATGGGGTTTTTCTCATTGATAGTAATGGGAGTCCGTACAAACAGAGCTCCCATTTTTATAAATAAAAATACTGCATCGAGACCCACGTGACCCCAATTTGTACGTACGTGCTGAAAGGGATCTTCCCATGCGCTGCACGGCGAATCTAAGCCTCCGACTGGAATCTCTACGATCCTCAGGTACTTTCGTAGATTTTTTTCAGGTCAGAGCTGTTCATACCAAGGAAGCCTCCAACCACAATTTTCCCCCAATATCTTCAAAGCTGAGATAGATAGATTTTTGGAGTCTAGGGGAATCAAGGGATATGGAGATCGGGCGGGAAAGTGGAGGTGAAGTCGATGATCAGCCATGATCTTATTGAATGGCAGAGCAAGCTCGAGGGACCGTATGGTCTACTCCTGCTTCTATTTCTTATGTTCTTCTGTTCTAAGAGAGCAAAGTTAGGGCATAAATTTTACTGCAAATACACAGGATATATTTAGAAATAAGATAATGTTGTAGGTGTTGAAGATATATGGCAAATATCTTACACTGGAAGAGAGAAATGTTAATGTGTGTAGCAAGTAATGTAGTAGAAGCAAAATGTTAATTTGTTTTGAAGTACAATGATGGGATTTCTATGGCCCACGATAGCTCTGTGTCAACCATCACTGCTATTATTTTTAAAGGTAAAACGGACACATTAGCGGGTCAACATCAAATAAATGGTGAGCCATACACTGTTAGCAAAAATAGTCGATTTATTCATGAAAAGTAGTCTAGATTATTATGCAGAAATACTGACATGTATTATATTAATCATACATCCTCTGATTTTGCATATACAGGTTGAACCTCTCTTACCCAGCACCCTCGGGACCTGACCTGTGTCGAACAAGGGATTTTGCCGGACGAGGGGAGGTTGCATTAAATTGGATAGTACAGGTACTGAGCAAGGGGATATCAGAGCTGGCTGGCTTGGGGCTGGGAGTATGGCAGAAAGATCGTTTTGGGGGGTGGGGTGGGTGGATTGCGGGGTCGGGCCAGCGATTGCGGGAGTCAGCAGTGAGGAAGGACTTCAATTTGTTCAATTTGTTCATGTCGGAGTGGCCGGGAATGGTGCCGGACGAAGGGTGGTGCCGGATAAGGGAGTCCCAGATAAGGGAGTTCAAACTGTACTATAAAAATGTACTCACTCTTAAAGTCATAACAGTGCACGTAATGACAAAACAGTACTCAAAAGGATAAGTATGCTGACATACACATAATGTCCCATGTGCTTTTTTCACAAAGAAAGGAGAATCCAGTGACCCACTTAAAGCAGGTACCAGCACAGATGAAAACATTACAGGAGAAGCAACAAGTTATCACGAAGAGGAAAATAGGGTGAAGAAACAAGATATTGTGCGGAAGGGATGGTAACAGTGAGGGGCAAGACAGCAGAGGAAAGGATTTTGAGGAGATGGTTTTCTGTCAAGGCCAGGACCATGGGATTATCCTTGTGATCGATAGGGAGATCATCACTTTTCAAATCATAATTATGTCTATATATTTTTGATATCAATTTTTGAGATGTGGTTGTTCACTTTCAATTGTACTGACAGGCTGTTGAGTGGAAATATACATGGAGACAATATTCATGGTTTTCAACTTCACTCAAGAAGCAAGGCATTATTCATATGTAAATACATAATTCATATGCAAATGAATATGAATAGAAAGCAAATTGAAACTACTTGCTTTGTCCAAAAATAATCAATTTAATAAAAAAGCTTGGGATCAACACTTAGCATTCATGAAACTATCACTTCAATTTGATAAGCTTTGTTCAACTGTGACCAAAGTGGTTAATTTCCTGTTTCCCAGTTTCGAAGTGAGAGGTAAACCTCAGGCAGGGAACTCCCAGCTCTTCAGTTCTCTGAACACCTCTAAGTAGAGATAGAACCATAGAATCGTTACTGCACAGGAGCCCATTCGGCCCGTCGAGCCCTTGCCAGCTTTCTGCAAGAGCATTTCAGCTAGACCCACTCCCCTGCCCTTTCCCCTTAGCCCTGTAAACCTTTTTCCTTCAGGTATTTAACCGATTCCTTTTTGAAAGCCACAATTGAATCTCCACCACCCTCTCAAGCAATGCATTCCAGATCCTACCCACTCGTCGCGTAAAACGTTTTTCCTCATGTCACCTTTGGTTCTTTTGCCAACCACTTTAAATCTGGGCAGAGGTTATGGTTTGAAATTGTTAAACTCAAAGTTGAGTCCAGAAGGCTGTGAAGTGCCTAAACGAAGATGAGGTGTTGATCCTCGAGCTGGCATTCAGCTTTAATAGAACAGTGTAGGAAGCCGAGGACGGAGAGATCAGAGTGGAGTGGAGCAGAGAATTAAAGTGACAGGCGTCCCGGGTCACGCTTACGGACTGAATGGACATGTTCTGCAAAGCCATCACCCAATCCCCAAAGTAGAGGAGACTATGTTGTGCGCAGCGAATACAGTATACTAAACCACACCTTTTTTTTCCACTTTCCCATGGTAGCTGGTGATAATTCCAACATTCACATCCCATCTAGATTCATCTTTTGTTTCTTAACTTGTTCCATTTCCATCTCATTTTTGCCCATCATCCCTTTTGTCTCCGAATCACTTCTGCCTTCCACCGTATCACAGATCTTCCCTTTTGCTCTTTCCCCCCACCCACCCTTTCACTGCCCCTGCACTTCCTTAAGAAACTGTTACATCTCAAACTTTTCCAGTTCCGACAAAGGGTCACAGACCTGAAACTTCTATGTGCCCAAAATTCATGGCCGCCCATTATTCGGTGGCCACCGGGTGGGAGGTCCATTTTTGGCACCCGCTGCTGCCGGGTCCCGAAGGGAGCCACTTTGGTCGTCAGTGTGTGGGCAGCAGCGGGAGGGGCAGCGGACGTCAGTCGGCAGGCGGGAGTGGGCGGGAGCGGGACTTGGTGGCACGCGTCATCAGAATGTGTCAGGTGGAGGCCTCTCCACCCGGGATTTTTCGGAGGGCCTCCACTGTGCATGCGGAGGATTTAGCCATTTTTTTTATTGTAGTTCTGTGTAGCCTGTTGTAGTCCTTTTGTGGCTCTTGCATGCTAATCGAGAAAGTGCTCAGGGCTATAAAATAAAACCACTCAATTTCACCTGCGAGGGGAGAGGAGAGGAGAGAGGAGAGAGAGACAGGAGACAGAGAAGAGAAGAGAGCAGAGGATACAGAGGATACAGAGGAGAGGAGAGGAGAGAGAGAGGAGAGAGAGAGGAGAGGAGAGGAGAGAGAGAGAATAGAGAAAAGAGAGGAAAGAAAGAGGAGAGGAGAGAGAGAGGAGAGAGTTGGAGGCTAGAGATCAGAGATGGCACTGGAGAGGGGGCAGTCTGAGTTGCAGAGGGGGCAGTGTGACAAATTTATAACCAGACTGTACAGCAGCCATTCCTCTCATAATAGAGGATCAGTGGCCAGAAAGCATCAATGAAGACTGCCAGAAACAGGCCCTGAGCTCCATGGTTCAATTAGCAGGAGTTGGAGGAACTAGTGACAGAGGTGGAGCGCAGGTACAGCGAACTCACCCGGGATGGGCGTGGCAAGCCTCCACCAGCCCAATACCAACGCCTCTGGCCTTCACAGATGGTCAGTACAATGGGCAACGTGGAGCGGGACAGGGACCACTGCCACAAACGCTGGAACAATTTGATGGCGGCTGCTAAAGTGAGCACAAATTTATTCGGCCCCTCCTGTCCAAAGCCAAAAAGGTTGTGCACACGATGTGTGTGTGTGTGGGGGTGTGTGTGTGGGGAGGGGGCGGGGGTGGGGGGGTGATGAGAAAAGTGGGTAAAGGCTGCAACGTTTCTTTGTGCAGAGTAAACAAGCAGCAAGCCTGCGTGCGACCAGAGGGGGCCCACAAGATGTGGTGGAATTGACCAGGTTGGAGAAGCGTGCGTTGGTGTTGGTGGGACATTGCCGCATTCCAAGCACAAACGTTTCTGCAGATCCGGTGCTACCGCAGGGTAAGGCTACACTCATCTCTGGTGTCAGCAACGGTCATGGCATGAAACTACTTGCAATGTTAAGGCACTCGCAGTTGAACGCAGACTTTGTCGCCCATTATTGGTGTGGACATGTACAGATGGAACTCCTTGCTGGCATAATGTGAAATGGAACGGCTCACAACTCACTTTCACCACCCCCATCCGCCCCCCCCGCCCTCCCACCGCCCCCTCCAACTACAGGCTGAAATTTTGTCTTCTACTTGCAGGATCTGCAGAGACCATCAACCTCTGGCCTTCACAGATGCCGTCACACCCAAGCATCTCCCACCCCGATGTTCTCCACACCCAAGGACGCTGGGTCCTTCCTGCACCCGTAGCCCACATCACCCATGTCCACCACTCCTACCTCCGCCACCCAGGGCCAGGAAGAAGAAAAGAGAGAGGAGAGAGAAGGGTCCATATGTGTGCCCCATCACCATGAGGATCCGGAAGCGCCTGACATCAGGCCCCTGCCAAGTCAGTCAAGAGTCCGCAGAACCTCAGCGTCAGGCTCAGGTTTCCTGGGGTTTCCAACAGACTCCACTCAAGCAAGCTCAAGCAAGCGCAGAGTCCGTGGCGCAAAGGGAAGCAAAGCCCCAGCACCCAGCAGCACCGAGCAACCACCTGCGGATGCAGGACGGCTCACTCTATTGAGTCAGATGGTCCAACTCTCAACCACCAGCGTGGAGGTAGGTCGCGAGATGCAGCAGACCATGGCTGGGATAGCTGGCAGCATTGGCACAATCACTCAGCAGCACGATCAAAGGATGGGGCGCCTCCTCACAGTGTTGGAGCGCACACCAGAAGGCGTCGAGGCCATGAGGCAGGAGATGGCTTCTGCATGCATGGTGCAAGCCCCCGACTCCACATCCTCAAGGCACAGAGATGTGGAGATCCCGGTGCCTTCGGTCCCATGCCCTACGTTGTCACTGAGACGCACACATCTGCAGACAGCACGCTGCCCTCCTGCACAACCTCCTGAACCAGAGGCAGTGAGGGGCAGGGGAAGGCCACTCTGTCATGTAGGCGTGGGGAGGAAGAGGAAAGCGGGCATGGCTGCAAGGGGGGGAAGAGAGGTGGTGGGTGCCGGGTAGAGGGATGGGTGTTATCTAAATGTAAGAACATGTGATAATATTGTGTAACATTTGTCATTGTGCACTTGTAAATACACTCACATTGTTGACCCTCTGTTTGTGCATGTGTCATTTTAACGTCATGTGTGGTGCATTGCACCAACCACACATCTCTCCCTCAGGTCATCTGCTTCATCAGGAATATCTTCCCATCCACATCTAACTGCAGTGTATAATGGGTCCTGTCATCAGGCCATCGCAAGACGACAATGAATGCAGGAAGGCTGCTATTCAATTACTCTAGTTTACCAAGTTGCAGGACAGACCTTAAGGCTTGGACTTCAACCCTCTTTTTGCATGGCCAAGGATGGAGGAGTGCCACCCCTGAGATGACATGGTCATTGTCATGTATGTAGACCATGTATACAAACTGTATAGTCAAATAAGGTGTGTCACTAGAGGGCACTGCAGTGGGAGACCTGAGGGTCACCTGCATAGGTGTGCAGGGCCCAGTATAAAAGGCTGTCCACCATGCTTGTGCCTCACTTTGGAGTTACAATAAATGGAACTGTCACAACAGCTCAAGTACAATACTAGACCTCATGGAGTCATTCATAAGAGTATTAAAGACATAACAACTGGCGATGAGATTACGAACTTTCACACACAAATGACTAACTTTGGTGCATTAGAAAAGTTCTCAGAGGGTGAAGGTTGGGAAGCCTTTACGGAGCGGCTCGACCAATATTTTGTCGCAAACGACCTAGTAGCCGATGATCCGGCCACGCTGGCAGATAAGAGCAGAGCTATCCTGTTAACCAGTTTTGGGCCCGCGGTCTACGGCCTTGTCAGGGACTTGCTTGCACCAGAGAAAACAACGACCAAGTCATACGAGGAGCTGAAAGTGATAATTCGGGACCAACTCAAACCGAAGGAGAGCATCCTCCCGACCAGGCATCGATTTTATATACATCGTCGCCCCGAGGGCCAGGAAATCGCGAAGTACGCTGTCGACCTCAGGGGGCTGGCAGGACCGTGTGAATTTGGTGCATTCCTCGCCAATGCGTTGCAGAACATCTTCGTAATTGGCATCGGTCATGAGGTCCTTCTTCACTGGCTATTGTCTGCCGAAACCACCGTCACTCTGCAGAAGGCTATCAGCCAGGCGATCATGACCTCAAGTTGCAGCTCCAAGCAGATGATGACTCACTCTCAGGACTCAAACCCGGCAAGAAATTTAAATAGAATGGCGCCTTTCACAGGCAGAACTGTTGAACGTGAATCTGCCCAGAGCAGAGCGTACAGGCCCCCCGAGTCCTTTACCTCAGAGTCCGCCGAGGGATGCAAACCTAAGTCGAGTAGCACCATGCTGACATTGCGGAGGTAATCAAAGGGCTCTTCAGTGTCGGTTAAGAGACTATATGTGCAAAGGTTGCAGCACAAAGGGCTACCTCCAGCGAATGTGCAAAAGAGCTGTGACTCACCACATGGAAGAGGAGTCAGCAGATGGCTGTGAATCTAGCGTGGATTACGAGGAGATGGCTAGAGAGGCAGCTCAGTCCCAGGACAAAGTGTATGGAATATATACCTGCACTCCAGTGACAATGGAAGTCAAGATAAATGCCGTTCGAGTCTTCATGGAAGTGGACACGGGGGCGAGTCAGTCAGTAATGAGCCAGGAAGCCTTTGAGAGATTATGGAACGATCAAGCTGAACGACCCAAGCTGGTCCAAGTTCAGGCAAAGCTGCGCACTACACCAAGGAACTGATATCAGTTGGTAGTGTGGATGCAAGCGTATCCCATGATGGCGCAGTGCACAATTTACCATTGTGGATTGTTTCAGGTGATGTACCAACGCTACTTGGAAGAAGATGGATGGGGAAGATTTATTGGAACTGGGAAGACTTCATCCCTCCAGCGATCGACGTCCCCCGTGCTCAGAGGCAGAACAAGCCCCCATCTTCGGTTGGACCAGGCACCAGAGAGCAGATCCACGCAGCCCCCGAGGCACAGCCTGCTCATCACGACTGCGTGGCGATAATCTGGTCGAGACAACCCGAACGCACCTTCCCGGTTTCAGTGGCAGGACTCCTGGGGAGGAAGAATGGATCCGAGGGCGCCTTCCCAGCTTCAGAGGCAGCATCCCTGGGAAAGAAGATCGCGGCAGTCGACATCACGGACAGGGAAAAGATGGCATCCAAACCACGAGGTGCAGCACTATTGAAGCAACAACACGTGGTTCTACGCAAGGAAGACGATTGGGGTAAAAGTAGTAAGGCCATTTTTAAGGAGGCCAGCAACCCGCCATTTTTGAATGAACTGCTTGAAATTGGTAACCAATGTAAAAGTCCAGCTGTAACGAGCAAAATGTTGTTGAGCGATGTCGGGTGCAAATTACAATCAGCCAATGTAGCGGGCGAACATCTAACGGTCGTATACAGGTCCAGCGGGCTACCCAATGATGTAGCCTGCGTCCCCGGGACCAGAACGATATATCATAAAGTGTCCCCACAGCTGACAGAAGTAGTCAAGCCACAGAGTAAACGATCCCCAGAGAGCAGAGGCACCGGTAGCGATATCCTGCCTCAGATCAGTTTAACATTGCAGGCACCCCGTGGCATGAACCGCCACGGGCCAGAAACAGTAAACTGCGCCTATGCTCGCAGTCGGCTACTGTCGTCCAACACCCGGCTGGAAAAGGCACAGCCCACAAGGGTCACCCGCAACGGCTCCTCCGAACGGGACCCGGACCAGCCAGGATCCCAAACGAGAGAGTGTTCACAACGGTGCCCTCAAGGAAAGCGAGTCAGCAGTCCCCTGCGAACTGCTAGACAAGACGATGCAGCCCCACCATCACTTAGACGAAATGCACATTCGCTCAGACCGCTTCCCAGGGAGCAGCAGCGATAATGTGCAAACGAAAAGGACAGGGCGGTCACAGACACATCAGCTGTCTTTGGGCCTACCCGACGCTAGGAGTAACGGCAAGAGCCTGGAGCTCCGGCAACTCGAGCAAAATGAGCTCACCTCGCCCACAGACCCACTAGCATGGGACGCTGTGCCACCACCAGACGATCCGGATCTCATCCGGCCGTGCTGGAATTAGACTGTCCTTGTGTACCTGTACTGATATACCTGTACCGATCATGTAAATGTACCAGACAAACAGAAACGCAACTGTAATCTACCTAACAAATGTACCAAGATGTAAATGTAAAACCCATGTGATGAACTTGAATGCAACTTGCATGTAACGGGCCATTAGCATGATCTCTGTGTGTGGGGGAGAATGGAGTAGTCATGGACTCACAACCAGAAACCACTGGGACCTCCACTGGTAACAAATCTCACTACCAACCCACCCAAGCTAGAAGTGACCCTCCAATGGTCAACCAGGAAGAGCAAAGCCCAGGTCACCGTCAATGTACGAGTCAATTTGCATTAAAGACTTGGGGGGGGAAGTGATGTCATGTATGTAGACCATGTATACTCACTGTATAGTCTCATAAGGTGTGCCACCAGAGAGCATTGCAGTGGGAGACCTGAGGGTTACCTGCATAGGTGTGCAGGGCCCAGTATGAAAGGCTGCCCACCATGCTTGTGCCTCACTCTGGAGTTACAATAAATGGGACTAAGGTCACAACAGCTCAAGTACAATACTAGACCTCGTGGAGTCATTCATAAGAGTATTAAAGACATAACAGTCATCAGTTACATTGCAGTACATTGAACGAAACAATTAATGAATCAGCTTGGATGTACAACATGTGAGATGCTGGTCAGTCACTCATAATGATTTTCCCTTTGCCATTGGCCTTCTCAATGAAGGACTTTCAACAAGATGCAACAAAAAAGCCTCCATTAGCTTACACACATTTCAGTCGGTTTTATCACATCCAGTTTAAACATCAGCATCAGCAAGAAAGTAATATAATATTGATCTAACTTCTTTCCAGCAGTCCTACTGATATGGTGCAGAATCCGACTGGCTGTCATGATGTGATTCCCTCCCAGCTAATGTACCAGAGCTGCCCCCAAAGCACTCCATCGCTCCCTCCCTTCCAGCTAATGTACCAGAGCTGCCCCAAAGCACTCCACCTCTCCCTCCCTCCCTCCCAGCCGATGTGCAATTGCCGCCCGCTCATACTGCTGCCTCCGTCCCTCCCCCCCGATTGTTGCCCGCTCACACTGCTCCTGCCCTTCCTCCTTCCCACCTTCCCGAATGATGCCGAAATAGAGCTGCCTCCTGCCCGATTCAAGCCGCTAATAGTGCTGTCTCCCGCCCGATCTGCGATTGCTGGCCCACTGCCACCCAGCTCAGACCTGCTTTTCCAAAGCGGTCCTTCTAGTGGGCGGCAGGTCAGTGGGAGTGCAGCAAAAGTAAACAAAATGGCGATTATCTGAGTTCTGGCATGGGCGGGCAGGTCACTGCGATATGGGCTGAACCCTTCACCACTAATCTTTCGCCAGGCGGATCCTGACGGGAGCTGGATGGTTCCAGAGGAATCGCCCAGAAAATGGCCATTTCCAGCAGAGCTTCGGCGGCAGCGGACGATGGGCTGTTGAAAATTGGCCCCATATCTCTCTGCACAGACGCTGCTTGTCTTGCTGAGATTTCCAGCAAATTTCAGATTCCAACATCCGCAATATTTTGCTTTTGTGTCACCTTAAATCTGTGTCCTCTCGTTCTCAACCGGCCCACCAATGGGAACAGTTTCTCTCTATCTACTCTGTCTAGACCCCTCATGATTTTGAACACCTCTATCAAATTTCCTCTTAACTTTCTCTGCTCTAAGGAGATCAACCCCAGCTTCTCCAGTTTATCCAAGTAACTGAAGTCCCTCATCCCTGGAACCATTCTTGTAAATTTTTTCAGCATACTCTCTAAGGCCTTCACATCCTTCCTAAACTGTGGTGCCCAGAATTGGACACAATACTTCAGTTGTGTCCAAACCAGTGTTTTATAAAGGTTCATCATAACTTGCTTTTGTACTCTGTTTATGAAGCCCAGGATCCCATATGCTTTTTTTTAACTGCTTTCTCAACATGCCTTGCCATTTGTGCACAAAAGCTTGGTCAGTGAGGTAGGTTTTAAGGGGCATTTTAAAGAAGGAATATGTAAGCAGCACATAGTCATATGAGGATTCTCTGCATAAGAAGAGCGTGTTTCACAAAGAAGCAACAGGCCATCTCTTTAGCCTGCTCTCCTTGACTATGTAGTTGACCACTGTCCTCAACTTCGAAAGCAGAGGGTCATTGCAGACAGCCACAGGGGGATCTCTGCAAGATCAGCCAGTGATCAGTATGGGCATGGATTTTCGTTTACAGCAGAGCATCCCAATTCGTATGCTTTGGTATTGCAACAAGACAGCAGAGAGTGAAAGGGTCAAAAAGTTTGGGTTCAAGAATCAGTCGATCGCTTCCTCATTGCATTAAGGGTGCACTTATGTAGTTCAGGTCAGATATTAAGACCTGCTACCGTAATGACAGAGGATGGTACTACCTATGACTGGTGGCAGTTAAGTAACCTGGTCAACTCTGTGGTGTTGTGCAGTCACACTGCATGGCATGGCATATGGACCAAGAGTACTCCTCCATCCTACTCATCATCTGCAGCGGACTGTTTCACAAGGCCACCAATGCCCACACCAAGGCTTCATATTGGTAAGGCATCCTTCTTCTAATAGTAGGGCCCATAAGGCCTGTGGCACTCAACACCAAAGAGAGACCCCTTCTTCTGCCTCGCTTCCTCAAGTAGAATTTCTAGGGAGTCCAATGGACGGCTGTGTGATCCACTCTTTTTCAGACACTTTTCTGCAAGGGAGCTTGCTACTTTGCAATTTTAAAATGTCTGGGTGCCTGTTCCTTTAAGGCAGCTACAGGACTTTAAATCCTGCAGCAGCAGCACAGTAATTCCCAGTCCAGAATGGGCGAGCTCCCAATCGGAGATGTTCTCCACACCTGTATCTGACCAAAAATTATATTCAGAAGATCTAGCCTGGGATTAGGCTGGATAGCTCTTTGTCAGCCGACGAAGACACAATGAGCCGAAATGGCCTAATTCCATACTGTAAATTTCTATGATTCTATGATCTAGGCTGTTGTTCTCCTGATTTTTGCATTGCACCACAGTGAATCTTCACTAATCACATCATCCTGTCAACTACAACCTCTTTATTAAATATATCTTTCCTGGAAAAAAAAATCACCAAGCCAAACCTGTAATCTGTGATACAAGAAGTAATGACAGAGTTGTCTGTTCCACGGAAAGACATAACAAATGCTAAACAATCAGGTTGTAAGCCAGCACCAGCAGAGGATTGAAGGCATAATACTACCAATACTGATAGTGCACAGTTCTCTGAAATTTTGAATACCGTGTTAGAGATTAAAGGGAATAAGGGGAGAAAAAGTGGTGGTCCAGGCAGCTGCTTTAGTGCTGAGGCCGTACAGCCCCCTCTTGCATTGGGAAAAGCAATTTGTCGCATAAACTTGGCTTGTATTCCCTTCATTATAGAAGATTGAGGGTTGATCTAATCGAGGAGTTTAAAATGTTGAATGGATCCGATAAGGTAGTGTAATCTATGCACCTATGAGTATGGTCACAGGTTTGTAGAGCTGTTGAGTTCGGAGTGGTTTAGCCAGTCACGAGATGTTCACAAGACTCAATAAAACCCCAGCCAGTTGAGTTCTGGGGATCCACTATGGGGCAGGTGGTTGTGAGCCTGGTGGATGAACTGGTAATGTGTAGTGCGATTGTTAAACCTTTTGTTAATAAACCAACTAGTTCTTAATAGCAATGTGTTGCTATGAATTCTTAAGCAAAGAACCCATGAAGCAAATACATTACAAAATGGCAACAAGGATGGGATGTAAGGGTTCCAAGGAAACTCAAGAGGACAGAGGAATATAGAGGTCCGGAATCCTGGGCTACACGCCCGGAAAACAGAAATTCCCCAAGATGGTCTCCAGTGTCAAATATGAACAGAGAAAATGGGCATAGCCAGTAAACCGCAAAGAAATGGAGGTCGGAGAAAGGAGAAAGTTAAAAGCTTACAACAAGATACTCAGGCTCAGCAGTAGAATTTGTAAAATTGTAATCATAAGTAATCTTTTGAAATATTGTATAAATACCTAGCTTCTAAAAAAAAGTAGAAGCAGTGTAATATATGCATCTGTGAGTATGCTCACAGATTTGTAGAGCTGTTGAGTTGGGAGTAGCTTAGCCAGTCACGTGATGTTCACAAGACTCAATAAAACCCCAGTCAGTTGGGTTTGGGGGATTCACAATGAGGCAGGTGGTTTTGATTGTTTAAACTTTTGCTAATAAACCAACTGGTTCTTAATAGCAATGTGTTGCTATGAATTATAAGCATCGGCTCCCCAAGGATTGTTGGACATTATCTGGACATTGCGTTTTAATATTTCTCACTGCAGAAAAGAGCTGGCAGCCCCTGTTGTGGGAGGTGCCCAGGTATTTTTCCATGTTGTACACGAAAATTCCACATCTGATGAACGGGAGTCGTCTGGGACACGTTACAATGGCCAGGAGGGTAATGGGCAAAGGTGGAGGGTCCATTATTAAGCAATGTGAACTCGTCATAGATAGATCAGATATGAACTGGTCAGTGATCAAACCATTAGCTGGATGAGATAACCCCGAGAGGCGGGAAACTAGAACAATAGAAAGCCATTAAGCCCCAGACAGGTTGGAAGCGAAACCCCATCAACCAGCCATCACTGGAATACACATGGGCCACTCAGATAGAAGCCTCAAAACAAGGAAAACTTTATTGGGCCAGAAAAGGCAAACAGACTTGGGGTATAAAAGGTCACCGCATGGCCATAGCTCTCTCTTTTGCTCTCGCTTGCTTCAGCTCTACAAGAACTGACCACTCCGTCTGGGATGGAGAGAAGAAACCATAGATAGTACGGAACCAGAAGAGACACGTTTTCACCAGGGGAAGCAGCGAGTAAGCCAACGAATCGGTGAGCATCATCCCTGTCCACACATCTTTAAGATCACAGCCACAGTGTGAGGAGGTTTCTGGTGTTCTCCCAATCAAATCTTAGTAAGGGTTTTAGTGGGGAGGTTTTGCTGCAAGGACCATAGGGGTACGTCCAGTCAGTTGGTACAGAATCGGCGGTACATGGTGGATCTGAGCAGAGGGTTTAGACGTTGGGTACTTCACGATAGGGGTGGTTTAGATATGCCAGGGTAGTGGATTATACTACATTGGTATTGTGTTTACTTGTAGTTTTGCTGTGTTGAGGTAGCTTTAATAAAGTATTGACGGTTGAGACCGAGGTATTTGTCCGTGACTCATTCATCTGTTCAGTACAGTAATCACTCCCAGGTCTAGAACTATTGCAACGTGGGGGTGCATCGAAAACACCTAAGGGAAACCACTTACAGAATTATTAAGCAAAGAACCCATGAAGCAAATGCATTACAGGTAGATACAGAGAATGAGGAAGCATAATCTTAAAATTGAGAGCGAGGCCATTTAGGAGGGAAATCAGGAAACATTTTTTCCACATGAAATAGTGTGTATAAATCTGGAACTCTCTGCCCCAAAACGCTGCTGAGAATGAGGGTCAATTGAAACTTTCAAAACTGAGATTGCTGGATATCCATTAGGTAACAGTATTAAGGAATATGGAGCAAAGGCAGGTACATGGAGTTGAGCTACAGATCAGCCATGATCTGAATGAATGGAGGAAACAGCTCAAGAGGCTGAGTGGCCTCCTCCTGCTCCTGCTTCTAAGTTCTGAAGGTAGTGATAACACATTACACCTGCTGCGAAAATCATCCCAGTTCTTCTTCTTCTTCTTAGGCAGTCCCTCGGAGTCAAGGATGATTTGCTTCCACACTATTATGAGTTCTCAGGTGACTGATGAATCCAATGTGGGACCTACAGTCTCACAGATGAGGCAGATGGTGATTGAGGGGATGGGTGGGTGGGGTGTTTGGGGCGTCGAACCTTCCTTCTGCTGTTTGGGCTTGACTTCCGCTTGCTCCCGGCGAAGAGACTCAAAGTGTTCAGTGCCTTCCCGGATGCTTCTCCTCCATTTTGAGCGGTTTTGGGTCAGGGATTCCCAGGTGTCGGTGGAGATGTTGCACTTTTTCCAAGGAGGTTTTGAGGGTGTCCTTGAAGCGTTTCCTCTACCCACCTAACCCCAGTTACTAAGCCACTAAGAGATTCATAGCCAGCATTGCAAAAGCTCTTTCCGGAAGTGGTTCTTTAAAAAAAAGTTCAGACTTCCTCGGTTTGACACTGGCGACTATCAATCACCTCATTGCTTTGGGATAGCTTTTTTATGTCTCTGCTGGCCCTCTCAATCTTGGCCCAGAAATTCTGGCCTCCCCGAATCCATATGGAGTGTGTACGGACCCGGGAAGGCATCGCAAATGCCGGTTTTCAGCGCACAATGCGCATGCGCTGAAAACCGGCTTTTCCGATCTGTCAAGCTCCTAACAGATCATCCACATATCGGGGGCAAGGACATTTGCATGGGCAAGATTGCGATATTTACCCATATCTTGCCCAGCAAATGTTCTCAAAACTGTTGCTCCTGATAAAAGCAGATGCATAGCCTACTTTTACAGGAGTAAGAGTTTTCAAACACACTTAAAACATAAAAAATAAAATTTAAAAAACACATTTTATTTTTAAAAACACTGCCCACTATGCTAAATTTATTTTGAACCATAATTAAAAAAAACTTTTAAAAAACTTGGAATATTTTCTCCAAGATATTTATTAACATTAATTTCAATTAATTTTAATTATGTGAGGTGTGTTTTTTATTTTTTAATTGGTGTTATTGTGATTGTTTTTAGCAATTAATAGCAATGAGAACTCGAAGATACAGAGTTCCCATTGTTATAAATTGAGAACACTGTACCTGATTGGTTGAACAGTCACATGTGACTGCATCTTCTGTGTGGGAACCTGGAGGACGGGAACGCGCTTCGCAGCACAGGAAGAGAGGGCCTCCCCACCGGAATTCCACGCTCCTCCGGGATCACCAGGTACTTTCGGAAAAATTCTCCAATCGGAGGCGTTCGTCCAAAAGAAGCGGAATTTCAAGGCCAATAGCTACCCTTCTCTGACTCTCCCTTTCCCTCTCCCTCTCGCTGATCAGTATATGAAATAGTAAACAGTAAAGCTTGAGGCTTTAGCCTTGAATATAGTATAATGATGTTCTACTGAACCTCATACAATGTTGACTGATGAGCAAATGGTCTGCAGGATAGCAAGTGGTGTATTCTGCATGGATAGTAAATTATCTTCTAGACCAGACATTGTATTTCATAACTAACTTGGTACTGGCTACAAACATGAACAGTGGGGAAAGATTCATGTCGAGTACAAAAGCTAAAAATTTGATGCAAGTCTGACAGAGTCTCCCATTACTGTATTACATTATGTAACAATAAATTAAATCTAAGGTCCCGATTTTAGCTCCCAACGCCTGGCGGAAACCAGGCAGATAAAGTGAAGTGGGAGACTTACCCTTTCATTTCCTGCCCCGATCTGACCAACTACAATTTTAAAATGCAGGCAGCAAGGACACACACCCCAAGCCGGCGGGGTTCTCTTCAAATATGCAGATCTGGCTTCGATGACATAATCGGAGCCCGATTCCCCCCATGACCACAGCTCCTGACCCAGCTCCACACCCTCACCTCACCTCTTACCTGACTGACGGTTCCTGTGGATCCTCTGGGGTGGGTTCGGATGGGAGTCGGGGCCTGAATATTAAAATGGAGCCTGGAGATCAAATCTCTACAGAACTCAACATGCGAGCTTGTTGGTCGCTTAGGCCCCTCGCAGAGACCAATCCCACCCCGCGATAAAATTGAGTGAATCACAACACAGTAAGATGTGTAGGGGTTTGTCCAGCATCTAAAACTTCAGAGCAAACCTCAAACAGTGTGCACGGTAGTGTAATGGTTATGTTACTGGACTAATAATTCAGAGGCCTGGACTAATAATCTACACAAATTCCAGTTCCACCATGGCAGTTTGAGAATTTAAATTCAGTTATAAAAAGCTTGTATCAGTAAAAGTGGCCATGAAGCTAGCTGATTGTTGTAAAATCCCAACTGGTTCTCTCATAACATTTAGGGAAGGAAACCTGCTGTCCTTACCCTGATGTACAGTAAGAGATAGGTAACTTCTCTTTATTGCTGTTTTTATTCGATTGTTACTGTTGTATTACAAGAATTCTAGATCTGTTTTTATTCTTTATCAACAGCTTCACATTGTATTTATTAAAGGATTTAGATTCTGAAGCTCTGATCTTTAGCCATATTTCTTGGTGTAGTGTTAAGGCTAGCTGGAGAATCAGAGTTATCGTTCGCCATACACTACACTCTGACAGAACCCAATACAACACTCACTGCCAATGATAAAAGTCATGAAAAATAGAATAAAACTACTGTACGCTCTCAAATTCCAGATACTGTTATATTATATAGATTAACACAGGTGTAATGTGAAGGATAAATGCATCTTGAGCTTCAGAGAATGTTGATAAATCTCTTGGGTTTTGCTCTCGCAATTGGACATCATTTGAAACTCTGCGTTACTGCCTTTTAGCATTCTCTAGTTTATGAACGATCCTTTCTCTGACCTGATATTGACATTTCATTATTCATCATATCGAATACTATTGTTATTGTATTTCACCTATGCTGATAATGACGATCTAATGGATAGGCCATCACTATGTATCATTGGCATTCAGTTGTAAAGAATTTTTATAAAGTATTCACCAATGCAACTTCCCAGTGTTTGTGTTACAATCACTCCAGCTTGCCTCATGTTTTATGTCAAGTCCCGATTCAATGAGTCAATAAAAACACCCATTCCAGCCTCTCTCTGCTGGCAATTCATATATTCGAGGGGTTGGCTATTATTAGTTGCGGCTCAAAAATATTCAGGACCAGAGAAGGTGGATTAAATGCTTGGGTCTCTTAAAATCAATCGACATTACAAACTTGATTAAATCCTGCACAATAACCAGTATTCTATCCTTGTATAAATAGACACGATGGCGTAAAGGTTAAACAGAACAAATTAACTATATTCTGCCAACTTAGAAAAAGAACAATAACTGAAAACATTTCAAAATTGCTGAACACATATAACATAAATAACCACTTTGAATTAGTGGGATGTATCAATACTTCCTAACTTGCAGGAAGATCCATGCCAATCTGGTATGGGTCTGCCTCTTTTCATTTTAGATTGATACGAACATGCGAGATTGACGGTCAGGAAAGGGCCAACAGGTCCCACCAAGCTTGCAACACACCATGATGGTTGGAGCATCATAGCGATATGCTTCTTCCCTTCCCTACCCCTTCCCCTCTCCTCCCACCACCACTAGCACCCCCTACCCCCATACACACACTCCCTCAGCCTTGTAATTTCCTGGCAGAGGCAAAAACCCAGGGCATATAAGGAAGAAAATACAATGGAAAATTCCTCTCCGACCCCCTCGGGCAATCAAAACCAGTCATGGAGATTACATGGACCAAGTGTTCTCTATAAAGCCACTTACTTTCTGTAATCGAGCTCCCACAAGTGAACTACTGCTCCACCAAGTGGACTACAGATGTACTGCAATGGCAGGACAGACCCACCAGGGGTGGCGACACAGTGGTATACAGTCGGGAGGGAGTGGCCTTGGGTGTTCTCAACATTGACTCCGGCACAATGAAATCTCATGGCTTCAGCTCAAGCATAGGCAAGGAAGCTTCCTGCTGATTACCATCAAATGCCCTCCCTCAGCTGATGAATTAGTGCTCCTCCATGTTGAACACTACTTGGAAGAAGCACTGAGAATAGCAAGGGCACAGAATGTACTCTGGATGGGGGACTTCAATGTCCATTATCAAGAGTGGCTCGGTAGCACCACTACTGACCAAGCTGGCTGAGTCCTGAAGGACATAGCTGTCAGACTGGGCCTGCGGTAGGTGGTGAGAGAACCAACACGAGGGAAAAGCCTTCTTGATCATGTCCTCACCAATCTACCTGTTGCAGATGCATCTGTCCATGACAGCATTGGTAGCAGTGATGAGCGCACACTCATTATGGAGTTGAAATCCTGCCTTCAAACGGAGGACACCCTCCATCGTGTTGTGTGAGCAACCCTGGTTCAATGAAGAGTGTAGAAGAGCATGCCAGGACCTGCACCAGGCATACCTGAAAATTAGGTACCAATCGGGGGAAGCTGCAACACAGGACTACATACATGCTAAAAAGCAGTAGCAGCATGCTATAGACAAGGCTAAACGATCCCACAACCAACGGATCAGACAAAGCTCTGTAGTCCTGCCACATCTAGTCATGAATAGTGGTGGACCATTAAACAATTAACAGGGGGTGGAGGCTCCATGAATATTCCCATCCTCAATGATGGCAGAGCCCAGTACGTGAGTGCAAAAGAAATGGCTGAAGTGTTTACAAACATCTTCAGCCAGAGGTACTGAGTAGATGATTGATATCAGCCACCTCCTGAGGTCACCACCATCATAGAAGCCAGTCTTCAGCCAATTTGATTCACCCCACGTGCTATCAAGAAATGGCTGAGCGCATTGGATACAACAAAGGTAATGGGTCCCAATAACATCCCAGCTGTTGTGCTGAAGACTTGTGCTTCAAAACTAACAATGCCTCCAGCACAGCTACAAAACTGGCATCTACCCGACAATGTGGAAAGCTGCCCAGGTATGTCCTGTCCACAAAAAGCAGGACAAATCCAATGCGGCCAATTACCGCCCCATCAGTCTACTCTCAATCATCAGCAAAGTGATGAAAGGTGTCGTCAACAGTGCTATCAAGCGGCAGTTACTCACCAATAACCTGCTCAGTTTGGGTTCCGCCAGGACCACTCAGCTCCAGACCTCATTACAACCTTGGTCCAAACATGGACAAAGAGCTGAATTCCAAAGGTGAGGTGAGAGTGACTGTCCTTGACATTAAGCCAGCATTTGACCGAGTGTGGCATCAAGGAGCCCGAGTAAAACTGAAGTCAATGGGAATCAGGGAAAAACTCTCCACCGGCTGGTGTCATACCTAGCACAAAAGAAAATGTTTGTGGTGGGTTGGAGGTCAATCTTCACAGCCCCAGGAATCGCTGTAGGAGTTCCTCAGGGCAGTGTCCTAGGCCCAACCATCTTCAGCTGCTTCATCAATGACCTTCCTTCCCTCATAAGGTCAGAAGTGGAGATGTTCGCTGATGACTGCACAGGGTTCAGTTCCATTCATAACTCCTCAGATAATGAAGCAGTCCATGCCCACATGCAGCAAGACCTGGACGACATTCAGGCTGAGGCTGATAAGTGGCAAGTAACATTTGCGCCACACAAGTGCCAGGCAATGATTATCTCCAACAAACGAGCGTCTCACCACCTCCCCTTAACATTCAAAGGCATTACCATCACCGAATCCCCTACCATCAACATCCTGGAGGTCACCATTGACCAGAAATTTAACTGGACCAGCCACATAAATATTGTGGCAACAAGAGCAGGTCAGAGGCTGGGTATTCTGCGGCGAGTGTTCACCTCCTACTCCCCAAAGCCATTTTGCCATCTACAAAGCACAAGTCATGAGTTTGATGGAATACTCTCCACTTGCCTGGATGAGTGCAGCTCCAGCAACACTGAAGAAGCTCGACACCATCCAGGACAAAGCACCCCGCTTGATTAAACATGCACTCTCTTTACCACCGGCGCACCGTGGCTGCAATGTGTACCATCTATAAGATGCACTGCAGCAACTCGCCACAGCTTCTTCGACTGCACCTCCCAAACCCATGACCTCTACCACCTAGATGGATAAGGGCAGCAGGCGCATGGGAACACTACCACCTCCAAGTTCCCCTCCAAGTCACACACCATCTTGATTTGATTGCATATCGCCGTTCCTTCATCGTCGCTGGGTCAAAATCCTTGAACTCCCTAACAGCACTGTGGGAGTACCATCACCACACGGACTGCAGCAGTTCAAGGTGGGTCACCACCATCTTCTCAAGGGCAATTAGGGATGGGCAATATTTGCTGGCCTTGCCAACGACGCCCACATGCCATGAACGAATAAAAATAAAAAAAACTACTGATGTAAATAATAAAAGGGTCATGTGCCAAAGTCACATGATGACAGGTTTTCTGTGTTAAGAGCCATCTTGTGTGTAGTATGCTTCTTAGTGATCTCGTAAGAACACCTAATTTCTCAATACTGTGGCAACTCCTGTCAACCATGATTTGAATATTTATTTTCATACTCAACTCTATTTTTCTAAAGCGTACACAGGACCAGTTAACTTGAATTATATACATCCGAAGCAGTGTGCTGATAAAATGACCTTTGAGGTGTGAAATGAAATCTAAAGCGAACATCAATTTTTGAAAAAAGATTACTTTGCTCCCTAATGGATACCACTTGGATGGATTCTCCGTGATTTAAAAAAATATATATAGCAATCTACCAGAACCGCAAGTTTAATGATCACTGATTCAAGCTGGGCCTGGGATCAGGCCTGATTAAATATTCCGGCAAGCCCCTCGCCCATATTTGGTTTGACACTGGAAGCTTGCCACGGGATGGTTGCGGGGGGGAGGGGGGTGTGGCGGGGGAAATGGCAAGAGTGAGCTTGAAGAGCTGTTGTGAAAAATTAAAAGCGCATAACCACTTCAAGCTCAGTGGCTGCATATGGGCACACAAATAATGTTAGTCTTTACAAAGGCTGTAAATATTTCAAATGTATATTTCAGCCTTTCAACAGACTGCTTCAGGAGAAGAAAAGAAAGTGACTCATGAAAACCAGTGGCTGGCAAAATAAATACGGAGGCAGGAGATGGAGCCTGTAGGAAAGTGATTGAGCAGTGTGGCATCCAAATGCCCTCTTTAAAAGCTAGCAACATGAAGGTACCACACCACAATGGGTGGTTTCCCTCATCGACATTCCAGGGCACACACCCCAGATCACAGCAGTGCCTGGCAGGAAATGGTAGCAAAAAGAATTTGATGGCCGAGGTGGCCTTGCCCGTCACTGACCTGTAGTGTAGATTGGCTGCAGAGGTCCTTTTGAGCAGATGGCGCAGATCGGCCAGCCTGCTATGGAGCCAACTGGACCAGCTCCTCATGGCCATTGAATGAGAGACTTAGATTTATATAGATCAGATGTCTCAAAGCACTTTACAGCCAATGAAGTACTTTTGGAGTGTAGTCACTGTTGTAATGTGTGAAACACGGCAGCCAATTTGCGCACAGCAAGCTCCCACAAACAGCAATGTGATAATGACCAGATAAACTGTTTTTTGTGATGTTGATTGAGGAATACATATTGGCCAGGACACCAGGGATAACTCCCCTGCTTTTCTTCGAAATAATGCCATGGGATCTTTTACGTCCACCTGAGAGAACAGACGGGTCCCCGGTTTAACGTCTCATCCGAAAGACGGCACCTCTGACAGTTCAGTGCTCCCTCAGTACTGCACTGGAGTGTCAGCCTAGATTTTTTGTGCTACTTGAACCCACAACCTTCTGGCTCAGAGACGCGTGTGCTACCCACTGAGCCACAGCTGACACTTGCCAACTAGGGCCTGCAGATGCTGCAAATGGTGGGTGTGATCGGGCCCAGCTCTGGGACACAGTGCTCTCCCTGACATGCCATCTTTCAATTTGTATCACTTCACCCATGAACTACTGTGGTTGGTCTGCTTCAAAACTAAGCCCCAACACTAGTTTTATCGTGTTGGCCACTTGCGACTCTTCACTTAGATGCCATGGCACTCCCCAAGGTCCAGCAATAGCTTGTATTGTAAGAGCACCTTTTCATGTTCCCTTTATTTTTAGCTCTTTCTGCTTTGCTCAAGCCTTGCAAATATTTCAATCGTAGTTGATTTTCCAGTAACTTGGTAGACAAGAAAGTAAAAATTAAATTGCCAACAAACATTTAGAACAGAAGCCTGTGTTGGAAATGTATTGTAAAACAAAAAAAAGTATAAAAAGCCCTTTAAGGCATCTGCTGTTAGAGTTTCCCTTGGCTCACTCGAAGATACAAAAATGAAGGGAGGAAAAGATAGCCAGCTGTCCAACACTCATGACGAGATATTTCCTACACTTCCACAGCCATGTAATCCAGTGGGAGAGGCACCAAAAAAACATCAGAGAAAAAACCCAGAGCCAATAAAGGAAACAATACTCTGGAATAATTCACTCTGACCCCCTCAGGTGATCAAAACCAGTCCAGGAGATCGTGTGGACCAAGTGTTACCTGTAAACCCACTCACCTACTATATGATGCCATCTCTGCCCCAGTCATAAACCAGTCCAGCTCCCTCTTTTTAAGGTACGCAGAGAAACATCACCAGTCACTCCAGCTGAACAATAGGAGTTCCCAGTTCAATCTTATACTAAGTGGACAGAACATTGCACCATCATTTAAATACAATAGCCCGAAATTTGTGGTCACAGCGAAGCAACAGCGCTTGCCGCGAACCTCGAAGAAAGCTTCCCACAAAGATCCAGCGATCTCTGTGACATGAATTTTAGCTCTCCTGACCTTAATTTGAATCCAAAGCCAAATCAAGCAAACCTCCAGCATCCAGTAACAGTGATATCATCAAGCAAGCTAAGAAAGAAAGACTCGCATTTATATAGCACCTTTCATGACCACCAGATGTCCCAAAGCTCATTACAGCCAATGAAGTACTTTTATTTTTTGAAGTGTAGTCACTGTTGTAATGTAGGAAAAGCGGCAGCCAATTTGCACACAGCAAGCTCCCACAAACAGCAATGTGATAATGACCAGATAATCTGTTTTAGTGACGTTGATTGAGGGATAAATATAAGCCAGGACATCGGGGATAACTCCCCTGCTCTCCTGCAAACTAGTGTTATGGGATAGTTTATGTCCACCTGAGAGGGCAGATGGGGCCTTGGTTTAATGTCTCATCTTAAGCAGCCAATAACATTAAAGAATTCTCAGACAGCAAGCCAGGAAATAAAAGGCCCAGATTATAATTTACTTTTTATAAATTTTACGGAGAGCAAAATAAAGATGGGCTCAACACCTAGGATTAAGGTAGAAGCTGAATATCATAAACAAACTTTTTATAAAAAAAAAGCAGTTGCACCTCTTTCAACAATGCTTAACTTTTGGGGGGAAGGCTTTAATAGCGATATTCCAGTGTAATAGGGAATGTTTTATCAGGAACTATGATTTGAATTGATTGTCGGCTCTGGGGAGTTCCACAGTGCACCTGTAGTGGAGTAAGACAGCGATGCCTGGATTTGCGTGCGCTATATCCTGATGTTGCTGTCAGTTTCAGAGGAGTAATGACGACGAACGCTGACAGTTTTTCTGTCATTATCACCGCAAAATCTGGGCCATTATAATTTTTAAGTGAAGCTATGGCTAATTTTGTGGTGAGGCCACTTTCGGCTAATATAAAGTATATGCTGGAAAATCACGCTGATGATGAAATGGTGCAGATCTAGCAATACAAATCTTCACTAGGTGTTACGGTCTCCCAGCTCAGGGTCTGCTTCTGTGCCACAGCTTTATGGATCAGAAAATAGACGATTATATATCATCCTTTAACCAAACTGCTCTGGGTCACAACATGACTGTTAGCATAATCAGTAATATTTCATAATTGGTCAGTACAATTCAATTCAGCCTTCAATGAAACTCTTTTGAGTTTATCTGTAAAATAAAAAAACATTAAACCGTGCCACCCGCCCTGGATGACACAGCAGACATTTACAAGGCCCTTTTTTTTTTCCTTTTTTGTGTTTTTTTTTGTGTTTTTCTTTTTTCTTTTTTGTTTTTTTTTGGGGCACTAAAATCACATTTTTCCAAGTGCCCCCTATAAAAGGGGAGGGGGACACTAAAAGCACCGGCAATTAAAACAAATTAAACTTTAAAACGTAAAATCAAATTAAAATTTGGTTGCCGGGCGTGATGATGCACTCCAGTCCCTCCGGTGCCCACCTCTCACGGAAGGCCGCGAGCGTACCGGTGGACACCGCATGCTGCATCTCCAAGGACACCCTGGACCGGATGTAAGAGCGGAAGAGAGGCAGGCAGTCAGGTTGAACGACCCCCTCGACCGCCCGCTGCCTGGACCGGCTGATGGCACCCTTGGCCGTGCCAAGGAACAGTCCTACGAGGAGGCCTTTGGACCTAACCGCTCCCCTCAGCACAGGGTGCCCAAAGATCAGGAGAGTGGGACTGAAGTGCAGCCAGAATTCCAGGAGCAGCCCCTTCATATAATGGAACAGGGGCTGCAACCTCGTGCATTCAATAAAAACATGGAACACGGACTCCTCCAGACCGCAGAAATTGCAGGCGGCCTGGGAGTCCGTGAACCGGCTTAAAAATTTATTGCACGGCACTGCTCCGTGCACCACCCTCCAGGCCAAGTCCCCGACAAATAGTGGGAGGACCCCTGCATAGAGTGCCCTCCATCGGGGACCCCCGCCTCCTCCAGACGGCAGGATGGTACGCCATGGCGTGTCCGGACGGCAGGCGAGGATGGCAAAGTTGAGAGTGTGCAGGAGCAGCCCATACAGGAAACCCCTCCGTGCGGAACTGAAGGGCACGGAGGGGATTTCCCCGGGGCGGCTCAAGTTGTGAGGCGCCGGCCCCCGAGGGAGGTTCCGGGGTTTGGCGCCGATGAGGAATTCCGTCCGGACGGGGGTCAGTTCGGACGGGATCTCCCCACGTGCTTGAGCTTCCTCGATGCACCTAACGGAGTCAGGGCCCAGAGCTGTTTTTAGCGACTCGATGGCATCGGCCGCGTGGCGGACGTTGGCAGAATTTAGGTGCCGCGCCAGCGTGTCTGGCGCCATCCAGCCCGCTCCTCCGCCATCGAGCAGGTCCCTGACCCTGGTCACCTCACCAGCCACAGCCCTCTCTTCCGACCGCCACATAAAACCTCGGTCGTGGAGGTACGGATTCCCGAGCAGCAGCTCCTGCAGGACGGCCGCCACTCCAGCCGGCGGAGAGCTGCGCTTGGTGGAGACTTTGTTCCAGACCCTGATGAGTTCCTTGTAAAAGACAGGCAGCTCCCGGAGGGCGGTCCTGACACCCCCCAAGTTCACAAACAGGAGCTGCGTGTCGTAATTGAGGTCGCGCTGCTGGCGGAAGAAATACGTCGCCAGAGCACACCACCTAGGAGGGGGCTCGACGTAAAGGTATCTCTGCAGGGTCTGAAGATGGAAAGTCGCGAGCTGGGCGCTGACGCACACCAACGACTGACCGCCCTCCTCAAGCGGGAGACTCAAGACCGCAGCAGAGACCCAGTGCTTCCTGTTGTTCCAGAAGAAGTCCACCAGCTTCTTCTGTATCTTGGCGACAAACGCAGGGGGAGGGGTCAAAGTGACCAGCCGGTACCACAACATTGCGGCCACCAGCTGGTTTATGACTAGCGCTCGACCCCTGTAGGACAGCACTCGGAGCAGTCCTGTCCAGCGCCCTAGGCGAGCGGCGACCTTGGCCTCCAGCTCCTGCCAGTTCGCCGGCCAGGCTCCCTCATCGGGGCTAAGGTAGACTCCCAGATAGAGGAGATGGGTCGTGCTCCAGGCAAAAGGCCTGAGCTCCTCCGGCAGGGAGTCCACCCGCCACTGACCCACCAAGAGTCCGGAACATTTCTCCCAGTTGATCCTGGCGGAGGACGCGGCTGAGTAAATCTCCTGGCACTCACGCATCCTCCGCAGGTCAGCGGGATCCTCTACCGCGAGGAGCACGTCATCGGCGTAAGCCGAGAGGACGACCTCCACACCCGGCCCTTGCAGAGCCAGTCCCGTCAACCTCGTCCGCAAGAGGCGCAGGAAAGGCTCCACGCAAACGGCGTATAACTGGCCGGACATGGGGCATCCCTGGCGCACCCCTCTCCTAAAGCGAAGGGGCGCCGTCAAGGACCCGTTAACCTTAATCAGACATTCCGCGGCGGCGTACAAAAGTCGGATCCGGGCGACGAAATGCGTCCCGAACCCGAAAGTCAGCCTTCAATGAAACTCTTTTAGAGTCTACCTACAAAACATAAAACATTAAACCGTGCCACCCGACCTGGGTGACACACTAGACATTTACAAGGCCCTTTTTTTCCTTTTTTTTTTTGTTTTTTTTTGGGGCACTAAAATCACAATTTTCCCAGTGCCCCCTATAAAAGGGAAGGGGACACTAAAAGCACCAGCAATTAAAACAAATTAAACTTTAAAACGTAAAATCAAATTAAAATTTGGTTGCCGGGCGTGATGATGCACTCCAGTCCCTCCGGTGCTCACCTCTCACGGAAGACCACGAGCGTACCGGTGGACACCGCGTGCTCCATCTCCAAGGACACCCTGGACCGGATGTAAGAGCGGAAGAGAGGCAGGCAGTCAGGTTGAACGACCCCCTCGACCGCCCGCTGCCTGGACCGGCTGATGGCACCCTTGGCCGTGCCCAGGAGCAGTCCTACGAGGAGGCCTTCAGACCTACCCGCTCCCCTCCGCACAGGGTGCCCAAAGATCAGGAGAGTGGGACTGAAGTGCAGCCAGAATTTCAGGAGCAGCCCCTTCAAATAATAGAACAGGGGCTGCAACCTCGTGCACTCAATAAAAACATGGAACACGGACTCCTCCAGACCGCAGAAATTGCAGGCGGCCTGGGAGTCCGTGAACCGGCTTAAACATTTGTTGCACGGCACTGCTCCGTGCACCACCCTCCAGGCCAAGTCCCCAACGAATAGTGGGAGGACCCCTGCGTAGAGTGCCCTTCATCGGGGACCCCCGCCTCCTCCGGACGGCAAGATGGTATGCCATGGCATGTCCGGACGGCAGGCGAGGATGGCAAAGTTGAGAGTGTGCAGGAGCAGCCCGTACAGGAAACCCCTCCGCGCGGAACTGAAAGGCACGGAGGGGATTTCCCCGAGGCGGCTCAAGTTGTGAGGCGCCGGCCCCCGAGGGAGGTTCCGGGGTTTGGCGCCGATGAGGAATTCCGTCCGGACGGGGGTCAGTTCGGACGGGATCTCCCCACGTGCTTGAGCCTCCTCGATGCACCTAACGGAGTCAGGGCCCAGAGCTGTTTTTAGTGACTCGATGGCATCGGCCGCGTGGCGGACGTTGGCAGAATTTAGGCGCCGCACCAGCGTGTCTGGCGCCATCCAGCCCGCTCCTCCGCCATCGAGCAGGTCCCTGACCCTGGTCACCTCACCAGCCACAGCCCTCTCTTCCGACCGCCACATAAAACCTCGGTCGTGGAGGTACGGATTCCCGAGCAGTGGCTGCTGCAGGACGGCCGCCACTCCAGCCGGCGGAGAGCTGCGCTTGGTGGAGACTTTGTTCCAGACCCTGATGAGTTCCCTGTAAAAGACAGGCAGCTCCCGGAGGGCGGTCCTGACACCCCCCAAGTTCACAAACAGGAGCTGCGTGTCGTAATTGAGGTCGCGCTGCTGGCGGAAGAAATACGTCGCCAGAGCACACCACCTAGGAGGGGGCTCGATGTAAAGGTATCTCTGCAGGGTCTGAAGACGGAAAGTCGCGAGCTGGGCGCTGACGCACACCAACGACTGACCGCCCTCCTCAAGCGGGAGACTCAAGACCGCAGCAGAGACCCAGTGCTTCCTGTTGTTCCAGAAGAAGTCCACCAGCTTCTTCTGTATCTTGGCGACAAACGCAGGGGGAGGGGTCAAAGTGACCAGCCGGTACCACAACATTGCGGCCACCAGCTGGTTTATGACTAGCGCTCGACCCCTGTAGGACAGCACTCGGAGCAGTCCTGTCCAGCGCCCTAGGCGAGCGGCGACCTTGGCCTCCAGCTCCTGCCAGTTCGCTGGCCAGGCTCCCTCGTCGGGGCTAAGGTAGACTCCCAGATAGAGGAGATGGGTCGTGCTCCAGGCAAAAGGCCTGAGCTCCTCCGGCAGGGAGTCCACCCGCCACTGACCCACCAGGAGTCCGGAACATTTCTCCCAGTTGATCCTGGCGGAGGACGCGGCCGAGTAAATCTCCTGGCACTCACGCATCCTCCGCAGGTCAGCGGGATCCTCTACCGCGAGGAGCACGTCATCGGCGTAAGCCGAGAGGACGACCTCCACGCCCGGCCCTTGCAGAGCCAGGTCCCGTCAACCTCGTCCGCAAGAGGCGCAGGAAAGGCTCCACGCAAACGGCGTATAACTGGCCGGACATGGGGCATCCCTGGCGCACCCCTCTCCTAAAGCGAAGGGGCGCCGTCAAGGACCTGTTAACCTTAATCAGACACTCCGCGGCGGCGTACAAAAGTCGGATCCGGGCAACGAAATGCGTCCCGAACCCGAAAGTCAGCCTTCAATGAGACAGAATGTCGAGCATCCACCTGAAGCAAACTAGCCCAACTGAATCCTTTAATTTTAAAGGACATGCAATCTGGGACTTACAATTGTGGGCTTAAGATTTAGAATCAGCATTCCAAATGCCTTAATTGCCTGGTTGCTAGTCCAACTACAAATACACTTGTGATTGTAACCCTGTACAATCTTATCTTGCTGTTGACTCTGGGTCAATTTTATTTTGCCAACTGTGAGAAAATTCTTCAAAGTGTTTCGCTAACCCAGGATAACAATTGAACAAATCTTTGGAATATCTTTCTGTCCTTGCACATCCTTTGTCCAAGATCTTTTTGCAAATCATGACTTCAATTTTAAAATATCCAATTTCTTTGAGGGTTAGGACATCGGAACAGTAACAGGCCATTCAGCCCCTCGAGCCTGTTCCCTCATTCAATTAGATCAAGGCTGATCAGTATCTTAACTCCATCCACCCACCTTGGCTCCGTAACCCTTAATACCCTTACCTAACAAAAATCTATCAATATCAGTATTGAAATTTTCAATTGATCCCCAGCCTCAACAGCTTTTTGGGAGAGCTTTTTGGAAAAAGAGTTTTCCAGATTTCCACTACCCTTTGTGTGAAGAAGTGTTTCCTGACACTATCCTTGAATGACCGAGCTCTAATTATAAGGCTAGGCCTCCTTGTTCTGGACTCCCCCACCAGAGAAAATAGTTTATCTCTATCAACTCTATCAACCCCTGTAATCACCTTAATCACTTCAATTAGATCACCCCTTAAAACAAACCAAGTCTGTGCAATCTTTCCTGACAGTTTAAACCTTTTAGCCACAGTATCATTCTGGTAAACCTGCACTGCATCCCCTCCAAGGCCAATATATGCTTTCTGAGGTATGGTACCCATAATTAAAGAATTATTTTGCCACATTATTTGAATTGGATGGATATTTAATTTTTATTTGCTGTGCGGCACAGAATTCTATCATATTTTATATGTATCATAGAGCCAATAGATTGCAGCTTATGGTTTAGCACCAACAACAATTTGCATTTATATAGCACCTTTAACATAGTAAAACATCCCAAGATGCTTAACAAGAACGTTATCAATAAAAGTTTTGAAACTGAGCTACAGAAGGCGATATCAGGACAAATGACCAAAAGCTTGGTCAAAGAGGTAGGTTTTGTTATATATGTAAACTTGTATATACTTTGTACAGCCACCAGAGTGCTATCTCTTGGGAGCACAGGTACTTAAGGAGGTCTCACAGGCTGGAGAGGCACTCTGGAGACCTGCAATAAAAGACTAAGGACACACTTCACTTTAAGCTCACAGTATCCAGTCAGACTCTTTATTCATACACAACAAGTTTTAAGGAGCATCTTAAAGGAGGAGCGAGAGGTAGAGATACAGAGTGGTTTAGGGAGGGAATTTCAGAGCATGGGGCCCAGGTAACTGAAAGCACAGCCGCCAATGGTGAAGCGATTAAAATCAGGGATGCGCAAGAGGCCAGAATTGGAGGAGTGCAGAGATCTTGAAGGCTTGTAGGACTGGAGGAGGTTACAGAGATAGGGAGGGGTGAAGCCATGTAAGATGTGGATTTTAAAACTGAGGCATGGTTGGACTGGGGGCCAGTGTAGGTCAGCAAGCACAGGGCTGATGGGTGAATGAGACTTGGTGCGAGTTAAGATATGGGCAGCAGTGTCTTGGATGAGCACAAGTTTATGTAAGGTGCAAGAGGAGAGGCCAGCCAGGAGAGCATTGGAAGAATCAAGTCTAGAGATAATATAGTCTTGGATAAAGGTTTCAGCAGCAGATGAACTCAGACAGGGTTGGAGTCGGGTGATGTTACAGAGGTGAAAGTAGGCAGTCGTGGTGATGGACCGGATAAGTGGTCAGATGCTCATCTCGGGTCAAACACAACACCAAGGTTGGAAAAAATGAGCTACTCAATTATATTAGATGGCGAGTTCAGAAGCTTTATTAAGTTATGGAGGTTACTGAGTTCCAACATACTTATAGTTTTGTATATATGTAATCTGGTATTAAAGTATATCTAAAAAGCTTAAATTAACGAATAATATTTTCTGTTTTGGTATGCACAAGTGCTGAGAAGCATGATATGTGGCTTTTTATGCAATGTGCTCAGCAAGGGCGGAGACAGTCAGCAGCAGAGCACCGAGAAAGAAAAATAATTAGGAAGATCAAAAGATAAACAATAGTATATTGGACAAAGAGGATTGGAGGTCATGAAAAGGAATAATAGTCAGAGTGAGCAAGAGACTAGTGATTGTAAGGTATAGGGGAGTCAGAAAGTCATGTAGTGATGAACAAGTTTTAACAGATGAGACAAAGGAGAGGTGGACCTGGAATCCGATGATAAATGAGGTAAAACATGCAAAATCCACAGTGTGTTGTGGTTCAGAAAGAATTGAAAGAAAACTGCCCTGGTATCTTGCGTTAAACAGGTTGACCACATCTCAACTCTATCACAAAATAATACATAGAGCTGGATTTTCCATGGCATCTCCGCCCAGTTTCTCGGCGGTATTGCTCGGTTTGGGCAGAAAACCACCCAGCGGAAATATCGGGAAACAATTCCGCCAGCATTTTTGAAATACTGCTGGGGAGAGGACTGCCGGCGTGCACCGTCCAAAAACCACCACCGCCCATGTTTTGTCCCAGCGGTGACCTGTAGGTAAGTAAAAAAAAACGCCCATAAGAAACCAGCGGAGCTGGGATGTAGGTATGAAGCCCTGCATAAAAAGGGTAAGTTAAAGTTTTCTTTTACTTTCTTTTTCAATGATTAATTGTAAAAGGGTCCTGAGAATGTATTGTTATTTATTTTTTGTATTTTGAAAGAATTATTTAGTGTTTTCCCCTCTCCCTAGGCCCAACCCATAGTACTTAAGGAAGTGACCCTAGAAATAGTGGATGCATTGGTGATCATTTTCCAACAGTCTATCGACTCTGGATCAGTGCCTATGGACTGGAGAGTAGCTAATGTAACACCACTTTTTTAAAAAGGAGGGAGAGAGAAAATGGGGAATTATTGACCGGTTAGCCTGACATCGGTAGCGGGGAAAATGTTGGAATCAATTATTAAAGATGAAATAGCAACGCTTTTGGAAAGCAGTGACAGGATCGGTCCAAGTCAGCATGGATTTATGAAAGGGAAATCATGCTTGACAAATCTTCTAGAATTTTTTGAGGATGTAACTAGTAGAGTGGACAAGGGAGAACCAGTGGATGTGATGTATTTGAAATTTTGAAAGGCTTTTGACAAGGTCCCACACAAGAGATTGGCGTGCAAAATTGAGGCACATGGTATTGGGGGTAATGTATTGACATGGCTAGAGAACTGGTCGGCAGACAGGAAGCAGAGAGTCTGGATAAATAGGTCCTTTTCAGCGTGGCAGGCAGTGACTAGTGGGGTGCCGCAGGGCTCAGTGCTGGGACCCCAGCTATTTACAATATACATCAATGATTTAGAAGGAATTGAGAGTAATATCTCCAAGTTTGCAGATGACACTAAGCTGGCTGGTGGTGTAAGCTGTGAGGAGGATGCTAAGAGGCTGCAAGGTGACATGGCCAGGTTAGGTGAGTGGGCAAATGCAGTATAATGTGGATAAATGTGAGGTTATCCATTTGGTGGCAAAAACATGAAGGCAGAATATTATCTGAATGGCGGCAGATTAGGAAAAGGGGAGGTGCAACGAGACCTTGGTATCATGGTACATCAGTCATTGAAAGTTGGCATGCAGGCGCAGCAGGCGGTGAAGAAGGCAAATGGCATGTTGGCCTTCATAGCAAGGGTATTTGAGTATACGAGCTGTACAGGACCTTGCTGAGGCCTCACCTGGAATATTGTGTTCAGTTTTGGTCTCCTAATCTGAGGAAGGACATTCTTGCTATTGAGGGAGTGCAGCGAAGGTTCACCAGACTGATTCCCGGGATGGCAGGACTGACATATGAGGAGAGGCTGGATCGACTGGAACTGTATTCACTGGAGTTTAGAAGAATGAGAGGGGATCTCATAGAAACATATAAAATTCTGACAGGACTGGACAGGTTAGATGCAGGAAGAATGTTCCCGATGTTGGGGGAGTCCAGAACCAGGGCTCACAGTCTAAGGATAAGGGGTAAGCCATTTAGGACCGAGATGAAGAGAAACTTCTTCACTCAGAGAGTTGTTAACCTGTGGAATTCTCTTCCGCAGAGAGTTGTTGATGCCAGTTCTTTAGATATATTCAAGAGGAAGTTAGATATGGCCCTTACGGCTAAAGGGATCAAGGGGTATGGAGAGAAAGCAGGAAAGGGGTACTAAGGTGAACGATCAGCCATGATCTTATTAAATGGTGGTGCAGGCTCGAAGGGTCAAATGACCTACTCCTGCAGCTATTTTCCATGTTTCGTTGGGCCCAAGTTTCCACACGATAAAAAACGGGCGCCTCTCCGAGCTGGGCGCCCGTTTTTCACGCCACAAAGTGCGCCTAAAAAAACCCTCCGTATTCTCCACCTCCCTGCAGGTCCTCTGGCCCTCGGCGCGGCGCAGCAGGAGCTGTAGGGGGCGGAGCTAGGACCCTGCGCTGAAAACAGTGCCGGGAGCTCTGCACATGCGCGCTACAGTGGGCACGCAAGTGCAGTAGCTCCAGACGCCCGAAACTGTGTGGGAGGGGTCCGAAGCACGCAGCTCCTAGCCCTGGCCGAATGGCCTCACTGGGGCTGCGTGAATAAGGCTCCTCCCACGGCCAGCTCCTGCTTCCCCGCCGCTCCTGCTTCCGCCCCCCCGCCCCCCCGACCGGACCCGACTCGACCTGCCTGTCGCTGCCGCTCCTGCTTCCCCGCCGCTCCTGCTTCCGCCCCCCCGCCGCCCCACCACCAGACCGGACCCGACTCGACCCGCCTGCATCTGTCGCTGCCGCTCCAGCTCCCACCCGACTCGACCCGACTCTACTCTCGCCTCCGGACTGGATCCGACCTGACCTCCCCCTCCCCGACCTGACCTCCCTCTCCCCGACCTGACCTCCCTCTCCCCGACCTGAACTCCCTCCCCGACCTCCCTCCCTCCCTCTCTCCCTCCCTCCCTCTCTCCCACTCTCCCTCTCTCCCCCTCCCTCTCTCTCCCCCTCCCTCTCTCCCTCCCTCCCTCTCTCCCTCCCTCCCTCTCTCCCTCCCCCTCCCTCTCTCCCTCCCTCCCTCTCTCCCTCTCTCCCTCCCTCCCTCTCTCCCTCCCTCCCCCTCCCGCTCTCCCTCCCTCCCCCTCCCTCTCTCCCTCCCTCCCCCGCCGACCCGAACCGAACCTCTCTCCCCGACCCGACCCAACGCCACCTACCTCTGGTGCTGGGGACGGGCCCTGCCCGAAATCTCGGGCCCGGCCCATTCAGCCTTCGGTCTCAACGGCAAACCGCTTCCTAAAGGCCTGCCTGAAGAACTTTCACACAGGTAGGAACATGTATTATTTAATCTTTTCTTTGCTTTTAAATGTTTATTCAGGTTGGATTTATTTGTATAATATTTGTATAAGTATAACTAAGGATTTATTGTCGAATTTAATGACTTGCCTTACCCCCCTCGTTCCCTTCGCCTAGTTTGTAACCTGCGCCTGATTTTTTAATGTGTAGAACAGGTTTTTTCAGTTCTACAAAAATCTTCACTCGCTCCATTCTAAGTTAGTTTGGAGTACGTTTTCACTGTGGAAACTTTGAAATCAGGCGTCAGTGGCCGGACACGCCCCCTTTTGAAGAAAAAATTCTGTTCCAAAGTAGAACTGTTCTACCTGACTCGAACTGCAGAAAAAAAAATGTGGAGAATTGCGATTTTTAAGATAGTCCGTTCTCCACCAGTTGCTCCTCAAAATCAGGCGCAAATCATGTGGAAACTTGGGCCCATTGTTTCTATGTAACCCACGGCCTCCATCTAAATTTTAGTAATTAGATTAAGTTTCACCCAATCGGCCCAAATCAGGGTGTAAAGTCCATTTTTTCCGCTGGACGGAAATCATTCCTTTTCTTGTGGAATTTTTCGCCCGCAGTAATTTTTAAATCTTAGCGGTATTTTGGGCGGCAAGACTTCAGTTATGTGGAAAGACTGGAAAAAATCGATTGTTCTCCTTAGAGCAGAGAAGCTTAAGGGGAGATGTTCAAAAATCATGAAGCGATTTCATAGACTAAATAAGGAGAAAGTGTTTCCACTGGCAGAAGGGTCAGTAACCAGAGGACACAGATTTAAGTTAATTGGCAAAAGAGCCAGAGGTGAGATGAAGATAATTTTTTTATGCAGCGTGTTATGATCTGGAATGCACTGCCTGAAAGGGTGATGGAAGCAGAGTCAACAGTAACATTAAAATGGAAATTAGATAAATACTTGAAGGGGAGAAAATTGGAGAAAGAGCAGGGGAGTGGGACTAATTTGGGTAGGTCTTTCAAAGAGCCGGCACAGATAGAATGGGCCGAATGGTATCCTTCTGTGCTGTATGATTCTCAATCCATTGATATCGGTGGGTATCCTCTCTATAGATGTATTTGTGAATATGTATTCTGCAAGTCTATTATTAGTGAGTACTTTGCCTGAGGATATTTATACTGCAAATCAGGCAATGTTTTGCAAATATTTATTCTGCAAATCTACTGTTGCTGGTAAAATTCCCACATGGTTTTAGATTATATTGCAGATTATTGTATCTTGTTGCAACAATGAAAGTCAAAGATTACGATTAGGAGAAAATAGAAGCAATACACCATTAGCTGACTGCAGGTATTTCTGGTGTAGTTGGGATTGCTGCTGCTTTGTTTTTTTAAATTTCAGTCCTATTGTGGAAGGCAAGACTGAGTTTATTTTATCTTTTTCTCTTCCTTACTCACACTAACCCTTCAACACTCAGAAAACAAATGGAGACCACACTCGGCTGGTGATGCACTATCTTCAAATGCAAGCTTCGGAAATAATCCACTTATTCAGAGTTCATACAAGTGGCATATAAAGCAATATCATACAAGTGTATAAAAAGCAATAACATGTAAACATAATGCAAAAATTGCTCTCTGCTGATGAAAGTGTAGAAGCAGATCCTGGAAAGTACTGTGAAAGGTATGCAAGTACTGAGTCTAGTATCAGATGGGAGAACAGAATGATCAATGCTCAAGTAGTGAGTAGGTGTTGCCTCCATGGGATTCCTACATTACAACAATGACGACACTTAAAAAATACTTCACTGGCTGTATTCAGTGGCTGTAAAGCACTTTGGGGTGTCCGGTGGTCATGAAAGGTGTTATATAAATGCAAGTCATCTTTCTATCTTTCTGTCTTTCTTTCCACAGAGCGTGTTACAGTCAAAAGATTAAACAATCTGCAAAAGATTAAACAATCTGAAGATTATAATCAGAAGATTATTTAAATGATGAGAGACTACAAAATGCTGTGGTACAGAGGGACCTGGGACCTGGGGTCCTTGTACATGAAACACAAAAAGTTAGCATGCAGGTACAGCAAGTAATTAGGAAGGCAAATGGAATGTTGGCCTTTATTGCAAGGGGGATAAAGTATAAAAGTAGGGAACTCTTGCTACAACTGTAAGACCACACCTAGAGTACTGCGTACAGTTTTGGTCTCCTTATTTAAGGAGGGATATACTTGCATTGGAGGCAGTTCAGAGAAGATTCACTAGGTTGAAGGGGTTGTCTTATGAGGAAAGTTTGAGCAACTTGGACCAAAACTCATTGGAATTTAGAAGAATGAGAGCTGATCTTATTGAAACATATAAGATTCTGAGGGGACTCGACAGGGTAGATGCTGAGAGGATGTTTCCCCTCATGGGAGAATCTAGAACTAGGCGGTATAGTTTCAGAATAAGGGGTCGCCCATTTAAGCGGAGATGAGGAGGAATTTCTTCTTTCAGAGGGTTGTGAATCTTTGGAATTCACTACCCTAGAGACCTGTGGAAGGTGAGTCATTGAATGTATTCAAGGCTGAGATAGACAGATTCTTGAACTATAGGGAAGTCAAGGGTTATGGGGAACAGGCAGGAAAGTGGAGTTGAGGCCAAGATCAGATCAGTCATGATCTTATTGAATGGTGGAGGAGGCTCGAGAGGCCGTATGGCCTACTGCTGCTCTTATTTCTTATGTTCTTATGTATTTATAACCATGTGTGCTGTACGGCTACAGATTAGTGCTCTTGAAAGGCAATGACATGGGGTCTCAGTTGAAGTGAAAGGACAGAACTAGCAAGGTGAGATTGCAGAGAAAGACCTGTGACAGGAACAGGCAGTCAACCAACAGAAAGGGGAATGTGATGGTGAGGTCTTCTCTTGGCTGTAGCCAACCTGCTTATGATAATGGACTGAGTGCAAGTAATTAGTGAAGCAACACCAAGGATGAAGAGTATTCACAAAGGGGATCATTTGGATGGTGTCATGTATTCAACTATCATTGTAACCCATGTGTAAGCTGACCTAAGTTGTACATCTTGAGAACACTGGCCACAAGGGAGTGAACTTGTGGGAGACACTCCTAACCTGGACTTTCATGTATTAAAGGGGAAGCTCCACCAACCTTCATCACTTGAGGTCTTGGTAATAAAGGTAACTGGTCACAGAGTGACCTTCTCGCAAGAATGGGCCTCGTGTGTATTTATACTGTATAGTAAGGACGTATGAGAGGGAGAAACAGGGAAGTCTTTATTTCTTTAACCAGAAATAGGTGAGGCAGTTGGCAAGCCTATATCACCAAGTTGAAAATTTTAAATATATCTATTTGTTCTCAGGATGTAGCATGGCCGCATTTATTTCCCATTGTGGGTGCTCAGAGCTAGGCTGGAAGTGCAATTGGCTGGTGGTAAGGGCTGAGGCAGGAATTTCAGCAATGCAGCAACTCTTTAAAAGCAGAGTACTTCTTTGGGCATCTCAGAAGTGAAAATTTGGGGAAATTGCAGTGTGACCAAGGAGCAACTGGCCCTTTTTCAAGAAGGGGCATTGGAGGTGATTGTGCAGGAAATGCAGCAAATAAGGTACAATTAGAAATGCAAGCAGCATGGAACTCGCTCCCTAACAGCACTGTGGCTGAAGAACACGGCTCATCACCACCTTCTAAAGGGCAACTAGGGACAGGCAATAAAAGCTGGCATTGCCAGTGATGCCCATATCCCAAGAATGAAAAACAAAATTCCCCAGCCATGGCTCAAAAGTAGCACTGTCACCTCAGACTTGGAAGGTTGTGATTTCAAGCCCCAGTTCAGGGACTTGAGCACTTGAGCCAGGCTGGCACTTCTGTGCAGTACTGAGGTAGTGCTGCATTGTCAGAGGTGCGGGCTTTCGGATGAGACGTTAAACCAAGTCTCCGTTTGCCCTCTCAGGTGGATGAAAAAGAGCAGGGTGTCCTGGCCAAAATTAATTCTTCAACAAACATCTAAAACAAATGCTCTGGTCATTTACTTAATTGCTGTTTGTGAGACCTTGTTGTGCGCAAATTGGCTCCCACATTTCCTGCACTACAATAGTGACCACATTTCAAAAAGTATTTCATTGGCTGTAATGTGCTTCGGGATGTCCTGAGGTCATGGAAGATGCTATAGAAATTCAAGTTATTTCTTTCTTCTTGCTTTAATGTTGGGGCACAGTACTTATGGGCACAAACAAAATAGTGAGTTATAGCTCCCTCAAGAGGTATCATGCAAAATATCCAAACACCTTTTCCCACTTTTCAGAAAAGCCACAGGACAAAAGGTTTCGAAGACATAAAAACAGGGAAAGGCCTCTAAACAACCACCATGAGCCAACATACACAAGTGAAAGACCACTGCATTTAGTGTAACTGACCCAATATGAAGAGGTGGGCCAAGGCATATTGACACCACTAGCTTGGAAGGCTGGAGATAAACTGTCTCCATTCAGTAAGTATCCTCTTTACTGTTACCCTTACCTACTCACTCATTCAGTAACACAGCTAAAAGAAGAGGTATCCTCTGTTCTCGAAGTTGCCTGCAGATCATCCTGGAGCAGTTGGCATAGCTCAATGACGTCCGCTCCTGTTTTCAAAGGTGTCCAAAGTGGGAGAAGTCACAGTAATGAGGTCCCACACCACAATCCACACAGCTTGGGTGGGCTCTGTCCCCTGGTGCCCACCTCACCCATATAAAATGGATGCATGACTAATCAACTGATCTGGACTGCTTGAGTTGGATTCTTAAAAAAACAGGGCTGGGAATTTCCTTGGACCTATTCCCACTCCCTCACCGTAACTTTGCCAGTAGTGGGGCAGAAACCCCACTTACATGCCTAAATAGTTTTCAGTGAAGTTACATACTATTACATATTATTACATAGAATTTACAGCACGGAAACAGACCATTCAACCCAACTGGTTCATGTCGGAGTTTATGCTCCACATGAGCCTCCTCCCGCTCTTCTTCATCTAAACCCCATCAACATATCCATCTGTTCCTTATGTTACAGCGGGGACAACAGGAAGTTCCTGGCGTAGGTTACCATTCCAAGAGTATAATCAAAAGCCTGCACTTGTTTTGGAATAAGCATCAACATTTAGCTCCCTCCATTAGTGTCTGTTTGCTGCGCAGATCAAAGCGGTTCAATCAGCGAGAAAATTAATCCAAAAAATTCCTCGGTTTAACTTCAGAACAAATTAGTTTATACACAAATGCATGGTTGAGCACATATCTGAACCTAATCAGAAACATTTTGCTATGCAGCACCTTGTATCCTCACAGTGGCCTGAAGGCTTTTAGCCGTACTAGCCTATAGATTTCAAACTGTGAAAATATTACAAGCTTCAGATTGTAATTTACATAACAGATACTTTTGACCTCCAAGTAGACCTTCTTTGGCAACAGTCATTTTGACTGGTGGATTCTCCCTTTCGAAGGATCCTTCTCACAGGTTTGATGATTTTCGCATTTCAGATTAAGAATCAGCTACATATAGCCACGAATCAATGATGCCTTTCTCAAATATGGAGGGGGAAGAGTTTATTTTCAAATTTTAAGGTATTCTAAGTAGAATGAAGCACTCATACAGATCTGACAGAGTTTAATCTTCTCCTGAAGCACTTGGAAGTTGACTCAAGATCGCCCAGTTAATGGGTGTACTTACATAACATGGATAAGCGGAGTCACATGTATGAAGACTAAAATGTTTTAAAGGGAGAGGTATCCATATACATTTTCTGGTTCCTTTCTAATATTGTAAAGAATAAATTGATGCTCGGGAAGTTTTTGTCAGTAAAATACAATAGTTATTTATTTGTTGGTCGCAGGGTTATCTTTATTTGTACTTCCCTTCATTGAAATGATTCAGTGCATGCAGTATACAATCTGGACAGAATAGATTATGTTGCCATACTACTTGAAATAGAAATGAACTCTCCAGAAGAACATACTTAAAGGATAGAGAAGTCCTTTTATAAGAGTCCCTTGCAAGGTGATTATGCCAAGGTTTCTCCAGGGAAGTGTATTGCGAAATGTCCGCGTGATGTACCTTAGTTTGGAACAGTAATCAACCTGCACTGTTAGTATAAGAGTAAAGTACCTCGTAGTGTTTAAGACAGTACTTATTCTATAAGGGACAGCAGTGTGTTATGGGGATAACCGATCTCAAAAATCATCCAAAGTAAGATTGAGAGGATAGCTCCAGGAGTTTGAGCAAAAGACAGCTCAGAGCAAAGACTCAAAAATACCCACATGTCCTACACCCAGTCTAGCGACATGGAAATCAGGGACCCACTCTAGAAATGAAGAAAAATCACTGACGAGAGAGCTGCCAAAATCAACAGATCCACCACAACTTCTGCGGAGAGAGCATCAGGTCAAAGAGCAGGCCTTGGACTAGAATGTCCATTTATGTCACCAGTGGCTTTGCAACAACCCACCAAGATGCTGCAATATAAAATAAGCTGTAATTGTTGTATCTAGGAAGGAATTAAGGGAGATATGGGAGACAGTTGAACTGGTGAAATTAACCCCTCTTCACTTAAACAAGGACCAGCACAACCTCTCAGATTAACTCATTATGAGGGAGAAGGCAGGGCCCTGCACTTCCCAAAAAAGTCGTAAATCTGTATTCCATGTTGAATAGTTATGCTTAAATAAATTCAGCCCTTTAATGTATAGGAAATTGTAACTCCATAGCTTTGCCACTTGAACAACACACCTGATTTATTACTCTCTATTTAATCGTATACAGGTCTTATGAACTGGGATTGCTCATCAGACAGTTCAAGGGAGCACCAGCCAAGAGATTGCTTATTAAAAGACTAACTGGAATATTAAGTGGCTGTAGATATTTTACATACAGAGTGCACTGAAGAAGTGCAGCAACTTCACGAGGAAGTTGGGAATTGTGCGTGAGCAAACAATGTTTGGAAGGACTGTTCAACACATGTGAAAGAATGCCTCTGGAATACTCAACACAAAGTAGCCAATTACAGACATATTTCAACACACACACAGCAATAGGATTACGCCATTGAGCCCCTCGAGCCTCAATTAGATCATGGCCGATCTGTATCTTAGCTCCATTTGCCCACCTTGGTTCCGTAACCCTGACTACCCTGGCTAAACAAAAACCTATCAATTTCCATTTTGACATTTTCCAATTGACCCCCACCCTCAGCAGCCTTTTGGGAGAAGAGAGTTCCAGATTTCCACTGCCCTTTGTGTGAAGGAGTGCTTCCTGACATCACCCCTGAACGGTCCAGCTCTAATTTTAAGGTTATGTCCCCTTGTTGTGAACTCTTCCACCAGAGGAAATAGTTTCTCTCTATCTACCCTAGCAATTTCTTTAATCATTTTAAACAGCTCAATTAGATCACCCCTTAACCTTCTATACCCAAGAGAATATATACCTAGTCTATGCAACCTGCCCTCATAATTTAAATCTTTAAGCCCCGGTATCATTCTAGTGAATCTGCACTGCACCCATATCAGCGTAGGAGACTAAGGCCCCAAGTTTCCACATGATTTGCTCCTGATTTTTAGGAGCAACTGGTGTAGAACGGAGTATCTTAGAAATCGGAATTCTCGGCATTTAGTTTGCTCCAGTTCTAGTCAGTTAGAACAGTTTCACTTTGGAACAGAATTTTATTTTCAAAAGGGGGCGTGTCCGGCCACTTACACCTGTTTTCAAAGTTTCGTCAGTGAAAACTTACTCCAAACTAACTTAGAATGGAGTCAGTGAAGATTTTTGTACGCTCGAAAAAACCTTGTCTACACTTTAGAAAATCAGGCGTAGGTTACAAATCAGGCGTAGGGAATGGGGGGGGCGGGGTTTAAAGGGAAGTTTACAAACATTAAACACTTCAGTTTTACAAATAAAGAGCCATCATCAATAATAAATGATAAATACATCAATAAATCAACCAATAAATCAATCAAAAAAATTAATAAGAAATAATTTTTTTTTTTAAATCAATAAATATTTTCTACTTACCGACTGCAGCACCGAGAGCC
Source organism: Pristiophorus japonicus (assembly GCF_044704955.1). Taxonomy (NCBI): domain Eukaryota; kingdom Metazoa; phylum Chordata; class Chondrichthyes; family Pristiophoridae; genus Pristiophorus; species Pristiophorus japonicus. The sequence continues at coordinate 241,718,704 of NC_091977.1, read as the reverse complement.
CTCCAACAGCGTGCTGGGATGCCCACCCCCAGTGTGTCTCTGTCAGTGTCTCTATCTCTCTGTCTGTCTGTGTGTCTCTCATTCTCTGTCTGTCAGTATCTGTGTTTCTGACAGCGAGGGGAGGGGGAGGAGGGGGGTAGAGGGAGAGAGGGGGGGAGCAGAGGGAGGGAAGGGGGAGGGATGGGGGAGAAGGGGGGGAGAAGGGGAGGGGGGAGATGGGGGGGAGAAGGGGGGAGGGGGGAGAAGGGGATAAGGGGAAGAAAGGAGATGGGGGGGAAAGGAAATGGGGGGAAAGGAGATGGGGGAGAAAGGAGATGGGGGGAAGGAGATTGGGGGGGGTAGGAGATTGGGGGGGAAGGAGATTGGGGGGGGAAGGAGATTGGGGGGGGGAAAGGAGAAGGGGGAGGGAGGCTGAACGGGCCGGGCCTGAGACTTCGGGCAGGGCCCGTCCCCAGCACCAGATTTACAGGTAGGTGGCGTTGCGTCGGGTCGGGGGGAGCGCGGGTCGGAGGGGGGGTGGTGGGAGGGAGGTCGGTTCGGTTCAGGTCGGGGGGAGGGAAGGGGAGGGAGGGAGAGGGAGGTCAGGTCGGGGGGAGGGAGGTCAGGTCGGATCCAGTCCGGGGGTGGGTGGGGGGCGGGGGGCGGGAGTCGGGTCGGTGTCGGGTCCGGTCCAGAGACGGGGGCGGGGGGTGGGGGGAAGCAGGAGTCGGGTCGGGGTCGGTGTTGGGTCCGGTCCGGAGGCGGGGGCAGCGGGGGGGCAGGTGGAAGCGGGAGTCGGGTCAGTGTCGGGTCCGGTCCGGAGGCGGGAAGCGGCAGTCGAGTCGGGTCAGGAGGAAGCAGGAGCTGGCCGTGGGAGGAGCCTTATTCACGCAGCCCCAGTGAGGCCATTCGGCCAGGGCTAGGGGCTGCGTGCTTCGGGCCCCTCCCACACAGTTTTGGGCGCCTGGAGCTACTGCACTTGCGCGCCCACTGTAGCGTGCATGTGCAGAGGTCCCGGCACTGTTTTCGGCGCAGGGACTTAGCTCCGCCCCCTACAGCTCCTGCTGCGCCACGCCGAGGGCCAGAGGACCTGCAGGGAGGTGGAGAATATGGAGGGTTTTTTTAGGCGCACTTTGTGACGCGAAAAACGGGCGTCAGGTCGGGACTGCGCCGTTCTAGGTGCGGCTCGAAACTTGGGCCCATAGTAACTACTATGAGCCACATGTGTCCAATAGCCTATACAACTGCCAGTATTCAGGGATAGGAGCTAAAGAATTTAGGGAACATCCTTGTTGCACAGTGCCAGTCTACCAATATTGGCGATGTTTCTGGTAATATTTTGTTGTTTCTTGGCTTGTCTTATTGTAAATATAACCAGGTCTAAACTTGAATCACTTTGTTAAAACCTGTGCTCATGGTTCTGTGCGTTTTAATTGCCTTAAGAATGCACTCACTTCATATAGAAGCAAGCGCTCATAAGTTTTAATTTGGAAAATCTGGTCTACCTTTAGTCAAACGCTGCATCGACAACAACTTCTATTTCTATTGTACCTTTAACATAAAGAACATCCCAGAGCACTTCATAGAGCTGTATTGGAAACAGGCACTGAGCAGGGAAAGGATCGATCAGGAAAAGTGACCAAAAGCTTTGTTAAAGCGATGGACTTTGAGGAGAATTTTTCAAAAAGGAGAGAGCAGGGTGGAGAGGGTTGTGGAGAAAATTCCAGAAAGTAGGCTCTAGACAACAGATGTCTCTTTCCAACTCTGGGTAGATGTATTCCTGGAGGTTTCATCATGTGACCTCAGGCCTCCAACATGCCTCACACTTCCACCATCGGCTAAAACGTCCATCCTCGCAGTTCACCGCCTTCCCCAGCACTTGGAAGCCAAACAGAGTCATTACCCGACTCAATGAACCTTGACGATGTCAAACCACCTTTTTACAAACTCCAATAATTTTTTCAACCAATGAATGAAAGTTTTAAAAAACTTTTTTTAATGCCCCTGAGCTAGAATTTCCAATGGCTTACTGCCCGGTTACTAGTTCGCATTGGCCATTGTGGGCGATAATCAGGTGAGCAAAAAATTCCCTACCTGAGTTACGCCGGCAGTTTTGAGGTACCGCTGGGGAGCAGACCGCCAGCGTGTGCCATCCTGAGATCACCATGGCGTGGTATTTGGCTCAATGGTGACCCGTAGTACTGAAGTTGAATGTTCAGCCATGAACTCATTGAATGGCGGTGCAGGCTAGAAAGGCCGAATGGCCTACTCCTGCACCTATTTTCTATTTTCTATGTAGGTAAGTATGAAAAAAAATGCCCATGAAGATCAGTGGAGCTGGGCGGCAGGAGAGTAGCTCTTCAAGAAAAAGGTTAGTTATTAGTTTTTTACTCATTATTTTAAAATTCTGTCGTGGTGATTTAGTTTAAAAGGGTCTTGAGAATGTTTTTTTGATTTTTTATGTGATGATTTTGGAAAAATTAATTTTCGTGTTTTTCTGCTGCTTGGCCCAACCCACAGCCTCGGGGTAAGTATTTTGTAATTTTTTTAATTTATCGCCCATTTTCTTTAGGAACTGCGCAATCGACCCTAAATTCCACTTTTCCGCCCAGATTGGAGGTGCCCATGTTTTTCGCTCAGTGGATTTTTTATTTTTTGGGAGGGGAAGTTTCCACCGGCGACAATCTTGGGAATCTTAGCAGTCTTTTGGCCAGCGATCGGGCGCTGGCGGATTGTTAGGAAATTCTAGCCCCCTATGATTTTTCCTCCAGATTGCTCGCAGCAGTGACCTGGAAATGAATCTTTAATTCCTGAAGACTCCAGGACAATCCTGGAGGGTTGGCAACCCTGCTTGCCAGTAGTGTGACAAAGGGAGGCACAAGATGATGAAGGCAGAGTAACCAAGAGCTTGGGCAGGGTGATGTAGGGCTGGAACAAATTACAGAGCTAGGGTGGGGTAAGGCCAAGATGGCATTTACAGATCATAGAATCATAGAATGGTTACAGCATGGAAGAAAGCCAGTGTTTATACAAGTTCATCATAATTTCCACACTTTTGTACTCTATACCTCGATTTATGAAGCCCAGAATCCGGTAAGCCTTTTTAGCTGCTTTTTCAATCTGCCCTGCCACCTTCAATGATTTGTGCACATATACCCCCAGGTCTCTGTTCATGCACCCCCTTTAGGATTGCACTACAAGGTCCTGTCCTCATTCTTTCTACCAAAATGTATCACTTTGCACTTTTCTGCTTTAAATTTCATCTGCCACGTGTCCGCCCATTTCATCAGCCTGTCTTTGTCTTCCTGAATTCACTGTCTATGTCTCCTCCTCACTGTTCACTATACTTCCAAGTTTTGTGTCATCTGCAAATTTTGTAATTGTGCCCTGTACACCCATGTCCAAGTCATTATATATCAAGAAATGCAGTGATCGTAGAACCGATTCCTTGGGAACACCACTGTATACCTTCCTTCCTTCAGTCCAAAAAACAGACATTCACCACTACTTTCTGTTTCCTGTCACTTAGCAAATTTCATATCCATTTTTATTCCATGGGCTTCAAATTTGCTGTCAAGCCAATTATGTGGCACTTTGTCGAACGCCTTTTGAAAATCCATGTACACAACATCAACTGCATTACCCTCATCAACCCTCTCTGTTATCTCATCAAAAATTCGATCAAGTTGGTTAAACACAATTTTCCTTTAATAAATCCATGCTGGCTTTCCTTAATTAATCCATCCCTATCCAAGTGACTGTTAATTTTGTCCCTGATTACTATTTCTAGGAGCTTCTCCACTATCGAGGTTAAACTGACTGGCTTGTAGTTGTTGAGTTTATCCTTACACTCTTTTTTAAACAATGGTATAACATTTGCAATTCTCCAATTCTCTGGCACCACCCCCGCCATAATATTCCAATCTTCCCTTCTATGGAAGATTGGAATATTATGGCCAGTACCTCCGCGATTTCCGTCAATTCCCTCAGCATCCAAGGATGCATCCCATCCGCTCCTGGTGATTTATCTACTATAAGCACTGCTAGCCTTTCTAATACCTCTTCTTTATCAATTTTTATCCTATCAAGTGTCTCCATTACCTCCTCCTTCACTATATCCATGGCAGCTTCCTCTTGCTTAGTGAAGACAGATGCAAAGTTAGTACCTCAGCCATACCCTCTGCCTCCATGCATAGGTCTCCTTTTTGGCCCCTAATCACCCGACCCCCCCGCCTCTTACTACCCTTTTACTATTAATGGGCTCAATTTTGGCCCACCCCTTTTTTCGGCGCACTTACCGGAGGTGCGTTGCTTTTCTCCGTTCAGAAGTGCACCGAAAAAAATCGCTCCCCACTTTGGCCGCTGTCCGGCCTCTCCTCGGTCATCACGTAGCGTGGCCAGTCGAGTCGGGGCGGTGCCAGCATCCTACGCTGAAAACAGTGTCAGGACATCTGCACAATACGCATTGGAGTCGGGTTGCGATGTCCGCGCATGCGCAGTAGCGCCGAAATTTGGCAATCGGCCATTTTTTAAAGGAATCATAGCTGCTTGTGTTTTGCAGTCCGGTAAGTTTGCTTCCTGCAGCCTGTGTGTGCTTCGATGTTGGCAGTTCCCACTTATATCCCTGGACGAGTGATCTCCCGGTCGTCCCGCCCCTATCGCTGGCTGAGTGGTCTCCCGGTCGTACCGCTCCTAATGCAGGCCGAGTGGCCTCCCGCACTGGCTGGCCCACTGCCTTCCCGGGCGAGTTTTTAGATGAAGGTAAGACTTAGTTCTATTTTTTATTTGTTATTGAATGCTCATTACTTTTTGTGCTTTGTTTAGTGCTTTGTAAGTCTTGGCAAGGTCCTCTCTGCTTCCCTTCCCATCCCATCCCAGGCCAAATGGCCTCCGATGTACCTACCTGCGCTGATTTCTTAACTCTCCGCAAGGGTTTTCTGAAGTGATCACGTATGCTGGCCTAAGTAGATGTGGAGTAACTATTAGCTGGCCAAAGTGGCCTAAATGGTCAAAATTGGCGTAGGTGGCTGAGAAAAAAAAACGAAACTAAAAAAATCCTAACTAACTCACTTACACTGGCGCAAATTAAATGTGCAAAATGGGGATTTTTAAGATACTCCAGAAAAATCAAGTTGCTCCAAAAAAAACAGAGCAACTGCTGGCCAAAATTGAGCCCTATATGCCTATAGAAGACTTTTGGATTACCTTTTATGTTGGTTGCCATTCTATTCTCATACCCTCTCTTTGCCACTCTTATTTTCTTTTTCACTTCTCCTCTGATCTTTCTATATAAAGCCTGATTCTCATATGTATTTGCAACCTGACATCTGTCATATGCGCTCTTTTTTTGCTTCATCATATTCTCCATCTGTTTCATCATCCAGGGAACCCTGACTTTAGTTGCCCTACCTTTCCCCCTAGTGGGAATGTAACTCAACTGTACTGAACTATTTCCTCTTTAAAAGCCATTACAGATTTGTCTGCCAATCTTTGATTCCAAATTATCCAGGCCAGATCCGTTCTCATCTCACCGAAATTGTCCTTCCCCCAGTTAAACATTTTTACTCAAGATTGCTCCCTGTCCTTTTCCGTAGCTAATATAAACAAGATTAGTACCTTTGAGGTCCTGCTTCTTAATCTCTCTAGCTCCCTAAAATCTGCCTGTAAGACCTCATCCCTCTTTCTACCTATGTTGTTGGTACTGATATGGACCAAAACCTCTGGCTGTTCACCCTCCCCCCTCAGAATGTTCTGCAGTCACTCAGAGACATGATAACCCATGCAGATATTTGTATTAAAATATATTCAACAATGTCACACCTTATGCTTGTTTGTCCACTTTTGTTGATTATTCCATTTATAGTTTATTTAAAAAAAAACAACTGACCAAATAATATGCTATAATGTGTTATATGGAATTAAATCACATTTACAGCACAGAAACAGGTTACATGCCAGTGTTTATGCTCCACACAAGCCTCCTCCCACTCCTATTCATCTAACCCCGTCAACATATTCTTCTATTCCTTTCTCCCAATTGTGTTTATCCAGCTTCTCCTTAAATGCATCTAGTCATCTCAACTAGCAAGTTCCACATTCTAAACAGTCTCTGGAGCAATGTATTTGCTTCATGGGTTTGTTTGCTTTCGAATTCATAGCAAAAAATTGCTATTAACAACTCATTGGTTTACTAGCAAAGGTTTAACAATCACACTACACATTACCAGTTCCAACTATTTTAGTTGTGCACTTTAAACAAATGCCCCTGCAAGGGGGGTCACACTCCAAAATAAAAAATTTTTCCGGTGCCCCTTTTTTGGGGGGACCGGGGGGGGGCGGTTTAGGGCACTAAAAACAGAAATTATACAAGTGCCCCTGGCTAAAAGCGGGGGGGTGCACTAAAACTGGAAAATTAAACAAATTAAAATTTAAACTTAAATGATTGAATTAAAATTTGGTTGCCAGGGGTGATGATGCACTCCAGTCCCTCCAGCGCTCTCCTCTTGAGGAAGGCCGCGAGCGTACCGGTGGACACTGCGTGCTCCATCTCCAGGGACACTCTGGCTCGGATGTAATCGCGAAAGAGAGGCAGGCAGTCAGGCTGAACGACCCCCTCGACCGCCCGCTGCCTGGACTGGCTGATGGCCCCCCTGGCCATGCCCAGGAGTAGTCCTACGAGGAAGCCCTTGGACCTGCCCACTCCCCTCCACACAGGGTGCCCAAAGATCAGAAGTGTGGGACTGAAGTGCAACCAGAACTTGGAACAGGGACTGCAACCTCGCACATTCGATAGAAACATGGAATACGGACTCTTCCAGACCGCAGAAATTGCAGGCGGCCTGGGAGCCCGTGAACCGACTTAAAAACTTATTGCACGGGACTGCTCCGTGCAACACCCTCCAGGCCAAGTCCCCAATAAATACTGGGAGGACTCTCGCATAGAGTGCCCTCCATTGGGGAGCCCCGCCTCCTCCGGACGGCAAGATGGTGTGCCATGGCGTGTCCGGACGGCAGATGAGGATGGCAAGGTGGAGCGTGTGCAAGAGCAGCCCGTACAGGAAACCCCTCCGCGCAGAACTGAAAGGCACGAAGAGGATTTCCTTGAGGAGGCTCAAGTTGTGATGTCAATAATTGGCTGGGCAGGCTTGGACTTAGCCTCATCGGCTTCGCCTGCCTCAGTTCCCAGGACACGCGCCCCGGCGGCGACATTTTCTTTTCGCGGCCCCGCACCCCCCACAACAGGCAGGTCTTGTTTCCCATCCCCAGGAGGCTCAGGCTGGCAGCCTTGGATGTCTCGCCCTCCCGAGGGATAGACTCCCCACGCCTTCGGCGCGCATTGGGAGCGCTGGTGGAGGATGCGGGACTCGCGCGGGGCACCAACTCCTTTACGGTGGTATCTTGTTCCACTCCCGCTTCCTTGGAGTGGTGCCTCCTTTTTTTCCTGGAGGGACGCGGAGGCAGGGAGCTCTCCATGTCTGCTGGGGCTCCCGCCTCTGCTCCCTACTTCCGATTATCTTGCCCGAGCTCGAGCCCGACCGCAGATGGCAAACTCTCCGCAGAGACTAGTGCGGTCAGGGGCTTGAGCCCAGGCTCGGAATGCACCAATGCTCACCGGCGTGGGGGGGGGGGGGGGGCGGTGAGCGGTTTGATTGGGCTGTGTGGCCCACTGAGGGGACTGTATGGAGAGGGTGTTTATTTGTTTTCTTCCGCGCCTTCTTTCCGCGCGGACGCTCTCCCTCCCCTCCCCCGCCGGAGGCCGCGAAGGCAAAGGCCTCCGATGATGCCCGCGCACCTACGACTCCCGGCACGTGGACGGTACTAGGGGGAGGAGTGGCGGCGGCACCAGCCTTGGCCGCTTTGGCTGTTTTAGCGGCCTTGGAAGTGGGGCAGTTCTTGCGGACGTTGGTTGCTGGGGGTGATGATGCACTCCAGTCCCTCCGGTGCCCACCTCTTGCGGAAGGCCGCGAGCGTACCGGTGGACATCCTGGCTCAAATGTAACCGCAGAAGGGAGGCAGGCAGACGGGCTAAACGACCCCTCGACCACCCACTGCCTGGACGGGTTAATGGCCACCTTGGCCAAACCCAGGAGCGGTCATACGAGGAGACCTTCCGATCTAGCCGCTCCCCTCCTCACAGGGTGCCCAAAGATCAGGAGCGTGGAACTGAAGTGCAACCAGAATTTGAGGAGCAGCCCCTTCAAACATTGGAACAGGGGCTGCAACCTCACACACTCTACATAAACATGGAACACGGACTCTTCTAGACCGCAGAAATTGCAGGTAGCCTGGGAGCCCATGAACCGACTTAAACACCAATTGCACAGGACTGCCCCGCGCAACACTCTCCAGCCCAAGTCCCCAATAGATAAAGGGAGGACTCCCGCGTGGAGGGCACTCCATTGGGGACCCCGGACGATAGACGAGGATGGCAAAGTGGAGATTGTGCAAGTGCAGCTCGTACAGGAAACCCCTCCACACAGAACTGAAAAGCATGGAGGGGATTTCCCTGAGGATGCTCAATGTGTGAGGCATCAGCTCCCGAGGGAGGTTTCGGGGCATGTCGCTGTTTAGGAATTCCATACGGACGGGGGTCAGTTTGGACGGGATCACCCCATGTGCTTGAGCCTCCTCGACGCACCTAATGGAGTCAGGGCCCAGTGCTGTTTTTAGCGACTCGATGGCATTGGCCGCGTACCAGACGTCGGCCCAGGATAGGCACCGTGCCAGCTCCTCTGGCACCATCCAGCCTGCTCCTCCACCATCCAGTAGGTCCCTGATGCTAATCACCTTGCCAAACACAGCCCTCTCATCCACCTACCACCTAAAACCGCACTCGTGGAGGTACGGATTCCAAAGCAGCGGCTCCCAAAGGACAGCCGCCACTCCAGACGGGGGAGAACTGCGCTTGATGGCGACTTTGTTCCAGACCCTGATGGGTTCCTGGTAAAAGGCAGGCAGCCCCCGCATAGCAGTCCTGATGCACCCCAGGTTCACAAACAGGAGCTGCGTGTCATAATTAAGGCAGCACTGCTGGCGGAGGAAATTCGTCACCAGCGCACACCATCGAGGAGGATGCTCGACGTACAGGTGTAAATGGTTTTGCCCTTGGTGGTTTCGAATCATCCCCCTTACAACAGTACTCAACCTGGGAATTATAGCAGTGAACAGAATATACAGTTATTGACAAATCTTTCGGTCTCAACCGTCACCATGCTTTTATTCAAGTTAAAGCACACACCTGTTTCCAATAAAACACACCCTGGTGGCGTAAAACAAAGACAGTGCAACACACAACACTGAACCATCTGAACAGGCCCTTATCGCGAAATACCCATGACTAAAACACCCCTGCTCGGCTCAATATGGCAATACCGAATCTGTCGAACAGTCTGTGATCTGCGCAGGACTTTCCTACTAAACCCCTAATGATTTACTGAGGCTCTCTTTGCTCATAGATGGTTTCTTCTCTCCATCCCAGATGGAGTGCTCGGTCCTTGAATGTGTTGAATGAAGCAAGTAAGCATAGAAGAGGAGAAAGAGAGATGCAGCAAACTGCCTTCACTTATACCTGAAAAATGCTTCTGAATCCTTGCGCCAAAAACCAGTCCTTTGCCTGAGGCAGTCCAACTAAAGAGCAATGAATCACATCTCCGGCCTGTGTCTTTGTTACTGGGCTCTTCCTGGGGATAAAGGCTCCAAAGAGTCTGGGTGGCCAAATAGCTTCCTTTGTCCTGAGGTTCCCGCACTCCGTGGCTCTCAGTCATTTTGATGGCTTGAGCACTGACCAGTTTACTTGATCTCTCTCTGATAGGTTCCCATTACATGACAAAAGGTTCCTCCATCAGCGATGAGATTCCTGCTTTTAGCCATTGACCCGTCCCAGATTATCCCCGCCCACCTGATGTGTATTCCTGTGAAACATGCCTGGGCCTGTCCCAGTCATGCTGTCAGCACTTCTGCAATAAATGAAATATGGAAAAGCAATATCCAACATTTAAATTCCAAAATCCTGAAGTCTGTGTTGATGTTTACGCCGATGCTTACAAGGTAACTCTGCAGGGTCTGAAGACGGAAATTCGCAGCCTGGGTGCTCACGCACACCAATGCCTGACCGCCTTCCCTAAGCGGGAGACTCACAGCTGCAGCAGAGAGCCAGTGCTTCCTGTTGTTCCAGAAGAAGTCGAAAGACTTCATCTGTATCTTGGCGACAAATGCAGAGGGAGGGGTCAAAGTGACCAGCCGGTACCACAGCATGGCGGCCAGCAGCTGGTTTATGACTAGCGCTCGACCCCTGTAGGACAGCACTCGGAGCAGTCCTGTCCAGCGCCCTAGGCGAGCGGCGACCTTGGCCTCCAGCTCCTGCCAGTTCGCCGGCCAGGCTCCCTCGTCGGGGCTAAGGTAGACTCCCAGATAGAGGAGATGGGTCGTGCTCCAGACAAAAGACCTGAGCTCCTCCGGCAGGGAGTCCACCCGCCACTGACCCACCAGGAGTCGGAACATTTCTCCCAGTTGATCCTGGCGGAGGATGTGGCTGAGTAAATCTCCTGGCACTCACGCATCCTCCGCACGTCAATGGGATCCTCTACCGTGAGGAGCATGTCATCGGCGTAAGCCGAGAGGACAACCTCCACGTCCGGCCCTTGCAGAGCCAGTCCCGTCAACCTCATCCACAGGAGGCGCAGGAAAGGCTCCACGCATATGGTATATAACTGGCCGGACATGGGGCATCCCTGGCGCACCCCTCTCCCAAAGCGAAGGGGCACCATCAAAGATCCGTTAACCTTAATCAGACACTCCGCAGTGGCATACAAAAGTCAGATCCGGGCGACAAAATGCATTCTGAACCCAAAAGCGTGCAGAGTCCCGAAAAGATACTCATGATCCACCCTGTCGTACGCCTTCTCCTGAGATAGGGGGACCCCCTTGTCTGCCAAGGCCTCCGCCTCTACACCCACCTTCTGGATTTCTTGCCCGCACCTGAGCCTGACCGTGGGTGGCAAACTCTCCACGGAGCGGTTATGGTCAAGGGCTCGGGCACGGGATGCCCCGTGCTCACCGATGATAGTATGGGACCGAGCGCAGTGATGGGGTTGTCTGGCCCACTGAGGAGACTCGCCTGAAGATGTTTGGCTTTCTTCCGCGCCTTCCTTCCGACCGGACGCTCTCCCTCCCCGCCGTCCCCTCACCCCACCACCGGAGGCTGTGATGACTGTCATGTATCTTACATTATTATATATAACTATATCCTAACATGCTATACATGACTGTAATAAGATATGACCTGTAACCACCAGCATACCTTATCACCAGGGGTGCACTTGCAAGAGACAGGTATATAAGGACAGGTCTCAAGCAAGTGCAGCATTCCAGAGCTGTGAAATAAAGGTGCAGGTCCAGAGTGACCTTGACTTCACTACATGCCTCGTGTGAATCTGTACTGAGGGGACAGGACTTTACAGTGGCGACGAGTTACGGGATTACAGAATCCACAGAATGGCGAACAACGGATCAGATGAAAAGTACAATGCGGGAGACAATTGGGAGGATTTTATAGAAAGGCTCCAGCAAAGCTTTGTAACCAAAGACTGGTTAGGCAACGGTAAGGCAGACAAGAGAAGAGCTGATCTCTTGACCAGCTGTGGCTCGAAAACATACGCTTTAATGAAGGATCTGTTGGCACCTGAGAAACCAGCAAGCAAGTCGTTTGAAGAATTGAGCACACTGGTAAGAGACCACCTGAAGCCAGCGAGCAGCCTACACATGGCCAGACACAGGTTCTACAACTACAGACGCTGTGTGGGCCAGAGCATACCCGACTTTGTGGCGGAACTTCGGAGGTTGGCTAGTTTATGTGAGTTCTCCGATGAACTGAGGAGAGAAATGCTGAGAGACTTTTTCATTGAAGGAATAGGCCACGCAGGCATATTCCGAAAGCTCATAGAGACCAAGAACCTGACCTTAGAGGCAGCAGCACTGGTTGCACAGACATTCTTGGGAGGGGAAGAAGAAACGAGGTTGATTTACAATGCAGGTACGACAACTAACGAAATATTGGGAGAAGAAGTTCACAGCACTAAACAAGCTGCTACCCCCACACACAGACAAAACCGGGAGAACAGGCTCTCGACAGCAGGCAGAAGCCATCAAGGGCCACAGGAATTGAAGTTCACACCTCATCAACCCACAATGCGAGCAATCAACTACAAACTGAGAGAAGCTCAAGAGAGATCAGCCAGACGCAGCTCATTCTTTGGAAACACTTTGAACAATGGAACAGGTCTGTGCTGGAGGTGTGGGGGTGGGCACTCGTCAAGGGGATGTCAATTTCAGCAGGCTATTTGCAGAAATTGTGAGTATACAGGGCATTTGGCCCGCGTGTGCAAAAAAACGGCAGCTCGGCTGGTATATGAATCGGATGGGTAGGAAAGCGGACCAGAAGATGGTGGGGACAGTACCCAGGACACCGATGTACAGCGGGTCAACAAGATCAATGGCCGCTGATCCTACAACAGGAGGCCTCCTATAATGATGAGGGTCCTACTCAACGGGATATCTGACAACATGGAGCTGGATACGGGAGCGAGTCAATCTCTCATGGGCGCTCAACAATTTGAACAACTGTGGCCGCATAAAAGAGACAGACCAAAACTCACAAGGGTTGACACCATACTAAGGACCTATACCAAAGAAATCGTACCAGTCCTCGGCAGCGCCATGCTCTCTGTCACACACAAAGGGACAGTGAACCGACTTCCCCTGTGAATTGTCCCCGGAGACCCCCTAGCACTGCTGGGGAGAAGCTGGCTGGCAAAACTAAACTGGAAATGGGATGATGTCCATGCCATGTCATTAGAGGAACGGACCTCCTGCTCAATAGTTATAAAGCGATTTGAACATCTATTTCAGCCAGGTGTGGGCACTTTCAAAGGGGCCAAAGTCAAAATCTACATCACACAGGATGCTGGACCGGTCCATCACAAGGCCAGAGCTGTACCCTATGTGATGAGGGAAAAGATTGAACACGAAATAGACAGGCTTCTGCGGGAAGGCATTATATCACCTGTGGAATTTAGCGACTGGGCAATTCCCATCGTCCCAGTGATGAAGCCTGATGGATCCATATGAATCTGTGGGGACTGCAAATCTACCATAAACAGAGTCTCCCTACAGGACCAGTACCCGCTGCCCAGAGTGGAGGACTTATTTGCCACATTGGCTGGAGGTAAACTTTTCTCAAAATTTGACCTCACATCTGCGTATATGACACAAGAATTGACCGAGGAATCCAAGCTACTCACCACCATCAACACACATCGAGGCCTTTTCATGTACAATCGATGCCCATTTGGTATCAGGTCGGCAGCTGCCATATTCCAGCGCAACATGGAGAGTCTGCTCAAGTCCATCCCGGGGACGGTTGTATTTCAAGACGATATACTTATCACGGGCAGGAACACCGACTCCCATCTCCGTAATTTGGAGGAAGTACTAAAGCGGTTGGATCAGGTAGGCCTACAAGTCAAGAAATCCAAGTGCCTGTTTCTCGCATTTTTGGGCAGAAGGATTGCTGCTGATGGAATCCGCCCAACATAGTCCAAAACAGAAGCAATACGCCTGGCACCCAGGCCCCGGAATGTCTCAGAACTGCGCGCCTTTCTCGGGCTACTCAATTACTTTGGGAACTTTATGCAGAACTTAAGCACGCTGCTGGAGCCTCTCCACGTGCTACTCACGAAGGGGAGCGATTGGTTTAGGGGGGACACACAGGAACGCACCTTCAATAAGGCACGCAACCTTCTGTGTTCCAACAGTGTTTTGACTTTCTTTGACCCAGGTAAAAAGCTAGTTCTCACATGCGATGCGTCAGCGTATGGGGTCGGGTGCGTTTTGCAACATGTCAATAGTGCGGGCAAATTACAACCCATAGCTTATGGTTCCAGGTCACTTTCGCGGACGGAGCGCGGGTACGGAATGGTAGAGAAGGAGGCGCTCGCGTGCGTATACGGTGTCAAAAAGATGCACCAATACCTTTTCGGGGCCAAGTTCGCGTTAGAAACCAACCACAAGCCCCTCATGTCCCGCCTATCCGAGAGCAAGGCAATAAACGCCAACGCCTCGGTGCGAATTCAACGGTGGGCACTCATGCTGGCGTCCTACGACTATACCATAGGGCACAGATCAGGCACAGACAACTGTGCCGACGCGCTCAGCAGGCTAACCCTGGCAACCATGGAAGGGTTTGATGAAATCAGAGCCTGGACGGCCAGCGACCCCATGTTATCCTTCGTAAAAAGATGTGTCCTAACCGGTGACTGGACAGAGGCTCGCGATGCCTGCCCCGAGGAATTAAAACCTTTTCACAGGCGTATGCATGAGCTATCACTACAAGCAGACTCCCTGATGTGGGGCAGCCGAGTAGTCATGTCTCTGTGAGGCAGAGAGACATTTGTCCGGGAGCTCCACCGCGAGCACCCGGGGATCATTCTCATGAAGGCCATAGCCAGATCCCACGTCTGGTGGCCTGGTATTGACGCAGACTTGGAGCTCTGCGTCTGAAGGTGCACCATTTGTGCCCAACTCAGCAATGCCCCCAGGGAGGCTCTATTGAGCCCCTGGCCCTGGCCTACCAAACCGTGGTCGCAGGTGCACATAGACTATGCGGGCCCATTCATGGGCAAAATGTTTCTCGTAGTTGTTGATGCATTTTCAAAGTGGATCGAATGCACCATTTTAAACTCAAGCACAACCTCCACCACTGTGGAGAGCCTCACAACCATGTTTACAACGCACGGAATACCTGACATATTGGTCAGTGACAATGGTCCATGCTTCACCAGCGCAGAATTTCAAGACTTAATAATTGACCACGGCATAAATCACGTCAAGACGGCACCGTTCAAGCCGGCCTCCAACGGCCAGGTGGAGAAAGCAGTGCAAATCATTAAACAAGGCATGCTTAAAATCCAAGGTCCCATGCTGCAGGGTCGCCTGTCGCGACTGCTGCTGGCATACAGATCTCGTCCACATTCACTGACTGGGATCCCCCCCACGCAACTGTTGATGAAAAGGACTTTAAAAACAAGGCTCTCATTAATCCTCCCAGACATGCATGAAATCGTTGAGGCAAAGCGCCGTAAGCTGACTGAATACCATGACAGAAATTCGAGGGGGAGATGGAATGAGATAGGGGGCAAAGTGTTTGGACTAAACTATGGCAGGGGTCCCAAATGGCTTGCAGGGACAGTAACGGGCAAGGAAGGAAACAGGCTTCTGGTAGTACAAATGGACAATGGCAAAACCTGCCGGAGGTATGTAGACCAAGTCAAAAGCAGATTTACCAACAACACTGCGGAACCAGAGGCAGACTACAATGTGGAACGCGCACCACACCTGGTGGACAGACAGAGGGAACAACCTGAGAAAAGGGCAATCCCAACAGACAGCCCAGGTGAGTCAACAACAATCACACCAATCAAAACAGACAGCCCAGGCGAGATACCAGCAACCACACCCAAAGAAAAACAGACGCCAAGGCAAACAACTGAACCACAACTCAGACGCTCCACGCGAGAGCATAGACCACCTGAGAGACTGAACTTATAAAGACAATAAGACCTTGGAGGAGGGTGATGTCATGTATCTTACATTATTATATATAACTGTATCCTAACATGCTATACATGACTGTAATAAGATATGACCTGTAATCACCAGCATACCTTACCACCAGGGGTGTACTGCAAGAGACAGGTATATAAGGACAGGTCTCAGGCAAGTGCAGCAATCCAGAGCTGTGAAATAAAGGTGCAGGTCCAGAGTGACCTTGACTTCACTACATGCCTCGTGTGAATCTGTACTGAGGGGACAGGACTTTACAATGACATTGGCCCCCGACGATGCCCACGCATCTACGGCTCCTGACATGCGGATGGTGACAGAGGGATGAGTGGCGGTAGCACCAGCCTCGGCCGTTTTAGGTGTTTTGGCGGCCTTGGAGGAGGGCCAGTTCTTGTGGACATGCCCCACCTCCTTACAGGCGTGGCACCGCACGCCTTCCAACGTCCAGAAGACGCGGTAGGCAGTCCCGTCGTGGACCACACTAAATGTACCCTCTGTTACCTCCTCCCGGGCCAGCTGGACAAAAAGCTGGTGGTGAAAGGAGAACACATGATGGAGGCTGGCCTCCCTGAAGCCGAGTGGTATTGGGTTTATCCCCGACCTCACCTCCGCAGTTGACATACATGGGGGAGGAGGAGCTCACCGGGAATAAAGGGCCGGATGTTAGAGATTACGAGTCTCTACGCAGTGGCCTCGAGAGGATCCACAGGCAGGAAGGTCCCGCCCACCATGAGCCCATTACTAAGGGCCAGGGACATCGCCTGCTCCGACTCCAGAAAGAACACAGCCTTCCCGTACATTTTAGAGGCAGCGACAATGGCCAGGGGGCCGACAACCCCAACCATTGCCCTCACGCACTCCTCAATGTTCATGTTGGGGTGAGTGTAGCTCTTGACCCCATTCTTTTTGGTTATTCATGAAAAGGGTGGCAGGGCAGCAGGAGTAAGAGTAGCCGCTGTGGCCGTGGACACCACGTGCGCAAAAGTCTGCGCTGGCCCCGGGAAGATGGATTCACCATGTCAGGGTCCCTTTATGGGCTACACTCACCCCAGTGTCACAGCCTGTCGGTCTTAATGGCCTCCTTTATTGAGCAGAAGGAGCTCTTAATTAAGCACACCTCTCCCCTGCTTAACAGTTGGGGAGGGGCCTTTTTCTCTCTGTTCGGTAGGTTTTAGTTAATAGTTAAAAAAGAGAAGGAAGGGGCCTCTCAGAGAGAGAGGGGGTGGGAGAGAGGGGGAGTGGGGGAGAGGGAGGCTGTGAGAGCAGGGTCACCCCTCACAGCATTGGGTGGGTGCTTGCAAGGGTGCACTCTCCGATGGAAAAATCAAAGTCTTTATGCTCTTCTGGTGGGGGGAGAAGATGTCTTCACCCAGGATGGCTGGAGCCACCCAGGCACAGTCCTCCCACCTACAAAACAAAGTCTTTGGGGAGAGTGCACCAATACACCCACCTGTAGATGTTGTAGATGGCTCTCCCTCCTTCCATACAGGTGATGTTTGTTGTTGCAGCTTTTTTTTTCTCCCTTCTCTCCAACTCTGTAGAAGTGGTGTTGAAGCTAGAAGCTCTTCCTCTCCTCCTCCCTCTCAAGGTGTTAATCCAGCAGGCCTCTTCCTCCTCCCCTGCAGACTCAGGTTGCAGTAGCAGACAGAGCAGTTACACCTCCTTCCTGCAAGCTCACAGCTCCCAAGTGACCAGGCCACACCCACAACAGCTCTACAACTATTTTTGTTGTAAAACAATAAATCAAGTGCCTCCTGATTAAATGGGGATGGGGGGGGGGGGATGGCGGGTGCGGGGGGGGGCGGTCACACTCCAAGAACTTTTCAAGTGCCCCATTTTTTTTTTCAGGGCATCAAAAAACACAAATTATACAAATGCCCCCTGGCTAAAAGGGGGGGAGGGGGCAGTAAAACCGACAAACTTAAACAAATCAAACTTTAGACGTGGTTTAAATTAAAATTTGGTTCCTGGGGGTGATGATGCACTCCAGTTCCTCCAGCGCCCACCTCTCACGGAAAGCCGCAAATGTCCCGATAGCAGGAGGGGCGAATGAGTTGCGGGGCAGACAGGGATAGCGGACCACCACCACCTGTGGCACTGAGGTTCAGCTCGGTTTGACAGCAGGGAGAGGTGGTGAGCCAGAGCAGGAAGAGCCAGAGCTGGGGCCGATGTGCCCGGTCCGGCTGCAGAAGTTTGGCCCGCCCACTGGTGCTGGGGGTCAGGGGCCCCTGGAAAGTTAATTTGTGGTTCCCCACACTACCCAACAGCTTAGGGCAATGATAAGTCACCTGGGAAAGCTCACTCCAAAAGGAGACCACTCGGTCCACTTTATGGAAGTGGAATAGGCAGGGGATACCAACGGGTGCGATGATGCCGAGATAGCAAAAATGCTCTTCCTCTCAGTGGACAACAAGCTGTACCACTCCCTCTCTGCTGAGAGCAAAAGGGGGCAGAGCACATGTGCCACCATCCAGGAGGACATCCTGGAAGCCATGGGATGTAATGACAGAAGTCCCTTCTCCCGAATGGAGAAGACAGTGCAGCTCACAGGGGAAACCCCATTGGCTTTCACAGACAGACTGTGGCTTGTGTACCAGAGCGCCTGTGGTGGGGACCACAACCGGGATCACCTAACCCAGGACGGGAGAGCCCACTGGCTCCGAAGCCTGGTGGCAAACAGTTCACCACAAATCAGAACAAAGGCTGAACCTGGTTTGACCCAAGAGATCCCCAGGCCACCAAGCAGGGAGTGGTCAGGCAACTGACCCTAGCCTACCGGAACAGCAGGGGGACGGGAGAGGACCCACCCAAGGGGAGGATCCACGAAATCAGACCAAGTCAGGATAAGAGGGAATGGTGCCAGGAGGGGGGCAACCCCTCCAATACAAAACGGACCTGCTTCAGGTGCGGAAAGAGTGGGCACTGGAGAAAGGATTGTAGGACTTCATGGAAGAGTAGCGCAGGGAAGAATTCTCCAGCCCCTGCCCAAAAGACCGAGACCGAGAAACCAATCTCTCTCCACACATTTGACACGTTCATGACTGCGCTCCGAACAATGCTAGATGGCCCTGGGAGGGTAGCCACTGCCATCGGTACCGAAATCCCATCTGCCCCATCCCATCCAAAACAGTGACTAGGACAGGCACAGCCTGTTCACCTGTGTTCGCTCGAGTACGATGCATGGGGAAGACCGTTCGGATGGAAGTGGAAAAGGTGAAGGGGACTTATCTGCTGGTTGCCGGTGCATCAAGCACCCTCGTCTATGCAGCTAACCCCACCGTCTCGCCTCTGTCTAGTGGGGTCCCCTACAGCTTGGGTTTCACAGGCGCCGAGCAGGCTGGCTCATTCTCCGTTCCGCTCTCTATTCGTTTGGGAACACTCCACACCAAGTGGACTTGTGTCCTGATGAGGTGGGAACAGGAAGGGAGAGGGATCCTGGGGGCTGACTTCATTCTAGGCCATGGGATCCTAGTGGATTTGAGAAACCACTGTCTTTGGGGGGCAGTATGTATGGGTCAGGAGAGTGAGGTGACGGTTATCCCAGAAATACGGGGAAAAGGAACAGTGTGCACCATGAAACCAAAGGAGGGTTACGACCTTGAATCACTGGTCAGTAACACTCCGATGGAGTACCAAGAGTATGTGAGGGCACACCTTGCAGTTTTTGCCACTCACAAATACGACTGTGGAAGGATAAACGGGGTCGAGGTTAGCATAGATGGGGACCCCATGACCCGACCACAGAAACAGTACAACTTCCCCAGGGAGGCGGAGGCAGACATGGAAACAGCCTTGGGTTCTTTGGTTAAACAGGGGTTATTGAGACCAATAGCTACCCATGTGAACTCTCCATTGTGGCCGGTTAAGAAACCGGACAACTCCTGGAGAGCCACGGTGGACTATCGAGTACTCAACCACAACATCCCTGCCAATGCACCCACTGTTGCTGCTGTCGCCGACCTCATTGGAAGTATTCCAGCCTCCGCGACCACCTTCACGGTGCTGGATATTTCCAATGGGTTTTAGTCCATCCCTTTACGAAGAGAAGACCACTTTAAGTTTGTTTTTACCTTTAAAGGCCAGCAATACACTTGGAACGGTCTCCCTCAGGGCTAGCACAACAGCCCTAGCATTTTCCACCAATGTATGGCCAACTGTTTAAAGAACTTCAGCAGACCCCAGCAGTTGGTACAGTATGTGGACGACCTGCTCCTGTTCACCGATGAGGGGGAGGAGCATGGCCCACTGCTGGCTGAACTGCTGGAGCTGCTGAAAGAAGAAGGGTTTAAAGTGAATCCCAAGAAGGCACAGATCGGCCAGAAAGAGGTAACATTCCTGGGACTGGCTGTGCGCGCTGGGGAAAGGGCCATTGACAAACCTAGAAGGGAAACAGTGTTCATGTTACCAGCCCCCAACACAATAACAGGAGTAAGATCTTTTCTAGGGCTAACCGGGTACTGTAGAGATTTCATTGAGGATTATGCAGCCACAGCAGCCCCTCTGCTCTGACTCCTACACAAGGGAGTGGAGTGGGATTGGGACGAAGGTTGCGAGGCAGCATTTATCCAGCTCAAGAAAGACCTGCAGAGCGCGCCAGCTCCAGGGGCTATTGATGGGGGAAAATTGTTTTTCCTGGAGGTAACAGCCAGTGGGGACAACCTGAGCGCAGTACTGCTCCAGGTACAGCACGGCCGGCTGAGGCCAGTGGTCTACTCCTCCAGGATACTCACTGACATGGAGAAGGGATAGTCCAACTCTGAGAGGCACCTCCTAGCCACTCACTGGGCTGTGAAAAGATTACTGATCTTCACAGGGGGGTCCCCTATCACACTCCTTACCCACCATATGCCCACCCAAATGCTCCTGGACGGGAGAATCAAGGACGGGACGGTGAGCAGTGCCCGCATTGCTCGCTGGACCCTGCTCTTCTCTCAGATGGACCTAAGGGTCAAGGGTCTCTGCGAGCCGACGCTCGCAGCCAACATGATCTATCCAGGGACAACCGACAGGTGTTCCGTAGAAGGGGTATGGAAAGTTAACATAGGCTTTCAGGCTGGATTACACCCCCACAAGCCGAGAAATCTATGTAGATGGTTCAAGCACCATATCTGCAGGCAAACAATTCACAGGCTGCGGAGTGTGTGACCCAGAGGCAGGTATTGCCCTGGCGATTAAACTCCCCAGTACTATGAGCGGCCAGCACGCTGAACCGTCAGCGGTGGTGTACGTGGTCACACACCCCAAAGAATTCCCTAGCTCATACACGATTTGCTCAGACAGTATGTTCACATGCAATTCGTGTATGGAGGACCTGGCTATCTGGTCCCATTGCAGATACACATCTGAAGACGGGAGACCCCTGACAATTAAGCCTTTACTGGAAAAGATCATGGCAGCCATGGGGGAGGAAGGGAAGGTCTGTATACATAAAGTGAAGGCACATTCCACCACTGAACCCCATAGCGAGGGAAACCAGCAGGCTGACATGTTGGCCAAACAGGGTGCCCGCGCAGGCAAGTTCTGGGATCCGTACAACCCAGGCCCCATGGCAGCAGTCAGGGGCAGGATTGGGACGACAGGGAAGGCAGGGGTAGCATTGCCCCCCGACCTGAAAACGGTTCAGACACAAGACACCATCTTCAAAACTGTCCTAAATACTCTAGCTAAAAGGGAAAAGGTAGACGGCCCATTCGGCACCACGGCAATTGCCATTAAAGAAGGCATGCTGTTCAGGAGGGAGCAATGGGTAGTACCGCAACAACACCGGAGAGAATTCCTCCAGCTGGCCCACGAGGGTCCAGGAGCAGGACACCCCGGACCTGAAACCACCTGGCAACGGGTGGAACAGGCAGGGTGGTGGCCGGGACTCAGAGAAGATGTCTGCGAGTTCTGCGCCAGCTGTCTGGTGTGCGCTGCCAACAACCCTGACCCCCAGAAAAGGAAGGTGTCTATGGGACATATCAGGAAGGTAGAGGGACCCTGGCAGTCGATCCAGGTCGATTACATTGGGCCCCTACCCAGTGCCCAGGGAGGCTACAAGTACTGCCTCGTATTGGTGGATGTATTCACCAAATGGGTGGCAGCCTTCCCATGCTGAACAGCCACTGCCCTGGGAACAGTCAGGATCCTGGTCCGGGAGGTGTTTTCTCCAGTACATGGAGTCCAACCAAGGGAGTCACTTCAGGGGGCAGGTGATGCAGGAGACCCTTAAGATGCTCGGCATCGAGGGGAAATGGCATGTCGACCACAACACGCAGTCATCCGGGCCTGTGGAGTGTTTAAATCGAACTATAAAAGAAAGGTTACGTAAGGAGGCGGGGACTCACCCAAGAAGTGGGTAGAGGTCCTACCTCTGGTGTTTATGGGGATCCGGGCCAGCCAGTCAAAGAGCACGGGGTACTCCTCGTACGAGCTCATGACTGGCAGAGCCATGCGAACCCCTACCCATGTATTAGCCCCGGTGCTCACGGAAGGTCAGCTTAAGGAAGCGAGCCGGGACAGCTTTGTTAGGAATCTGTTTGATCACCTTAAACAGATTCACTGGCAGGCTGCTAACAACATGGGAAAACAACATCAGAGCAACCGACTGCTGCTAAAACCCCGCAAACACCACGAATGGGAGGTAGGGGACCAGGTTATGGTAAGGAACTACGCTCGAGAAGGGGTTTTTGAGGCACTGTACATGGGGCCATACCACATTGTCGACAAGGCAAGCCCCATGGTCTATGCCGTAAAAATGCCCCGCCGTACAAAGTGGTTCCATATAAACCAGTGCAAACTTTTCAACCCCGGAGTAGCAGCTAGAAGTAAGGGACAGCCAGAAACAGTGAGACGTTCTAAGGGCAGGGATCCTCAGCCAGCAGCCCCCGACTGTGGAAATCCCACAGGGGACGTGGCAGACCCACAGACTGCACCTAGAGGGGCGGTGGACTGTATTACTGGAGGAGCTATCCCCCCTGTAATGTCTGTAAGCTTGTAATGTTTGTAGCTCCACACTGTGGATGTGGAAGTATTATGTACTGCAACTACAGAGTTAATAATTAAACAGAAGCAGCATGTTCCGGACGCTTCCAATAGAGCTGCCTGCCATGTTAGAAAGCTGTGTGTGCTGTGCTCTGTGAATATATACAATTGGCGGCGAGATGGGATTTTTCAGATGGTTTAAAGCTGAAATTTTATTGGTGAAGGATTCAGCCAGCGGACAGAGAGACTTTGGGAGCTTCTCTGTCTTTGGAAAAAGCTACAAAATCTGAGCTAAAATACAGCACACTGTGTGAACAGCTAGAAATTAAAATGGCAGCACCCGCAGGTGTAATGGGACATTTGGGTGAATATAGACACGACCGGGAATGTTTTAAAGCTTATGTGAATTGGCTAGAAATGTATTTCCCTGCAAATAACATAATTGAAGTTCCAGACAATGCAGTCCAGAATCAGGCGATATTGGAACGGAAGCGAGCTATCTTCTCATCGGAAGCTGGACCAGAATTGTACGAAACCCTGGTAAATCTGCTTGTGCCTGATGAGCCAAAGGACACAATGCTTAAAGAGATTTTAACGAAGCTGGAGCAGCATGACAAACCCATTAGAAATTGCTGAAAGCTATCGTTTCAGTATACGAAATCAAAAAACTGATGAAGATATCAGTGATTACATTGTAGCATTAAAAAAACTATCTATTCACTGCAATTTCGGAAACTTTCAAACGAGCATTGTGGGATCATTTTGTTTGTGGGTTAAAAAATGATGCGATCTGAAGAAAGTTATTGACGACGGATGACTTGATTTTTAAGATTGCTTGTCAGACAGCGAGGTTGATGGGCATGGCCGAACAATATTCCCCAGAATTTCATAATAATTACGGTCGTCAGTCAACCGAGGTGAATCGCCTGAAGATTCAAAGTAAAAGGCGGTGGGGGCCCAAAGTCTCAGAAATTGGAAATTCTAACAGAGCATCGAAGTCATGCTATTGGTGTCTGGGACAACACATTGCTCAAAGTTGTCCATACGTGAAGGCAGAGTGGTTCTTCTGCAGAAAGACTGGGCATCTTGCGAAGACATGCCGACGAAAGGGTAGACCAGCTTTTAAAGCTATGAGTCCAGCGTTCAAAGCTATAATAGAAATCCCCAGAGACTACATAGCATGGAAGAACAACAACAGAACGTGGAGCTGTTAGAGTTACATGTCATCAAGAGCACAAGGTTAATGACAGCGATTCGGAAAGTATCAAAATCCAAATAGCTGTTGCGGGATTCAAGATACCAATGGAATTCGACACTGTTGCATCCGTAAGTGTAGTACCAGAGTTGCTATACCTCGACAAATTGCGTGATTTCCCACTGGAGAAAGCCAAGATAGAGCTGCGAGGCTACTCGGGAGAGAAAATTCCTGTGGTAGGTCATACCACCGTACCAGTAAAATATAAGGTTTAATTTCAGAACTTGCCTCTAATACTAGTGAAAGGAGACAAGCCTGCCTTACTAGGAAGAAATTGGTTGAGATCACTGAAGCTGGATTGGAGTGAGATTTTCCGTGTGGAAACGAGATTTGCACCAACGGATGATGTTATCAAGAAGAATCCGAAGGTGTTCTGTGAAACGGGCAGTCTGATCCAAGGCTTTAAGGCAAGTGTCAGGGTATAGAAGGACGCTAGATCGGTTTACTACAAGCCACGTTCTGCACCATATGCACTCAAGGTGAAAGTTGAGCAAGAACTTAAAAAACTAGAGCCTGAGAACATTATTTGTAAGATAGATCAATGTAATTGGGCTACACCCATTGTTGTTGTACCTAAGTCCGATGGTAAGGTAAGATTGTGTGGTGATTATAAAGTAACCGTAAACCAGGTTCTAGAGGGTAATGTCCCCAATACATTGCCAAATGTAGAAGATTTGTTCAAAACACTGACAGGTGATCAGATCTTCTCAAAACTGGATCTTACAAATGCCTACTTACAGCTTGAACTAGATGAAGAGTCCAAGTCATGTTTGACTATAAATACTCATCTAGGCCTATATCAATTTAATAGGCTATCATTTGGAGTGTCTTCAGCCCCTGATATATTCCAAGGGGTGATGAACCAGATTTTGCAAGGTATTGAAGGGGTAGTATGTTATTTAGATGACGTACTAATTTCAGCACCAAACAGGCAAATTCATAATAACATATTGAAAGAAGTCCTCAAACGGCTAGAGAAGCACAGAGTACGAGTGTCTGCTCGTAAGTGTGAGTTATTTAAATACTCAGTGGAGTACTTAGGGTACAGAGTAGACAAAAATGATTTACATCCACCCTGGAAAAATTGGATGCAATTAGAAATGCACCCACTCCCAGGAATGTCACTGAACTTCATTCATTCTTGGGTCTTTTGAACTGTTATGGGAAGTTCCCACCAAATTTGGCAACAGTATTACATCCACTGAATGAACTATTGAAAAAACAAGTCCATTGGAAGTAGTCAAAAGAATGCAATACAGCATTTAAGGAATGTAAAATCAAATTGGTAGAGAGCACCATGTTAGTTCACTATGATGTGTCTAAGGAGATTAAGCTAGCATGTGATGCCTCTGCATATGGAGTTGGGGCAGTGATCTCTCATGTATCACGTAGTCAAGAGGAGAGAACAATTGCTTTTGCTTCATGCACTCTCAGTGCCAGTGAGAGTAATTATGCGCAAATTGAAAGGGAAGCTTTGGCATTAATTTTTGGGGTCAAGAAGTTTCACAAATACTTGTACGGTCATAAGTTTACCATCGTTACAGACCATAAGCCCCTAACAGCAATCCTCCATCCAAAGTCCCCAGTTCCAACATTCCAATGCAGAGATAAGCTTTGATTTTGTCAGCATATACATATGATATTGAATACAGACGATCAGCTGATCACAGTAATGCTGATACAATGTCTAGATTGCCTTCCCCATCACAAGTTACACCGGATAGGGAAGAAGTGTTTTATTTTTCATACATTGATGAACTGCCAGTCACAGCTGAAGAGATTGGTAGAGCAACCAAATGTGACCCAGTGATGTCAAAGGTGTATGATTAGATTGCAAATGGATGGCCTAACCAGGTAACAGACTGATGAATAAATCAGTGATTACATTGTAGCATTAAAATTCATCAGTATTCGTCCATTTTTAATTCTAAGGAATGAAATATCAGTCGATAAAAATTGTATCATGGAGGGTGTAAGAGTGGTTATACCAAATAAATTTAGGTCAAAATTATTAGGAGACCACCATGACCAGCAACTGGGAATGTGCTTGACCAAGAGTTTTGCACATAGTTATTTATGGTGGCCAGGTCTTGATAAAGATATAGAGTACATCGTGAGTCAGTGTATGACATGTCAATCGGTAAGCAAGCAACCACCATCAGTACCATTACAGCCATGGAAATGGCCTCCCACGGTGTGGCAAAGGCTACATATTGATTTTGCTGAGTTAGAAGGACAACAATTGTTCATTGTGATTGATAGCCATTCGAAGTGAGTTGAGGTGTTTCCAATGTGGAAAATAACAACAAGTAAAACATTGGATATTTTACGAAGATTATTTTCTTCATTTGGCCTCCCTGAAGAAATTGTTTCAGATAATGGACCACAATTTCGTTCAGAAGAATTTGCACAGTTCATGAGCAAAAATGGTGTGAAACATATCAAAGTACCACCGTACTGTACCATCCTGCTTCAAATGGTGCAGCAGAGCGCACTGTATAACTTGTAAAACATGCCCTCATAAAACAAATGTTAGATCCAAATCCAAAGAAACGACAGTTGTCATTAAATTACAAATTGGCTAATTTTTTGATTACGTATCATCATACTCCTCACACAACTACTGGTAGAACACCAGCAGAGTTCTTTCTCAAACGACAGCCATGAACCAGATTCTCGATGTTAAAAGCAAATTTGGCACAGTCCGTAGAAGAGACACAATTAAGACAGAAAGAGAATCATGATAGATGTAGAGTAAAAGAGAGAAGTGTGAAATTAAACCAGAAGGTGAGAGTGAAGAACCATCACCATAAATGGTTAAAGTGTTTACTAGGAAGAGTGATGATGATATGTGGTCTTCACACATATTTGGTCAAGTTATTTGATAATGGACAGGTTGGGTTTGTTCAGATTGATCATATTTTACCTACAGACATGGAAGGAGTTGAAGGTGGGAATGATTCAATTATTTCTGACTCATCAGATAGTTTTGATATGCCTGTAGCAAATCCTAAATCCAATGTACTGGAAACAAATCCAGGAGAGAATCAGAATGAAAGTCTGAGTCCAAGTCAGGAAAACAAAGAGCTGAAGTTAGAGTGAGTTCAAATGAAAATCAATTAAATTCCGTGGAGGAAAACGTTCCTCAGGATGAGCCTTGAATGAGTGTGAATTCTACACCATGTTTGGAAGGTTCTGTTCGAAAGCGAAGGTATCCTCTTCGAAACAGAAAACAAGTGGTTAAGTTAAATTTGTAAATATGGAAAAAAAATAAGTCTATCTCGGTGTTATGTATAAACATGCAAGTTATGTATGATGTTGTTATAATAACTTCTTCATTAAGGAGGGAGAAGTGTAATATCTGTAAGCTTGTAATGTTTGTAGCTCCACACTGTGGATGTGGACATATTGTGCACTGCAACTACAGAAGTTTAATAATTAAACAGAAGCAGCATGTTTCGGTGGCTGCCGAGAGAGCTGCCTGCCATGTTAGAAAGCTGTGTGTGCTGTGATCTGTGAATATATCACACCCCCCAATCATTTGGGACTCAGACGCACTCTCAGTAGTCAGGACCCTGAGAAGGACTCCCCACATGCCACGGCCAGGACACCGGTGTCACAAGTGCCCCAATTTAAGTGGTTCAGCCCCAGGAGAGGGATCAGCCGCAAAGGGGTACCTAAGATCAGGGACCAGCCTGTGAGCAGGGACTGCCAGCCGGTAGCCTCGGGTGACGAGAGACCCCCGGAAGAGATAGTGGTGGACCAGCCGCCAATTTGGAGTCCCCAGCCCACAGACCTCGACCAGGTAGAACCCTCAGGTAACGAAATGAACCGCGCCGCCACCCCCAAAGGGGCAGTTTGCTGTAGCACCAGAGGGGACATTCCCCCAATAATGTGGGACTCAGACCCACCTCCGGTCAGGACACTCCGGACCCTGCGGTACAGGCCGGCCTACTACTGGCCCCGCTGGAAACCCAGTGGCCCAAGAAGAACGGAGAAGAATAGGAGTTAACCTGGCCACCCGGAGACTGGTGGCAGATATACATAAGTAGGACGACATGAGTTTTAGATGCGTTTAATGAGAATCTAGCGTAGAGTAGGATTATGAGTGTAAGATTGTTTTAGTCACCATGCTTATGGAAGTAGTGAAACGAGTAAAATAGGATAAGAATGTTTAGATGAAATGAAAGAGTTTTGGCCGACAGCCGGTGTCCAACTAGTGACATGTGCCTGCTGGTACTTGGGAGGAGGCGTGAGAGCCCATTTGGGGGTATGAAATGAATCCACCTGTGCAGCTATTAGAAGAGGCACTGGTAATGGTTCTTGGGGAAAGGAAAAGACCCCAACTTGTAGGCAGTAAAAGAGGCACTACAAGAATGAGAAGAGTAAAATGACTATGAGACAAAAGTTAGAAACAGACATCAGTTCCAACAGGAACT
Source organism: Pristiophorus japonicus (assembly GCF_044704955.1). Taxonomy (NCBI): domain Eukaryota; kingdom Metazoa; phylum Chordata; class Chondrichthyes; family Pristiophoridae; genus Pristiophorus; species Pristiophorus japonicus. The sequence continues at coordinate 241,690,450 of NC_091977.1, read as the reverse complement.
GAAAAAGACAGCCAGCTGATTAAAGACTTTATTATGTTTCCGAGAAGAAATGAGCCCAAATTGGAACTCGATCACCTTTTGTCGAGCCAGAGAGCTTTTCACAGGGCTGGACTATCTGTTTTATGTGCCCCTACAGGAAGGAGAACAACATGAGAAGGGTCCTGTTCCTGCTCACCCTGATAAGGATGAGCAGCGGTGGCTGAGGGAACGTGGAAGAATCCCTCATTTATAGGTGCTCGGGAGAGAGAGCACCGATCGTAACTGCAGCGGGTGGCACACCGGGTGTGGAAGTGCTTGCCGTTTATGCCCACGAAGGGAGGTGGCCAGGGTGGCTGGGGTATAATTCCACTCGCTACTCCAGCCAGGAAGGGTTTACCTATGGGGAGGCGTCCGTTCCATGCCCCAGGATACAGGTCGTTGCTGCGCGGGTCAGTGTTACGGAGGGAAAACGTGTGTGTTTGACGTGTAAAGGACAGACTCCCCTAGGTAGATGGTGGTGGCTCAGGAAGCTGAGCAAGGACATGGGAGACCAGGAATCTGACTGGGAACGACTCGGTAATGATACGTACCGTACCATCACGGGGACACGGGGAGGAGTGAAGGTGTGTTGGAACAAGTGGTGGGAGTCTGAACAGGGAATATATGTCTGCATGTGGGGGTCAGAGAAGATCTATCCCGCAGGCATATCAATCGCCTTCGCCAGGCAATGACAAGATGACAGGGAAGGGATGGGGTGGGATTCTAGACTACACGCATGTGCGGTCCCACACTCCCCACTCCCAATTAATGCCACCGAACTTATAGCACGCATTAAGAAAACCCTGCCCACGACCCCGCCAATGCGAACAATAATAGAGAGGTGTCCTACCATCACCAAGGGACCAGGGAACGGGTTAGTATTGGTACCGACCGAAAAGGTGTTATACCAGGGAGTACACCATGCAGTAGCTTCAGTTATTTTAAACCTTACCGAGGTACACTTACCTGACTGGTGCCCGAAGGAAACAGAGCAGCTGTACCAGACCCTACTCAGAGAAAAGTTCAAGAAATTTTCCGAGTTAGATTTTGGGAAAGTAGAAAAGCAGATTTATACACCCTACATGCTAGGGACACCATGGGCATGGGGAGACCTAGAAGGGGAACCGTGATCGACATTTTTACTGCATATAATATAGGATCCTCTGTGATAAATAGCCTAGACGATGTAGAACTGCAAACGCAAATAAATGGTCTAAAGAACCAACTGAGAAAGATCCTGAAAGAGGAAAACACAGTAGTGGGCTCAGAGCTACACGAGACCAGGCTATGACGGTCCATTTAAAAGAGATCGTTGCTGAGCTGGATAAACATGCACAAACAGTGAATGCACTCATACAGGAGAATAAGAATGCTTTGGACCAGGCTGCACAGAACGAGGTGTGTGTGCTGTACGGGACATGGTTGTTGGGTGAGGGCCGCAACAACCTGGAGGATTTAAAACAAGGTCTAGTCCCCTCCTGGATCAGCAACAAGCACCTCGCAGCCCTCCACCCGTATAGTAATTTACTAAGCCCATGTCAGCTCCGCCTAGCTTCTGAAGCCTACCCTGTCCCAGTAGATTGCGGGCGTTCTAATCACACCATCATGGGGATAGTACTAAGGATGCCGGTCATGGGTGGGACAGCCCGACCCGCACCGGTATATCGGGTGGAGAACATTGGAGTCATTCAAGGAGGTGCACACGTTCGTTTCACAGCAGTCCCACCGTATGTCATAAAGTGGGAGCACACTATGACGGGTACTGACCTCTCCGGGTGCCGGAGCCGGGGTGCACACGTAATACTGTATCCCCAACACTTGAATGCCTATTCTAAACCACAGTGTGGATTTAAAGTTGCTGGCGCACATAGCCTATCAACTGTACCATGGAGGTAATGGCACAAGACGATGTTCCTCCACAGGTAGCATACATAGGGGGTGGGACATATTGTGTCACCACCAGTGCGCCCCACTACCAGCATGGACACTTCTGGTGTCCGGTGAGTGACAGCAGTTTTTGCTTTAAACCCGAGGCAGAAGTTCAAGTGGCCCAGGAACGGATTGTCCCCATTCCCGAACCCTCCACTGTCCACCTCACTGTGAGTGAAAACATCACAAACCTGCAGGATTATGTTGCACATTTTGGCTATGAAATTCCCCCTTTACCCGAACATCTTAATGCTTTGCTAGAAGCTGTAGTAATCTCATAAAAACATTTCTATACTCTAGAACAGAAAACAATTGAGATAAGGCGAAAAATTCTAGAGATCACAATTCCACCTTGGTGGGACATTTTCAGAAATATAGAAGTTCCTGCCGGGATCAGAATAGCTTCCCATGTTTTGGTTGTCTGCCAACTCGCGATTATTCTTTACTTATGGTGTCTCACTTGCCGAATGAAACGCAGAGGCCATCAGGTCCGGCACCAAAGGATGCTATACACTCCCTGGCCAAACTTGGGAATCGCACAGGGAGGGGTAACACCATATTACCATGTTTTATTTGTTTTAATTTTCACCTGCTGTAAAAACGCAGAGATCGAGTGTTGTAAAAATGCTACTTAAAAATGTGTTTGACTATGTACCTTTATTTTCTGTAAAGTCAGAGTAATGGAGGGGCGTCGGATCCCCTCTATGCTGTAACATAATTGGAATGACTGTATTTGCCTGTAAACGGCATTGCATTTCAAAGTGGGTATCCACGTTTAAGTTTAGTTAGGTAAATACAGGGGAAGGTTGACTCTCGGGAATCAGGAATTTTGCTCACGTAGCATGACACTCTAGCATATAGAGTATCACAGGGGGGACTGTAGGATTGCAAAATTCGTGGGAAAAGCCCCCCAGTGTTTGGACTCATTGGAAAGGAAATTGAATTTGGAACTATCAACCCAAAAGTTTGGGACCCTAAAGTGCACATGGAAAAATCTATGAGTTTTAATTGAATTTGGGATTTTTACAAAGCAGATTGAGTCCGGGTGGAAAGGGCTGAGAACTAAAAGATAACTATCCTTCAAGGAAAACAGTTTTGAGTATTGAAGCTGTCTGGGATATTGAAGCTAAACAAATTGTCTGGAGAATTGTGTAAACTCGAAAACCCTTCTCTCCAGGAGACATTAACATAGCAACAATCAACCCAGAGATAGCCAGTCATCACTCTGAGCAGAAAACCCATCCAGCGCATACATAATGATAATGGTCCATCCAGCCCGCATGGAAAACCCAGACATAGGCAGACATTGCAAATACCAAAAAGCTAATTTTCCCGATCATGATACAAATTCAAAAGATCGACACATCCGAGACAGGTTACCGTTAATGGGCCTGCCAAAATATAACAAAGAGATATCAAGCCCGCAAAATTAAAACAAAGAAATGGGGCTGATTTGGCGCGCAGATTAGAACAGCTCCCAAAGTATAACTGAGGTCCTGTTTTTTTAACAAAAGGAGGAGGGGAAGGAGGGAAAAAGGAGAGAGACCACCACAGCAGTTTTTAACAAGCCTGCCAGAGAGCTTGCTACACAGCCTCCTATGCAGCTCTTCTGAGCACCAACATCTCCAGCCTTGACGACACCCCTGAGCCACACTGCCCTGCTATCGAAGAAGAAGGAAGAACATCATCATGGCAGAGAAAGCAGTTCCCAGTAACTTCGGACATCATCATTGCGGCAGCAACTGACCACAGCCAACGTGGTAACATCGAAAACACCGCGATCGACAAATTCTAAGAACAAAACTCCTCAAGAAGAAACCAAAGATTTGAAAGTTTCCACTCTACAATCTGTTCCTAGCTACCAACAGGTAAAACATTACCTAAAGAGACTTTAAAACCTATTGCTGATGGAAGAAAGTGGGTACTCACCCCATAAGTCCAATATGCGCCCTACCGCATCAGCGGACACCACCCAACTGAAGACTACGCAGTAAGAAGTCTTCCACGACATTCAGGGTACGGCAAGCAGAACCTACAGAGTCCAGCAAACCCTGAAATCATGAACCACCGCCAACTGCCAATAAAAGAATTGGTGAGCATAATCTCTGTTTGCCCTGGAGTTCAACCTACTCAGAGTTAGGCATTGGGAGGTGGGAGGTGTATTATTTTTCTGTAACCCCTTTGAATTTGTAATAAAGTGTTTTTTATTCCATTAATTACAAGCTTGCCATTGTATGTTCTTGTTCTTAATAAAATCGAAGTTCTTTTGCACCAAACCAGCTGTCCTTTGCACTTTATCACACCCCCCAAATAAATCCAACGTCTAGAACCCAGGGAGTGGGAGCGATTCGAACCGCTCAGAAGGTCAGAAGTGAACCTGACCCCCGAGACCACCCGCCACAGGGAGAAGGTTGAAATTGAGCTGGACAGACTCCAACATGAAGGGGTCATTGTAAGGGGGTGGTCCCGGGGGTCAAGTTCACCTGTGACCAACTTGAGCGGTTCGAATCGCTCCCACTCCCTTGGGTTCTAGACTTTGGATTTATTTGGGGGGTGTGATAAAGTGCAAAGGACAACTGGTTTGGTGCAAAAGAACTTTGACTTTATTAAAGACAAGAAAATACAATGTCAAACTTATAATCACACTAATAAGGAACAATACGAGAAAGATATAATGTCAAACTTATAATCACTCTAATAAATAAACACGAGAAAAGATACAATGTCAAAATTATAATCACTCTCATAAAGAACCATACACTACCCCTTTAATAGGAGGTTACAGTAAAATTACACCTCCCACCTCCCAATACCTAATTTTAGCTAGGTTAGACTCCAGGGCAGGCAGGGACTATGCTTGCCATTCCTTTATGGTCAGTTAGCGGTAGTTCACAATTTCGGGGTTCGTTGAAATCTGTAGGTTCTGCTTGCTGTATCCCAAACATCAGAGAAGACTTTTAGCTGCGCAATCTTCAGTTGGGTTGAGTCCGCTTATGCGGTAAGATGCGTTTTAGATCTATGGGGTAAGTACCCGGTTTTCATCATTAGAAATAGGGTCAAAGTCTCTTTTGGTAATGTTTTCACCTGTTGGTAGTCAGGCCTTAGATTGTAGAGTGGAAACTTTTCGATTCTTCGATTTTTTTTCCCGTTGGAGTTTTGTTTTGAGTTTGGTCGATCGCGGTGATTTTCCGTTGGGACCACGTTGGCTGTGGTCGGTTGCTGCCGCGATAGTGATGTTCTTCCTTTCTGCAGGACTTCAGGACTTCAAGGCTGGAGAAGTTAGTTTACAACTGTCGAGTTGGTTTCTCTCCCTTCTTGATGGCACACTCTCAGTATAGCCACTGGTGTAGTATGGCAAAGTGTGTCATGCCCTCTGTTGAAAACAGGGGGCCAGTTATACGGTTTGAGTGGTTCTAATCTTGGCGCCAAATCAATTCAGAATTCTTTGTTTAAATTCGGCGGGCTTGACTTCTCTTTGTAATATTTTGGCAGGCTCGTTAAAAGTTAATATGTGTTGGGTGGGTTGATGTTCGAAAACTGTTTCCTTATGGAAATATTAGCTTGGTAATCACAATGTCCTTTTGTGCTTAGTTTTTCGCACACAGGCTGGATTGGGCCTCTTTGTGAGGTATATGCTGAAATGGTTTTCCAGATTCAGGTTGATGGCTGGCTATCTCTGGGTTATTTGTTGTAATGTTAATGTTTCTTGTGGAGAAGTATTCTCGAATACCCATTTCTCCAGACAATTTAACTTAGTCCCAACACCCAGACAATTCCAATAATCAAGTTGTCTCCTGTTAGTTCTTTAGGCCCACCCACAGCCTTGAATTTGTATTTTTAAAAGTCAAAAGTTCGATTAAAGTCCGTAGTTTCTTCCATAAGCAGTTTAGGATTTCAAACTTTCCGGTAGAAAGTCCCAAATTAAATTTCCTTTCGAATGAGCCCAAACATTGGGGGGGTTCTTGTGAATTTTGCATCCTTTCAGTCATATCACCGGTCTAATTTAACAAATGGGCCAAACCCATTTTTCCTGTGTTGAGGATTTGTGGAGACTACAAGGTTACGATCAACCAATTTTCGAAACAGGATCAGCACCTGTTACCAAAGGCTGATGACTTGTTTGCAACGCTAACCAGTGGGAAATCGTTCACTAAACTGGATCTGACAACAGCCTATATGACACAAGAGCTCGGCAACACGTCAAAGAAACTTATGTCCATCAACACTCATAATGGACTGTTTATCTACAACAGGTGTCCTTTTGGAATTCGCTCAGCTGTAGCCATATTTCAGAGGAACATCGAGAGTCTACTGAAGTCTGTCCCTAGAACAGTCGTGTTTCAAGATGACATACTGCTCACAGGTTGTGACACTGCTGAACACCTGAACAACCTTGAAGAGGTTCTACATCGTCTGGACAAATTGGGACTCAGGCTGAAACGTTCGAAGTGTGTCTTCATGGCACAGGAAGTCGAATTTCTGGGGAGGAAGATTGCTGCTGATGGCATCAGGCCTACGGACTCGAAAACCAAGGCCATCAAAAATGCACCCAGGTCTCAGAATGTGACAGAGCTGCGTTCGTTCTTTGGTTTACTCAACTACGTTGGCAATTTCTTACCTAGATTGAGCACTTTATTAGAGCCACTGCACAAGAGAGAACCAGTTGATGTGGTATATTTGGACTTTCAGAAGGCTTCCACAAGGTCCCACACAAGTGATTAATGTGCAAAGTTAAAGCACATGGGATTGGGGGTAGTGTGCTGACGTGGATTGAGAACTGGTTGGCAGACAGGAAGCAAAGAGTAGGAGTAAATGGGTACTTTTCAGAATGGCAGGCAGTGACTAGTGGGGTACCGCAAGGTTCTGTGCTGGGGCCCCAGCTGTTTACATTGCACATTAATGAGTTAGATGAGGGGATTAAATGTAATATCTCCAAATTTGCGGATGACATGAAGTTGGGTGGCAGTGTGAGCTACAAGGAGGATGCTATGAGGCTGCAGAGTGACTTGGATATGTTAGGTGAGTGGGCAAATGCATGGCAGATGAAGTATAATGTGGATAAATGTGAGGTTATCCACTTTGGTGGTAAAAACAGAGAGACAGACTATTATCTGAATGGTGACAGATTAGGAAAAGGGGAGGTGCAACGAGACCTGGGTGTCATGGTACATCAGTCATTGAAGGTTGGCATGCAGGTACAGCAGGCGGTTAAGAAAGCAAATGGCATGTTGGCCTTCATAGCGAGGGGATTTGAGTACAGGGGCAGGGAAGTGTTACTACAGTTGTACAGGGCCTTGGTGAGGCCACACCTGGAGTATTGTGTACAGTTTTGGTCTCCTAACTTGAGGAAGGACATTCTTGCTATTGAGGGAGTGCAGCGAATGTTCACCAGACTGATTCCCGGGATGGCGGGACTGACATATCAAGAAAGATTGGATCAACTGGGCTTGTTTTCACTGGAGTTCAGAAGAATGAGAGGGGATCTCATAGAAACGTTTAAAATTCTGACGGGTTTAGACAGGTTAGATGCAGGAAGAATGTTCCCAATGTTGGGGAAGTCCAGAACCAGGGATCACAGTCTAAGGATAAGGGGTAAGTCATTTAGGACTGAGATGAGGAGAAACTTCTTCACCCAAAGAGTGGTGAACCTGTGGAATTCTCGACCACAGAAAGTTGTTGAGGCCAATTCACTAAATATATTCAAAAAGGAGTTAGATGTAGTCCTTACTACTAGGGGGATCAAGGGGTATGGCGAGAAAGCAGGAATGGGGTACTGAAGTTGCATGTTCAGCCATGAAATGATTGAATGGCGGTGCAGGCTCGAAGGGCCGAATGGCCTACTCCTGCACCTATTTTCTTTGTTTCTATGTTTCTATGCTGCTCAGAAATGGCGACAACTGGGTTTGGGGTGCGTCTCAAGATAGAGCTTTCCAGAAAGCTACAAATCTGCTTTACTCTAACAAGTTGCTGATTCATTATGATCCATGTAAGCGTCTAGTATTGGCCTGTGATGCTTCATCATATGGGGTTGGCTGCGTGCTCCAAAAAGCTAATGAGTTGGGTAAGCTACAACCAGTTGTGTATGCTTCAAAAAGTTTGTCAAAGGCGAAAAGAGCCTACAGCATTGTAGAAAAAGAAGCTTTAGCCTGCATGTATGGGGTTAAAAAGATGCATTAGTACCTGTTTGGTTTTCGTTTTGAACTCAAAACGGATCACAAGCCACTCATTTCATTGTTTTTGGAAAACAAAGGTGTCAATACCAATGCATCGTCCCATATCCAGAGGTGGGCGCTGATATTATCTGCCTATGATTATAGACCTGGCACCGAGAATTGTGTTGATGCACTGAGCCGTCTGCCTTTGCCCATACAGGAGCTGGAGAAGCCACAACCTGCAGATCTAGTGTTAGTTATGGATGCTTTTGAGAGTGAAGGAACCCGTGTCACTGCTCAACAAGTTAGGACCTGGACCAGACTTTGTCGGTTGTAAAACATTGTGTCCTTAGTGGTGATTGGTCTGCTATACCTATGGAAATGTGTGATGAGACCAAACCTTGCAACCATCGCAAAGATAAAATATCCATTCAGTCAGATTGTTTACTGTCGGGTAATCGTGTTGATATGCCTAAGAAAGGCAGAGAGAAATTTGTACGTGATCTACACAGCACTCATCCTGGTATTCCAATGATGAAAGCCATCACCAGGTCTCACTTATGGTGGCCTGGAATTGACTCTGATCTGGAATCATGTGTGCATCAGTGCAACACTTGTCTGGAGCTAAGTAAAGTACCAGCGGAATCTCCGCTGAGTTTGTGGTCATGGCCATCCAAACCATGGTCGAGGATCCACATCGACTTTGTGGGTCCTTTCCTGGGTAAGATGTTTTTTGATGTGATGGATGCATATTCCAAGTGGATAGAGTGTATAATCATGTCATCCAGTACATCCATAGCTACCATTGAGGGTCTTCATGTCATATTTGCTACTCATGGTCTGCCTGACATTGTTGTGAGCGACAATGGATCTTGCTTCACAAGTCTGGAGTTTCAAGAGTTCATGAAACTCAATGGTATTAAACATGTGAGATCAGCACCATTCAAACCTACTTCTAATAATCAAGCAGAGCGTGCTGTCCAAACAATGAAGCAGAGTATGAAACGTGTAACTCAAGGTTCACTACAGACTCGCTTGTCATGCATACTGCTTAGTTACAGGACGAGACCGCACATGCTTACCGGGGTCTCCCTTGCTGATCTATTGATGAAAAGAGATCTCAAGACCAAGCTCTCTCTCGTCCATCCTGACTTGAACGACCGTGTTTAAAACAGACGTCAAAATCAGCAATGGCATCATGATCGTGCTGCTGTGTCATGCGACATCTCTGTTAACGATCCTGTGTATGCGCTAAATTATGGTCAAGGTCCAAGTGGGTCGCCGGTACTGTTATGGCCAAGGAGGGTAACAGAGTGTTTATTGTCATGCTCAAGAATGGGCAGACATGCAGGAAACATGTTGATCAGATAAAGCTGCGGCACACGGATGAACTGGAACAAATTGAGGAAGATACGATCAGTGACCAACCAACCTATATTCATTCATCAGAGGACTCCGCCGTCATCAGTGAATCTGGACTTTCAATCCCTGACATGGTCATTGCCACTCCCATCAGATCGGCTACCCAGCCTCCAGTCATAACTAACTCAGAACGCTCGCCCAGAACTGGAGTTGAACTGAGACGATCAATTCGTGAGCGGAAAGCCCCGGACCGTCTTAACTTGTAAAAAGACTGATACTAGGATCTTGAAGGGGGTTGTTATCATGTATGTATGCTTGGTGTTCTTAGCCATCAGGGGGCACCCTTGTCAGAGGTCATTGGGCTATATGCACGGGTGTGCGGGCCAGGTATATAAAGCAAGCCACCATGCAATGTGGGCACTTTGGAATAAAGTTGAACCAGGTTTGCACCTGAGTGAGTTTACAGTATTCAGTCTATAGAGTTATTACATACATAACAGTTATGTTTCCCAGATATCTTTAACTGTGAATCAGGAATGCTGTCAGCTTCAATAGGCCAAATGGTCTTTTCACATCTCCAATTTTTCCTACATTCTATGTCCTTAGTTCCTAATCCGCTTGAAGGGAGTGACAAGTGAACGGATACAAGATATCCGTAGCTGATCACCTGGTATGTAAAAGCAGCATAGCCCAATAGTGAAAGACCATCTATCTATTATCATATAGGGGTTTGGCTGCAGCAGAAAAGAGAACGAGGCCTTTCTCCAATATCACATCAGGGTATTTCGGAGGGTCAGTGGAACATATACATGCCTTAAATTTGACCAATCCAAAGTAATAGCAGAAAATGCTCACACTTCCTCCACCCCTAATCTAGCTCGTTGGAGCCATTTAATCCAGGGTTATTTACTTGTCCAATCAAATTTAGATAAATGCCTATCAAAATGTTAAAACCCAACTATAGGGTCGAGAAGAACAACTTTTGGAAAAGTAAAAAAAATACTGGGAAGCAAAATAACCATCATCATGCCCAACAAAGGGTTAATCTATTTTAAAGGCCTTCACAGATTTGTTTTGAGAGGGATCATGACACATCTATATAGGCTATTTAATAAGAAAGAAAGACTTGCATTTATATTGCACTTTTCACAACCGGACGTTTCAAAGCACTCTACAGCCAATGAAGTACTTCTGGAGTGTAGTCACTGTTGTAATGTAGGAAGGAAAGAATGAAATGTTTCTCTTCAAATACTTAAATCTAGCTTGGATTAACTACAGGTAACAATGGGTAGCCAGATGAGGGAAATTTACTGAACCATCAAGCCTGTGTGTCACTGATCCCGAGAACTACCAGAATAATTTGTTATTTTGGTAAATATTTGGGACAGCCTTATTACCACAAGTATATCATTCATGTATAATCACAAATTGCAATTTATTTCCCTAACTCCAACGGCATGAGTATTGAACTAGCTTTGATAGAGAAAGTTATAGGTTCCATGTCCAATGTGACTGGAAAATACTAACATTATATAAAGGCAGTTAGGAATCTGATTCGATCTGACCAGACCAATGAAGCAATGTAAGTGTACAACATCTGAATCCAGTATTAGAAGGAGTGCCCCAGTTAACGTTCCCCCAAAGGTGCATGGCCGTGTATGAATCTGGAGCTCCCACACAGGCCGCTCTCCAGCTCACAAACTGGAAGAGATACCATGCAGGAACCTTAAAGGGACTACGCACAAAAAAGACATTGATCCCAGCATATCATTTTCAAGGATATTAGATGTGAAAAGCCATTTTACCGAATCAATTCTTCCTTCTGCATTAAGAGTTGGTACTAGAATGCCCTAATTACAATGAGTTATGCTAAATGCTGCAGTTATTAACCATAGATTTTCTCCCCTTTAATAAGCTGGTTGATCCAGCCCAGAAGGCCCAGGGTGCAAGACTGATGGCTTAACTATTTTGTTGCAATATCATAATTCAGTAAAAATGTCAAGTATGTAATGTATTTTTTTAATAGCAGGCAGAAGTTATTCCACTTCTTGTTAGTCACAGAGAGTTTTACAACTCCCATTTAAGATAGCCTATACACCCTAAGCACCTTGAGCATATATCGGCAGAAAATCATAGATGTCATGCAGAAAACCATCCAATTTTATTGACCCAGCATGCTGTACCACCATTGGAGAAAGTGAACACTCTGCATTTTCTGAACTTACAAACGTAGCAGAAACATTGAGGGCTGGTCTTTCCTCCATGGCAGGACTGTACTCCCACCCATGTTGCCACATTACCTTGGCCAGGTTAATATTAGATTCAAGAACAGGCTCCCAGCACTATTTCAGCCCTCGGTTGGGAGCTCTCCTTAAAAGGCCAGCGCTGGAACAGTGGTCTTCAGCAATCAGGTAAATGGCTGGAGGGTGGGCTGGGGTGGGGGGTGGTCCTGAGGGTCTCTCAGTAAGAGGAGGGCGACTGAAGGCCAGGGCAGCCAAAACCCTAAACTTTCCTTGTGGGGCCAGCTCAGAGGCCTCACAATGAAAGTTACAAGGAGTAAAACCATGGGGGCTAGAATTTGCACTGCAGCTCCACCCGGTTTCTCGGTGGCATTGGTCGGTTTGGGCAAAAACCGGGTTGGCGAAAATTTCCATAAAGGGTTCCGCTGGCGGTTTTGAAATACCGCTGGAGAGCGGACCGCCAGGGTGCACCACTATTGCCCGATTTTTGACTCAGCGGTGACCCGTAGATAAGTAGAAAAAAAACGCCCATGAGAAGCAGTGAGAGCTGGGCAGTTGGTAAGTAGCCCTGCAAAAAAAGGTAAATTAATGGGTTTTTAATTATTATTTACAAATTCTTTTACAGTGATTAAGTTGAAAAGGGTACTGAGAATGTTTTCTGATTTTTTATTTTATATTTTTTGGAAAAAATATTTTCAATGTTTTCCCCCTCCTAGGCCCAACCCGTAGCCTCAGTCTAAATTTTAGTAATTACCGCCCTTTTCGATTAAGAACCACCCAATCGGCCCAAGATTGATTTTCCGCTGAGAATCGGGGTGCAAGGTCCATTTTTTTTGGCCGGACGGAATTTTTTTCTTTTTTTGTGGAATTTTTCGCCCACGGTTATTTCTAAATCTTCGCGGTATTTTGGCTGGCAATCCAGCGCTGGCGGATTTTGGGGAAATTCTAGCCCCTTAACCTTTTGGGCGTCTTTTGACCGATAAGTGGAATGTCAGTGTGTATGTTTGTGTTTGTACTTCAACCATGGTGATGTCATGGACTATGGGCCTTGATCTATCAGCTTGTCTCTTCAAAGAGTCCTTAGTTTCTGTTACATTTTTATTGTTGAAAAGAGATAAAAGCAAAGTGGAGATTTTCATTGTAAACCAAAACAGCTCTTTAGTACTGTACTTTAGTACTGTACTGCACACAAAATGCTCTTAGAATTCAAATAGAAAAAAAAATAAAGACTTGCAAGGGATAAATATTGGCCAGGACACTGGGGAGTACTCCCCTGCTCTTCTTCAAAATAATGCTGTGGGATCTTTTATGTCCATCTGAAAGAGCACCTTGGTTTAACATCTCATTCAATAAGTGGCACTTCTGACAGTGCAGCGCTCCCTCAGCACTGCACTGGAGTATTCATACTCAGGTCTCTGGAGTGGGACTTAAACCCACAACCTTCCGACTCAGAGGCAAGAGTGCTATTCACTGAGCCACAGCTGCCATTCTGATAATACAGCAGGGTGTAGAGGGGAAAAGGGTGGACATGGTAGTATGAGTGTGATTTTACTTAAATCATTTCCATTATCTCCCACCTATTACAATTAATTGTCTGCAGAGTACATGGAAGATAAATAGAGAGAACTGGCCAGTGACTGCCTGCCACAGGAAACATGTTTAAAAAAAAATTCCCAGTAGGGTAATTAATAGCTCTGACATTTCATTTTGTGGATTGGGGAGCTTACGTAACATAATGTCAGAGATATTTTCAAGATTTTGCATGTACTTTGGTCTGTTCTGTGCTCTATAATCCATCATTGCCCATACCAATTACAGGCAATGTTTACAATCAGGTTTAAACCAAGGCTCGGTCAGCCAGCTCTTTTTCAAAACTGTTTGTAACGGGCAGAAAAAAAGTCGTAAAAGCGGCAAGTTGATTGTTTGCACCAAATTGTCTTGACATTGTTTAAAAATCAAGATTTTTTGGCCATATAGGCCAGACCAGCAGATTCTCTTCCCTAAAGGACATTAGTGAACCAGATTGGTACAAGAGCCCAGTAGTTTCACAATCATCATTACTGATACTAGATTTTTATTCCAGATTTATTTAATTAACTGAATTTAAATTCCCCAGCTGCTATGGTAGGATTTGAAGTCATATCTCTGGATCATTAGTCCAGTAACATAACCACTATGCTACCATTCCCAATACTGGTATTAAAATAAATATGTGATTCCACTGCATGCCGACCACAGTTATATTGTTTCTACTGCAAAATAAAGGTCACCCAGATAATGAAACCTGAGATTCTGAAAACAATGACTGTCACACTAGTGAGTAAAATCAATAAAGATCTTTAACGTTCAAGACTGCAATGAGTGATATTACCACATATTGGGCCCAAGTTTCCACAAGAAAAAAACGGGCGCCCCTCTGAGCTGGGCGCCCGTTTTTCGCGCCTAAAACGGCGCCTAAAAAAATCCTCGGTATTCTCCACCGACTTACAGGTCCTGTGGCACTTGGCGCAGCCGGCACGAGCTGTGGGGGGGGGGCGGAGCCAGGTCCCTGCGCTGAAAACAGTGCCGGGACCTCTGCACATGCGCGCTACAGTCGGCACGCAAGTGCAGTAGCTCCAGGCGCCGAACTGTGTGGGAGGGGTCCGAAGCACGCAGCCCCTAGCCCTGGCTGAATGGCCTCACTGGGGCTGCGTGAATGAGGCTCCTCCCACGGCCAGCTCCTGCTCCCCCCCCGACCAGACCCGACACTCGCTCCCCCCCCCCCACCGCCGACCAGACCCGACCCGACACCCGCTCCCCCCCCCCCACCGACCAGACCCGACTCGACACCCGCTCCCCCCCCCCCGACACCCGAGACCCGCTCCCCCCCCCCGACCCGACACCCGCTCTCCCCTCCCCCCGCCCCGACCCGACACCCGAGACCCGCTCCCCCCCACCCCGATCGAGACCCGAGACCCGCTCTCCCCGCCCCCCCGACCCGCTCCCCGCCCCGACCCGAGGCCCGCTCCCCCCCCCGACCCGACACCCGAGACCCGCTCCCCCCCCCCACCCGAGACTCGAGACCCGCTCTCCCCGCCCCCCCGACCCGCTCCCCGCCCCGACCCGAGGCCCGCTCCCCCCCCCGACCCGACACCCGCTCCCCCCCCCCCACCGACCAGACCCGACTCGACACCCGCTCCCCCCCCCCCGACACCCGAGACCCGCTCCCCCCCCCGACCCGACACCCGCTCTCCCCTCCCCCCGCCCCGACCCGACACCCGAGACCCGCTCCCCCCCACCCCGATCGAGACCCGAGACCCGCTCTCCCCGCCCCCCCGACCCGCTCCCCGCCCCGCCCCGCCCCGACACCCGAGACCCGCTCTCCCCACCCCCCCGACCCGCTCCCCGCCCCGCCCCGCCCCGACACCCGAGACCCGCTCCCCCCCGCCCCGACCGAGACTCGAGACTCGCTCTCCCCGCCCCCCCGACCCGCTCCCCGCCCCGACCCGAGGCCCGCTCCCCCCCCCCGACCCGACACCCGAGACCCGCTCCCCCCCCCGACCGAGACTCGAGACCCGCTCTCCCCGCCCCCCCGACCCGCTCCCCGCCCCGACCCGAGGCCCGCTCCCCCCCCCGACCCGACACCCGCTCCCCCCCCCGCCCCGCCCCGCCCCGACACCCGAGACCCGCTCCCCCCCGCCCCGACCGAGACTCGAGACCCGCTCTCTCCGCCCCCCCGACCCGCTCCCCGCCCCGACCCGAGGCCCGCTCCCCCCCCGACCCGACACCCGCTCTCCCCCCCCGCCCCGCCCCGCCCCGACACCTGCTCCCCCCCGACCCGACACCCGCTCCCCCCCGCTCCTGTTCCCCGACCCCCCCCCCTCTCTTCCCTCCCTCCCTCTCCCTCCCTCCCTCTCTCCCTCTCCCTCCCCTCTCTCCCTCCCTCTCTTGCTCAGCGGCACGAATAGCTGCAGAATTCTCCCTGGCTGAAGCACTTTCACACAGGTAGGAAGATGATTTATTTAATCTTTTCTTGGCTTATAAATGTTTATTCAGGTTGGATTTATTTGTATAATATTTGTAGAAGTATAAATAAGGATTTATTGTAGAATTTAATGAGTTCCCTTCCCCCCCCCCTCCCCCCCCCCCACCTCGTTCTGGACGCCTAATTTGTAACCTGCGCCTGATTTTTTAATGTGTAGAACAGGTTTTTTCAGTTCTACAAAAATCTTCACTGGCGCCATTCTACTTTAGTTTGGAGTACGTTTTCACTGTGGAAACTTTCAAATCAGGCGTCAGTGGCCGGACACGCCCCCTTTTGAAGAAAAAATTCTGTTCTAAACTAGAACTGTTCTACCTGACTAGAACTGCAGAAAAAAAAATGTGGAGAATTGCGATTTCTGAAATAGTCCGTTCTCCACCAGTTGCTCCTAAAAATCAGGCGCGAATCATGTAGAAACTTGGGCCCATTGGCACTGTTGTGGTGCTGAACCAATGGTGGTAATTCAACACTTAGGATAATTAACATTATCTTCCATACAATACTGTCTTGACATTTAAACTATTATCACACCAAGTAGTTGAGGATTATAGGGGTGGAAGCAGTTAAAACAAGGGTCAAACAATATTTTCTATGTGAAATAATCTTGAGTGTTATGTACTGTATTTAATGACAGCGGAGGTACAGCTGAATATCTCGACCCAGACACTCGGATCATTTTCCGAGTCCCTGATGCTGGTAGGGTTTACTGGGAAATCGTGGACACACTGCCCACAATTCTCCATCCACTATATGTCCAGGAACTTGAGCACCTAGGCTGATACCCCAATGCAGTGCTGAGGGAGTGCTGCACTGTCGGAGGTGCCATCTTTCGGATGAGACGTTAAACCAAGGCCCTATTTGCTCTCGCAGGTGGACGTAAAAGATCCCATGGTACTATTTCAAGAAGAGCAAGGGAGTTATCGTTAGTGTCCTGGCCAACATTTATCCCTCAATCAACATAACAAAAAAACAGTTTATCTGGTCATTATCACATTGCAGTCTGTGGGAGCTTGCTGTGTGCAAGTTAGCTGCTGTGTTTCCTACATTACATCAGTGACTACACTCCAAAAGTACTTAATTGACAGTAAAGCACTTTGAGACATTCGGGGATCATGAAAAGGGCTATATAAATGTAAGTATTTCTTTCTTTTTCTTTCACTATGGACCCAACAGTTGTGGGCAGCACGTGCACAATATTTTGTCATTAGTGGCTAGTGGATCATGCTCCTGGCCAGTCGCTCAAACCCAAATGTTGGTCCTTCAGTGTCCTTTTTATATGACAAAAGCAAATCTAAAATAATAAGAAATGCTAGTGTTGTATATGCTGACTATGGATGTACTCTATGTGTAGTCACTGTGAGATTGTATAAGATGGAGACTTGTTTACCTGATGTACTATCAATAAGGTTCACACTGTGTATATACATGCTGGCACCACTAGAGGGTGCAACTGGTGGAGACTGGGGGTTTCCTGCCCTGGTGGCAGGGCCCTGTATAAAAGGGCTGTGCTTGCACAGCACTCCGGAGTTTGGAATAAAGGACCAAGGTCACTACAGTTCAAGTGCAACATAATGCCTTGTGGAGTCACTCACAAGTACACTATAGACATATAAACTGGCAACGAGAATAAGGACATTCACGCGATCATGACTACCTTTGGCACACTAAAAGACTTTGCAGAGGGTGATAATTGGGATGCCTTCACGGAAAGGCTCAAGCAATATTTCGTGGCAAATGACCTGGCGGGGAGACAGACACATTGGTGGAGAAGTGCAAGGCTATACTGCTGATCAGTTTGGGCCCGAGGTCTACCGCCTCGTCAGGGACTTGCTGGCACCCACGAAGGCCAAGGATAAGACATACGATGAGCTGACTGAACTAATTCGCAAACAACTTAAACCAAAGGAGAGCATCCTCACGGCCAGACACAGATTCTACACTCACCACAGACCTGAGGGCCAGGAGATTGCAAAATATGCTGCCGACCTCAGGGGACTTACGGCACAGTGTGATTTTGGCACGCACCTCCATGAAGCATTGCGAGACATTTTCATTATAGAAATTGGCCACGAGGGCCTCCTTCACAAGATACTATCTGCCGACACCACAGTCAATCTACAGAAAGCCATCGGCATCAGTCAGGCATTCATGGCTTCGACCTGCAGCACCAAGCAAATCATTCAACCTGTGGACTCAAACCCGGCAAGTACTGTACACAGAATGGTGCCTTTCACAGGCAAGACTGTAGAACGTGGCTCTGCCCAGGGCAGAGAGCACAGACCTCAGAGCTCCAGAATTCAGAGTCTTCCGAGAGGTGCTAATAGAGTAGCACCATGCTGGTGTTGTGGAGGAAACCATAGGGCTCACCAAATCGGTTTGCGGATTACGTATGCAAAGTCTGTAACACTAAGAGCCACCTCCAATGCATGTGTAAAAGAAGTACAACTCACCGTCTAGCAGAGGAGTCGGTAGATGACTTTGAATCCAGAGGGGAGTCTGATGATTTGGCCAGAGAGGCAGCTCAGCCCCAGGACGAAGTGTATGGAGTGTATACCTGCACCACCGATTGTCCTCCAGTGAAGATGGAAGTCGAGATAAACGGTATTCCAGTCTTCATGGAAGTGTACAAGGGAGCGAGCCAGTCAGTGATGAGCCAGGATGCCTTTGAGAGGCTGTGGAATGAAAAACGACCCAAGCTGGTTCCAGTGCAGGAAAAGTTGT
Organism: Pristiophorus japonicus; assembly: GCF_044704955.1. Classification (NCBI taxonomy): domain Eukaryota; kingdom Metazoa; phylum Chordata; class Chondrichthyes; family Pristiophoridae; genus Pristiophorus; species Pristiophorus japonicus. The sequence goes on along the minus strand of NC_091977.1, from coordinate 241,672,007 downwards.
GCACCTACACCAAGGAGCCGTTCCCAGTCCTTGGTACTGCGGATGTAAGTATAATCCATAATGGTGTGGTGCACAAGTTACCTCTGTGGATTGTTGCAGGTGATGGCCCAATGCTATTCGGAAGAAGATGGATAGGGAAGATCCAATGGAAATGGGAAGATCTCTTCACTCTAGCAATCGATGTCCCCCATGCTCAGAGACAGAGCAAAACCTCACCTTTGCTTGGGCCAGGCACCAGAGAACAGACCAGCGCAGCACCTGAGTCGCAGACTGTCCATCACGACTGCATGGCAATGATCCGACCAGAACAATCTAAAAATACCTTCCCCGCTCCAGTGGCAGGACTCCTGTGGAGGAAGATCGAATTCACAAGTACCTTTCCAGTGTTTGTGGCAGAATCGCGGGAGAGAAAGATCTAGGCAGTCGACCTCGAAGACCGAGGCAAGGTGGCGCTCCTGCTGCAGCGAGGAGCCGTGTGGCTGAAGAAAAAGATGGCCACGGCAACATCACGAGGTGCAACGCTGAGGGACCAACACATGGGGTCTAACAAAGGATCTGATTGGGGTAAAGCCAGCAGGGTTCTCTTAAAGACCTGCAACCAACTGAACTTAAAGAGACATTGCATGCATGGCAATCAATGTAATGAAACGATTAAGATTGTGAACAGAATGTTGTTGCAAGATGTCGGCACTGTAAAGAACAGAATATTGTTGCGAGATGTCGGTACCAGTCCTAATATAAAGAATAAAATGTTGTTGCGAGATGTCAATACCAGTCCTAATGCAAAGAACCAATTGTTGTTGCGAGATGTCGAGAATAGTGTGTCCCCTAGAGCAGCAAGCGAGCGAATTCGGGAGGGTAAACACACGGAGCCTGATACCCTGCCCCAGGTCTATCCCACGCTGCAGGCACCCGATGGCACCATTCGCCACGGACCTGGAAACAAAATGGCACCAATATGCGCAGTCGGTCACTGTTGCCCACCACCCGGGTGGAGACGGTGCAGCCCCCAGACTCAGTCACTACCTCGGCCATGTCCGGGAGCGAAAGGTCAGGAACCAACGAGTTCCCCAAACGGGACCTGGAACAGCCAGGTTCCCAACACCGTGGGAGAGCAGCCCTCAAAGGAGGACAGGGAGGCCACACACATCTGTGGCTCTGCCCACCACTAGGCAACGGCAAAGGCCCTGAGTCCTGGCTCGGTGAGCAAATCAGGCCACCCCGCTAGCAGGGGCGCAGCGCCGCCATCAGACGACTAGGACCCCGTCCAGTTGCTCTAGTTCCAGAGCTCTGGAACTAGTGTTGGAAGTGCCATCATTTGGATGACACATTAAACCGTCTGGCCTCTCAGGTGGACATTAAAAATCCCATGGCACTATTTCGAAAAAGAGCAGGAGACTTCTCCCGGGGTACTTCAACCAGCATAATTAAACAAAATACAGATTATTTGGTCATTATCACATTGCTGTTTGTAGGAACTTGCTGTGTGTAAATTGGCTGCCACATTTCCCACATTACAATGGTTACTGCACTTCAAAAGTACTTATTGGTTGTAAAGCACCTTGGGATATCCTGAGGTCATGAATGGCACTATAGAAATGCAAATTTTATTTTGCTTTTCCCTGTCTCTCCCTCTCCACAGATGCTGCCTGACCTGCTGAGTGTTTCCAGTTTTTATGTCCTTAATATATGTGTTAGGACTTGGTCACTTATCCACTACACTGTGAAGATAGAGGGCGAAGGAGAATTTATCAAGAACAAAGGGCCCAATATGACTCAGTTGGTTGTGCCGGACACCAGAGTTTATCGTGGTTTTGTTTTTCCAGAGATACTGTATTGAACCTTGACAAGGACATGCTGCCTAGGTGAGGGTGGTGTTGCTTCTGTCTGGAAACCCGGAAGTTTGGGTTTCCCGCGGCGGAGTCTGATTCCCGACCTGGGGTGAGAATGTATGGGGGGTTCTGATTGGAGTGCTGGGGGTGGGGGAGCTTGAGGAGCTGGGAGGAAGCACTTACCTTCTCCACGAAGCAGCCCTCAACTCCCTTCAGCTGTCAGATTTCCCGAGGCCTGGGAAACCCAGCCGGTCTGGCAATTTAGAAAAGTTGGCTAAATCAAGGGTTGCCAGACTCATCAGAATATTTAATTGGCCCACCCTTTCCTGGGAGCAGGTTGGCTGCCCGCCCCTTGTCCCGCCTCCATTAAACTCAGAAGTGGGAGGGTTGGAGGCGAGTTGGGGATGGGTTTGAGATGTTTTAACATCTCACCCGACCCCAACCCACCCGTTTTTGGGGGTTAAGGATCAGCCCACTTTTATCCATATTTGTTGCACATATAATCTCATACCTAGCACATTGCCAAGAATTCCTGGAATAATAAATTACCTCTCATCGCTGCAGCACCACCGCCAGAGAGCAGCAAATTACAGTTATCGATATTTATGCTATGTGCCCTTTCGGGCATGGGGAGGGGATGAATCTGGCATATCAATATCTGCAATGACAAGCTGACAGGTGCTACACTCCTGCATAGCAACAGTGATCGCACTTCAAAAAGTAGTGCTTTGGCTGTGAAGTGATTTGGGCCAACCTGGAGTCACGATAAGATGTTGTATCGATGCATGTTCTTTCTTCTTTTCTTAAGGAGCCATTTTCTACAAAGCCATGGACAATAATTGGTTTGCAATGATTATTCGGAGTATGTAAACCGGACGCATAGTGATAAATGGGCCCTTTGGCCTTAATTCTAGGTCTGATATAAACGGAAAGAGATGTGTGAATTTGTGATGAGCAAATATGAAATGCTGCAGGTGATAGCTGATTTCCCTGGCTTTTGCCATTATGCTTTCAATCTTTACTACCTTGCTTGTTTGAACATGGGAAGTGACTGAATGGATGACTCCTGAGAGAGCACAGTTACAAGCCTATATATCACCGTTGGTGCCATTCGTGGTGGCATTAACCCATTTTTAATAATTGTGTTGAAATAGCAGACAGAGGAATGTCATTCAGTTGAGCGACGTCTTAGTTTGCTAAGATTCTAACAATCACTTCGGGCTTTAGCCCTAATGTAAAACTGGCTTCTTAAATCACGCCTTAATCATTAGTTTGATTTACTATTGGTGATGAATCATCATGCAGGAACACATAAAATACCACTCCTGGGATCAGCTCCAGAAATGTTTTAACATCCTGCTTACAGAATGATCCCCAAGTGCCTTAAATTGGAAAAAAAATGAAAAACGGATTCATTAACTGCACTTTTTGAATTAAAACCCAAACAGAAAGAAGCATGTCCACAGAGTTGATTTTGTAAAAGCACCACATATGTCCATGGCACCTTATACTGTTCAAATTAGAGCTGATCTATAATTTAAAATCCGGAATGCTGTGCTGCATAAAGGACATCTGGAATGCAATACCTTTAAAGATTCACCTCAACAGTTATGGGAGAATTGCACTCCATGTGCTTGCTTTGAATGGCTGACAAAGTTATACTTACTGCTGCCAGGATACGGTCAAGCCATGAGTTTGGTCAGTTCATAGCCCAGTCAATAGGTGGGATCTCTTACCATGCGGGAAATTACAGTCCTATTTGTCTCATCTAAATGTTATATGCTTCCTGTCAGCTGATTAATGAAGCAGTGTGCACATCTGAATTTATACCAGCAGGGTTTTTGTTAAATATCTTCAGACCTGTACGGTCCATCACTTGTCTTTTATTAAGCTGTGAAGAGCGATTTTTGCTTTTTGGATGGCAGTAATTGCTATTTTCTGCTGTAAATAACTCAACAATGAAAGCTTTAGAAAATATGGGCCGCTTTTGTCATGGTGTCCAGGGTAATGAGTAATGATCATTTTAACAAATTAGGGTCTGAATGATGTCATATGCAAATAAACATAATTTTCAATAGTCTTGGAGCGGCGACAGTAGAGTTTGTAAAAGTTTGAATCACAGTCTTGATGATGATTTAATTCAAAATAGGTCATAGAAACATACAGTGCAGAAGGAGGCCATTCGGCCCATCGTGCCTGTGCCAGCTCTTTGAAAGAGCGATCCAATTAGTCCCACTGCCCCGCTCTTTCCCCAGAGCCCTGCAAGTGTATTCCCTTCAAGTAGTTATCCAAAGCCCTTTTGAAAGTTATTATTGAATCTGCTTGCATTGCTCTTTCAGGCCGTGCATTCCAGATCATGATAACCCACTGCACAAAAAAAAACTCATCTCACCGCTGCTTCTTTTGCCAATTACCTTAAATTTGTGTTCTCTGGTCACTGACCCTCCTGCCAGTGGAAACATATTCTCCCTATTTACTCTATCAAAACCCTTTGTGATTTTGAACACATCTATTGTATCTCCCCTTAACCTGCTCTGCTCTAACAATTCCAGCTTCTCCAGTCTCTCCACATAACTGAAGTCCCTCATCCCTGGCACCGTTCGAGTAAATATTCATGTTCGAACAATGTTGGTTCGGAAGGTAAAAGAAAAAAAGAAAGACTTGTATTTATGTAGCGCCTTTCATGACCACTGAGCCATGGATATGTGACCTAAATGCTACATGAAGCAATTTTTGGTAGCAAAGCAGTGCATCCCAGGGGAAAAAAATATTGGAAAGTTGGAGGCCAATTTTACCTTGAACACTGCGTGCTTCCTGTCAACCTAATATGCAAAAGGTTTTTGAAACTGCTCATGAAAAGATCTGTGATCTGAACCCAGCTTACCATTGAAGGGAGAATTCAGTAAGAAAGGAAAGCCAGCATCAAAATGCATAGTTAGAAATTCTATCCTCTGGTTTTGTCAATTACGAGAAGAGATTACCCAAGTTAGGGTTGTATTTATGGTTAGGGGGTGATTTGATCAAAATTTTCAAGAACTGATAAGGGAGATAGAGAGAATCTATTTACACTGGTTGTGGAGTATAGGACCAGTGGACATAGCCTATAAGTTAAAGCCATGCGTTGAATGAAACACTTCTAGATGCAAAGAGTGGAAGAAGTTTTTTTAATTTATTCACGGAATGTGGGCGTCACTGGCAAAGCCAGCATTTATTGCCCATCCTTAATTGCCCTTGAATGACTTGCTAGGCCATTTCAGAGGGCAGTTAAGAGTCAACCACATTGCTGTGGAGACACATATCATAGGCCAGACCAGGTAAGGACGGCACATTTCCTTCCCTAAAGGACATTCACCATTACGAATTGTCATGTATGTAAACTCTTTGTATTCCCTATGTAACTATGTACAATATACCACCTGAGGGCGCTGCTGTTGGAGGCCCAGGGGTTTCCTGCCCTGGTGTTCAGGGGCATATAAAAGGCAGCTAGCCATGCTGCCCCTCACTTTGCAATCGTATTAAATGGACTGAAGTCACACAGCTCTTACTCACAGTACAAGGCCTCGTGGAATCATTTCAATGATAACTGCAGACATAATACAAACTTTTTATTCCAGATTTATTTAATTAATTGAATTTAAATTCCCCAGCTGCTGTAATGGGATTTGAACTCTTGTACTTGAGATTATTAGTCCAGGCCTCTGGATTACTAGCCCAGCAGCATTACCACTATGCTACTCCCTTTGAAACTCTCTTCCACAAGCAGGAGTTGATGCTAGGTCAATTCTTAATTTTAAGTTGGAGGTTCATAAATATTTGCTAATAAGAGGTATGAAGTGATATGGGCCAAAGGCAGAATATGGAGTTAGGTTGCAGATCAACTATGATCTAATTGAATGGTGGAACAGGCTTGAGGGACTTAATGGCCATTGCTGTTCATATGTTATATGGACATTTGACTTCTTGGACTTGACATTACTATTTTCATTGCAAAAAGAATTGCAACATGTTTAGTGTTGCTCTGAGAATCCCTACCCTTAGCAAAAAGTGAGAATCAGTTCAGTTTTTGTTTTTTAAGGCCTTATAAAATTGAGCAGCATTCTGCAGCTACAAAGTCAAATTTAAAAAATGCATATTAAATTCCACATCAGACCAGGGGCTGGATTTTCAGGTTTCAGTGACTTCGCCCGTTTCCAGGTGCAAATCGTGGCTCCATTTTTTTTTTAGCAGGTTAGCGTTAGTGCCAGAACATGCAACTTTCACCAAATTAAAGTACATAATGGGCGATAGAGCTAACTCTAGTGTTGCACCACACAATTTGTGCGCCGGAGCCAAATGTTGCGACCGGAAAAAAAAATCGTCCATTTTGCCCATGCGCAAATTTTTTTTTCTTCCTGCGTTGCTGGTTTGCTGTCTGATCGCAAAGACTGATGCATGGTGTGGCCACATGCATGCGTAGTACACCCAGGGCTGAATCAGCCATTTTACTTTTTGATTTTCATGATGGAGGAGGAGGACAACAGGCAGCATGCTCGAAGATTCAACCCAGAGGCAAATGAGGCGCTAGTGGTGGCAGTGGAGTGTAGATGGCCTGAGTTGCACAGGAGGAGTAGATCTAGACCCCTCCCATCAGTATTTAAGGAGATATGGAGGCAAATTACAGAGGCAGTCTCTGCCTCCGACATAGTGCAACACGGTGCTGGAAAAAATGTAACCATCATTCGAGGGTCGTTAGACTGAGTACAATTTTTATTGATGCACGCCTTTATTACTTAAATTATAAATCTGACACATTATTTGTTCTCATGCTGTTGCTGTCTCTGAGCACTCTGTGGGTTGCCTCCTAAAATGCATGAGTAGGCTTAGTGTGGCACCCTATTTGCCATGAATTATCTTTACACATTATTAAGATTGCTTTCTGAGATCTCAAAAGATGTTTCCACAGTTCGAGATCCTCCTGATGAACCATGTGCAACTTACAAGGCCATTAAACAGAGGACTCTATTACATTCAGAGAGTATGGTATAAGTGCTTTGGTGGCTATTTGTGTGTGCCACAAGAGCAGATGGAGCCTCTGGTAAACATTCCCAATTTGATCTTTGCAGGCAAAGAATTCCCACAACCATCAGGAGCAGCAGCGGACAGGCAGCGGTCCATCTCAGACCCTACTGCTCACTGACCTGGAGAAGTGAGTGGCAGGCCTCATTGGTGTTCCAGGTCGGACAACTGCCCGTTGTAGGGTGTTCGTTTTCCACTCAATTTTGATTCATAGACCTCAGGAATTACAGGAAGGACTCCACATAATGCATTTAGGCTTAAACCCAACTGTTAATTAAATACACAAAAAACAACTAAAAATTACAGAACAAGACTTTTTAGAGATTGATCGAAGACATACAATCACCCATCCAAGCAGTTGCTGCTGTTGTCGATTGCAGGCTCGTGGAGCTAGGGAAGATGTTGGGTCCCAGCTGCCTGCTTCATGGTCATTGTTCCTTTTGACCTGCTGTTCTGAGGTGTTTCTTCAACCTGTTGTTCTTAGCTGATGTTACTCTCCAATGTTCCCCTTCCCGTCTGAGCTGTTGTTCTCAGCTTTTACATATATATCCATTTGATTATACACATCTCCTGCTGGGCTGCTTTTCAGGTGATGAATCAGGATGAGTCTTGATGGTTGTGGATCTGTTTGAATGGCCACAATTTGCACACAGAATCGACAGGGCAAAAGATATGTCTTCAATCAATCTCTAAGAAGTCTTGCACCGGACGGTCTGCACCTGGGTAGGACCGGAACCAACGTCCGAGGGGGAGTGTTTGCTTGTGCTGTAGGTGAGGGGTTAAACTAATATGGCAGGGGGATGAGAACCTATGAAGTGAGACAGAGGGAAGTAGAATGGGGGCAGAAGCAAAAATAGAAAAAATAAAAGTAAAAGTGGAGGGCAGAGAAACCCAAGGCAAAAATTAAAAAGGGCCACATTACAGCAACATTCTTAAGGGGTAAAGTGTGTTAAAAAGATAAGCCTGAAGGCTCTGTGCCTCAATGCGAAGAGTATTCGGAATAAAGTGAACGAATTAACTGCACAGGCAGTTATTAACGAATATGATATAATTGGCATCACGGAGACATGGCTCCAGGGTGACCAAGGGTTGGGAACTCAACATCCAGGGGTATTCAACATTCAGGAAGGATAGACAGAAAGGAAAAGGAGGTGGGGTGGCGTTACTGGTTAAAGAGGAGTTTAACGCAATAGTAAGGAAGGACATTAGCTTGGAGGATGTGGAATCTGTATGGGTGGAGCTGCGGAATACCAAAGGGCAGAAAACGCTAGTGGGAATTATGTACAGACCACTAAACAGTAGTAGTGAGGTTGGGGACAGCATCAAACAAGAAATTAGTGATGCGTGTAATAAAGGTACAACAGTTACCAGGGGCGACTTTAATCTACATATAGATTGAGCTAACCAAACTGGTAGCAATACGGTGGAGGAGGATTTCCTGGAGTGTATAAGGGATGGTTTTCTAGCCCAAATGTCGAGGAACCAACTAGAGGGCTGGACATCCAAGACTGGGTGATGTGTAATAAGAAAGGACTAATTAGCAATCTTGTTGTGCGAGGCCCCTTGGGGAAGAGTGACCATAATATGATAGAATACTTTGTTAAGATGGAGAGTGACACAGTTAATTCAGAGACTAGGATCCTGAATTTAAGGAAAGGTAACTTCGATGGTATGAGACGTGAATTGGCTAGAATAGGCTGGCGAATGATACTTAAAAGGTTGACGGTGGATAGGCAATGGCAGACATTTAAAGATCACATGGATGAACTTCAACAATTATACATCCCTGTCTGGAGTAAAAATAAAACGGAGAAGGTGGCTCAACCGTGGCTAACAAGGGAAATTAGGGATAGTGTTACATCCGAGGAAGAGGCATATAAATTGGCCAGAAAAAGCAGCAAACCTGAGGACTGGGAGAAATTTAGAATTCAGCAGAGGAGGACAAAGGGTTTAGTTAGGAGGGGGAAAATAGAGTATGAGAGGAAGCTTGCTGGGAACATAAAAACTGACTGCAAAAGCTTCTATAGGTATGTGAAGAGAAAAAGATTAGTGAAGACAAATGTAGATCCTTTGCAGTCAGAATCAAGTGAATTTACAATGGGGAACAAAGAAATGGTAGACCATTTGAACAAATACTTTGGTTCTGTCTTCACAAAGGAAGAAAACAAATAATCTTCCGGAAATACTAAGGGACCAAGGATCTAGTGAGAAGGAGGAACTGAAGGAAATTCTTATTAGTCAGGAAATTGTGTTAGGGAAATTGATGGGATTGAAGGCCGATAAATCCCCAGGGCCTGATAGTCTTCATCCCAGAGTAGTTAAGGAAGTGGCCCTCAAAGTATTGGATGCATTGGTGATTATTTTCCAACAGTCTTTCTACTCTGGATCAGTTCCTATGGACTGGAGAGTAGCTAATGTAACACCACTTTTTAAAAAAGGAGGGAGAGAGAAAACAGGTAATTATAGATCAGTTAGCCTGACATCAGCAGTGGGGAAAATGTTGGAATCAATTATTAAAGATGAAAAAGCAGCTCATTTGGAAAGCAGTGCCAGGATCAGTCCAAGTCAGCATGGATTTATGAAAGGGAAATCATGCTTGACAAATCTTCTAGAATTTTTTGAGGATGTAACTGGTAGAGTGGACAGGGAGAACCAGTGGATGTGGTGTATTTGGACTTTCAAAAGGCTTTTGACAAGGTCCCACACAAGAGATTGGTGTGCAAAATTAAAGCACATGGTATTGGGGATAATGTACTGACGTGGGTAGAAAACTGGTTGGCAGACAGAAAGCAGAGAGTCGGGATAAATGGGTCCTTTTCAGAATGGCAGGCAGTGACTAGTGGGGTGCCACAGGGCTCAGTGCTGGGACTCTAGCTATTTACAATATACATCAATGATTTAGATGATAAGAAGGAATTGAGTGCAATATCTCCAGGTTTGCAGATGACACTAAGCTGGGTTGCAGTGTGAGCTGTGAGGAGGATGCTAAGAGGCTGCAGAGTGACTTGGACAGGTTAGGTGAGTGGGCAAATGCATAGCAGATGCAGTATAATGTGGATAAATGTGAGGTTATCCACTTTGGGGGCAAAAACAGGAAGGCAGAATATTATCTGAATGGCAGCAGATTAGGAAAAGGGGAAATGCAACGAGACCTGAGTGTCATGGTACATCAGTCATTGAAAATTGGCACGCAGGTGCAGCAGGCGTTGAAGAAGGCAAATGGTATATTGACCTTCGTAGCTAGGGGATTTGTGTATAGGAGCAGGGAGGTCTTACTGCCGTTGTACAGGGCCTTGGTGAGGCCTCACCTGGAATATTGTGTTCAGTTTTGGTCTCCTAATCTGAGGAAGGATGTTTTTGCTATTGAGGGAGTGCAGTAAAGGTTCACCAGACTGATTCCCGGGATGGCAGGACTGACATATGAGAAGCGACTGGATCGACTGGGCCTGTATTCACTGGAGTTTAGAAGAATGAGAGGGCATCTCATAGAAACATATAAAGTTCTGACGGGACTGGACAGGTTAGATGCAGGAAAAATGTTCCCGATGTTGGGGAAATCCAGAACCAGGGGACACAGTCTAAGGATAAGGTGTAAGCCATTTAGGACTGAGATGAGGAGAAACTTCTTCACTCAGAGAGTTGTTAACCTGTGGAATTCTCCACCGCAGAGAGTTGTTGATGCCAGTTCATTGGACATATTAAAGAGGGAGTTAGATATGGCCCTTACGGCTAAAGGGATCAAGGGGTATGGAGGGAAAGCAGGAAAGTGGTACTGAGGTGAATGATCAGCCATGATTTTATTGAATGGTGGTGCAGGCTCGAAGGGCCGAATGGCCTACTCCTGCACCTATTTTCTATGTTTCTATGTTTCTATGTTCTGTAACTCCTTTTCTTTTGTGCCCCGTTATCCAAAAATGTATGCATTGTGGGATTATTTGTTGTGCTGGATTTTCGCAGACATGTAGTCTCCATAGGGAACTGGTTTTCCCCCTCTGGCCAATTAATCCATGGGCTCCACTGCTTGATTGTATCAAACCCTATGTTTAATTGGGTCTCGCTTCTGCCCCCAGAAATTGCATTAATCAGTTATGAGTCACGACCTGCCCCAGGCTGGCGCTCTTTTCTCCAGCCTAACAGTCCTAAAGGTTTCTTTTAAGCCATTTTAGACTGTGGCCTCTTGCTGTGCCTCGATCGTGAAAAGATGTAAATTTACACTTCCCCCTTTAATGTCTCTTGTTATAAACTCAGAGACATTACTCTAGGTGGCTTCTTCTTTTCCCTGAGCCTTTTTGGGTTTATTGCAGTCTTCAGTCAAATCTCCAGATCACATACTTTTTTACAACAAAACTATATTTGGCCTTAATCCATCTGACTTCAGTTTATACTGTTACAAACTCTTTGGCTTTGGTTCATTTTAATAACCTTTCACTGGGCACCAAGTGTCCTGGTGTACTCTATGTCATCTTTCACTAGTGGTGACGCAGTATGTCCAGTTTTCCTTGTACGCAACCTGGGGCAGGACATGGTCGTGAGCTGTCACTTCCATGATACAGCTTATAGGCGGCCCGTCCTTGTACTTGAACCCACATACCGGCCTGTCGAAAGGATTCAGATGATAGGGACACAATACCACATGTGTATCTCCTCTCTGACATCCCTCCAGACTAGCACCGGTTATTGAGTCTCCCAATTTCACCACGTACTGAGGGGTTCTATGATGCTTCATATGTACCCCATTCCAAATTACCCCAATGTTTTCCACCCTGTATACCGGTATGGGTTGTTGCGACTATCCATCACTGGTATTTTAAGCACTATCCCCATTATAGACTGTTTACTCTGACCACAGTTGACCGGGACTGGGTACACTTCGGAAGCTGACCGTAGCTGGCACGAATTCAGGATGTTATTGTAGACACTCAAAGCTTTTAGGTACTTGTTACTGACCCACGATGGTATGTGGCCTTGTTTTAAATCTTCTAAATGACTGCTTCCTTCTTTTAACAACCAAGCCCGTGCATGACACACACGTCATTCTGAGCAGCTTGATTTGATGTGTTTCTACCCTCCTTTATTAAAGCATTGATGGTCTGAGCGTGTGTCTCCACCTCAGCTATCATCTCCTTCAAATGGATTGTCATTACCTGGTCTTCCTGTAGTTCGTGACCCTCTATGCCACTGCCTTCCCCCAGTATGTACTTGGACTTGCAATTGCGCATTGACTACACTATTGACCAGTGATGTCCCAGTATTAAACGCCGTAGCCACATCATTCATCAATCCCCTTTTCCGTCTCCCCCAGCCTGTCTGGCTGTTGCTTATCGGTCTGTACACTTCCCCCTGACTTTCATCCTGATAATTCTTCTGATAGAATTGCTTAAGCATTTCTCTTAACAATTGCTCGTATAACTTTTCCGTTTCTGGCGGGCACCACCGGGGTAATTGTAACTCTGTTAAATTCAGAATAACCACGCTACTTCATAATACACAGTATGATACAACATTTTCCCTGTTGGGATTAACACCAACCCATTCTTAGGCCCGGGTGTTAGAACAGAACATGGAACTTCTTGGTTTGGAATCTCCAGCATTTTAGGAAGAGGCTTTAATCTGCTCACGATCAGCTCGGTTGCAATGACTGCCTTTGGAGGGTTGAAGGTCACACAAGAATCAAAACCCTGTATCCAATTTATAGCCGACCCAGAATCCTGCCATTGTCATTTAAAAACAATCGCCACACCTCCCCTGCACTTGTGGCTAGATCCAACCATACAGACCTAAATCCTTTGTTCCTCCTTCCACCATTTTTCCCAACATAATTTCGCCCCTTCTTTTGTTCCCATGATCCGCCTGTTTGAACTATTACCCAATTTCTCCCATTCTGTGGATGCATTCATTTTCCTCCTGTCTATATTCCGTAACCACCACCACCCTCACAGGTCTTCCTTCCTTTACATTCCAGACAAACTCGTCTACCCTCTTTCACCTGTACCCTTCTGGTCGTGATGTTTACCCTTGAGCAAGACACTGATACCTCCCCTAGTTTACCCTCAGTTTGTCTGGAGCACTTGTTCGAATTTGACCCAAACCATCAGTGTGTGCATAGGCGTTTGTGTCCTTGTTGCTCTGTATTGCTCCCGTTTGAGTTACAGTGGGGCCAGTTCCTCCCATACACCCGTATGTAAGGAATATCTCGGTGTCTCCCTGATCTCCCCATCCTGCTTTAATCAGGGCCATCCACATGCTCATCCACAACGTTCACCTCATCTCGTATCCTTGGCCCAATTCGCTTCTACAAAGACAAAATGAAAGAAATAACCCTGCTCTGTAGGGGTCTCCCCCTCACAGGTCCTCCTTCAGTTATACACATATGTACATATACATATTAAATCACTGCTTTCCTCTTCTTTTAACCCGATGCTTGGGCTTTCGGAGACTCGAGGGTGGAGATGGAGGAGGCATCCAGAGCACCCTAGGTCGCGGCACCCAACCAATCCGTCTTAATGCTCCATCCCTTACGTCTCCAGCATGGGTGGAAGGCTTACATCGATCAAACTCATCACAGTTCCTTGGGCCTTGATCTGCTTTTTTACTTTTCTCTCTGGGGTTATGCAGCTTACATTGGTTTATATGAAACCACTTTATTCGTTTTGGCAGCTGGATCGCATAGACCATAGGGCTTGCCTTGTTTACTATGTTATATGGTCCTTTGTACAATGGTTCAAATGCCCCTATTCTGGCATAATTCCTGACCATTACCTGATCCCCTACCCTCCATTCTTGTGCAACCCGGGGTTCCAGCAGCAGTTTATTCTGCTGGTGCTGTCTGTCCATATTGTTAGCTGCTTCCCAATGCAGCCCCTTCAGAGTATCATATAGATCTCTGACAAACCTGTCCCGTGTGACCTCTTTAACCTGCGTTTCGGTCAGGACTGGTGCTAATATATGAGCCGGAGTCCTCATTAGTCTCCCTGTCATCAGCGCATGTGGTGAGTGTACCGCACTTTTAGAGAGACTGGCCCGGTGGCTCATCAGTATTAAGGGTAGGATCTCATCTCATTTCTTCAGGGTATTTCCTATCTCCTTCCTAAGCCTTTGTTTTAAGGTCGGGTTTGTCCTCTCTACTGGGCCCGACGATTGGGGGTTATATGCCATTTACCCTGTATCCCTAACAGCTTTAGGGTGGCCTGCATTACCACTCCGGTGAAATGACTCCCTTGATCTGATTCCACTATCAGGGGCAGTCCCCATCGAGATAATACTTCTCTCTTTGCTGTGATTACTGCAGTGGCTGCCCAACAATGAAAAGTTTCTACACATTTCATGAAAAGATTTACTAACACCAGGCAATATTTATTGCCCCTGCCTGAAGTGGGCTGTGGCCCAATGAAATCTATCTGTATAGACTGCCATGGCCCCTCTATCCTTCTCGTGTGTCCCAACGGAGCCTTTCTCCGGTGGGTGTCTGGATTGTTTGCGGCACATACTAGACAATTCTGACAATAATCCTTTACATCGTTTCTAAGCCTGGGCCACCATCCCACGGCCTCCACTTTATTCCACATCATTTCTGGCCCAGCATGTCCAGCTCCTGGACCCCCATGAGCTAACTGCAAGAATTCTTCCCTGCACTGCCCAGGCACGATCCAACTGTCTCCTTTAAACAGCATTCCCTGCCTTACTGCTACGTCTGCAGCTCCTAAAGGTACCGCTGCAGGCTTCCCGTCTATCCTGTCTCTAATCACTGCTCTAAGTCTGCATCTCATCGCTGAGCCTGTTTTAAATCAGGCGGCAATGGTATATCTTTGGGCCCCTCTTTGCCTGTTACAGCCATGATCTGTCCACAGTGATATGGGTCCCAAGGTGTCCCTTCTCCTGCCCCTGTTTTGGCCAGTGTGTCAGCTTTCTCATTCCCTTTCCACTTGGGCTCTGTCTTAGAGTGTGCTTTGACCTTTTGGATGTAGTAATACTTCTGGTCCCTACCTGTGACGTCCAGTATGACTTTTAACAAAGGAGCCGTAACCAACGGTTTTCCACCTGAGGACTTAAACTCTCGCTTAGCCCATATTGCTGAATACTCTGTGCAGGAGTTACAATTGAACATGGAGTCCGAACATATCGTATAGAGTTGGGAATTCACTAAGGTGTATGGCCACATACGCTAGGCTGCCAGTTCAGCCTGCTGTGCACTTTAAGGGCCCAAGTTTCGGCATCTGGTGAAAACAGCGCACCTACGAGATTTATGTGACCTGCCTGGGCTCGAAGGTGCGCCGGAATATTCTGCGGCAATTCTCCGGTCCTCCTGGACCATGGCGTGGAGTGGCATGGCGCAGTGTAGTCTCCCTGGGGAGGAGACTGCCAGCAGGGGGGCGGGGCTAGGGATCATGCCTGCTTCTCAGAGCCGGCAGCGTTGCGCAGGTGCGCTGGAGAATGCGCGCCTGCGCAATGGCTCGGGAGAGCGTGGGTACCGGGGGGGGCGTGGATACCGGGAGGGGTGGGGACCTGAATACCGGGGGGGGGGGGGGGGAAAGCGTGGGTACCGGGAGGGGGTGGGGGGGGGGGGCGTGTGGCAACCGGGGTGGGGAGGGGGGGAGCGTGGCAACAGGGATGGAGGCGGGAGCGTGGCAAGGGATGAAGGAGCATGGGTTGGGGGGCACTCAATGATCGAAGGGCCGGAGGAGAGAGCAGTGGTGCCTCCTTCCAGACTCTCCCCCACACCCCCCACACACACTCACCCCCCCTCACATCCCCCCGCCACACACACACACCCCCACACCCCCACACCCACACACCCCCCCCACCCCTACACACCCGCCCACACACACACACACACACACACACACACACACCCCTCCCCCCCACCCCCCCCCACACACACACACACACCCTTCCCCCCCACACACACCCTTCCTCCCCACACACACACCCCCACACACCCCCCCCCACACACACACACCCCTCCCACCCCCCCACACACACACACCCCTCCCACCCCCCCCACACACACACCCCCCTCCCATCCCCCCCCACACACCCCCCACCACACACACACACACACACCCTTCCACCCCCCCACAACCCCCCCCCCCACTCCCACACATGCGCACACACAGACACACACCACACACACAACCCCCCCGGCACCCCACACTGTCAGATACAGAGAGAGACACTAGAGAGAGAGACACTGACAGAGACACCTTCCCTTCACATAAAGATAGGACTTCTATTTTTTATTCATTGATTACTTATTGCTTTGGTCTTGCTGCTTTAGGTGCAGGGTTCCTTCTATTTTTTATTAATTAATTGCTTATTACTTTTTGTGCTTCGTTTAGTGATTGGTGCTTTAAATGCATTGCTTTGTTTAGTGGTTAATGCTTTAAATGTACTTTGCTTCTTTAATGTTGTTGTGAAGGTGTTTATGGAAATCCTCTAACTTCCCTCCCCCTCTGTTGTGATGTTGATGTGTCCTTTGTGTTTAATGCTTCCCACCCGCTGTCTCTGGCTGTGCCTGTACTAAACTTAACTCTAGGTAAGGTTTTTCAGAACTTACAAAAGTGGACACTTACTCCATCCTAAGTTAGTTTGTAGTAAGTTTTCACTGCCAAAACTTGCAAAACAGGCCTGAGTGGCTGGACACAACCACTTTTGAAAAAAAAGTATCTTACCTAAAGCCAACCTAAACTAACTCACTAGAACTGGAGCAAACTAATATCCGAGAATTGCAATTTCTAACATACTCCAAACTAAACTAGTTGCTCCAAAAAACTAGGAGCAACTCCACCCGAAACATGGGCCCAAAGTGTTGGGGAGCTTTATGGCCTTTTTTATCCCTCTGGATAATAAATCCCACAGCCTGTTTTTCTCTCTCCATTCGTCACTGAACTAGACCTAACTACATAAATGTATCTGCTTGTCAGATGTTCCCCTGCTCGGAATCCCACATCTACATCCCAGACTCCTTCCACTGAACACACGTGAGCTGCTCCCAGATAAACCAGGTTCAGGGCTAGCTTTGGTTCTCCTAGCCTCTCAACCTTCAGGTCTAAATAAGTAAGCAACAATGTCCAGCGAGCAATCTTGTTATTGCTCACTGTCCCATCTTTCATTGTACCATCCAGTAACATTTGTGTCAGGGTGTGACAGATCAATAGAGTTATTGTCGCTAACCCTGTGAGCGACCGAAAATGCTGTACTGCCCAAAAAGTTGCTAATGGATGTCGCTCGCAATTCAAAAAGCTTTTTTCTACTTCGGTGAGGACCCGGGAGGCGTAAGCCACGGTCTCAGCTTGCCGTGTCGCTCCTGGAGTAACACTGCACTCAAACTGTCCCCAGTCACTGCTACCTCCAGACTAAAGTCCTGGTCCCCATTTATTGCTCCCAATGCTGGTGCTGTCTATAATACCTTTTTTAACCGATGAAAATTTTCTGACAACTCTCACTCCATTCCCATTCTATTCCTTTCCTAAGAAGTCTCAACAAAGGAGCTGCCATGGCTGCATATCCCTCGATGAATTCCCTGCAGTAACCCGTTATTCCCAGGAAAGACCTTACTCCAGACACTTTCTTAGGAACAGGTAGTTCCTTGACTGCCTTTCCCTTAGCTCCATCTATAGCTCTCTCTCCTGCTCTAATGGTCAATCCTAGAAACTGCACCACCTCTTGGCCGACTTGAGCTTTCTTCGGATTCACTTTAAAACCTGCTTCTTTTAACAAATGCTACAATTCACTCAATAATGACCCATGGTCCTCCGCACTTTCGGAGAATAACAACAGGTCATCCACATATTGGACCAACCAATCCGGCTGACTGAAACCTTTTAGTGCCTCAGCCATACTCTGGTGAAAGATTGAGCGACTGTTGTTAAACCCTTGTGGAAGACATGTCCATGTGTACTGCTGACCCTTAAAGGTAAAGGCAAATTTATACTGGTCCTCCCATCTCAGGGGAATGGACTAAAACCTGTTTGAAATGTCCAGCACGGTAAAAGTTGTTCATCCGCAGGGATACTCCCCATCAGATTGGCTACCACTGCTACCATGGGTGCACAGGCTGGAATATTTTTATTCAGAACTCGGAAACCTACCGTGGCCCTCCATGAGTTATCAGGTTTCTTTACTGGCTATACGGTGAATTTACATGTGTGGCTATGGTTCTTAACACACCTTGCTCCACCAAGGAATTTATAGCAGTTTCCAAATCCTTTTCTGCTTCCCGGAGAAAATTATACTGTTTCTGGGGCCGTGTCATCGGGTCCCCATCTATCTTCACCTCTACCCCAGTTACACTCCCGCAATCATGCTTGTGCGCTGTAAATGCATCCAGATTCTCCCGTACATACCCTTAAAACCTGGCCAGAACGTTATCGACTAATCTTTCTAAGTCATAACTCCCTTTCGGCTTCATCGTGCAGGTGCTGCCTTTATCTGTACTGTCTCTGGAAATCACTACAATCTCACCTATCCTATCTGCATCATCTGCCCCCCCATAGACAATTGTTTTTCATATCCACTATGGCGTGGTGTGCCACCATGTAGTCGGCCCCGAGAACTCCCGAACTGGGCTGTTCCCACTTCATTAAAATGCTTTCCCACTTTGTTGTGTTAGGTCCTAATTCTATGATTAAGGGTTTGACACTGCCCCGGCCTGCTCATTACCCATAAAACCCATCAGTGTAAATGGGACTCCACTCGATCACGGGGAAGTGGTCGGATTTGGTGAGTGGACAACCGTGTTAGAGGCTCCTGTATCTACCAGATACCTTCCCCTAATGGCTTCCATCTTCACACCCACACATGGCCTGCCCCACTCATCGTAGATGAGCGGACACAGGTGCTCTGGCTGGGCGCTACGTCAAAGTGGGGGTGCCGACGCATTGGGTCCCTTTTCACCCACTGCAGCGTCCATCTTTCCTCCACCCATGCCCATAAGCTGCTGTAATGCGGCCACTAAAATCTGTACTGGGTCATCGGCTACCTTCCTTTGGCCCTTTTCTGCCTCAGCACCCTCGTAACCTGGCTTCCCTCCTCTCGAGAGTCTACAATCCTTGCTCCAGTGTCCCAAATTCTCACAGTTAAAACACCCTCTGGATCGACCCTCATTACCTCCCTCTTGTCTCCATTCTTTCTTTGCCCTAACCTCTCCTTTTACTTTGTGCACTTTCCCTTTTTGTTTCTCCTCCTCCCCTTGTCTGGACTTAAATGCTAGAGTCAATCTTCTCAATACCGCTGCCTGTGAGATTGGAGATTGTCTGGGTTAAACCATGCTTCGATCTTTACTCTGAGCCGTGGTAAATTGTTGTTCTCAGCCAATGGTTTCTGGGTTCCCCTATTAAGTCTGCCCGAATCAGATTTCCTCCCGTGGCCCTTAAATAAATAGGCCACAGTCTATCTGTAAACGTATCGGGTGATTCGTTTACTTGCTGCCTAGTCTGTTCTACATGCCAGAACAGACTATCTTGACTGTACCCTAACGCTGCCAAGATTTCCTCCTTTAAGCCCTGTGGGGTTCCTCCACCTAACTTGGTGGCTGTTGACAAACTCTGATATAGCTTCCCTTCCAGGGAGAGCAGTGTTAACTTCACTATCTCCTCCTCGCTGCAGTTATTAATGCCCCTATCTGCTCTATGTT
This sequence comes from Pristiophorus japonicus, assembly GCF_044704955.1. Lineage (NCBI taxonomy): Eukaryota > Metazoa > Chordata > Chondrichthyes > Pristiophoridae > Pristiophorus > Pristiophorus japonicus. The sequence goes on along the minus strand of NC_091977.1, from coordinate 241,652,489 downwards.
GGCAAAATAAACAGAGTCATCGCCTCCTTGCTTTAATTTTGCCATACCCGTCAGCACCTCTAGCAGCTGAAGCAGCGTATATGGGATCACAGAGTCACTCTGTAATGGTGCCAGACCACGATTTTGTGGGGTGAGCTGAATTTTTGCTGTCTCAAGGGACACAACGGTTTCGGGGGTCCCGGTGCCTCGGGAGCCAACCGATGCTCACTATACTGGGGCCCATCGTCTGACTCCTTCCCCTCTGGGTCCTAAACTTCCTCGCCTTCCCCTGGTGCCATTAGATAAATCATCCCTTTGGCCCCGTCTAACTCTGCTGTTAATTGGCGGATCTTTTCTTTACAAGGTCTGTGATCTGCCCTCTCGTAACCCTGTTTCTGCGCTACCTAATCTGCTATTTTTATCTTTCTTAGCTGTTCTTCTGCTTTGTTGGCTCTCTCTAAGTGCCTTTCACTTTGCTCTATGTATGTCTGCTGCTGCCTTTTGCACTCGGTCACCTGACACTGCAAATATTCTAAATGATTACGTGCCATTTCTTCTTTAATACTTTGGTCCTGCTTTTCTCTGTTCAAATTGTTTATCTCACCTTTTAATTCACTACTCTCATCCTCCAGCTGTCCTACCTTTTCACTTAACAGTTGCGTTTGCTTCTGCAGGCACATGAGCCAAATTGCCTTCTCTTTTGACCATTTGCGGTTACTACTAACTGTCCACTCTGCCGCTTTTTCCTGCGGATCCCCAGAGTGTAGCATTTCTCGTGCCCATGGCTCCAATATGTCCAGTTGTTGCATATATATGCAGCTACCTTAGCCTCCATGGACTTCCTACGAATGCTCTTAGCCACAGGCCCTACCATGTTTTGCTGCGGTGAGTCCATTTCCAGTGCCTCTGGCTGAGAAATTATCCCTGACTACCTTGGTCTCCCCTGAGACCACCTGTGGTTACTGTTACTCTGGCTTCTCTCTGTGGCTACCCTAGTCGACCCGCGATTACTCCAACCTGTCCGAGACTATTTCTCTCCTTCGGTTGCCCCAGCTGCCCTTGAGGTTACCTCACCCTTCTCTGTGACTACCCCAGTCAACCCGAGATTACTCCAGCCTATCCTTCGGTTGCTCTGGCCATCCGTGAGATTGCTTCTGGCCTCCCTGAGACCCATTCACAGACTACCTGTGATTACTTTGATACCTGAGATTTAACCAAGCCTCCCCAGGGTTTCTTGCCTTTGATTTGTGTCCGTGATCCTATTCCAGACTGCGAGGTCCTGCCACGGTCACCATTTTATGTAGGGTGTTTGTTTTCCACTCTACTTTATTCATATACCTCGGGAATTACAGGAAGGACTCCATGTAATGCAAAGTTTAGGCTCAAACTCAACTGTTAGTTTATTACACAAAAACCAACTAAAAATTACAGAACAAGACTTCTTAGAGATTGATCGAAGACATACAATAACCCATTCAGCCAGTTGCTGCTGTTGTCGATTGTAGGCTTGAAGAGCTAGGGAAGGTGTTGGATCCCAGCTGCCTGCTTCGTGGTCATTGTTCCTTTTGACCTGCTGTTCTGAGGTGTTTCTTCAACCTGTTGTTCTTAGCTGATGTTCCTCTCCAATGTTCCCCTTCTCGTCTGAGCTGTTGTTCTCAGCTTTTACATATATATCCATTTGATTATACGTATCTCCTGCTGGGCTGCTTTTCAGTTCATGCATCTGGATGAGTCCTGACGGTTGTGATGATGGGTCTGGATCTGTTTGGATGGCCACAATTTTCACATAGAATCGACAGGGCAAAAGATAATTCCTTATCTTTTGTGCCCCGTTATCCAAAAATGTACGCCTTGTGGGATCCTTTGTTGTCCTGGATTTTCGCAGACTTGTAGTCTCCAGAGGAACTGTTTTTTCCCCTCCAGCCAATCAATCCATGGGCTCCTCTGCTTGGTTGTATCAAACTCTTTGTTTTGATGTTTAATCGGGTCTCACTCCTGACCCCAGAAATTGCATTAATCAGTTATGAGTCACCAGCTGCCCCAGGCTGGCGTTCTTTTCTCTCGCCCAACAGTCCCAAGGGTTTCTTTGGAGCCATTTTACTTCGTGGCCTATTGCTGTGCCTCGATCGTGAAAATGTGTAACCTTACACCGTGAGGGTGCTGACCCCCTCTTGGATACTGAGAGTAAGTCCTGAACACTCCCGGGGCTTGGATGAGGCAATGTGATGCAGTGTCTGTGGACCACATTTAATGGAGTAGCGGCGGTCCTTCAAATGAGCCTGTGCTATGTGACCTTCCTCATGTCACCCTGCCCCCTGCCCTGCTGATAACCACTTGTCTGTTGCTTTCTACTTCCAGCTGAGGAGTCGCAGGCTCCTCCACCTCACACAGCAAACCTCCACCTCAGGCCGTCATGTGGGGGAGCAGGAGGAGGAGGTGGAAGAGGAGCTGACGGAACAGCATATTCCAGGAGAGGGGGGCCGGCTGATGCACTCGACACCTCTTTTGCCACTGCAAACACCTTGTCCGAGGTTGATCAAACATTCCCGGGCTTTGAGATCTCTGAGGCTGCTGGGATTAGTGGTGTGCAGCAACGCAGTTCTGGGGTCGAATCTTATAAGCCATCTCTCTGGAAGGTGAGTCGGCAAAGTCGGTCTGCTGACAGACAGGCAGACGCAGAACTGGACATGGTGGCACTGTCCAGGGAGAGCATTCACCTCACCCGTCAACTCCTTGATGTCCTGGGGAGGATTCCCGTGAGCATCGACAGTCTGAAAGCGACCATTATGGAGGTAGGGTTGCAGATAGATGGTGCGAACCGCAAAACCTACGATGCCATCAATGCCCACACGAGGCTGGTGGCCTCCACCAGTCACACTGCAGTCCCCAGTGTGACACCCCCACACCACCTGTGACTGGTGATGCTGATCAAAAGGCTCACCAGTCAAAAGCTGGGCCTTCTACACCTCAGGCAGATCGAGTGTGTCCCCAGACAATGTCTCTAATGTCTCTCTCCCCCATTCAGCAGTACTCTGGCAGCCTTACTGCATGAACTCTTGGTGCCAATTCGGGTATGGGCAGCAGGCAAGGGAGGGGGCTAGGGGTCAGGATAAGGGGGGAGGGGGGTAAGATCCGGTGGTAAAAGACAGTTGGGGCAGAGGTTGTTGTTTTGTTGTTGTTGTTGTTATTTTATAAAAGTTTTCAAAGTTTCCCAATTCTGTTAAGTTATAAAAGTTCACAATGTTTAATAAAGTTTATTCCATTTTCTCAATTACGTTTACAATGTTTAATAAATTATTTTGGTCACCTTAACCATTCCTGTGTAGTGTCTCATTTGCAGAATAAGAGGGGGAATTGTCAACATGGTGGGAAGAGTGTCCAGGCAACGCTCAAATACACCATTCACTCTTCAAGCAAAGCATTGAATTATGAGCTGCTGATGTAAGGCTTTTACAGTGACAAAAGCTCCACAAGGCCTCCCCTGTGGTTGTGGTGCTGGTGGTGGCATGGGTTCCACACCAGGCTCCTCTTCCTCATCTTCCTCCTACTCCTCCCTCCCCTCTTTCCTGAGGTCCTGAGGGGTACTGAAGTTGCATGTTCAGCCATGAACTCATTGAATGGTGGTGCAGGCTAGAAGGGCCGAATGGCCTACTCCTGCACCTATTTTCTATGTTTCTATGTTTCTATGTCCTCCTGCAATCTCCATTGGCAAATCCTGTCCCCTCATGATGGCTAGGTTGTGTAGCATGCAGCACACCACAATGAATTCAGAGACCTGCTGAGGGGTGTATTGGAGGCAGCCTCCAGAGTGGTCCAGGCATCGGAAGCGCTGCTTGAGCACTCCAATTGTCCGTTCGACGATGTTGCATGTGGCTACATGGCTCTCATTACAGCGATGCTCGGCTTCTGTCTGAGGGTTCCGGAGGGGGTTCATCAGCCAGGTGGCGAGGCTGTAACCTTCGTCCCCGAGCATCCAGCTCTGGTCTTGTGGTTGACGCTGGAACAGGCGTGAGACACTGCTTTCGGTTTCGGTAACCTCTGGATGATGTAAAGGTGCTCGCAGGACGATGTGTGTACAGTCAATGGCGCCCTGAACCTTGGGAAAGCCAGCAATTCATGCAATTCCTACAGCCCTCTCATTCTGTGCCTCCTTGGTCATTGGGAAGTTTATGAAGTACATCCTGCGTGCGTACAGTGCAATAGTCACCTGGCGAATGCTGCAATGTGTAGCGTGCTGTGAGATGCAGTATATGTTCCCTGCTGATGCCTGAATGGAGCCGGAGGCATAGAAGGCAAATCACCTTCACCTCAACAGGCAGAGCAGCCCTGATGCCCCCGGTAGGTTGTAGGTCTACCTTTATGAGCTAACATATCTCTCTCAGCACTTCTTTTCGGAAGTGCAGTCTTCTAACGCACTGTGCCTCAGAGAGCTGCAGGTATGAGCGCTGTTCCCATTAAACTCATTGGGGTAAGGCCTCCTCCCCATACGTCTGCGACCTCTTCGATTACGTTCAAAATGATCATCAATAAGCCTTCTTCCAGCTCAACACCATATAAATATAGTAGCCAGGAATAATGACTGACATAGTATGGCCCCCATCTTTTAAAATGTCCTTAATTGTCCTTTCAAACAAACTATAAAGCCACATAAAACTTTAGTATGAAAAACGCAGCCTTCTTCTCCCAATCCTTTTATGCTCTCAACTTCTGCTCCATTTACAAGATGGCGCCATTAGCACCAGGTATGCCCTGGGCCCGACGTGGGCGCAACTGCTTTTTGCTGGTGGGTTCCCGGGCGGACGCTAAATCGGGCGATATGGCCGAAAGTTCCGCCCGGGGCGCTAGCACAGCGTTGCACACTGATTGATGTCATCCGAACGGTGAAAACATCGGCCGGGCACTAAGTTTCAGCGTTGACGCAAAACCACAGACAAAAGTTCCACCTGGGCGCAAAATGTTGTGTGCCTCGTTTCGCGCAAAAATAAAAAATTTTTGCGTCGCACCCAGGTGCTAAACTGGTCGGAAACCCCTCAAAAGTCCAGCCCCACGATTAGCAACAAAAAGGGAAGATTTGGAAGATGCAAGACAGCAGTGAAAGAAGTGAATAGCACGTAGTATAACACATATTACAGAGCTCCTTATGTGGTTTGACATCAAATTTACATGTGGAAAATTTTATTTAATCGCAAGAAATGTGAAGATTTGAGAAGAGGCAATATAAACTAAATGGTACAATCTTAAAGGGGGTGCAGGAACAGAGACACTGAAAAGAAAGAAAGACTTGCATTTATATAGCCCCTTTCATGACCACCGGACGTCTCAAAGTGCTTTACCGCCAATGAAGTACTTTTGGAGTGTAGTCACTGTTGTAATGTAGGAAACGCGGCAGCTAATTTGCTCACAAGCAAACTCCCACAAACAGCAATGTGATAATGACCAGATAAACTGTTTCTTGTTATGTTGATTGAGGGATAAATTAAACTAGGACGCTGGGGATAATTCCCCTGCTGTTCTTCAAAATAGTGCCATGGGATCTTTTACATCCACCTAAGAGAGTAGACGGGGCCTCAGTTTAACGTCTCATCTGAAAGATGGCACCTCCAACAGTGCAGCACTCCCTCAGCACTGCACAGGAGTGTCAGCCTAGATTTACATGCTCAAGTCCCTGGAGTGGGACTTAAACCCACAACCTTCTGACTCAAAGGCAAGTGTGCTACCCATGGAGCCGCAGCTGATACTGCAAACAAATCTTTGACGGTGGCAGGACAAGTTGAATGAGCACTGTCAAGGTAAGAATGCTTTAAGTTATCATTACTCACATGATCATATTTCAGTCACTGTTGACATCAAGTCAACATGACTGAGTGTTGTATGCCCTGTGGCTGCATGATATTTCATTCTGTCACCAGGTAGCTGGTAGGTCCCCCATCTCCAACGGCCCGACTGAGGCTCTGCTGAACTGCGACACCACCTCTTCTGCGGCTGTTAATTGAGATATCTGTGGAGGGCCACCTCTGATTCTCCATCTCTCCCTGGTCTTTTGTGCTCCCTTCTCCTGCAAGGAGGGAAAGGAGAGGCCTACGAGTGAGAGTAATAGCATGTGTTCACCCGATTGATGGAGAGCATTTGTTCAGGGTTTCCCAAAACATATGAGGTGATTCGGAGTCAACGTACAAGTGATGGCACATGTATGTTTCTCACAATTGTAGACAGCATTCAGAATGTCTCTGCTGTGGTGGAATTGAGACAAACTCTGCTATTCTGTTAATGCCTAATAATCGGTCATAATTCATTATATTTTCATTCGCCCTTTCTTGCTTCCTCCTTTGCTACAGTAAAGCAGGAGCTGCCACAGCAGTGATATTACTCACACAAAGTTACAGACTCTATGGGCTAGTATTTCATCTTACTTTGCTGTCACTTATAGCAGTTATGGATTTATGCTGACAGTTTAAACAGAATTACACATTGATTTTGGTCTGTCAGATTTATCCTTTAATAATAAATATTTGATGTTATTGTAGCAAAGCATGGTGCTACAGTTAATTCAAGGTAGAAAATGCAAGCTTTGCATCAATTATATCTAAAGACTGGGACTGTCTGTAAGGAAATCTCTTAAACTCAATACAATTCTTCCTCATGATTCAGGCGCGAACGTATTGTCCAAATGCAAGTTTATTACTCAGACAACAATAGTGTAATAACTATTATAGTTATACAATAGACACAGACAACCTGGTTTCTGCAGACCCAAGGTGATCAATCTTAGCCTCTACATGTTGGACTTCCGACCATCCCGTGAGCTCTCCCTACAAGAAGGCTGCTACCTGTACTTTAGAAACATAGAAAATAGGTGCAGGAGTAGGCCATTTGGCCCTTCGAGCCTGCACCGCCATTCAATAAGATCATGGCTGATCATTCTCTCAGTACCCCTTTCCTGCTTTCTCTCCATACCGCTTGATCCCCTTAGCCGTAAGGGCCATATCGAACTCCCTCTTGAATATATCCAATGAACTGGCATCAACAATTTTCTGCGGCAGGGAATTCCATAGGTTAACAACTCTCTGAGTGAAGAAGTTTCTCCTCATCTCAGTCCCAAATGGCCTACCCCTTATCCTAAGACTATGTCCCCTGGTTCTGGACTTCCCCAACATCAGGAACATTCTTCCTGCATCTAACCTGTCCAGTCCCGTCAGAATCTTACACGTTTCTATGAGATCCCCTCTCATCCTTCTAAACTCCAGTGAATAAAGGCCCAGTTGATCCAGTCTCTCCTCATATGACAGTCCATCCATCCCTGGAATTAGTTTGGTGAACCTTTGCTGCACTCCCTCAAGAGCAAGAACGTCCTTCCTCAGATTAGGAGACCAAAACTAAACACAATATTCCAGGTGAGGCCTCACCAAGGCCCTGTACAACTGCAGTAAGATCTCCCTACTCCTATACTCAAATCGCCTAGCTATGAAGGCCAAGATACCATTTGCCTTCTTCACCGCCTGCTGCACCTGCATGCCAACCTTCAATGACTGATGAACCATGACACCGAAGTCTCGTTGCACCTTCCCTTTTCCTAATCTGCCGTCATTTAGATAATATTCTGCCTTCATGTTTTTGCCCCCAAAATGGATAACCTCACATTTATCCATATTATACTGCATCTGCCATGTATTTGCCCACTCACCTAACCTGTCCAAGTCACCCTGCAGCCTCTTAGCATTCCCCTCACAGCTCACACAGCCACTCAGTTTAGTGTCATCTGCAAACTTGGAGATATTACACTCAATTCCTTCATCCAAATCGTTAATGTATATTGTAAAGAGCTGGGGTCCCAGCACTGAGCCCTGCGGCACCCCACTAGTCACTGCCTGCCATTCTGAAAAGGACCCATTTATCCCGACTCTCTGCTTCCTGTCTGCCAACCAGTTCTCTCTCCATGTCAGTACATTACCCCCAATACCATGCGCTTTGATTTTGCACACCAATCTCTTGTGTGGGACCTTGTCAAAAGCCTTTTGAAAGTCCAAATACACCACATCCACTGGTTCTCCTTTGTCACCTGTTCTAAAATGTTCCACACATCATTAAATACCCTCCCCCTTAATGTGACTCATATTGCATGTCGCCCAGAATGTATATTGAAGCAAACCTTACCAAACCTCCAGACCTGATATAATAGCCCTCTTTAACTGTTTAACTGTTAATCAGTTTACCCTGATATCAGCCTTAACATTACAAAAGGAACAGGATGACACAGACAATCCTAGACAGTTAATGTGATACTGCTTGGTGGCTTCCATTGTTCTGCCCAATTCCTGAAACTAGCACCTGCGCGCACCATCAGAGCAGGCTGGGGAGCGGAAGGAGCAGCGTGGTGGCATACCACTCCAGGGAACAGCATGTGCTGGAGCAGGAGAGTGACGGCAGAGAAGAGGGCGACTGGGTTGGATGTCATCAAGATACAGGTCGGTGATTGGAGCATGGGCAGGTACAGCAGGAGCGGCGAGGTCTGGGTGAAGGAGCGGCGAGAGAGGACGTGATCAGGGCCCAGGAGAAGCGTGAGTTCGGGGCCCAGGAGAGGCGAGGGCCCAGGGGCAGCACGGGCCAGCCCACACTGTGATATGTGTGCGCAGAGCTGGTCTCCAGTTGTCTTGGTTAATCCTAGCCACTGGACCAAAACCTAGCTCTGTCAAGCCCATGTGGTGGCTGGTGTGCAACAGCCACCACACATTTAAAAAATCCATGCACAGGCATCTTTCACCCTTCAAGATTTAGTTCAGGACCTGGAATATTATGTCCTTCATTGAAACAACTGTGAACTTTTTGGCGTGGAAGCAAATCCTCCTCGATTCTCGGGAGTGCCTTTGATTATGATGACATGGAATGTAGCCAACCTGTCTGCTATTCCGCTACTGCCATAGTCCCAACTAAACTCCAATACCAGCACATCCTCATGGTCTAGAGATATGATGATTGATCTTACACAAAGCAAGTTCTAACACTGTCTAGGCTGGGGTTGTTTTCTTTGGAATAGAGGAGGCTAAGTGGAGACTTAATTGAGGTGTATAAAATTATGAGGGGCCTAGAGTGGGTAGGAGAGAGGTCAATAACCAGATTTAAAGTAATTAGTAGAAAAGGAGTTGAGGAAAACTTTTTCACCCAGAAGATGGTGGGGGTCTGGAACTCAATACCTGAAAGGATGTTGGAGGCAGAAACCCTCATTGCATTTAAAAAGTACATTGATGTGAACTTGAAGTGCCATAACCTACACAACTACGGGCCAAGAGCTGGAAAGTGGGATTAGGCTGGATAACTCTTTTCGGCCAGCACAGACATGATGGGTCGAAATGGCATCCTTCCATGTTGTAAATATGTATGATTCTATGAAATTATAGTCATTGCTAAAGCACTGGTATAAGTTATTGTAAGGCTTTTTACACTGTCAGTTCCCCAAAGGATGTCATTAGCATTCACTACTATTCAAGAACTTGAAAATAAAACGTGTCAGTGATTTTTTAAATTGATATGTTGAGGTACCTTTTATTGCACCTATTTTGATGTTATTTGTGAAATGCTGTTATTTGTGGTTTGAGGCAGTGGTTGAGGCACAATCAATGTAATTTTACTTACATTTTAGTGTGCCACAGCCATTCAACTGCCAAGACACACAGAAAGCTCGCGTGCAGGTACAGCAAGCAATAAGGAAGGCAAATGGAATGTTGTTCTTTATTGCAAGGGGGTTGGAGTATAAGAGTAAGGAAGTCTTGCTACAATTGTACAGGGTGTTGGTGAAACCACACCTGGAGTACTGTGCAAGGTTTTGGTCTCCTTATCGAAGGAAGGATATACTTGCCTTGCAGACGGTACAACGGAGGTTCACTAGATTATTCCTGGGATGAGAGGGCTGTCTTATGATGAGAAATTGTGTAGGATGGGCCTATACTGGAGTTTGGAAAAATGAGAGGTGATCTCATACAAGATTCTAAGGGGGATTGACAGGGTAGATGCTGAGAGGTTGTTTCCCCTGGCTGGAGTATCTAGAACTAGGGGGCACAGTCTCAGGATAAAGGGTCAGCTATTTAAGACAGAGATGAGGAGAAATTTCTTCACTCAGAGGGTTGTGAATTTTTGGAATTCTCTGCCCCAGAGTGCAGTGGATGCCGAGTCTCTGAATATATTCAAGGCTGAAATAGATAGATATTTGGAGTCTAGGGAATAAAGGGATATGGAGATTGTGCAGGAAAATGGAGTTGAGGTCAATGATCAGCCATGATCTTATTGAATGGCAGAGCAGGCTCCTATTTCTTATGTGTTATGTCTTAATTTTGTGACCTAGGAACAATGTGAAAATTATGTGATACTTCAATTTACTTGGAATCAGCACCTTTTCTTTAATATCACAAAATGAAATTATGGGGTTCCTAGAACGGCTTTCTGCCATTTGCAGCATATCTATTATTTGCGTCTCTTTATAAGCTAAGGAGAGAAAATAATCCCTTTAATCTACATCCACTGTACCAGGGCATTTATACTCCATGATATGCATTGTTAAAAAGAATCCAAGCCCTTGAAAATTAGGCAAAGAATATTTGTTTGGTAGAACATAAGAACATAAGAATCAAGAGCAGGAGTAGGCCACACCGGCCCTTGAGCCTGCTCTGCTATTCAATAAGTTCAAGGCTGATAGATGCTGGCCTTCAGCTGAGACTGAGGTCCCATCTGCCCTCTCACGTAGATATACAAGATCCCATGGCATTTGTGGGAGTTCGCTGTGGGTAATTTGGCTGTTGCATTTCTTGCATTACAACAGTGACTACACTTCAAAAGTACTTCATTAGCTGTAAAGCTCTTTTGGAAGTCTTAAGGTCATGAAAGGCGCTATATAATCACAAGTCTTTCTTCTTGATGCACAGCACAGTCCTGCACATTGATATTGTTGAATGCCTTTATGATTCAGTTAGATGGTGGGCTGTAAAAGTTAATACCATTTGCACTATGACTAGTGATTTGCATTAAACTTACCATATTAAGACTGTTTAGTTACCAAGGCAAAAACTCCTACTGCTGCATCCCAACGCCAAAGAAACCACAAAAGTATATCCAGTTTCTCAGAATACAAACTTTTTCAAAGCTCAGATATCTAATCGAATGCTTTAGAAAGCATCGACTTATAAATGGAACTACTCATCCAGAATAGTTGCTTGACTAACTGCCCCATCTGGGGGCGGTAACTTCTCGGGCCCCAGTCAGTTATCGCCCAGGAGGGAAGTCACGTCCCCTGCATGGAATTGCCATTTGCGCCCCTCAAATGAGGCGAAGCTCTGTCTCTGGTGCTTCACCTCGTTGGAGGGATGCTCCCAGTAAGTCAGCGCCGCGCTGAAGTAAGCGCTACGCAGAAACCACACACCCCTCCCTTTCAGTTAAAAGGTAGGGCTGTTGCCAGCTCTGCAGGCCCTTTGGTGGCCACCACCGTGCCACCAGGGACAATCTCAACTGGGCCAGTGGGCCGGCACCCAAAGAGAATTTTGGCCCATTTGTTTTGCAATTTTGCTAATAGACTGACCATGTCATTACCTCAAGATATGGGTTTCTAACTTAAATGAATATCATTCAAAATAATGGATTGAATGTTACTATAGTCATCATCATAAGCTGTCCCTCGGAGTCGAGGATGACTTGCTTCCACACGAGAAATGAGTTGTCAGGCGACTGAAGAATTCAATGCGGGACCTATAGTCTCTGTCACAGGTGGGGCAAGCAGTGTTTGAAGGAACAAATGGGTAGGGTGCCTGGGTTGCCATGCGCTCCTTCTGCTGTCGACACTTGGCTTCAGCTTGCTCTCGGCGAAGGGACTCGAGGTGTTCAGCGCCTTCCCGGATGCTTTTCTCCACGTTGAGCCAGGGAGTCCCAGGTGTTGGTGGGGATGTTACATTTTTTCAAGGAGGGGTTGAGGGCGACCTTGAAGCATTTCCTCTGCCCACCTGGGGCTCACGTTCCGAGTCGGAGCTCCAAGTAGAGCGCTTGTTTTGGGAGTCTCGTGTCAGGCATGCGGACGATATGGCCCATCCAGCAGAACTGATCGAGCGTAGTCAGTGCTTCGATGCTGGGGACATTGGCCTGAGCGAGAACACTGACGTTGGTGCGCCTATCCTGCCATGGATTTGCAGAATCTTGCAGGGGCAGCGTTGGTGGTACTTCTCCAGTGTTCTGAGGTGCCTGCTGTACATAGTCCATGTCTCTGAGCCATACAGGAGGGCGGGTATCACCACTGCTCTGTTGACCATGAGCTTGGTGCCGGGTTTGAGGTCCTTGTCTTCAAGCATTCTCTTCCTCAGACGCAGGAGGTATAAAGGAAGAGAGCCCCATGACCCAGCACGGCGTCAGCAGAAGCCGACCTGAGGGGAAACAGCAGCGGAACAGGAGCGGAGCAGGAGCCAGCCATCGCAGGGAGCAGCATGAGCCAGCTTGAGAGGGCGACCAAGGCAAAGTGAGCGGCAAACCGGATGTCACAGCATCTCAGGTAGCGGATTGGTTGGTGACTCTTGGTGCGACGTGGAGCCCAGCGGCGGGGTCGGGGTTCAGAAGAGATCGTAGGGCAGCAGCAGGGTCATGGGCCAGGAGCGGCGCACCGCAGACCAGCAGCGGGACCATGGCCCAGGAGTGTACTATAGTAATACCACGCCCAAGAGTGGTTGTAAATGGGACATTTCTCAATCCAACATCACAACCAATCCAACACTATAACCAATCCAATATTACAATCAATCCAATATTACAATCAATCCAACATTACATCAATATTATTTGATTATGGCTAGTTACTTGTTTTGGAAGACTTCCCTGTTGTCCCAACAGCAAATCAATCATTGTATTTGGCACAAATTCATATTTATCTTCTAATCTAAAGTACCGTTTCTCCCCCTCCACTGATGGGCACACTTCAACATCCATGTTGCCATTTTTTACCTGTGGGTCTAGTTTTGTATGGATAGGCTATGGAGAGCTTCACCTTCAATCCCAATCCTGTCCTTGCCTAATGGCCACACATGAGCACTTTTTAGCAGAGGTCAGATGATGGCATTACAAAGCAAGTCCCTGACCACCCGAGACTGGCGGCATTGACATCATTTGTAGTGCTCATTAATAAAAATAACACTCAGCAGGCAGCATCTGTGGAGAGAGAAATAGAGTTAATGTTTCAGAGCGATGACCTTCTATCAGAATTCAATATATTGCTAAGCTGAGACCAGATGGCTCTGCACAGACCAGAGATCAGACGAGAGACAGAGAGAGAGATTTCATGATTGTATGGCTTCCCATAGTGTTTTACAATCAATGAAGTACTTTGGAAGTGTATGTCATGTTGGAAACGTTTGCACACAGCAAGGTCCCACAAACAGCAATGTGATAATGACTAGATAATCTGTTTTAGTGATGCTGATTGAGGGGGATGGAGTGGCACTGCCACAGGATGCCACTGCCTGGTATTACCTAGTGAGGGCCTTCAGTAGACCATACGGTCTAGAGGAGGACTGCTTGATTGCATGAATGGGCATCATCTTGAAAAGGGAACTCTCTGCTCTGATAGACCTGCAATACAGTCAAATATTTTGCCGTGCACTCACTGTTCCTATCCGTATAGTTGAACCCGCATAGACTCCCATTACCGTCTCTAATCTGTAAGATTAACTGCTATCTACTGCGTGCTCTTGGTGATGAAAAATCGCACAATGTGTACTCCATCTGATGTGTCCCTTTTACCAGTGTTGCCCTGTGGATGAGATTGCCATGCAAGAGTACACTGCCCATGTATTGTTGCAATGCTTACCATATAAGATGTAGTGAGACATTGCTAAGAAATAATAGGAACATGGTATAAAAAAGACTTACATTTATATAGTGCCTTTTATGACCACTGGTGCCTCAAAGCGCTTTACAGGCAAATAAGTACTTTTGGAATGCAGTCACTGTTGTAATGTAGGAAACGTGGCAGCCAATTTGCACAGAGCAACTCCCACCAACAACAATGTGATAATGACCAGATAAACTGTTTTTGCTACGTTGATTGAGGATAAATATTGGCCAGGACACCGGGGATAACTCCCCTGCTGTTAGAATAAGAACATAAGAAATAGGAGCAGGAGTAGGGCATTAGGCTCCTCGAGCCTGCTCTGCCATTTAATAAGATAATGGCTGATCTGATCTTGGGCTCAGCTCCACTTCCCTGCTCACTCCTCATAACCCTTCACTCCCTTATCGTTTAGAAATCTGTCTATCTCCACCTTAAATATATTCAATGACCCAGCTTCCACCATGTTCTGGTGCAGAGATTCCACAGATTTACGACTCTCTGAGAGAAGAAATTCCTCCTCAGCTCAGTTCTAAATGGGCAACCTCTTATTCTTAAACTATGCCCCCTGGTTCTCGATTCCCCAATGAGTGGAAACATCCTCTCTGCATTTACCTTGTCGAGCCCCCTCAGTATCATATATGTTTCAATAAGATCACCTCTCATTCTTCTAAATTCCAATGAGTATAGGCCCAACCTGCTCATCCGTTCTTCATCAAAATAGTGCTATGGGATCTTTTACATCACCTGAGGGGCAGAAAGGGTCTCAGTTTAAAGTCTCATCTGAAAGAGATCACCTCTGACAGTGCAGTGCTCCCTCAGTACTGCACTTGGAGTGACAACCTACATTTTGTGCTCAAATCTCCGCAGTTATCATGGGTGACTTTAATCTACATATAGATTGGGCTAAACAAACTGGTAGCAATACGATGGAGGAGGATTTCCTGGAGTGTATAAGGAATGGGTTTCTAGACCAATATGTCGAGGAACCAACTAGAGAGCTGGCCATCCTAGACTGGGTGTTGTGTAATGAGAGAGGATTAATTAGAAATCTTGTTGTGCGAGGCCCCTTAGGGAAGAGTGGCCATAATATGGTAGAATTCTTCATTAAAGTGGAGAGTGACACAGTTAATTCAGAGACTAGAGTCCTGAACTTAAAGAAAGGTAACTTCGGTGGTATGAGACGTGAATTGGCTCGGATAGACTGGCGAATGATACTTAAAGGGTTGATGGTGGATAGGCAATGGCAGTCATTTAAAGATCACATGGATGAACTTCAACAATTGTATATCTCTGTCTGGCATAAAAATAAAATGGGGAAGGTGGCTCAACCGTGGCTTACAAGGGAAATTAGAGATAGTGTTAAATCCAAGGAAGAGGTATATAAATTGGCCAAAAAAAGCAGCAAACCTGAGGATGGGAGAAATTTATAATTCAGCAGAGGAGGACAAAGGGTTTAATTGGGAGGGGGAAAATCGAATTTGAGAGTAAGCTTGTAGGGAACATAAACTCTGACTGCAAATGCTTCTACAGATACATGAATAGAAAAAGATTAGTGAAGAAAAATGTGGGTCACTTACAGTCAGAATTAGGTGAATTTATAATGGGGAACAAAGAAATGGTAGACCAATTGAACAAATACTTTGGTTCTGTCTTCACTAAGGAAGACACAAATAACCTTCCGGAAATACTAGTGGACCGAAGGTCTAGCGAGATGGAGGAACTAAAGGAAATCCTTATTAGTCAGCATATTGTGTTAGAGAAATTGATGGGATTGAAGGCCGATAAATCCCCAGGGCCTGATAGTCTGCATCTCAGCGTATTAAGAGAGTGGTCCTAAAAATAGTGGGTGCATTGGTGGTCATTTTCTAACATTCTATAGACTCTGAATCAGTTCCTATGGACTGGAGGGTAGCTAATGTAACCCCACTTTATAAAAAAGGAGGGAGAGAGAAAACAGGGAATTATAGACAGATCTGCCTGCCATCGGTGGTGGGGAAAATGTTGGAATCAATTATTAAAGATGTAATAGCAGCACATTTGGAAAGCAGTGACAGGATCGGTCCAAGTCAGCATGGATTTATCAAAAGGGAAATCATGCTTGACAAATCTTCTATAATTTTTTGAGGATGTAACTAGTAGAGTGGACAAGGGGGAGCCAGTGGATGTGGTGTATTTAGACTTTCAAAAGGCTTTTGACAAGATCCCACACAAGAAATGAGTGTGCAAAATTAAAGCACATGGTATTAGGGGTAATGTACTGACATGGATAGAGAACTGATTGGCAGACAGGAAGCAAAGAGTAGGAATAAACGGGTCATTTTCAAAATGGCAGGCAGTGACTAGTGGGGTACCGCAATGTTCAGTGCTGGGACCCCAGCTATTTACAATATACATTAATGATTTAGACAATGTAATATCTCCAAGTTTGCAGATGACACTAAGTTAGGTGGCAGTGTGAGCTGTGAAGAGGATGTTAAGAGGTTGCAGGGTGACTTCGACAGGTTAGGTGAGTGGGCAAATACATGGCAGATGTGGTTTAATGTGGATAAATGTGAGGTTATCCGCTTTGGTGGTAAAAACAGGAAGACAGATTATTATCTGAATGGTGACAGATTTGTAAAAGGGGAGGTGCAACAAGACCTGGGTGTCATGGTACATCAGACATTGAAAGTTGGCATGCAGGTACAGCAGGCGGTGAAGCAGGCAAATGGCATATTGGCCTTCATAGCGAGAGGATTTGAATATAGGAGCAGGGAGTCTTACTACAGTTGTACAGGGCCTTGCATGAGGCCACACCTTGAATATTGTGTACAGTTCTTTTCTCCTAATCTGAGGAAGGACATTCTTGCTATTGAGGGAGTGCAGCGAAGGTTCACCAGGCTGGTTCGCGGGATGTCAGGACTGACATATGAAGAAAGACTGGATCGACTAGGCTTATATTCAATGAATTTAGAAGAATGAGAGGGGATCTTATAGAAACATATAAAATTCTGATGGGATTGGACAGGTTAGATGCAGGAAGAATGTTCCCAATGTTGTGGAAGTCCATAACCAGGAGTCACAGTCTAAGGATAAGGGGTAAGCCATTTAGGACCAAGATGAGGAGAAACCTCTTCACTCAGAGAGTTGTGAGCCTGTGGAATTCTCTACCACAGAAAGTTGTTGAGGCCAGTTCGTTAGATATATTCAAAAGGGAGTTAGATGTGGCCCTTACGGCTAAAGGGATCAAGAGGTATGGAGAGAAAGCAGGAATGGGGTACAGAAGTGCATGATCAGCCATGATCATATTGAATGGTGGTGCAGGCTCGAAGGGCCGAATGGTCTGCTCCTGCACCTATTTTCTATGTTTCTACGTTTCTATGAACCCCCAACCTTCGGAGAAGTGATAGTGCTCTCACTGAGCCACAGCTGACACCGTACAAAGAAGGACAGAACAAAGGTATTAAAATTAGGTCAGGCAATACATTACGATGCGTTCACAAATAACACAAAGACCGAACGTGTTCTTACTCTATAGGAACATAGAATTTGCTGGACGAAAAAAGACCAAGGACTATCTATTTCACCTTCTACCATCCTGGTTGAATGATATAATCGTACCCCACCGAAGGAGGCCATTCAGCCCATAGTGCCTGCCTCTTTGAAAGAGCTGTCCAATTAGTCCCACTCCTCTGCTCTTTCCCCATAGCCCTGCAAATTTTCCCCTTTCAACTATTTATCCAATTCCCTGTTGAATCTTCCAACACCCTTTCAGACAGTGTATTCCAGATCATCACCCCAGCTCTCTCTGTTCCTGCACTCCCTTTAAAATATTACCATCTAGTTTATATTGCCTCTCTCATGCTTCTTTCCAAAATTAATCACTTCACACTTCCCTGCGTTCTCTGGTAATCGCACGACACAAGAGAGTATAAATATTTGTTACTGTTTTATATTCACTTTAATTTACAACAGCTGTATATTCAAAACAAATTCAAATTTACATTTTTATGGGGCTTATATTAATAATATTTAGATTTTGTGCAGTGAAGCTGCTGATCCTGACCTAAATATTGAAGAAATAAAAACAGGAAATGCTGAAAACACTCAGCAGGTCAGGCAGCATCTGTGGAGAGAGAAGCACAGTTAATGTTTCAGGTCGAAGGGCATTTACCTGAAACATTGGCTGGGATTTTGCTTGGCGGGTGACGTCGGTGGTGGGTCCCAACCCGCTGCTGGCTCCAGCCCAGCCTCTGAAATGAATTTACGTTGATGGGCTTGTTAAGCCCGCTCAGCATGTTTGCCGGCCAATTAGAGGAAGCGGGTCTGGTGACGTCATTTGATGATGCATCATCAGCCGGTTTCCTTAAAGCTCAAATTTATTTTGACTTTTGTGCTTACAGTCTTTTACAGGATTGAGGTGCTGCAAACACTGACAAGCTCTCTCAGTTGAGTAGACTAAGCCTATATTCCTGAGAGTTTAGAAGAATAAGAGGTGATTTCATTGAAACAAATAAAATACTTAACAGAGTTTGACAGGGTAGATGCAGGGAGGATGTTTCCCCTGGCTGGGCAGTCTAGAACCGGGGTCACCGTCTCAGAATAAGGGGTTGGCAATTTAGGACTAAGATGAGGAGAAACTTCCTCACTCAGAGGGTGGTGAATTTTTGGAATTCTCTATCCCAGAGGGTTGTGGAAGCTCAGTTGTTGAGTATATTCAAGACAGAGATCGATAGATTTTTGGATATTAAGGGAATCAAGGGATATGGGGGATAATGCAGGAAATTGAGGTAGATGATCAGCCATGATCTTATTGAATGGCGGAGCAGACTCAAGGGGCTGAATGGCCAACTTCTGCTCCTAATACTTAGGTTCTTATGTTCACAGAGGTGCACGGCTGCACCCAGCCTCTCCCATGCCTCCCTCCATATGCTTATGGAGGGAGTCACAGCACACAGGGAGGTCCTCTTCCCTTCCCAGGAGATCACCAGCACCTGGTTTCACATTGCACAGGAGAGCACAAGCAGGGATGTGGTCAGGAGGACCTGGGTGCAGTGCAAAAATGTTAGTGCAAAGCCACACTCAATTGCATCCCGCTGTGCCTCTCATTACATCCCCATCACTCTGCCTTCCCTACCCTACTCCTGTACATCCTTACTCACACCAACTTACCTTGCACCTTCACCCATCCCTCTCTATATTATCACATCCCCATCTAGCCACCCCTCAGACTCACCCTCAGCCTGCTGCAATCGTACCAACTAACAACACACAGGGTAGGCATTTGGGTGTTTTATCCAATGTTCATGTAAAATTCCTATTTATATACTGTCAAACATTGAAACCTTTATTTTCAACACTTTGCATTCTTGGACAGGTCTCTGGGCACCTTTGGAAGTGGCTTAGTGAGTTGCAGTGAATGGTGAGACATAATGGTAGCCCTCCCCGCCATCCCCGCCACCCCCGCCCCCCCCCCCAATGGTGTACAGCGTCAAGTGAAGTAAATGTGGCAATGGTGAGACCATCCCTGGCATCCCGGGCAGGAATGTGGTCAGATGCTGATGCCCTGTGTCTTGTGCATTAGGTGATTGTGGCGTTGCTTTTGGTGCTGCTGGTCTAACTAGTGCTGTTGGTGTTGGGGATGGTCGTGATGGAATTCTGAGGACCAATTCTGAGTATAAAGGGCGCAAATGCTGATGGAATAGATGGAAGGTGAAGTAGAGATGACAGAAGCAATCTGTCAATGGTGAGAGAGGTAATGAGGTCAGACTGGATAGAGACTTGTGTAAAGACTTGCAGCATGTTGAATCGGTTGTGAAAATGCAATGAGGAAGAGTTTGTGGCTGAGGGAAGATATCTCTGTAAGGTGGGAGCTTTTACTTTACATTTGATGCTGTCAACTCAATAGCTGTTTCAATGGCCACTGAACTCTCACCTCAGCTTGAGAGACGTGGTCCATGACCAGCGTGGCCCCTGTGGATGAATTGTCAAATGCAGAAGCTGAGCTAAACAAGCCACTAATTACCTAAATTGGGTCCCCCGCTGTGAAACTGCCGCTGTGTGCCGGGTCTGCTCAGCGCTGACAGACCTGACATCGGGGAAAAGCGTGTGGCAGTGGGTTCACAGGGGGGTCCCGACCCACTTGGGGTATAAAAACATTGACCCACCCGACCCACCACCAATCGCACCCACTGACCGACGCCCCCCCCCTCCCCCACCTCCACACCCCCTGGAAAATCGAGCCCGTTAACTCTGTTTCTCTCTCCACAGCTGCTGAATAGTTCCAGCATTTTATGCTTTTATCTCAGATTTCCAGCATCCGCAGTATGTTGTTTTTGTATACATATTAAAGAATCAACTTGCAATAATATTACGGTGATGTGACGTCACTGGTTATTATGCTGCTTGACAAACAGGCAGAACATGTTGTTTGTGTGGCTTGCATTAAAACTCCTCGCCTGTTTCTCGGTAGAGCATTGCTTGCAACTTGTGCGCCTGATCCCTTTCCACGAGACCGGAGTCCTAACAGTCTCTTTTAATGATAAGCAGAAGAAATGCTGTTTGATAATGAAAATGTGAGATTACATCAGCTGCAATGTAAAACTGTCAGCCTATGATGTGCTTGCGATAATGATCCCTTAATGTAGCAGCATAAATGTTGAAAGGCTCACTAATGTAGCTCTCGAGTACACAATTTTTGTTGAAAATTACCAAATGGCAAAGAGAAAACTTCCCATTTAACAGTAGAGGTAACTTCTGTAATGGAGCAATACAAGAGGATCTGACTGGTCTTGCCCCTTATACTAAAAGCTTGGTCAAAGAGTTTTAAGGAACAGTAAGGGACAAAAAGTAAAAAGAATCGAAATCGAAGTGTGACTTCACATCCAAGCAGGTTGGCTGGTGGATTGGTGAGTATTTTTCTTTTCTTTAGAAAAAACTTTGGGCATTGATGTAAGTTAGGAACTGCAATTAAATAGATACGTGATCTTTATTATCCAAGGAAAACTAATTAATTAAATCAGCTGTTTGCTGAGTAGCAGCTGGGTGTGTTTTGCTAAGGTTTAGAGTTTAGTTCCCCCAGCAACCAAATTTTAATTTGATTTTAAATGTTTTAAAGTTTAATTTGTTTACTGTGCCGGGTTTTAGTGCCTCCCCCAACTTTTAGTCAGGGGGCATTTGTATAATTGTGTTTTTAGTGCTCTAAAAAAAAAGGCGCACTTGAAAAGTTTTTGTGGTGTTTCCCCCACCCTTTAATCAGGGGACACTTGATTTAATTGTTTAGTTTGTTTACAACCAAAAAGAGTTGTAGAGCTGTTGGAGGCGTGGCCTATTCACTTGGAGCTGTGAGCTTGTGGAGAGAGGAGCTTCTGCAAGTGCTCCTGCAGCCTGTGGAACTGAGTACACCCCAGGAAGAGGAGGAAGGGGCTCACTGAATTTAAACATTTTTTTTAGAGTTTAGTTCTACTTAATAGTTGCGAGTGTAACTAAAGGGATGGCAGGGCAGCTTAGTCCCATGGATTGCACATCCTGTGGCATGTGGGAAATCCTGGATGCTTCGTGCAGCCAGGACAACCACTTGTACAGGGGGTGTCTCCAGCTGCACCAACTCGAGCTCCGTGTTTTGGAGCTTGAGCGGCGGCTGGAGTCACTGCGGTGCATCCGCGAGACTGAGAGCTACGTGGATAGCATGTTTCTAGAGATGGTCACCCCGCAGCTTAAGAGTGTGCAGGCAGAGAGGGAGTGGGTGACCACCGGACAGAAGAGGAGGACTAGACAGGTAGTGCAGGAGTCCCCTGAGTCCATCTCGCTCTCCAACCGGTACTCTGTTCTAAGTACCGGTGAGGGCGATGGTTGTTCTGGGGAGTGCAGCCAGAGCCAAATCCACGGCACCACGGGTGGTGTTAGTGCGAATGTTTTCCTGCAAGAATCACTCGACACTCTGGGTCGGTTCCAACGCCAAAATGGCTTTTATTACGCCGGCGGGGAGAGAGCCTCTGGTCCAACTCCAGGCACTCCACTCCACCGAACAAAGAAATTCATCGATATTTATATGTTTTACAATAGTTCATTAGAGTTACTCAGCCCACTTCGGCTGGACACAATCCAATCATAATGATTATAGATTACATATAGGTTTAAATGGGCCAATAGAATTAACCCTGGTACATCAGGGGGCTGCATGATCAGTTTGTGACAGTTGAGGTGGATCCCTATCCATGTGATGCTCTCCAGGCCCCCCTTAACTTCGTTGCTCATGGATTCTGCCGGTGCCTAGCTCCTTATCTCTATGGTTGCTAGTCACCCTATATGGGGGTCACTGACTTGAGGACATTCCGTACTAGGTACCGCAGTGTTCTATATACTATCTTGTCTCAAGCTGTTGATTCAAGACATTCCTGAGACCAGGCTCTGCAGGGTCAGTGCTCAGTCAGCAGCTTTAGCTAACTTGGCTAACCGAGCCCCCATCATGCTTTGCTAAGCCCCCTGGCAGCCATTTTATATTTGGGCAACATTTTAAACATACATATATTTATATATTCAGCAGGTGCCTAATGCCCTACAACAGGTGGCTCAGCTGCACAGGGGAGAAGAAGAATGGAAGAGCTATAGTGATAGGGGATTCGATAGTTAGGGAAGCAATCAGGCGAATTTGCAGCCACAGTCGTGACTCTCTGGTGCCAGGGTCAAGGATGTCACCGAGCGGCTGCAGGGCATTCTGGGGGGAGAGGGTGAACAGCCAGAGGTCATGGTCCATATCGGGCCCAATAACATAGGGAGAAAGAGAGATGAGGTCTTGCAGGCAGAGTTTAGGGAGCTAGGAGAGAAATTAAAAAGCAGTACCTCAAAAGATAGTAATCTCCAGATTACTCCTGGTGCCACGAGCTAGTGAGTACAGAAACAGGAGGATAGAGCAGATGAATGCATGGCTGGAGAGATAGTGCAGGTGGGAGGGCTTTAGTTTCCTGAGGCTTTAGGACCGCTTCTGAGAGAGGTGGAACCTGTACAAGCCGGATGGGTTGCACCTCAACAGAGCCAGGACCAATATCCTCACGTGGAGAGGAATAAAGCTGAAATTAGAAAGCAAAAATAAAGAAAGTGAGTTTGAAGGAGAGAGAAAACAAACAGGAAAAAAGAATTAAAAAACAAATTTAAAAGCTCTTTGTCTAAATGTACGTAGCATTCGTAACAAAATGGATGAGTTGACGGCATAAATGGATACAAATGGGTATGATCTGATAGCCATTACAGAGACGTGGTTCCAAGGTGACGAGGACTGGGAACTAAATATTCAGGAGTACTTAACAATCCGGATGGACAGAGAGACAAGAGAAGGAGGTGGGGTAGCTCTGTTGATAAAGGATGGAATCACTGCAATAGTGAGAAATGATATTGGCTCAAATGATCAGGATGTTGAAACAGTTTGGGCGGAGATAAGGAATAATAAGAGGAAAAAGTCACTGCTGGGCGTAGTCTATAGGTCCGTTAACAACTCTGTTGGTTGGAGTATAAACCAGGAAATAATGGGGGCTTGTAAAAAGGGAACAGCAATAATATGGGTGATTTTAACCTGCACATTGATTGGAAAAATCAAATTCGTCTGGGTAGCCTTGAGGAAGAGTTCATAGAGTGCATAAGGGATGGGTTCCTTGAGCAGTACGTAACGGAACCAACCAGGGGGCAGGCTATCTTAGATCTGGTCCTGTGTAATGAGACAGGATTAATAAACAATCTCCGAGTAAAGGATCGCCTTGGAATGAGTGATCATAGCATGATTGAATTTCAAATTCAGATGGAGGGTGAGAAAGTTGAATCTCAAACCAGCGTACTAAGCTTAAATAAAGGGGACTATGAAGGTATGAGGGCAGAGTTGGGTAAAGTGGACTGGGAAAATAGATTAAAGTATAGGACAATTAATGAACAGTGGTGTACATTTAAGGAGATATTTCACAACTCTCAAGAAAAATATATTCCAGTGAGGAGGAAAGTGCGTAAAAGAAAAGATAGCCATACGTGGCTAACTAAAGAAATAAAGGACGGAATCCAATTAAAAACAAGGGCATACAAAGTGGCCAAAACTATTGGGAGGACAGAAGATTGGGAAGTTTTTAAAAGCCAGCAAAGAATGACGAAAAAAATGATTAAGAAAGAGAAGATAGACTATGAAAGTAAATTAGCACGAATTATAAAAACAGGTAGCAAGAGTTTCTATAGGTATATAAAAAGGAAAAGAGTGGCTAAAGTAAATGTTGGTCCCTCAGAGAATGAGACCGGGGAATTAGCAATGGGGAACTTGGAGATGGCAGAAACTCTGAACAAATAATTTGTATCAGTCTTTACGGTAGAGGACACGAACAATATCCCAATAGTGAATAGTCAAGGGGCTATGGGGGGGAGGAACTTAACACAATCACAATCACTAAGGAGGTGGTACTCAGTAAGATATTGGGACTAAAGACGGATAAATCCCCTGGACCTGATGGCTTGCATCCTAGGTTCTTAAGAGAAGTATCGGCAGGGATAGTGGATGCATTGGTTGTAATTTACCAAAATTCCCTGGATTCTGGGGAGGTCCCAGCAGATTGGAAAACTGCAAATGTAATGCCCCTATTTAAAAAAGGAGTCAGACAAAAAGCAGGAAACTATAGACCAGTTAACCTAACATCTGTGGTTGGGAAAATGTTGGAGTCCATTATTAAAGAAGCAGTAGCACGCCATTTGGAAAAACATAATTCAGTCAGGCAGCATCAGCATGGATTTATGAAAGGGAAGTCATGTTTGACAAATTTGCTAAAATTATTTGAGGATGTAACGAACAGGGTGGATAAAGGGGAACCAGTCAGTGGATGTCATGTATTTACACTTCCATAGGACATTTGACAAGGTGCCACATAAAAGGTTACTGCACAAGATAAAAGTTCACAGGGTTGGGGATAATATATTAGCATGGATAGAGGATTGGCTAACTAACAGAAAACAGAGAGTTGGGATAAATGGTTCATTCTCGGGTTGGCAATCAGTAACTAGTGGGATGCTGCAGGAATCAGCTGGGATCCCAACTATTTACAATCTATATTAATGACTTGGAAGAAGGAACCGAGTGTAACGAAGCCAAGTTTGTTGACGATACAAAGATAGGAAGAAAAACAATATGTGAAGAGGGCACAACAAATCTGAAAAACGACACACAGGCTAAGTGAGTGGGCAAAAATTTGGCAGATGGAGCATATTGTTGGAAAGTGTGAGGTTATGCATTTTGGCAGAAAAAGTCAAAGAGCAAGTTATTATTTCAATGGAGAATAATTGCAAAGTACTGCAGTACAGCGGGACCTGGGGGTACTTGTACATGAAACACAAAGGGTTAGTATGCAGGTACAGCAAGTGATCAGGAAGGCCAATGGAATCTAGGCCTTTATTGCAAAGGGGATGGAGTATAAAAACAAGGAGGCCTTGCTACAGTTATACAGGGTATTGATGAGGCTACACCTGAAATACTGCGTGCAATAAAGGATATACTTGCTTTGGAGGCAGTTCAGAGAAGGTTCACTAGGTTTATACTGGAGATGAGGGGGTTGACTTATGAGGAAAGGTTGAGTAGATTGGGCCTCTACTCATTGGAATTCAGAAGAATGAGAGGTGATCTTATCGAAATGTATAAGATTATGAGGGGGCTCGACAAGGTGCAGAGAGGATATTTCCACTGATGGTGAGGGCTAGAACCAGAGGGCATAATCTTAGAATAAGGGGCCGCCCTTTTAAAACTGAGATGAGGAGGAATTTCTTCTCTGAGAGTTGTAAATCTGTGGAATTCGCTGACTCAGAGAGCTGTGGAAGCCAGGTCATTGAATAAATTTAAGACAGAGATAGACAGTTTCTTAACCAATAAGGGAATACAGGGTTATGAGGAGCGGGCAGGGAAGTGGACCTGAGTCTATGATCGGATCAGTCATGATCGTATTAAATGGCGGAGCAAGCTCAATGGGTCGTATGTCCTACTCCTGCTCCTATTTCTTATGTTCTCATATTCTTATCATAAAGGAGGAGAGAGAGGTTTAGGGAGAGAGCTTAGGGCCCAGGCAGCACAGCCACCAATGGCGGAGCGATAAAAATCGGTGATGCACAAGAGGCCAGAATTGGAGGAACTTGGGCATCTCAGGGGGTTGTGGGGCTGGAGGAGTTTAGAGCGATAGGGAGAGGGCAAGGCCATGGAGAGATTTGAAAACAAGAATGAGAATTTTTAAATCAAGGTGTTGCCGGTCCGGGAGCCAATATAGGTCAGCGAGCACAGGGATGATAGGTGAACGGAGCTTGGTATGAATTAGGATACGGGCTGCCGAGTTTTGGAGGAACTCAAGTTTATGGTGGGTGCAAGGTGGGAGGCTGGTCAGGAGAGTATTGGAATTGCCGAATCTGGAGGTAAGAAAAGATTGGCGGATTCTCTCGTTATGTAGCAGGCATCATACCTGTGGATTATGGTACATTATAATAGTGTTCTTCCCTAACAATGAGCACAGAGGCTGTTCTGCGATGGGCACAATGTCATTATCCACGTATTTTAACAATCCAGAGTCAACATGTACAGGCCACATTTTTGGCTTTCGGGTTTTTTCGGCGAAAACGGTAGCAATATGTGAAAATTTGAATTACGTTGCGCTACCGTTTTTAGGCCGAACTTTCAGCCTTTACGTCTGCACCGGGGAAAGGAGGCGTTGCACGATTATTCGTGGTGCAAAATGCGAGTTTCGGCAACTTGGTTGTTTGTGATATGTCCTTACTATACAGTATAAATGCACACGAGGCCCATACTTGAGAGAAGGTCTCTCCGTGACCAGTTACCTTTATTACCGAGACCTCAAGTGATGAAGGTGGGTGGAGCTTCTCCTTTTATACCTGAAAAGTCCAGGTTAGGAATGTCTCCCACAAGTGCACCCCTTGTGGTCAATGTTCTCACGGTGTACAACTTAGGTCAGCTTATACATGGGTTACAATGATAGTTGAATACATGACATCACCTCCCCCAGAAAGTCTTATTGGGATCACAGGTTAAGTCTCTCTGGTGGTTTATGCTCCCTTGTAGAGCGCCTGAGTTGGGGCTCAGGTTGTTGGGCGCTGGCCTGAGTGTCTGCTGTTTGCGGTGTCTCAGACCTGTCCGGACTGCCCACAGTGACTGGGCTCTCCTCCACTTGGTTCCGATGTTCGGTCACCTGTGGTGTTCTTCCTCTGCTTCTTCTATGGGGTTGCTGAACCTCCTTTTAGTTTG
Organism: Pristiophorus japonicus; assembly: GCF_044704955.1. Lineage (NCBI taxonomy): Eukaryota > Metazoa > Chordata > Chondrichthyes > Pristiophoridae > Pristiophorus > Pristiophorus japonicus. The sequence continues at coordinate 241,625,424 of NC_091977.1, read as the reverse complement.
ATCCACATGTTTGCGGCAGATTTGTCCATTGGTAAGTTTAACTACCAAAACCCCTATTCCCCTCTTTAGCAATCACAGTGCCTGCAAGCCATTTGGGCCCTGCAGCGTAATTAAGGACAAAAACAGGATCATTGACATCAATACATCGCGCCCTCGTATTCCTGCCATGGTAGTCACATTGTGACTGACGCCTGCTCTCAACGATTTCTTTCATAGTAGGGTGTATAAAGGATAACCTGGTTTTGAGCGTCCTTTTCATTAGCAGCTCTGCGGGTGGAACTCCTGTGAGCGAATGTGGGTGGGATCTATTGGCCAACAGGAGGTGTGATAAGCGGCTTTGCAGGGAACCCCCTTGGATTCTGAGCATCCCCTGTTTGATTATCTGCACTGCTTGTTCCGCCTGGCCGTTTGAGGCCGGCTTGAACGGTACTGTTCTGACATGGTTGATTCCATTGCCTGCCATGAAGTCCTGGAATTTAGTGCTTATGAAGCACGGGCCATGGTCGCTGACCAAGACATCCGGTAGACCATGGGCGGCGAACATTGCCCGTAGACTTTCTACCGTGGCAGAGGATGTGCTTGAATTTAAAATTGCACACTCAATCCATTTGGAGTAGGCGTCTACTACAACCAAAAACATTTTTCCCATGAAAGGACCTGCGTAGTCCACATGGATGCGTGACCATGGCTTGCGGTCCAGGACCAGGGATTAAGGCGGGCTTCCCTGGGTGCGTTGCCCAGCTGAGCACACGTGTTGCACCTGCGAACACAAAGTTCCAGGTCTGCATCTATCCCTGGCCACCAAACGTGTGACCTGGCAATTGCCTTCATCATGACAATGCCCGGGTGCTCATTGTGAAGTTCTCTGATAAACACCTCTCTGCCCATCTGGGGCATGACTACGCAGTTTCCCCACAGTAGGCAATCGGCCTGAATCGAGAGTTCATCCTTCCACCTATGAAATGGTTTAAATTCCTCAGGGCATGCCCCGTACGTGGCTGCCCAGTCCCCATTCAGGACACATTTCTTAACTAAAGTCAGTAGCGGGTCTTTATTTCTCCAGACTTTAATCTGACGGGCTGTCACAGGTGAGCTTTCGCTTTCGAAGGCTTCAACAGACATGACAATCTCAGCATCATGCTCAGTTGCCCCCTCAGTGGTGGCTAGTGGGAGCCTGCTGAGTGCATCGGTGCAGTTTTCAGTGCCCGGTCTGTGCCGAATTGTGTAGTCACAGGTGACTAACGTGAGTGCCCACCTCTGTATGTGGGCCGATGCATTCACATTTATGGCCTTGTTGTCAGCCAAAAGGGATGTTAGGAGTTTGTGATCTGTCTCCAGCTCAAATTTCCTGCCAAACGGGTACTGGTGCATTTTTTTTGCTGCATATACACATGCTAGCGCCTCCTTTTCTACCATCCCGTAGCCCCTTTCTGCCTGGGACAGACTTCTAGAGGCATAAGCTACCAGCTATATCTGACCATTGGCATTCACATGCTGCAACACACACCCGACCCCATAGGATGATGCATCGCACGTTGGCACAAGTTTCTTACACGGGTCATATAAAGTTAGCAGTTTGTTGGAGCATAACAAATTGCATGCTCTATCAAAAGTCCTTTCCTGGCTGTCCCCCCAGATCCAATCACGACCTTTGCGGAGGAGCACGTGTAGCGGCTTAACAGTGTGCTCAATTTGGGAAGAAGGTTACCAAAATAGTTCAGGAGCCCCAGGAATGAACGCAGCTCCGTCGTGTTATGGGGTCTGGGTGCTCTCTGGATCGCTTCCATTTTGGACTCAATGGGTCTGATCCCGTCTGCTGCTATCCTCCTCCCCAGGAATTGTACCTCCAGACGCACTTCATCTTTTTCAATCGCAGTCCCAACCGGTCCAGTCTGCGTAGCACTTCCTCCAGGTTGTGGAGATGTTCTTCAGTATCGCGACCCGTGATGAGGATGTCGTCTTGAAAAACCACCATCCTTGGAATCGACTTGAGGAGGCTTTCCATATTTCGCTGAATGATCGCGGCGGCCGAACGAATCCAGAATGGACATCTGTTATACTCAAACAACCCCTTGTGTGTCATGATGGTGGTCAGCTTCTTCGACTCACTCGCCTGCTCCTGGGTCATGTAAGCTGAAGTCAGCTCCAATTTTGAAAAAAGTTTGCCACCGAATAGCGTTGCAAAGCGGTCCTCCGCTCTCGGTAGCAGGTACTGGTCTTGGAGTGACACCCGATTGATGGTGGCCTTGTAATCGCCACATATCCTGACCGACCTTGAGCACCGGCACGATTGGGCTCGCCCAGTCACTGAATTCGACTGGCAAGATGATGCCTTTCCTCAGCAGGCGGTCCAATTCGCCTTCTATCTTTTCCCGCATCACGTTCGGCACCGCTCTGGCCTTGTAGTGTACTGGCCTGGCGTCTGGGTTTATGTGAATCACTACCTTGGCCCCGATGAAAGTGCCGATGCCGGGTTGAAATAATGAGTCAAATTTGTCCAGGACCTGTGAGCATGATATTCGCCCCACAGAAGAAATTACATTGACATCGCCCCATTTCCAGTTCATGACAGCAAGCCAACTTTTCCCCAGTAGTGCGGGACCATCCCCTGGGACAATCCAGAGTGGCAACCTGTTCTCCGAATCTTTGTGGGTCATGACTACCGTGGCGCTGCCTAGTACCAGAATGATCTCCTTTGTATATGTCCGTAGCTGTGCGTCAATCGGCAATAATTTTGGCCTCCTGGCCTTGGATACCCATAATCTTTCGAACTGTTTGATACTCATCAGGGACTGACTGGCCTCCGTGTCTAGCTCCATTAATACTGGGATGCCATTGAGGAGCACTTCCATCATTATCGGTGTTGTCCTGGCATATGAAATGTATATGTGCTCCACATGAACTCACTGAACTTCAGCTTCCAGTGATTTCCCCAGTATTCATTTCGCCTCGTAGGGCTTATATTGGGCCCGTCCTCTTCGTACATCAACCTGGCTGCAGGCTTCCTGCACATATGTGCCAAGTGACCACTGACGTTGCAGTTTCTGCAAGTATATTGCTGATACCTGCAAGCTCTAGCTGGGTGTTTGCCTCCACACCTGCAGCATGAGCTGGAGGAAACAAAAGGTCCATTACCAGTCGATCATCTCTGACTGTCTCTGTGACTGTCCTTAAGCGCACCATTAACAGATGTTGATGGCCCCATTACTGGCCGCATTGTCCATTGCGATGGCATGAATTGCCGTTCAGCTCGCCATTGTCTCTGTTGAATTCCCCCTTTGGGTTCGACTATATGCTGGGGCATGTCCGATTGCCCGTGTCTGCCTAGAGAACTGTGTGCCGCGTTAAGAATGTTGACTCCCTGGTTGTTTGCCGCATTTGAGCCAAGGTTTTTGTCATACATCATTCTGGTCCCTTCCTTCCCTGAGATAAATGTCTAGGCTATCAGAGCCATTGCTTCCAAGGTCAAGTCTTTGGTCTCAAGCAGTTTCCTGAAAACCCCAGCGTGACCGATGCCCTCAATAAAAAAGTCTCGCAGCATCTCCACTCTGCATGCATCTGGGAACTTACATCGGTTCGCCAGTCGCCGGAGATCTGCCACGAAGTCAGGAACGCTTTGCCCTTCTCGCCACCGGTGCGTGTAAAACCGGTGTCTCACCATGTGCATGCTGCTCGCCGGTTTAAGGTGTTCCCCAATCAACTTACTGAGCTCTTCGAACATCTTGTCCGCCGGCTTCTCCGGCGCTAGAAGGTCCTTCATCAGGGAGTACGTTCTGGATCCACAAACCGTCAGGAGATGAGCCCAGCATTTGTCGGCCGAATCCTATCCCAACCATTCCTTAGTGACAAAACTTTGCTGTAGTCTCTCAATAAAGTCGTCCCAATCATCACCAACACAGTACCTCTCTTCTGTGCTGCTAGTGGCCATTCTCGCGTGGTTTAAATCCCAGTTTCTCATCGCTAATGATATGTCCTTACTATACAGTATAAATGCACACGAGGCCCATAATTGAGAGAAGGTCACTCTGTGACCAGTTACCTTTATTACTGAGACCTCAAGTGATGAAGGTGGGTGGAGCTTCCCCTTTTATACCTGAAATGCCCAGGTTAGGAGTGTCTCCCAGAAGTGCACCCCTTGTGGTCAATGTTCTCAAGGTGTACAACTTAAGTCAGCTTATACATGGGTTACAATGATAGTTGAATACAAGACAGTTTGCACTGCGATAGAGGCCTTGAAAGGGGGGGGAAAAAAATAATAAAATTGCAAAAAACATTCCAAAAACATTCACAAAACCTTTAGTTAGCAAATTGCCGAAAAAGAATTACAAAATAAAAACTTTAACTTACCTTTTTGCTGGTTTTCATACTTACCGCTCCTGGCTGGGCTGTACTGACAGTTTTGATCTGTCGGTAATCTGGGTGCAACGTACAGGTCGGGAGAGTGCCGAAAGGACGACGGTAATGCAATCCGCATTGTTACACATGGGCGCACCTCTCCCCAGTGGTATTTGAAAGTGCCGCTGCAAATAGGTATCTGAGGATCCCGCCCGGGCTTTGCGACCGGGTTTACATGGAAGGTCAAATCACGGCAAAAACCCAGTCACAAACCTGACGAAAATCCAGCCCCACGAATTGCCAGGAACGTCAAGCACTACGGAAAGACTGGGCTCACTTGCTGTTACCCTTCCTACCATGTTTACAGTTAGGAGATGCAGCTATCTGACAATGGCCATATGGAACTCGCTACATAGGCTCCAGGTCAGCAGGCAGCTGGATATTCCATCTGCAACTCACGCACAACGTAGGACTCACAAAGCCAATGGCAGTTTCAGTGAGCCAGCCCCTCAAGTCCTCTTCCTTTCACTCCTTTCAAGCACAGTTCCCTTTGAGGGAAGGTACCCTCATCTGACAAACAGGGCCACACTGTCACCAGATTTACCATCACCATCCTTCAACAGCTATTCAAGAAGAACGTTGCACCATTCTATCTGGCTTCCTACCTCCACATTTATTGTGGCAACCATTGGGTTTTGCCAGCTATTTTCTGCTGCCCAAACAACCTGTTCAAAACGTAAAGAGAAAGACTTGGATTTATATAGTGCCTTTCACGACCACCGGACGTCTCAAAGTGCTTTACAGCCAACGAAGTACTTTTGGAGTGAAGTCACTGTTGTAATGTGGGAAATGTGGCAGCCAACTTGCGCACAGCAAACTCCCACAAACAGCAATATGATAATGACCAGATAATCTGTTTTTGTTATGTTGATTGAGGGATAACTATTGGCCAGGACACAGAGGATAACTTCCCTGCTCTTCTTTGAAATGTGCTATGGGATCTTTTCCATCCACCTGAGGGGGAAGATGGGGCCTCAGTTTAACATCTCATCCAAAAGACAGCACCTCCGTCAGTGCATCACTCCCTCAGCACTACACTTGGGTACCAGTTAAGATTTATGCATTTAAGTTCCTGGAGTGGGATTTGAACCCACAACCTTCTGACTCAGTGGTAAGTGTGCTACCCACTGAGCCACAGCTGACACTAATACACAAATTACAAATATTAGTGCCCTTTATAATTGTTGCCAACATTTTCAACCACATCTGTAGTCACTTATCTTTAAGTAGCTGCATCCCTTTTAAATTTAACAACCAGGACTTGTTAACAACCCTTTACGGCCTGCTCCCCACTGCGAAGCTCCCTGCACCAGGCCCAAGTTGGGCTGGGAGCAAAGATGGAGAAGTTGAAAAGCATTGTGAAGTCAGTGTTGACATGGGGAATGAGTGATCCAGGAGGATATGATGCTAGTGGAGGCTGAGGCAGCACAATGGCCAGGAGCTCTCCCATAAGGTGTGAGCAAAGCCGACTCCATGAACAAAGAAACGTCATAGCTCACTAATGGCAACGTATTTGCTAACACAGGCCAACTAATAGTGCAAATGTTTATTTACAAATATGATTAATGTGAGGTACCTGATTCACTGCTTTTAAACTGCAAGAGTAAATGTATATACACTTGAGAGAATGTTCTGTTGGATTATATTCATGCCATGACTAATGGAAGATCGACAGTGGACCATTACTATGAAGATGGATGAGTCGGTCTCTGGGACACAAATTTATTCTTACTTTAGCTCATTAAATGTGTTACTTGGAGTTGACTGAAGAACACTTCCCCTGTGTAATGTATTGCAAGTGTTGCTGTATATACCATGGGCTAGATTTGTCATTCAGATCGTTAGGGCCCAAAAAATGGGCGATGTTCCAGCCTTGGTGATGTGTCAGCCTTCATGATCACTGGAACATCGCCCATTTTTGGGATCACGACTTTCGGCTCAGCGATAGCCCAGCGATGCAAAATGGGCCAGCAATAGTCCAGCGATGTGGAAGGCAAAGATTCCCTAGCAACGGCCTTCTGTGGATGCGTTTTTTTTTGGTAAACAGGTTTTCCCGCATTTCAGGAGGTCAGGTGTCATTCACACAAACGCAGAAGGTAAGGGGAGAGAGAGAGGAAAGAGAGAGAAAAAGGCTGTGGAGAAGAGATAGAGAGAGGGAGAGAGAGAGAGAGAGAGAGAGAAAAGTTAAAAGCGATTAATTTGTTATTAAGATTGGGCTAGACTTTCCATTAGGTGACTAAGGCCGAAAAAAATGGGCCTTGTTCCAGCGATGTGGGACGTCTCAGCCTTGCTGATCGCTGGTACAAGGTCCATTTTTTTTTTTGCGATTTTCCATTCGGCCTTACTCCAGCGATGTCAAAGGGCGATGTGATTTTTTGGCAATCTCACGATTGCCCATCAAAAACGGAAGTCAAAGAAAAAAAAGCTTCCCTAGCAACGCTATTCTGCACATGCTTGGGAATTTTTTTTCAGGCTGACTCTCTTTGTCATGTTTTGGGAGGTCAGGGGTTATCACACATGCTCAGAATGCACAGGGAGGGTCAGAGAGAGAGAGAGAGTGGAGATAGAGCGGGAGAAGGAAAGCAGAGAAACAGAGGATAGAGAATTGTAATTTTGGCGTTGTTTGTAGTTGTTTGTATCAAAAAAAGTTATTTTTAGTTCTAAAAATTTATATTGTTAGTGTTGTTAGTGTTGAAGAGGCCGGACATAGAAAAAATTTAGATTACACTTGAATATTAAATTTAATATATTGTAATGGAGGGAGAATATGAAAGGAAAAGGGCAAAACCCTTCAGTGATGAGGCAAACGAGGCCCTGGTCAACATTGTGCATGCCAAGTGGGACGACTTGACATGGGGTGGGCATGGGAAACCTCCACCCTGTGTCTACAGAAAAATCTGGCAGGAGATTGCAGACGTAATGACGTCTGCATCCCACGAGATGAGGACACCTGACCAGTGCCAGAAACGATGGAATAGCTTGTTGGCAGCAGCAAGAGTAAGTTGCATGTTATATTTAAAATGTTATATGTAATATTTTAATGATGCATGCAAATTTTAATTAGAAGCTTGAATTTCCGGCATTACATTTAAGTTTTTCTTTATTTATTGTATTAATTAATTAATTTATGAATGAATTTATGCATCCTAACAGTAAGCTGCATTTTCCATTTATAAAATATTGTACTGATACAATGCAAATTTTTAATCGAGCATTGCATCTCCTGCATTGAATTTAAATCTGTCAGTCTTAAATGTTTATTACCAAGTCCATTAGCTTATAGCATGCCATGCTCTCTTCTCATTTGCAGAAGAAGATATCTATCAATCTATCAACCGGTCTGAGCAGAGGAGGACGGAGTGGGGGGGGGGGGGGCGCTCTGCCCAGCTGCAACCACAACCGGAATTGAGGAGCTTGCGGTCACGCTGGTGGGACATGACAGCCGTTCGGTCATGACCTGTGGTCTGGCCGAACCCAGTCTTGAGTCTCGTGTGTAATGTGAACTGTGCAATGTGTCAAACAGTAATAAAGACATTTTTAAAATCTATCAGTTACGCATGTAATGTCCTGTAATTATAATGCAATATGCAATATACTTGTGATGTACTCTTGATGTACAAATTATGTCATGGCAGCCCTGGTACAGCCCTTGTGCATATGGGGTAGTGAAAAGTATTGATATATAATGTCTCCTAGTAATGATCATCGTTATGTTCTAATAAGTTCTTTAAAAATGTCATTTGTGTTTTTAAGGTCAACCTGAGAAGGTAGTGTCACTGCGGCCGTCCACTGCACCTGCACCATCAGCAGCAACCACCTCGGAGGAGGAAGCGGAGGAACATATTACCAAGGAGGAAGAGGAAGAAAGCTTTCCTCACCTCCAGGAGGAGGATGAAGAGCAGGAGGAAGATGAAGAGGAATTGTATCCAGAGCTGCTGGAATTGACCATTATTGTGGGGGGGGGGGGAAGAACCTGCGGTCATCTCTATTGAGAGTGATGAGGCACTGGGACCAAGCGGTGTGCAGCTGGCGACGCCAAGGCGCAACATTTTTGCACACGCCGACCCCACAGAGGTCGGGTCAGCGAGGTGAGCAATCGCCTACCTCGGACGGGCAGACGGAGTGCTTGATCTCCCTGTGCAGGGAGACGATCGCGATAGGTCGCAACCTTATCCAGGAGTTTGACGGGTTCACCACGAACTGGAGCCAGTTCTCAAAAACCTGGAGTCAGTTCAACATGAACTTCTCCAACTGGTCTTCCATGCAAATGGAGATAGCACGGGAGACCTTGGAGGCGATTCGAGAACAGACCACGACAATCAATATCCTTCGGCTTGCCTTGCTGGCTGGACACGGCGCTGCACCCCAAGGTGTTGTGTCGGCTCGGAGTGCGACCCCTAGTACTCAAGCGCGTATGGAGGACACAGTTCCTCCTGACTCAGAAGTGGAGGCTCAGGCTTCTGCATCCACTCCGTCACCTCCACCCCAGCAGGAAGTCTTGCCATCCCACGCTGCACACCACGTTCGTGTCGGTCTGCGTAGACCAAAACGGATGGGTGGTGTAAAAACACGTGGTGGGAAAGGAACTGGAGGGAAACGTGGCTGCAGGTAGGGAGGGGGTTTGTTTTTCAATTAAATTGTTAAATTGTTAATATTTTTACATCTGTTTATTTTGTTCATGGTTGTTTGGGGTGGGGGGGGGGAAGGGTGGGTTGGGAGAGGGGGGGGAGAGTGTTGTTAAAAAAAAAAATTAATAATTCGTTGTGTTAATAAAATAAATTATTGAGTTCAACAATTGTTGAGCCTTCTCTGTTAGTTACATTAAGCATAACATATTTACAGTTGTTCAGTCTTTTGTTATAGCCTCATTACTTAAGCTAAGCATTAATGCAGATGTCAGGCCAGTGCAGGCAAGGCAAAAATGAAACCCCACGCAAATGAAACTTTTAATTAACCGTAACTGTAAATGCAAATGTGAATATCCCCAATGTAAGTTCATGCAAAGCATTCATAAATGAGCTGCTGATGCAACAGTTTAGCAGCTGTGTAACTGCTACTGGGTACTGATCTTTGGGAGGGGGGTGGTGGTACCGGGGCTAGATCGCCAGGCTGATTGCTCTCCCCATGGTCCTCATCAGCCTCTTCTTCCACCTCTTCCTCCTCTTGCTCCTCGCCGGCTGGCTCTTCCGTCTCCCCTCCTTCTGGAGGTGGACCTGCAGCCTGATCTGGCATTACTTGTCCTCTCCTTATAACTCGGTTATGCAGCATACAACACACCACAATAAACTTAGCAACTTGGTCAAGATGGTACTGTAGGCTGCCACCAGAATGGTCCAGGCATCTGAAGCGCTGCTTTAGGACTCCAATTGACTTTTCAACAATGTTGCGTGTCGCTATGTGACTTTCATTGTAACGCTTCTCTGCTTCAATGACGAGATTACGCAAAGGGGTCATCAGCCAACTGGCAAGTCCATATCCCTTATAAGATCCTGAGGCGTAGAAGGCTAGGGCAGCAGTAACCTTCACCTCAACAGACAGTGCGGTTCTGATGGTGCTGGAAGGCTGCAGATCATCCTTGACGAGCTGGCTAATCTCATCGATGACCTTCTTCCGGAATCGCAGCCTCCTAAGACACGTGTTTTTAGACAATTTGAGGTAAGATTGCTTTTCCAAGTACCTTCATTGGCTGTACGCTCGCCTCCTCTGTCTCTGTCTACGCACTACTCTGCCACCTCTTCGATTGATCCTTTCAGAAACCAGCGTGTGAGCAGTTACAAGTAATGGCAGAGAAAGCATAGGCCCCATCACTATCAATAATTACTTTTACTAAAATTAAACTAATCTCTCTACTCTCTCTACACTGTATACTAGTCAGTCTAATAGGCCCCAACAATATCAATAATTCTTTCACTATCTATAAGAGCATTTTTCACCAAAAAAATGCCTATACAATATCTACTATCACTATATATACCATCATATAATATTCTGAGTTGATCTATCTATAAATAACTCTCTAAATAACTCACAACTATTTAGCTAGGTTTTTTTTTTGTTGCCTCCGCCCTTCCTCCGATCTTCAAAATGCCACCCGTAGTGCCCATTTCCTTCTGTAAAGCCCAGGAAAAGCAACTATTTCTCAGGGATGTTTTCAGCCTTCCATCAGCCCAGCGAAGTGCGGGCTATGTGCCGAAAGTTGGGATGGGCCTTGTGTGGGCGATCAGTTCGGTGATCATTTCGGCGAAGTGAGCCGAAACTTGGGGCCTATTTTTCCAGCGATGTTTTGGGCCTAATTTCCATTTTTTGTTGAAAATGAGCGCTAGAGGTCCGTTTTGGGCAATAGATGGGCCTTAGATGGGTGACGTGAAGTGGAAAGTATAGTCCATTATGTCAGGGCACGAGTCTGACAGTGGGCAGGAGGTGGAGGGGAGGAGGAGGGCAAAGCCTTTCTCTGATGAGGCCAATAAGGCCTTAGTAAGTGAGGTCCATAACTGGTGGGGCCAACTAATCCGGGGTGGGCGTGGCCTATTGCAAACTGTGGAGCAAGATCACTGACATGGTCTCGGCGGCGTCCAACGAGGCAAGGGGGTCGGGCCAGTGTCACAAGCACTGGAACAGCCTGGTTTCTTCAGCAAGAGTAAGTATAGATTGTATATTGTAATGATGCAAATTGTAATTATAATTATAAATATCCAGAATTGAAATTAAGCTTGTTATTCCTACATATCTATTACGTATATTCCCTGCTAAGATCTGGACAGGGCTATGAACCTGCACCCTGTTTAAGTCTCTCTGGCTGCTGTCACGGGAATGTTTTACTAAAAGCCTGCGTTTATGTTGTACGTCTTTCGGTAAAGAATGATAATTATCATAATAATCATGATTACATCTGTTGGTTATGTGTTGTATCAGTCTCTGAGACAGTACCGAGCAATGATCTCACGCAATGATCTCATGCCACGTTGTGCTGGTGTTACCTTTTACAGAAGGAGCTTTCGAAGAATAGGGCCAAGCAGAGGCGAATGGGTGGCGGGTCACCAGTCATCTTCGAGCTCACCGGCATCGAGGACTGGGTGCTGGCACTAATGGGGAGCCATGCATGCAGCTGCAGAACCTGATGTGATGCCACGTGAGTAAAGTATACACCATTGCGTGATGTAAAGTCAATAGATGCCACACTCATTCATATTCGAACAAAAATATTTGATAGATGATTGATAAAAGTGTACTCTAAATAATGATGGCCTCATGAGAACCATTGCAATGCAGAATTTGGTAATGGTCATGAAATGTGATGTCTATGAAAATTTTGATAGCAGTGGTGCTTTTGTCGTGCATATGCTGTGTGTAGCGTTGGAATCATCGTGTGACCCTAGCACCCACTTCTCCTCTAATAACCTCATTTATGTTTTTCAGCTCAGCCAGCAGCGCGGCCCCATGCAACACCATCGAGCCCAGAAGGTGAGGGTGCAGGATCGGAGTCGCCGGACGATTATGGATCTGGTGCTGAGGAGCCCCGATTCTCGCCCATGGAGCTGCAGGGTGCCTTCTCCACAGATGAAAGTGCAGACTTTGAGGAGCCTGAATTGCCAAGCTCCATAATGCAGTCGACACCCATCTAATGCTCCTGCAGCCATTCCCTCCTCCACCGTGGAGGTACCAGGCCCAAGCACCTTGCCGCAGGAACCGACATGTCTCCAGGACGGCACCGACCATGCGGAGGTTGGTTGGACGCAGCAGGTCTGCTCCACGAGCAGCAGATCTGAGCAGCGACACGGTACACTTGTCCAGGAGGAGTGTTCACATAGGTCAGCAGATCCTACAGACAATGGGGGGCATATCCCAAAAGATGGCCAGCATGTCTGCCACCATGAGCGAGTACTTACCATGGATGACGGAGGTCCTGGAGGCGATAGCCAAGAACACTGGTGACAGAGGCCTCCCAGTGGTCCTGGAGCATGACACTGGACTCCAAGGTGCTGCACCCCCATTGCCAATGACACATGAGAGCCAGGAGGAAGATCTTGCTTCTGGCTCGGAGCATGTTCCCACCTCAGGACTGTCCTCTCCCGTATCCATCCAAGCAGCGGTTCTTCCGTCATCCCCCCCAATGAAGCAGCGCCTGAGGAGCTCCTCAGCCAGGCGGCTTGGAGTCAGGAGGGGAAGGGGAAGGGGTAGAGGTGGGGAGGAGATTTAGGAGAGGGAAAAGAAAGTGAGGTGCATGGCCGCAGGTGTGTCTTGGTCACAGTGTTTCTATGTTGTTGCTGTTCTTTTGTTGGGAGGTTTGGGGGAGGGGGGGCACCTTGTTTTTTTACATTTGTGTTCCATGTTTATGAAGTGCTGTTGGAAATGTTCAACATTGAATGAATGATGTAAATGTTATAAATTTGTTGTGGGGTGAGGTGTTTTTTACAGTTATAATTATGATTTCATACAAATGTTCTCATAAAATGTTTTTTATTTAACATAACCTTGTTGCGCATTGTCTCAGATAGCTGCACCGTTACACACTGGTGATTCCTTAACATGAAAAGGGATAATTAAACTTAACTTGAATCAACTTAAACTTTAACTGTCACCAAGGTAATGCACACTTTTCAAGTATGAGCTGCAGACACATCAGTCTTGTAGCTTTGTAAATACGACCAACATTATTTCAAGCAAAGCGCTTATTTATGAGCTGCTGACGTAAGAGTCTTGCAGCTATGTAGCCAACGCAGGCCCTTTCCTGCGGTCTAGAGGGGGGCGGGGGGCATGGCTTCTGTGTCAGCCTGATTGTCTGGCCCGAGGTCAGCGTCCACCTCCTCGTCCACCTCTTCCTCTCTCTCCTGAAGTGTACCAGCAGTCCCTTCTGGGAATTCTTGTCACTCCTAAAAGCCAAGTTGTGCAGCATGGAACACTCCACCACAAATTGAGCTACCTGCTCAGGGTGGTACTGTAACTTGCCTCCTGAGTGGTCCAGGCATCTAAAGCACTGCTTAAGCACTCCAATGGTATTCTCGATGAAACTGTGTGTGGCTCTGTGGCTCTCGTTGTATTGCTTCTCGGCTTCTGTTTGGGTATTACGCAGCGGGGTCATCAGCCAGGTGGCGAGGCCATATCCTTTGTCACCAAGCATCCAGCATTGACCTTGTGGCTGACTGGTAAACATGTCAGATACAGCACTCTCACACAGGATGTGAACATCATGGATGCTGCCTGGAAATTTTGCATTTACTGCCATAATAATTTGTTGGTGGTCCATCCTGCGTGCGTAAAGGGGTTCAGTGACCTGTCGAATGCAGCAATGTGTGGCATGCTGAGATATAACGCAAATGTCGCCAGCTGAGGTCTGAAAGGAACCTGATGCAAAGAAGGCAAGTGCCGCAGTAACCCTTGACCTCGACGGACAGTGCGGTCCTGATGGTGCTGGCAGGCTGCATATCTCCCCTGATGAGCTGGCATATCTCACTGATAACCTCTTTGCGGAAGCGCAGTCTCCTAAGGCATGTGTTATCAGGCAGGTTCAGGTAAGACCGCTTCTCCCTGTAAGTGCGTGGGGTGTAACGTCTCGTCCTGCTCAGCAGTCTGGCATATCTTAGATTGGGCATATAATACTGTTGAATATACCTTCTGCCATCTCTAGTCTCCAGAATGTGCGTGGTCATCAAAACAGGCTGAGAAATTACAGGCCGCATTACAATAACTCTCAGTATTATACCTATTGTTCACAAACAATAACTTTACCTACTAAGACACCTAAAATAACTTCAAATCATCCACAGTATGACAAGCTGTTTGTTCAGGTGTTCAAATCACCTTAAAAGACCTCCAGAGTATATCAAAACTCCCCAGAAGTTGAAGCAGCCTTTTATATGAACTGGCCTCCGATTTACAAAATGGCGTCCATACCGCTGGGTTTAGTTCAGGTGAGAGCAACTTTTTCCCAGCGGGTTTTTCGGCGAGCGATATTTTCAGCGATATGTGGGCGAGGTGGCGAAAGTAACACTCGGCAATATTATGGGCATAGTTTCGGCCATTCTGATCTTTACGACAAAAAAAAGTGGGCGGGCAGTATTATTATTTCTCACCGTTAATTACATGCCGAAAGTAACGCTCGGCGATATAATGGGCATTGGTTTCGCCCATTCTGATCGTTACACCAAAAAGAAGTGGGCGGGTGATATTATTATTTCTTGGCATTAATTACATGCCTAAAGTAACGCTGGGCGATAAGTGAGCAATAAGTGGGCGTTAGTTTCCATTTTGTGCCTAAATGGGTGCTATCTGGGTGTTATACCTCATCTCAGCGTTAAAATAGACATTAAGTGGGCGGTATCGATGCAAGATAAGTGGAAAGTCTAGCCATAGACTGTAAGCCTCCTGAAACAGATATCAGGCTCGATTTTATGAATTTATACTCCCAGGAGCATATATCAAGTACTCAAGTGCAGAGGTTTGGAGCCTCTGCAGGATTTGTTTGCCCAAATAGATCATGAATACTGTGGAAGCCAATAACTTCCAAGTCTGAATATGCAGTACTGCAGAGTGCAAATTGTTAAAATCTACCCTATGAAGACAATACATAACAGTTTTGGTGCTTTGCATTTTTCACATTCCTGACTCTTCCAAACATGATGCATTGATCATCTCACTGGCAAGTCATGAATGCTATTCTGCATTCGAATGCTTACTTCCACATCCAGCCAGTATCGTAGGATTCTATTCCTGGAAATACAAGCAATGGCACGCTATGGCAACGTGTCACCCTTGTTTGTTTCTGGGTCTTCGGATTTAGATTCTAAGTGATGTACCTCACAGCCACTTGCTTCTTTCAGTAGACATGCCACCTCTTCAGATGCAATAAAGTGTTCACGTTGAAGTGGACATGGTAGAGGTGATACTTTCCTTTCCCTCCTGCTGGTGTGAGTGGTTAGTTTGGTGGTTGTGGATGATTTGGCAGATTGTGGCTAATATTGTACCAACTGCAGTTACGAACCTCGGAATCACTAGTCATTCAAGCTGAGCTGAAAAGATAGCTGTTGTATATGCTGACTATGGATGTACTCTATGTCTAGTCTCTGTGAGATTGTATAAGATGGAGACTTGTTTACTTGATGTACTATCAATAAGGTTCACACCATGTACATACATGCTGGCACCACTAGAGGGTGCAACTGATGGAGACCGGGGGTTTCCTGCCCTGGTGGCAGGGCCCTGTACAAAAGGCTGCACACCATGCTTGCACAACACTCTGGAGTTTGGAATAAAGGACCAGGTCACTACAGTTCAAGTACAACACATTGCCTTGTGGAGTCATTCATAAGTACACTATAGACATAACAACTGGTGACGAGAATATGACTTTTGTGCGATCATGACTACCTTAGGCACACTAAAAGACTTTGCAGAGGGTGATGATTGAGATGCCTTCACGGAAAGGCTCGAACAATATTTTGTGACAAACGACCTGGCAGGGGAGAAGGACACATTGGCGGAGAAGCGCAAGGCTATACTGCTGACCAGTTGTGGGCCCGAGGTCTACCACCTCGTCAGGGACTTGCCGGCACCCACAAAGGCCAAGGATAAGACATACGACGAACTTACTGAACTAATTCACGACCAACTTAAACCAAAACAGAGCAACCTCACGGCCAGGCACAGATTCTACACGCACCGCAGACCTGAGGGCCAGGAGATTGCAAAATATGCTACCGAACTCAGGAGATTTGCTTGATTTTGGCACGCACGTCAACGAAGCATTGCGAGACATCTTCATTATAGGAATTGGTCAGAAGGGCCTCCTTCACAAGCTACTATCTGCCGACACTACAGTCAATCTGCAGAAAGCCATCGGCATCAGTCAGGCGTTCATGACCTCGATCTGCAGCACCAAGCAAATCATTCAGCCTGTGGACTCAAACCCGGCAAGTACTGTACACCAAATGGTGCCTTTCACAGGCAAGACTGTAGAACGTGGCTCTGCCCAGGGCAGAGAGCATAGATCTCAGGGATCCATAATTCAGAGTCTACCGAGGGGTGCTAATCGAGTAGCACCATACTGGCGTTGCAGAGGAAACCATAGGGCTCACCAATGTCGGTTTGCTGAGTATGTATGCAAAGCCTGTAACACGAAGGGCCACCTCCAGCACATGTGTAAAAGAAATACGACTCACCTTCTCGCAGAGGAGTCGGTAGATGACTTTGAATCCAGCGGGGAGTTTGATGATTTGGCCAGAGAGGCAGCTCAGCCCCAAGAAGAAGTGTATGGAGTGTATACCTGCACCATGATTGTCCTCCAGTGAAGATGGAAGTTGAGATAAACGGCATTCTAGTCTTCGTGGAAGTGGACACGGGAGCGAGCCAGTCAGTGATGAGCCAAGATGCCTTCGAGAGGCTGTGGAATGAAAAACGACCCGAGCTGGTTCCAGTGCAGGAAAAGTTGCACACCTAAACAAAGGAGCCAATCCCAGTCCTTGGTAGTGCGGATATACGTGTAATCCATAATGGTGTGATGCATAAGTTACCTCTGTGGATTTTTGCAGGTGATGGCCCAATGCTATTCGGAAGAAAATGGATGGAGAAGATCCAGTGGAAATGGGAAGACCTCTTCATTCCAGCAATCGATGTTCCCCGTGCTCAGAGACAGAGCAAAACCTCACCTTCGCTTGGGCCAGGCACCAGCGCAGCACCTGAAGCACAGACTGTCCATCACGACTGGGTGGCAATGATCCAACTGGAATGATCTTAAAAGACCTTCCTAGCTCCAGTGGCAGGACTCCTGGGGAGGAAAATTGAATTCACAGGTACCCTTCTAGCGTTTGCGGCAAAATCGCGGGAAAGAAGGATCAAGGCAGTTGACCTCAAGGACCGAGGCAAGATGACGCTCCTGCTGCAGCGAGGAGCAGCGTGCAATGCTGAGAGACCATCATGTGGGGTCCAACAAGGTGTCTGATTGGGGTAAAGCCAGCAGGGTTCTCTTAAAGGAGACCTGCAATCAACTGTACTTAAAGAGACATTGCATACATGGCAATCAATGTAACGAACCGATTAAGATTGTGAACAGAATGTTGTTGCAAGATGTCGGCACTGTAAAGAACAAAATGTTGTTGCGAGATGTCTGTACCAGACCTAATGCAAAGAACCAAATGTTATTGCGAGATGTCGGGAATAGAGTGTCTCCTAGAACAGCAAGCGAGTGAATTCGAGAGGGTAAAGGCTTGGAGCCTGATACCCTGCCCCAGGTCTATTCCATGCTGCAGGCATCCGATGGCACCAGTCGCCACGGACCTGGAAATGAAAACGGCGCCAATATGTGCAGTCAGCCACCGTTGCCCACCACCCGGGTGGAGACGGCGCAGCCCCCAGACCCAGTCACTACCTCGGCCATGTCCAGGAGTGAAAGGTCAGAACTATCAAGTTCCCCAAACGGGACCTGGAACAGCCAGGTTCCCAACACCGTGAGAGAGCAGGCAGAAGATTCTGCAGCCCTCAAAGAAGGACAGGGAGGCCACACCCATCTGTGGCTCTGCCCACCACTAGGCAACTGCAAAGGCCCCGAGTCCTAGCTCGGTGAGCGAACCAGGCCACCCTGCTAGCAGGGGACGCAATGCCGCCATCAGACAACTAGGACCCCGTCCGGTTGCTCTGGAATTAGAGTCCTCACATTACTGACCATGACTAAACCATGAATGTAACCTACCCAATCCTGGTGCACGACAGTAAAATATAACAAATGTAAGTCACGGAACCTAGGTGCCACGAGACAAACTGAAAAAAAATCTTTTCTTCTTCCATTCTTTGTGCATGCACTGTGTCTGTAAATGTAACAGGCCAACTGCATGATCTCACTGTGGGGCGGCGGGGGGGGGGAAATGGAGCGGGGAATGGATGTATATGGCCATGGATACACACATGGATCACACCCAGAACCCACTGGAACCTCCACCGCATCATCGAAACATCCAATCTGATAACCACTACCTAACGTTGTGGCAAAAGGACTTGGGGCTTAACAGGTAGAAAGCCAAGCCAAAGCACAGCCAAGGTGCAAGGGCTATTGGCACTTAATCTGGGGAGAGCTAAGCCAGAGCACATAGTGCAAAGGTAATTGGCACAAAGGACTTGGGGGAGAGTGATGTTGTATATGCTGACTATGGATGTACTCTATGTGTAGTCACTGTGAGATTGTATAAGATGGAGACTTATTTACCTGATGTACTATCAGTAAGATTCACACCATGTACATACATGCTGGCACCACAAAAGGTTGCAATTGGTGGAGACCGGGGGTTTCTTGCTCTGGTGGCAGGGCCCTGTGTAAAAGGCTGCACACCATGCTGTACAGCACTCTGGAGTTTGGAATAAAGGACCAAGGTCACTACAGTTCAAGTACAACACATTGCCTTGTGGAGTCATTCATAAATACACTATAGACATAACAATAGCGAAGTTTCCTGAATGTGATATAATAAGTTTACAGATTTGTGTAGGTACAGAATATTTAATCAGTAATCCCCTATACAATGCTACCTATAACAACAACAGCTTGCATTTATAAAGCACCTTTTATATAGAAAATGCCTCAAGGCACTTCACCGAAATGTAATCAGACAAAAGTCAACGCTGAGCCAAAGAAAGAGATATTAGGAGGGGTGACTAAAAGCTTGGCCAAAAAGGTGGATTTTAAGGAGGGCCTTAAAGGAACAGAAGTGGCAATGTTTAGGGAGGGAATTCCTAAGCATATGACCTAGATAGCTGAATGTATGGTCACTATTGGTGGGGTGTAGGGAATGGGGGATTGGACAAGAGGCCAAAGCTAAAAGAACACAGGTTAGAGGGCTGGAGAAGCTTACAGAGAGGTGAGGCCATGAAGATTTGGGAATCCAATCTGCTATCGCCCGCTTCCTGCCCTGCCATAGTGATAATTGCCCACAAAGTTTGTTCTCTGAAAAATTACCATTGAAACGGAGATTCATTTATTTCGAAAATCTGCGATGGGTTTTCCCAGGGTGATTGGGCATTATTGCAACACAGAAGTAGCCAGTTCAGTTCCAGCTTAGAATGCAGATTTCTTTTAAAAATTCAATCATAAAAGTTGAAGATTGAAGTTGGGTAGTTTTGATAGTTGAGTCGTCACCTCTTGATACATTACAGATCCAAAAATGTATCCAATAACTTCTGATGGACAGTTCAACTGCACTGACAGGAAAAATGCCTCCCAAATTAATGCTCATCTTTCCCTCAATCTCATTTTTGAATCTCTCCAATCAGTCTTTCGCTGATACACAGCACTGAAACAGTCCTCCGGAAATAAATCACAAATTACATTCTGTGTGACTCATCCCTCTCAGGCTTTCTGCAGCCTTTGACATGTTCGACCACACCATCCTCCTCCAATGTTTCTCCTCCATTGTCCAGCTCAATGGGACTGCTCTCGCTTGGTTCCACTCTTTCCTATCCAATTGTAGCCAGAGCATTTCCAGCAATAGCTTCTCACCCCCTAGACCACTGGAGGCCCCCAAGGATCTATCCTGTTTACCCTGCTATTCTTCATCTACATGTTGCTCCTCTGCGGCATCATCCAAAGACATGGCATCAGGTTCTACATGTACACTGATGACGTTCAGCTCTACCTCTCCACTACATCGGTCAACCTTCCACTGTCTCTCTATTGCCAGCCCGCTTGTCTGATATCCAGTCCTAGATGAGTGGTAATTTGCTTCAGTTAAATATTGGATAGAGTGAATCCATAGTCATTGACTCCTGCCACAAACCAGACACAGTTTCAGGTTAAATCTGACTGCTTGCAACCTGAGCACTCTATTTGACTACAAGCAGAGCTTCCAATGCCATATGCCCTCCATTACAAAGCCTGCTTACTTGCACCTCCTTAACCTCACTGGTCTCTGCCTCAGCCTATCTGCTGCCAAAACCCTCATCCATACTTTCATCACCTCAATGCTCAACTATTCCAATGTTTCTTTGACTAGCCTCCCATCTTCCACCCTCTATAAACTTAAGCTTATTAAAATCTCTGCTGTCCATTTTTTCACCACATCAAATCCGGCTCACCCATCACCCCTGTGCTCATTGACCTACATTAGAGTCATTGGGTAATTGGGAGCCAATGTAAAATACTCATCCCTGTATTCAAATGACTTCATGACCTTGTCTCTTCCTATC
This sequence comes from Pristiophorus japonicus, assembly GCF_044704955.1. Classification (NCBI taxonomy): domain Eukaryota; kingdom Metazoa; phylum Chordata; class Chondrichthyes; family Pristiophoridae; genus Pristiophorus; species Pristiophorus japonicus. The sequence continues at coordinate 241,604,865 of NC_091977.1, read as the reverse complement.
TCTTTAAACTCCTCCAGCCCTATAACCCTCCTTTAACTCTGGCCTCTTGTACATTCTCATTTCCTTCATCCCGCCATTGACGGCTGGGCCTTTAACTGTCTGGGCTCTGGCATTCCCTCCTTAAACCTTTATGCCTCTCTACCTCTCTCTCATCCTTTAAAGGCTCTCCTTAAGACCTAACTCTTAGGTCAAGCTTTTAGTCAATGCTCCAACTATCACCATCTTTGGCTCGGTGCCAATGATTACGCTTCTGTGAAAGGCCTTGCAAAATATTTTGATAGTAAGGACCTACATAAATGCAAGTTGTGTGACAGTGCAACCGTGTGATTGATGCAATCAGTCTAATATAATGTTACCTGCTTTCATTAAATGAGGCGAGGCTCCAAAATTAAGATAATGGTTAAAAATAATTACGTTTTTCCACAGGAGCATCTATTTTGATATTAATGTCACTGTACAACAGTTAGAAAATGTTATACACGAAGGTTGGATAAATAAATCCCAGTCTTGCAAAGCGAGGAGGTTCGTACAGAATGAATTCAGTGTTCAGCATCTCAGTGCAAACCTCAGTGCAAACCCTACGGGGTTAGGTTTTGACAACGTGCGATAGCATAAAACGAGTGCTAATGACTGAGCTCAGTGGGAATAATAAGTCGGGAGAGATGGAAAACGGGCTGCCGATTGGTTAGTGTCTGTTTTACACAATCGCACAGAGGCAAAATTACCCCCAACATTGACAGAACATTTTAAAATTGCTCCTGAAATAATGCAGACCGAGCCACAAAGAAAGGTGATCTCCCTGAACAATTGCAACACAGCTTCCTACAGTTTTCTCATTCAGTGCAGGTCCTCGAACATCTGCCCGGTCAGTGTCTCTGACAGAAAAGCAGTCCTTCATATATCTTTCATGTGGTTTCCACAGATCATATCTGCTCCTTTCAATTGGCCAGGCTGCATGGTGATTCAGGGATAGCTGTAACTGTGTCACCCGCACTGACAAAATCAAAGCTGCTCTTGGAGCCTGGGGAAGGAAGCTGATTATCATCTTCGTCTCTCAGCAGACGCCAGGCCTGATATTTCCGGGAGGTTGATGGCAATGACACGTTTGAATTGGTTCGCACAACAAACGACTGCCAATCTTGCTGATTTAAACATAGTTGAGGTCTTTGTTGACACATTTGGAGTTTATAATGATTTTGGCCAACCTTCATCTCCCGCCATCTGATGTATGCACAAAGCTAGAAAAACATAGTGGCAAATGCGTGGCAGCACGCAAGGAGAAACAACCAGTGTTGATGGATTTTAATGAGATTGTAGACTAATGAGATTGTAGAATGTTTTGACTTATGTTCTGATCTTGATGACTAAATGGAATAAACTAACCAAATGCATTGCACTATTTAATTTACTAACACCAAAGCTGGGAGTAAACAACCAGTCTGCGAATTAGTCAAGATGAAATCAGTCACTACACAGCAACTTCGTACGAATCCGATAAAAGGCAAAATACTGTGGATCTGTAATAAAAACAGAAAATGCTGCAAAATAGTCAACGGGCCAGGCAGCATCACTGGTGAGAGAGACGGAGTCAGCGCTGACATTACAACAGATGTCAAAGAGGTGGGTTTTAAAGAGCGTCTTAAAGAAGGAAAGAGAGGTGGAGGGGTTTGTGGAGGGAGTTCCAGAGCTTAGGGCCCAGGAAGCTGGAGACAGTTATAATCAGGAATGCTCAAGATGGCAGAATTTGAGGAAGGCAGACATCTCGTGGAGTTGTGAGGCTGAAAGAGATTCCAGCAGTGATGGGTGATCGGGATTGGTGCGTACAAACTTTGAGAAAAATTGCAAAATCATGATTGCTCAAAAAAAATCAGCGGACGCCAAAAAAACAGCGCCCAATGGTGGCCAAAATAGAGCCCTTAATAACCCACAACTCCATTTGGCTACTGTCTCCGTTTGAGGGCACACTTTGGGTAATTTCCAAGCGCTTATGCCAACATAATTACATTTGGCTTATTGTGTTGGCAGATGCCACAATCTTCTCTTTTCCACTCTTGTGTCAATAAAGATTGATAATTATGATTATTTTCCAAAACATTGGGCCATAATTTGCGGCCCCCTTTGGGCACGTACGAAGTGTGTACACGCCTGCAGGGGCCATGCAAGCTCCACGATTACACATGTGCTAAAACCCAGAACTTGTGATCTGTCAAAAATTGTCTTGAGAGCCAATGCATCCCCAGGGAAAGGGCCTCAGTGGGCGGAGAGTTGGGCTATTTGCCCAGCGAATACCTGTGAAATTCTTACTCCTGGTAAAAGAAAGCATAAGGCCTGCTTTTACCAGCATAAGAGTTTAAAAAAAACAGAAAAATAACATTTTTTTAAACCTGTGAAACAAGGTAAGTTTATTTTTAGCCCCTTTAAACCATGTAAATTTATTTTTTCAAAAAAATATAATTTTTAACTACTTAAATGCCATTTTAATTCATTTTAAATATGTGCTGGTTTTCCTTTATTTATTTGAAGTGTAGAGGTATTTTGCGGGGTATTCCCATTCATACTTATGTGACTGACAAAGGTAAATTATCCCTCCTCATCCTGTCTGCAGCCTTTGACACAGTTGACAACTCCATCCTCCTCCAATGCCTTTCCACCATCATCCAGCTGGTTCCATTCCTGTGTATCTAATCGAAGCCAGAAAATCTCCTGCAATGGCTTCTCTTCACACTCCCGCATCATTACCTCTGGTGTCCCCCAAGAATCTATCCTTAGCCCCCTTCAATTTCTCATCTATATGCTACCCCTTGGCAACATCATCCGAAAACACGGAGTCAGTTTCCACATGTACGCTGACCCTCTCCACCACTTCTCTCGACCCCTCCATGGTAGCTAAATTGTCAGACTGCTTGTCTGACATTCAGTGGATGAGCAGAAATGTTCTCCAATTAAATATTGGGAAGACTGAAGCCATTATCTTTGGTCCCCGCCAAAAACTGCATTCCCTAGCCACTGACTCCATCCCTCTGCCTAGCATCTATCTGAGGCTAAACCAGACTGTTCACAACCTAGGCGTCATATTTGACCCTGAAATGAGCATCCGGCCACATATCCGCGGCATAACTAAAACCATAGCATTGCCCACCTCTGCTCCTGCCTCGGCTCATCTGCTGCTGAAACCCTCATCCATGCCTTCGTCACCTCTAGACTTGACTACCCCAGTGCACTCTTGGCTGGCCTCCCACATTCTACGCTAATAAACTTGAGATCATCCAAAACTCGTCAGCCCGTGTCTTAACTCGCAACAAGTCCCGATCATCCATCACTGCTGTGCTCACTGACCTACATTGGCTCCCGGTTAAGCAAAATTCTCAAGCTTGATTTCAAAATTCTCAAGCTTGTTTACAAATCGCCCCATGGCCTTGCCCCTCCCTATCTCTGTAATAAAGAAGCTTGGGGGGGTGGGGGAGCGCAAATGGAATCCAAGTGCCATGCTCCTGTGTTTCTGTCCATCCGAGGGAGCAATCTGGCATGCACTGTGAACTGTGCGTCGGAGATGGCACAACACAGCAGCAAACACAGGCATTTCGGTACAAGCTATAATTAAAGTGCCATAAATCTTTGTGCGGCGCCTCTCCATAGAGACGGAGCTTAGTGTTGCGCATGTGCGCAGATCAGGGTGTGGTTCATTCTGCTAGGGCATCACCCAGCAAAGGTGTCTGAGTGTGTGCTTCAGTGAGTAACAAAGTTAAGAATAATAATTATAGGTGCACATTTCACTGTGCCTCATGTAATAAGCTTGGTTTACATGCATGGCACATGGAGGTGAGGCTAATACGATGATGCCATCGTCGCACAAACCAGATCGCTCGGTATTAATGGGGAGGAGGCCATACCCTGATCGAATCTACAGGGACAGGTGCTCATACCCACACCTGAGTGAGGCAGCCTGCATTTGCAGGCTGTGATTTAGAAAGGAGGTCATCACAGAGATCTGCCAGCTAGTCAGGGCAGACATATAGGCAAGAAGTGACAGGTGGACTGCCCTACCTGTGGGAGTGAAGATCACTGCAGCACTTGCCTTCTATGCTTCTGGCTTATTTCAGACAGCAACTCGGGACATGTCCTGCATCTTGCAGCACGCCAAACATTGCTGCATTGCTGTATGCCAAAAGGGACCAGTTCATCAATTTCCCTATGACCATGCAGGCAATGCGAGATAGGGCTGTGGGGTTCTCCAGAAATACTGGCGTCCCAAAGGTACAGGGTGTAATCGACTGTACCCACATTGCCTTGAGAGCACCTTTGGAGACCATGGACTGAAATGATTTAAACAAAAACCTGTGGGACTGCTGGGTGGGAGAAAGAGTGCCAGCATGGGGCAGGTGGTGACTCATAACTGATTAATGCAATTTCTGGGGTCAGGAGCAAGACCCGATTAACATCAAGACAAAAGGTTTTGATACAATCAAGCAGAGAAGACCATGGATTAATTGGCCAGAGGGGAAAAACCAGTTCCCTATGGAGACTACATCTCCGAAAATCCAGGACCATTAAGATCCCACAAGGCGTGCATTTTTGGATAATGAGGCATTAAAGATAAGGAGTTATCTTTGGCCCTGCCAATTCCATGCACAGATGAGTGGTGGAAGCAACAGTTAATGAGCTGTGAATTGTTACCATCCAAACAGATCCAAACCTATCATTATCGACATCAAGACTCATCCAGACACATTAACTGAAAGCAGGAGACTTGTATAATCGAATGGATATATATGAAGGAGCTCACAGAAGTAAAACACATCAGAACAACAGGTCAAACAAACGACCACAAAGGGGTACAACGGAAAGAAGAACAAGAGACAAACGACGAGAAGGAAACACAAGCGGGAGGAGAGACAAGCGGAGAAGCAAGCAGCAGGGACCCACCATTTTCCCGAGCTCCACGAGCCTACAATCGACAACAGCAGCAACTGGTTGGATAGGCGATTGTATATCTTCGATCAATCTCTAAGAAGTCTTGCCCTGTAATTTATTGTTTTTTTTGTGTAATGAACTAACAGTTGGTATAAGCCTAAACTTTGTGCTATGTGGAGTCCTTCCTGTAATTCCCAAGGTCTATGAATCAAAGTAACATAGAAACATGGAAAATAGGTGCAGGAATAAGCCATTCGGCCCTTCGAGCCTGCACCACCATTCAATAAGATCATGGCTGATCATTCATCTCAGTACTCTTTTCCTGCTTTCTCTCCATACCCCTTGATCCCTATAGCCGTAAGGTCCATATCTAACTCCCTCTTGAATATGAACTGGCCTCAACAACTTTCTGCGGTAGAAAATTCCACAGGTTAACAACTCTCTGAGTGAAGAAGTTTTTCCTCATCTCGGTCCTAAATGGCTTAGTCCTTAACCTTAGACTGTGACCCCTAGTTCTGGACTTCCCCAGTATCGGGAACATTCTTCCTGCCTCTAACCTGTCCAATCCCGGGAGAATGTTATATGTTTCGATGAGATCACCTCTCATTCTTCTAAACTCCAATGAATACAGGCCCAGTCGATCCAGTCTCTCCTCATATGTCAGTCCTGCCACCCCGGGAATCAGTCTGGTGAACCTTCACTGCACTCCCTCAATAGCAAGAACATCCTTCCTCAGATTAGGAGACCAAAACTGAACACAATATTCCAGGTGAGGCCTCACCAAGGCCCTGTATAACTGCAGTAAGACCTCCCTGCTCCTATACTCAAATCCCCTAGCTATGAAGGCCAACATGCCATTTGCCTTCTTCACCGCCTGCTGTATCTGCATGCCAACTTTCAATGACTGATGTACCATGACACCCAGGTCTCGCTGCACCTCCCCTTTTCCTAATCTGTCGCCATTCAGATAATATTCTGCCTTCATGTTTTTGCCACCAAAGTGGATAACCTCACATTTATCCACATTATACTGCATCTGCCATGCATGTGCTCACTCACCTAACCTGTCCAAGTGGCCCTGCAGCCTCTTAGCATCCTCCTCACAGCTCACACCGCCACCCAGCTTAGTGTCATCTGCAAACTTGTAGATATTACACTCAATTCCTTCATCTAAATCATTGATGTATATTGTAAATAGGTGGGGTCCCGGCACTGAACCCTGCGGCACCCCACTAATCACTGCCTGCCATTCTGAAAAGGATCAATTATCCCGACTCTCTGCTTCCTGTCTGCCACGTCAATACATTACCCCCAATACCATGTGCTTTAATTTTGCACACCAATCTCTTGTGTGGGACCTTGTCAAAAGCCTTTTGAAAGTCCAAATACATCACATCCACTGGTTCTCCCTTTTCCACTCTACTAGTTACATCCTCAAAAAATTCTAGAAGATTTGCCAAGCATAATTTCCTTTTCATAAATCCATGCTCACTTGGACCGATCCTGTCATTGCTTTCCAAATGCGCTGCTATTTCAACTTTAATAATTGATTCCAACATTTTCCCCACTACCCATGTCAGACTAACCGGTCTATAATTCCCCATTTTCTCTCTCCCTCCTTTCTTAAAAAGTGGTGTTACATTAGCTACCCTCCAGTCAATAGGAACTGATCCAGAGTCTATAGACTGTTGGAAAATGATCACCAATGCATCCACTATTTCTAGGGCCACTTCCTTAACTACTCTGGGATGCAGACTATCTGGCCCTGGGGATTTATCGTCCTTCAGTACCTCAATTTCCCTAACACAATTTCCTGACTAATAAGGATTTCCTTCAGTTCCTCCTTCTTGCTAGACCCTCGGTCCCCTAGTATTTCCGGAAGGTTATTTGTGTCTTCCTTCGTGAAGACAGAACCAAAGTATTTGCTCAATTGGTCTGCCAGTTCTTTGTGCCCCATTATAAATTCACCTGATTCTGACTGCAAGGGACCTATGTTTGTGTTCACTAATCTTTTTCTCTTCACATATCTTTAGAAGCTTTTGCAGTCAGTTTTTATGTTCCCAGCAAGCTTCCTCTCATACTCTATTTTCCCCCTCCTAATTAAACCGTTCGTCCTCCTCTGCTGAATTCTAAATTTCTCCCAGTCCTCAGGTTTGCTGCTTTTTCTGGCCAATTTATATGCCTCTTCCTTGGATTTAACACTATCCCTAATTTCCCTTGTTAGCCACAGTTGAGCCACCTTCCCCGTTTTATTTTTACTGAAGATGGGGATGTAAATTGTTGAAGTTTATCCATGTTATCTATAAATGTCTGCCATTGCCTATCCACTGTCAACCCTTTAAATATCATTCGCCACTCTATTCTAGCCAATTCATCTCATACCATCAAAGTTATCTTTCCTTAAGTTCAGGACCCTAGTCTCTGAATTAACTGTGTCACTCTCCATCTTAATAAAGAATTCTACCATATTATGGTCACTCTTCCCCAAGGGGCCTCACACAACGAGATTGCTAATTAGTCCTTTCTCATTACACATCACCCAGTCTGGGATGGCCAGCCCTCTAATTGGTTCCTCGACATATTGGTCTAGAAAACCAACCCTAATATACTCCAGGAAATCCTCTACCATATTGCTTCCAGTTTGTTTAGCCCAATCTATATGTAGATTAAAGTCACCCATGATAACTGCTGTACCTTTATTGCATTCATCTCTAATTTCTTGTTTGATGCTTTCTCCAACCTCACTACTACTGTTTGGTGGTCTGTACACAACTCCCACTAACGTTTTCTGCCCTTTGAGATTCCGCAGCTCTACCCATACAGATTCCACATCATCCAAGTTAATATCCTTCCTTACTATTGCGTTCATTTCCTCTTTAACCAGCAATGCTACCCCATCTCCTTTTCCTTTGTCTATCCTTCCTGAATGTTGAATACCCCTGGATGTTGAGTTCCCAGCCTTGGTCACCCTGGAGCCATGTCTCCGTAATCCCATTTATATCATATTCGTTAATAGCTGCCTGCGCAGTTAATTCGTCCACCTTATTACGAATACTCATCGCATTGAGGCAGAGTCTTCAGGCTTGTATTTTTAACACTTTGTTCCGTTAGAACTTTGCTGTAATGTAGCCCTTTTTGATTTTTGCCTTGATTTCTCTGCCCCCCACTTTGACTTTTCTTCTTTCTATCTTTTGCTTCTGCCCCCATTCTACTTCCCTCTGTCTCGCTGCATAGGTTCCCATCCCCCTGCCATATTAGTTTAACCCCTCCCCAACAGCACTAGCAAACACTCCCCCTAGAACATTGGTTCCGGTCCTGCCCAGGTGCAGACCGTTCGGTTTGTACTGGTCCCACCTCCCCCAGTACCAGTGCCAATGTCCCAGGAATTTGAATCCCTCCCTCCTGTACCACTTCTCAAGCCACGTATTCATCTTAGCTATCCTGTAGAGTGGAAAATGAACACCCTACAGCAGCAGCAGCAGGAAGACAAGGAGGAACAGCAGCAGGAGGAGGAGAACGAACCCGTGCCACCACCTTAACCCACAGGACAACGGTGGAGGAGACAGCCTCATGCACCTGTAGCCATAGCTAGAGACTTGCGTCAGTGGCTCATCCGTGATCGCTTTGCTGCCTGAAGACTAAACGGCCTGACAGTGTTGACTCTTTGCACCTCGTAGTGTGAAAAAATAATCTACATCATATGTACATAATGTTGTTGGTTTATGTTGCTTGAATTCAAAAGATAATGTGCAGGATTCTGTTTACATTTTTAAATAATTAGGTTTATTAAACATTTGTACAGTTTTACTTAATGTTAGTAAAAAATGTTGTATCAAACTTTAAACTTTTCAATGAAGAAAACAACAAGTAGCAGCAACAAACAAACACACTCTAGCTGCAGCCACCTCTCCACCCTCTAATTCAAAGACCTTAGCGCTGTGCGCTCCTCTTGCTGCCTCTACCCCTACCTATTGTCTCAGACTTCTGCTTCCTTACCATGACCCCAGGGATTTTCCTGCTTTTTGCGTGAAGGCACATTTGTTGTCGGTGGGGTTGGCCAGGGACAGACCTAGCAGACAGCATTGTGGAAGGGCTGGCTTCATTGTCGGACACTTCTTCAGTCTGTGCATGAACCCCCGGCACACTACCTGACTTTGGTCTGGGGATTGGAAAGTGAGTGTCAGCAGTTGATGCTGCCAATTGCTGTTGGGCAATGACAGCCTGGGTGTGTTCACTTATTGCAGCAGCTATCTCCGACATTCCCTCCCTAATCTGTACCGACACTGCACCAGCTGCCTCCAACATTCCCTCCCTCATCTCCGACATCCCTTCCCTCATCCGTCCTGACACTGCTCCCATTCCTACAGACAGTGTTGCTACTTCTACTGAGAGTCGCTCTAATTCTACCCTCACCCCACCCATGGTGGCCAGGTGCAATCTGTTTAGCTGAATGCTCTCCCCACTCATTCCCATGAACTGTCTTATGTCCCCTGCATCCTGCATTTCAAGTTGAGCTCTCCTTCCCACCATCCTCGACCATCTCCCAGATGTGGCTTGCTGCAACCCACTGGGACCTGCAGCCTCAGGCTGTACATCATGAAATATCGCACTGGTTGTATCGCTCAGTAAAGGGCTTGGCATCCTCAGGGGTTCATTGGCTCCATTTGCAATGTAACCATCTCATCATTGGGGTCTTCCTGCTGTCCTTCATTGTCCAGCTCATCTTCATCCTGAAGTTGATGAAGAATATCTGGACTGACGGCTTCCTGATCTTCTGTTTCAACTTCTGTCTCTTCCTGATGCGCAACATCTGCAAAACATAACAGAGTAGATATTTGGTTAGCAGCAGGGGAGGGGACAGGGTGACATGAGTACACGGCAGAGCTTACCCTCTCTCGGTAACCTGGGCCCAGCATTCACATTGGTGGTTGATCTTCTCTTGCGAGATTGAATCATATCAGTGATCCTCTTTTCCACGGCTGTTAGTTGCAGCCTACTTGGCGCACCTCCTCCAGTTTTTGACCTTTCTCAGTTCATCAGTGACACCTTCCTCTGCAAAGATGAAAATATAACTTTTTAAGAGAGGGTCCTTCTGCTATGGAGGCCACGCACATTAGTCACATTTACAAATGTAATTGCAGTGCATAAATACACACAGTAACTGCTTGGCCAAGGTCCTGCCAAGGTTCTTTTTGATCCCCGTGCCACTTCTCGGGGTCATGGCCACTGCATTGAACTCTTCTGCAACTTGTTCCCAATGTTTTGCTAGTAGAGAGGGTTTCAGTTTCTTTTGTCCCATTCTTCCTTTATTCACGAGCACATCCCATCTCCTCTCAATTATGTCTACCAGGGGCTCAGTTTCTTCTGCTTGAAATCTCTTCCCCCTTCCCCCTTCTCCTTCTCCTTCCCCTTCCCTTGGATCCATCTTTTGCAGCTAAAATTTAAATGTCCAGATCCAGCTCTGATCCCAATGTGTTCTCACAAGCTGCTGACCAGGAAGTTCAGTGTGGATGTGAGGACACACCCGTCACGTGGAAAACGTTTTTTTTTTTCTGGCGCATGTTCACTGACCTTTCGGCGCACGCTTGAAGCTCCACCCCCAGATTTAACTTCGGTTGCCGCAGCGCCAAAATTACATTTTACTTTCACGAAAATTGTATTTTTTGTTCGGCGCAAACGTAGAAAAAAATCGACCATACATCCTCCTGGGCACCAAAAATCGGCAAAGAGGAAAATAGAGCCCAATAGCCACAAAGAGCTGTGAGTGCTTTTGGAAATAAGGCATTGGTGACAACCATATACCATCAAGGCCACAGACCCAAGTCAGCGCAGTCGGAGAGATAAACCTGCAACTCTGAACACCAGGGCCTGGAGTTTATGCTTGGTTGTACTGAGTTTTGTCAGCGCAATTCACCTTAAATCAGCAAAACCAGGGCAAAAGATTGAGGAATTTCAAGTGCAAATTACGTCCAGTGCAAATCGAGTTTCCGTGATCTTTTGCGTTAGTTTAAAAAACATTTTGCTAGAAATTGGTTATTTTGGGTGCAAGGGCACGAATAGGAATGTTTTTAAAGCTTTTGAATATCATTTTTTTTCTATTCATTTACTAAGAAACTGACTACTGTATGCCAATATAACTAGTAAATGGTGCTGTATAGTTTGTTAAAGTAATTTGCAGTTATTTAAAACCGATTACTCACAGGTGGTGGACTAGATACTCTCACTAAAAATTTTTATTTTTGTGATTAACCCATTCATTCACAGCTGCATTAAACCTGCACCAGGTTACCCTTTTAAATATATCAAGGAATATTTTTTAAAGCAAACATTTTTCAAAAATGGCATTATAAAACAAGTTGGTTCATGTATATTGTGATGCACAAGGTATCACTATTGTGTCGGACAGGCGGGATGGACCAGAGGGTCTTCTCATGTTTGTTATTATTCAGTATGTTCATATTGCTCCACATCAGAGAGTTTATACGCAAGTTCTAATTTTCCGAGCCTGGCACAATCAGGGCTTTGCGGTAGTAGGGATACCAGTGAGACATGTGATGCATTTTGTATGTAATCAGGAGCAAATTTAAGTCATACAAAAGCTGGTGCAGATTGACCAACACTGAAATTGCTGCTGAAAAATCAACTTGCATTTTATAATGCCTTTAACACGAGAAACATCCAAAGGGATAATCAGGCCAAAATGGATGCCGTCAAAGGAGGAGATATTAGATGGGGTGACCAAGAGCTTGATCAATAAGGTGGGTTTTGAGGAAGTCTTAAAATGGGGAAAACGTGAAGGGTTTGAGGAAGGGACTTTCAGATGGTGGTACCGAGGCGATTGACAGCATAGCTTCAAATGGGTTGAGGGAAGAGTTAGAAGTACTAGAGGTCAGAGTCCAAGGAATGGATAATCCTAGTGGAGCTGTAGGGCTGAAGGAGTTTGTAAAGATAGGGATGGGCAAGGCCATGAAGGAATTGGCCGACACATTGGCTGCTGAAAGAAGAACATTTTCTACAGCACCACAGAAGCAAAATTGAAGACTTTCTTTGATGCTCACATCTCCACTATTCAACCAGTGAGCTAGAAGGCTGTGGGTTCAAGTACCACTCCAGAGACTTGAGCACAAAATCTTGGCTAACACTCCAGTGCAGTACTGAGGAAAGGCTTCACTGTCAGAGGTGCCATCTTTTGGATAACCTATTAAACCAAGGCTGTGTCTGCACTCTCAGGTGGATGTAAAATATCCTAGGGCACTATTCAAGAGAAGGGAAGATCATCTGATGTCCTCGCCAATATTTATCCTTCAACCAACATCATTAAAACATATTATCTGGTTATTCATCATCATAGGCAGTCCCCTGAAATCGAGGAAGACTTGCTTCCAGTCTAAAAGTGAGTTCTCAGGTGACTGAACAGTCTAATACAGGAATTACAGTCTCTGTCACAGGTGGGACAGACAGTGGTTGAAGGAAAGGGTGGGTGGGAAGTCTGGTTTGGCGCATGCTCCTTCCGCTGCCTGCGCTTGTTTTCTGCATTGTCTCGGCGACGAGACTCGAGGTGCTCAGTGCCCTCCTGGAAGCACTTCCTTCACTTAGGGTGGTCTTTGGCCAGGGACTCCCAGGTGTCGGTGGGGATGTTGCACTTAATCAAGGAGGCTTATCACATTGCTGTTTGTGGGAGTTTGCTGTGCGCAAATTGGCTGCCGCGTTTCCATGGTCGTGTTTCCTACATACTCTGGGGTGGGATTGAACCCATGACCTTCAGACTTGGGACATTTTATTTGTGTTTCAGATGTGGTCAATTAAAAATCTGAATAAAAATTGTATCTCACAAGTTACTTACTAATAAGCGCAAAGGTTTCCTTTTCTCACAAAACTATTGCATGAAGTCCTCCCTCACAAGGGGTAGAGTGCATCCCTTGGAACTGCAGACATGTCATGTAGGAGCTGAGAGTGATGATGAGGAGCACTGCTGGGAGCAACTGAACCACGAGGAGCTTTGACTTTCATCCGCAAGCATAGACAAGTGGACACTAACTCTAAAACACTGACTTGTTGTTCTTACAATACAGACACGTTTTATTTTCTCACCATATTTCAAATAAGAGTAACTAAATAACATGGCTGTCAGTGAGATTCTAAAAGTGGGATTGCCAGAAGGTACTGAATATTCAGCAAGAAGGTCTACCAAGGAGCTACGTCGAGGAACATCCACAGAGCTGCAAGCTGTCTATTTTGAACATTTCTGCTTCCTTTTTACCAGTGTTGTTTTCGTCACAAGTCCACCTCATAATCTCCTGACATCAGAGTCAGGACTCACCGGCCTCCTCTCACTCAATACTTCTCACTTTCAACAACAGTGCACATCGAGATATCTGTGCTACTCTGCAAGTACTCTGCACTCCTCCCTCCCCTGTACAAAGTGTACCCTGGAGTGCTAAAGAGAGCATCCCCACCTTTGGCGCACCTCTTTCAGTAATAGTGCACTCCAGTGCAGTACTGAAGAGGTGTTGCAGTGTCAGAGGTGTGGGGGCCGAAATTGCCCCCCGACCGGAAAGTAAGTGCACATACCTATGTTGAAGTTTCTTCTCCACCTAAGTACATGGGGCAGATCTTGCCCCGAGATTCAGCTTTTTGTTGTGCATTTCCAGTCGGGGCGGTAGTGCCCTTCGATCGGGTGGGCCGCCCCAATGAGTCGTCAGTGCGACGCCGATGTGCCGCGTCGCGCTGCCGTGTCACAACGTCCTTCCCCTTCAGTTAAAGGGAAGGACCGCTGCGAGCACCGAATTATGTTTAGTTAAGCCCACTGGGCCACCAGGGAAGGCTTCAGCTGGGCCAACAGCCCGGTACCCAAGAGGGAGTGCCGGCTGCCTGTTGGTAGCCCGGTCGAACCTATGGCCACCATTGCCGGGCCGACCTCGGATACCTATAGGGAAAACTGTCAGTGGCTCCGACCGGCGGCGGCGGCACTCCTGCTGGGCAATATCTCGTGGGGGTCGGAAAGGGGATCACCGCCGGTTGGTGGTTGGTCAGAGTGCGCCTGATGGAGCGGCAACACGAGCGAGGCGGAAACCCGTTCCCGCCGCTGCCGGCCCGGTGGCAATTTCGGATGGGTCGGCCCATCTGTCTGCCGCTGGTTGGTGAAGCCTGTCTGCTCCAATGCCGCCTTTTAGAGGCGGTAGTGAAGCTTGGGGAAGGGTGCAATTTTGGTCCATGATCTTTTAGATCAGGCATTAATCCGAGGCCCCATCTACTCTCTTGGGTGGATATAAAAGATCCCATGCACTATTTCAAAGAAGGGCAGGGGAGTTATCCCCAGTCTCCTGGGCCAATAGTTATCCCTCAACCAACATCATTAAACCAGATTATCTGAATATTATCACATTGCTATTTGTGGGATCTTGCTGTGCACAAATTGGCTGCCATGTTTCCTACATTACAACAGTGACTACATTTTAACAGGACTTCATTGGATGTATAGAGCTTTGGGATGTCCTAAGGGTCGTGAAAGGCACTATATAAGTGCAAGTGTTTCTTACTTTCTTTAATGGTTGAGTTCTGAAATTTGAATGTATTCCAAATCCCACCCCAATCCTAAAAGATCTAAATTACCGTTGGTGATAATGGCGGACAAAAGCCAAATAAGATCCTGCTGTCAGGAGATAGTAAGTTAATTGAATACTCTAGATTTTTTTAAATAAACAAAAATCCATCGAATGTATATTCCATTTGTTTAAGTATGGCATGGTAGGTCAAATTGGCAGTGGTTACTGCCATTAGATTCACTCCTTAGTTACCATGCTCAAATCATTGGCCCTGAGATTGTAGTCGGAGGTTTCCCGCGGGCAGATGCCTCCGACTACAAAAATATTTCCAAATGTACCTGTTAGTCCTGGAGGAACAGACACTTCTGCCCCAAAGCCTTGATGCGCAGCCCAGCGCAGAGGCCCAGGTATTCCAGGAGCGTATGTGCAGCCTGGGATCACGTGGGCTGGACCAACCAATGAAAATGGCATATCTCCATTACAATGTCATATAGTGTCTCTCGATAACATATAATGCAGTAGTGGTGGTCCTTCAAATAGGCCTGCACTATGTGACCATACTCATGTCACCCTACCCCCTCCCCTGCTGCTAACCACTCATTTGTTGTTTTCTATTTCCAGATGAGGAGTCGCATGCGCCACATGCATCGATGGAAGCCTCCACCTCCACATCGTACCTTCATACATGGGTCCAGGAAGATGCTGATGATGAAGAGGAAGAGACACTTGAGGGGCCCATGGCAGAGACAGCTGTTGCGGGGGGGGGAGGAGGTGGAGGAGGAGTTGGTGGTGGAGGTGGAGGTGAGGAATGGAGAGGTTGGACGAGTCAGGACCTATTTTAGCTGCGGCCACAACTCCCTCGGAGGGATCCACATTTGAAGGGATCCCCACCTCCGAGACAGCGGGACCAAGTGGTGTGCAGCATAGCACACCCGGGGTAGAGCCCCGTATGCCGCCTCTATGGAGGTTGAGTCAGCAAAGCCGGTTTGCTGCTGAGAGACAGGCAGGCGCAAACCTGGACATAGTAGGACTGTCAAGGGAGAGCGTTGAACTTGGTCGCGAGCTACTCCAGGCCCTGGATGGAATTTCCAGCAACATCGCCGCACAATCTGCCAGACAAGATGCGAACTTGTCTCAGGTGGTTGCTGCGATCCGGGAGAACACCGAGGCTGTCAATTCCCTGCAGCAATTGATGGTCTTGACTTTTGGCACTGCAGTCCCCAGTGTCATACTACCAAGGCCGACAGCACCTGAGAGTGGGAAGGCAGAACAACAGCCTTCCCTCTCAGAAGCCGGGTCTTCCACACCCCGAGCTTCTCTAGGGGATCCACACATGGTGTCTCCATCGTCTATCCCCTGACAACAGCAGCGCTCTCAAAGCCTTGCTGCTCAACCACCTGGTCTCAGCGCGGCTAGAGGTTGGGGTTGCTGGAGGAATAAAGGGGGGACTAAGGTCAGGTTGGGGGGCGGGGGGGGGGGATGCAGGGGGAAACAGGTGGTGGGAGAGGTGGCCACATTTAAAATAGGTGCGGGGGAGGGTGGGGGGGTGTTAGCTGTTGCTTTTGGTGTTGCTGCTGTAGTTGATATGTTTTTATATTTTTATTATTCTTGTTCTTGTTATTTACAAATTCTTTAAATTGAAAAAATTATTTATTTACTTTCACAGTTTTCAGCAGCAACAACAATGGCAACAGCCAACAACCGCCCCCCCCACCCCCCCGCCAAACCCCCCCCCCACCCCCGCTTTCCAGGCAGCACCTATTTTTAGAAATAGTTTTGTTCAACTTAACATTTTCGTACAGTGTCTCACTTTTAGAATAAGAGGGGGAATAGTCAACATGGTGGGATAGAGTGGGCAGGCAAAGGTGAAACGTAACTCTCACAGTTCATGCAAAGCGTTGATTTATGAACTGCTGACATAAGACTTGTGCAGTGGCGAAAGCTCCACGAGTCCTCCCCTGTGGTGGCGGTGGGGGTGGTGGCATGAGTTAATCACCAAGTTCCTCATCCTCCTTTCCCTCCTCCCCTCTCAGGTGGTCCTGCAGTCCCCAGTGGCAATTCCTGTCCCCTCATGATGGCTAAGTTGTGTAGCATGCAGCACACCACAATGAACTCAGAGAGCTGCTGAGGGGATTATTGCAGGCAGCATCCAGAGTGGTCCAAGACTGTTTGAGCACTCCAATTGTCTTTTTGATGATTTGCGTGTGGCTATATGGCTGTCATTATAGCGTTGCTCAGCTTGTGTCTGAGGGTTCCGGAGGGCGGGGGGGTGGGGGGTCATGAGCCAGGTGGTGAGGCCATAACCTTTGTCCCCCAGCATCTAGCTGTGACCTTGTGCCTGACCCCCGAACAGGTATGAAACAGTGCTCTCACGCAAGATGAAAGCATCATGGATGCTCCCTGGATATTGGACATTGACTGCCATGATGCGCTGAGTATGGTCGCAGGCAATCTGTTCGTTCATGGAGCGGAATGCCTTTCGGTTTCGGTAAACCTCTGGATTAAGAAAAGGTGCTCGCAGGACGATATGCGTACAATCAATGGCACACTGAACATTGGAAAAGTCAACAATTTGTGCAAAATCCACAGCCCTCTCATTCTGTGTGTCATGTATGTACATGCTGTTTGTAGCCACCAGATGGTGTAATTGTTGGAGGCCACTGAGCAACACGTACATGGTGCTGCTCTGGTATAAAAGGCCAGCCATTTTGTGAGTCAGGCACTTTGGGCCGTAATAAAGCAGAGCCAAGGTTGTACCTTGCTTAGTTACACTGTACTTAGTTTTTAACTTTATTGCATACTTAAAATTTGGCGAAGAGAATACAAGAACCTTTGTTTGCAAAATGAACACGATTGGATTTTTAGAGCGATTCGTGGAGGGAGAAGATTGGGCAGACTTTGTCAGCTGTTTGAACCTATACTTGGTAGCCAACAAAATGAAGGGGGTCAACGATGCAGATCAGCGCCGGGCCGTGTTCCTCACTGTGTGCGGTTCAAAGATCTACGGTCTGATAAAGAATCTACTCATGCCTGGTGATCCAACAGAGAAAACGTACGAGGAGTTGTGTACATTGGTATGGGAGCATCTCAAGCCAGCGATGGCATTGTCATCTCGAGATACAGGTTTTATACACACGTTCGATCGAAGAGCCAGAGCGTGGCGGAATTCGTTGCCGACCTGAGGTGTCTAGCGGGACAGTGCAAGCTCAGGATGGTGTTGGCAGACATGCTGCGGGACTTCTTTGTTATTGGTATCAACCACAAGGTGATCCTGCGCAAACTTCTGGCGATGGAGGAGTTCTTTTTCAAAAGGGACATCCAGATCGCTCAATCATGTAGGACGACGGACAGGAGTCTAAAGCAAATATTGGTGAAGAAGCAAACCTCAGCAAATACTGTAAATGCGATTGATTCGGCAGTGCCGATTTAAGCAATATACTTGCAAAGGCTGTCTGAGAGTGGGGCATCTCCAGCGCAAGTGTCCGCAGATGAGCAAGCGAGCTGCAACACACCACGTGAAGGATGGGAGTCAGACTAGCACGGATCCGGATATGCAATCTGAGATACCAGAGGAAACCATAGAAAATAGGTGCAGGAGTAAGCCATTCAGCCCTTCGAGCCTGCACCACCATTCAATATGATCATGGCTGATCATGCAACTTCAGTCCCCATTCCTGCTTTCTCTCCATACCCTTTGATCCCTTTAGCCGTAAGGGCCACATCGAAGTCCCTTTTGAATATATCTAACGAACTGGCCTCAACAACTTTCTGTGGTAGAGAATTCCACAGGTTCACAATTCTCTGAGTGAAGAAGTTTCTCCTCATCTCGGTCCTAAATGGCTTACCACTTATCCTTAGACTGTGACCTCTGGTTCTGGACTTCCCCAAAATCGGGAACATTCTGCCTGCATCTAACCTGTCCAATTCCATCAGAATTTTATATGTTTCTATGAGATCCCCTCTCATTCTTCAAAATTCCAGTGAATATAAGCCTAGTCGATCCAGTCTTTCTTCAAATGTCAGTCCTGCCATCCCAGGAATCAGTCTGGTTAATCTTCGCTGCACTCCCTCAAAAGCAAGAACGTCCTTCCTCAGACTAGGAGACCAAAACTGCACACAATATTCAAGGTGTGGCCTCACCAAGGCCCTGTACAACTGCAGTAAGACCTTCCTGTTCCTATACTCAAATCCTCTTGCTATGAAGGCCAACATGGAGGAAGTGTATGGACTGTACTCTTTCATAACCAAAAGTAAACCAATTTTGATTAATGTGAAGTTTAACGAGATACCAGTATCAATGGAACTGGACACAGGGGCGAGTCAATCAATCAATCATGAATGAGAGGGCATTTAATAAGCTGTGAGGCCCAGGCTGAGCCCTGTTAACGCCAAGCTGTGCACGTACACCAAAGAACTGATAAAGGTGATTGACATTCCACAAATTAATGTGTTGTATAATGGTGCGGTTCATGAGTTACCGCTGTGGATTGTTCCAGGCAATGGCCCAACGCTGCTCGGCAGGAGCTGGTTGGAGAAAATCAGATGCGACTGAAACAATAAAAACGTTGTCGTCGGAGGAAAATACATGTGCCCAGGTATTGAGCAAGGTCCCCTCGCTGTTCGAACCGGGTATCGGCAATTTCACGGGAGCCAAGGTGCAGATCCACGTGAACCCAGATGCAAGACCTGTCCATCATAAAGCTCGGGCAGTGCTGTATATGATGAGAAAGAAGGTCGAAATTGAACTGGACAGACTCCAGCGTGAAGGGATCATATCACTGGTCAAATTTAATGAATGGCCAGCCCCATTGTTCCTGTGCTGAAAAGTGATGGCACAGTCAGAATCTGTGGAGACTACAAGGCTACGATCAACAGGGTTTCAAAACAAGATCAGTACCCGTTACCGAAGACTGATGACTTGTTTGCGACGGAGGGAAGTTGTTCACAAAACTGGACTTGACGTCGGCCTATATGACACAGGAATTGGCCGAGACATCGAAGACACTTACGTGCATTAACATACACAAAAGACTGTTTATTTGTCACAGGTGCCCGTTTGGAATTTGCTGGGCTGCAGCAATATTCCAGAGGAATATGGAAAGTCCACTGAAGTTCGTTCCCAGAACCGTCGTGTTCGAAGATGACATCCTGATTACCCGTCGGGACTCCAAGGAACATCTGAACAACCTGGAAGAGGTTCTACTGCGTTTGGACAGAGTGGGACTCAGACTTAAACGCTCGAAGTGCGTCTTCATGGCACCGGAGATCGAATTCCTCGGGAGGAAAATCGCCGCTGATGGCATCAGGCCTACTGACGTGAAAACCAAAGCCATCAAGAATGCACCCAAGCCGCAGAATGTGACGGACCTGCGCTCGTTCCTGGGTCTACTCAACTACTTTGGTAACTTCCTACCTAAATTGAGCACCTTACTTGAACCACTGCACATGCTATTGAGAAAAGGCAACAACTGGGTGTGGGGCGCATTGCAACACAGAGCTTTCGAGTAAGCCACCAATCTGTTTTGCTCGAACAAGCTGCTGGTGCATTATGACCCATGTAAACATTTAGTTTTGGCCTGTGACACATCATCATATGGAATTGGTTGCATGTTACAACAAGCCAATGAGTCGGGGAAACTTCAACCTGTCGCGTATGGATCCAAAAGTTTGTCTAAAGCAGAAAGAGCCTACAGTATGGTAGAAAACAAAGCTTTAGCGTGTGCGTAAGGTGGGTGCTGACATTATCTGCCTATGATTATGTAATTCGCCACAGACCCGGCACAGAGAATTGTGCCGATGCTTTGAGCCGGTTGCCGTTGCCCACACCGAAGGTGGAAACGCCACAACTGGCAGATTTAATGTTAATCATGGATGTTTTTGAGAGTGAAAGTACCCCTGTCAAGGCTCAACAAGTTAAGACCTGGATCAGCCAGGACCCGATATTATCGGTGGTAAAGGGTTGCATCCTCAAAGTGGATAGGTCTGCCATACCTGAGCAACTGTGCAAGGAGGCCAAACCGTGCATTCGTCGCAAGGACGAAATGTCTATTCAAGCAGATTGCATATTGTGGGGCAATCTCGTTGTAATGCCTCAGAAAGGGAGAGAGAAGTTTGTGCGTGAGTTACACAGCACATATCCTGGTGTAGTGATGATGAAGGCCATTGCCAGGTTCCACGTGTGGTGGCCAAGGAATTGATTCAGAGGTGGAAGCATGCGTGCTTCAGTGCAACACCTGCATGCAGCTGAGCAAAGCACCAGCAGAATCGTTGCTGAATCTGTGGTCATGGCCATCCAAACCTTGGTCCAGGATCCATGTAGATTTTGCAGGTCCTTTCCTGGGCAGATGTTTTTAGTGGTGGTGGATGCTTATTTGAAGTGGATAGACTGCATAATCAGGTCATCTAGTACATCCACAGCAACCATAGAGAATCTCAATGTCATGTTCGTGACACATGGTCTGTCTGACATAGTGGTGAGCGACAATGGGTCGTGCTTCACCAGTCAGGAGTTTCAGGAGTTTGTAAAACTTAACCGATTAATCATGTAAGATCAGCTCAGTTCAAGCCTGCATCCAACGGGCAAGCAGAACGTGCAGTACAAATTATGAAGCAAAGCATGAGGAGAGTAACCCAAGGGTCACTGCAGATCCGCTTGTCTTGCGTACTGCTGAGTTACAGGACAAGACCCCACACACTCACACGGGTCTTGCCTGCTGAACTCATGATGAAAAGAGGTCTTAAGACCAAGTTATCTCTTGTACACCCGGATTTAAGTAATCATGTTGAATACAGAAGACAGAGTCAACAAGGGTACCACGATCGCGCAACTGTGTCAAGCGAGATTTCTGTTAATGATCCTGTATACGTGTTTAATTATGGTCAGAGTCCCAAATGGATCACTGGTACGGTCATGGCCAAGGAGGGCAACAGAGTATTTGTTATTAAGCTCAAGAATGGGCAAATTTGCAGGAAATACATGGATTAAACAAAGTTGAGGCACACAGATGAGCCAGAGCAGTCAGACAAAGAAACCGTTGACGACCAACCAACCTACCAGCAGCCTTCAGTGGACTCGAGGGTCATCAGTGAACCCGAAATTTCCATCACGGACTTGTTCAATAAAAATGGACTTGCAATTCCTGACATGGCCACTGCCACCCCCAACAAGTCAGCCGTCAGCCACCAGCCACAACAGACTCCGCACATTCACCCAAGGCCGGAATCGAACTGAGACGGTCAACCTGGGAGCATAAAGCACCGGACTGTCTCAACCTGTGAAAGACTGTGATAAGATCTTAGAGGAGGGTATTGTCATGTATGTACATGCTGTTTGTATCCACCAGATGGTGTCATTGTCGGAGGCCATTGAGCAGCATGCACATGGTGCTGCTCTGGTATAAAAGGCCAGCCATTTTGAGAGTCAGGCTCTTTGGGCTGTAATAAAGCAGAAGCAAGGTTGTACCTTGCTTAGTTAAACAGTACTCAGTTTGTACCTTTATTGCATACATAACACTGTGCCTCCCTGGTCATTGGGAAGTTTATAAAGTCCATCCTGTGTGCGTACAGTGCAGCAGTCACCTGGCGAATGCAGTGATGTGTAGCGTGCTGTGAGATGGTGTATATGTCCACAGCTGATGCCTGAAAGGAGCCGGAAGCATAGAAGGCAAGTGCCACAGTCATCTTCACCTCGACAGGCAATGCAGTCCTTTTATTGCTGGTGGGCTGTAGGTCTGTCTTTATGAGCTGGCATACCTGTGAGACCACCTCTTTTCGAAAGTGCAGCCTTCTAATGCACTGTGCCTCAGACAGCTGCAGGTATGAGCACTTCTCCCTCAAAAGTCGTTGGAGGTAAGGCCTCCTCCTCATAAGTCTGCAAGCTCTTTGATTGGGCACATAATGCTCTTGAATAAACCTTCTTCCAGCTCTGTTCTGCATAGAATAAGTAGCCATCATTATTGGGAGATATATTATAGGCCTCATTCTTTTAAATGTCCTCAAATGTCCTTCAATCGAACACTGAACTCACATAAGGCTCATAAAGCTCGCTGTGTAAAACTCAGCCTTCTCTCTAAATTCTTTCATGCAATGAACTTCGGCTCCGTTTTACAAAATGGCGTTGTTACCGCTGGGTCCGAGCAGATAAGAGTACAGTTTTCACGGAAGTATTTACCGCCAGTGGTAAAAATGGTGGTATTGACTAAATTACCGCCGGTGGTAATTTTCAGCGGTATTTTGGCATTGCACACAGATTGATGTCATAAAAACGGTGAAAAAATAGGTCAACCGGTATTTTTTACCGCCAGCGGATAATCACTGATGAATTTACCGCCAGCGGTATTTCAGCGGTAAATTATTAGATTGGCAGTATTTCACTGGTAAAGAATTTTACGGCAGTAAATGGCCGGAAAACTGATGAATTTCAAGCCCATAAACATTTAAAATAAATAAGAAAACACTTCATATATTTAAAATTAATTGAAATTGAATTTTATGAAATGTTTTAGACAAAAATGTATGTTTTGAAAATGTTCTAACATGTTTTAATAGGGGTAACTATAAACTTATGTTAATGAGTAGGGTTTTTAATATAAAAATTACCTTTTAAAACTCTTTAGCTGGGCCTGCTTTTACCAAGCGTAAGAGTTTGAAGACGATTTGCTGGGCAGGAGTTGACATTTTGACAGATCAGAAGTGCCAGGTTTAGGTGGATGCGCTTTGCGCGCCTAAACCCAGAATTTGCGTGGCCTGCATACATCGTACAGACCCTGAGAGGCCACAATTTAAGGCCCATTATTTGATGATGTGCCAATGCCTCACAATTGCTCCTTTCTGACCAAGTGGTGATCACAAAGCACTGATACATCAAACAACAAATTTAGGAACAAAAACTAAGGGCCATAAATACAAGATAGTTATTAACAAATCCAACAGGAATATAAGGAGAAATTTCATTACTCAGAGTGTGGTTGGAACTCATTACCACAGGAAGTGGTTGAGACGAATAGCTTAGGTGCTTTTAAAAGGAAACTCAATGAGCACAAGAGAGAAAAGGGAATAGAAACATATGCTGAAAGGCTGAGATGAGGTAGATGGAATGGGAGGAGGCTCGTGTGGAGTATAAACACCAGCTCAGACGAGTGGGCTGAATGGCCTGTTCCTGTGCTGTATATAACCTAAAAAATTCTATGTAATCTTATCAGATTGTAATCTTATCAGAATCTTATCACATCTAATGGCAGTAAAGCACTATAGACTTGAGGGGCAATTCCTCAAACATGCAACACCCACAGGTTGCTCAGCTTACAGCAAGCCGAGGCCAAAGAAAGACATCCAAGTTTATATTGCTGCAATCCTCCAATCTGCACTCGCTGGAAGTGTGGGACCAATGAATCGCCTCTGATATATAATATAGGTGTAGAGAAGAGATTTCCACTTGTGCGGAGAAGAAAACTAGGGACCATAAGTATAAGATAGTCATTAATCAATCCAATAGGGAATTCAGGGGAACTTATTTACCCAGAGTGGTGAGAATGTGGAGTTCGCTACCACAGGGAGTAGTTGAGGCGAATAGCATGGATGCATTTCAGAGGAAGCTAGATAAGAATATGAAGGAGAAAGGAATAGAAGGATATGCTGAAAGAGTGCGATGGAGTAGTGTGGGAGGAAGGTCGTGTGGAGAATAAACATTGGCATGGACCAGTTGAGCCGAATAGCCTGTTTCTGTGCTATACATTCCATTTAATTCTATGTTATATTGTTTTTGAAAGCAAACAGGTTCATACATTTGAGAGTTGAATGATTCATTTTAAATAAGTTCTGTTTACGCCCACTGCCCCCTATTGTTGCTGGTTTTGTTAGGAGTGGGACAAGATATATATCTACTATAAGAGGCATATTCCTTATCGCAGTCTATCGAGTCCTCAAAAACTGAAGTTTATTAAAAGGTAAAGGACTGCACAGGGCAAAGAATAATTCTCAGCTGAGAATTCATAGAAACATAGAAACATAGAAAATAGGTGCAGGAGTAGGCCATTCGGCCCTTCGAGCCTTTCAATGAGTTCATGGCTCAACATGCAACTTCAGTACCCCATTCCTGCTTTCTCGCCATACCCCTTGATCCCCCTAGTAGTAAGGACTACATCTAACTCCTTTTTGAATATATTTAGTGAATTGGCCTCAACAACTTTCTGTGGGAGAGAATTCCACAGCTTCACCACTCTCGGTGAAGAAGTCTCTCCTCATCTCGGTCTTAAATGGCTTACTCCTTATCCTTAAACTGTGACCCCTGGTTCTGGACTTCCCCAAAATTGGGAACATTCTTCCTGCATCTAACCTGTCTAAATCCGTCAGAATTTTAAACGTTTCTATGAGATCCCCTCTCATTCTTCTGAACTCCAGTGAATACAAGCCCAGTTAATCCAGACTTTCTTGATATGTCAGTCCTGCCATCCCGGGAATCAGTCTGGTGAACCTTCGCTGCACTCCCTCAATAGTAAGAATGTCCTTCCTCAAGTTAGGAGACCACAACTGTACACAATACTCCAGGTGTGGCCTCACCAAGGCCCTGTACAACTGTAGTAACACATCCCTGACCCTGTACTCAAATCCCCTCGCTATGAAGGCCAACATGCCATTTGCTTTCTTAACCGCCTGCTGTACCTGCATGCCAACCTTCAATGACTGATGTACCATGACACCCAGATCTCGTTGCACCTCCCCTTTTCCTAATCTGTCACCATTCAGATAATAGTCTGTCTCTCTGTTTTTACCACCAAAGTGGATAACCTCACATTTATCCACATTATACTTCATCTGCCATGCATTTGCCCACTCACCTAACCTATTCAAGTCACTCTGTAGCCTCATAGCATCCTCCTCGCAGCTCACACTGCCACCCAACTTAGTCTTATCTGCAAATTTGGAGATACTACATTTAATCCCCTCGTCTAAATCATTAATGTACAATGTAAACAGCTGGGGCCCCAGTACAGAACCTTGTGGTACACCACTAGTCACTGTCTGTCATTCTGAAAAGTACCCATTTACTCCTACTCTTTGCTTCCTGTCTGCCAACCAGTTCTCAATCCACGTCAGCACACTACCCCCAATCCCATGTGCTTTAACTTTGCACATTAATCTCTTGTGTGGGACCTTGTCGAAAGCCTTCTGAAAGTCCAAATACAACACATCAACTGGTTCTCCCTTGTCCACTCTGCTGGAAACATCCTCAAAAAATTCCAGAAGATTTGTCAAGCATGATTTCCCTTTCACAAATCCATGCTGACTTGGACCTATCATGTCACCTCTTTCCAAATGCGCTGCTATGACATCCTTAATAATTGATTCCATCATTTTACCCACTACCGATGTCAGACTGACCGGTCTATAATTCCCTGTTTTCTCTCTCCCTCCTTTTTTAAAAAGTGGGATTACATTGTCTACCTTCTACTCCATAGGAACTGATCCAGAGTCTATGGAATGTTGGAAAATGACTGTCAATGCATCCGCTATTTCCAAGGCCACCTCCTTAAGTACTCTGGGATGCAGTCCATCAGGCCCTGGGGATTTATCGGCCTTCAATCCCAACAATTTCCCCAACACAATTTCCCGACAAATAAGGATTTCCCTCAGTTCCTCCTTCTTACTAGACCCTCTGACCCCTTTTATATCCGGAAGGTTGTTTGTGTCCTCCTTAGTGAATACCGAACCAAAGTACTTGTTCAATTGGTCTGCCATTTCTTTGTTCCCAGTTATGACTTCCCCTGAATCTGACAATTCAGAATGGCGAAGAAATTTTAGCTTAAATTAACTCAGGCGGAGACTTTCAGAGTCGCACTTCGAGAGAATTTTATTTTCTAACAAGATATCTCGGAGAGTCCGCTCAGTCCGCACTGAGGCAAAACTTTGAGTTTCACAAGCAAACCCGCTCTATCTTTATACAGTCAAAACAGGAACTTTATCTAAAACATACCACACATGAACATTAATCATACATTCTGTGAATACAAAGGTCATTCCAGGATGCACACTTTATCTGTCCTTGCATAGTTTCTCCCTGTCCGTATCCTGATAAGCAGGGTATCTGGAAACTCATACAAACACCAGATAGTCATGTATTTACAACATTCTTTGTTTCAAGGCTGAAAAGTTTGGGTGTTTTTTCTACTCCACTAATTCTACAAAATCAGCAAAAAGTGAACTTAACCCTTTCCTTTAAAATAGGACATAGATTGTTTTCTTCCACAATTCCCTCCTTGTTGATCTTTTACTAGATCAACACAGTTTCTTATATATTCTTTTCTTGTTCAAAAGGGGGTTCATACCCCTCAGGGTAGGGTCGCATTTTAAGACATTCCTCTTCATTGTAACCATCTAATTTTCCTTCTATGCG
The DNA here is from genome assembly GCF_044704955.1 of Pristiophorus japonicus. Lineage (NCBI taxonomy): Eukaryota > Metazoa > Chordata > Chondrichthyes > Pristiophoridae > Pristiophorus > Pristiophorus japonicus. The sequence goes on along the minus strand of NC_091977.1, from coordinate 241,578,018 downwards.
ACTTAACCTTCCTTTCACGAACACACTTTTCCTTTCTACTTGGGATACCAGGCCCATTACTTGACTAATTAATTTTTTCAATTTTATCCACATTCCACAAATGATTATTAACAATATAAGCATAACCACACCTAAGATTACTATGGGGTGTATGACAAGCTTCAGTACTGCTGAAGCTTTTGGGGACCATCTGAAAAACACATCCCACCAGTGGTGTACTGTCAAAGAGGTGACTTCATCTGCGATTCTTACTAGTTGCCCCTTTTTGTAACTCATTTCGACTCTAAATTGGTGGATGTCTCTGTCTCGTTTTGACAGAGCTTCCTCAATTTGCTTGTCATTACGTATCAAATTGTGCAGTCTGGTCAAATTAATTACAGGGGGTAAGGGTTCAATCTTGTGCACAGACAGATATTTTTCTACATTTTGCCATTGCCCAAAGGTATAAGTTCTTTTTTCTTCTGGGTCATACAGGGTGTAGACTCCTCTCACGCATTTATTAATGGGGGGCCTATATAAAATTCCATCCAGATAGACAGGTTTATTTCCGGTCACACAGACCTCATTCTGTCCTATTTCCGTAATATCAGTGTCACTTGTTGGCTTTAGTTCCCATTTACATACTCCAATGGAGTGCTGTAATGAGCATGGTTCGTATGTGGCAGTCTGATAAGGACATACCATTACGAATGGCCACCTAGCACATCCCCTATGGTGATGTGTCAAATTCTTTTCATCGACCCAATCTCCTTTAAATTCTGGGTACCAAAGGTTCTGTCCAAACAACTGGGGCATTACTTGGAACTGACACCAAATTTATTTTCTCGTCTTATTTACTATTTCCATAGTTATGTTACATCCTTTTGAATCACAACTGGTATATCTTTCTTGGGGTTTAATGGTTAAATTAAGAAGCTTATCCTTCTGATTGATTTTCAGCAACCTTTCCCATGTGTCAGCATGGAAGAATATTTTCCTTTCTAGCTCGGCTCTCAATAACTGTCTGATCATTTCTTTAAACATACAATGAGTGTACCTGTTTACCCCCTGTTGTTCCTTCATCAGGTTTTCTATTTCCTTCTCTATCCTTTCATTCTGCTTCCAGGTCATTTCGTCTGTGACGTAACCTGATATCTGCAGTTGCTGTAATCCTTCATCCCAGGCATTTCTTATTTTTATGCCTTCCCTTATCAGTCCTCCGACGACCTGGATTTTATTTTGTAGGGTCTCGATATCCATGGAGTTCAATGCTCCTATTTCTGCTCCCACTCCACCTAACACAGTTTCTAATAGATCCCGTTTCTTTCTCGGGGCCTTTCTTTTCCCAGAGATACCTCAACACTGGCTGTGTTGCAGCCATCTTCTTTCTTTGGGGGATATATAATTCGCATTGTTAAATTTAATACACCTGGGGACCTTACCACTGGGATGCAGGTGGTCAATATTCGTTTCAAGTGTCCCGTATCTCACGGGGAATGCTTATTTTTATTATGGGTCCATTGTTTAGTATAGGTTATTCCATTTATTATTTTCGTGAGGTTCATACACTTTACCCATTCTCTGTTTCCTATTTCAAAGTAGCAATCTTCTTCCGGTCTACATAATGTGCCATTGGTCTCTTGACTCTCATTTTGGTCCGTGCTGGTTAGGCAAGTCATGTTTACCTTCCAGTTCAGGGATATATTAAATCCCTCCTCACTGGTCACTTTCACTGATCTATCCCTACTCCACAAGCCTTACACATCACTGTGAAGTTCCCTACCTTACAATTTTTTTTCTTTGTGCATGTAAAGTTATCTTGCTGCCTTGCCTTATCACTTTTCCCCCACTCCATATCTCCCTTCCATACTTTTCCTTCTTCAAGTAATTCTTCTTCCTGTCTGACTCTCCTTACTGCTAAAATGATCAGAACGCCCAATGTCCACTTATAGTTTTTCCAAGAGTCCCGCCTCATCTTCCCTTTTCTGTTTACTTCTATAACACTCTTGAACTAATTTGTTACAATAACACGCAAGCACGATAGTAACAGTAACCCAAATAATAAAGGCCCAAACTGGCATACAAATGAGTTCTGACATTCGTCCCTGGACTTTTGGGTAACTATAGATACTTTTAAGTCCAAAATACACAACGAGTGAACACAAAATAAGAGCAGGTACAGTTCTTCAGCGAGAAGATGGCTGTTTTCTTAGTCGGGCAACCGTAGCTCGTCCTGGTTCAATGCCTTTTCTTTCGGCTGTAATTCGGCGGGGAAATAATATTTACAGCGGGTTGCATGCACCCAGTTCGGGTGCTTTTCCAACTTCAAAGTGGTTCGTGTTGTGAGAATTATCTGATACGGTCCTTTCCACCTAGGAGAAAAGGATTCTTTATTTAATGTTTTTACCAACACTTGGTCTCCAGGCCTGAAAGGGTGCATATTTCCTTCCGACGGGGGCACCTGTGTCTGCTTTATTTGTTCGTGCAGACTCCTCGCTATTTCACACATGGCTTGAGCATACTTTAGTGATTTTTCATCATTCCAAATTAATGCTATTTTTTCAGCCACCAGTGGTGGTTTTACGCCGGTAGGCATTGGTCTTCCCAACAAGGCTTCATGTGGTGTCAAACCAGTGTTTCGGTTTTTTTTGGTTTCTAGTTGTATACAGTACCAATTGTAAGGCATCTGGCCACTTTAGTCCTGTCTCCTGACATACCTTGGTGAGGGTAGATTTTATTATCCCATTTACTATCTCTACCTTTCCCGAGGACTGTGGCTGATATGGTATATGTAACTTCCACTGGAAACCTAATGCTTCTGCAAGATTTTGCACTATTTTTCCTGTGAAGTGTATTCCCCTGTCACTGTTGATTCCCATAGGTATCCCATATCTTGGTACTATTTCTTTAAATAGAATTTTTACTACTGTTCGGGCATCGTCTCTCCTAGTGGCGTACGCTTCTACCCACCTTGTGAACATATCTACTATGACTAATAGGTACTTAAGACCTGATACTGGAGGCATGTGGACAAAATCAATTTGCAAATTTTCAAAGGGCATACTTGGCTGGGGTAGATGATCATATTCAGCAGGTGTTTTACCTCTGTTATTTTGTTGACAAATTTGGCATGTTCTAGCAACTTTTTCAATTATTACTGTTATTCCTGGTGCATACCACTGTGCATTAATAGCATGTATCATCCCTCCTTTGCCCATGTGAGCCTGACCGTGTGCTAGGCGAGACAGTGGCAAAAATAGAAACCTAGGGCAAACAGTTCGCCCATCAGGGTGACACCAAATGTTGTTTTTGAGAAAGCAACCTTGGTTTTCCCAAGTTCTTCTTTCTTGTATAGTAACTTGTTGTTGGGCTGTTTTAAGTTGTTGGATGTCTAATATCTGTGGAGGGGAGACTGCGACTGCTTGAAGGCAATCTACTTGCGCCGAAGCGGCCTGTTTGGCTGCTTCTTCAGCCCTCCTATTTCCTACTGATACCTCATCCTCACCGGTTGTGTGAGCTGCACATTTGATAACGGCTACCTTACTTGGCAACTGAATGGCGTCTAATAGATTAAGCACCAGTTGAGAGTGCTTAATATGCTTTCCACCAGAGGTAGAAACATAGAAACATAGAAAATAGGTGCAGGAGTAGGCCATTCGGCCCTTCTAGCCTGCACCGCCATTCAATGAGTTCATGGCTGAACATGCAACTTCAGTACCCCATTCCTGCTTTCTCACCATACCCCTTGATTCCCCTAGTAGTAAGGACTTCATCTAACTCCTTTTTGAATATATTTAGTGAATTGGCCTCAACAACTTTCTGTGGTAGAGAATTCCACAGGTTCACCACTCTCTGGGTGAAGAAATTCCTCCTCATCTCGGTCCTAAATGGCTTACCCCTTATCCTTAGACTGTGTCCCCTGGTTCTGGACTTCCCCAACATTGGGAACATTCTTCCTGCATCTAACCTGTCTAACCCCGTCAGAATTTTAAACGTTTCTATGATGTCCCCTCTCATTCTTCTGAACTCCAGTTGATCCAGTCTTTCTTGATAGGTCAGTCCCGCCATCCCAGGAATCAGTCTGGTGAACCTTCGCTGCACTCCCTCAATAGCAAGAATGTCCTTCCTCAGGTTAGGAGACCAAAACTGTACACAATACTCCAGGTGTGGCCTCACCAAGGCCCTGTACAATTGTAGCAACACCTCCCTGCCCTTGTACTCAAATCCCCTCGCTATGAAGGCCAACATGCCATTTGCTTTCTTAACCGCCTGCTGTACCTGCATGCCAACCTTCAATGACTGATGTACCATGACACCCAGATCTCGTTGCACCTCCCCTTTTCCTAATCTGTCACCATTCAGATAATAGTCTGTCTCTCTGTTTTTACCACCAAAGTGGATAACCTCACATTTATCCACATTATACTTCATCTGCCATGCATTTGCCCACTCACCTAACCTATCCAAGTCGCTCTGCAGCCTCATAGAATCCTCCTTGCAGCTCACACTGCCACCCAACTTAGTGTCATCCGCAAATTTGGAGATACTACATTTAATCCCCTCGTCTAAATCATTAATGTATAGTGTAAACAGCTGGGGCCCCAGCACAGAACCTTGCGGTACCCCACTAGTCACTGTCTGCCATTCTGAAAAGTCCCCATTTACTCCTACTCTTTGCTTCCTGTCTGACAACCAGTTCTCAATCCATGTCAGCACACTACCCCCAATCCCATGTGCTTTAACTTTGCACATTAATCTCTTGTGTGGGACCTTGTCGAAAGCCTTCTGAAAGTCCAAATATACCACATCAACTGGTTCTCCCTTGTCCACTCTACTGGAAACATCCTCAAAAAATTCCAGAAGATTTGTCAAGCATGATTTCCCTTTCACAAATCCATGCTGACTTGGACCTATCATATTACCTCTTTCCAAATGCACTGCGATGACATCCTTAATAATTGATTCCATCATTTTACCCACTACCGATGTCAGGCTGACCGGTCTATAATTCCCTGTTTTCTCTACCTCCTTTTTTAAAAAGTGGGGTTACATTGGCTACCCTCCACTCGATAGGAACTGATCCAGAGTCAATGGAATGTTGGAAAATGACTGTCAATGCATCCGCTATTTCCAAGGCCACCTCCTTAAGTACTCTGGGATGCAGTCCATCAGGCCCTGGGGATTTATCGGCCTTCAATCCCATCAATTTCCCCAACACAATTTCCCGACTAATAAGGATTTCCCTCAGTTCCTCCTCCTTACTAGACCCTCCGACCCCTTTTATATCCGGAAGGTTGTTTGTGTCCTCCTCAGTGAATACCGAACCAAAGTACTTGTTCAATTGGTCCGCCATTTCTTTGTTCCCCGTTATGACTTCCCCTGATTCTGACTGCAGGGGACCTACGTTTGTCTTTACTAACCTTTTTCTCTTTACATATCTATAGAAACTTTTGCAATCCGTCTTAATGTTCCCTGCAAGCTTCTTCTCGTACTCCATTTTCCCTGCCCTAATCAAACCCTTTGTTCTCCTCTGCTGAGTTCTAAATTTCTCCCAGTCCCCGGGTTCTCTGCTATTTCTGGCCAATTTGTATGCCACTTCCTTGGCTTTAATGCTATCCCTGATTTCCCTTGATAGCCACGGTTGAGCCACCTTCCCTTTTTTATTTTTACGACAGACAGGAATGTACAATTGTTGTAGTTCATCCATGCGGTCTCTAAATGTCTGCCATTGCCCATCCACAGTCAACCCCTTCAGTATCATTCGCCAATCTATCCTAGCCAATTCACGCCTCATACCTTCAAAGTTACCCTTCTTTAAGTTCTGGACCATGGTCTCTGAATTAACGGTTTCATTCTCCATCCTAATGCAGAATTCCACCATATTATGGTCACTCTTCCCCAAGGGGCCTCGCACAACGAGATTGCTAATTAATCCTCTCTCATTACACAACACCCAGTCTAAGATGGCCTCCCCCCTAGTTGGTTCCTCGACATATTGGTCTAAAAAGCCATCCCTTATGCACTCCAGGAAATCCTCCTCGACCGTATTGCTTCCAGTTTGGTTAACCCAATCTATGTGCATATTAAAGTCACCCATTATAACTGCTGCACCTTTATTGCACGCACCCCTAATTTCATGTTTGATGCCCTCCCCAACATCACTACTACTGTTTGGAGGTCTGTACACAACTCCCACTAACGTTTTTTGTCCTTTGGTATTCTGCAGCTCTACCCATATAGATTCCACATCATCCAAGCTAATGTCCTTCCGAACTATTGCCTTAATTTGCTCCTTAACCAGCAATGCTACCCCACCTCCTTTTCCTTTTATTCTATCTTTCCTGAATGTTGAATACCCCTGGATGTTGAGTTCCCAGCCCTGATCATCCTGGAGCCACGTCTCCGTAATCCCAATCACATCATATTTGTTAACATCTATTTGCACAGTTAATTCATCCACTTTATTGCGGATACTCCTTGCATTAAGACACAAAGCCTTCAGGCTTGTTCTTTTAACACCCTTTGTCCTTTTAGAATTTTGCTGTACAGTGGCCCTTTTTGTTCTTTGCCTTGGGTTTCTCTGCCCTCCACTTTTCCTCATCTCCTTTCTGTCTTTTGCTTTTGCCTCCTTTTTGTTTCCCTCTGTCTCCCTGCATTGGTTCCCATCCCCCTGCCATATCAGTTTAAATCCTCCCCAACAGCACTAGCAAACACTCCCCCTAGGACATTGGTTCCGGTCCTGCCCAGGTGCAGACCATCCGGTTTGTACTGGTCCCACCTCCCCCAGAACCGGTTCCAATGCCCCAGGAATTTGAATCCCTCCCTGTTGCACCACTGCTCAAGCCACGTATTCATCTGCGCTATCCTGCGATTCCTACTCTGACTATCACGTGGCACTGGTAGCAATCCCGAGATTACTACTTTTGAGGTCCTACTTTTTAATTTAGCTCCTAGCTCCTTAAATTCGTTTCGTAGGACCTCATCCCTCTTTTTACCTATGTCGTTGGTACCAATGTGCACCACGACAACTGGCTGTTCTCCCTCCCTTTTTAGAATGTCCTGCACCCGCTCCGAGACATCCTTGACCCTTGCACCAGGGAGGCAACATACCATCCTGGAGTCTCGGTTGCGGCCGCAGAAACGCCTATCTATTCCCCTCACCATTGAATCCCCAATCACTATTGCTCTCCCACTCTTTTTCCTGCCCTCCTGTGGAGCAGAGCCAGCCACGGTGCCATGAACTTGGCTGCTGCTGCCCTCCCCTGATGAGTCATCCCCCTCAACAGTACCCAAAATCATGGACCACACCGAATGCATATCTAGAATCAGTATAGATATTAGCAGTTTGATCTTTAGCTATTATACAGGCTCTAGTGAGGGCAAACAATTCAGCAGCCTGAGCCGAGGTTCCGGGAGGCAGGGCGAATGCTTCAACAGTTTTGTTGGGGTTTACAATAGCATAGCCTGCCAAAAGTAAATCATCCGACGGTCTATACGATGATCCATCCGTATAGAGAATAAGATCAGGATTGTCCATGGGCTCTGTGAGCAAATCTGGTCTTGGTAAGGTGGCTATTTCCACTGTTAACAGACAATCATGCTGGTCTGGATCCTATACTTCTCTAGTAGGAAGAAAGGTGGCTGGGTTTACTACCGGTGCGCGTCGAAAGGTATAGTTAGGGTGTGACAGCAGTAATACTTCATAACCTGTTCTTCTAGACGCTGTAAAGTGTTGTGTGGCAGCTGAATTCAAAAGTAATAACACAGCATGGGCTGTAATGACAGTACATGGATAATCCAAAACAATAGATACCGACTTCTCCACCATGACCGCAGTAGCAGCTACAGCACGTAGACATGCTGACATTCCTCTTACTACTGGAGGCAGCAAAACCGAATAATAAGCAACTGGTCTATTTCCCCCACCATGTTCTTGGGTTAGTACTGCTGTTGCGAATCCTTCTTTCTCATTCACATACATCTGAAAAGGTTTTCCATAATTCGGAAGTCCCAATGCCGGAGCATTAGTAATGGCTTTCTTTAACTGTTTAAATGCCTCCTCTCTCTCTGGGGTCCACTCCACCTTGGGTGGGGCATCATTTAGGGCAGCTGATCTTAGGACCGCATCCCATTCTCGATAATCGGGGATCCATTGTCTACAGTACCCAACCATCCCCAAAAATGACAAGATATCCTTCTTTGTCTTTGGTATGGTGGCACTTTGAATTGTCTGAATTCTTTCTGGTCCTAGCTGCCTCTGCCCTTGAGATATGTGAAAACCCAGGTACTGGACTTGAGTCTGACAAAATTGTAACTTTTGTAACGACACTCGGTGCCCTCTTTCACATAGGTGCTGTAACAGTTTCAGGGAGTCTTGCATGCACCTGTATCCGTGGCTAGAAGCCACAAGCAAATCGTCCACATACTGCAATAGCACAGACTGGTCCGATAATGAACAGTCTTCGAGGTCTCTTTTTACGGCTGCTGCATATACTGCGGGGCTTTCGGTGTATCCTTGGGGCAATCTGGTCCATGTGTACTGCTGCTTCTTGTAGGTGAAAGTAAACAGATACTGACTTTCTTGATTTAATGGGATGGAGAAAAAGGCTGAACACAGATCTACCACAGTAAAGACAGTTGCTGTTGGTAGGATAGCAGATAGTATAATGTTGGTGTCCGGTACCACAGCGGTGATAGGGACTACTATCTTATTAATAGCTCTTAGATCTTGCACAAATCTCCACTCATTCGGCCTATTAACCTTTGGTATGGGCAGTATCGGAGTGTTACACGGGCTCTGTGTCTTTTCTCGAACTCCTTGTTCCAACAATGCAGAAATGACTGGCTCTATCCCATCTTCTGCCTCTGGAGGCAGTCTGTACTGCCTAATGCTTGGTAACACGGCGTTCTTTATCAATTGTACCTGATGGGATACTGCAGAATGTACTTGCCCAACATGATTCTTATGTTTTGCCCAAAGTTCCGAAGATACTTGATTCAATGCCATTGGCAGCTTAGGGCTTGGTTGTCCAGGGGGTTGCTGTTTTTCAAAAGTGGAGGCATGACTTTTACCTTTCTACTGGAGAATCCCCCTGGTGCGGGTGACAAATTCTATCTGAACATTCTGCAATTCTATTACTGCCCAAGATTGATAGCCTTGTTGCTGTTTTTCCTTTTCTATTTCTACAATCATCGGACCCATATCTTTGGGTTTCGCTGGCGGTTTTACAGCCAATGTCAGATGGGGTGTCGAGTTCTCTTCTCTAAACCGCTGCTGCTGTAAGGGTGTCAAATCCATGGCTACCCCCAATCCTTCTGGTCCAAAATAAATGCGGGGCGTAGCTTGTACTATTTCTTCTTTATTTAAAAAGGATTGTACCAAACACTGGTAAGTTTCAGCTTTTTGTCGAGTGTACCAGGCTGTACAGTGAAGCTGAACTGCCTTAAAGCTTGTCAAAATTATATACATCAATTCTTCAGTATTAGAGTCAATTTTAGCTTTTAAATTTTGTATAACTTCATGTATCAAGGGGGAATAGAAGTTGCCATTCAATTGCCAACAATAGAAGGTAGCCTTTTCTTTGTTATCTTCCCTTTTCTCTTCTTCAATCCCATTAAAGAACTGATGGATTTCATTTGGAGGGAGCTCCATGAACATCCCTTCCTTTGTGCAATAAATTGTGACTCCTAGTTTGCACAAAGTCTGTCTTCCTAATAAAGGGAGAGGTGTTGTTTTAGAGACTATCAAAGTCTCATTATTAACTTGTTGTCCTTCAATTATCAATTTGGTAGGTTCAGATAAAAATTCTTTCATGGGGATACCGGCCACACCCAAACTCAAGACGGTGGTGTTGCTTACAGGTAGTCCCACAGAGGGTGGTACAGAAGACATAGTAGCACCGGTATCCACCAGGAACTTCACATAAGTGTTTCCCACTTTCACTATTGCTAAAGGGTTTTCTTCTATGTCTGCTGATAAGCGGAGGGCTGCCGCCTGTACCACTAAGCCTCCGGGGCATCCCTATGCTGATTGGTGCGGGTTGGGGTTAGAGAACGAAAACTGAGGGGCCAATGAAGGTGGAGGTTCGGGGAAATCCCCTTGTAACCCTCCAAGCTGTTTCGGTGGGCATCTGCAATCTCGAGCCCAATGCCCTTTCCTTCCGCAATTTCTACACTCATCTTCGGAGTGATCTCGTTGGGGCCACTGTCCTCTTCCTCGTCCTCGTCCTCCAAACCCTCCTCTATTATTCTGTGCTTGTCCTCTTCCCTTTTGCTGATAGTACTGACCTGTTATTTTAGCCTTGTTGTCTTTATAGGTGAATAGTCCCTCCCTATCCATATTAGCCAGTACTGTAATTGTCTCTTTCCAACTTTTTCCTTGCCAGTCCAAAACCTTTATTTTGTATGTTCTTGCTTGTTGTGGCAACATACAATTTAACAAGGTTCGTACTGCCAAAGGTTCAGTTTGATCCATCAGTATTCCTGCATGTTCATCCCAACTATTTTTCCATCTGCCTGCAAAATCTATCATTGATTCTTCTGCTTTCTGCAAGCAGCGGGTGACTTCCCCTATATCCCCATGCTTTTTAGCCCCTTGCAGAATTGCGTTCTTTCCTCGGTTTTTCAGCCAATGGGTTAATGACTCATTGCCGTCATTCAGCAAGTCATCATTAACTCTCCAGTCTCCATTTTCCCCTGGTGGGATGGGGAACATATCTTTTACTCCCTGCCAGGAAGATCCATAGGCCGCTTGCAACAATAATTTAACATCTCCTGGGAGCGGATTGTAAATTGTACACGTTTGCTCAAGCCAGTTGTGAAATGCTACCGGTTTCTTTACCGGATTTGGGGCGACTGAGATCATATCTCTGGCTTCTCCAGGGGACCAGGGTTTCAGAACTGCCGTAGTTCCTATCATTACCCTAGGATTTTGGTGGACGGTAGAGTCGGCTGCTTCTTTTGCCGTTTGTTGCCTTGTTTGGTGAGGACCTCTCCTCCCTGTGTCCTGGTTTGCTACCCCTCCCTCTACTGCTTCAGCTTCCCCTGATCCTGATGCTCCCGGATCTCCTCCACCGGCTCCTCCATTAGGTGGCTGATCCGGAGGGGCTGCTAGTTCCCTCGGAACTTGATTTCTATGGGCAGCGATTATTTCTATAATTTCCTGGCAACTATCTTGTTTTGGGGGTTCTACACGGGGATAGAGTCCTACTGCTGGTGCTGAGGGGATAGGAAGGCCCGGAGGACTATACGAGGGAGGTTTTTCATTTTCCCCTCTTTCTTTTTCTTCTGATTTATTTTTAGGGGGTTGATGCCTCTTAGCAACCTCTGTCCATTTTTTAAAACAGTTTTCCATATAGTCTCTATCCCAAGTAGGGTCTCCCCCTCCTTCCTTGGTTGTTTTTCTCCATTCCTCAATCAAAGATAACTTAAAACTTCCTCCATATGGCCAATCCCCATCAGACCAACCGTACAAATCGCTACTAAACGTTACCGCGTATCTGTCGTCTCCTGTTTCTTTAATTACAGTGTCCGCCGGCGAGCCGGGCGGCACAATGGGATCTCCTACCTTCTCTCGTTGCTTTACTACCTTACGGATTCTTTTCTCGGTCTTAGGATGTACTTTCATTCTTTCAGTCGAGAGGTCGTCTTTCTTTTCTTTTCTAGGAGCTGGGCGCGAGCGCCCTGCTCGACTAGAGCCGTTTCCCATTCTTCCGGGTGCAACGTCTCACGATCTTTTCTGAAATGAGAGTTAGGACAATCCTACAAAATATACAGTAATTTACAAAATGCTCACCGGTGTTCTCTTTTCCGCTCAGCCCAGGGTCTCCTTTTGCCTTTTTGTTACTTTAGCTTCTTTGCGGTAGCTACCTTAAATTATGCCTCACCCCCCAGGAGATCTCGGCGGCTCGTCCCCCTTTTAGCTAGGACGGCCTAGGCACCTTCCTCCTTTCCGCTAGGAAGGTCTTTAAAATTCCTCTTTTCTCTTTAAAAGTTAAATTTAGTTCTTTTGGATCTCGTTTTTTTAGAGATCCTGCCGACTACACCAGAACCTGTTGAGGAAATTTTAGCTTAAATTAACTCAGGCGGAGACTTTCAGAGTCGCACTTCGAGAGAATTTTATTTTCTAACAAGATATCTCGGAGAGTCCGCTCAGTCCGCACTGAGGCAAAACTCTGAGTTTCACAAGCAAACCCGCTCTATCTTTATACAGTCAATACAGGAACTTTATCTAAAACACACCACACATGAACATTAATCATACATTCTGTGAATACAAAGGTCATTCCGGGAGGCACACTTTATCTGTCCTTGCATAGTTTCTCCCTGTCCGTATCCTGATAAGCAGGGTATCTGGAAACTCATACAAACACCAGATAGTCATGTATTTACAACATTCTTTGTTTCAAGGCTGAGAAGTTTGGGTGTTTTTTCTAGCTCCACTAATTCTACAAAATCAGCAAAAAGTGAACTTAACCCTTTCCTTTAAAATAGATCGTTTTCTTCCACACAGAAAGATAGACAAGAAGGGAAAGGAGGTGGGGTAGCTCTGTTAATAAAGGATGATATCAGGGCAGTTGTGAGAGATGATATTGGCTCTAATGAACAAAATGTTGAATCATTGTGGATGGAGATTAGAGATAGTAAGGGGAAAAAGTCACTGGTGGGCGTAGTTTACAGGCCCACAAATAGTAACTTCACGGTGGGACGGGCAATAATCAAGGGAATAATGGAGGCATGTGAAAAAGGAACGGCAGTAATCATGGAGGATTTTAACCTACATATCGATTGGTCAAATCAAATCGCACGGGGTAGCCTTGAGGAGGAATTCATAGAATGCATACGGGATTGTTTTTGAGACCAGTATGTTACAGAACCTACAAGGGAGCAAGCTATCTTAAATCTGGTCCTGTGTAATGAGACAGCAATAATAAATGATTTTCTAGTAAAAGATCCTCTCAGAATGAGTGATCACAGTATGGTTGAATTTGTAATACAGATTGAGGGTGAGGAAGTAGTGTCTCAAACGAGCGTACTATGCTTAAACAAAGGGGACTACAGTGGGATGAGGGCAGAGTTGGCTAAAGTAGCCTGGGAACACAGACCAATCGGTGGCACAATTGAGGAACAGTGAAGGACTTCTAAGAAGCTCTTTCATAGTGCTCAACAAAAATATATTCCAGTGAAAAAGAAGGGTTGTAAGAGAAGGGATAACCAGCCGTGGATAACCAAGGAAATAAAGGAGAGTATCAAATTAAAAACTAATGCGTATAAGGTGGCCAAGGTTAGTGGGAAACTAGAAGATTGGGAAAATTTTAAACAACAGCAAAGAATGACTAAGAAAGCAATAAAGAAAGGAAAGATAGATTACGAAAGTAAACTTGCACAAAACATAAAAACAGATAGTAAAAGCTTTTACCGATATATAAAACGGAAAAGAGTGACTAAAGTAAATGTTGGTCCCTTGGAAGATGAGATGGGGGCTTTAATAATGGGAAATGTGAAAATGGCTGAGACCTTAAACAATTATTTTGCTTCGGTCTTCACAGTGGAAGACACAAAAACCATGCCAAAAATTGCTGGTCACGGGAATGTGGGAAGGGAGGACCTTGAGATAATCACCATCACTAGGGGGGTAGTGCTGGATAGGCGAATGGGACTCAAGGTAGACAAGTCCCCTGGTCTTGATGAAATGCATCCCAGGGTATTAAAAGAGATGGCGGAAGTTATAGCAGATGCATTCGTTATAATCTACCAAAATTCTCTGGGCTCTGGGGAGGTACCAGCGGATTGGAAAGCAGCTAACGTGACACCTTTGTTTAACAAAGGGGGCAGACAAAAGGCAGGTAACTATAGGCCGGTTAGTTTAACATCTGTAGTGGGAAAAATGCTTGAAGCTATCATTAAGGAAGAAATAGCGGGACATCTAGATAGGAATAGTGCAATCAAGCAGATGCAACATGAAGGGGAAATCATGTTTAACTAATTTACTGGAATTCTTTGAGGATATAACGAGCATGGTGGATAGAGGTGTACCGATGGATGTGATGTATTTAGATTTTCAAAAGGCATTCGATAAGGTGCCACACAAAAGGTTACTGCAGAAGATAAAGGTACGCGGAGTCACAGGAAATGTATTAGCATGGATCGAGAATTGGCTGGCTAACAGAAAGCAGAGAGTCGGGATAAATGGGTCCTTTTCGGGTTGGAAATCGGTGGTTAGTGGTGTGCCACAGGGATCGGTGCTGGGACCACAACTGTTTACAGTATACATAGATGACCTGGAAGAGGGGACAGAGTGTAGTATAACAAAATTTGCAGATGACACAAAGATTAGTGGGAAAGCGGGTTGTGTAGAGGACACAGAGAGGCTACAAAGAGATTTAGATAGGTTAAGCGAATGGGCTAAGGTTTGGCAGATGGAATATAATGTCGGAAAATGTGAGGTCATCCACCTTGGAAAAAATAACAGTAAAAGGGAATATTATTTGAATGGGGAGAAATTAAAACATGTTGCGGTGCAGAGGGACCTGGGGGTCCTTGTGCGTGAATCCCAAAAGGTTAGTTTGCAGTTGCAGCAGGTAATCAGGAAGGCGAATGGAATGTTGGCCTTCATTGTGAGAGGGATGGAATACAAAAGCAGGGAGGTCCTGCTGAAACTGTACAGGGTATTGGAGTACTGCATGCAGTTTTGGTCACCTTACTTAAGGAAGGATATACTAGCTTTGGAGGGGGTACAGAGACGATTCACTAGGCTGATTCCGGAGATGAGGGGGTTACCTTATGATGATAGATTGAGTAGACTGGGTCATTACTCGTTGGAGTTCAGAAGGATGAGGGTTGATCTTATAGAAACATTTAAAATAATGAAAGGGATAGACAAGATAGAGGCAGAGAGGTTGTTTCCACTGGTCGGGGAGACTAGAACTAGGGGGCACAGCCTCAAAATACGGGGGGGAGCCAATTTAAAATCGAGTTGAGAAAGAATTTCTTCTCCCAGAGGGTTGTGAGTCTGTGGAATTATCTGTCCAAGGAAGCAGTTGAGGCTAGCTCCTTGAATGTATTCAAATCACAGATAGATAGATTTTTAACCAATAAGGGAATTAAGGGTTATGGGGAGCGGGCGGGTAAGTGGAGCTGAGTCCATGGCCAGATCAGCCATGATCTTGTTGAATGGCGGAGCAGGCTCGAGGGGCTAGATGGCCTACTCCTGTTCCTAATTCTTATGGTCTTATGTTCTTATGACCTACATTTGTCTTTACTAACCTTTTTCTCTTTACATATCTATAGAAGCTTTTGCAATCCGTCTTAATGTTCCCTGCAAGCTTCTTCTCGTACTCCATTTTCCCTGCCCTAATCAAACCCTTTGTCCTCCTCTGCTGAGTTCTAAATTTCTCCCAGTCCCCGGGTACGCTGCTATTTCTGGCCAATTTGTATGCCACTTCCTTGGCTTTAATACTATCCCTGATTTCCCTTGATAGCCACGGTTGAGCCACCTTCCTTTTTTTATTTTTACTCCAGACTGGGATATACAAATGTTGTAGTTCATCCATGAGGTCTCTAAATGTCTCCCATTGCCCATCCACTGTCAACCCCTTAAGTATCTTTCGCCAATCTATCCTAGCCAATTCACATCTCATACCTTCAAAGTTACCCTTCTTTAAGCTCTGGACCATGGTCTCTGAATTAACTGTTATTATAGTCACTCTTCCCCAAGGGGCCTTGTACAGCGAGATTGCTAATTAATCCTCTCTCATTACACAACACCCACTCAAAGATGGCCTTCCCCCTAGTTGGTTCCTCGACATATTGATCTCGAAAACCATCCCTTATGCACTCCAGGAAATCCTCCTCCACCGTATTGCTTCCAGTTTGGTTAGCCCAATTTATATGCATATTAAAGTCACCCATGATAACTGCTGCACCTTTATTGCATGCACCCCTAATTTCCTGTTTGATGCCCTCCCCAACATCACTACTACAGTTTGGAGGTCTGTACACAACTCCCACTAACGTTTTTTGTCCTTTGGTGTTCTGAAGCTCTACCCATATAGATTCGACATCATAAATTCACATGAATCTGACTGCAAGGGACCTATGTTTGTTTTCACTAATCTTTTTCTCTTCACATATCTATAGAAGCTTTTGCAGTCAGTTTTTATGTTCCCAGCAAGCTTCCTCTCATACTCTATTTTCCCCCTCCTAATTAAACCCTTTGTCCTCCTTTGCTGAGTTCTAAATTTCTCCCAGTCCCCGGGTTCGCTGCTATTTCTGGCCAATTTGTATGCCTCGTCCTTGATTTAACACTATCCTTAATTTCCCTTGATAGCCACGGTTGAGCCACCTTCCCCAGACTGGGATGTACAATTGTTGTAGTTCATCCATGCGGTCTCTAAATGTCTGCCGTTGCCCATCCACTGTCAACCCCTTAAGTATCATTCGCCAATCTATCCTAGCCAATTCACGTCACATACCATCGAAGTTACCTTTCTTTAAGTTCAGGACCTTAGTCTCTGAATTAACTGTGTCGCTCTGTATCTTAAAGAATTCTACCATATTATGGTTACTCTTCCCCAAAGGGCCTCGCACAACAAGATTGCTAATTAGTCCTTTCTCATTACACATTACTCAGTCTAGGATGACCAGCCCTGTAGTTGGTTCCTCGACATATTGGTGTAGAAAACCAACCCTTATGCACTCCAGGAAATCCTCCTCCACCGTATTGCTACCAATTTGGTTAGCCCAATCAATATGTAGATTAAAGACGCCCATGATAACTGCTGTACCTTTATTGCACGAATCCCTAATTTCTTGTTTGATGCTGTCCCCAACATCACTACTACTGTTTGGTGGTCTGTACACAACTCCCACTAGCGTTTTCTGCCCTTTGGTATTCCGTAGCTCCACCCATACCAATTCCACATCATCCACGCTAATATCCTTTCTTACTATTGCATCAATATCCTCTTTAACCAGCAACGCCACCCCACCTCCTTTTCCTTTCTGTCTATCCTTCCTAAATTTTGAATACCCCTGGATGTTGAGTTCACAGCTTTGGTCACCCAGGAGCCATGTCTCCGTGATGCCAATTACATCATACCCGTTAACTGCTATCTGCACAGTTAATTCGTCCACCTTATTCCGAATACTCCTCGCATTGAGGCACAGAGCCTTCAGGCTTGTCTTTTTAACACACTTTACCCCTTTAGAGTTTTGCTGTAATGTGGCCCTTTTTGCTTTTTGCCTTAGGTTGCTCTGCCCTCCACTTTTACTTTTCTTCTTTCTACCTTTTGCTTCTGCCCCCATTCTACTTCCCTCTGCCTCCCTGCAGAGGTTCCCATCCTATTCTGTCCCAGATCCTTTTTGGGTTAGCTTGGTGAAACTCACTAATGCTTCCTGCTCGGGCCGCCTAGTTAAAATTGCAGTCAGGTGTCAATGACATCATCAGGGTCCATGTTAAAAAGGACCCCACCAGCTTTGGGCAGGCATCCTTGCTGCCTGCACAGTTGAGCAGGTTAAAATCCCAGATGTTCAGCTCCAAGGCAGCAAAGGGGCCTGGGAGATTTTAATTATCTACCTACCCAGCTGGTTGCTGGCAAGTGGATAGGGTTAAAATTGCTACCTTTTTCTTGCTTTTGTTATAGAGCTCCCACTCGTGGACTATTGTGGTAATGCAACTACTGATGTAAATACAATAAAAGGGTCATGTGGAAAAGTCACATGATGACAGTTTGGAGCCATCTTGTCGAGTGTGTTTCTTAGTGATGTCGTAAGAATATATCACAGCTTTCGCCCCACAATTCTCACGTCTTTCTCAGTTTCTGATTGGTCTATTTTAACGGTAACTTTAACTTCACTTTTTTTTAAACAATACTTCAACATTTTCTGTTAAAAATGGCTTTACCTACCATCTGCCTTCTGGTTACCACCAACCATCTTGGAGGGAGAAACAACTTTCTTAAATAAAAATGGGTTTTGATGGGTCCATAGGGGGCTTTCAAAAGCCAATTTTACAGCCAATGTAAAGCTAAAACATTGAAGATGGACAAGGTCATAGGTTGCAGAGCTATGACCAGCTCAGTAAGGAACTGTCAACAAATGCACACATTTTATTGAGTTTGCTTGTCTTACTGCATTAACCCTAGTGCATTGAGACAAGCAAACACATCAGTGTAATTCTAGGGTTAACAAACCTATATTATCAGCAGATTTTATAAATTAAAAGATTGAACAAAATAATACAAAATGTGAGTCCCATCTGTGCCCTCTTAGGACTTGAATTTTATTTGTAACTTTGAATATGGCGCAATCAACCTGTAACGCAAATGCGACATTGCTTTAATTTATTTACAACATTTAAAAAGGCCAAATTATTTTTTAAAACACACCAAAATATACTGGTGAATTTCTTAGCGTTCAATTAGAATCTGTTTTTAAATAATGAGTCCATTAAATGAAGATTTAACATGTTTTCTTATTGTAATATTGAAAGTGAACCACCATAACAAATTGGTAGGCAATTATAATGGCGGATTTGACATTTAAAAGAAGCACAATCGTTCTGTTAGTAGCCCTGCCCAAGTTCTAGCCCCAAAGCAATTAACTTATGGTAAAGTACAGTAATGAAAGAAAACATAATGGGCCTGAAATCCTGGCCTCCCCGGGTCCATACGGAATGTGTACGGACCCGGCGAGGCTTTGCAAGGCGCATGCGCCGAAAACCGGCTTTTCTGATCTGTCAAGATTTCTTATGACAGATTTGCCGCATCCACGGGAGAAGGACAATCACGTGGGTGAGATTGGGCTATTTGCCCATTTCTTTCCCAGCGAATGTCCTTCAAACTTTTACGCCTGGTGAAAGCAGGTGCAGAGCCTACTTTTACCAGCGTAAGAGTTTTAAAACACATTGGGCTAGAATTTCCATTTTTACCACCACTGCCCATATTTCAGTGGTATTCCAGCGGTAAACGCTGTTCGACTTTTTAGAACCACCGGAATACCACTAAGAGCCGAAGCCGCTAGTTTCGGCTCAATTTTTTTGCCGGTGGCGGTAGCGGTATTCACTAGGCGGTGATGGTTCTAATAGTGGAGTAAGGCTGAGCGTCCCTAGCAACGGGCTTATGCACATGCACAACTTTTTTTTCCTTCGATAGATTTTTTCCCGTGATTTCGGGGGTCAGGGGTTACCTTCATTTGCACAGAGTGAGAGGGAGGGAGAGAGAGAGAGAGAGAGAGAGACACACAGACAGGAGAAGTCATTTTGCTTGAGGACAGAAGAGAGATATCAAGGAGCTGTAGGATTGCAAATTTCGTGGGGAAACCCCCCCAGTGTTTGGACTCATTGGAAAGGGAACTTAATTTGGAATAGTCAACCTGAAAGTTTGGGATCCCAAAGTGCACATGGAAGAAACTACGAGTTTTTATCGAATTTGGGATCTTTACAAGGCAGATTGGGTCCATGTGCGAAGGGCTGAAAACCAAAGGATAACTATCTTTCAAAAGAAACCAGTTTGGTTATTGAAGTTGTCTGGGGTATCGAAGCTAAACAAATTGTCTGGGGAATTGTGTAAACTCGAAAACCCTTCTCCCAGGGAGACATTAACATAGCAACAATCAAGCCAGAAATAGCCGGCCATCACTCTGAGCAAGAAACCCATCCAGCGCATACATAATGTTAATGGCCCATCCAGCCCGCACGGAAACCCAAGCCTAGGCAGACATTATAAATACCAAAGCTAATTTTTTTCCGATCGAGAAACAAATTCAAAATATCAACATATCCGAGATAGGTTACCCTTAGTAGGCCCACCAAAATATGACAAAGAGATATCAAGCCTGCCAAAATTAAAACAAAGAATCGGGGCTGATTTGGCGCGTAGATTAGAATGGCTCCAAAAGTATAACTGGGGCCCGGTTTTTAACGGAAAGAGAGCGAGCAGGCATTCATCTATTCGAAGAGGGGAAGGACGGAGAAAGACCACCGCAACAGATTATGCAGCTCTTCTAAGAACCAACATCTCCAACCTTGACGACACTCCTGGACCACACTGTCCTGCTACCGAAAGAAGGAAGAAGAACATCATCACGGCAGAGAAAGCAGCTCCCAGTAACTCCGGACATCGCCATCGCGGCAACAACTGACCACAGCCAACGTGGTAACATCGAAAGCACCACGATCGACCAATTCCAAAACTCCTCAAGAAGAAACCGAAGATTCAAAAGTTTCCACTCTACAATCTAGTCCTAGCTACCAACAGGTGAAACATTACCTAAAGAGACTTTAAAACCTATTGCTGACGGAAGAAAGTGGGTACTCACCCCATAAGTCCAATACGTGCCTTACCGCATCAGCGGACACCACCCAACTAAAGACTATGCAGACAGAAGTCCTCTATGACGTTCGGGATATGGCAAGCAGAACCTACAGAGTTTAGCGAGCCTCAAAATTGTGAACCACCCCAATGGATAATAAAGGATTGGTGAGCATGATCCCTGTTTGCCCTGAAGTTTAACCTAGTCAGAGTTAGGCATTGGGAGGTGGGAGGTGTATTATTTTCTGTAACCCCTTTTGAATGTGTGATGAAGTGTTCTTCTAGTCATTTCAAGCTTGACATTGTACTTTTCTTATCTGTAATAAAATCAAAGTTCTTTGCACCAAAACCAATTGTCTCTTGCACTTTGTCACATCCCCAAATAAATCCAAAGTCTAGAATCCAGGGAGTGGGAGCAATTCAACCCGCTCAGAAGGTCAGAGGTGAACCTGACCTCACAGACCACCCCCTACAGAGCCAATATCTGATATATATATAATATATATATATAATGTAATATAATAGTATAATAAATTATATTCTTTATATTATTATATTTTATGTATATATTTTATTTATATATATAATATATATAGAAAATAACAGTGCTTACCAAGAAAGATGCAAGAAGAAGATGAGGTGCAGCCGGAGAGAGATGGGGGAAGGAGGAGGGCCCTTGAGCTTCTCGGAGGAGGCCCACTACTCCATGAGGTTGAGGCTCGATGGGGGCAATTGACCTGGGGTGGGTGCTGAAAATCCGCCCCTACTACCTATCAGCGAATTTGGAGAGAGATCGTGGAGGCGGTGTCATCTATGGTACAAATAATATGGGGGGGGTAAATCAGTGCCGCAAGCGGTAGAACAATATGGTTGCGTCAGCGAGAGTAAGTAATAAGTTATATCATGCACTGACTAATTACTCATAATATAGATCCTGTTGTAAAGCTTGGTGTCACGCATCATTTCCCATCATCGATCTCATTGCACTGGTTTTGTGCTTAAATACGTTGATCATGCATCACTTGCGTCATAATAGTACATAAATGGTCCACTGAGGAAAGGACTGGGGATGGTTAATTGGGGATGTCTATCTATGTCTTCCGTAGCTGTGAAATTAGTTTACACATTGGGTTTTTGTGACCTTTGCAGAGAAAATTAGCCAGCAGTAAGGCTGAACTCCGCAGGACAGTTGGAGATCCACCGCAGACTGTCGACCTGACCGACCTGGAGGAGCACGGTGCAGCCCTGATGGGCGCGCGTGATTGTTCGGCCACACGTGGTGGTGCTGAACCGGTGCACATGGAGGGCAAGTCCTGCAGATTCCCCGGACTGTGCTGCCATCATGTAATTTAATGTTATGTCAATATAATGTAGTGTCACTCCTGATCGTTCCCCTACCTCCCCTCCCACTCACCACTAATATTATGTTTTGCAGTTGCACAGGAGGAGCAGCAATCTGCACCAACTGCCCCTCCCATGAGAGCTGCAGGAGTGGATTTCACAGAGGAGGAGGAGGACATTCATCATGTTAACACTCCTCAAGCTTTTATGATGGTGGTGGTGGAAGAGGGGGATTTTGAAGGGTCCATTACCTGCGGCCACCACTTCCTCGTCAGAATCCAATTTTCCCGGATTCCGATCCGAGGAAGCGGGACCAAGCGGTGTGCAGCAGTGCACACCGAGTATTCCAGGCCCCATGCTGCTCCGGCAAGGCGGGTATGCTCCACGACAGGCGAACGTTGACCTGGACATAGGTCGAGAGCTCCTCCAGACCATTGCTGGCTTATCCGAAAACATCGCTCCATCAATCAGACGACATGGCGGGGTTGATTGCGGCGGTGAGGGAAAACACCGAGTCCATCAATGCCATGCAGCAATTGACAGTCTCAGGATATGATACTGCACTCCAAGTGGTAATACGATGACTAATGGTAACAGCATCTAATCGTCAGGAGGAAGCAATTTCTTCCGACTCTGAAGATGGGTCCTCAACACCCCCAGCTTCTCCAGGGCCCCCACACATAGCACTGCTATTGTCACCACCCCCCACACCCCCCCCCCACCTTCAGCAGCTGCGCTCGAGGTGCCCTGCTACACGATGTCTTGGTCCTAACGCGGGCAGGGCTAGGGGTAGTGATAACGAGAGGAGGAGGGCAGGGCCAAGGATTCGGGAGGTGGGGGCAGGGGAGGTCGCAGGTAGAATCCTTGGAGGGTGGGGGATGGGGGGGGTGCTGTTTTTGTATATTTCTTTAAAGATTTGTTGATTGTTGGGGGGTGTTTGCAGTTTTATATGGTTGCTTTGTTTTGTTGTTGTTTGTAATGTTTTTAATGTTTGAATTTTTGTATTTAATTTGACATTGACAAATTTAATATTTTGTAAAAATGTTTTATAAAAATGTTTTATTCAAGTAAACTACTCTTGTGCAGTGTCTCACTCACTTTTACAAATGAGAGGTAACAATCATTATAAGGTTTGTGTACAATGGCCAGGAAACCTAACTCTCGCCGTTCAAGCAAAGCGTTCCTGAGCTGCTGACGTATCAGTTTTGCAGTTGCTAAAGCACCACTGTGCTGTCGTGAGGGTTGGTGGCATGGGTTCATCGCCAAGCTTCTCAATGTCCTTGTCCACCTCCTCTTCTTCCTCCAACCCTCTCTCTTGAGGACGTCCTGCAGTCCAATGTGGCAACTTCTGTCCCCTCATGATGGCTAAGTTATGCAACATGCAACACATCACAATGAACTCAGCGACCTGCTCAGGGTGATATTGTAGGCTGCCTCCAGAGTGCTCCAGACATCGGAAGCGTTGCTTAGCATTCCAATTGTCTTTTCAACAATATTGCATGTGGCTATATGGCTTTCATTGTAGCGCTTCTCGGCTTCTGTCTGAGTCTTTCGCAAGGGGGTCATGAGCCAGCTGGCAAGGCCGTATCCTTTGTCCCCCAGCATCCAGCAGTGACCTTGTGGCTGACTCTGAAATAGGGCAGAGACAGTGCTCTCACGCAAGATGTGCAAGTCATGGATGATCCCTTGAAATTTTGCATTATTTGCTTGTGGTCGACGACCAGCTGCACATTCAGGGAGTGGAATCCCTTTCGGTTCCAGTACACCTCCGGCTCCTCTAAAGGTGCTCGCAGGGCGATATGCGTACACAGTCTATGGCACCCCGGACGTTGGGGAAGTTTGCAATTCTTGAGAAACCCAAAGCCCTCTCACTCTGCGCCTCCCTGGTCATTGTGTAAGTGGATGGTCTCTATGAGAGGGTCACGTTCCCTTCTGACCAACTTGAGCAGTTCAAATCGCTCCCACTCCCTTGGGTTCTAGACTCTGGATTTATTTGGGGGATGTGACAAAGTGCAAAGGGACACTGGTTTGATGCAAAATAACCTTGATTTTATGACAGTCAAGAAATTACAAACTTATAATTACTCTAATAAGAAACTACAATGTCAGAACTTATTCAAACTTATTAAAGAACAATACCTTACACACTCAGAGGGGGTTACAATAGCTTATAATGACTCTAATAGAGAACAACACATTACATTCAAAGGGGGTTACAGTAGGATTACACCTCCCACCTCCCAATACCTAATTCTAGCTAGGTTGGACTCCAGGGCAGGCAGGGACTATGCTTACCAATCTTTTTGACAGTTAGCGGTAGATCACAGTTTCAGGGTCCACTGGATGCAGTAGGGTCTGCATGCTATACCCTGAACGTCGGAGAAGACTTCTTGCTGCGCAATCTTCAGTTGGGTTGAGTCCGCTGATGCGGTAAGGCGCGTTTTGGATCTATGTGGTAAGTACCCGGTTTTCTCTGTTAGAAATAGGTTCAAAGTCTCTTTAGGTAGTCAGGCCTTAGATTGTAGAGTGGAAACTTTTTGATTCTTTGTTTTTTTCCCGTTGGAGTTTTATTTCGAGTTTGGTCGATCGCGGTGGTTTTTCGTTGATACCACGTTGGTTGTGGTCGGTTGTTGCCACGAAGGTGATGTTCTTCCTTCCTTCAGGACTTCAGGACTTTGAGGCTGGAAAAGTTAGTTTACAACTGTCGCATTGGTTTCTCTCTTTGTCTTGATGACACAAGCGTAGTATGGTACTAGGAGTAGTGCGGCATCCAGTGTCTCCTGAGGTAGTAGCAACCTAACCTCTGTTGAAAACAGGGGCCAGTTATAAGGTTTAAGTAGTTCTAATCTTGGCGCCAAATCAGTTCAGAATTCTTTGTTTAAATTCGGCAGGCTTGGCTCTTTGTAATATTTTGGCGGGCTTGTTAAAAGCCAATACGTTTTGGGTGGGTTAATGTTCGAAAACTGTTTCCTTATGGAAATTTTAGCTTGGTAATCACAATGTTCTTTTGTGCTTAGTTTTTCGCATACAGGCAGGATTGGGCCTCTTTGTGATGTATATGCTGAAATGGTTTTCCAGATTCATGTTGATGGCTGGCTATCTCTGGGTTATTTGTTGTAATGTTAATGTTTCTTGTGGAGAAGGATTCCGAATACCCATTTCTCCAGACAAGTTAACTTCGTCCCAACACCCAGACAATTCCAATAATCAAGTTGTCTCCTGTTAGTTCTTTAGGCCCGCCCACAGCCTTGGATTTATCTTTTAAAAGTCCACAATTCGATTAAAGTTCGTAGTTTCTCCCCTAAGCATTTTAGGATTTCAAACTTCTGGTAGATAGTCCCAAATTAAATTTCCTTTCGAATGAGCCCAAACACTGGGGGTGCGGTTCTTATGAATTTGCGCCCTTCAGTCCCCTCTGTTGACACTCCACACTCTTGAGCGTCAATCAAGGTAAGCAAAATTCCTGCTCCCAAGAGTCAACCTTCCCTGCATTTACACTCGCTAAACATTAATGTGCACCCCCATTGAAATGCAATGCAATTTACAAGCGAATACAATCATTACAATTCGGTTGCAGCATAGAGGGGGAACGCTGCTCCTTCTTTACTCGGTTTTCATAGTATAATAACGGTATATAGTCAAACACAACTTTAAGTAAAGTAAAGTAAAAGCACATAGTCAAATACATTCTGAAGTTCAGTAAAAATAAAGGTACATAGTCAAACACATTTTAAGTAACACTCTTACAATACTCGATAATTTGCGGTTTAAGCAGGTAAAATCAAACACAAATTGAACATGGTAGTATGGTGTCACCCCTCCCTGCGCGATTCCCAAGTTCGGCCAAGGAGCGTACAGCATCCTTTGGTGCCTGACCTGACGGCATCTGCGTTTCACTCGGCAAGTGAGACACCATAAGTAAAGAATAATTGCGAGTTGACAGATAACTAAAATGTGGGAAGCGATTCAGATCCAGACTGGGACTTCTATATTTCTGAAAAGGTCCCACCAAGGCAAAATGGTGATCTCGAGAATCTTTTCCCTATTTCAATTGTTTTCTGTTCTGGAGTGTAGAAGTGTTTTTGTGAGATAACTACAGCTTTTAGCAGAGCGGTAAGATGTTCGGGTAGAGGGGGAATTGCATAGCCAAAATGTACAACATAACCCTGCAGGTTTGTAATGTTTTCCTTCACAGTGAGGTGGACAGTGGAGGGTTCAGGAATGGGGACAATTGGTTCCTGGGCCACTTGAACTGATGCCTCAGGTTTGAAGCAAAAACTGCTGTCACTTACCGGACACCAGAAGTGTCCATGTTGGTAGTGGGGTGCACTGGTGGTGACACAATATGTTCCACCCCCTATGTATTCTACCTGTGGAGGAACATGGTCTTGTGCCATTATCTCCATGGTGCAGTTAATAGGCTGTGCACCAGCAGCTTTAAACCCACACTGTGACTTTGAATGGGCACTCAAGTACTGGGGACATAGTATTACGTGTGCACCCCGGCTCCGGCACCCGGAGAGGTCAGTACCCGTTACAGCGTGCTCCCACTTTATGACATAGGGTGGGACCGCTGCAAAACGAATGTGTGCACCTCCCTGAATAACTCCAATGTTTTCCACCCAGTATACTGGTGCGGGTTGGGCTGTCCCACCCATAACTGGCATCCTTAGTACGATTCCCATAATGGTGTGTTTAGATTTCCCACAGTCTACTGGAACAGGGTAGGCTTCAGAGGCTAGGCGGAGCTGGCACATGATTAGTGAATTGCTGTACAGGTGGAGGGCTGCGAGGCGCTTGTTCCTGATCCAAGAGGGGACTAAACCTTGTTTTAAATCCTCCAGATTGTTGTGGCACTTTCCCAACAGCCATGCCCCATATAGTATGCACACCTCGTTCTGTGCAGCCTGGTCCGAAGCATTTCTCTCCTCCCGTATGAGTACATTCACTGTCTGTGCATGTTTTTCCAGCTCAGCACTATTTCTTTTAAATGGACAGTCATAGCCTGGTCCTCATGTAGTTCTGAACCTACTACTGTATTCTCTTGTTTCAGGATTTTTCTCAATTGGTTCTTTAAAATGTTTATCTGTGTTTGCAGTTCTATGTCATCAAGGCTATTTATTACAGAGGATGCTGTATTGTAGGTAGTGAAAACGTCATTTATGATTCCCCTTCTAGGTCTTCCAGAGCCCATGGTGTCCCTAGCATTTAGGGTGTATAGATCTGCTTTATCTACATTTCCAAAGTCTAACTCATAAAATTTCTTGAACATGTCTCTAATTAGGGCCTGGTAGAGCAGCTCTGTTTCCTTCGGGCAGGTAGGTGTATCTCGGTAAGGTTTAAAATTACTGAAGCTACTGCATAATGTACCCCCTGGTATAACACCTTTTCGGTCAGTACCAATACTAATCCGTTCCCAGGTCCCTTGGTGGTGGTAGGACACCTTTCTATTACTGTGCATATTGGTGGGGTTGTGGATAGGGGTTTCTTAATGTGTGCTTTTAGTTCGGTGGCGTAAAATGGGAGAGAGGAGTGTGGGACTGTGCACCTGTGTAGGTTAGAATCCCACTCCATCCCTTCCCCTTCATCTTGCCATTGCCTGGCGAAGGTGATGGAAATGCCTGCGGGACAAATATTCTCTGATCTCCACATGCAAACATAAATTCCTTGTTTGGATTCCCACCATTTGTCCCAACACACTTTTACTCCTCCCCGTGTCCCCGTGATTGTGCGGTACGTATCATTACCAAGTCTTTCCCAGTCCGATTCCTGGTCCCATGCATCCTTGCTGAGTTTTGAGAGCCACCACCTTCTTCCCAGGGGAATGTTTCCTTTGCAAGACAAACGTACACGTTTTCCCTCTGTAACACTGACTCGGGCAGCGATGATCCGTATCCGAGGGCATGGAACTGAGGCCTCCCCGTAGGTGAAACCTTCCTGGCTGGAGTAGCGGGTAGAATTAGATCCCAGCCACCCTGGCCATCTTCCCTCGTGGGCGTAAACAGCGAGTTCTTCCACGTCTCGGGGGCCACCCACAGCTTTGGATTTATCTGTTAAAAGTCCACAATTCGATTAAAGTTCATAGTTTCTTCCCTAAGCATTTTAGGATTTCAAACTTTCTGGTAGATGTCCCAAATTAAATTTCCTTTCGAATGACCCCAAACACTGGGGGGGCCTCTTGTGAATTTTGCACCCTTTAATTGAGATGTTTATAAAGTCCATCCTGCGTACGTAAAGCACTTCAGTTACCTGCCGAATGCAGCGATGCTCTGGCGTGCTGAGAGATGCAGCAAATGTCGCCAGCTGATGCCTGAAATGAGCCCAATGCATAGAAGGAAAGTGCTGCAGTCACCTTCACCTTGACAGACAGTGCAGTCCTGATGGTGCTGGTAGGCTGCATCTCTTCCTTAAT
Organism: Pristiophorus japonicus; assembly: GCF_044704955.1. Classification (NCBI taxonomy): domain Eukaryota; kingdom Metazoa; phylum Chordata; class Chondrichthyes; family Pristiophoridae; genus Pristiophorus; species Pristiophorus japonicus. The sequence continues at coordinate 241,549,977 of NC_091977.1, read as the reverse complement.
GAGCTGGAATAACTCACTGATGACCTCTTTTCGGAAGCGCAGCCTTCTAACGCACTGTGTATCGATCAGGTGCAGGTACAAGCGCCACTCCCTGTAACTTCATTGTAGACAAGGCTTCCTCCTCCTCAAGAGTCTGCGACCTCTTTGATTAGGCACATAATGCTCTTCAACGAACCTTCTTCCAGCTCTAATTCTGTAGCATGCAAGTAGTTAGAAATATTGGAACTGAAAGTACAGGCCCCATTCCTTTTTATGTCCTAAAATGTCCTCAAAATTTTTCAGATGTCCACAAAACATTCCTACATTTACTTTGAATTGAACTCAATGCTCTGATAATCAATTTTCTTTTCCTTTATCAGCAGGTAACCTTTATCATTGTTGTTGCCAAATTAAGTTAATCTAGCGGTTAAGTCATGGCAGCAGAGCTCGGACATGTGTCATGCTCCTCCTGTGCTATGTGGGAACTCAGGGACGCTTCCAGTGTCCCTGACAACTACATGTGCGGGAAGTTTATCCTGCTGCAGCTCCTGACAGACCGCATTGCAGCACTGGGGCTGCGGGTGGATTCACTCTGGAGCATCCGCAATGCTCAGGATGCCATGAAAAGCATGTTTAGTGAGTTGGTCATGCCGCAGGTAAAGGTTACACAGAGAGATAGGGAATGGGTGACCAGCAGGAAGAACAATGGAAGGAAGGTAGTGCAGGGGTCCCCTGCGGTCATCCCCCTCCAAAACAGACACACCATTTTGGGTACTGTTGGGGGGGGGGGGGGGAGATGACTCATCAGGGGAGGGCAGCAGCAGCCAAGTTCATGGCACCGTGGGTGGCTCTGCTGCACAGGAGGGCAGGAAAAAGAGTGGGAGAGCTATAGTAGTAGGGGACTCAATTGTAAGGGGAATAGATAAATGTTTCTGTGGCCACAATTGAGACTCCAGGATTGTATGTTGCCTCCCTGGTGCAAGGGTCAAGGATGTCTCGGAGTGGCTGCAGGACATTTTGGAGGGGGAGGGTGAACAGCCAGTTGTCGTGGTGCATATAAGTACCAACGATATAGGTAAAAAATGGGATGAGATCCTACAAGCTGAAATTGGAGAGCTAGGAGTTAAATTAAAAAGTAGGAACTCAAAGGTAGTAATCTCAGGATTGCTACCAATGCCACGTGCTAGTCAGAGTAGGAATAGCTAAGATGAATATGTGGCTTGAGGAGTGGTGCAGAAGGGAGGGATTCAAATTCTTGGGACATTGGAACCGGTTCTGGGGGAGGTGGGACCAGTACAAACCAGAGGTCTGCACCTGGGCAGGAATGGAACCAATGTCCTGGGGGAGTATTTGCTAGTGCTGTTGGAGAGGAGATAAACTAATATGGCAGGGGGATGAGAACCTATGCAGGGAGACAGAGGGAAGTAGAATGGGGGCAGAAGCAAAAGATAGAAAGAAGAAAAGTAAAAGTGGAGGGCAGAGAAACCCAAGGCAAAAATCAAAAAGGGAAACATTACAGCAAAATTCTAAAGGTGCAAAGTGTGTTCAAAAGGCAAGCCTGAAGGCTTTGTGCCTCAATGCAAGGAGTATTCATAATGAGGTGGACAAATGAACTGCGCAGGAAGCAATTAATGAATATGATATAATTGGCATCACGGAGACATGGCTCCAGGGTGATCAAAGCTGGGAACTCAACATCCAGGGGTATTCAACATTCAGGAAGGATAGACAGAAAGGAAAAGGAGGTGGGGTAGCATTGCTGGTTAAAGAGGAAATTAATGCAATCGTAAGGAAGGACATTAGCTTGGATGAAATGGAATCTGTATGGGTGGAGCTGTGGAATACCAAAGGGCAGAAAACGCTAGTGGGAGTTATGTACAGACCACCAAACAGTAGTAGTGTGGTTGGGGACAGCATCAAACAAGAAATTAGGGATGCGTGCAATAAAGGTTATCATGGGCAACTTTAATCTACATATAGAGATTGCTAACCAAACTGGTAGCAATGCGGTGGAGGAGGATTTCCTGGAGTGTATTAGGGATTGTTTTCTGGACCAATATGTCAAGGAACCAACTAGAGGGCTGGCCATCCTAGACTGGGTGATGTATACTGAGAAAGGACTAATTAACAATCTCGTTGTGTGAGGCCCCTTGGGGAAGAGTGACCATAATATGGTAGAATTCTTTATGAAGATGGAGAGTGACACAGTTAATTCAGAGACTATGGTCCTGAACTTAAGGAAAGGTAACTTCGATGATATGAGACGTGAATTGGCTAAAATAGACTGGCGAATGATACTTAAAGGGTTGACGGTGGATAGGCAATGGCAAACATTTAAAGATCACATGGATGAACTTCAATAACTGTACATCCCTATCTGGAGTAAAAATAAAATGGATAAGGTGGCTTAACTGTGGCTAACAAGGGAAATTAAGGATAATGTTAAGTCCAAGGAAGAGGCATATAAATTGCCAGAAAAAGCAACAAACCTGAGGACTGGGAGAAATTTAGAATTCAGCAGAGGAGGACAAAGGGTTTAACTAGGAGGGGGAAAATAGAGTATGAGAGGAAACTTGCTGGGAACATATAAACTGACTGCAAAAGCTTCTATAGATATGTGAAGAGAAAAAGGTTAGTGAAGACAAACGTAGGTCTCTTGCAGTCAGATTCAGGTGAATTTATAATGGGGAACAAAGAAATGGCAGACCAGTTGAACAAATACTTTGGTTCTGTCTTCACGAAGGAAGACACAAATAACTTTCCGTAAATACTAGGGGACCGAGGGTCTAGTGAGGAGGAGGAACTGAAGGAAATCCTTATTAGGCGGGAAATTGTGTTAGGGAAATTGATGGGATTGAAGGCCGATAAATCCCTGGGGCCTGATAGTCTGCATCCCAGAGTACTTAAGGAAGTGGCCCGAGAAATAGTGGATGCATTGGTGATCATTTTACCACATTTATCAACTCTGGATCAGTTCCTATGAACTGGAGGGTAGTTAATGTAACACCACTTTTTAAAAAAGGAGGGAGAGACAAAATGGGTAATTATAGACCGGTTAGTCTGACATCAGTAGTGGGGAAAATGTTGGAATCAATTATTAAAGATGAAATAGCAGCACATTTGGAAAGCAGTGACAGGATCGGTCCAAGTCAGCATGGATTTATGAAAGGGAAATCATACTTGATAAACCTTCAAGAATTTTTTGAGGATGTAACTAGTAGAGTGGACAAGGGAGAACCAGTGGACGTGGTTATTTGGACTTTCAAAAAGCTTTTGACAAGGGCCCACACAAGAGATTGGTGGGCAAAATTAAAGCACATGGTATTGGGGGTAATGTACTGACGTGGATAGAGAATTGGTTGGCAGACAGGAAGCAGAGAATCGGGATAAACGGATCCTTTTCAGAATGGCAGGCAGTGACCAGTGGGGTGCCGCAGGGCTCAGTGCTGGGACCCCAGCTATTTGCAATATACATTAATGATTTAGATGAAGGAATTGAGTGTAATATCTCCAAGTTTGCAAATGATACTAAGCTGGGTGGTGGTATGAGCTGTGAGGAGGATGCTAAGAGGCTGCAGGGTGACTTGGACAGGTTAGGTGAGTGGGCAAATGCATGGCAGATGCAGTATAACGTGGATAAATGTGAGGTTATCCACTTTGGTGGCAAAAACACGAAGGCAGAATATTATCTGAATGGTGGCAGATTAGGAAAAGGGGAGATGCAACGAGACCTGGGTGTCATGGTACATCAGTCATTGAAAGTTGGCATGCAGGTACAGCAGGCGGTGAAGGCGGCAAATGGTATGTTGGCCTTCATAGCTAGGGGATTTGAGTATAGGAGCAGGGAGGTCTTATTGCAGTTGTACAGGGCCTTGGTGAGGCCGCACCTGGAATATTGTGTTCAGTTTTGGTCTCCTAATCTGAGGAAGGATGTTCTTGCTATTGAGGAAGTGCAGCGAAGGTTCACCAGACTGATTCTTGGGATGGCAGGACAGACATATGAAGGGAGACTGGATCGACTGGGCCTGTATTCACTGGAGTTTAGAAGGATGAGAGGGGATTTCATAGAAACATATAATATTCTGACGGGACTGGACAGGTTAGATGCAGGAAGAATGTTCCCGATGTTGGGGAAGTCCAGAACCAGGGGACACAGTCTAAGGATAAGGGGTAAGCCATTTAGGACTGAGATGAGGAGAAACTTCTTCACTCAGAGAGTTGTTAACCTTGTGGAATTCCCTGCCGCAGAGAGTTGTTGATGCCAGTTCATTGGATATATTCAAGAGGGAGTTAGGTATGGCCCTTATGGCTAAAGGGATCAAGGGATATGGAGAGAAATCAGGAAAGGGGTACTGAGGCGAATGATCACCCATGATCTTATTGAATGGTGGTGCAGTATCGAAGGGCCAAATGGCCTACTCCTGCACCTATTTTCTATGTTTCTATGTTAATATATTCAAAACCCTTTATAAACTGCTCACCGATCACTTTTAGGCTGCTCGCAACTTGAAACAGTCTTTTCTTCAAGAATCACTGATTTTAAAATATGGTGTCCATATCGCTGGGATAAGATCAGGTAAGTGAGGTGTTTTCTGGGCGGTAGTTTATGCCGGCAGTAAAAAATGGGCGGTTTGCTGAATTTACCGCTGGTGGTAATTTTGGGCGATATTTGGGTGCTACATGTGGGCAGATGGTTTTGTTCATCGCCGGCGGTAATTGACTGCCGAAATTACCACTGGCAATATTTGGGCGGCAAATGGGCTGTAACGGGGTGTAGTTTCCACATTTGGGCGGTAAACTGTTCCGGAGCGGTAAATGGGTGGCAAGGTGTGGAATTTCCAGCCCATAAAAATTAAATTTAAACACATTTTGAGAGTAAAAACCCTGCCCATTAAGGTAAGTTTATTTTAAACTCTATTGAAAGACATTAAAAAAAAATTTTTTTTTTTTCGAAAACATTTGATTAACTTTAATTTCAATTGGTTTTGGAATTGAGGTTTTTTTTGTTGTGTTATGTTTGGGTTTTTCTTTTCTCAATGTTAGCAATGAGAACTTGGAGTTATGGAGCTCCCGTTGCTATCAATGAGATTACTGTGCTTTGATTGGTTGTCCAGGCTTTCGTAACTCCAGTTGCTCCGTGCATAATGGAAGACGTGGACACGCTCCGACGCACGGGAAGAGAAGGCTTCCCACCGCAATCTAAGGTGCCTCCGGGGCCACCAGGTATTTTCACAATAAAATTCTCCGGTCGGAGGTATTCGTCCGAAGGAAGCCTCCGACCGGAATTTCAGTGCCAATAATTTTGAAAATGTTCCAACGTCAATCAGTTCAAGTCTTCAGATGTTTAACAAAGAATCAAGTGCAATAATATCAAGCTACAGCAGGGCAAAATATTTTTGTGCTGTTTATAGTTCTGTTTTTTTTCTCATTTCTAATATTTTATGCTAGTGCCCGCCACCTTTCTAAGTTCTTCGGAAAGTTAATGGTATTTTAATTTTATTACCAAGTTTTAGCTTATTGATTTCACTGGTAGGAAAGCAATTAGAAACCTCTTTTAGTACTTGCGCTCCGATAGTTGCGCTGTCCATCCATTGTTTCCAACTCCTTATGCAGAGATGTAAACTGACCTGTACAGTTCGTTCCCCGTTTCAGGCCAAATTGTCCATGAGGGCAAAGTTCACGCATGCCTCCAGTGACCCCTTGCTCTACGGATACACTCGCTTCTTTCATCACAACTGTCCACTGGTCGAACCCATAATATCAAACCTGACAATAACAGAAAAAGATTTGGTTTTAAAACAAAAAACAATAAAACTATGTCCGCAGTGGAAAAAATTCTCGTGTCCAAATTCACTTACGTATGATTGAAGAGAATGTTACAGTAATATTACTACCCTCTTATTATTGACATTCAACCACTAGACTTCCATTGTTTTCCCCACCCAGAGCAGTCACATGGTCCTCGCAGATCAATGGGAGCCAATGCCTTGAGTCATCAACCAATTAATCGATGTCTGCGTACTGATTGATTCCCTTCATTATACTTCTCAAAACCATTCAGCTATGAGGAACAAGGCAGTCTCAAGATCACAATCACCACGCACCAAGAAAGATAGATTGGGAAGTCTTTGAATTGCTCTTCAGATCGATATTGGAAATGCTGCAATTTCAAGTTAAGCTGTTCAGGGGAACTGAGTGTGAATTACTACTTACTCTTTTTCATCAAATTGTCAGGAACACTCATGAAAATGTTATCATTGGCAAACAGCAGGCCAAAGTTTCTTTTACTAAGGGTGCCAAATTGCCCCTTTTTAGAGCCCCCTTAGTGCCTCTGTGGGGCACTAATGGCGCGCAATGGCGTTTTCGCCCAGGGGAGGGCGCATCCCAGGAAATTGCCCCGGAGGTTTGGGATGCGCTGTCCCGGCAGCACCGCATGTGACGATTAACACCCCGGTCCAGCGCACAACCGATGATGATGTCATCGTCATGCACACCGACCCCTCACCGTCCCGCTCCGAGTCTTTTGCGTCTCGTGGGGGAAATTGGCCTGCGGGCTGTGAGGCTGGCGTGGACAGATGTCAATGCCAGCTTCACAATGTAGGCAGACATCCACTGCCGGGGCACCCCTTAAATAATAATAATAACTTTTATTTATATAGCACCTTTAACATAGTAAAACGTCACAAGGCGCTTCACAGCAGTGCTGCAATACAAAACAGATAAATTTGACACCGAGTCACAAAAGAAGAAATTAAGGCAGATGATCAAAAGCTTGATTAAAGAGATAGGTTTTAAGGAGCGTCTTAAAGGAGGAAAGAGAGGTAGAAAGGCGAAGAGATTTAGGGAGGGAGTTTCAGATCTTAAGGCCCAGGCAGCTGAAGGCATGGCCACCAACAGTTGAGCAGTTATAATCAGAGATGTTCGAGAGGGCAGAATTTGAGGAACACAGACATCTTGTGGGGTTGTGAAGCTGAAAAACATTACAAAGACAGGGAGGGGCAGGGCAATGGAGTGATTTGTAAACAAGGATAAGAATTTTGAAATCGAGGCGTTGTTTAACCGGCTGCCAATGTAGGTCAGAAAGCACAAGGGGTGATGGGTAATCGTCACTTGGTGCGAGTTAGGACAGCAGCTGCTGAGTTTTCGATGACCTCAAGTTTACGTAGTGTAGAATGTGGGAGGACAGCCAAGAGAAGTCAAGTCTAGAGGTAACAAAGACATGAATGAGGGTTTTAGCAACAGAGCAGCTGAGGCAGGGGTGGAGGTGGGCAATGTTACAGAGGTGGAAAAAGGCGGGTTTAGTTATGTCGCGGATATGTGGCTGCAAGCTCTTTCAGGGTCAAATATGACACCAAGGTTGCGAACAGTCTTGTTCACCCTCAGCTTAATGCTAGAGAGAGGGATGGAGTCAGTGGTTAGGGAACGCAGTTTGTGGTGGGTACCAAAGGTAATGGCTTCGGTCTTCCCAATTTTTAATTTGGGAAAATTTCTGCTCATCCAGTACTGGATGGCGTACAGGCAATCTGACAATTTAGATACCAAGCAGGGGTCGAGAGAAGTGTTGGAGAGGTAAAACTGGGTGTTGTCAGTGTACATGTGGAAACTGACTCCGTGTTTTCAGATGATATCACCAAGGGGCAGCATATAGATGAGAAATAGGAGGGGGCCAAGGATAGATCTTTGGGGGACACCAGAGGTAATGATGCGGGAGTGGGAAGAGAAACCGTTGCAGGTGATTCTCTGGCTACGATTAGATAGATAAGAATGGATCAGGTGAGCGCAGTCCCACCCAGTGGAGAGGCCTTGGAGGAGGATGGAGTGGTCAACTGTGTCAAAGGCTGCAGACAGGTCGAGAAGGGATAATTTACCTTTAAAGGGGAGTCCTTTAGTGCCCTGGGCCGCCATCTTTATTTGTCGGCCTGCACTTGCGTCAGCCCGACAATGGTGGCCCTCGTGTCGACCGGGCCACCATCGTGCAGCCCGGCACTCCGTTTTGGGTGCCGGGTTGCTAACCCGGTCGATCACATCCCTGGTGGCTCAGTGATGGCCACCAAAGGGCCTGCAGAGTGCGCAGCAGCCTTCCCCTTTAATTGGACCCAATGCCGTGCTACTGCTCCGGGAGCGCCCCCCAAAGGAAGTGGAGCACCGGAGACAGCGTTCCGCTTCCCTTGAAGGGCGTAAGGCCCAATTCCCCATCGAGGTGGGACTTCCGGGCCGGATGCAGGAAGTCCCAGCCTTAGACGGTTAGCGCCCCCAATCGGGGCGAATAGCAATTTCGGGGCCTAAATGTTTTATTTTATGGTATGGTGTGACATTTAAAAAAAACATTCAGGTTAATTCCACCTGGCTCAGAGACCTTTAGTTAAGAAGTTATTCTATTATTTATTATAACAACTTATATTTATATAGCACCTTTAACATAGTAAAAACGCCCCAAGGTGCTTCACAGGAGCGTTGTCAAACAAAATTTGACACTGAGCCACAAAAGAGGGTATTACGGCACATGACCAAAAGATTGGTCAAAGAGGTAAGTTTTAAGGAGCGTCTTCAAGGAAGAAAGAGCTTAGGATCTTGGCAGCTAAGGACATGGGCATCAATGGTGGAGAGATTAAAATCGGAGATGCTCAAGTGGCCAGAATTGGAAGAGAACAGATATTTCAGAGGGCTGTGGGGCTGGAGGAGGTTACAGAGATATGGAGGGGTGAGGCCATGGAGGGATTTGAACAAAAGGATGAGAATTTTAAAACTGAGGCGTTGCTTAACCAGGAGCTAATATAAGTCAGCAAGCACATGGGTGATGGGTGAATGATACGTGTTACGATTTAGGACATGGGCAGTTGAGTTTTGGATGACCTCAAGGTTACGAAAGGTATTAAGGAAAATGCAAACACAGGAACTCTGAGCACAACTTTTCATTAAGTTGACTTTATAGTGGTACTATTGGGCCAAAAATTGCAGCCTCGCCGGCTTTTGCGATCTGTCAACAGATCCAATGCATCCCCACAGGAAGGACATCCATGGGGGCAGAGATTGGGGTATTTGCCCAACTCTTGCCCAGCGAATGTCCTTCAAACTCTTCTGCTTGGTAAAAGCAGGTATATAGCTTACTTTTACCAGTGTAAGGGCTAGACTTTCCCTAAAGCCCCCCACCGCCAGATTGCCGCCCAAAAAGACTGCTAAGATTCTTCAAATAACGCTGGCAAAAAATTCCATAAAAAGGGGGGGAAAAAAATACCACCTTCAGAGAAAATGGATCTTACACATAGATTCTCGGCGGTTAAATGCGATCCTTGGCAAAATGAACGGTTCGTAACCAGAATGGGCGGTAATTACTCAAATTTAGGATGAGCCTGCGGTTGAGCCTAGGGAGGGGAGAAAACTCAAAAAATATTTTTTCAATGAAACAAAACATAAAAATTTAGAAAACATTCTCAAGACCCTTTTTAACTTAATTGTCGTGAAAGAATTTTTAAATAATTATAAAAAAAACCTTTAACTTACCTTTCTATGCAGGGTACTTACCTACCACCTTGTGCCGACAGCTTTACATGGGAGTTTTGTTCGATCTTATTTACAGGTCACCGCTGAGGCAAAACGTAAACCATGGTGGTTTTCTCGACGATGCACGCGGGCGGTCTGCTCCCCAGCGGTATTTTGAAAATGTCGCGGGAACTCTTTAAAAAATTAAATGGAAACTTTCGCTGGTTGGTTTTCTGCAGAAAAAGAGCTGTACCGCCGAGAAAACCACCGAAAATGAGGGGGAAAGTCTAGTCCTAAGAATTTAGAAAAATTAAATTTAATCACTCATTTTTAACTTAAAAACCCTGTCCATTAAGGTAAGTTTATTTTTAACCCTATTAAAACACGTTAAAAAAAAATCAAAAAATATATTTTTTTTTCTAAAACTTTTAATTACATTCAATTTCAATTAATTTTAAACATGAGGAATTTTTTTTATTGTGTTGTGTTTCTTGTTTTGGGGGGTATTCTCATTGAAGTAATGGGAGCTCGTACAAACAGTTTATTTTTAACCCTATTAATCAATGAGAATACTACGTAATGATTGTTGGTCCAAGCCCATGTGATTCCACGATGTGAATACGTACTTGGAGGACACGTTACCATATGCTGCACAGCGAATGGAGGCCGCCGACCAGAATCCTAACTACCTCCGGGTCCACCAAGTATTTTCGTAATTTTTTTCGGGTCGGAGGCTTTTGTCCGAAGGAAGCCTCCAACCGGCGGCAGTCGGGAGCAGCATCGAGGAGGTGCGTGGAGAGGCCTATAAAAGGCACAGCAGGGAGTCCGGTGCCCAGCGTCGAGGAGGTGCGTGGTGCGGCCTATAAAAGGCACAGCAGGGAGTCCGGGGCCCAGCGTTGAGGAGGTGCGTGGAGAGGCCTATAAAAGGCACAGCAGGGAGTCTGGGGCCCAGCGTCGAGGAGGTGCGTGGAGAGGCCTATAAAAGGCACAGCAGGGAGTCCGGGGCCCAGCGTCGGCGGCAGTCGGGAGCAGCGTCGAGGAGGTGCGTGGAGCGGCCTATAAAAGGCACAGCAGGGAGTCCGGGGCCCAGCGTCGGCGGCAGTCGGGAGCAGCGTCGAGGAGGTGTGTGGTGAGGCCTATAAAAGGCACAGCAGGGAGTCCGGGGCCCAGCGTCGGCGGCAGTCGGGAGCAGCGTCGAGGAGGTGCGTGGTGAGGCCTATAAAAGGCACAGCAGGGAGTCCGGGGCCCAGCGTCGGCGGCAGTCGGGAGCAGCGTCGAGGAGGTGCGTGGTGAGGCCTATAAAGGCGGGACTTGTGCAGCTACAAGGAGAAGGCAAAAAAGAAGTAGAAAGAAATCAAAAGGTGACGTCACAGCCAAGAGGGTAAGTGATTGGCTGGTGATTGGTGAGTAGTTTTTCTTTGTTCTCTTCTATATCAGTGAGTAACTTTTAACATTGTTGTTGCCAATTTAAGTGTATCTAAGGGTTAAGTCATGGCAGGAGAGCTCGGTCGGGTGTTATGCTCCTCCTGTACCATGTGGGAACTCGGGGACGACACCAGTGTCCCTGACGACTACATCTGCGGGAAGTGTATCCACCTCAAGCTCCTGACGGTCCGCGTTGCGGAGTTGGAGTTGAGGGTGGATTCACTCTGGAGCATCCACGATGCTGAGAATGACGTGAGTATCACGTGTAGCGAGTTGGTCGTACCGCAGGGTAAGGGTCCACAGCCAGATAGGGAATGGAAGACCAACAGGAAGAGCAGTGCAAGGAAGGTAGTGCAGGAGTCCCCTGTGGTCATCCCCCTGCAAAACAGATACACTGCTTTGGGTACTGTTGAGGGGGATGACTCATCAGGGGAGGGCAGCAGCAGCCAAGTTCATGGCACCATGGCTGGCTCTGCTGCACAGGAGGGCAGGAAAAAGAGTGGGAGAGCAATAGTGATTGGGGATTCAATGGTGAGGGGAATAGATAGGCGTTTCTGCGGCCGCAACCGAGACTCCAGGATGGTATGTTGCCTCCCTGGTGCAAGGGTCAAGGATGTCTCGGAGCGGGTGCAGGACATTCTAAAAAGGGTGGGAGAACAGCCAGTTGTCGTGGTGCACATTGGTACCAACGACATAGGTAAAAAAAGGGATGACGTCCTACGAAACGAATTTAAGGAGCTAGGAGCTAAATTAAAAAGTAGGACCTCAAAAGTAGTAATCTCGGGATTGCTACCAGTGCCACGTGCTAGTCAGAGTAGGAATCGCAGGATAGCGCAGATGAATACGTGGCTTGAGCAGTGGTGCAACAGGGAGGGATTCAAATTCCTGGGGCATTGGAACCGGTTCTGGGGGAGGTGGGACCAGTACAAACCGGACGGTCTGCACCTGGGCAGGACCGGAACCAATGTCCTAGGGGGAGTGTTTGCTAGTGCTGTTGGGGAGGATTTAAACTGATATGGCAGGGGGATGGGAACCAATGCAGGGAGACAGAGGGAAACAAAAAGGAGGCAAAAGCAAAAGACAGAAAGGAGATGAGGAAAAGTGGAGGGCAAAGAAACCCAAGGCAAAGAACAAAAAGGGCCACTGTACAGCAAAATTCTAAAAGGACAAAGGGTGTTAAAAGAACAAGCCTGAAGGCTTTGTGTCTTAATGCAAGGAGTATCCGCAATAAAGTGGATGAATTAACTGTGCAAATAGATGTTAACAAATATGATGTGATTGGGATTACGGAGACGTGGCTCCAGGATGATCAGGGCTGGGAACTCAACATCCAGGGGTATTCAACATTCAGGAAAGATAGAATAAAAGGAAAAGGAGGTGGGGTAGCATTGCTGGTTAAGGAGCAAATTAAGGCAATAGTTCGGAAGGACATTAGCTTGGATGATGTGGAATCTATATGGGTAGAGCTGCAGAATACCAAAGGACAAAAAACGTTAGTGGGAGTTGTGTACAGACCTCCAAACAGTAGTAGTGATGTTGGGGAGGGCATCAAACATGAAATTAGGGGTGCGTGCAATAAAGGTGCAGCAGTTATAATGGGTGACTTTAATATGCACATAGATTGGGTTAACCAAACTGGAAGCAATACGGTAGAGGAGGATTTCCTGGAGTGCATAAGGGATGGTTTTTTAGACCAATATGTCGAGGAACCAACTAGGGGGGAGGCCATCTTAGACTGGGTGTTGTGTAATGAGAGAGGATTAATTAGCAATCTCGTTGTGCGAGGCCCCTTGGGGAAGAGTGACCATAATATGGTGGAATTCTGCATTAGGATGGAGAATGAAACAGTTAATTCAGAGACCATGGTCCAGAACTTAAAGAAGGGTAACTTTGAAGGTATGAGGCGTGAATTGGCTAGGATAGATTGGCGAATGATACTGAAGGGGTTGACTGTGGATGGGCAATGGCAGATATTTAGAGACCGCATGGATGAACTACAACAATTGTACATTCCTGTCTGTCGTAAAAATAAAAAAGGGAAGGTGGCTCAACCGTGGCTATCAAGGGAAATCAGGGATAGCATTAAAGCCAAGGAAGTGGCATACAAATTGGCCAGAAATAGCAGCGAACCCGGGGACTGGGAGAAATTTAGAACTCAGCAGAGGAGGACAAAGGGTTTGATTAGGGCAGGGAAAATGGAGTACGAGAAGAAACTTGCAGGGAACATTAAGACGATTGCAAAAGTTTCTATAGATATGTAAAGAGAAAAAGGTTAGTAAAGACAAACGTAGGTCCCCTGCAGTCAGAATCAGGGGAAGTCATAACGGGGAACAAAGAAATGGCGGACCAATTGAACAAGTACTTTGGTTCGGTATTCACTGAGGAGGACACAAACAACCTTCCGGATATAAAAGGGGTCGGAGGGTCTAGTAAGGAGGAGGAACTGAGGGAAATCCTTATTAGTCGGGAAATTGTGTTGGGGAAATTGATGGGATTGAAGGCCGATAAATCCCCAGGGCCTGATGGACTGCATCCCAGAGTACTTAAGGAGGTGGCCTTGGAAATAGTGGATGCATTGACAGTCATTTTCCAACATTCCATTGACTCTGGATCAGTTCCTATGGAGTGGAGGGTAGCCAATGTAACCCCACTTTTTAAAAAAGGAGGGAGAGAGAAAACAGGGAATTACAGACCGGTCAGCCTGACATCGGTAGTGGGTAAAATGATGGAATCAATTATTAAGGATGTCATAGCAGTGCATTTGGAAAGAGGTAATATGATAGGTCCAAGTCAGCATGGATTTGTGAAAGGGAAATCATGCTTGACAAATCTTCTGGAATTTTTTGAGGATGTTTCCAGTAGAATGGACAAGGGAGAACCAGTTGATGTGGTATATTTGGACTTTCAGAAGGCTTTCGACAAGGTCCCACACAAGAGATTAATGTGCAAAGTTAAAGCACATGGGATTGGGGGTAGTGTGCTGACATGGATTGAGAACTGGTTGGCAGACAGGAAGCAAAGAGTAGGAGTAAATGGGGACTTTTCAGAATGGCAGGCAGTGACTAGTGGGGTACCGCAAGGTTCTGTGCTGGGGCCCCAGCTGTTTACACTGTACATTAATGATTTAGACGAGGGGATTAAATGTAGTATCTCCAAATTTGCGGATGACACTAAGTTGGGTGGCAGTGTGAGCTGCAAGGAGGATTCTATGAGGCTGCAGAGCGACTTGGATAGGTTAGGTGAGTGGGCAAATGCATGGCAGATGAAGTATAATGTGGATAAATGTGAGGTTATCCACTTTGGTGGTAAAAACAGAGAGACAGACTATTATCTGAATGGTGACAGATTAGGAAAAGGGGAGGTGCAAAGAGACCTGGGTGTCATAGTACATCAGTCATTGAAGGTTGGCATGCAGGTACAGCAGGCGGTTAAGAAAGCAAATGGCATGTTGGCCTTCATAGCGAGGGGATTTGAGTACAAGGGCAGGGAGGTGTTGCTACAATTGTACAGGGCCTTGGTGAGGCCACACCTGGAGTATTGTGTACAGTTTTGGTCTCCTAACCTGAGGAAGGACATTCTTGCTATTGAGGGAGTGCAGCGAAGGTTCACCAGACTGATTCCCGGGATGGCGGGACTGACCTATCAAGAAAGACTGGATCAACTGGGCTTGTATTCACTGGAGTTCAGAAGAATGAGAGGGGACCTCATAGAAACGTTTAAAATTCTGACGGGGTTAGACAGGTTAGATGCAGGAAGAATGTTCCCAATGTTGGGGAAGTCCAGAACCAGGGGACACAGTCTAAGGATAAGGGGGAAGCCATTTAGGACCGAGATGAGGAGAAATTTCTTCACCCAGAGAGTGGTGAACCTGTGGAATTCTCTACCACAGAAAGTTGTTGAGGCCAATTCACTAAATATATTCAAAAAGGAGTTAGATGAAGTCCTTACTACTAGGGGAATCAAGGGGTATGGTGAGAAAGCAGGAATGGGGTACTGAAGTTGCATGTTCAGCCATGAACTCATTGAATGGCGGTGCAGGCTAGAAGGGCCGAATGGCCTACTCCTGCACCTATTTTCTATGTTTCTATGTCTATGTCTAACCGTAATTTTTCCCCCCAATATTTTAAAGTACATTTACGGGGTAGCTCGCTGGCGATTTATACCACAACTTTCACTCATATGTTCTACAAATAATATCTACAGTTGAGCATTAACCTACCCTGAAATAAATGCCAATCTCACTCTAGGTCAAATTAGGTGGCACAGTGACACTTCAGTTCAAATCATGTGATTGGATTGTGGAATCCAGTTGCCTATCGTGCAGAAAATAAAATAAACCCTCAACAGAATAAACCAGCAACAGAAACTTCAGCTTTATTGAAAAAAAAAACACAGGTTGTGTTATATTGAACACGAGGAGGCTATGCAGCCCCTTGAGAATGTTTCACCACTCAATTAGACCACGGCTGATCTGTAACTCAACTCTATTGACCTGCCTTTTCTCCATATCCTTGATACCCTTACCTAACAAAAATCTGGCGATCCCAGTCTTGAATCTTTCAAATAACCCTGCATTCTCACATAGCCTTTTGAGGGAGAGGGTTCCAGATTTTCACCCATCTTTGAATGAAAAAGTGCTTCCTGATTTTACTCCTCAATGGCCTAACTCTAATTTTAAGATTGTGCCCCCTTGTTTTTCGATCTCCCACCAGAGGACATAGCTTCTCTGTATCTACTCTGTCAAAATCTTCTTTTATCAATTATTCACCCCTCAACCATCTAAATTCAAGGGAATAAAGCCAAGTTTATGCAACCTATCCTCATAATTTAACTCGTAAAACCTTAATTCTGGTGAACCTGTGCTGTACCCCTTTAAAAAGCCGATATATCCTTCTGTGTGACATATCTCAGATTTGAGACGATGTTGGTAAACTGATGGCATTTCACTGTCATGGCTTTTCATTGATGATCAGCCACACAATGCATTACATTAAAACACAAGCCAAACTACATAGAATTAACAGAATTTACAAGCACTGAAACAGCCCATTCGACCAACTGGTCCGTATCAGTGTTTATGCTCCACACAAGCCTCCTCCCACCTTTCTTCACCTAACTCTATCAGCATAACCTTCAATTCCTTTCTACCTCATGTGTTTACCTAGCTTCCATTTAAATGTATTTCTGTTATTCACTTCAACTACTCCCTGTGGTAGCAGGTTCCATATTCTCACCACTTTCTGGGAAAAGAAGTTCCTCCTGAATTTCCTATTGGATTTATTGGTGACTATATTATACTTATAACCCATAGTTTTGGTGTCCGCCACAAGTGGAAATATTTTCTCTATGACCCATATGTTATCTAGCATAAGAAGACTGATTTTACAACTCTCCATTCCCAATGAGCAGTTTCACCCTGTTAAAGCACATATTGGGAATTTGGAACATACTTAGAATTTTCTATCCATTCATTTTAATGGATTGAAAATCATCAGGGGGTTGCACAGTTGAATTCCTGACATACATTCCTAATGCTGAGAGCGTAAACTCATATCAATAATCCTTAAGAGAGACAATACATGCAAAATGGTACAATTTTAAAGAGGGTGCAAAAAGAGAGAGTCATGGGGGTGTTTGTGCACAAATCTTTGAATGTGGCAGGACAGGTTAACAAAGCAGTTTGTAACCCATATGGGATTCTAGGCTTTCTAAATAGAAGCACAAAGTACAAAAGCCAGTAATTATGCTAAACCAATATAAAACATCGGAGTGATTATTTGCACAGCATTTTTGACTCTCTGCACATGCGTCACCAGTTTTGGTACTGCACATGCGCATTCGATCCGGTCGCCCATGCGCAGTACCAAATGGCGCAGCGGCTGCGGCCTGCATTGCGATACTTCCCTCAGCTGCAACTGGAAAAGGTCAGGTGACCAGAATGGGGGTGGCCCAGGGGTAGAGAGTAGAGGGGATCGAAGGGATAGCCTTGGGGAGCGCTCGAATTTACTTCTAATTGGCGATCTCGTCAAGAGCATGCAGGAGTTCCGGGCCAGGTATGGTGATGGGCCCGAACGCTTCCGGGGGTTAAATTCACATTCAGTCAAAATGAAACCCAACAAGAATTTGTCAATTCCAGCCAGATCTGCAATATGAGAGAGGAGGGGATTGGGGTCAAGGGGTGAGGAGATCCTAGGGAAGAGAGGCGCTCAGGGAGAGAGGAGCTGACCTTCTCCCCCTCGAAGAGCTGGGGGAGAAGGTCAGAAACTTGGAGGTGGGAGGTGGTCAGGAACTTGTTGGGAGGATGAGCATGGTGCGAACAGTGGGGAGGGGAGAAGAATGTGATCCAGGTCTAAAGGAGGTGGTGGGATGGATGAGAGCAAGAACGTGATCTAGATGGGAAGATAGATTATGTTCTCCCGCTATGTCAGACCTGGATCGCATTCTTCCACCCTCACCCCCTTTACACATTTACCATGTTCTCCCTCTATTCAATAGTAGTCTTCAAAAGGGAATTGCATAAATACTTGAAGGATAAAGAAGTTGCAGGGATATGGGGAAAGAGTGGGGGAGCGGGACTAACTGGATTGCTCTTCGAAAGAGTCGATGCAGACTTGATGGACTGAATGGCCTCCTTCTGTGCTTTACTATTTTATGATTCTTAATGGCCCAGAAATTGACAATTTTTAAAATAAAAATTAGTGATAACATTTAATTTTTCTATCTGTTAAAACTCTTACGCGTTTGAAGTACATTTACTGGGCAGCAGTTGGGCAAATAGTCCAAATCTCTGCCTGTGAAGTCCCTCCTCACGGGGCTGTGTGTGATCGGTCAAAAGACATTTTGACAGTTCGCAAATTCTGGTTCTCGGCACTTACGACGTCTCTTCGGGCGCGTGTGCACATCGTATGCACCCAGAGAGGCACAATTTATGGCCCACTAAGCCAAGTTCAGTTTTCATTTACATTCTTTTCAAACAAAAGCACCAGAAACTATTGCTTATTGCCATATATCTCTCGACTTATATGAATTAAAAGAACTGGAAAACCAATTTGCAATGTCACAGTACAGATTTTCAATCGGTGCTTTTAGTTTATTTTAAACTGATGGTCTTGAGTAAAAACTTCCCTCAAACACCCACTGGTACCTGTTCATGTTATTTTATTGCATTCATCATCATTAGGTGATCTAATTGGGGACCCACTACAATCTTAGCAATGGGTGGCATTCAAAGGCTTGTAATATTTGTATTTAAAAGTGAAGAGGTGTGATTTGGCACTTTCAATGTGGATCAAATGTCTGAAATCTTTCTGGTGGAGGATGCTGCTTAGTTTAGCTGCAAATATTTGATATTTATTCATCAGTGCTGACAGTTCTATTGTTCACTTTGATTTCTATTACAAACTGAGCTGAACAACTATTCCTCCCAAATTTACAAGAATGGTCTCATGTGCAGTTGAATTTTACAACTGAATATGGATGTGGCCCTTCCTTCAGTGTGTGTGTGGAGGATGGGCAGACACAACTAAATTCAACAGCCAGCTTTGTGAACTGACTAAGTAGACACCCTGTCCCAAACCGTAGGAAAATGTCCGGTTCATTCAGAACAAGGCTGCACTACACATACCTGACGTTATCAGAGCAGATTCTCCTGTTGAATGCTAGATTTCTGGAGATGCCATCCATAACTGCCATCTCTTTCAATGAGTACTGCAGGGGAGGTTGTTCATGTTCCATGGACTGTACATGACCCTTTTTTTCATCAAATCTTGTAGTTCAGTTCTGGGAGCAAGAGAAGACAAAGAGTAAGACTGTGTGGGATCTTAATCCACCGACACAGGGTTTGCCTAGCCAAATGCCTGTCATGGAGTCACACGCCTGGCTGTCGTATGTTTACATTGGGCCACAATCGCATGCCATTCAAAGAGAAAGAAATAAAGTCTCAAAAGTGTTCAAAATTATGAGGGGTTTGATAGACTAGAAAGGGAGGAGGGTCAGTAACCAGAGGACACAGATTTAAGGTAATTGGTAAAAGAACCAGAGGGGAGATGAAGATTTGTTTTTATTCACGCAGCGAGTTGTTATGATCTGGAATGCACTGCCTGAAAAGGTGGTGGAAGCAGATTCAATAGTAAGTTTCAAAGAGAATTGGATAAATAATTGAAAAGGAAAAATTTGTAGGGCTACATGGAAAGAGCGAGGGTGTGGGATTAATTGGATAGCTCTTTCAAAGAGCTGGTGCGGGCACGATGGGCCGAATGGCCTTCTTCCGTGCTGTAACAATTCTATGATTCTATGATTTCATGGGGCAACTTTACATCAAAATGGTTTGAAAATCACAAGCATCCACCCAAATTCCCAATGTCCTTCCCATCAGGTGAGGCTCCATGCATCGTGCGATTCTATTCTGTTTCAATTGACAAAAAGGAAAGCAGTGCAGTTGAGACAAATCCTGTTCCCGCCAGGTTTTACTGCATTTATATTTCAGGTATGTAACGTAATGAAAAGGGCTGGATTGCGTGCCTAGTGATAGATTGTCAGTTTGAGAGATTGGCGAGGACTGGGGGACTATGTTAGGCGGTTCGTCTTTTACCAGAGAGTAGTGAGCCTGTGGAATGTGCGGTAGGTGCTGAATGTCTGCAGGCCCTCAACAGGGAGTGGGACCAGTTCCTGACTTGGGCAGAGATCGCATCATGTAGAAGGTAAGTGGATTAACGGATAAGGTACACATGGTCAATGTGATCTCCTGGACTTGTTTTGATCGCCTGAAGGGGTGATTTTTGCACCCCCCGCCCCTCCCCCTGTGGCCCTGTGTGTTTTATGCCTCTCCCAGGAAATAACATACCTGAGGGAGAGTTAGGAAAAGTTGAGTCATGTTGCTCCAGATGAAACCTTAAATTGAGGCCCCGTCTGTTCTATCAGGTGGACGTAAAAGATCCTATGACCATTATTTCGAAGAAGAGCAGGGGAATTATCCATGGTGTCACGGCAATATTTATCCCTCGATCAACATAACAAAAAAAACAGATTGTCTGACCATTATCACATAGCAGTCTGTGGGAGCTTGTCGAGTGCAAATTGGCTGCCGCGTTTCCTACATTACGACAGTGACTATACTTCAAAATACTTAATTGGCTGTAAAGTGCTTTGGGATGGACTGAGATCATGAAAGATGCTATGTAAATCATAGTCTTTCCTTCCTTTGTTCTTTCTGTCATTTTCGTATGTTCATACTGCATTCATTTTCAAATGTTCATTGTTCATTTATGAAAGATGACGAAGAAATTTCAACTTTAGGGATTTTAAGGTTCAGGATAGTCAAGGTTTTTTTGGATGTTTTAGCTTGGCATTAGTAACAGACAGGGAAGAGGGAAGGAATGTCTTCCTGATGTGCAACTGCTGTTTGTAGCATTGAAGAGTTTCAGCAGCACTCTGGACCGGGGGTAAGTAATCACCCCACAGGGAAGCCATTCCAGGGGGACAACAAGAAAACATTTGCTGAACCACCTATTGCTCTGCTGCAGCACGAACACAATCAGAAAAATAATCACTAAAAGAGAAAGAGCCAGAGGTGGAAGAGAGTCAGAGGCACAGAGAGAGAGAGAGAATCAGAAAATCTCTTCCTGCTGTGCTTACCAAAGATTGTAAAAGCATAAGTCCATTGGATGGAAAACAATTCTACTTAATGGGGTGGACTTTCCTGTGGGGATTTCATCAGGAAGTTACACCCGTAATTCCACCCATTCGTGCGCCATTTTGCCAATGTCCTTTACACCCAAATTTCCTGCCAGTCTCACTAACATACGATGGAATGTAATTGGTGGAAATTGTAATGTATTTGCTTCAAGGGTTCTTTGCATAAGAATTCATAGCAACACATTGCTAGTGAGAACGAGTTGGTTTATCATCAAAAGGTTCAACAATCGCACTACACATTACCAGTTCATCCACCAGGCTCACAACCACCTGCCACATCGTGGATCGCCCGAACCCAACTGGCTGGGGTTTTATTGAGTCTTGTGAACATCACGTGACTGGCTAAGCCACTCCAAACTCAAAAGCTCTACAACTATTTTGTTGAAGACAATAAACCAAGTGATCCCTGATTAAGGGGGGTTGGGGGGGGGAGGGGAGGTCACACTCTAGAAACTTTCATTCGAGTGTCCCCTTGTTTTTTTTTTTGAGGGCATCAAAAACACAAATTAACAATTTAACATAAAGGGAACGTTTGTCAAAACAAATCAATTAATCAAATTAAAATTCTGTTCCCAGTTGAAATGATCCACTCCAGTCCCTCCGGCGCCCACCTCTCACGGAAGACAGCGAGCGTACCGATGGACGCCCTGGCCCGGGTGTAACCGCGGAACAGAGGCAGGCAGTCGAGCTGAACGACCACCTCGACCACCCGCTGCCTGGACCGGTTGATGGCCCCCTTGGCCGTGCCCAGGAGCAGTCTTACGAGGAGGCCCTCGGACCTACCCGCTCCCCTCCGCACAGGGAACCCAAAGATCAGGAGTGTGGGACTGAAGTGTAACCAGAATTTGAGGAGCAGCCGCTTCAAATATTGGAAGAGGGGCTGCAACCTCACACATTCCATTATACATGGAACACGGACTCCTCTAGATCACAGAAATTACAGGCGGCCTGGGAGCCCGTGAACTGACTTAAAAACTTATTGCACGGGACTGCTGCATGCAACACCCTCCAGGCCAAGTCCCCAATAAATAGAGGGAGGACTCCCTCATAGGGAGCACTCCATTGGGGACCCCCGCATCCTCCGGACGGCAAGATGGTGCGCCATGGCGTGTCCAGATGGCAGATGAGGATGGCAAAATGGAGAGTGTGCAAGAGCAGCCCATACAGAAATCCCCTCCCCGCAGAACTGAAAGACACGGAGGGGATTTCCTAGAGGAGGCTCAAGTTGTGAAACGTCGGCTCCCGAGGGAGGTTTCGGGGCTTGGCGCCGATGAAGAATTCTGTCCGGACGGGGGTCAGTTCGGATGGGATCGGCCCACGTGCTTGAGCCTCCTCGGCACACCTAATGGAGTCAGGGCCCAGAGCTGTTTTTAGCGACTCGATGGCATTGGCCGTCGCCAGACGTCATCCCAGGATAGGCGCCGTGCTCAACAGCTCTACAACTATTTTGTTGTACACTAATAATCAAGTGCCCCATGATTAAAGGAGGGGGGGGGGGGGAGATGGGTGGCACACTCCAAAAACTTTTCAAGTGCCCCCTTGTTTTTTTTGCGGGGAGGGGGCCACTAAGAACACAAATTATACGTGGCCCCTGGCTAAAAGGGTGTGGGGGGTTCTAAAACCGACAAACTTAAACAAATTAAACTTTAGACACTAAAGGTTCAAATTAAAATGTGGTTGCTGGGGGTGATGATGCATTCCAGTCCCTCCGGCACCCACCTCTCGCGGAAAGCCACGAGTGAACCGGTGGACAGCGCATGCTCCATCTCCAAGGACACCCTGGCTCAGATGTAGGTGCGGAAGAGAGGCAGGCAGTCGGGCTGAATGGCCCCCTCGACCACCCACTGTCTGGACCGGCTGATGGCCCCCTTGGCCATGCCCAGGAGCAGCCCTACGAGAAGGTCCTCAGACCTACCCGCTCCCCTCCGCATAGAGTGCCCAAAGATCAGGAGTGTGGGACTGAAGTGCAACCAGAGATTGAGGAGCAGCCCCTTAAAATAATGGAACAGGGGCTGCAACCTTGCAGATTCCATTATATGTGAAACACGGACTCCTCTAGATCACAGAATTTGCAGGCAGCCTGGGAGCCCGTGAACCGACTTAAAAAATTATTGCACAGGACTGGTCTATGCACCATCCTCCAGGCCAAGTGCCCGATAAATACTGGGAGGACTCCCGCGTAGAGTGCACTCCATCGGGGACCCCCACCTCCTCCGGACGGCAAGATGGTGCACCATGGCGTGTCCGGACAGCAGACGAGGATGGCAAGGTTGAGAGTGTGCAGGAGCAGCCCATACAGGAAACCACTCCGCGCAGAACTAAAAGGCACGGAGGGGATTTCCCCGAGGTGGCTCACATTGTGAGGCGCTGGCTCCCGAGGGAGGTTTCGGGGTTTGGTGCCGAAGAGGAATTCCGTCCGGACGTGGGTCAGTTCGGATGGGATCTCCCCATGTGCTTGAGCCTCCTCAATGCCCCTAACGGAGCCAGGGCCCAGAGCTGTTTTTAGCGACTCGATGGCATTGGCCGCGCGCCGGACGTCGGCGCAGGATAGGCACTGTGCTCAACAGCTCTACAAACCTGTGAGCATACTCACAGATGCATACATTACAAAAATCAGCATAAACAATCGGGCCTCGAGGTAACTGGCGAACTCACGCAACACATCCCTACCTTAAGCATGGACTTTGGGATTTTGAGCCATTTAACTATCGTTGATGCACATCAGGCACAGCATGTTTCCGATACTGCAATCGTGGAAGCTTTTCAATTTTTAATGCAGCTTGTGCTGATGCCATAAAAATGCAACCAAAGAAACAGAGAATACAGAGCATGTCTCAGTGAGGATAAATATATATATTTTAAAATTGTAATCAAACACCAGACAATTGGCTTTGTTTCCTGCTGTGCCTAAAATTCTGGGCTTAATTTTACGTCCCTTTTGAACTAGCATAATTGCAGGAAATTCACGTGTATGGCTCTTTGAGGAGGCATGGGAGGTCGGAGGGAGGCCTATAAAAGGCCCATCAGTCGGAGCGGTGGGAGTTCGTCGAGGAGGCATGGGAGGTCGGAGGGAGGCCTATAAAAGGCCAATCACTCGGAGCGGTGGGAGTTCGTCGAGGAGGCAAGCTGGTGCAGGTGTAGAGAGAGAAAGCAAAAAAGTAGAAAGAAATCAAAGGGTGACGTCACAGCCAAGGGGGTAAGTGATTGGCGAGTAGTTTTTCTCTTTTTTTTCCTTTATCAGTAGGTATCCTTTATCACTGTTGTTGCCAAATTAAGTTAATCTAGGGGTTAAGTCATGCCTGGGGAGCTCGGACATGTGTCATGCTCCTCCTGTGGTATGTGGGAACTCAGGGACACTTCCATTGTCCCTGACGACGACATGTGAAGGAAGTGTAACGTGCTGCAGCTCCTGACAGACCGCATTGTGGCTCTGCAGCTGCAGGTGGATTCACTCTGGAGCATCCGCGATGCTGAGGATGCCGTGAATAGCACGTTTAATGAGTTAGTCATACTGCAGGTAAAGATTACACAGACAGATAGGGGATTGGCGACCATTGGAAGGAAGGTAGTGCAGGGGTCCCCTGCGGTCATCCCCCTCCAAAACAGACACACCATTTTGGGTACAGTTGGGGGGGATGACTCAGCAGGGGAGGGCAGCGGCAGCCAAGTTCATGGCACCGTGGGTGGCTCTGCTGCACAGGAGGGCAGGATAAAGAGTGGGAGAGCTATAGTGGTAGGGGATTCTACTGTAAGGAGAATAGATCGAGACTTCAGGATGACATGTTGTCACCCTGGTGCAAGGGTCAAGGATGTCTCGGAGCAGCTGGAGGACATTTTGGAGGGGGAGGGTGAACAGCCAATTGTCGTGGTGCATATAGGTACCAACGATATAGGTAAAAAACAGGATGAGGTCCTACAAGCTGAATTTGGAGAACTAGGAGTTAAATTAAAAAGTAGGCCCTCAAAAATAGTAATCTCAGGATTGCTACCAGTCCCATGTGCTAGTCAGAGTAGGAATTGGAGGATAGCACAGATGAATACGTGGCTTGAGGAGTGGTGCAGAAGGGAGGGATTCAAATTCCTGGGACACTGGAACCAGATGTGGGGAAGGTGGGATCAGTACAAACCGGACGGTCTCTCTATCTGGGCAGGACTGGAACCAATGTCCTAGGGGGCGTGTTTGCTAGTGCTGTTGGGGAGGGGTTAAATTAATATGGCAGGAGGATGGGAACCTATGCAGGGAGACAGAGGGAAGTAGAATGGAGGCAGAAGCAAAAGATAGAAAGAAAAGTAAAAGTGGAGGGCAGAGAAACCCAAGGCAAAAATCAAAAAGGGCCACATTACAGCAACATTTTAAAGGGACAAAGTGTGTTAAAAAGACAAGCATGAAGGCTCTGTGCCTCAATGCGAAGAGTATTCGTAATAAGGTGGATGAATTAACTGCACAGGCAGCAATTAACGAATATGATATAATTGGCATCATGGAGACATTGCTCCAGGGTGATCAAAGCTGGGAACTCAACATCCAGGGGTATTCAACATTCAGGAAGGATAGACAGAAAGGAAAAGGAGGTGGGGTAGCATTGCTGGTTAAAGAGGAAATTAACACAATAGTAAGGAAGGACATTAACTTCGATGATGTGAAATCTGTATGGGTGGAGCTGTGGAATACCAAATGTAAGATTGCAAAATTTGTGGAAACCCGCCCAGTGTTTGGACTCATTGGAAGGGAAATTCGATTTGGGACTATCAGCCAGAAAGTTTGGGATCTAAGATGCATGTGGAAGAAACTATGAGTTTTAACCACGTTTGGGATTTTAAAAGGCATATTGGGTTCCTGTGAAAAAAGGACTGCAAAACTGAGGAACAACTAGCCTCTAAAGAAGCCAGTCTTTGGGTATTGAAATCGTCTGGGGTATTAAAGCTAAACAAATTTTCTGGGGAATTGTGTAAACTCGAAAACCCTTCTCCCCAGGAAACAATCAACCCAGAGATTGCCAGCTATAGCTCCAAGCAGGAAACCCATCCAGCGCATACATAATGTTAATGGCCCATCCAGCTCAGATGGAAAACCCAGGCCTAGGCAGACAAACACAAATACCAACACTAATTTTCCCGATCAAGAAATCAATTTGACAGACCGACACATCTGAAACGAGTTACCATTAATGAGCCTGCCAAAATATGACAAAGAAATATCGGGCACAGGGATCGATGGACGGGTGCAAAAGACTGAGGAAATTCGGCAACAGCATCATTACATGTATAACACATTTGCGCCCAAGTTTCCTAGATCTTTTATGCCTTGGTTACACCAATCTCTGGCCGCAAATGCAAGGAAATTCTACCCCAGTAAGTGTGGAACCACACATGGAAAAAGACTGACATTATAGTCCAGGATATATTTTCTGGTCCTGGCTAAGTGGAGCCAGGAATTGCTAGCTGCAATGAGAATGGTTAGCCGAAAGCACATAGTGAGGTGACAAATCTCAATTATCTGAGGTCAGCTCATCTGCTTAATTATAATGAGCTTCCTGTGTAGTTCTGATCTCGAACACGGAATCAACCACTTTGGTGGGGGAGGAGTCAGGAGAGCAGAAAATCGTGCTGCATATTGAATTTAAAAGGATGTGGACACAAAGTAAATATGTTGTGCTTTTAGTCAGGCTCAAAATGCATTTGTAGTCTGCAAGGCTGAAGGTGCAGCAGGGAGCGGGGTGGGGGATGGGGAAGCAAAAGAGTCAGGCAAAAACAAAGTGAAAGGAAACTCAATATGGTGACCTAAAATGGAATCTGCAGGTGAGTGGCGGAGCAACAAGGAACCCAAACCCCACCCACCCCCATTGCTCCTAATCAGGTGAAGGATGTTAGATATCCTGGAGAGTTGTATGTTGGGCAGCTTGGGGAGTTAAGGGTTAATAATCAAACTTCCTTGTAGCATGGAGCAACAGACTTTCCAAGATAAACAGGATGGCTCTGAAGTGTCGTGAGAGGAAACTATGGCCTGTCTTCTGCTTTTAGTGTCAGAGTGTTACATACAAGGAAATAAGTGACAGTCATGACATCAGCCACGAATGATTAAAGTGCAACTTCAGGGGCTAGGATAATCACCATAGGTAGATGGATCCATTAACTATAGTATAGAAAGATAACAGTTAATAAAGCCTGTTCTTCAAAGAGGTTAAGAACAGTTAGACAGGAAGTCTTGTTTAAGGGAAGTAGCTTTGGAGTAAACAACTGCTACAGATACGCAATAGGTCTTACTGTGACACATATCTATGATGTAAGTAAAACATGGTGTATGAAGGAGCTTGGGTTTCAATAAGTCTTTAGAGGGCTCAAAAGATACAGAAAGTGAAAAGCCACTCTCTGGGGGGACTTTAACCCCAAAGAATGGGTGCGTTTGGGTCAGGTGGGAGGTTAAATTGGTATAAATCTGAATCCCACCTCTAACCCACCCATTTCCAGTTTTAATGGAGGCAGGGTGGGGGCGGGTGGCCAACCTGCTGCCAGGAGGTGGGTTAGCATTTTAAATATTATATTATAATGAGGCTGCGTGCCTCACGTTGAAGCTCCATTTTAAATTTAACGGTGGACAGCCAAGTTTCACAAGCCTCGGGGAACCCGGAAGCTAAAGGGAGGCGAGGTCTGCTGGATCCAGGCGGTAAGTGCCTTTCCACTTACCTGTTGGATCCAGCATTCCTGCCTTGCCAACCTCCGCCCGTGATCGAACACCCGGCTGACCCTTCCAATCTCCCCCTCTCTGAGATTTCCTAACAAGGCTCCAGCTCCAGGCCCTGACCTGCTCTCCGGCCTACGATCACCGGACTCTGATCCCCGGCCACCAATTACCCCCCATAACCTCCCCCTCCTTGACCTCTGATCCCCTGATCCCCCCTCCAGCCTACAATCCCCAGCCCCCAGCTCCCCTCCCTCCAGCCTCTGCTCTGATTACAGCCTTCTGACCCCCCCGATTCCGGCCTTCTGACGCCACCCACTCGATCTCCAAACCTCCCTCCCCCACGATCCCAACCTCCAATCCCTCCCTCCCTCCTCAACAAAAACAGACAATGCTGGAAACACTCAGCAAGCCAGGCAGCATCCGTGTGAAACAGAGTTAACGTTTCAGCTCTGAGCCCCTTCATCAGTCTCTCCCTCCCTCCTCTCTGCTCCCTGGCTGCAGCCTAGTGTTGCAGGCCCACCATCCCAACAGCCAGCCAGCCTTTCAATTTGGCTGGCTGCGGGAGGGAAGCAGAGGAAAAAAATGTTAATCAGGCCGTGTTGTTAAATTTTCTGCAGTGCCTGAGGGAAACCTGTTCTCCTGAGTTCCCCATCTGCAAACCAGCCCACCCGCTCTCTGCCTGCTTCCAATTTAAAATCCTGCCCTCTGCTTCTAGTTGGGTCAATCACTTATTACTAGGCACCATTAAAGATGTTCTGTATACTCTGCCATCATTCCAGAGATGCCAGAGGATTGGAAAGTGGCAAATGTGACACCCTTGTTCAAGAAAGGATATAAGGACATTCCTAGTAACTACAGGCTGCTCAGTTTAACATCAGTGGTGGGTAAGCTTTTAGAAACAATAATCAGGGAAAAAATTAACCAGCATTTGGAGAGGTTTATGTTAATTAAGGAGAGCCAGCATGGATTTGTAAAAGGCAGATCATGTTTGACTGATCTAATTGAATTTTTTGATGAAGTTACAGAGAAGGTTGATGAAACGAATGCAGTGGATGTTGACAATCGGAATTTTAAGAAAGCGTTTCACAAAGTACCACATAAAAGGTTGGTTAACAGAATTGAGGCTCATGGAATAGGAGGTTCAGTGTCAGCTTGGATAAGAAATTGGCTTCAGGACAGAAAACATCGAATCATGGTAAATGGTTGTTTTTCAGACTGGAGGATGGTGGACAATGGTGTTCCCCAGGGGTCAGTGCTAGGACCACTGCCTTTTTGATATATATATATATATAAAAATGACTTGGATATTGGAATACAGAGTAAAATTTCAAAATTTGCTGTTGATACCAAACTTGGAGGTGTGGCAAACAGTGAGGATGATACCAATGAACAGACACAGGACATAGATAAACTGGCAGAATGGGCAGACAAGTGATAGATGAAAGTTAAGAGAGAGAAGTATGAGGTAATGCATTTTGGCAGAAGGGATAGGGAGAGGCAATATAGTCTTAATGGCACAGTTCTAAAGAGTGTGTAGTGATCGAGGGTGTAGTGTATGGAGAAAGAGTCAGACTGAACACTGTGAGCTCAAAGTAAAGTGTGACCTTCGCCTTTTATTGCAGGTCTCCAGAGTGCCTCTCCAACCTGTGAAGCCTCCTTAAATACCTGTGCTCCCAAGGAATTATGGGATCGCTTGGGACTCCAGGGGATGAGCCCTCTGGTGGCTGTACAGAGTTTACATATATAACACTTGCCCCCAAAGTCAATAGTGTAACTATTTACAATGCGAGTTGATCTGGGGCCCTTCTTGCCCTGGTTGATCGTCTCGGTTTGAAAGCTGGTATTGTTGAATCATTTGTTGAGCCCTCGCTGGGCTGCTGTGCAACTGGCCTTGCTGAGCTGCCTGGTGTGTTGGGCCCTGCTGGACTGCTGTGGATGATGGGTTCTGCTTCGTGGTCAACCGTGGTGCCGGTTGCCACTGGTGTGTATGTTGGGGGATCAAAAAAGGTAGGGTCCAAGGTGGGTTGCTCAGGATAGTTCGTGAATCTGAGTTTGGTTTGGTCCAAGTGTTTCCGGTGAATCCATTTGAAAGTTTGACCCGAAACACAGGTCTCCCCTCTTTGGCCACGACAGTGCCGGGAAGCCATTTGGGACCTTGTCCATAATTTAATACAAATACAGGATCATTGATTTCAATCTCGTGTGACACATTTGCGCTATCATGGTAAGCACTTTGTTGAAGCCGCCTGCTCTCTACCTGTTCATGCAGATCAGGGTGAACTAACGAGAGCCTTGTCTTAAGTGCTCTTCTCATGAGCAGTTCAGCAGGTGGGATCTCAGTGAGTGAGTGGGGTCTTGTGCGGTAGCTAAGCAGGACTCGGGATCTGCAGTGAGCCTTCAGTTACCTTCTTCAAGTCTTGCTTGATGGTTTGCACTGCTCTCTCTGCCTGACCATTGGACGCTGGTTTAAACGGGGCAGATATGACATGTTTGATCCCGTTATGGATCATGAATTCTTTGAACTCAGCACTGGTAAAACATGGCTGGTTGTCGCTCACCAGGACATCAGGTAGGCCGTGTGTGGCAAACATGGCCCGCAGGCTTTCAGTAGTGGCAGGGGACATGCAAGCTGACATTATCTCACATTCAATCCACTTGGAGTACGCGTCTACAACCACAAGGAATATTTTACCCAAGAACGGGCCTGCATAGTCGACGTGTACCCTTGACCATGGTTTGGAGGGCCAAGACCATAAACTTAGTGGCACCTCCCTGGATACATTGCTTAACTGCGAGCATGTATTACATCTGTGAACGCAGGACTCTAAGTCCGCATCGATATCGGGCCACCACATGTGGGATCTGGCTATCGCTGTCATCATTACGATGCCTGGGTGGGTACTGTGGAGGTCATTGATGAAGGTGTCTCTGTCCTTCTTGGGAACCACTACTCGATTGCCCCACAGAAGGCAGTCTGTATAGACATTTCATATTTGCGCCGCTGGAACGGCTTTATCTCTTCCTGCATTTCCCCTGGGACACTGGACCAGCTCTCATGAAGAACACAACTTTTGACTAGAGATAATAAGGGGCCCTGGCTTGTCCAGGTTTTGATCTGCCGAGCAGTGATGGGTGATTGCTCACTCTCAAATGCTTCCATAACCATGGCTAGATCTGCGGGCTGCGCCATTTCCACACCTGTGGTGGGCAATGGCAGCCTACTGAGAGCATCGGCACAGTTTTCTGTGCCTAACCTGTGGCGGATGGCGTAGTTGTATGCGGACAACGTGAGCGCCCATCTCTGGATGCGGGCCGATGAGTTGGTATTTATCTGTTTACTCTCTGAGAACAAGGATATAAGTAGCTTATGGTCAGTTTCCAATTCGAATTTTAGCCCGAACAGGTATTGATGCATTTTCTTTACCCCATAGACACATGCTAACGCTTCTTTCTCAATCATGCTATAAGCTCTCTCGGCCTTAGACAGACTCCTGGATGCATAAGCAACCAGTTGCAGTTTCCCGAAATCATTAGCTTGTTGCAATACACACCCAACGCCATATGACGACGCATCACATGCTAGTACCAAATGCTTACATGGATCATACAACACAAGCAATTTGTTTGAGCATAACAATTTTCTTGCTTTTACAAAGGCATTTTCTTGGCTTTTGCCCCAAACCCATTTATCCCCTTTTCGTAGTAAGACATGCAGTGGTTCGAACAGTGTGCTGAGACCCGGTAAGATTTTACCAAAGTAGCTCAGGAGTCCCAGAAATGACCGCAGCTCCGTCACGTTCTGTGGCCTCGGTGCGTTCTCGATTGCCCCAGTCTTCACTTTGGTGGGCCCGATGCCGTCCGCCGCAATCTTCCTTCCCAGGAACTCCACTTCAGGCACCAGGAAAACGCACTTCGAGCGTTTTAACCTGAGCCCCACATGGTTGAGTCGACTAAGAACCTGCTCCAGGTTCTGCAGATGCTCGACTGTTTTCCGACCTGTGACCAGGATGTCATCCTGAAAGACCTCGGTGTGCGGGACTGAGTTCAGTAAGCTTTCCATGTTTCTCTGGAATATCTCCGCCGCCAATCAGATTCCAAATGAGCATCTGTTATAAACAAAAAGACCAATGTGCGTGTTGATGCAGGTGAGAGCCTTCAATGATTCCTCCAGTTCCTGCGTCATGTAGGCTGAAGTCAGATCCAGCTTCGTGAACGTCTTTCCTCCCGCCAGCGTTGCAAAGAGGTCGTTGGCCTTTGGTAGTGGGTATTGGTCCTGCAGGGAGAAACGATTGATAGTTACTTTGTAATCGCTCAGATTCTGACGGTGCCGTCTCTCGAGGACTGGGACAATAGGGCTGGCCCACTCATTGAAATCAATCGGGGAAATGATGCCCTCTCTTTGCAACCGGTCTAGCTCTATCGATACCCTTTCTCTCATCATGTACGGTACTGCTCTCGCCATGTGATGGATGGGTCGCGCCCCCGGAATTAGGTGAGACCTGTACTTTTGCTCCTTGGAATTTCCCGATGCCTGGTTTGAACAGCGAAGGAAATTTGTTTAAGACCTGGGCACACGAAGTGTTGTCAGCGGGCGATAGCGCTCGGACGTCGTCCCAGTTCCAACGTATCTTTCCCAGCCAGCTCCTGCCGAGCAGCGTGGGACCATCGCCCGGTACCACCCAGAGTGGTATCTTTTGCACCTCTCCATCGTAGGAGACCTTTACGGTAGTACTGTCAATTACAGGAATCAGTTCTTTCGTGTAAGTTCTTAGTTTCATGCGAACTGGAGTTAAGACTGGCCTTGAGGCTGTGTTGCAGCACAACCTTTCGAAAGTCTTTTTGCCCATGATGAACTGGCTCGCGCCAGTGTCCAGTTCCATTGACACCGGGAGTCCATTTAGTTAAACATTCAGCATCATCGGGGGGCAATTCGTGGTGAATTGTACCTCTGCCTCCTCGATCTGAGGCTCTGGTTCGTCGTGATCCTCCGTGGATCTGTCCTCCTCTGCAACATGGCGGTTTGCAGGTTTAACAGGCTTTGCAACTCGTCTGCACACTTGTTGGAAGTGTCCCATTGTTCCACAGCCCTTGCAAATGTACTCTTTGAATCGGCATGAATGGAAATTCTGATCACCCCCGCAGCGCCAATAAGGTGTTAATGGCCTTGCATTCATCACCCTTGATGGTGGACTCAGACATCTGCGGATATGTAGCTGCAGGTATGTGTGACCTGCCCTGTATATTACGATTTGAAAACAACATCACTTTGTTCACAGTACTTGTAGCAGCACCTGTGTGCTGAGAGATTTGCTTAGTATTGTCACTGGTGGCAATGAACACCTGGGCTATCGCTATGGCCTTACTCAAGGTTGGGGTCACTACAGTCAAAAGTTTGCGAAGTATGGTTTTGTGGCCAATGCCAAGTACAAAAAAGTCTCTGAGCATGTGCTCCAAATGTCCTTCAAGTATGCAACGTCCTGCAAAGCGTCTTAGCTCGGCGACATAACTCGTCACTTCCTGGCCTTCAGACCTTTTGTAGGTGTAGAACCGGTACCTCGCCATCAGAACACTTTCCTTCGGGTTCAAATGCTCTCGGACCAGTGTGCACAAATCGTCATATGATTTCTCCGTGGGTTTCGCTGGAGTAAGCAGATTCTTCATGAGGCCATATGTTGGTGCCCCACAGGCGGTGAGGAGGATCACCCTTCGTTTGGCAGCACTCTCTTCCCCATCTAGCTCGTTGGCCACGAAGTATTGATCGAGTCGCTCCACAAAAGTTTCCCAATCATCTCCCTCTGAAAATTTCCCCAGGATGCCCACTGTTCTCTGCATCTTTGGGTTCGCTATCTGTATCTCATCGCCAGTTGTAGTGTATGGAGAAAGAATCAGACTGAACACTGTGAGCTCAAAGTAAAGTGTGACCGTAGTCTTTTATTGCAGGTCTCCAGAGTGTCTCTCCTGTGAAGCTTCCTTAAATACCTGGGCTCCCAAGGGATTATGGGATCCCTTGGGACTCCAAGGGATAAGCCATCTAATGGCTGTACAGAGTAAATACAAGTTTACATATATAACAGAGGGACCTGGGGGTTCATGTGCATAGATCTTTGAAAGTGGCAGGACATATTGAGGGAGTAGTTAGCAAAGCATATGGGATCCTGGGGTTCATAATTAGAGGTACTGAGTACAAAAGCAGGGAAGTTATGCTGAACCTGTATAAAGCTCTGGTTGGACCACAACTTAAGTATTGCATCCAGTTCTGGTCACCAGACTTTAGGAAGGATGTGAGGGTCCTTGAGATAGTGCAGAGGAGATTTTCCAGAATGGTTCCATGGATGAGGGATTTTAGCTACAAGGTTGGGTTGGAGAACCTGGGGTTGTTCTCCTTGGAGCAAAGGAAGTTGAGGGAGATTTGATAGAGGTGTACAAGGTTATGACAGGTTTAGATAATGTAGACAAAGAAAAGTTGTTCCCATTAGCTGATGGTACAAGGACTAGTGGTCACAGATTTAAGGTTTTGGGCGAGAGATACAAGGTGGATGTGAGGAAGAACTTTTTTACGCAGCGAGTGGTAATGACCTGGAAATCTCTGCCGACGAAGGTGGTGGAAGCAGAGGCAATCAATGATTTCAAAAAGAAATTGTACAGGCACTTGAGGAAAGTAAACTTGCAGGGCTACGGGGATATAGTGGGGGAATGGGACTGACTGGATTGCTCTACCGAGAGCCGACATGGACTCGATGGGCCGAATGGCCTGCTTCTGTGCCGTAATGACTCTGTGACTCTATAAGTGTCTTGTGCTTACTCGGAGCATGTCGTTGTGAGCCAGAGGAGGAACTAGGTTGAATTCCAACCAAGGTTTTCCCTGTTAGGCATCCAGGGTACTTGCCCCAGAGTACAGTAGTACACCAGCTCTCTGACATGAGGTGGCAGCCAGGTACAACAATCTACACCAGCAAGTGCAGGGCGCAAGAACAGGACCCAGACAAAGGCTGGGAAATTGCGTAGCGCCCTGTTTAGGGGCAGGAACACCTGCGAGGCAGGACTTCCTGCGCCAGGCGAGGAAAACCTGCCGGCTCGCAAAATTGGGGTTACCGCCCCTGACAGGAAGTGGAATGCAAAAAAACCACGCTCCTCTTCTTCTCTGGGCGGAGCGCAGCACTACACACTGGGCCATGTAGGAGGGACCCTCCTCTTCAGTAAAGAGGAGGGCCAAGCTGCTGATTCTGCAGGGGCCTACCTGGACCACCGGGGAGTGGGGTGCTGTGCCATCAAGGAGGCAATGGGCAGTGACAAGTAAGTTGGATGATTTTTGATTCACGCGCACGCCACCTCCCCTTTAACTAGCGCCCCGTGAGCATCCGGCCGCCATGTACTCACCCCCTGAAGCTGTTGCTGACATCGCCCGGCGCAGCTTCAGGGGTCGATACTGAATTTTTGCTCCGGGGCGATAATGGGTCGTTGCGCATGTTGATGACTCTGTCAGCGCCAGTGCTGTGGAGCGGGGCGCTACCGGTTACAGCTACTGCTAAACTCTTGCAGAATTTAGCAGGAGTCATTAGCAGTCCGGGCACCTGGGTGAAAGGTCATTTGTGCCCCATTAGCAGCACCAACGGGAGGCACAAATGACCCCAATTTCTTCCCCAAAATGTCACACTCCAATGAATGTGCCAAGGTCGGATTACTCAGCTGTACCATTGATCAGGTCAATGCTGCAAGCCAGAAGGTCTTGCTCATCAACCTGTTCCACATTCACCATCTGTCTGTGCCAACACTTCATAGAAATGAGAGCTCCTTCACCTCCTACATGCCCATACATCAGCAGCGCAGACTTTTCATTGAAAATCTTGCCACTCACACATCTTCCAAGGGCATTGCACCTCAGCTCATTGTAACACCATGTATTACTTGAAGCATGGTCACTTACTGAGACACAGGCTGGCCTGCAGAAAAACAGCCTCGAGAGGATAGGAATGTAAAGAAGCGCAGGCACAATATGTGTCACTTTGCACGCAAAAAATACAGCATCTCAAGATGATGTTTCTGCTTGTATAACAAATGGCATATGACACAAAGGATCACAGATAACAGGCCCTTCATACCCTTAGTGGAGGCTACCCTGGATTTCCTGTCTTATCAGAGGAAGGAAGGAGTCAGAAAAGGTGAAACAATAACCCTTTAGCCTTAGACAGAGTGCAACGAAGGTTCACTAGATTGATTCCTGGGATGAGAGGGCTGTCCTATGAGGAGAGATTGAGTAAAATGGACCTATATTCTTTGGAGTTTAGAAGAATGAAAGGTGATCTCATTGAAACATAAGATTCTGAGGGGGATTGACAGGATAGATCCTGAGAGGTTATTTCTCCTGGCTAGAGAGTTAAGAACTGGGGACATAGACTCAGGATAAGGAGTCGGCCTTTTAGGACTGAGATGAGGAGGAATTTCTTCACTCAGACAGTTGGAATCTTTCGAATTCTCGAGCCCAGAGGGCTGAGGATGCTCACTCATTGAGTATATTCAAGACAGAGATCGCTAGATTTTTGGGCACTTACAGAATCAAAGGATATGGGGATAGTGCAAGAAAGTGGAGTTGAGGTAAAAGATTAGCCATAATCTTATTGAATGATAGAGCAGGCTCGAGGGGACATATGGTCTACTCATGCTCCTACTTCCTATGTTTTTATATTCTTATATCATCTCAGTATCATCCTGCCTTTATGTCTTGATCCTCCTTCAATCAGTCCTAGAGAGGTACCACACAAACAACAAACAAAGAAGTGAAATTGCAACTTTACACTTGAAGCACATCTAGGAGGGTCTAGCATGCACTCCATTTAAATTAATGGTTGGAACCATAGCAGCCCAAATATTTCATTGTGTGCTTCACAAAGAAAGACTTGCATTTATATAGCACCTTTCATGATCTCATGACATTCCAAAGTGTTTTACAGCCAATTTGTGCACACCAAGGTCCCACAAACAGAAAAACTAATGACCAGGTCATCTTTTTCAGTGATGTTGGCTGAGGGATAAATATTGTCTTGGACAATGGGGAGAACTGTACTGCTCTTCTTCGAAATCCTTATTAGTCGGGAAATTGTGTTGGGGAAATTGATGGGATTGAAGGCCGATAAATCCCCAGGGCCTGATGGACTGCATCCCAGAGTACTTAAAGAGGTGGCCTTGGAAATAGCGGATGCATTGACAGTCATTTTCCAACATTCCATTGACTCTGGATCAGTTCCTATCGAGTGGAGGGTAGCCAATGTAACCCCACTTTTTAAAAAAGGAGGGAGAGAAAACGGAATTATAGACCGGTCAGCCTGACCTCAGTAGTGGGTAAAATGATGGAATCAATTATTAAGGATGTCATAGCAGCGCATTTGGAAAGAGGTGACATGATAGGTCCCAGTCAGCATGGATTTGTGAAAGGGAAAGCATGCTTGACAAATCTTCTGGAATCTTTTGAGGATGTTTCCAGTAGAGTGGACAAGGGAGAACCAGTTGATGTGGTATATTTGGACTTTCAGAAGGCTTTCGACAAGGTCCCACACAAGAGATTAATGTGCAAAGTTAAAGCACATGGGATTGGGAGTAGTGTGCTGACATGGATTGAGAACTGGTTGTCAGACAGGAAGCAAAGAGTAGGAGTAAATGGGTACTTTTCAGAATGGCAGGTAGTGACTAGTGGGGTACCGCAAGGTTCTGTGCTGGGGCCCCAGCTGTTTACACTGTACATCAATGATTTAGACGAGGGGATTAAATGTAGTATCTCCAAATTTGCGGATGACACTAAGTTAGGTGGCAGTGTGAGCTGCGAGGAGGATGCTATGAGGCTGCAGATTGACTTGGATAGGTTAGGTGAGTGGGCAAATGCATGGCAGATGAAGTATAATGTGGATAAATGTGAGGTTATCCACTTTGGTGGTAAAAACAGAGAGACAGACTATTATCTGAATGGTGACAGATTGGGAAAAGGAGAGGTGCAACGAGACCTGGGTGTCATGGTACATCAGTCATTGAAGGTTGGCATGCAGGTACAGCAGGCGGTTAAGAAAGCAAAGGGCATGTTGGCCTTCATAGCGAGGGGATTTGAGTACAGGGGCAGGAAGGTGTTGCTACAGTTGTACAGGGCCTTGGTGAGATCACACCTGGAGTATTGTGTACAGTTTTGGTCTCCTAACTTGAGGAAGGACATTCTTGCTATTGAGGGAGTGCAGCGAAGGTTCACCAGACTGATTCCCGGGATGGCGGGACTGACCTATCAAGAAAGACTGGATCAACTGGGCTTGTATTCACTGGAGTTCATAAGAATGAGAGGGGACTTCATAGAAACATTTAAAATTCTGATGGGTTCAGACAGGTTAGATGCAGGAAGAATGTTCCCAATGTTGGGGAAGTCCAGAACCAGGGGTCACAGTCTGAGGATAAGGGGTAAGCCATTTAGGGCCGAGATGAGGAGAAACTTCTTCACCCAGAGAGTGGTGAACCTGTGGAATTCTCTACCACAGAAAGTTGTTGAGGCCAATTCACTAAATCTATTCAAAAAGGAGTTCGATGAAGTTCGTAATACTAGGGGGATCAAGGGGTATGGCGAGAAAGCAGGAATGGGGTACTGAAGTTGCATGTTCAGCCATGAACTCATTGAATGGCGGTGCAGGCTAGAAGGGCCGAATGGCCTAATCCTGCGCCTATTTTCTATGAAATAGTGCCAAGGGATCTTTTACATCCACTTGGGAGAACAAACAGGGCCTTGGTTTAACTTCTCATCTGAAGGACAACATCTCCAACAGTGCAGCATTCCCTCAATACTGCACTGCAGTGTCAGCCTGGATTTTGTGCTCAAGTCTCTGGAGTGGGACCTGAATCCGCAACCTTCTGACTCAGAGGCAAGTGTGCTACCCACTGAGCCACAGCCGACATCGTTAAAGGAGAAAAACAGCACAAGCCTTGTAAAATGGTAGGACTGGCAATTTGTTTAATCATTTAATGAACCTGGCTCTCACATGACTTTATGCAACAATGAGAGCCAGCTGATCTCACCCAATTCAACAAAGTCAGCTGAAGAATATAATTAGGACAGTGTGTTTATCATGAGCGCAAGAAAAACTAGGATTGGCAGTGGGTGAGATAGTTGGAAAGTAACAGCTCTTAAAGACTTGCATTTATATAGCATCTTTCACGACCACCGGACATCTCAAAGCATTTTGCAGCCACTGCAGTACTTTTTGGAGTCACTGTTGTAATGTAGGAAAATCAATTCAAACGAGCAGCAACAAATTTACCAGCAACGGGAAGCAGCTGCAGGAATATGGGTTGAACTTCTTTGAAGGCAGCCTTGATACTCTCCTTCGGTGCAGTAGAGGAGTATAGCCATATTTGGGGTTGAGGGGAACCCTGCTCTGCTCCCAAGTGCACTGCGAGCATAACATGAGGTGATAGATCAAGTCAATCCTTAGCCTAATGCAGAGGTAAACAGCTATCCCATGAGGCCCACTTTGACAAGCAGCACGCTGCCATCATGCATACTGATCTCACTGAAGTGACGCTTTGAAGGAGCAGAAGACATACTAAACACATCCCGTCACCAAGGAGAGGAGAAAGAAACATTAATTGCATAACATGCAGAACACGAGCAGCAGAAAAAAAATATTTGCCCTTCATTTCAACATAGACCAGACATTTATTTTTTAAGAAAGAGCATATTAAAGGAGCAAGTGATGGGTTAATAGGCTTGCACAGTGCTCAGCCTAGATTATGTGTTCAAGACTGGATTTTCGGCTGATTTGCACCCCATTTAGAACCTCGGTGGGGTACAAAAATGATTTTTTTTTTACCGTGAAATGAGGTGCAAAATATTTTGCCCCCAGGCGGAACGTTCACCAATGGTTTTGCTGCGGCGCTAAAACTTACCACCCCGCCGCTGTTTTGACCGTTTGGATGACGTAAATCATCGTACATCGCTGCGCTAGGACCCTGGGCAGAACTTTTGAGCATTTTGCCCGATTTAGCGTCCGCCCGGTAACCCGACCAGAAAAAACAGACAGATCCAGGGCGCACCAGGTGCCAACAATGCCATGTTGAAAGCGGAAGAGAATGTTAAACCCCGATGAATTTACAGGAAACATCGCTCATACCTCCAGCTCTCTGAGGCACAGTGCGTTAAAAGACTGCGCTTCCGAAAAGAGGTGGTCACAGAGATATGTCAGCTCCTACAGACAGACCTACAGCCTACCAGCGGCAACAGGACTGCACTGCCCATCAAGGTGAAGGTGACTGTGGCATTTGCCTTCTATGCCTCCGGCTCCTTTCAGGCATCAGCAGGGGACACATGCTCCATCTCGCAGCACGCTATACATTGCTGCATTCGCCAGGTAATTACTGCACTGTACACACACCGAATGGACTTCATAAACTTCCCAATGACCAGGGAGACCCAAAAGGAGATAGCTGTATGTTTTGGACGATTTGCTGGCTTCCCCAAGGTTCAGGATGCCCTTGACTGTACGCACATCGCCCTGCGGGCACCTTTACAAAATCCAGAGGTTTACCAAAACCGAAAGGGATTCCACTCCATGAACGTACAGATCGGCTGCGACCATACTCAGTGTATCATGGCAGTCAATGCTCAATATCCAGGGAGCACCCATGATGCTTTCATCTTGCCTGAGAGCAGTGTCTCACACAGGTTTCAGCGTCAACCACAAGGCCAGAGCTGGATGTGCTCGGGGACAAAGGTTACGGCCTCGCCACCTGGCTCATGACCCCCTCCGGAACCCTCAGACAGAAGCTGAGCATCGCTATAATGAGAACCATGCAGCCACATGTACCATCGTCAACCAGACAACAGGAGTGCTCAAGCAGCACTTCTGATGTCTGGACCACTCTGGAGGCTGCCTGCAATATTCGCCTCAGCAGGTCTCGGAGTCCATTGTGGTGTGTTGCATGCTACACAACTTAGCCATCATAAGGGGACAGGAATTGCCAATGGAGATTGCAGGCAGGACCACCTCAGGAAAAAGGGGGAGGGGGAGGAGGAGGAGGAAGAAGACGAGCCCGGCTCGAAACCCATGCTATCAGTACCTGTAGGGGGTGGTCTCGGGGGTCAGGTTCATGTCTGACCTTCTGAGCGGTTTGAATCACTCCCAATGCCTGGGTTCTAGACTTTGGATTTATTTGGGGATGTGACAAAGTGCAAGAGACAACTGATTTTGGTGCAAGAAACTTCGATTTTATTAAGGTAAAGAAAGTACAATGTCAAAACACACAATCACTAGAATAAGGGACACTTTATCACATGTTCAAAAGGGGTTTCAGTAAATAATACACCTCCCACCTCTCAATGTCTAACTCTGAGTAGGTTGAACTCCAGAGTAAACAGGGATTATGTTCACTAATCCTTTTATTGTCAGTTAGCGGTGGTTCGTGGTTTCAGGGTTCGCTGGATTCTGTAGGTTCTGCTTGCCATACCCCGAATGTCATGGAAGACGACTTACTGCATAGTCTTCAGTTGGGTGGTGTCCGCTGATGCGGTAGAGCGCGTATTGGATTTATGGTGTGAGTACCCACTTTCTTCCGTCAGCAGTAGGTTTTAAAGTTCCTTTAGGTAATGTTTCACCTGTTGGTAGCTAGGAACAGGTTGTAGAGTGGAAACTTTCGAATCTTCGGTTTCTTCTTCAGGAATTTTGTTCTTAGAATTTGTCGATCGCGGTGGTGTCGATGTTGTGGCTGTGGTCAGTTGATGCAGCGATGGCGATGTCCGAAGTTACTGGGATCTGCTTTTCTCTGCCTTGATGGTGTTCTTCCTTCTTCTTCAGTAGCAGAGCAGTGTGGTCCAGGAGTGTCGTCGAGGCTGAAGATGTTGAGGTTCAGAGTTGCCTAGAAGGCTGTGTAGCCAGCTTTCTGGAAGGCTCCTTAAGGCTGCGGTCTCTTTAACCCATAGAACAGGGCTCCAGTTATACTTTGGGAGTCATTCCAATTTGCGCACCAAATCAACCCCGATTCTTGTCTTAATTTTGCGGGCTTGATATTTCTTTGTCATATTTTGGCATGCTCATTAATAGTAACCTGTTTCAGATGTGTCGATCTGTCGAATTCGTTTTTGATTTGGGAGATTGAGTTTTGGTATTTACATTGTCTGCGTAGGCCTGGGTTTTCCATGCGGGTTGGATGGGCTGTTAACATGATGCATGCGCTAGATGGGTTTCCTGCTTAGAGCTATGGCTGGCAATCTCTGGGTCGATTGTTGCTATGTTAATGTCTCCTGGGGAGAAGGGTTTTCGAGTTTACACAATTCTCCAGACAATTTGTTTAGCTTCAATACCCAGACAGTTTCAATACCCAAAGACTGGCTTCTATAGAGGTTAGTTGTCCCTCAGTTTTGCAGTCCTTTTCCACACGGACCCAATATGCCTTTTAAAATCCCAAACTTGGTTAAAACTCGTAGCTTCTTCCACATGCATTTTAGGATCCCAACTTTCTGGCTGAGAGTCCCAAATCGAATTTCCTTTCCAATGAGTCCAAACACTGGGTGGGTTTTCCACGAATTTTTCAACCTTACATACCACCACAATCACCATGGAGATTTTGCCGCTGCAAAAGCCTTACGCCAGCAGCTCATAATTGAATGCTATGCTTGAATAGTGAACGGCACGTTTGAGCGTTGCCTAGCCACTCTATCCCACCATGTTGACTATTCCCCCTCTTATTCTGCAAAAGAGACATGACACAGGAATGGTTAAGGTGAACAAAAAAATGTATTAAACATTGTAACAATTGTAAACTTTGTAACCTTTATTGTGAGACTTAAATAAATAAAATGAGCTGCATCCAGCAGTGCAATAATTTAAAAACAACATAATCCAGTGTCATACTTTAACATAATCTGTAACATAATGATACTGTGACATAAAACATACGATGCATGCAGCATCAACAACATAACGCAGCATCATATCCTGCCCCACTATTTTTTCCCGCCGTCTTTTGTCCCCCCTTCCCTTATCACCGTCCCTTGCTGCTCCTATCCAAAGTGGCACCAAGGCTGCCAGAGCGCTGCTGTATTGGGGGGGGAAGAGACGGCATCTGGAGATGCACTGGACCAGCTCGTGGCGTGGAAGGCCCAGCTTCTGACTGGCTAGCCTTTTCATCAGCGTTGCCAGTCACAGGTGATTTGGGTGTGACATTGGGAAACGCAAAGAGTATGGCGGCAGGCATGGACTGCATCACCTGCCCAAGCTGAAGCAGAGCTTGTGCCTATGATGTGCCATATTCTGCAAGGGTTTGCGCCATACTCTCTGGGACTTCACTGTCACTGCTGGAGGCCACCAGCCTCGTATGGGCATTGATGGCTTCGCTGGTATCACGGCTCGCACTGACAATCTGCGACCTTACCTCCGTAATCGTCGCTTTCAGACTGTCAATGCTCGCGGGAATCCTACCCAAGACATCAAGGAGCTGATGGCTGGCCTGGATACTCTCCCTGGACATTCCCACCATATCCAGTTCCACGTCTGCCTGTCTGTCAACAGACCGACTTTGCAGATTCATCCTCCGGAAAGATGGTCTCAGGGATTCAACCCCAGAACTGCGTTGCTGCATGCCACTGGTCCAAGGAGCTTCTATTTCGTTGAACCCCGAGTAGGTCACATCGTCCTCAGAGGAG
The DNA here is from genome assembly GCF_044704955.1 of Pristiophorus japonicus. Lineage (NCBI taxonomy): Eukaryota > Metazoa > Chordata > Chondrichthyes > Pristiophoridae > Pristiophorus > Pristiophorus japonicus. The sequence continues at coordinate 241,507,057 of NC_091977.1, read as the reverse complement.
CTGAGTGCCGGTGGTGGAACAGGGATGGATTGATGCTGCACCGGATTCAGCTCATCCGTATCCTCCTCCTCTTCCTCCTCCGCCAGACGGTGGCCTGACATGGAGGGGTCCCCTGAGAGATGCTGCACCTGTGACTGGTCATCTGGAAGTAGAAAGCAACAGACAAGTGGTTAGCAGCAGGAGAGGGGGCAGGGTGACATGAGGAAGGTCACAGAGCACAGGCTCATTTGAAGGACCGCTGCTACTCCATTATATCTAGTCCAGAGACACTGCATGACATTGCCTCAACCCAGCCCAGGGAGTGTGCAGGACTTACCCTCAGTTTCTAAGCGCGGGTCAGCGCCCGACCAGTGACGCCGATGAGGCCTGCCATTCTGTCTTCAATGTCCGTGAGTGGCAGGGTCTGAGGCGGACCGCCGCCTGTCCACACCTGCTCGCGCCGGTTATGAGACTTCTTTGCCAGCAAAGATGAAAATGGGAATGCTTACAAGAGGGTCCATCTGCTCTTGTGGCACAGATAGCCACCAAAACACTTATACCATACTGTCTGAATGTAATACCGTCTGCTTTTTAATAGCCTTGGAAGTTGCACGTTGTTCATCAGGAGGATATCGAAGTGGGGAGCAATCTTATGAGATGTCAGAATGTGTAAAGATCATTCATGGCAAATAGGGAGCTGAACTAGGCCTACCTATGTGTCATGCATTTTAGAAAGCAACCCACAGAGTGCTGAGAGGCACCAACAGTTAGAGAACAAATAATGTGTCAGGTTTATAATTGAAGTAATGAAGGAATGCATGAATTAAAATGGTGCTCACTCTGACGACCCTTGTCAGATCATTAAACTTCTTTCGGCACTGTGTGCCAGTCCTGACCACAGTGTCTGAGGCAGAGACCTCCTCAGCGATTTACCTCCAAATCTTTTAAAATATGCATGGCAGTGGTCTAGATCCACCTCGAAGGTGCAACTCCTGCCATCTTCTCTCCACAGTCCCCACTAGAGCTTCACTAGCCTCGTGGCTGAATCGGCTGGCACGCTGTCTGGAATCGCCGTCCTCCATTATCAAAATCCAAATGTGAAATCGCTGATTCAGCCCCGGTTGTACTGTGCATGTGCGCGACCGTGCCCTGCATTAGCGTTTGCGACAGGAGAGCAGACCAGAAGCACAGAACAGCTGATTTGTTTAGCCGGACTTTCAACTCCGGCACACAAAGTCTGTGGTGCAACGCTGGAGTTAACGCTCCTGGTGAACTTTCATTCGGCAAAACTTCCTCGCTCTGGCACTAACGTTAACCCGGCGCTAAATTTTTGGCTCTGCCGCGAATTGCGCCCGGAAACGGGCAAAAATGCAATAAGACTTGAATCCACAACTCGAGGCATGAGTGTTACCAACTGAACCAAACTTACAGGAATTGATTCCTTCAGATGCAGATCAATGTATTCCGTCATTCCAGCATTTCCTGCCTTCACTGCAGCTTTCCAGGATTCCCAGCTTTCATATACAGGTGCAGCGTCGAGAATCCGGAGTTCCGGAATCCGGAATGTCTCAGAATCCAGACTCCGACCAATCGGTGACAGGGTCGCCTGGAATCAATAAAACGTTCCGGAATATGGACCCAACAACCCTGCCGACCTTGGGGCCCCGCCACTGCGCTTACCTCGGGCCCTCCTCGCCGGCCCGCCCAAACACCTCCTCGGTGGGGGCCGCCCAAATGCCTTGGTGGGGCCGGCACGACGACATCCTCGATGGGGCCCGCCCAACAACATCTTCCTTGGCAGGGCCGAACGGCCCGAACAGCTCTTTGGCGGGAATTCTCCGCCCCCCACACTTTCTGAAGTTCCGAAATCTGGAAATACCCAAACCTGGGCTCGGGTGTTTCCAGATTCATGACGTCAGAAAACAAATCGAAAGTCCGGGAAAGCCCGGAATTTGGAATGGTCTTGGTCCCGAGAGTTCCGGATTTTAGGCGCTGCACCTATACGAGGCTCCTGGGCAATTTGTGCACGAATGTCAAAACTTCAAACTTCTTTTTATCAGTGGTGCTGAAGTTCAGGGACTCAGGACTGGAGATAATCACAAACCTCCACCACCATCACCTCGGGAATATTATACCTTCGTCGTTAACACTGCCTGTGGTTTGCATTGGAACACTAGACTGAAAGGCCTGCAAAAGTGTCAAAACCTAATTGCCAACCGTTGCCATCTCCTTGAAGGCTGACATTGCCACACAGCCCTCTTACCCAGGGCGATGCCCGACCACTCTGCAGATTCAGTGCCACACTTGGCCCAATTCCCGTGACATTTCTGTTCTTTACCTGTGTCACAATTTTTTTTTAATTCTAGTTTTAAATTGCATTGTCAGCGGCTTGTGAACTTCCTCGGCTTAACATCTTTTTAAATTAACCGTCAGGAGGATCTGCATGTCTGCATCATTTTGAGTCTTTCATTTGACGCTTTGCTTGCTCTGCAAAGGCAGATGTTCTTTCATTGCACTGCAGATACATAGGACGCAATGTAAAAGCCTGTGGGATACAATTTATATCCCCAGAATGGAGAGAGCTGACAATTTAATGATAAAGCTACTCTGGAGTCATGGTCATCACCACAAGTGGGATATCAGTTGAATCCCACAAGTCCTCACGTTCTGCTAATGCTACACATCGGAAGAGTAATTCAAATAGAATTATAAAAGTTAGATGTAAATACTCATTCTTAAATAGGAATTATACCGACATGTGGATTGCAGTGATTCTCGTTACACACTTTCTCTCACTATGCCATCTGTTCTTAATTGTGATGCAGAAATAGTCCCCTGTAATTATTACATTCAAATCACTTAGGGGTTGGAGTCATGCTATGCCATAGCACGAATTAATGTGTTTGTTTTAAATGGGTTGATGTCTTCAATAAATTACCACGGGAATTTTGTAAGAACATGTTCATTAGTAATATTGGGACAGCTCACTTTCAAGCCCTTTAGAAATAGAACAGTGATTTATCCAAGAGAAACGAGTGATAGAGACACTTTACACTCAGATTAGACACACAATCAACTTCAGGTAAATGTAGTCAAGTTACAATCTTGCTGCCAATGTAATTATTCATTCAACAATTCACTCTAAATACAAACAAGCACAAACAAACAATTGTCAGGATGACATCATTGTTTATATTAATGTTATTAAACTTTAATTTACACTAAACTAGCTTATATGCTAATCGCACAGAGTCACATTCACCCATCACCCCTGTGTTCGCTGACCTACATTGGCATCCGGTCCATCAACCCTTCGATTTTAAAATTCTCATCCTTGATTTCAAATCCCTCCATGACCTTGCTCTCTCCCAATCTCTGTAACCTCCTCAACCTCCTGCAACCCTCCGTTTCTGGCCTGTTGCCTATCTCCGATTTTAATTACTCCAACATTTGCAGCTTTCAGCTGACTAGCCCCTAAGCTCTGTAATTCTTTCTCTGAACCTCTCCATCTCTCTACCTCAGGTTTCCTGGGGCTCGGAATCTTGGCAGGTAAAAGCACATGAGAAGGGCTGAAATTCAGGAGGTAAGTGCATTTATTGTGTGGGCCAGGAGGAGCACCACAAGCTTACCTCCACATGAACGGAAGCACTCAATTGCTTGACTCACCCGCGATGTCCGTATCTGTCATGTATGTACATTCTGTTTGTAGCCACCAGATGACGTCATTGTTGGAGGCCACTGAGCAGCACGCACATGGTGCTGCTCTGGTATAAAAGGCCAGCCATTTTGAGAGTCAGGCACTTTGGGCCAAAATAAAGCAGAAGCAAGGTGCTTTGTTAAACAGTACTCAGTTTGAACCTTTATTTCATACAACATTTGGCGATGAGAATACAAGAACCTTTGTTTGCAAAATGAGCACGATTAGATTTTCAGAGCGATCCGTGGAGGGAAAAGATTGAGCAGACTTTGTGAACTGTTTGAACCAATACTTCATGACCAACAAAATGAAGGGGGTCGACGATGCAGATCAGCACCGGGCTGTGTTCCTCACTGTGTGCGGTTTAAAGATCTACGGTCTGATAAAGAATCTACTCATGCCTGGTGATCCAACAGAGAAAACGTACGAGGAGTTGTGTACATTGGTACAGGAGCACCTCAAGCCAGACGACGGCATCATTATCTCAAGATACAGGTTTTATACACACGTTCGATCAGAGGGCCAGAGCGCGGCAGAATTCGTTGCCGACCTGAGACCTCTAGCGGGACTGTGCAAGTTCGGGACAGTGTTGGCAGACATGCTGCGGGACTTCTTTGTTATCGGTATCAACCATGAGCTGATCCTGCGCAAACTTCTGGAGGTGGAGGAGTTGGATTTAAAAAGGGCCATTGAAATCGCTCTATTATGTATGACGATGGACAGGAGTCTAAAGCAAATGTCGGTGAAGAACCGAACCTCGGCAAGTACTGTAAATGCGATTGATTCGGCGTTCGGCAGAGCGGCACATGGCAGGGCCTATCCGGCTGCGTTCACGAAATCTGTGGCTGCCCAAAGTCCGCCAGCGGGAATGTATCCGACTTCTCCGTGTTGGCGTTGTGGGAGAAATCATCGGCACCAGCAGTGCCGATTTAAGCAATATAGTTGCAAAGGCTGTCTGAGAGTGGGGCATCTCCAACTTAAGTGTCCGCAGATGAGCAAGTGAGCTGCGACACACCACGTGGAGGATGAGAGTCAGACTAGCGCGGATCCAGATACGCAATCCCAGAGGCCAGAGGAGGAAGTGTATGGACTGTACTCCTTCATAACCAGGAGTAAACCAATTTTGATTAATGTGAAGTTTAACGGGATACCGGTATCGATGGAACTGTACATAGGGGCGAGTCAATCGATCATGAACGAGAGGGCATTTAGTAAGCTGTGGGATACTAAGACTGTGAGGCCCAAGCTGAGCCCTGTTAACGCCAAGCTGCACATGTATACCAAAGAACTGATAAAGGTGATTGGCATTCCACAAATTAATATGTCATATAATGGTGCAGTTCACGAGTTACCACTGTGGATTGTTCCAGGCAATGGCCCAACGCTGCTTGGCAGAAGTTGGTTGAAGAAAATCAGATGTGACTGGAACGACATAAAGGCATCGTCATTGGAGGAAGATACATGTGCCCAAGTATTGAGCAAGTTCCCCTCACTGTTCGAACCGGGTATCGGCAACTTCACGGGAGCCAAGGTGCAAATCCACGTGGACTCAGATACAAGACCCGTCCATCATAAAGCTCGGGCAGTGCTGTATATGATGAGGGAGAAGGTTGAAATTGAATTGGATAGACTCCAGCGTGAAGGGATTATATCACCATTTGAATTTAATGAATGGACCAGCCCTATTGTTCCTGTGCTGAAAAGTGATGGCACAGTCAGAATCCGTGGAGACTACAAGGCTATGATCAACAGGGTTTCAAAACAAGATCAGTACTCGTTACCGAAGGCTGATGACTTGTTTGCGACACGAGCCGGAGGGAAGTCGTTCACAAAACTGGACTTGACGTCGGCCGATATGACACAGGAGTTGGTCGAGATGTCGAAGAGACTTACATGCATTAACATGCACAAAGGACTGTTTATTTACCACAGGTGCCCTTTCAGCATTCGCTCGGTTGCAGCAATATTCCAGAAGAATATGGACAGTCTACTGAAGTCCGTTCCTAGAACCGTCTTTTTCCAAGATGACATCCTGATCATCGGTCGTGACTCCAAGGAACATCTGAACAACATGGAAGAGGTTCTACAGCGTTTAGATAGAGTGGGACTCAGACTGAAATGCTCGAAGTGCGTCTCTTCATTGCACCGGAGGTCGAATTCATCGGGAGGAAAATCGCCACTGATGGCATCAGACCTACTGATGTGAAAACCAAGGCTATCAAGAATGCACCCAAGCCGCAGAATGTGACGGAGCCGAGTTCATTCCTGGGTCTACTCAACTACTAAGGTAACTTCCTACCTAAATTGAGCACCTTACTAGAACCACTGCACATGCTATTGAGAAAAGGTGACAACTGGGTGTGGGGCGCATCGCAAGACAGAGCTTTCGAGAAAGCCACCAATCTGCTTTGCTTGAACAAGCTGCTGATACATTTTGACCCATGTAAACGTTTAGCTTTGGCCTGTGACGCATCGTCATATGGAATTGAATCTGAGCTGGAAGCATGCGTGCATCAGTGCCACACTTGCATGCAGCTCAGCCAAGCACCAGCAGAATCGCCGCTGAATCTGTGGTCATGGCCATCCAAACCTTGGTCCAGGATCCATGTGGATTTTGTAGGTCCTTTCCTGGGCAAGATGTTTTTAGTGGTGGTGGACGCTTATTCGAAGTGGATAGAATGCATAATCATGTCATCCAGTACGTCCACGGCAACTATAGAGAATCTCAATGTCATGTTCGCAACACATGGTCTGCCTGACAGTGGTGAGCGACAATGGGTCATGTTTCACCAGTCAGGAGTTTCAGGACTTTGTGAAACTTAATGGCATAAAACATGTAAGGTCAGCACCGTTCAAGCCTGCATCCCATGGGCCAGCAGACCGTGCAGTACAAATTATCAAGCAAAGCATGAGGAGAGTAACCCAAGGGTCACTGCAGACCCGCTTGTCTTGCATACTGCTGAGGTACAGGACAAGACTCCACACACTCACAGGGGTCACGCCTGCTGACCTCATGATGAAAAGAGGTCTTAAGATCAAGCTATCTCTGGTACACCCGGATTTAAACAATCATGTTGAATACTGAAGACAAAGTTAACGAGGGTACCATGATGACGCAACTGTGTCACGCGAGATTTCTATTAATGATCCTGTATATGTGTTGAATTATGGTCAGGGTCCCAAATGGATCACTGGTACGGTCATGGCCAAGGACGGCAACAGAGTATTTGTTATTAAGCTCAGGAATGGGCAAACTTGCAGGAAACACATGGATCAGTCAAAGCTGAGGCACACAGACGAGCCAGAACAGTCGGACGAAGAAACCATCGACAACCAACCAACCTATCAGCAGTCTTCAGAGAACTCAAGGATCATCAGTGAACCAGGAATTTCCATCACGGACCTGTTCAATAAAAATGGACTTGCAATTCCTGACATGGCCACTGCCACCCCCAACAAGTCAGTCATCCAGTCATCAGCCACAACAGACCCCGCACATTCACCCAAGGCTGGAATTGAACAGACAGTCAACTCGGGAGCGCAAATCACCGGACCGTCTCAACCTGTGAAAGACTGTGATAAGATCTCAGAGGGGGGTATTATCACGTATGTACATTCTGTTTGTAACCACCAGATGGCATCATTGTTGGAGGCCACAAGTATAAAAGGCCAGCCATTTTGAGAATCAGGCACTTTAAACCTAAATAAAGCAGAAGCAGTACCTTGCTTAGTTAAACAGTACTCAGTTTGAACCTTTATTGCATACATAACAGTATTGCTCTGTGATATCCGTATCCCCGTGATATCTGTCGCCCCCCCTGCAATGTCCATATATCCCCCGTGATGTATATATCACCCAGCGTTGTTCAGATTCCCCCCCCCCACGCGATGTCTGACTACAACCCGCCTTCCTGATCTCCAAATAACATTTACTTCCCAGCTGCTTTCCCTGTAAATCAGGCTGGCTGCCAGGCAGGAAAAACGCAAAAAAATTGAGAAGATGCCCTGCGCTAATTTCAGCATGGCATGCGGGAAACACTTATTTCTGGACTTCCTGTCCAGAAATCCTATCCCCCAACCACTGGCCAGCTCTCTTCCCGGCTCCTGGTAAATATCGTGGCCCAGGATTCAAATATCGTGACCCCTCATAGTGCCACCTGCAGCTGCATTACCTTCAGAAAGTTGCAATCACTCACCATTCTTAACATGAATAAATATGTGGAGTTTGAATTTCTTTAACAAATAGATTAGGCTACATTTGGTGACGCCACACAAGTCCACGCCAGAATGGAGATGATTAAGTAATTTCCCCATCAATCACTGCTGTAAACTCAGTCATTGAGCATATTCAAGACAGAGATTGATATGGGGATAGGGTGGGAACATGGAGTTGAGGTCGAAGATCAGTATTGAATGGCGGAGCAGGCTCGAAGGGCCATATGGCCTGCTCCTGCTCCTATTTCTTATGTTCTTATGTTCTTAAGTGTCTGTGATTGATTTTACGCACATAATCTGTATTGTGCAACTATCCTCCACTCACTGCATTTTGCTGGGGGAGTAATCCTGCTCTCCTCGGGAGACTCCGTTTGCTGTAGTTTCTATAGAAAACTCTCGTGAATTAAAACCACAGGTCCCACCCCACCTCCAATTCTTTGGCTGGCGTATTTGTGTCGATATTCACTCTGAATAGATTAAACTTTCTTCTTATAAGAAACACAATCTAAACCAAATAAATCCAATTTGGTCTAAATTAATGAACTATCTCTTCCCGACCCCAACCCCACAACCCTCTGAGATATCTGCGCTCCTCAAATTCTGGCCTCTTGAACATCCCCAATTTTAATCGCTCCACCATTGAGGGCCGTGCCTTAAGCTGCCTGGGCCCTGAGCTCTGGAATTCCCTCCCTAAACCGCTCTGCCTCTCTACCTCTCTCTCCTCCTTTAAGCCACCCCTGAAAACCCACTTGTTTGATCAAGCTTTTGCTTACCTGTCCTGATATCTCCTTATATGTCTCGGTGTCAAATTTTGTTTGATAATCCTCCTGCGAAGCGCCTTGGGATGTTTTACTAAGTTAAAGGTGCTATATAAATAAAAGTTGTTGTTGTTCTTGAGCTATGTTTGGCAGCTTTGTTATCCCCTCAGGAATCTCTGATTTAAACATTAACAAAAGCGTGAAGAGGAACGGGAAAGTTATATTTCAGTGTTAAAGTTTAAGAAAGGGAAGTGTCAAACCTCACAGGATAAACCGTTGTAAGATGTTACACAGAAGCACTCTTCAACAGGTCGATCCATTTCCTTCTCTTGGTCATTCGGGAAATAAGCTAAATGGAAAAAAGGAAAGAAAAGACAGACTTGCATTTATATAGCGCCTTTCCCGACCATCGGATACCCCAAAGCGCTTTACAGCCAATGAAGTACTTATTGAAGTGTAGTTATTGTAATGTAGGAAACTGCAGCAGGCAATTTGTGCACAGCAAGCTCCCACAATCAGCAATGTGATAATGACCAGATTAATCTGTTTTAGTGATGTTGATTGAGAGATAAATATCGGCCAGGATGCCAGGGATAACTCCGCTGTTCTTCTTCGAAGTAGTACCATGGGATCTTTTATATCCACCTGAGAGGACGTCAGTTTAACGTCTCATCCGAAAGATGACACCTCCAACATTGCAGCACTCCCTCAGCACTGCACTGGAGTGTCAGCCTAGATTGTTGCGCTCAAGTCTCTGGAGTGGGATCTGAACCCACAACTTTCTGACTCAGAGGCAAGTGTGCTACCCACTGAGCCACGGCTTTGTGAAAGGTTGTGTAGTAAATGGGTCAGAATGATTTTAGAAAATGTTAAATATTAATGACTTTATTAATGCTGTTTGAGATATTTTAATAGGATTCACTGCACTGGCTTTGCTGTGTGTAGTGTAGAAGTGTGTTAAAACAAAACATTTATATGTTTCTCCAAATTGACAGAATCAGAGATTTGTGGCAGACACTTTACAATTAGAATTGGCAATTTTAAGCCTACTGGGTCAGTAGAAACCTGGCAGATGGGTAGTTAAAATTGCCCTGTCTCTTGTCTGAAATCAACCATGATCGCAAAATCTGCAATTTTAATCTGCTCTCCTGAGCAGGTAGCAAGGACACACTCCCAGAGCCAACAGGGTCCTTCTTTACATATGCATGTTGTGATCTGATGACATCATTGAGACCCGACTGTAACTTCAACTCTGACCTGAGCAGGGAATCCATCTGGAGTTAAAATGGGGACCATATGAATCATACAGCACATAAGGAGGCCATTCGGCCCATCGTATTTATGCCTATTCGCTGAAAGAGCTATCCAATTAGTCCCACTCTCCTGCTCTTTCCCCGTAGCCCTGCAACTTTTTCCTTTTTAAATAGAAAACCAATTCCCTTTTAAAAGTTACTATTGAATCTGCTTCCACCACTCTTTCAGGCCGTGCATTTCAGATCATAACTACTCGCTGAATAAAAAAAATTCTCCACCTCTCCCCCTGGGTGATTAAATCCTGTAACAACCAACGACCTGACAACCTCACACAGCATCGAGTTCAATGTTTAATTAAACTGTGTTTGGATTTAAAAACAAGAACATTTAAAAGGAATGACTTTTGCCCTATCAGCAGTTAATACATTTAACCAAATTTATAGTTTCACATCTTTGGAACATCTCGTCACTGAATTACTATTGGAAATGAGTTCATCTGAGATTCATTGAGATGCAAACATATGACTAAATAGGGATTTTAGGAGACATTTTAAAGTTTCACATGCCTGGCATGGAACCCCACCTATTGAGAGCAGATATCAAAAATTCTGGTATATGCTGTGATTAAAAGTGGTATGCAGCATTTGCAAGAATTTCTGATCAACACTCCTCTTCCAATCCCACTTACTTCTGCATTCAAACTCTCCCACCAATCAACTGCACTATCAAATTCCCAACTGCCTTCCTTTTGGCTCTTCATTCATCAAGATTCTTCTGCAGCTCTCCATCTCCTCAAGCATGTCCTTATCTCTACCTTAGATGTCCTTGATCCTAGTAAAAATCCTTCCTTTCTCGTAACCTGGTTGTTCCCCTTAGTATGGCCCCCATCTTCATTCCTTCATGTCCTAGGAGCACGGACTTTGAATATATCTGGCACAAACTGATTTACAATCGGGCGGACGGGAGCCAAGTTGGCCAGTGAACCGACCTAACCTCGGCAGCGTGAGACCCAGAAGACTTTAACTCCCAGGCCTCATCTGTGGCTCAGTTGTGTAAGGTTTACACCCTTTCACAAAAGGCACAGGAAGAGGCCACAAACTAAAAATGGTTTAAAACAAGCTTTTTGGGCTAACGGAGCAAGGGAGGGAAAAGCGCCAGCCTGGGCAGGTGGTGACTCATCACCAATTAAAAGCAATCTCTGCGGTCAAGAGCCAGACCTGTTTATGCATCAAAACAAAGGGATTGATACAATCCCACTAAGGAGCCCCTGGATTGATTGGCCGGAGGGGGGAAAACAGTTCCCTCTAGAGACTACAAGTCTGCAAGAAACCAGGACAACAAAGGATCCCACACGGCATGCATTTTTGGAGGAGAACGGGGCACTTAAGATAAGGAGTTATCTTTAGCCCTGTAGACTCCGTGTGCAAATTGTGGAGATCCAGACCCATCACTGCAGCCAGGAAAACAAATCGCCACAAACAACAAAACCGATCCAGACACATTAACGGAAACCTCAGCTCAGCGGGACATTTATTCATAAAATGGATATATATACACGAGCTGGGAGCAGCTCAGAATGAGAGAAAAGAAGAACGAAAAGGAACGGACGAACACGGAAGAAACAGAAGAGAACGACCAGAAGAGGAAACAGCGAAGAGGAACAACCGGTCACGGAACCAACAACCACAAACCTACAATCTACGATAACAGCAACTAACTGGACGGGTGATTGTATGTCTCGGTCAATTCTCTCAGAAGTCTTGTTCTGTAATTTTTAGTTAGTTTTTGCGTAATAAAACTGACAGTTGAGTTAAGCCTAAACTTTGCGTCACGTGTAGTCCTTTCCTGTAATTCCCGAGGTCTACGAATCAAGGTAGAGTGTAAAACAAAACACCCTACAAGTGCCTCGGAGTCATGGGTTCAAGACTCACTCTAGAAACTTGAGCACATAATCTAGGCTGACAATTCCGTGTAGTACTGAGGGAGCGCTGTACCGTCAGAGGTGCTGTCTTTTGGATGAGACGTTAAACCAAGACCCCGGCTGCCTTTTCAGGTGGACATAAAAGATCGCATGGCACTATATTGAAGAAGAGCAGGGGAGTTCTCTCTCGTGTCCCGGCTATATTTATCTCTCAACCAACATCACTAAAACAGATTATCTGGTCATTATCACATTGCTGTTCGTGGGAGCTTGCTGTGCGCAATTTAGTTGCCATGTTAAATTACGATAGTGACCACACTTCAAAAGTACTTCATTGGCAGTAAAGCTCTTTGGGACATCCTGAGGACATTAAAGGCGCTGTATAAAGGCAAGTCTTTCTTTTCTCTCAGTCAAACAGACTCTTTTCCCTATGTTCAATATTGTATAAGTATTAAATGAAAGCGTTCAAATAAAGAGAATTAAAAAACACAATTTATTTTTAATGCCCCGATAATTTTTCTCCCTAGTTGCTTGCAGCAGTGTTCTTAAGATTGATCTTCAATTCCTGGAGGCTCCAGGACATTCCTGATAGGTTGGCGCCCCTAACTAAGAAAAGGCAAAAAAAAGGCCGGACTTGCCAGCAGCGTCCACATCTCAAGAATATATATTATTTAATTTGTTCCTGGGGTGTGGGCGTCGCTGGCAAAGCCACCGTTTATTGCCCATCCCTAATTGCCCTTGAGAAGGTGGTGGTGAGCCACCTTCTTGAACTGCTGCAGTCTTGAACCGTGTGGTGAAGGTTCCCCCACAGTGCTGTCATTTCATTCTAGGTTAATTAGATGGACAGCTGCTTTTTTCCCAGTATGCATAAGAAATCAGATTGAATCCAAAAAAGGTCCTTTATCAGCTCAGAGATGAAACTACTGCTGATATTAGCAATAGGAAATGAAAATTATGATATTATTTTCTTATCAGCACAAGGCTTAGAATTAAATGATTCTCTGCGTCAAGGAGTGACATTATAAAAACAGGGGGTGGGGGAATCTGAAATCCCACTCCCCTTTAAGAAGCTGTTTTTTTCAGGCACAAAGCATTACTGCTCGAGTTGTATCATAGCATGACTGTCTTCACAGGTATCCATAACTCACTGTAAGCTGGTACCAACCCTGCTACAGCTGGTAATCTTTGCAGCAGTGAATTGCCACATCAGACGGAGTGAAGAACAGCACAAATCTCAGAATGAAGGAAAAATCATTCCCTCCAGTAACCTATTTCACGTTATTTTCCCCATAGCCGTTGCCACCTGTGCTGGAATTGCAAAGATAATCGTCTTCAGCAGTACAGTATTAAAATGCTGCAAAGCCTGATGGACCAATCCCTCTCAACTTTGCAAGAGAAAACAACTGAGAGAAATATACAGTTGGTTTCAGTACATGCCTAAGGCAATTGATGGCACATGGGAACAGGTTCAGACTGAATGGGTTTTAAAGCAGCACTGTCCAATATCCTAGCCATTAACCACATGTGGCTATTGGGAATACAGATGTGGTTAATTACGTATTTGATTCGTAAATAAAAAAATAGGTAATGAACAACGTCATTTGGATAGTCATATTTGTAAAAGAAATAAGAGCAGGAATAGATCATTTGGCCCTTCGAACCTGCTCCGCCATTCAATAAGATCATGGCTGATCTTCGACCTCAACTCCAACTGCCCGCACTATCCCCATATCCTTTGATTCCTATAGTATCCAAAAATCTATCGATCTCTGTCTTGAATATACTTAACGACTGAGCATCCACAGCCCTCTGGGATAGAGAGTTCCAAAGATTCACGACCCTTTGAGTGAAGAAATTTCTCCTCACCTCAGTCTTAAATGGACGATTGCTTATTCTGACCATTGGTTCTAGACTCTACAGCCAGGGGAAACATCCCGTCAAGCACTAAGAATTTATGGGGGAGAAATTGGCCTGGTTTGTGCCTCCTGTTAGTGCCTGTGGAGATGGCAACGGGACGTTAAGGGGTTACCGACCGGGCACGGCAAATTCCCCGACGCCCGTGAACTTTCCTGGTGGTTTTGCGCTGGCGCTAAAACGTACCACCTCGTTCTCTTGCGCCCTGCAGATCATGATGTCATCTGGTACGCAGCATCCCGTCATTACCTCAGGTATAATATTCGATTCCGCCCTCTGCAGCATCGGCAGGCATCAACAACTGCAGCTGTAGGCGGCGTTATCACCTCGGCTGGCCACGTGAGCGCGCTATTTAAAGGCTGTGGTGGCCAGGTAGGCCAAAATTTCTTATTCTCCTCAATCTGGTGTCTTTTGTTCTTTTTGCACTCTACGATTCATCAGTCCTGCACTCTCTTAGAGAGTGCTTAGGGCTTTTATGAACCTAGCGCAGGTCCCGTGGTCCCACAGGAAGGTTGATTGAAGCCATCATTGGCCTTTCCCTTTAAGCGAGGGAAGGAACATCGTGCAACACTCTGCCACTACTGTCCCTCTCACTCCCTAAGGGAAGTGAGAGCATTAATCTAGTGCTCCACTTCCCTCTTGGAGCGCTAAACCGGAAATTCCCGTCAGCTTCAAATCTTTCTCGCCCGCCGATACTTTTGCGCTCCCACAAAAGTTAGCGCCCCAAACTGGCCGCTACGCAAGTTCTAGCCCGATATGTTTCAATGAGATCACCTCTCATTCTTCTAAACGCTATGGAATATAGGCCTCATCTCCTCAATCTCTCCTCATAGGACAATCCCCCTGTCCCAGAAAAATCTTAGCATGCAATGTGTACTTTAACCATTTTATTGGTAAAAAATAATACAGCGAACAGCAGAGTGTGTACTGTGACTAATGGGTCAAAATTGCCTCCGGCCAGCGCTAACGGAACAAGTAGCGGTTTGTGCCTGGGAGCAGGCGGCGGAAGAGGCGTGGTCAGAAATTGCCCCCAGGATGCTGCGGGCGAAAACGTGGGGGAAATTGCCCTGCGGGAGCGTGGTCGACACCGGGCGATGCCACAGACAGCTTTGCAGGGCGCAGGAAGGGGTTGTAATTTTAGTCTAAATCGCAGGGCGAGAAATGCATAGGATCGGGTGCAATGGCTTCACTGGAGAGTAAAATCGAGTGGCTGCAAAAGCAGTGTTGCACCTGAGCTCAGTCAGTTTCCCAACGGGTATGGTAGTTTAAAATCCACTACCCCACACCCCTCCCCTCCCCACCACCCCGGTGTCACTATACACAGCCTTTCTAAAGTGCCTCTGTACAGTCTCATCAACTAGCAAACTCTCAGCATTCATCCTCATTTCTCTTAAATGTTACTTTTCACTGTGCCTCCGATATGCTGCTCACTATTTAATTCCGAAGCTGGAACTGGGTGTTTAATTTAACGCAACTCAACTATGATTACACTAAACTGTAAGTCGGGTAATAATGTTGGAACTCCAGTATACAATGTTGGTGTGGTTAGTCATCATCCCACGTACGAGGATGACTAGCTTCCACGTGTTCACAGATGTTTCAATGAAGGACCTGACATTCCAATCCTGAACTCCAACTGAAGGGATGGAAGACGCCTGTGCATGGATTTTTTAACATGTGGTGACTGTTGCACACCAGCCAGAACACGGGCTTGACAGAGCTCGGCCTTTATCCAGTGGCAAGGGTTAACCAGGACGACTGGAGACCTGCTCTGCTGCACAGACCTAGTGCGCACACACATCGCAGTGTGTGCTGCCTCTGGGCCCTCGGCTCATCTGGGCCGCGTACCGCACTTCTGCCACAATCTCTCACCGCTCCTCCGCCATGATCTCTCGCCGCTGATCTCTCACCGCTCCTCCACCACAATCTCTCACTGTTCCTCTGTCACGATCTCTCGCTGCTCCTCCACTACAAACATTCGCCGCACCTCCGCCATGATCTCTCACCGTTCCTCCGCCTCGATCTTTCACCGTTCCTCTGCCACAATCTCTCCTGGGGGGTAGAGCCACACGGGGTCAGGGGGCACTCAGTGCCGCTGCGGATGGAGAGCGAGGCCATGCCGCCCACTCACGGCCTGGGGAGCATGGCCACACTGGGAGCCACCAAGAAGGTGCTGCGCCTGGATATGAAGCGCAGGTTGGTGGTGCTGAGCAGCCCTAAGAGACGGAGGCGGTGAGCCGGCAGGTGAGTAAGTGAGGTGGCACGACCTCAGTACTGCCACAGCCTGCTGCTTGGATAAACTGCCCGGGCGGCTCCAGAGCTCCAGCAAGCAGCTTTGGCCTCATCCCAATGGATCATCATATAGGCCCCGCCCCTCCCAGGCTCCACCCCACAGGCCACACCACTCAGGTCCCTCCCTCTCCCAGGCCCTGCCCCGCTCTTCCCAGGCATCAACCCTCCCTCTCCAAGGCCCCACCCCTCCCAGGCCCCACCCCTCTCTCTCCCAGGCATCGCCCTGCCCTCTCCCAGGTCCCACCCATCACCTTCTCTGGCCCCTCCCCCATGCTGGCCTTTACTGGGCCCTGCTCCCTCACGGTGCACAGTGTTCTGATTGTTGGTTTAGAAACATCATGCTTGGCGTGCGCCCTGATTTATCTACACACTGCCACTCCACAACATCATCTGAAAACACAATATCTGTTTACATATGTACGCTGACAACACCCAGACATACCTCACCACCCCAACCTACGAGAGGACACCACCACAGGTTGGGAGGATAAAAGAGCAGCGCGGGTCCCTGGAATATAGTGGGCCACCCAGAGCTGCGAGAGGCGTGGTTAGTAAACTTGTACTGACCTCTAGGAGGAGGTTGGGGGGGCGGGGTGGATGGCAGTTAAAATAAGGTGAGTCACTTACCCTCTCTGATCCTGCTGCCTTCCTACCATGTTCCGATGTTAACCTACTCTATTGAGCAGGTTATCCAGGGGAAAAGAAGGTGGCATCTGTAAGCAGGGAGAAAGGAATTCCATTAGCAAAGGTGCGTTTATCGACCATTCGCTGAAAGTATGTGGTCAATCTGAAGCTGTTATCAACACGCAAGTGCTGAGATACATTTGCTTATGTGACATTTGTCAGCTGGCATTTATAACATGTTAGATCCTACCTTCAAAGGTCACTGATGAACTGGTTGTGAGCAATAAGATTGATTTGAGGAGAGATTCACAGAGTGGAAATTGTGTTTTATTGGAGATGGGGAAGGGGAGTCACAGATAACAAGAGATATAAACATGGTGGTGTTAGAGTTTCCGCTTTGGGCACAACCGGTGATTCTGATGCAAATTGCACACGTTTTCAAGTGTTTTCTTTTCCCGCGTTTCTGCTCAAACTCATTTGCATATCGCTGAATGTAAAAATCTGCCATGAACCAGCGGAATCCGGCAACGATTTAAAAAAATATTTTGTTCTACCTTTTGCTTTAAAAATATTCCTTGATATATTTAAGAGTGGCAACTTGGCAAACTGAATAGCTGAAAATACTTAATCACAAAAAATAAGCATTTAGACTGCAAATTAGAGGGAACATTGATCAGTGTCAATTAATGTTCCCTCTAATTTGCAGTCTAAGTGCATGGTCCCTTTAAATTTGCGGCCGTGCATGCAATGTACAATACTGCGTGCACAGTATCTCTGCCAGTGGCAGCAGCTGGTGAGCGGCCTGTACGGGACCTCCCGATTGATGCGCGGCTGCGCGCCTCAGGGAGAACGTTGGTGTCAATCTACCCTGATTTTAAATAACTGAAAATGACTTAAAAATATATATACAAAACTATTTCCTAGTGAGAATGGGGTGCATTAGTCAGTTTAATTTTTTAAAAATCATTAAAAAAACTTTCAAAACATACATTAGAGTCCTTGTGCCTAAAATAACCAGATTAATTTTTGGAGTCTCCTCAAAGACCTGTAAATGAGTTCAATTATCGGAAACTCCCAATGGTGATTACTTCACCCTGGAGGCGTGGCCTGTTTTATGGGTGGGGCCTGCTTCCAGCGCAACGTTTTCAAAAGTAGCACAAAAGGTCACGGAACCTCGATTCACGCTGAATGTAATTTGCACTTAAAATTCCGCGATCTTTTGCGCCCGTTACGCCAATATCGGGGGAATTGCACCAAATAAAACAGCCCAATCGAGCGGAAACTTCAGGCCAAGGACACAGGTTCAAAATTAGCATGGCTGAAATGAGACTTCACCTTGCAATTCCCTTTATCTGCCCGCATCGAATACAGAGTATGTGGAACATATACCCAGTGAAAGTAATTAATGTTGTGTCAACTTCACCTTCAAAAAGGAACTGGATAAATATTCCATTCGGAATGGAACCGAATATTAAGAATAAATATTGGTAGGGATAATCAAATACTTACTAAAACATGATATACTCTTACAACATCACTAACAAACACACTCTACAAGATGGTTCCAACTGTTATCATGTGACTATATCACATGACCCTTTTATGATCTACAGCAGTAGTTGCATTACCACAGTAGTCCACTAGGGGGAGCTCTATACTACAGTTTGTGTCTCACTAACACCTGGGAATTGTCATCTGTGGCTAGTAACTAGCCAGGGCGAGATGTTCTTAAGCGATACATGGTTTCCTTTTCTTGGGATGATCGGGGATGTATTGTGCATAACTTTCCTTGTGTTATTTAAATAAGCGGATTAGAGGCCCTGGCAGAGTAGATAGTTTGAGTCGTCAATAGGCTTGATGAGCCAAGTAGATTTTCTTCATCCTGTGTGTTAGGTTTTTATTCCAGGAGTCATTCCTAGACCTGTAGATGTTTGTGTCAAAAATAAGGGCAACAGCGCAAAGAGTGAAAATATCGCTTACTAGTTCTTATATCCAAGAGCCTCCTAAACCTAAGTCCAGCAAGATCCAAATAAAAGAGTTCATCAGACAATACAATATTTCTACTCTTCTTTCACAGTTTAAGATTGATAATGAGCTGTTTTTTCTTCCTTGTTTTCCTTTTCATTCTCAGCCAGATATTTTGAAAATAAATTGGCCAGACAAAGGGAAAAAAAGTAGTGGGGCACAAGATTAATCTACAATGCACAGAATCCCTTGATCTATATCCCCCAGTACCTCCATCCCAAATGCATGAACAAGCCCTTTAAGTGAAAGCATTATCGGGGAGTTTTGTAACCAGTAAGAACCTCCCATTTCCAGTGCTTGCTTAACTTCCTTGGTAAATCCCTGTTATTGTTCAAAATGCAATCAGTTCATCGTTAAACTTGTGGAAGTCAAGCTTCTCAGAGTAACTGTAAGAAAGTTCATAAACATCCAGTCAATACATCCTGGGGCAGGAGCAGGTTAAAATGCTGGATTTATTTGATTTCAGACCCATGTAAGAAAATGAAAATGCCCAAAGTGATATCTGGTCAGACTGATGAATTACTTGTCATGTTCTATATTACTTTGCAGTCAGACCTCATTACAACAAACTTTCTTTGTTACCATTCTTTCCTCTGGTGCAAACAGAGCAAGTTTTGCTGAAGTACTGACAAGAGAAGCTGCTTTGTTGGTCCCTGTACGTATCTGATAAGATCTGGCTACATAATGAACAGGTTTGACTGTATACAAAAGCAAGATATTGCGGATGTTGGAAATCTAAAATCTAAATAGAAAATACTGGAATTGCTCAGCAAGTCAGGCAGCATCTGTGCAGAGGGAACCAGAGTTAATGGTCGGAATCTTTACTTTGGAGTTGGGCCGGGTGCATGCGGACTGCACAGCGGGTTGGGAATCCGAAGATTTGAGCAGCACGTTCTGCACTGCACTTTTAACTCAATGGCCCCAATTAAAAGGGTCATGCATGCTAACTGGCCCAATTAAAGGGAGCAGATGTGATGACATCACCCATTACTCATATTTAGCGAGGATATTTAAAGCAGCCTTGCACACATCTCATTTGAAGATTGTTTAGGAGTGTTTAAGGTGGTTTCAAGAGCTCTAAATTGCAGTATAAGACTTAAAAATCTGTGTGCCATGGAGGCAAGATTCACAGATGTTTCCCTGGAGCTGCTGGTGCAGGGAGTAAGAGCATGCAGGGAGGTCCTCTTCCCTGAGGATAGACACAAATGACCAAAGAGACAAAAAAGGCATGGCTGGAGATCGCAGAGGTGGTCAGCAACAGGGATATGGTAAGGAGGACGTGGATCCAGTGCTGCAAGAGATTCAATGATCTCATGTGGTCAGGAAAGATGAGTGCAAAGTCACTTTCAACTACATCCTGATGTGCCGGTCACCCCGACCCTATCACTCTGCCTTCCCAAGCCTACTCCTGCACATCACTCCTCACACCAACCTCCCTTGCTGGTGCACCCATCTCTCTCTGTCTATGTACCTACTCACATCCCCTGAGGATCCGTTCCTCCCCCCCCCCCCCCCCCAACGTTAAAATTGGACTATTAAATATAAAAAGCCAGAACTGCATTACAGCCGCAAAATGAGCTGAGTAGGAAAGGGTTAATTCAAATATTGCAGCCAAACCATGAGACATCATGAGAGACAAGGAGAGAGACATCCACACCTTCAATGGTTTTCTGTCTGAAAAGATACAGGGACAGTCACACATTCCTCAACTGTGGAGACCAAGGAAGGTTCTGCATTGTGCTACACAGCAGGAGAGCTGAACATGCCCCTGTCTGGACCAGGAGTGGTAGTCAGAGACAATCAACACAGACAATGGCATCAAACGATGGACATTCACACATTCGTCAACCAACGATACCAAGGAAGATTCCGCATTGTGCTGCACAGCAGGAGAGCTGATATCACAAGTTATTTTTTGAGGATAAAGAAGACCCATTTTCAAAGGCACAGAGCAGTAAAGAAACAGAATGAAAACAGCAACAGAAAACAGCAGCGTGTCTTCGAGACACACGCTGCAACTAAGGTTTGGGCCTACAGTCAACCTCAGCAGCCAGCCAGGGAATTGGTGATTGCATGTTGTTTCCAGTCAAATCATAGAAGAGTTTTGTGATTTAGTCTGGGTTACTTTATATGTAAAATTGTGGAGGGGTTTAACTGTGTCAAGTTATGTGATGCAAATGACCTTTTCATAGGGTTTGTATTTTGGGGTTTGTTAGTCCCATATAAATCCTGAAGTATTTATATAGAGGAGGTAGCTGTGCGATGCAAATGACCTTTTCATAGGGGTTTGGATTCTGGGCTTTGTTAGTCCAATATAAATCGGAGTGATTTATACTGGGGAGGTAGTTGCGTGTATGTTCAATAAAACAAATTAATCTTGGTTGAGCCAAAACCCTGTGCCGTGTGTATTTTTGTTCTTATAAATCCTGAAGTCAAAGAACCATGTAATGGGGGACTAGGAATTAGAAATCCTTACACCCTAACTAACGACCCCTGACACTCTCCCTCATCCGAATGCAACCATAACAAGTAACACCACTGAAAGAGGCCATTTTTAATGTCACGCCACTCCCTCATAGTCACCCTCTACAGATGTAGCCCATCCATTCCTTACACTCATTCCATCACTTTCACTCACAGTTCCCTTCTTTCCCTCTTTGCAGTAGAAGAGAGCACAGAGCAACAGGGAGAGGCAGATAACCAAAGGTGGCCCTCCAGTCTTCAGTAATTTGACATCAGCAGAGGAGCATGCCATCAAAATCTCTGGAGTTGCAGAGCTGCTAGAGGTGGGAGATGGAAAGAGGGGGATCTCCCAGCAACCTGGTGACAGAATTAAATCTCATACACCCACATAGCAGACAACAGTCACTCACAGCCAGTGAAATATCATGTGCATAATGGTAATGTTACCCGTTCTTATTCATCGGTTTACTCTGCCACAGGTCCATCAAGTGTCCCCACCACTGTCCAGCTGGAGGAAGACGACGACTCCTCAGAGGAACTCCAGTTTCTGAGGATGCACCTTCAGCAGATACAAGCACACCCAGCACCAGCGCAGATATGCACACTCGATGGATCTTGTGCAAGATAGAGTAGTGTTGTTACCTGGTGTCTCACACATCACAAGTGAGCAAGAGCAGGTGGCGTTGACAGGGACAGTAGTGGAGACTCCTTGCCGGAGGGTGCAGGGTGTTACCAGCTCTGCTGAGCTGCATGCAGATGCTGAGCCTCGGGGGCCATCGAGAAAGAGTTTGATCTCGGAGGGGCAGCAACAATTGCATGAGGCTCAGGCTGCCTTCTTCACCCCAAGATGTGCAGCAAGCTTCTCTCCCGCTCTTTGCTAGCAGGGAAGTGTGGGTGGCCCATCAGAGGGATGATAGTGAGAGGGGACATGGAAGTGGGAGCACTTCTCACAGCGCTCCTACCTCTCCCCCATTGCCTCCCACTCAGTCAGAGCCCCAGATGCCTCCTCGGATTCCGATGACAAAGTCTGCTCCTGCACAGTCGAAGGAGGAGCAGACTTTGGCAGGACCATCAGAGGCTCCAAGACCCGGAGGATGTCCACCAAAAGTGCCAAAGCAGTTGCAGCAGGGAAGTGAGTAGGCTTCCTCTAACTCTGCTGAAGCCACAGGCGTTGCACCTCATAGAAGCACTTGGAAAAGAAAAAAGACACAATCCCTACATGTTCCGCCATGTTGTGCAATGCGTAGCATATGATGACGATTCTGGAGACCCTGGCTGGTGCATACTGAAGGGCTGTTCCAGATCTGTCAAGGCATCTGAAGAGCATCTTCATCATGCTGATTGCTTGCTCTATGACACATCTGGTGGGCGTGTGGCTGTTATTATAACCATCCTCGGCCTCATTACTTGGCCTCAAGAGTGTCATCAGCCATGTCTTCAGTGGATAGCCCATGTCTCCAAGCAGCCAGCCAGTAAATCTGTTTGGAGATGTGAAGAGCTGAGGGAGAGTGGATTGGCGCAGCATGAAACAGTCATGACAGCTGCCAGGGAATCTGGTGCACACATACATAATTATTTTACCATGGTTGTAGACAAGCTGAACATTGAGGGAGTGGAAAGCCCTTATGGTTCACACACACTTCTGGGTGATGATGGGGTGCCTTTATGGCCAGGTGTGTGCAGTCAATGACGCCCTGCACCTGTGGAAAGTCAGCTAGAGTTGCAAAGCCAAGCACCCACTCACTAACACTGGCTTCATCAGTAGCAAAGGGTACATAAGTGGCTGAGCTGTGATACATGGCATCGGTCACCTGGGTGATGCATCTGTGGGTGGCCGATTGAGAGATCCTGCAAATGTCTGCTGCAGATCCCTGGAAGGAGCCTGAGGCAAAGAAGTTGAGGGTGGAGGTGACTTTGACAGCCACTGGTAAGGCATTCCCACCAAGTCCTCTGGGCAGCACGTCTTGTTCCAGCAAGCTACAAATGTTTGCGATGAGCTGGTGCGAGAGCCTGAGCCTCCTTTGGCACTGCTGCTCCATCATGGTAAGGAAGCTCATCCTCTGCCTTTATCGCCTGTGCCAACCCCTTCTCTCCTGGGAGCATTAGGTCATTGAGGATAAGGCTACTGTTGTGGTTACTGCTGCTGCAGGTGTTGTGGGTGTTTTTGGTGCTGGGTCTCATCTTGATTAGATTCTGAGGTCCAAGATGAGACAGCATAAGCGGCACCCATGCTGATCTAATAGATGCCAGGTAAAGTGAAGACCAGAGGCATAATCCTCCAATGTACTGATAGTGACTAGCAATGTGGTGAGAGTGGCTTCCGAGGTTGCAGAAGTGATCTGCAAACTCCTGACAGCTAAGGCTCTGCACAAAATGGAGTCAACAAGAGCCTTTCTATTAAGCGGGTGTAATGTGGGAATATTTGTGTGTTTTTCCCAGCTGTCAATTCATGGACTCACACAGAGGCCACTGAGCTACCGCCTCCCCATTCACAGGCAAGGTTCCTGAGGTGTGTGAATCCCATGCACAACAAGTTAAAGCCAAAACCTGAAGTTAAAACGCCTCTGTAGGATCTCTCAACAAGCAGTTAAGTTCTTAAATGAGGTCACCTGCCTCCACCGAGCGGGTCAGTGGCACGCTGGGAAATGCGCCCTAGTTAAATGGGAAGGTCGGCAGGATGACGGCGGGTTCCAGACACGCTGGCAAGTTCCACGCTTTCAATTGCTGACCCCTCCCCCCCCCGCCTTTCCTCAAAACTGGAAGAGGTTAGCGATGTAACAGATGTTAAGCAAGTAAAGAGGCAGGGAAAGGGGGAGGAGAGGTGTGTATGCAATAACTCAATAGACTGAGTACTGTAAACTCCGAACAGGTACAAGCCTGGCTCTACTTTATTAGGGCCCAAAGTGATTACGTTACAAGATGGCTTGCCTTTTATACCTGGGCTGAGCACACGTGCGTACAGCCCAATGATCCCCGACAGTGGCACCACCTGGTGGCTATTAAACCCAAGCATACATACAAGACAATATCCCCCTTTAAGATATTAGTAACGGTCTTTTTCCAAATTGAGATGGTCCATGGCTTTCCGCTCCTGAGTTGATCGTCTCAGTTCAACTCCAGCCTTGGGCAAACGTTCTGAGTCTGTTATGACTGGGGCTGGGTAGCCGATCTGATGGGAGTGGCAATGACCATGTCAGGGATTGAAAATCCAGATTCATTGATGATGGTGGAGTCCTCTGATGATTGAGGGTAGGTTGGTTGGTCACTGATTGTGTCTTCCTCCGACTGTTCCGGTTCATCCGTGTGCCACAGCTTTATCTGATCAACATGTTTCCTGCATGTTTGCCCATTCTGGAGTTTGATGATAAACACTCTGTTGCCCTCCTTGGCCGTAACAGTACCGGTGATCCATTTGGGACCTTGACCATTATTTAGTACATATACAGGATCGTTAACAGAAATGTTGCGTGACACAGTAGCGCGATCATGATACCACTGCTGACTTTGACGTCTGTATTCGACACGATTATTCAAGTCAGGGTGGACGAGAGCGTGCCTGGTCTTGAGACCTCTCCATCAATAGTTCAGCAGGGGAGATCCCGGTAAGCATATAGGATCTTGTCCTGTAACAAAGCAATATGCTTGACAAGCGAGTTTGCAGTGAAGCTTGATTTACACGTTTCATACTCTGCTTGATGGTTTGAACCACACGCTCTGTTTGTCCATTGGATGTGGGTTTGAATGGTGTTGACCTCACATGTTTGATACCATTGAGTTTCATGAATTCTTGAAATTCCATACTGGTGAAGCAAGATCCGTCGTCACTTACAACGATGTCAGGCAGACCATGCATAGAAAACATGACACGGAGGGTCTCAATGGTAGCTGTGGATGTGCTGGATGACATGATTATACACTCTATCCACTTGGAATAAGCATCCACCACAACTAAGAACATCTTTCCCAGGAAGGGACCTGCAAATTCGATGTGGATCCTGGACCATGGTTTAGATGGCCATGACCACAGACTCAGCGGTGATTCCACTGGTGCTTTACTTAGCTGCATGCAAGTGTTGCACTGATGCACACATGATTCCAGATCAGAGTCAATTCCAGGCCACCATACATGAGACCTGGCAATAGCTTTCATCATGACAATTTGTGTAGATCATGCACAAATTTCTCTCTGCCTTTCTTGGACATAACAAAATGATTACCCCACAGTATACAATCTGATTGAATGGATAGTTCATCTTTGCGACGGATGTAAGGTTTGGTCTCCTCACATCTGCTTGGGTATGGCAGACCAATCACCACTAAGGATACAACGTTTCACAACCAATAATATCGGGTCCAGGCTGATCCAGGTCTTAACTTGTTGGGCCATGACAAGGGTTCCTTCACTTTCAAAAGCATCCATGACTAACAGTAGTTCTGCCAGTTGTGGCGTTTACACCTCAGGCAGATGGCTTAATGCATCGGCACAATTCTCAGTGCCAGGTCTATGGCGAATGACATAATCATAGGCAGATAACGTCAGCGCCCACCTCTGGATGCGGGACGATGCATTGGTATTGATACCTTTGTTTTCCAAAAACAATGAAATGAGTGGCTTGTGATCTGTTTCCAGTTCAAACCGAAGACCAAACAGGTACTGATGCATCTTTTTAACCCCATACACACAGGCTAGTGCTTCTTTCTCTACCATGCTGTTGGCTCTTTCCACATTTGAGAAACTTTTAAAAGCATATGCGACAGGTTGTAATTTGCCCGACTCATTAGCTTTTTGGAGTATGCAACCAATTCCATTTGACAAAGCATCACAGGCCAATACTAGACGCTGACACGGATCATAATGTACCAGCAGCTTGTTAGAGCAAAGCAGATTAGTAAATTTCTCAAAAGCTCTATCTTGAGATGCACTCCAAACCCAGTTGTCACCTTTTCTTAGCAGCATGTGCAGTGGCTCTAATAAGGTGCTCAAGTGAGGTAGGAAATTACCAAAGTAGTTAAGTAGACCAATGAACGAACGCAGCTCCATTACATTCTGAGGCTTGGGTGCATTTTTGATGGCCTTGGTTTTCGAGTCCGTAGGCCTGATAACGTCAGCAGCAATTTTCCTCCCCAGGAATTCAACTTCCGGTGCCATGAAGACGCACTTTGAGCAGTTCAGTCTGAGTCCCACTTTGTCCAGACGATATAGAATCTCTTCCAGGTTGTTCAGATGTTCGGCGGAGTCATGACCTGTGACCAGTATGTCATCTTGGAACATGACAGTTCTGGGGATGGACTTCAGTAGACTGCACGTTCCTCTGAAATGTGGCTGCAGCCGAGCGAATTCCAAAAGGGCACCTGTTATAGATAAACAGTCCTTTATGAGTGTTGATGAACTTAAGTTTCTTCGACATGTCGACCAGCTCCTGTGTCATGTAGGCCAATGTCAGATCTAATTTTGTGAACAACTTCCCCACAGCTAGCGTTACAAACAGGTCATCAGTCTTCGGTAACGAGATTTGATCCTGTTTTGAAACTCGGTTGATTGTAACCTTGTAGTTTCCACAAATCCTGACTTTTCAACACAGGAACAATGGGACTAGCCTATTCGTTAAATTCGACCAGTGATATGACCCCTTCACGTTGGAGTCTGTCCAGTTCAATTTTGACCTTTTCCCTCATCATGTACGGAACTGCCCACGCTTTATAATGGATGGGTTTTACATCCGAGTCCACATGGATCTGCACTTTGGCTCCCGTGAAATTGTCAATTCCTGGTTCAAACAGCGAGAAGAACTTGCTCAGCACTTGAGCACATGGAGTATCCTCCTCCGACGACAGCGCTTTGATCTCGTTCCAGTTTCATTTGATTTTTTCTAACGAGTTCTTGCCAAACAGCATTGGACCATTGCCTGGAACAATCCATAACGGTAAATCGTAAACCGCACCATCATACGACATCTTGATTACTGCACTGCCATTCACCATTATGACTCCTTTAGTGTACGTATGCAACTTGGCATTGACTGGACTTAGCTTAGGCCTCACAGCTTTAGTATCCCACAGTCTGTCGAATGTCCTCTGGCTCATTATTGATTGACTCGCACCCGTGCCCAATTCCATAGATACCAGCACACCATTAAGTTTTACATTAATCATTATCGGTTGGCTGTTTGTTAGGAATGAATACAGTCCATACACGTCCTCCTCTGGTATCTTGGATTGCATTTCTGGATCTGCGCTAGACTGGTCATCATCCTCCATGTGGCGTGTCGCAGCACGCTTGCTCAGTTGCGGACACAGGCTCTGGAGATGCTCCACTCTCGAACAGCCTTTACAAATATACTGTTTAAACCGACACTGATGATTTCCCACATAATGCCAACACGGTGATATTAGATTCATTCCTGTTGGATGACTTTGAGCAGCCACAGGTTTTGCGTACGCAGTCGGGTAGGCCTTGCTATATGCAGCTCTGCCAAGCGACGATACTATCTTGTTTATAGTACTTGCCGAGTTCCGATTTTTCAATGATGTCTGCTTTAAACTTTTGTCCATCATCATGCATGATTGGGCAATCGTGATGGCCTTGCTCAAATCCAGCATCTCCACCACCAGTAGCTTACACAGGTTCACCCCTGGTTGATGCCGATTAAAAGAAATCCCACAGCATGTCTGCCAATGCAGTTTCGTACTTACATGGTCCAGCTAGACGTCTTAGGTCAGCAACAAATTCCAATACATCCTGGCCCTCAGAACGAACGTGCATATAGAATCGATATCTTGAGATGATGATGCCTTCATCTGATATGAGATGGTCTCATACCAGAGCACACAATGTTTCATAGTCCTTGTCCATTGGACTTAAGGGCAAGGGGAGATTCTTTATGAGTCCATAGATTTTCAGACCGCAAACCGTGAGGAGGACCGCCCAGCGCTGAACTGCGTCTGTCTCTTTCTCCATTTTGTTGGCCACGAAATACTGGTTCAAGCAGGCTACAAAGTCTGCCCAATCTTCGCCCTCCACGAATCGCTCCAGAATTCTAATTGTGCTCATTTTTCCATGCGAAGGTTCTTGTTACCTTGTCGCCAAATGTTGTGTATGTAATAACTCAATAGACTGAGTTCTGTAAACTCCGAACAGGTACAAACCTGACTCTACTTTATTAGGGCCCAAAGTGATTACATTACAAGATGGCTGGCCTTTTATACCTGGGCTGCACACACGTGTGCACAGCCCAATGACCTCCGATAGTGTCGCCACCTGGTGGCTAGTAAATCCAAGCATACATACATGACAGGAGAAAAGAACAAAAAGGAAGGTCTGTGACAGGGTGGAAATGTTCACTCGGTTTCTCTCTCCACAGGTTTGATTGTATGCTGTTTGATGAATCGTGGTTATGTTTCTATCTAATGCCAAGTCGTGTTGCAGGTTTCAGGATGTTGACAATTCATTCTTTGTGTATTTTATGAAAGGAACAGTGAGTGATTAATGGGTACAATTTCCATGACATGCTTCAGGATGATCTGCAGAACCCATTTGGGTCTTGCACACTCAAGTACAGTATCACATCCAAGGTCACACTGTTCTTTTTTTAATGAGAAACCTTCGTAAAGTAGCTATGGCCTTTACAGAACACCATTAAGATTGGAAAGAATAAGATAAAGGATGAGATAAATGCAAGTTGGATGGTGGTTAGGTGACATCAAATTAGAGTTTTTTTTAAAAAGCCTGTAGCTTGTGGGAGGAAGAGGAAACACAATGAGAGGTCATTCTTATGAGTTCTTTCATTGACACCTTTTGCAGTATACATTGAGAGAAATTTCAAAGTTAAAAACAGTGCAACAATAAACAATGCTGAGCAGAATCTATGAACCATAAAGAGCAGGGGAGTGGGATAGTGGCACGAGAGGCTGAATTGCCTCCCTCCATGCTGAATCATTCAGTGAATCCATGATTTTATGATAACAAAGAACTGCAAAGGCAAACTGAACACCCACATCATAAAAGGGGGAAATTAAATGTAAAACAAAAGCAAAATACTGCGGATGCTGGAAATCTGAAGTAAAAACAGAAAATGCTGGAAATATTCAACAGGACAGGCAGCTTCTGTGGAGAGAGAAACAGAGTTAACGTTTCAGGTCAGAACCCTTAATTCTGAAACATGAACTCTGTCACCTCCTAAATCCGTGCCTATCTTCCCTGAAGCTCCACGTTTGAATCAAGTTGCTGCTTCTGCCACAGCACTGAAACGACCCTTAACAAAATCCCAATTGGCATCCTGTTGACTGTGACCATGGTAAACTCTCCCTCCTTATCTTTCTTGACCTGTCTGCAGCCTTTGACACGGTTGACAACTCCATCCTCCTCCAACACCTAACCTCTGCATTCCAGCTGGGTGGGACTGCACTCGCCTGGTTCCATTCCTATCTATCCAGTCATAGCCAGAGAATCACCTGCAATGGCTTCTCTTCCTAATCCCGCACTGTTACCTCTGGAGTCCCCCAAGGATCTATCCTTCACTCCTTCCTATTTCTCATCTACATGTTGCCCCTTGACGACATCATCCGAAAACACAGTGTCAGTTTCCACATGTACTCCGACGATACCCAGCTCTACCTCACTACCACCTCTCTTGACCCCTCCACTGTTTCTAATTTGCCACATTGCTTGTCTAACATCCAGTAATAGATGAACAGAAATGTCCTCCAATTAAATATTGGGAAGACCGAAGCTATTTTCTTCAATCACAAACTCCATTCCCCAGCAACTGACTCCACCCCTCTCCCTGGCCACTGTCTGAGGCTCAGCCAGACCATTTGCAACTAGACGTTGCCAGGACTGGAGAATTTTAGCTATGAGGAAAGATTAGATAGGCTGGGGTTGTTTTCTCTGGAACAGAGGAGACTAAGGGGAAACTTGATTGAGGTGCATAAAATTATGAGGGGTCGAGATAGAGTGGATAGGAAGGACTTATTTCCCCCCGCAGAGAAGTCAATAACCAGGGGGCATAGATTTAAAGTAATTGGTTGAAGGATTAGAGGGGAGTTGAAGAGAACTTTTTTCACCCAGAGAGTGGTGGGGGTCTGGAACTCTGCCTGAAGGGGTGGTCGAGGCAGAAACCCTCATCACATTTAAAAAGTACTTGGATAGGCACTTGAAGTTCCGTAACCTACAGAGCTACGAACCAAGAGTTGGAAAGTGGGATTAGACTGGATAGCTTTTTTTCAGCTGACAGACACAATGGGCCAAATTTCTGTGCCATAAATTTCTATGATTCTATGATTTCCAAGAATCTTGGTGTCATATTTGACCCCGTTATGAGCTTGCGACCAGATATCCACTCAATCACTAAGACTGCCTCCTTCCACCTCCATAATGTTGCCCATTATGCCCCTGCCTTAGATCATCTGCTACTGAAACCCTTATTCTTGCTTTGTTACATCCAGACACGACTATTCCAACACTTTCCTGCCCATCCTCCCATCTTCCACCCTCCATAAACTTCAGCTCATCCAAAACTCTGCTGCCCGTATCCTGACTCGTACCAAATCCCATTCACCCATCACCCCTGTACGCAGTGATCTACATTGGCTCCCGGTCTGGCAACGCCTTGATTTTAAAGTTCTCGTTCTTGTTTGCAAATCCCTCCATGGCCTCGCCCCTCCCTATCTCTGCGCTCCTCCAATTCTAGCTTCTTGAGCATCCCCAATATTTATCATACATCTTCGGTGTCCATGCCTTCAGCTGCCTAGGCCCTAAGCTCTGGAATTCCCTCCCGAAACCTCTCCACTTCTTTGCCTCTCTCTCCTCCTTTAAGACGCTCCTTAAAACCAACTCTTTCACCTGTCCTAATAAATATTTCCTTATGCGGCTCGGTATCACATTTTGTTTTATAACACTTGTGAAGCCCCTCGAGACATTTTACTACATTAAAGGCGCTATATAAATGCACGCTGTTGTTGTTATAAACATAAAAATATATCAGGCCAAAAGAATGAAGCATGGGGGGGATTTTAAAACAAACGCAGAAAAAATATCCAATTTCCACTCGATCACTAACATGATCCAGCTAACCCAACACCCATTCTAGATCATATAACAAGAGTAAATAGGTGCGATTGGGGACTTTAAACTTTTTCTGTAATACTTTATTGTGCGTGAAATGATATTGGAGTTCAGTTGGCTGCGTGAAAGCTTTATGAGAGCACAGGTTAGCAATCAAAATCCCTCTTGTACAATTCTTCAACACCAGTTGCTCTAACATAAGGATGAGCCCTTCTGCAAATGATTGCTGACTGTAGCTTGATAAAAGTGCCAGTGTGCAGCACAGCTTAGCAAGCATGTAATTGAAGAACAAGCTTTCAGTAAAAATTAGCACATCAAATATTTAGTGCAATAAATCCTTAGAGATCTTGGCTGCAAGTTCAAGACTGGTGAGATTCAGGTACCTTAGACAGCTGTATAGCAGTAAGTACATAGGCTGCGAAATTCGGGGGTGTAGCACTGCCATTAAGGCTGGTTTTGCTGAAAGAATGGCTGCTGCCTCCATTCTGGTGCAAATTCTACATTAAATTCACTGGGAGGATAGACGCACCAACATCAGTGTTCTCGCTCAGGCCAACATCTCCAGCATTGAAGCATTGACCACACTCGACCAGCTCCATTGGGCAGGCCACATTGTCCACATGCCCTACACAAGACTCCCTAAACAAGCACTCTACTTGAAACGCCTACACAGCAAGTGAGCCCCAGATAGGCAAAGGAAACGTTTCAAGGACACCCTCAAAGCCTCCTTGATAAAGTGCAACATTCCCACCGACACCTGGGAATCTCTGGCCCACGAGCACCCTAAGTGGAGGAAGAGCATCCGGGAGGGCGCTGAGCACCTCGAGTCTTGTCGTCGAGAGCAGGCAGAAATCAAGCGCTGACAGTGGAAACCAGGCTTCCCACCCTTTCCTTCAACGACTGTCTGCCCCATCTGTTACAGAGCCTGTAATTGCCGTATTGGACTGTATAGTCACCTGAAAACTCACTTTTAGAGTGGAAGCAAGTCTTCCTCGATTCCGAGGGACTGCCTATGATGATGATGGTGCAGAACACGGCGGCCGCCATTTTGGAGATGTCATTAGCGCCACCGTTGCCTGCGATCACCTCTCACATGTAAATATGCAGATCGTGAAGTCAAGGGGCACGCAATGTATGAATTGACGTATGACCATGATTTTGGACATGGCCGCTCTGGATACCACCCTGTCCAAACCACATATGGAGGAACGTGAGTGCAGCAGACCTACAGAGATGCTGCCGCATTTCTTAAAGGGGCACACACCCAATTTTCTAACAAGGTCAATAATTTTCCCTCAATTCCGTGAGCTTCAACCTTAGTTAACATTCTCTTATGCGGGACTTTATCGAATGCCTTCTGGAAGTCCATATAAATAACATCCATAGACATTTCCCAGTCCACTACTTTAGTCACCTCTTCAAAAAATTCCATCAGGTTTGTCAGACATGACCTACCTTTCACAAATCCATGCTGGGTCTCTCTGATCAACTGAAAACTTTCAAGGTGTTGGTCAACCTATCCTTAATTATAGACATTAGAATTTCCTGAGAACAAATGTTAGGCTAACTGGTCTATAATTCCCTGATTTCCAGAAGCTCTTACTGTTTTGTTACCCTTTGCTGGTCTTAGCATCTTTCCCATTCACCAGGATCTGTGCTATTTTTTGCATTTGTATGTTTTTTTTCTTTTAGTTTTATATTGTCTCTTCAGTTGTCCATGGCTGTTTTTTTTGGCAAGTAGAGCTCTTGCCTCTCATGGGTATAAACTGGTTCTGGATCACGTTAAATTATTTTTCAAACATCTCCCACTGATCTTCTGTCATTTTACCCATTAGCAGATTTGCTCAGTTTACTGTGGACAGGCTCTGCCTCATCCCATTGAAGTTGGCCTTACCTCAATCTAGAATCTTAGTAGCAGTTTCGCGTTTCTCCCTTTCGAATACATTGAACTCGATCATGTTATGATCGCTATTGGATAAATGTTCACGCACTGTTAGGCTGTTAACTAAATCTGACTCATTACTAAATCTAATGCCTCCTTGTTGTTTCTGGCACATCCCGGACACAGTCAAGAAATTCACTACCATTCTGACAGAAAGAAGGAGGCAACCCAGACAGCCCCTTTCTGGCCGGGATATCCGGGATGGAATCATCCGCCTGCGGTACCAGTGACCACATCCCCAATTCCCCTTTCAATATTTGTCCCACACCTTATGTTCCCTCTGTTACTGACCATCACAGCATCCTCTTGGCCACAATGCTGAAATAAAAGCCACCACAAAATAAATGTTCCAATCCAATTTTATCCATCTATGATCCAATATTACATTTTAAAAAATCAACCAATCACCCTTGTGCATTCCCTTAGTGGGTGTCATGCATCTGCCTTTTTCTATCCTCGTGCAGTGTTACCCCAGTGGCTATAACATGGTTGGTGGAGGTTGCTGACTTTCAGTGGGGAACACTGCAAATGGCCTTGCAGGATGACCGCGAGGAGCTGGTGGCTGGGAATCTGAAAGCGAGTGACGGTGTTTCTTCTTCACTCTCCTCTCCCTTTTCTTAGCCAACCATTGGCCGGGCAGGCTGGATTTCTTGGGTGTGTGAAATGAAGAAGGTACAAGGGTAGGGTTGTGGTGAAGGATAGTGGATGCACTGGTTGTAACTTACCAAAAATTCCCTGGATTCTGGAGAGGTCCCAGCAGATTGGAAAACTGCAAATGTAATGCCCCTAATTAAAAAAGGAGGCAGACAAAAGCAGGAAACTAGAGACCAGTTAGCCTAACATCTGTGGTTGGGAAGATGTTGGAGTCCATTATTAAAGAAGCAGGAGCAGGTCATTTGGAAAAGCAACATTCGGTCAGGCAGAGTCAGCATGGATTTATAAAGGGGAAGTCATTTTTGACAAATTTGCTATAATTCTTTGAGGATGTAACAAACAGGTTGAATAAAGGGGAACCAGCGGTGTGGTGTATTTGGACTTCCAGAAGGCATCCAGAAGGTGCCGCATAAAAGGTTACTGCACAAGATAAAAGTTCACGGGGTTGGGGGTAATATATTAGCATGGCTATAGGATTGGCTAATGAACAGAAAACAGAGAGTAGGTATAAATTATTCATTCTCAGGTTGGCAATCAGTAACCAGTGGGGTGCTGCAGGGATCAGTGCTGGGACCCCAACTATTTACAATCTATATTAACGACTTGGAGCAAGGGACTGAGTGTAATATAGCCAAGTTTGCCGACGATACAAAAATGGGAGGAAAAGCAATGTGTGAGGACATAAAAAAATCTGCAAAAGGACATAGACAGGCTAAGTGAGTGAGAAAAAATTTGACAGATGGAGTATAATGTTGGAAAGTGTGAGGTCATGCACTTTGGCAGAAAAAAATCAAAGAGAAAGTTATTATTTAAATGAAGAAAGATTACAAAGTGCTGCAGTACAGCGGGACCTGGGGGATACTTGTGCATGAAACACAGAAGGATAGTATGTAAGTACAGCAAGTGATCAGGCAGGCCAATGGAATCTTGGCCTTTATTGCAAAGGGGATGGAGTATAAAAGCAGGGGAGTCTTGCTACAGTTGTACAGGGTATTGGTGAGGCCACACCTGGAATACTGCGTGCAGTTTTGGTTTCCATATTTACAAAAGGATATACTTGCTTTGGAGACAGTTCAGAGAAGGTTCACAAGGTTAATTCCAGAGATGAGGAGGTTGACTTATGAGGAAAGGTTGAGTAGGTTGGGTCTTTACTCATTGGAATTCAGAAGAATGAGAGGTGATTTTATCGAAACGTATAAGATTATGAGGGGGCTTGACAAGGTGGATGCAGAGAGGATGTTTCTACTGATAGGGGAGACTAGAACCAGAGGGCATAATCTTAGAATAAGGAGCCGCCCATTTAAAACTGAGATGAGGAGAAATTTCTTCTCAGAGGGTTGTGGATCTGTGAAATTCGCTGCCTCAGGGAGCTGTGAAAGCTGGGACATTGAATAACTAAGACAGAAAGAGACAGTTTCATAAACAATAAGGGAGTAAGGGGTTATGGGGAGCGGGCAGGGAAGTGGACCTGAGTCTATGATCGGATCAGCCATGATCTTATTGAATGGTAGAACAGGCTCGAGGGGCCATATGGCCTACTCCTGCTCCTCTTTCTTATGTTCTTATATAAGGGTCAAATCCAGCAGATATGTACCTTTCCAGCACTACTTGTAGACCAGAAGGAGCAGGAGTGCTTCCCCCGGCCCCTCACGCAAACCTGTTTCCCTCCCCGTGATTGGCCTCTCTCACCCCCATGATCTGATCTCTCCACCCCACCTCTACAATCTCTCCCCCGACCTTCCATCTACAATGTCTCCCGACGTACCATTCACAATCACCGTCCCGACCTTACAGCTTCCATCCACTATCTCCACCCTGACCTTGCATCCATGATCTCACCGCCCTGAACTTACATCCATAATCTCTCAATTCCATTCACAATCGCTCTCGACCCACATTCCCCTTCCCCAATCCAAACCTACTTCCTACTGCACCTGACCCTGGAACAAACTCTCCAAATTCTGATCCAACTGCACTTATCAACTCAAAACTGTCGAACCCTTGGCCCTCTTTTAACAATGACATTTATGCAGCCACCGATCAGCTCAACCACACCCTCACCACCACCCTTGATACCCTAGTCCCGATTAAAAAGATTGCTCTCCCCCATGCTGGCCATTCCCATTGGTAGAACCCTCATCTTTGTTCCCTCAAGTCAAAAGGGCGCAGACTTGAACAGATGTGGCGGACAACTGGTTTAGCTATTCACCGGCAGATCTGGCTCGAACACATAAAACATTATCGGTTCCTACTTTTGTCTACAAAAACTGTTCACTATTCCAGGATCATTCTAGAATGCAAAAATAACCCCTGGCTACTATTCTGTACTGCTAACCATCTCCTTAAACTGCTCTCCCCTGTCTCCACCACACACACATCCAACAACAAGTGTGACGGGCTCATTGACTTCTTTTTCTCAAAGATTGAGACCATCTGATCAGCTGCCTCTGAGTTCCCTTCCTTCACCTAGCCGACAGGGTCAAACTTCATCTGAGGCTCCCACCTGCCCTAGCCCTAAATGTGCATCTTTCTCTAGGTTCTCTTTGATCTCCCCTCTTAATCTCTCCAAGCTCATCTTGTCCATGAGACCCACTTCCTGCTTCCTAGACCCTATTCCCACTAAACTGCTGACCACCCAACTTTCTTTTTTGCCTCCTATGATAGCCGACATTATTAACGGTTCTCTCTCCTCAGGTACTGTTCCCCTCTCCTTCAAATCTGCTGTCATCACCCCTCTCCTCAAAAAAACAACCCTTGATCCCACTGTGCTTGCCTCCATCTCCAACCTACCTTTCCTCTCCAAAGTCCTTGAACCTATTGTCACCTCCCAAATCCATGACCATCTTTCCATGAATTCAATGTTTGAATCCCTTCAATTAGGTTTTCGCCCCTGCCACAATACCGAAACGGCTCTCCTCAAAGTTACAAATGATATCCTTTGTGTCTGTCACAAAGATAAACTATCCCTCCTCGTCCTTCTCGACCTGTCTGCAGCCTTTGACACGGTTGACCATTCCATCCTCCTCCAATGCCTCTCCACCAATGTTCAGCTGGGTGGGACTGCACTCGCTTGGTTCCAGTCTTATCTATCTAATCGTAGCCAGAGAAACACTGCAATGGCTTTTCTTCCACCTACCGCACCTTTACCTCTGGTGGCTCCCAAGGATCTGTCCTTGGCCCACTCTTATTTTTCATCTATATACTGCCCTTTGGCAATATCATCCAAAAACACGTCGTCAGTTTCCACATGTATGCTGACGACACCCAGTTTTACCTCTCCACCATTTCTCTCGACCCCTGCTTGGTATCTAAATTGTCAGATTGCTTGTCCGACATCCAGTACTGGATAAGCAGAAATTTTCTGTAATTAAATATTGGGAAGACCAAAGCCATTATCGTTGGTCCCTGCCACAAACTGCATTCCCTAACCACTGACTCCATCCCGCTCCCTAGCATTAAGACTGTTCGCAACCTAGGTGTCATATTTGAGACTGAAATGAGTTTCCAGCCACATATCCACGGCATAACTAAAACTGCCTTTTTCCACCTCCATAACATTGCCCGTCTCCACCCTGCCTCAGCTCTTCTGCTGCTGAAGCCCTCATCTTTGTTACCTCTAGACTTGACTACTCCAACTCACTCCTGGCTGGCCTCTCACATTCTACACTACATAAACTTGAGGACATCCAAAACTCAGCAGGCCGTGTCCTAACTCACACCAAGTCCCAATCACCCATCAGCCCTGTGCTTTCTGACCTACATTGGCTCCCGGTTAAACAACGCCTCAATTTCAAAATTCTCATCCTTGTTTACAAATCACTCCATGGCCTTGCCCCTCCATATCTCTAATCTTTTTTAGCCTCACAACCCCACAAGATATCGGCGCTCCTCAAATTCTGCCCTCTTGAACATCCCTCATTATAACTGCTCAGTGGCCGTGCCTTCAGCTGTTTGGGCCCTAATCTCTGGAATTCCCTCCCTAAACCTCTCTGCATCTCTACCTCTCTTTCCTCCTTTAAGACACTCCTTAAAATCTACTTCTTTAACCAAGCTTTTGGTCATCTGCCTTAATTTCTTCTTTTGTGTCTCGGTGTCAAATTTACCCGTTTTGTTTTGTAACACTGCTGTGAAGTGCCTTGGGACATTAAAGGCACTATGTAAATAAAAGTTATTATCTCTGTCCTTCTTCCTCTCCGCTCCCCGCCATACCAGCACAGGCCTACCTGCCAGACAACCAGCCAGCCTCTTAATCTCTCTGCCGGATAAGAAACGGAGAATTAAAATGTAAATGCATTACCCACATTTATGGATTTCCCTGTTGCTCCGAGCACCACCCCACCATGCCCCCTACCACTTCCCACTCCCTCCCCGCCTCCTTGTACATGTCAGGGCCACAGTGTCTGAAATGTGCATGTGGACTGTTTGTTTTTTAGTGCAACAGTTCAATCAGGGCCATTTAAGGATCATAATTGTCAATAGTTCCCATCTGCATGCATTATTAACATGGAGTCCATTTAGTTTCCATAAAATCAGCTCTTAGTGTGTAAGAGTGGATCACAGATTCTAAATCCGAAATTTTCCTGATGAGAATATATGTACCTTTGTACTTTCAGGTGCACATGATTTAATCGGATTATAAAAATACTCCATCATGTTTTTTTCCCCAGAATATAATTATATAGAATTTACAGCACAGAAATAGGCCTTTGGGCCCAATTGGTCTGTGCCGGTGTTTATGCTCCGCACAAGTCTCCTGTCACCTTACTTCATCTCACTTTTCAACATATGCCTCTATTCCTTTCTCCCTCATCTAGCTTTCCCTTAAATGCATCTATACTGTTCGCCTCAACTGTTCCTTCTGGTAGCGAGTTCCACATTCTCACCACTCTCTGGGAAAAGAAGTTTCCCCTGAATTCCTTATTGGATTTATTAGTGACTATCTTATATTTATGACTCCTACACAAGTGGAAATTTCTTCTCGACATCGACGCTATCGATTCCCTTTATAATTTTTAAAGACCTCTATTAGGTTGTCCCCTCAACCTTAAGAACATAAGAATTAGGAACAGGAGTAGGCCATCTAGCCCCTCGAGCCTGCTCCACCATTCAACAAGATCATGGCTGATCTGGCCGTGGACTCAGCTCCACTTACCCGCCCGCTCCCCATAACCCTTAATTCCCTTATTGGTTAAAAATCTATCTATCTGTGACTTGAATATATTAAATGTGCTAGCCTCAACTGCTTCCTTGGGCAGATAATTCCACAGATTCACAACCCTCTGGGAGAAGAAATTACTTCTCAACTCAGTTTTAAATTGGCTCCCCCGTATTTTGATGCTGTGCCCCCTAGTTCTAGTCTCCCCGACCAGTGGAAACAACCTCTCTGCCTCTATCTTGTCTATCCCTTTCATTATTTTAAATGTTTCTATAAGATCACCCCTCATCCTTCTGAACTCCAACGAGTAAAGACCCAGTCTACTCAATCTATCATCATAAGGTAACCCCCTCATCTCCGGAATCAGTCTAGTGAATCGTCTCTGTACCCCCTCCAAGGCTAGTATATCCTTCCTTAAGTGAGGTGACCAAAACTGCATGCAGTACTCCAGGTGCGGCCTCACCAATACCCTGTACAGTTGCAGCAGGACCTCCCTGCTTTTGTACTCCATCCCTCTCGCAATGAAGGCCAACATTCCATTCGCCTTCCTGATTACCTGCTGCACCTGCAAACTAACTTTTTGGGATTCATGCACAAGGACCCCCAGGTCCCTCTGCACCGCAGCATGTTGTAATTTCTCCCCATTCAAATAATATTCCCTTTTACTGTTTTTTTTTTCCCCAAAGTGGATGACCTCACATTTTCCGACATTGTATTCCATCTGCCAAACCTTAGCCTATTCGCTTAACCTATCTAAATCTCTGTGTCCTCTACACAACCCGCTTTCCCACTAATCTTTGTGTCATCTGCAAATTTTGTTACACTACACTCTGTCCCTTCTTCCAGGTCATCTATGTATATTGTAAACATTTGTGGTCCCAGCACCAATCCCTGTGGCACACCACTAACCATCGATTTCCAACCTGAAAAGGACCCATTTATCCCGACTCTGCTTTATGTTAGTTAGCCAATTCTCTATCCATGCTAATACATTTCCTCTGACTCCGTGTACCTTTATCTTCTGCAGAAAAGAGCCCCAGTCTGTACAAGGGTGAAACCAGAACTCAGAGGTTATACCTGTCGAGAAATGTATCCTCTCGGGGAGAGGGAACAAATGAGAGTGTACTTTCTGTACTCTGCAATACATCAATAATTATGAACCACCTTTGGTACATCGGAGACTATTTTGTCCTAGAAACAATAGGATAGAGTACAACAATAAGTACACACACCCCCAGTGCCCAGACAGAAAACTGCATTTGCTAATATGTATTAAGGTATTGTGTTCTCCCAGCAGTCACCTCAGTTGGATTGGCAATTAGAGAGAAAAAGATAAGATACGCAATGGTCATCAAATTTGTACTCTTTATTTGTTGCTGCTTGACAGAATTTATGCAACCTGGCACTGGTGCCTTCCATTAAAGCCTACGCTTGGACCCGGCAAAGTGTTAGTACGCTGGGATGTTTTTA
This sequence comes from Pristiophorus japonicus, assembly GCF_044704955.1. Taxonomy (NCBI): domain Eukaryota; kingdom Metazoa; phylum Chordata; class Chondrichthyes; family Pristiophoridae; genus Pristiophorus; species Pristiophorus japonicus. The sequence goes on along the minus strand of NC_091977.1, from coordinate 241,466,631 downwards.
ATGTAGCCATAATTACAGCTTAAATTTAAGACCCATTAAATTTGATGTGTGCCTTTACATGCACAATTGGCTTGTATTATCTGCTGCAAGATACTGTGATTTAACACATTACGTTCAGAGGAAAGTACTGCAGGAGCAGCACTTTCAGTGCAAAGTATCCCCTCATTTACCTTGTAAAAATAGCTTAATGACCTCTCCTACCCATTAGTGTTTTTTTTATCTTCCTATCCAAAACTTCTGAAGACCAGAAATACGCCAACTGCTGGGCTGAAACGAGCACCAGGTCCAATGGTTCCTGGATCCATGAAGGTTCTATGGACCAGCATCTTTTCAGCACTGGTTGTCACTCTCGGGGAATCAGGGATTTAAGAATTCTGCATTGGCCAGATATCACTGTCAGTCGACTGCATTTTTAAAATTAATGATGCATTTGGATTGGAATCGCTACTGAGGTGAAAGAAGCCGTAGGTTGCATTTACTGCTCATCGCATTCTTCTTACAAAAGCAATCAACAAACAGGTGAAAGGGACAAGTATTCAAATATCATTCAAAAATGTTACAAGCCATATATTTTTGCCTTTTGACCACTCCAGGGATTGAGCACAAAATCTAGGCTGACACTCCAGTGCAATGCTGAGCGAGTGCTGCACTGTTGGAGGTGCCGTCTTTCGGATGAGATGTTAAACCGAAGCCCCTTCTGCTCTCTCTCAGGTAGATGTGAAAGATCCCATAGCACTATTTCGAAGATGATTGGGTGAATTATCCTCAGTGGCTTGGCCAATATTTATCCCTCAACCATCATCGTAAAAACAGATTATCTGGTCATTATCTCATTGCTATTTGTGGGAGCTTGCTGTGTGCAATTTGGCTGCCGCTTTTCCTACATTACAACAGTGACTACACGTCAAAATTACTTCATTGGCTATAAAGCGCTTTGGAATGTCCTTAGGTTGTGCGAAGGCATTATAGAAATGCGAGTGCTTTCTTTCTTAACAGTGCTTCATTTAAAGCTGGCTCACTCACGATAGAGCTGAGCCGCACAAATCAGAAAGATCCCAGTTTAGGTAATGCCAGAGGGACTATAATTATCCTCAGTGCCTCTGGACCTGGAAGGGGAGGGTGGGGGGATTTCAACTCTATTTCCCTTCCTGATCACTATCTAGTGACTCCAGATTACAAAAGTGACTACACTCCAAAAGTACTTTGTTAGCTGCAAAGCGTTTTGAAATGTCCAGTGGTTGTGAAAGGCGCTATATAAATGCAAGTCTTTTCTTTCTTTCCAGTATGAAGCCAAATTTGCAAACATCAAGCAAGGGCAGGATAGGGCTAGGCACTGATGCAGGGGAGAAATACCATGGGATAAATAGTTTCGAACAGAAGTAATCCATCAGGGCAGTGGGGAGCCACATGCCATAGGAACCTCCGACACGCCACTATAGAATGGTCAGTCACAGGTCTCCATCTGTCATTCCCCATGTGGTGAGTTCCTGATCGAGGCCAAGTGTCAGGTAGAAGCTTGTCCCACAGGGGGAGGGGTGAAATCAGCAGTACACTGTAGTATTAGAGGGCGCTGCTCCCTCAGCTGTGGGAGATGTGCGGAGTGGATGCTTTTTTAAAAAAGGGAAAAAAGTATATTGATTATGCACCAGTGGACAAGCAAAGGGGATGGGCAATAAATGCTGGCCTTTCCAGCAACACCCACATTCCACAAACAAAGAACAAAAATGGCTGTGTGTCAACTTTCAATCAGACTGGCCATAGGTTCAGCCCCTTACTTGCCTTTACTGAGTAACATGGTAGAAGGGAGAGGGTTCATCTAGTATTTTACATTTTTTCCCTTCTCTTTTCTCTCATGGATGATCAGATCAAACCTGTATTTTGATACTAAAATTAACACACAATCTTTGGAGCAATTTCTTTTAGACAAGAATGTAACCCAGTGTTCTGTCAAACTGGGGTGGATGTTAAAACACCGTTCAACTACTTTATCCTTGTGCTGCGAGTGATCATCTTGTCTGAAACAATCGAGTGCATTTCCTGTAATCTCCCTCACACCAGGTCAGAAACAGTCATAGGCCTAACAGACTGCAGAGGAAGAGGGACTAACCTTCGACAGAGGAAAATATAATGGCCAACATTTCTCCCAGTTAATACCTGCAACAAAACACCAAATTATAAGGCCGTCAATACAACAAAAAAATACCTAATGTCACTTCGGCAAATTGAAAATTGGCTGCTTTGTCAGAGAAAATCTGACCAATTTTACACACTTGATATTCAAGCTTACAAAAGTATGATTCTTTACAAAAATAGCACCGTACGCTCATCACCCCTATACTCGCTGACTTACATCGGCTCCCGGTCCTCTTCCCAGTTCATGTTGCAGAACCATTTAATTACCAATGCTGTAATATTCTCAAACCAAAAGTAATAGTTTACTGTTTATTAATTATATACTGTATATCTTTATGCCTACTTGGACCTACATTGCCTCCCGGTCCGTCAACACCTTTATTTTAAAATTCTCATCTTTGTTTTCAAATCCTCCATGGCCTAGCCTCACCACCGCAACCTCCCCCCACCCCTCCCCACCCCCACCCATCTCTGTAACCTCCTCCAGCCCCACAATCCGCCCCCCCATCTCTGTAACCACCTCCAGCCTCACATCCCCCACCCCAATTCTGGCCTCACGAGTATCCCTGATTTTACTCACTCCACCATTAGCGGCTGTGTCTTCAGCTGCAAAGGCCCTAAGCTCTGGAATTCTCTCCGTAAACCTCTCTGCCTCTCTCTTCTCCTTTAAGACACTCCTTAAAACCTGCCTCTTTGACCAAGCTTTTGGTAATCTGTCCAACTATATCCTTATGTGGCTCATTGTCAAATCTTGTTTGGTAACCCTCTTGTGAAGCACCTTGGGACATTTTACGACATTAAAGGCTCTATATAAATGCAAGTTGTTGCTGTTTTAATTTCCCCGCCTTGCCCCATTTTTTTTTTAGTGAATATATTTAAGTGTGAGGAATGGGCCTGTCAGTGCTAAGGAATGGGACAGGCTTCCATTTTTTAGTGCGTCCACCTCCTTACAATGACACACTTTGAATCAGAAATCCACTCTAAGGAATCGCGATGTAGAAACCAGTGTGTCACAGCGCCACCCTGAGTATTGAGTTGGTTAAAGCATTCAGTGATCACTGGCAAAGTTTGATGGCATGCTTTGACAGGAGTGCCTTGTGTGAGCAGGTAGTATTAGCATACTATTTAAATATCAAGGTGGTAGGAGCACACAATTACAGCTACATACTAACGATTGGACTCTGCAATGACACCAGTTCTGTGCTGGAGCAGGGTACCTAATTCTATCGCCTTGTGCTTTAATCAGCAGCTCACTGCACAATATGGTACTAAAATGACACCACTCTAACCTGCAACCTTAATAACAGCTACAGCTTCTCAATACAAATAACTCTCAAGCACATTTAATTGCCTCACACTGAATACAAGAACATTATTTTCAGGAGCTAGTAAAGACCATTAGGTCTAACAAGCTGTCCCTCTTTAATACAACTGCCATTCCTTCAGACAACTTCCTGCTCTGTGAATAAAAGAAGCTCAATATATTATGCAATATATTTTTCTGATTATGAACAGATACTTATACAGACAAGTTTGACAATCAGGAACATATTCCTGCTATTAAGTTGCAGAGCTATTCATGCTTTTAACACAAAGATCATAAGACATAAACATACCCTAACTCTGCCTCGGGCTCCTTCATTAAGATCGCGTTATATCTGTAACAGAGAAGGTTGCACGGTAAAATTGTTCCCATTAACCGCTTATCACATTAATGACACCATAACTCATATTTCATTATTTTTATCATTTCTACCAATGAATCAATGTGATCCAAAGTAAATCTGACATTGTTTCCATAGAATCACGGGCAGCCCAAAGTAGATGACAACTCTGATTTATCAAATCCCATTGCTCCCTCCAAAGCAGGAAGATAGATCTGAAAGCACTCAGCACATCACATGTGATAGGGAACCCTGCATCTTTACTCTAAAACTTAAGATGTGACCGTTACAATGTTTTTTCACCTGTCAAAAAGATGACTTTGAATTTTTATTCAGCCAGCCATTAGAAGCTATCTTTTTGAAAATCTATTAATCATGTGCAATCATTGTTTCGTATGGTGGTCTGATGGATTCATTTTAAATGCCTGCTACGCTACAAGGCACAATCAATCCACCATTATCTTTTTGCTGGAAATAATTATGGTCAAAATTTGGGAGAGAGTTAAATAAAGCTGTTTGATTCTTTTTCCTCAGGTTTATTCACTATTCTCACCTCCTCTGCTGAAGGTGAAGATTTATGCTGGAGGAAGGAAAGGAGGAAAGAATGATAGAACAAACAAACTTGCAATTATACGGCGCCATTTACAACCTCAGTCGGTCCCAAAGTGCTTTAAAGCCAATTAAGTATTTTTGAAATGTAGTCACTGTTGTAATGTGGGAAATACAGCAGCCAATTTGAGCATAGCAAGCTCCACAAACAGCAATTAAATAAATGACCAGATAATCTGTATTAGGTGTTGGTTGAGGGATAAATGTTGGCCAGGACACTGGGAGAACTCCCTTGCTCTTCTTCGCATAATGCCGTGGGATCTTCACATCCACCTGACAGGGCCACGGTCCAAAAGAAGGCACCTCCAACAATGCAATACTCCCTCAGTACTCAACTGGATAACTTGAGTTATTAGACATATTGGCCACAATTTTGCAAACGGGTGCGAGTTGTTTAATTTTTTTAAATTCTTTCCTGGGATGTGGGTGTCGCTGGCAAGGCAAGCATTTATTGCCCATCCCTAATTGCCCTTGAGTCGCCTTCTTGAACTGCTGCAGTTCTTGTGGTGCAGGTACTCCCATAGTGCTGTTAGGGAGGGAGTTCCAGGATTTTGACCCAATGATGAAGAAACGGCGATATATTTCCAAGTCAGGATGGTGTGTGACTTGGAGGGGAACTTGGAGGTGGTGGTGCTCCCATGCGCCTGCTGCTCTTGTCCTTCTAGGTAGTATAGGTCGTGGGTTTTGGAGGTGCTGCCAAAGAAGCCTTGGTGATTTGCTGCAGTGCATCTTGTAGATGGTACACACTGTAGCCACGGTACGTCAGTGATGGAGGGGGTGAATGTTTAAGGTGAGGGATGGGCTGCCAATCAAGTGGGCTGCCTTATCCTTGAGCTTCTTGAGTGATGTTGGAGCTGCACTCATCCAGATACGTGGAGAGTATTCCATCACACTCCTGACTTGTGCCTTGTGGATGGTGGAAAGGCTTTGGGGAGTCAGGAGTTGAGACACCCGACGCAGAACACCCAGCCTCTGACCTGCTCTTGTTGCCACAGTATTTGTGTGGCTGGTCCATTAACATTTCTGGTCAATGGTGACCCCCAGTATGTTGATAGTGGGGGATTCAGTGATGGAAATGCCGTTGAAGATCAAGAGGAGTTGGTTAAACTCTCGCTTGTTGGAGATAATCTTTGCCTGGCACTTGTGTGGCATGAATGTTACTTGCCACTTATCAGCCCAAGCCTGAATTTTGTCCAGGTCTTGCTGCATGCGGGCATGGACTGCTCCATTATCTGAGGAGCTGTGAATGGCACTGAACACTGTGCAGTCATCAGCGAACATCCCCACTTCTGACCTTATGATGGAGGGAAGGTCAGTGATGAAGCAGCTGAAGATGTCTGGGCCTTGGACACTGCGCTGTGGAACTCCTGCAGTGATGTCCTGGGGCTGTGATGATTGACCCCAAACACCACAACCATCTTTCTTTGTGTTAGGTATGACTCCAGCCGGTGGAGAGTTTTCCCCCTGATTCCCATTGAATTCAGTTTTACAAGGGCTCCTTGGAGCCACACTTAGTCAAATGCTGCCTTGATGTCAAGGGCAGTCACTCTCACCTCTGGAATTCAGCTCTTTTGTCCATGTTCGGACAAAGGCGGTTATGAGGTCTGGGGCCGAGTAGTCCTGGCGGAACCCAAACTGGACATCGGTGAGCAGGTTATTGATGAATAAATGCCACTTGATAGTACTGCTGACGAAACCTTCCATCACTTTGCTGATGATTGAGAGGAGTCTGATGGGGTGGTAATTGGCCAGTTTGGAGACACCATGGCTGCTTTTTGTAGACAGGACATACATGGGCAGTTAGCCACATTGTCAGATAGATGCCAGTGTTGTAGTTGTATTGGAACAGCTTGGCGAGAGGTGTGACTAGGTCTGGAGCACAAGTCTTCAGCATGACAGCCGGGATGTTGTCGGGGCCCATAGCCTTTGCTGTATTCAATGCACTCAGCCCTTTCTTATCATGTGGAGTGAATTGAATTGGCTGAAGACTGGCTTCTGTGATGGTGGGAACCTCAGGAGGAGGCGGATATGGATCACCCACTCGACACTTCTGGCTGATGATGGTGTAAACCCTTCAGCCTTGTCTTTTGCACTCATGTGCTGGGCTCTGCCATCATTGAGGATGGGGATATTCATGGAGCCTCCTCCTCCAGTTAGTTGTTTAATGGTCCACCACCATTCACAACTGGATGTGGCAGGACTGCAGAGCTTTAATCAGATCTGTTGGTTGTAGGATCGCTTAGCCTTGTCTATAGCATGATGCTTCTGCTTTTTAGCATGAATATAGTCCTGTTTCCGCTCGAGCTAAACACACGGCATTAATCGATTAGAGCCGGAGCCCCGGCTCAGAGTCAGCAGCAGCCCGGGACCAGGACCAAGTCCACCTCAGTCCCCGCACAGTGTGCAACTGGAAGAAATCCCAAGTGCCTTCCCTCCGAGGATTGCCAAGACAGCCCCGCCGCAGAGAGAACGAGCCGAGCAGGGAGAGCCGAGGCCCCAGATTTTACGAGACCGGGAGCCGGGCAGGCCTGGGAGTTAGCAGCATGGTGTCTTATGTGGATAACAGCTTCAGGCAAGCGGTTATGAAGAACCCAGCCGAAAGGACGCAATAGGTCCCAGATCCCCTGTAGAGGACGCACGCAGCAGATTGGAGCAGGCCGGGGAACGGAAGGAGCAATGTGGCACCGACCACTCCAGGGAGCAGCACGTGCTGGAGCAGGAGAGCAACGGCAGTGAAGAGGGACATCATCAAGGTCCAGGTCGGTGATTGGAGCGTGGGCAGATGCAGCAGGAGTGGCGAGGTGATGGCGAAGGAGCAGCGAGAGATTGTAGAGGGCCGTGATCTGGGCCCAGGAGAGGCGCGAGTTCGGGGCCCAGAAGAGGCGAGGGCCCAGGGGCAGCATTGGCCCGTCCACACTGCAATATGTGTGCGCAGTCTGTGCAGCAGAGCTGGTCTCCAGTCGTCTTGGCTAATCCTTGCTACTGGATCAAGACCTAGCTCTGTCAAACCCATGTGGTGGCTGGTGTGCAACGGTCACCACACGTTAAAAAAAATCCACGCACAGGGATCTTCCACCCTTCAAGATTTAGTTTGGACCTGGAATTTTAGGTCCTTCATTGAAACACCTGTGAACTTTTTTGACGTGGAAGCAAGTCATCCTCGATTCGAGGGATTGCCGATGATGATGAGTCCTGTATTGCAGCTTTCCCAAGTTGGCACCTCATTTTTAGATATGCCTGGTGCTGCTCCTGGCATGCTCTTCTACACTCCTTATTGAACGAGGGTTGGTCCCCGAGCTTGATGGTAATGGTAGAGTGAGGAATATGCCAGGCCATGAGGTTACAGATTGTGGTGGAATACAATTCCACTCCTGCTGATGGCCCACAGCGCCTCATGGATGCCCAGTTTTGAGCTGCTAGATCTGTTCTGAATCTATCCCATTTAACACAGTGGTAGTGCCACACAACATGATGGATGGTGTTCAGTGTGAAGACGGGATTATAGTCTCCACAGTGACTGTGCGGTGGTCATGGACAGATAAATTGGTGAGGACGAGGTCACGTTCTTTCACCACCTGCCGCAGGCCCAGTTTGACAGATATATCCTTCAGGACTTGGCCAGCTTGGTCAGTAGTGGTGCTACCGAGCCACTCTAGATGATGGACATTGAAGTCCCCCATCCAGTGCACATTCTGTGCCCTTGCTACTCTCAGTACTTCTTCCAAGTGATGTTCAACATGGAGGAGTACTGATTCATCAGCTGAGGGAGGGCGGTAGATGGTAATCAGCAGAAGGTTTCCTTGCCCATGCTTGACCTGAAGCTATGAGACTTCAGTTTTTCTGGAGTCAATGTTGAGGACTCCTAAGACCACTCCCTCCTGACAATATACCACTGTGCCACCACCCCTGGTGGGTCTGTTCTGCCAGTGGGGCAGGACATACTCAGGGATGGTGATGGAGGAGTCTGGGACATTGGCTGAAGGGTACGATTCTGTGAGTATGTCCCAATTTTGGTACAAGTCCCCAGACATTGGTGAGGAGGACTTTTCAGGGTTGTCTGAGCTGGGTGTGCCATTGTCGTGTCCATAGCTGGTGCCGAGGTCGATCCGGTTTTATTCTTATTATTTTTTTTGTAGCGGTTGTGTGGCTGAGTGGCTTGCTAGGTTATTTCAGAGGGCAGTTAAGAGTCAACCACATTGCTGTGGGTCTGGAGTCACATATAGGCCAGACCAGGTAAGGACGGCAAATTTCCTTCTCTAAAGGACATTAGTGAACCAAATGGGTTTTTATGACAATCCGGTAGTTTCATGGTAACCTTTACTGATACTAGCTTTATCATTCCAGATTTATTTAATTAACTGAATTTAAACTCCCCAGCTGCCGTGATGGGATTTGAACTCACATCTCCGGATTATTAGTCCAGGTCTCTGGATTACTAGTCCCGTAATTTAACCACTGTGCTACCGTTCCCCTGTGGGGTGGCATTGGTGGTGAGCATGGAATGTGCTCCCACCTGCAGCCCGCCCTCTAGCAGCAATCTTCCGTGACTGGGGCTTGTTAAGCCCAGTCTGTGGGTTTCCCAGCCAATTAATTGGAAGTGGATCTGATGATGTCATCTGATGATGCATCATCAGTCGGTTTCCTAAAATGGACCAGGCCCAACTATTTTTTGACAATTCAACTGTCAGTGTTGTACAGCATTGAGCTACTGCAAACACTGCACAAAGGTGCACGGCTGCACCCAGGCTCTCCCGTGACTCCCTCCAGATGCTTATGGAGGGAGTTACAGCACGCATTCCAATGGACGGAAGAGACCTCTCCAGGAGACCAATGCAGCCTGGTTGCATGTTGTACAGGTTCTATGTTCTATGATTCTATGTTAGGAGGGCACAAGCAGGGATGTCATCTGGAGGACCAGGCTGCAGTAGCACAAATCTTTCAATGCTCTCAGTAGATCACGAAATGTTATTGCAAAGCCACATTTAACCTCATCCTCCTGTGCCACTTATCACATCCCCATCACTCTGCCTTCCCTACCCTACTCGTGCACATCCTTACTCACACCAACTTACCTTGCACCTCCACCCATCCCTCTCTATATTTTCAGTTCCCCATTTCAGTAGCCACCCCTCACACTCACCCTCATCCTTGTCCAATCATACCAACTAACACCACACAAGAGTAGGCACTTGGGTCCTTTAGTCAATGTTCATGTATAGTTAACGCTGATGTATTGTCAAACATTGAAATCTTTATTTTAAGGATTTTACGTTCTTGGACAGATTTGTGGGCACCTTTGAAAGTAACTTAGTGAGTTGTAGTGAATGGTGAGACACAAGGGTACCCCCCACAATGGTGACGACTGTGAATGGAATGGATTAGACATTGCAGGGATGCTTTATGGAGCTGGTGTGGGGTGGTGCCAACCTAGCGCATCATGTAACAGTCAGGATGTACAGCATGAAGTGGAGTAAATGTGGCCATGGTGAGACCATCACTGGCCTCCCGGGCAGCAATGTGGTCGGGTGCAGTTGCCCTGTGTCCTGTGCAGCATCAGGTGATTGCGGAGAAGGTTGGTGTCATTGGTGGTGATGCTGGTGTTGGGGCTGATTGTGGTGGGATTCTAAGGACCAAGGTGAGTTTTTTTCAAGGGCACCGATGCTGCTGGAATAGATGGCAGGTGAGGTTGAGATGACAGAAGCACCCTATCAATGGTGAGAGAGGTTGTTCCAAGGAGGTGACAGTGAATAGTGAGTTCACTGCAAACACTTCCAAAGTGCATACAGCTCACAAATCTCTTCCAAATCCTGAAGGCTTCAGAGCTTGACATTGGAAAGTGAACAGCTGTGAAATGGTAGCTTTTATACCACTTCTGCAGCTGTCAACTACACAAAGCAAGAGAGTCACTGAGAACCTGACCCCACTTACCTGGCATGAAACCCGAGGGACGGCAAAGTCACCAAAAGGTTAGTAAAATTGTAACTGCCTGCTTTTGAGCCTCTTAACTAGCATTTAAGTATCTTCTAATGATGCTAATTACCTGTCCCGCCGCTTGTTGTCGGGTTTGCTATCCGAACGCCGACGTGACAGTTAAGAAACTCACGTGGAAGCGGGTTCAGTGCGGGATCCCGATCTGCTGTCAATCACGGCCATTGTGACAGCGGGCCTCCAAACCCGCACTCGCTGGGCTGGGAAGATTCCAGCCATTTTGTGCTAAAGTCTCTGGAATGGGACCTGAACCAACCACCTTCTGACTCAGAGGTGAGAATGCTACCCACTGAGCCACGGCTGACATTCTTGGCCGAGATCAACTAATTTATCATAGACCAGGGATCAATCCTGTGACTTCCTGATCTGAATGGCTCAGTGTTAAATCAGGAAAAATACATTGACCCACCAAGCAGCCTCCTCTCTCATTTTAATCTTACTGTTCTCTCCTTCATTTGAGTTCCTCTATTCCAGTCACATGCACTACTATATGATTGGAAGATGACCAGCTCTAGGTCATTGCTAAGATGGGAAGAACACCCCTGATTTAGTTACCCTCCAACGCCCCTTTCTCCAAACTAGTGTCATCTCAGATTCACTTGCCACCATTCTTCCTTGACTGAGACTTGAGCTGCAAGGCTTCAAGGCCCCTCACAACACCTTTACACTCCTGGCAAGGCAAGGGAGAGCTAGCCCTTTGCTCAATTTTGGATTTTTCCTTTTCAGTCTGATGGAATATGATCCATCTGATTTCAGTAGTGCTGTACTTCAATTATCTAGGAGTCTAGCAGGGCTTCCCCTCATTCCCAGTACTTTTTCATACTGTCGTTTCTTTTGAAGGAGAGTTCAAATTAAAATTCTGATTTGGATCACCTGAATCTGGAAGGTCTGAATTGGCTCTTCCCCTACTCTCCCCTCCCCTCCATCCACTCTTCTCCCTCCCACTTCTCTATTCTCTCCCTTCCTCCTCCTTCCCATCCCCTCCCCGTCTTTCCTTTCCTCAACACTTCCTCCTCATTCTCTCCCCACATTTTTGCCCCTTCCCTTGACCCAATAATTGTTCAGGGCTGTTAACCACACAGAATCATTCCCCTCAGCTAGATAAGGCTTGAGAGTTTTTTTTAAAACTTGGCACTAGATGGAGCTCTTTACCAAAGTATTTCATCGATGAGGATCAGTGACTGGTCAAACTATCTTCCTATCATCTCCCAGTCTGAAGGAGGCTCTGGGGAGATTAGAAGGGAAGCACAGATGACTGCAGTTTGCCTTTCCCTCTTATACGCTTGTACATTACTACATTTAATCAGATTAGCTCCAGTAATTATGCTGATTTGCATTGCTGCCATATTTGTACTGTTTATGCTATGGGATGCTTCTGCCAACAATGGAGACCTGCACATGCATTAGATTCAAATATTTGCTGTGCTCCAAACAACAGCAACAACAACTTGAATTCATATAGCAGTTTTAACTTCGTAAAATGTCCCAAAGAGCTTCGCAGGAGACAAAAAATACATTTGACACCAAGCCATATAAGGAAAAATTAGGGCAGATGACCAAAAGCTTAGTCAAAGAGGTAAGTTTTTTGTAGCATCTTAAAAGAGGAAAGAGAGATGGGGAGGTGGCGAGGTATGGGAGGGGAGGGAATTCCAGAGCTTAGGGCCCAGACAAGAGAAGGCACGGCCACCAATGATTGAGCGATTAAAATCAGGGATGCTCAAGAGGGCAGAATTAGAGGAGAGCAGATAGCTCCGGTGGGGGGGGGGGGGGGGGGGGGCTGGAGGAGATTAGAGATAGGGAGGAGTGAGGCCATGGAGGGATTTAAAAATAAGGATGAGAATTTTAAAATCACAGCATTGCTTAACCGGGAATCAATGTAAGTCAGCGATAGGTGATGGGTGAACAGGACTTGGTACAAGTTTTAGATGACCTCCCGATGAGGCATATCTTCTAGTTCTGTACCAATCTGTGGTATTCAAGTCCCATCTCAAGGTCAGGTTCCCAGTCGAAGTAGCGAGGCTCTCTTTGCTCGTAGATGGTGTTTCATCTCAGCTAGCCAGCTCCTTCCCAAAAGCGCGGGGCCATTTCCCAGAACAATCCAGAGTGGCAGCCGGTTCTGTGGCCCATTGTGTGTTACCACCAAGTTTGCACTGCCTAGCACTGGAATGATCTCTTGGGTGTACGTCCGTAGCTGCGTATTAATTTGTTCCAGTTTGGGCCTGCTGTGTGGCCATAGTTTCTCAAATTGTTGTGCACTCATGAGGGACTGGCTAACTCCCGTGTCCAGCTCCATGCACACCGGGATGCCATTCAATAAAACTTTCATCATCATGGGTGGCGTTTTGGTGTATGAGCTGTGAACGTCAGCCACATGAACCTGCTGAACTTCAGCATCCATGGCTTTACCCCAGACATTGTCCTGCACTGCAAGCCCCTCACCTGAATCCTCGGTTTCATAGATTAGCCTCGCAACCAGCTGTTTGCAAACCCTAGCCAAATGTCCTCTGACATTACAATTCCTACAAACTGCTGAAATTTGCAGCTTTTCGCATAATGTCTGCCCCCGCACCTCCAGCATTGGTTGAGATCGTTGTTCACAAAAGGACTGTTAGCAGGCATTCCTCGCTGATTGTTCCCTTGGTTGTTTCTAAACACACTGATGGTGGGTGTTAATGGTCCCCTTGATGGTGTGAATTGCCGCTCCCCTCTCCATTGTCCCTGTCGGGGGCCCACCTTAGAGTCGGTTTCAGCTTGGGCAGTTACAAAATGCCTTTGTCTGACTGCTGCAGTTTCAAAATGCCTTTGCCTGACTGCGAAATCTTGAGCCACGTTTATCACGTTAATTCCTTAGTCCATCGCCACGTTGGACCCAGGACTACTCGCGTAAATTCTCTTGGTCTCTTCTTCCCCTATGAAAGTTTGAGCTATCAATGCTGCCCCTTCTAGAGTTAAGTCCTTGGTCTCTATGAGCTTCCTGAAGATCCCGGCATGGCTAATGCCCTCAATGAAAAAATCCCTTAACATCTCCCCCCTGCAGGCGTCTGAGAACTTGGAGGCTGGCCAAGCGCCGCAAGTCTGCCACGAAGTCCAAGATGTTTTGCCCTTCCAGACGTCGGTGTGTGTAGAACCGGTGCCGGGCCATGTGTATGCTGCTTGCCGGTTTTAAGTGTTCGCTAATCAGTTGGCTGAGCTCCTCAAAAGACTTATAGGCCGATTTGTGGGGTGCGAGCAGGTCCTTCATCAGCGCATACATTTTTGTCCCTCAGCTTGTTAGTAGATGCGCCCTCCGCTTGTCCGCCACATCCTCTCCCAGCCAGTCCTTCGTGACAAAGGTCTGCTGGAGTCTCTCCATGAAATCGTCCCAGTCTTCACCCACACAGTAACATTCCTCTGAGCTACCAGTGGCCATCCTCTGGGTTCAGTGATTCCCGTCACCAGGTGTTGAGTCCTTAACTCTTAAACATAATCACACGAGGCACGTACTGCAGACACAGTCACTCTGTGACCTTCACTTTTATTACCTGGACCAAGGAGTGCTGGCCCTGCAAGGGACCTCCCCTTATATACCTGAATCTCTAGGTAAGGAGTGTCTCCCACAAGTACATCCCGTGGTCAAGGTGTGCATTTCTAGTATGTACAGTATGTAATGGTTACCTGAGAGTTACAGTTGCATAAGGGTTACAGTAGTATGCTGGTTACATACATGACAACATCGACAGCAAAAGCATAACCTTTTGGACTTTAAGTTTTGGAACTTGGCTGTTACTGCACAAGGGCAGACAGCCTGATGTGGGGCAGGTCCAAACATGTCCCACAGGAATACACATCAGGTGGGCAGGAATCAATGGCTGAAATGGCAGGAAGATGGTTGATGGATGGTCCGTTTGTCATGTAATCAGTAGGAAGATTGGTCGGTGTTCAAGCCACAAAGGAAGCTTTTTGACCACCCAGGCTTGTTGGAGCCTTATCCAGGTACAGGACAGTTGACAAAGACACCGGCCGAAGAGGTGTTTCATTTGCTCTTTCAGTTGCACTGCATCAGGCGAAAGGACTGATTTTTGGCGCAAGGAATTCAGAAGCATTTGCAGGTATAAGAGAGGCAGTTTTGGCTGCCATTTCTCTCTCTCCTCTTCCATGCTTACTCGCTTCGTTTAACGTACAAGGATTGAGCACTCCATCTGGGACGGAGAGAAGAAACACCATCTACGAGCAGAAAGCCTCGCTACTTCGACTGGGAACCTGACCTTGAGACGGGACTGGAATACCACAGATTGGTACAGAACCAGAAGATACGCCTCATCGGGAGAAGCAGCGAGTAAGCCAGAGGGGTAATTGGTGAGCATTTATCCCAGTCCACACATCTTTAAGACCACCGCATAGTATGAAGGGGTGTCGTGTGTCTCAACTAAGCCTTAGGGGTTTAGTGGGGAGGTTTTTGCATGGATCGTAAGCATATGCACAGTCTGTTGGACAGGTTTGGTGGTGCTCTATCGAACCAAGTAGGGGTGCTTTGGTCGTGGGTACTTTGCATTAGGGGCTTGTTCAGACGGGCCAGGGTTCTGTGTTGTACGGTGTTTGTTTTACACACCAGGGTGTGTTTTACTGGGTGCAGGTGTGTGCTTTAACTTGAATAAAAGCATTGTGAGGGTTGAGACTGAAAGATCTGTTCACCACTTTAATTCCGATGTTTAGAACTATTGTAAGGGGGGCAATTCGAAACCACCAAGGGCAAAACCACTTACACATTTGGGGATCTCCTTTGGTACTTGCATACTCCAGGTGTCTGGATACTGGGGTAACTACCCACCTGTTTTTTTTTGGGAGGGGCAACCTTTTTCCTGTCCTGGGACCTTTTAAGTGCACTAGGCAGCCTGCCAGGAAGCTTGCGTGCAATGGCAGAGAGCGTGGAGCAGTCCAACTGCAGCTCGTGTGGGGTCGTCCAGCAGGACGTTGCAAAGGTGCAGTCTAACATGGAGTGAGTGGGCAGCTCTATGAACATTGCAGTGGGGCCCACAATGATGGAGCCTCTGACAGAGCTCTGAAAGCTTCGCTGGAAGCTCAGACTGCTGCCATTATCGTTCTGAGGTCCAGTATCTCCTCAGGCTTTCAATCCATGAAGAGATGATGAACACAGTGGCACTGATATTGGTCTTCACATTCTTAGGTAAGAGGAAGACCCATGAGGTAATAATGTTGGAGGGCATTCAGAAGGTGGGTGGAAGGAGTAGGGCAGGGGGTGGGTGTATTGGTGTGCTGATGGGAAGGTTTATGCAGGAGATTCGCTCAATAACCCTAACCCTCAATAATTTGTCACCTTACAGCTCTGGCAGGTGGCAGCAATGCTTGACCTGTGTCTTTCTCATTGACCTTTTCTTCCTCGTGTCCCTTTGTGATCTACCTCCTGCATTTCTTCCTCCTGTGCCCGCTGAAAAGTGCAGTTGTGAAGCACGCAACAAACCACTAGAAATCTGGAGACTGGCTCGGGGCTGTACTGCAGGACTACACCGGGTCAAGCCAGACACACAAGCCTTTGCTTGAGGATGCCGATGATTTGCTCAATGAGAACTTTGGTTTGAGTGAGGTTCTCATTGTATTGAAGCTCAGCTCGTGTCCGGGTTCCTAACAGGACTCATAAACCAGGTGTAGAGGGGAGAACCTGCCACCCACTGGTCTGGGTCAAAGACAGGGGGGGAAAATTAAGGATTTGCACAATATAGAATCAGAGAATGGTTACAGCACAGAAGGAGGCAATTCAGTCCGTCGAGCCCATGTTGGCTCTCTGAAAGAGCACTTCACAGCAAGTCCCATTCCCCCACCCTTTCCCCACAGCCCTGCAAATTTTTTTCCTTCAGGTACTTATTCAATTTCCTTTTGAATGACATGATTAAATCTACCTCCACTACCCTTTCAGGTAGTGCATTCCAGATCCTAACCATTCGTTGTGTAAAAAAGTTTTTCCTCATGTTGCCTTTGGTTCTTTTACTAATCACCTTAAATCTGTGCCCTTTGGTTCTCGACCCTTCTGCCAATGGGAACAGTTTCTCTCTGTCTACTCTGCCGAGACCTCTCATAATTTTGAACACCTCTATCAAATCTCCTCTCAACCTTCTTTGCTCAAAGGAGAACAACCCCAGCTTCTCCAGTCTATCCATGTAACTTAAGTCCCTCATCCCCGGAACCATTCCTGTAAATCTTTTCTGCACCCTCTCTAAGGCAATCTCATTGTTCCTAAAATGGGGTGCCCAGAAATGGGCACAATACTCCAGTGATCATGAAGATATGACTACAGAGGAGGTCATTAACATGGTAGATAAGGGAGTATCTATGAATGTATTTTATATGGACATCCAGAAGGCACTTGACAAAGTTCCACACAAGAGATTGTGGTGTAAAAATGAAAGCATATGGAATTGGAGGCAACCTATTGATATGGGCAGGCAATTAGTTAGGAAGTGGGGCAGAGAGCAGGAATAATAGGCATGTACTCTAGTTGGCAGAATGTGAATAGTGATGTCCCCAGGGATGTATCCTGGGGCCCAAGATTTTCACTATATTTATCAATAGAGAGCCATATAACTAAGTTAGGTGGCACAATGTGTAGATGGGAGCAGAAGGTTGCAAAGGGACATTGATAGATTCAGGGGTGGATGGGGCTGCAGCCCCAGGTCCACTAACTAACTAAATAAATAAATAAATAAATAAATAAATAAATAAGAGAGAGACAGAGACAGAGAGAAATAGAGATAGAAATTTTGTGCAGGAGCAGGCCATTCGGCCCTTCGAGCCTGCACCGCCATTCAATAAGATCATGGCTGATCATTCAACCTCAGTACCCCTTTCCTGCTTTCTCTCCATACTTCTTGATCCCTTTGGCCATAAGGGCCATATCTAACTCCGTTTTGAATATATCTAACCTACTGGCCTCAACAATTTTCTGCGGTAGAGAATTCCACAGGTTAACCACTCTCTGAGTGAAGAAATTTCTCCTCATCTCGGTCCTAAATGGCTTATTCCTGATCCTTAGACTGTGATCCCTGGTTCTGGAACTCCCCAGTATCGGGAACATTCTTCCTGCCTCTAACCTGTCCAATCCCGTCAGAATTTTATATGTTTCTATGAGATCACCTCTCATTCTTCTAAACCCCATGGATACAAGCCCAGTTGATCCAGTCTCTCCTCATATGTCAGTCCTGTCATCCCGGGAATCAATCTGGTGAACCTTCGCTGTACTCCCTCAATATCAAGAACGTCCTTCCTCAGATTAGGAGACCAAAAACTGAACACAATATTCCAGGTGTGGCCTCACCAAGGCTCTGTACAACTGCAGTAAGACCTCCCCGCTCCTATACTCAAATCCTCTAGCTATGAAGGCCAACATGCCATTTGCTTTCTTCACCGCCTGCTGTACCTGCATGCCAAACTTCAATGACTGATGTACCATGACACCCAGGTCTCATTGCACCTCCCCTTTTCCTAATCTGTCACCATTCAGATAATATTCTGCCGTCCCTGTTTTTGCCACCAAAGTGGATAACCTCACATTTATCTACATTATACTGCATCTGCCATGCATTTGCCCACCCACCTAACCTGTCCAAGTCACCCTGCAGCCTCTTAGCATCCTTCTCACAGCTCACACCACCAATCAGCTTAGTGTCATCTGCAAACTTGGAGATATTACTCTCAATTCCTTCATCTAA
Organism: Pristiophorus japonicus; assembly: GCF_044704955.1. Lineage (NCBI taxonomy): Eukaryota > Metazoa > Chordata > Chondrichthyes > Pristiophoridae > Pristiophorus > Pristiophorus japonicus. The sequence continues at coordinate 241,448,537 of NC_091977.1, read as the reverse complement.
ATCATTGATGTATATTCTAAATAGCTGGGGTCCCAGCACTGAACCCTGAGGCACCCCACTGGTCACTGCCTGCCATTCTGAAAATGACCCCTTTATTCCAACTCTCTGCTTCCCGTCTGCCAACCAGTTCTCTATCCACATCAATACATTACCCCCAATACCATGTGCCTTAATTTTGCACATTAATCTCTTGTATGGGACCTTATCAAAAGCCTTTGTGAAAGTCCAAATACACCAAATCCTCTGGTTCTCCCTTGTTCACTCTACTAGTTACATCCTCAAAAAATTTTGAAGTTTTGTCAAGCATGATTTCCCTTTCATAAATCCATGCTGACTTGGACCGATCCTGTCACTGCTTTCCAAATGCGCTGCTATTTCATCTTTAATAATTGATTCCAACATTTTCCCCACCACCGATGTCAGGCTACCCAGTCTATAATTCAGTTTTCTCTCTCCATCCTTTTTTAAAAAGTAATGTTACATTAGATACCCTCCAGTCCATAGGAACTGATCCAGAGTCAATAGAATGTTGGAAAATGACCACCAATGCATCCACTATTTCTAGGGCCACTTCCTTAAATACTCTGGGATGCAGCCTATCAGGCCCTGGAAATTTATCAGCCTTCAATCCCATCAATTTCCCTAACACAATTTCCTGACTTAAGGATTTCCTTCAGTTCCTCCTTTTCACTAGACCCTCGAACCCCTAGTATTTGCGGAAGGTTATTGGTGTCTTCCTTAGTGAAGACAGATCCAAAGTATTTGTTCAATTGGTCTGCCAGTTCTTTGTTCCCCATTATAAATTCACCTGATTCTGACTGCAAAGGACCTACGTTGGTCTTCACTAATCTTTTTCTCTTCACATATCTATAGAAGCTTTTGCAGTCAGTTTTTATGTTCCCTGCAAGCTTCCTCTCATACTCTATTTCCCCCCTCCTACTTTAGACCCTTTGTCCTCCTCTGCTGAATTCTAAATTTCTCCCAGTCCTCAGGTTTGCTGTTTTTTCTGGCCAATTTATATGCCTCTTCCTTGGATTTAACACTATCCCTAATTTCCCTTGCTAGCCACAGTAGAGCCACCTTCCCCTTTTTATTTTTTACTCCAGACAGGGATGTACAATTGTTGAAGTTCATCTATGTAATCTATAAATGTCTGCCATTGCCTATCCACCGTCAACCCTTTAAGGATCATTTGCCAGTCTATCCTAGCCAATTCACGTCTCATACCATCGAAGTTACCTTTCCTTAAGTTCAGGACCCTTGTCTCTGAATTAACACTGTCACGCTCCATCTTAATAAAGAATTCTACCATATTACAGTCACTCTTCTCCAGGGGGCCTCGCACAACAAGATTGCTAATTAGTCCTTTCTCATTACACAATACCCAGTCTATGATGGCCAGCTCTCTGGTTGGTTACTCGACATATTGGTCTAGAAAGCCATCCCTAAAACACTCCAGGAAATCCTCCTCCACCACATTGCTGCCAGCTTGGTTAGCCCAATCTATATGTAGATTAAAGTCACCCATGATAACTGCTGTGCCTTTATTGTACATATCCCTAATTTCTTGTTTGATGCCATCCCCAACCTCACTACTACTGTTTGGTAGTCTGTACACAACTTCCACGAGCGTTTTCTGCCCTTTGGTATTCCTCAGCTCTACCCAAACAGATTTCACATCATCCAAGCTAATGTCCTTTCTTACTATTGTGTTAATTTCCTCTTTAACCAGCAACACTACCCCACTTCCTTTTCCTTTCTGTCTATCCTTCCTGAGAGAGTGAGAGTGAGAGTGAGAGTGAGAGAAAGAGTGAGAGATAGATAGATCGTTTTCTGTGCTCAAGTGAGTGAAAAATCAAATTCAGTCAACAATGGGCCAAATCCGACTGAATTCCCTTTCACTTCTGTGTATTGAACTTGACTTGTCGGCTACTATTGAAACGGGACACATCATTGAGAAATTCACATATAGGAAGTCTCACAATGTTATCTTGTAATGTATCTACAGGATATATACTTGCTTATGCAGGCTAGATTAATTGTTTAAAACTATATAGAGAAGTACAGATATACACTAATGTAACTATATTCAGAACAAAATATGTACTAGCCTGTTTTATTTCACGTTATTGAGAGAAATTTGCATATATGTATCGGAATCTAATATTGCAATGTTATCAGAACCAGAATCTATACCTACTTGATACAGAATATATGTTTTCATTGTTGAATATATTGGCCTATGTTTTCATACTCAGAATCAGAATCATACACGTAATTTAACAAACATAACTATAGGCCCATTTGGATCAGTTTACCCCAGGCCCATCAGTCCCTTAATCTGGCCCTGGATAGATTAAGCAAGTGGGTAAAACTCACATAAACTGGACCCCCAGGTCTCTCTGTACTGCAGCACTTTGCAATTTTTCTCCATTTAAATCATAAGTTGTTTTTCTATTATTTCTGAAGTGCATAACCTCACATTTTCCCATATTATACTCCATCTGCCAAAATTTTGCCCACTCACTTAGCCGGACTCACAATTTGCTTTCCCACCTATCTTTGTATCAGCAAACTTGGCTACATTACACTCGGTCACTTCATCCAAGTCATTAATATAATAGTTGAGAACCTAGCATTGATCCCTGTGGCACCCCACTAGTCACCGTTTGCCAACTGGAAAATGGCCCATTTATCCCGACTCTCTGTTTTCTGTTAGTTAGCCAATCCTCTATCCATGCTAATATATTACCTCCAACGCTGTGAGCTTTTATCTTGTGCAGTAACCCCTTATGTGGCACCTTATCAAATGCCTTCTGGAGATCCAAATACACCACATCCATTGGTTCCCCCTTATCCAGCTTACTTGTTACATCTTCAAAGAACTCCATCAAATTTGTCAAACATGATTACAGCAAGTAATCAGGAAGGCAAATGGAATGTCGGCCTTTATTGCAAGAGGGATAGACTACAAAAGCTGAGAAGTCCTGCTACAACTGTACAGGGTATTGGTAAGGCCACAACTTGAGTACTGCATGCAATTTTGCTCTCCATATTTAAAGGAAGGATATACTTACCTTGGAGACTGTTCAGAGAAGGTTCACTAGGTTGATGTCAGAGATGAGGGGGTTGACTTATGAAGATAGGTTGAGCCGATACACATTGAAGTTCAGAAGAATGAGAGGTGATCTTATTGAAACATATAAGATAATGAGGGGGCTCGACAAGATGGATGCAGAGAGGATATTTCCACTCATAGGGGAAACTAAAATTAGGGGACATAGTCACAGAATAAGGGGTCGAGTCGCCCATTTAAAACTGAGATGAGGAGGAATTTCTTCTCTCAGAGGGTTGTATATCAGTGGAATTCTCTGCCCCAGAGAGCTGTGGAAGCTGGGTCATTGAATATATTTAAGGTGGAGATAAGACAGATTTTTGAGCAATAAGGGAGTAAAGGGTTATGGGGAGCGGGCAGGGAAGTGGAGCTGAGTCCATGATCAGATCAGCCATGGTCTTATTAAATGGCGGAGCAGGCTCGAGGGGCCAAATGATCTATCCTGCTCCTATTTCTTATGTTCTCATGCTTTTGCAAGATGCCCAGTTTTCTTGCCGAAGAAACACTTTGCCTTCACATATGCACAACTTTGAGCAATGTGTTGTCCCAGACACCAATAGCATGACTTCAATGTATTGTTACCTTGGCCAGTTGCTGAGGCCTTGGAGCCCAACTGTCTTTTACTTTTAACCTGCAGGCATTTCATCTCGGTTACCTGACAACTGGAAATGGCGTGAAATTCCGGGGATTATTGGTTGGCCATATCCATCGACATAACTGTCTGACATTTTAAATCAAAAGTCAAGTTAGGGGTCATCAACAACTTCTTTCTGATTTGTTCATTTTTAATCCCACAAACAATGCAGTCACGCAATGTTCGGTCCTGAAAGTTTCCAAAATGACAGTAAATGCCTAGCTTTTTTAAAGCTACAATGTACTCACTGATACTCTCATCATGTAAACTATCTCCTGTTCCAAAATGATAATTTTCAGCAATTTCCAGGGTCTCAGGACTGTAATGTTGTTCTCTGTCAGTGGCATGTCCTTTGGCTTGATGGGAACAAGCACAGTTTGCAGGGTTTCCTACACTTCGGGGCCTGCGTCAGTCAAGAAAATAGCCCGTTTTGTTTCTAACACCACTCGGTTAGTTTTCATCATCGGGGACTTCAATGATACTGTTTGCGGTGAAAGACATTTCTTGCCATTCCACATACAGTCTGAACGTCTCTCAGTCATGATGGAACTCACCCAAGTGCTCTATTATTCCCATAGACGCGGCCATCTGGACTCTGCCAATGTCAACAGTGTGCTTGAAATTTACCGTGAATTTTTAGCTGCAAAACGACAAACCTCCCAAATTCTGTCTGTTGGTTGGCTGGATCTTTCACCACCAAAATTTCAGCTGGGGTATCCAGAAATCCCATCCTGCATTGCCGTGATATATTCTCTACGTCATTACAAACACACATACATACAAGGTGGCTCGAGTACATCACGTGACTTTTATTGTATTTACATTAGTTGTATTACCACAGTCGTCCACTAGGTGGAACTGTATTACATACCTGAAAGAAAAAAATTTGCAGGGCAACAGGGAAAGGGTGGGGGAATGGAACTAGCTGAAGCGCTCTTGCAGAGAGTCGGCACAGGCTCGATGGGCCGAATGGCCTCCTTCCATGCTGTAACCAGTTTATGATCCTATGATTCTATTCTATGATTTGTTGCAGGAAAGCTAACATTCAAATGTACTGTAACTATGCAGAGGAGATATCTTGTAGGTTAACACAAAGTCAAAGCAATGTTAATGGATGGATAATTAAACTGCCCTTTACGACTTGTTAGAACGTCCATGTGCATAATCTCAATTAATTTAACTCATCACATTATTCAACTGTTTAGTGAAGATCTACATCTGAAGTGCCTTTAAAATCTGGTGCATTAGTTACAGCTTCAAGCACTCAGTGCACTATATTATAATGACCCACAAAGTTGGGAGTATGAATTATATACCAATGCCAGCAATCTTTACCGCTCAGCTTAGCAATCACAACTGTACCAGCGTGCGCCGGTCTTATACGATGATAGATAATGCTGCTTGTGGACAGAATAAATAATGCCATAATTTCCACTCATTTGATCATCCATATCTTGCTTCAATGTACAGGCAACTCTCGATTATTCGTACGCGGATCTAACGGAGAACCCGCTGTAACGGAGTTTTAAAAAACTGTCGCACACGTGAATATCTCGATTACCTCAAGTGTCAATCACACACAAATTGACTCAGGCATGCACTCCTTTCTCACTTCGCAACTGACACAGGCATTAAATAACTGTCGCACACGTGAAAATCAATATCATTTCAACTAGCAAGCACACATAAATTGAAGCAGGTGAATCCATTGTCATGTATTTTATTACGTTCATACTATGATAATACGAACTAAGTCTTCGTGGTTGGTTTTATCACCGTCAAATTTCAGCTGAGACGTGCACTCGCCCAGCGGCAAAATCGTTTACCCAATCCCCGAGGGACCCGGATAATCGAGAGTTGCCTGTACTTTCTTTAATCAATTCCCTCCCCCTCTTCCCTACTGAATTTTATTTTTAGTCTCGGGATGTGGGCATCACTGGCAAGGCCAGCATTTATTGCCCATCCCCAGTTGCCCCGAGAAAGTGGTGGTGGGCTGCCTTCTTGAACCGGCTTGTACGGGTTTGATACAACTTGGTGGTTTTCTAGGCCATTTCAGAGGACAGTTAAGAGTCAACCACATTGCTGTGGGACTGGAGTCACAGAGGCCAGGCCAGGTAAGGGCGGCAGATTTCCTTCCCTGAAGGACATTTGTGAACCAGTTGGGTTTTTGCAATAATCCGGCAGTTTCACAATCACTCTTACTGATACGATTTAAAAAAAAACAGAATTCAAATTCTCCAACTGCTGTGGTAGGATTTGAACTCGTAGGCCTCCATCTTAACCCAGTCACGACGGGCGAGTGATGCCTGACCCGTGATTGCAGACCAGCGTCCCCACCCCCGCAACTAATGCCTGCCTGACAACCGCGAGTGCAGGGGACTGTCCCCAAGGGTTGCCGGCTGCGGCCTCCTGCCACTGGTTTTCCCGCCTGGCTTCCAGCTGGCATGCCAATCTGGCCGGTTGCCAGGATGAAAGTGGAAGAAAAAAATTATAATGAGGTCCTGCCGTTAAATTCGGCAGAACCTGTGTCCCCGGGATTTCCCCCACACGCACCCTCCCTGTAAATATCGGGGCCATGATCTCCGGATTACTAGCCCAGACCTCTGGATTACTAGCCGAGTAACATAACCACTACACTCAACAGAACCGTTGCTTATTGCACAGTCCGGCGGTCTATTCCATAAGTTAATAATAGTTAGGGGTCACCTCTGCTAAAATCAAAATATTAGCAAGACATACTGAAGACTTCTTCCCCCTCCTCAGTGTCAGTTGTGGCTCAGTGGGTAGCACTCACCTGAGTCAGAAGATTGTGGGTTCAAGTCCCACTCCAGGGACTCGAGTACAAAAAAAAATCTAGGCTGACACTTCAGTGCAGTGCTGAGGGAGTGCTGCACTGTCGGAGGTGCCGTTTTTTGGATGAGACATTAAACCAAGTAAAAGATCCCATGGCACGGTTTTGAAGAAGAGCAGGGGAGTTATCGCCGGTGTCCTATACAATATTTATCCCTCAATCAACATAACAAAAATACAGATAATTTGGTCATTATCACATGCTGTTTGTGGGAGTTTGCTTGTGTGCAAATTGGCTGCCGCGTTTCCCATATTACAACGGTGACTACGCTTCAAAAGTACTTAATTGGCTGTAAAGTGCTTTGAGACGTCCAGTGGTCATGAAAGGGGCTATATAAATTCAAGTCTTTCTTTCTTCTTTCCCCCAACCTCCCCAATTATCTTGATGATTGATGTCAAATGGCACTCTTATCATTGTTCAGTCTAGAACGGAAGGACAGAATTGGTATCACCAGTGACATTTTCCCAAGAGTTGGTAGCTGATGTGTTAGTGGAAGGATTCCACTCCTCAGGAAATTCCAACTAACAGTTTGGGATTGAACCAACAGAATCCTATTTTTGTTAGGCATGGGTATTAAGGGTTGCGAAACTAAGGTAGGTAAGGGTGGAGTTATTCAGATCACCCATGGCCTAACTGAATGGCGGAACAGGCCTGAGGGGCTGAATGGCCTACTCCTGTTCCGATGATCAGCAAATTTGAGGAACAGGTTTTTCTGGGACTCAAATGTGCAGATTTTCGAGCTGCAATGCAAGTATAATTTGAACTGTGCAACATTTTGAAGACTACAAAACGTAAATGATAATACAGACAAAATGCACGCGTGCAAAGGCTGTTGGTCGGGGGGGAAACTAGAAATTCTGTGCAGGCAGCTTGTGAACAAGACAGAATACAGAGGCTTATTAAATCGTGAGCACAGCCCAGCTTTCAGCAATAAACCATATGAAGAGAATCAACATTCTCTGGTCCAAATTGCATTGTGACTGAAGGCTGATTGACAAAGTGAATATTCGAGCACAGACATATTCTAATTTACTTGCAGGTTTGTACTAAGGTCACTAGGGGGCAGAAGAGTCCACCTACCATTTCGAAAGCATGTTATTCTGAAAATAGACAAATAATATGGTCTCAATGTTCAATGGTTTTACTATGGCTTGTGTTGTACTGTAATTCAAGTTGTTGCAAGAGAGAAGAATGAGGCATATTCATCTATTATTTTAGACTTTCAAATTTATTTTTCCTGTGTGTAACTACCCTATTCTCTTGAATAAGCATCGTACACTCAGTCAGAATGCAGACTTCTCCGATGACACCTGCTTGGCAAGGCCCCTAGACACACTTGTATCAGCTGCTTCCTTTTTGGCCTCTTGCTTCCAAAGACAATGCACCCAGTCAGATGTTGCTTCTAAGCTGCTCTGTGCTCTGAATACCACTCAGAGATAGAAGGGAGCTAATGCCTTTCAATCAAATGTCAGCATTATTAAAAAATTACTTCTCTCATCCAGCTTTAGTGACTCAACTCCATGTTTTAATTTAATTGCTTAATAATTAAAAAAAGGCTCTGTTCCTGTGCCCAACAAAGCTCTCTTTTGCGTGGGACACTCAAAATGGCCAGAGTTCCAGCCCAGTATTGCTCTTGTCACTAATATAAGAACTAATGTGCTGCTGCTTCTCAAGCAAGTTATACATTGGTCCTGGAGGAAGGGACAGAGGAGGGAACAAGCCAACATGATATGCACAAAATATTCACACACAATTCACAGCACAGAACCAGGCCATTTGATATTTACGCCAGTGCTTATGCTCCACATGAGCCTCCTCCCACCCTACTTCATCTCACCCCATCAACATACCCTTTGATTCCTTTTTCCCTTACGTACTTATCCATTAAAGGCATCTATACTATTTGTCTCAACCACTCCATGTGGTAGTGAGTTCCAGATTCTAACTACTATTTGGGTAAAGAAGTTTCTCCTGAATTCCCTGTTGGATTTATTGGTGACTATCTTACATTTAATGGCTCCTAGTTGGGGGAGTGGACAAGCTGAAATGCTTGTGCAGAGAGCTGGCACAGACTCGATGGGCTGAATGGCCTTCTTCCATGCTGTAGCCATTCTATGATTCTAGTTTTGGTCTCCCTCACAAGTGGAAACATCTTCTCTACGTCTACCCTATCAAACCCTGCCATAATTTTGAATACCTGTCAGAGCATTAGGATGGAGAATGAAACAGTTAATTCAGAGACCATGGTCCAGAACTTAAAGAAGGGTAACTTTGAAGGTATGAGGCATGAATTGGCTAAGATAGATTGGCTAATGATACTTAAGGGGTTGACTGTGGATGGGCAATGGCAGACATTTAGAGACCGCATGGATGAATTACAACAATTGTACATTCCTGTCTGGCGTAAAAATAAAAAAGGGAAGGTGGCTCAACCGTGGCTATCTAGGAAAATCAGGGATAGTATTAAAGCCAAGGAAATGGCATACAAATTGGCCAGAAATAGCAGCGAACCTGGGGACTGGGAGAAATTTAGAACTCAGCAGAGGAGGACAAAGGGTTTGATTAGGGCAGGGAAAATGGAGTACGAGAAGAAGCTTGCAGGGAACATTAAGGCGGATTGCAAAAGTTTCTATAGGTATGTAAAGAGAAAAAGGTTAGTAAAGACAAACGTAGGTCCCCTGCAGTCAGAATCAGGGGAAGTCATAACGGGGAACAAAGAAATGGCAGACCAATTGAACAAGTACTTTGGTTCAGTATTCACTAAGGAGGACACAAACAACCTTCCGGATATAAAAGTGGTCAGAGGGTCTAGTAAGGAGGAGGAACTGAGGGAAATCTTTATTAGTCGGGAAATTGTGTTGGGGAAATTGATGGGATTGAAGGCCGATAAATCCCCAGGGGCTGATGGACTGCATCCCAGAGTACTTAAGGAGGTGGCCTTGGAAATAGCGGATGCATTGACAGTCATTTTCCAACATTCCATTGACTCTGGATCAGTTCCTATCGAGTGGAGGGTAGCCAATGTAACCCCACTTTTTAAAAAAGGAGGGAGAGAGAAAGCAGGGAATTATAGACCGGTCAGCCTGACCTCAGTAGTGGGTAAAATGATGGAATCAATTATTAAGGATGTCATAGCAGCGCATTTGGAAAATGGCGACATGATAGGTCCAAGTCAGCATGGATTTGTGAAAGGGAGATCATGCTTGACAAATCTTCTGGAATTTTTTGAGGATGTTTCTAATAAAGTGGACAAAGGAGTACCAGTTGATGTGGTATATTTGGACTTTCAGAAGGCTTTCGACAAGGTCCCACACAGGAGATTAATGTGCAAAGTTAAAGCACATGGGATTGGGGGTAGTGTGCTGACGTGGATTGAGAACTGGTTGTCAGACAGGAAGCAAAGAGTAGGAGTAAATGGGTACTTTTCGGAATGGCAGGCAGTGACTAGTGGGGTACTGCAGGGTTCTGTGCTGGGGCCCCAGCTGTTTACATTGTACATTAATGATTTAGACGAGGGGATTAAATGTAGTATCTCCAAATTTGCGGATGACACTAAGTTGGGTGGCAGTGTGAGCTGCGAGGAGGATGCTATGAGGCTACAGAGTGACTTGGATAGGTTAGGTGAGTGGGCAAATGCATGGCAGATGAAGTATAATGTGGATAAATGTGAGGTTATCCACTTTGGTGGTAAAAACAGAGAGACAGACTATTATCTGAATGGTGACAGATTAGGAAAAGGGAAGGTGCAACGAGACCTGGGTGTCATGGTACATCAGTCATTGAAGGTTGGCATGCAGGTACAGCAGGCGGTTAAGAAAGCAAATGGCATGTTGGCCTTCATAGCGAGGGGATTTGAGTACAGGGGCAGGGAGGTGTTGCTACAGTTGTACAGGGCCTTGGTGAGGCCACACCTGGAGTATTGTGTACAGTTTTGGTCTCCTAACTTGAGGAAGGACATTCTTGCTATTGAGGGAGTGCAGCGAAGATTCACCAGACTGATTCCCGGGATGGTGGGACTGACCTATCAAGAAAGACTGGATCAACTGGGCTTGTATTCACTGGAGTTCAGAAGAGTGAGAGGGGACCTCATAGAAACGTTTAAAATTCTGACGGGTTTGGACAGGTTGGATGCAGGAAGAATGTTCCCAATGTTGGGGAAGTCTAGAACCAGGGGTCACAGTCTAAGGATAAGGGGTAAGCCATTTAGGACCGAGATAAGGAGAAACTTCTTCACCCAGAGAGTGGTGAACCTGTGGAATTCTCTACCACAGGAAGTAGTTGAGGCCAATTCACTAAATATATTCAAAAGGGAGTTAGATGAAGTCCTTACTACTCGGGGGATCAAGGGGTATGGCGTGAAAGCAGGAAGTGGGTACTGAAGTTTCATGTTCAGCCATGAACTCATTGAATGGCGGTGCAGGCTAGAAGGACTGAATGGCCTGCTCCTGCACCTATTTTCTATGTTTCTATGTTTCTATCATCTCAGTCTTCTCTTTGCTAGAAAAAAAGCGCCAGACTGTTCCCCCTCAGTTCTGGCATCATCCTCGTCAATCTTTTTTGGAGTTTCTCCAGTGCTTCTACATCCTTTTTGTAATACGGAGACCAGAACTGTGCACAATTCCACTTTAACTCCTCTGTAACATACAGTGAAGTAACACTTGGTATCGCTGCAGTTCAGATCGCTTGATTTGATCTTAGGACATTGCCACGGACTGATAAATTGGCCAATAAAATATTTAAGGTGCAGAATCACCCCTCATAAACCCCACCTGTGTGTGTTGTATAAAGTAACAGAGGCAGGAGTTTGTTTCAACTCATCCGAAGGATGAAGTGACATTGATAATCTACTCATGCCTTTCTCCGGTGGTCGATGACAACATTCAACCCCCGAAGTGTTACCGTTTTGTCACATCTTCCAGCGCATGCATTACCCTGCATGTGACACACTTCAGCCTGTGTGTGACCCTGAAATCCTAACAAAGCAACAGAATTATAATCTGGACAATTTGAATGAAGGAATGCACCCAAAACATTAGCCTATCTTATGTAGAATCAAGTAATCATAGAAGGATACAGCAGAGGAGGGCAGCCATTTGGCCCATCATTCCTGTGCCAGCTCTTGGAAACAGTTATTCAATTAGTCCCACTCCCACTGCTCTTTCCCCATTGCCCTGTAAATGTTTCTCCTTCAGATTCTGATGAACTGCCAGAATTTCCAGTAGAATTCATTTTTTATTTCAGAACTTTCTACCAGTTACAAGCTGAACTGAACTATTGCTGCCCTCCAGTGGATTTTTTGGACATGTATAGAAGTATTATTTTAATAAATTCATTCCAACAGCATAGAAAATCTCTAAAACACTGCCACTGCTTCAAGCTAAACAGTGCATTATTTCTCCCATACAGGAGCTCACCCAATAGTTTTAACCGGGTGTTCTTGTTACATGGTCCCTGTGGGCAGTGCGAAGTGTTGCTGTAGCACTTATAAATGGACAACAACTTGTATTTATTTAGCACCTTTAATATAGTGTCACATCCCAAGGCACTTCACAGAAATGTTATCAACCAAAATTTGACACCAAGCCCACAAAGGGATATTGGGACAGATGACCAAAAGAAACATAGAATGAGAACAGAAGGAGGCCATTCTGCCCATCGAGTCTGCGCAGGCTCTTTCGAAGAGCAATGCAGTTCATCTCACTCCCCCGCTCTTTCTCCATATCCCTGCAAATCTTTCTCATTCAAATAATTATCCGATTCCTTATTAAAAGCGACTATTGGTTCGGTTTCCACCACCCTCTCAGGCAGAGCTTTCAAAATCCTAACCATGTGTTGCGTAAAAAAGCTTGGTCACAAGAGGCAGGTTTTAAGGGGCATCTTAAAAGGAGGAGAGGTAGCGATGGAGAGGTTTAGAGAGGGAATTCCAGCTGGACGTAAAAGACTCCAAAGTAATATTCCGAAGAAGAGCAGTGGGAGTTTTCCCTGGTGTCCTGGCCATATTTATCCCTCAACCAACTTCACTAAAAAAAGATTAGTGCTTTTGCCTTACACCATTATCCCTTTTGTCTCTTAATCTCTCCTGCCTTCCATCCCATCACGGACCCTCCCTTTTGTTCTTTCCTCCATTTTTCCTGCTTCTGCACTTAATTAAAATCTGTTACAACTCTACTTTTTTCAGTTCTGATGAAAGGTCATCGACCTGAAACGTTAACTCTGTTCTCTCTCCACAGATGCTGCCTGACTTGCTGAGTGCTTCCAGGATTTTCTATTTTTAGTACTAAAAAAGATTACCTGGCCATTATACATTGCTGTTTGTGGGAGCTTGCTGTGCGCAAATAGGCTGCTGTGTTTCCTAAGATTCCAACTGTGACTACACTTCAACAGTATTTAATTGGCTTTAAAACATTTTGGGACATCCGAAGGTCATGAAAGGTGCTATATAAATGAAAGTTTTCTTCTTTCTATTGTGTTTCCAGAAGGTGAGTGGTGTAATTAAAGGTGAAACAACTATTTATTTCACTGAAATAGGATTGAGCAGGCATGTAGCTTTCTCCAGTATAACACTCGGGTAGAATCATTTTGAATTTATCTGAAATTAAACATACTCACATAATTCAATAGTGACTGACATTTGTCCTTTCTGCTGTGCTGTAGTAATCATCTTCAACAAGCACTGCAAAATCACGCTGCGCGTTAAGTTTGAGGCATATTTTAATTATACAGGTACCACCAATATAATTGTGTATGCAAACGAATGCCGATTAAATTAAAAATCATTATACTAAAAGGGCTCCAAAAATAAGCGTGAATCTAGTGCATCTGTCGACTTTGCTGTGTAAAGTTTTATTTACATGTGCAATTTAAAATAACACTTGATAATCCGTTATTTTGATATGAAGCGACAAGCAGGTGTATTTGCACCATTCAGCTGTACTAATAGAGAGACTTCAATTGTACTGATGCATCAGGCTGGGAACGTGCCTGTTCTTTTTTGGGTACACGTCATTTTGCTTGCCAATTCTGTTTTTAATTTTTCAGTTCACTTAATTTCTTCTTTTTAAGAGAATAAGTGTCCCTCGTATTTTTACCATTTCCAATTAACTTCTAGGTTACTGTAACAAATAGTTCAGATAGATTCTCCTCAGGCTAAATGTTAAAAATCGTCTAGTTGCAGTGGAAATAACTGTATTGAAATACAGTTATACAGCTGATACGAGTTTGAGAGATACTTTCCCATTCATGGGAACTAATTACAGTGAAGATATAGAACCGTGGTCAGTGTAATTTGAATTTTATATAACAAGCAGGGCCCACGACATAATATATGAGAGAAACAAGACTGCCAGTGTGCTGTTCAATTGAATCTACCACTGGTAATAAATAATGATAGCCATGGTTTTTGTACTGCATCCAATATCATCTCCATGAAATTACATAGAAACAGGCCATTTGGCCCAGCTGGTCTATGCCGGTATTTATGCTCCAAACGAGCCTCTTCCCACCCCACTTCATCCTATCAACATATCATAGAAACATAGAAAATAGGTGGAGTAGGCCATTCGGCCCTTCTAGCCTGCACCGCCATTCAATGAGTTCATGGCTGAACATGCAACTTCAGTACCCCATTCCTGCTTTCTCACCATACCTCTTGATTCCCCCTAGTAGTAAGGACTTCATCTAACTCCTTTTTGAATATATTCAGTGAACTGATAGAACTTCCTTCTATTCCTTTCTTCATCTACTTATCTAGCTTCCGCTTAAATACATCTATATTATTCACATCACCTACTCAAGATGGTAGCACATTCCACATTCTCACCACACTCCAGGTAAAGAAGTTTCTCCTGAATTCTTTATTGGATTTGTTAGTCAGTATATTATAGTCATGGCCTGTGGATCGGAACTCCCCACCTTTTCTACACCTACACTCTCAAATCCCAATCATAATTTTAAAGACCCGCATGAAGTCATACATCGCCATTCCTTCATTGTCACTGGGTCAAAAACCTGGAACTCCGGCCCTAACAGCACTGTGGGAGGACCTTCACCACACAGACGGCAGTGGTTTAAAAAGGCAGCTCATCACCTTCTCAAGGACAATAAATACTGGCCTTCCCAATGATGCCCACATCCAAGGAAAAAATAAAAAATTCACCCCTCAGCCGTCTCTTTTCTAAAGAGTCCCAGCCTGTTCAATCTTTATTAATAGCTGTACCCTCTCAAGTTTGTCCAGTACCTCTATATCCTCCTTCTAATATGGAGACCAGAACTGTGCACAGTACTCCAAGTGTGGTCTAACCAAGGTTCTATGCAAGTTTAAGAAATTATTTTTCATATTTCATATAACTACTGGAATTATTTTTCTCTGGAATTTGAAGAGAATGTTAACAGAGCAGCCATTCTGATCCTATGCCACACAATTGACTCATCAGCTCTCCCACTGCACCAAGGCTGAACCACAACAGAATACAGTATATCTTTTAGTCTGGACTAAATTAAGTACAAGAACAAACTTGCCTTTATATAATGCTTCATCAAATCCTCAGGATGCTCCAAAGTTCTTCACAGCCAATCTATTTCTGAAATGCAGTTACTCATGTAGGCAAATATGACAGGCACAGCAAGACCACAAAAATGGGATAACTGACCAGTCAACGTAATTTTTACATTTTCCTTTTGGATGATGACATAGAAAATAGGTGCAGTAGGCCATTCAGCTCTTCGAGCCTGCACCACCATTCAATATCATGCACTTCAGTACCCCATTCCTGCTTTCTCTCCATACCCCTTGATCCCTTTAGTTAAAGACAGTTAAAGAAGGAATTTTAGTCAGAACTCCAAAAGAATTCCCTGCACTTCTCCGAATGTTGCAGTAGATTCTTTGACACCCTGGCTTACCAAACCTCAATTCAACATCCCATCTGAAAGACATCTCAGACAATACAGAACTCCCTTGGTACTGCACTGAAGTGCCAACCTAGATCACATGCTCAATTCCTCATGTGAAACTTGAAATCACAATCTTCTGCCTCAAAAGCAGAAGTGCTACAGTTTAATCTTAATTCAAAATTGTTTTAATTCAATTAATGTTTGATTAATTTTTTGAGTGATAATTAACACCAGCAAGGTGGGAGTTTATGCTATTGAGTAATTAGGTAGTTGTTTAGACTCAATGAAAATCATACCTCTGAAGCTATAGAATACTCATCATCATCATAGGTGGTCCCTTGTAACGAAGATGACTTGTTTCCACACCAAAAAGGGATAAGTTCACAGGTGTTTCAATAAAGGACCTAATATTCCAGGTCCCAAACTATATGTTGAAGATGCCTTTGTGTGGATTTTTTTTAACATGTGGTGACCGTTGCACACCAGCCACCACATGGGCTTGACAGAGCTAGGTCTTGGTCCAGAGGCAAGACGACTGGAGACCAGCTCTGTGGCACGGACCTAATGCGCACACATATTGCAGTGTGTCCCTGGGCCCTCGCCTCGCTTGGGCCCCGATGACATCGATCCACAATCGCTCGCCGCTCCTGGTGTACCTGCCCACGCTCCAATTAGTGACCTGGACCTTGGTGACGTCCAATCCGGGACATAGCCCACGACTGAAGATAGTCAAGTAAAAGGGTGCTGGGGGAGGGGGGTTGCTGAGTGAAAATGTGAGGGAGCTGGATTAACATCGATACACATATAGTCAGTAACACAGGGCACTGGGTGGTGGAGAGAATTACTGAGTGACAGTATGAGAGAATTTGATTATCAGTACAGATGTGTTATAGAATACTACAGCACAGTGCCTGCACATATGTTGAGACCTTCCTGTACGCAAATGGGCTGAGTTTCCTGCATTTCAACAGTGGCTTCACTTTTTTTTAAAACTTCATTGGCTGTGAAAGACTTTGGGATGCCCTGAGGTCGTGAAAGGCGCTATATAAATACAAGTCAGTCTTTCTTTTATATGGCTTGCCAACTATAAGAATGTAAGAGCAATTGCCTGTTCTACAAACCTCATCGGGTACTTCTTTCAGTTTGTGAGATAGCTGTCCCGCAGCAGATGGTGTATGAATGCTCGTTTCAAATCTCGTTGAACACCGCAGGAGCATTTTATGAACGATTCAACAGCTGTCCTCAGCACTCAAGAAAAACCTGTTAAGAACCAGGTGCGATCTTCACAGGCTCGTTTCCTCCAAAAGTTCCACAGAGAACGGTAAAATGTGGGAGAGAGAGTTGACTGAAGGCATGAGTTAGCAAACCAAACTGTCTCCACCAAAGGCAGCTGTGGAGAACAAAACTTCGCAATAGCTGTTCTTCACATAATTTGCATTGAAATTTAAAAACTTGGGAGACAGTTAAGAGTTCTCCCATTTTCTGCCTAAAAACTCAAATCTGGCTCAAAATCTGAATCAACTACTGGGATGATGCCTGGTAATTTGTTTAGCACAAAAGGCCATCTGGGGGGAGCTCCCGTTGGTTACAAATGGTCTTTGAATTGACATGGTGCAGGATGCATGGACATCCTCTGTTGTCTACCTTCAATCTGTTCCATGTCCCACATTCACATCTTTCTCAGTTGGACGTGCATTTCAAAGATGCTCAGAATCAAATTATTATGAGAGATGGATATATTGAATTTCATTATTTTCTTTTTGTGCCCATCAAGATGAAGAAAACTAGCAATACTGAATGCGACAAAAAATTAATATTTTATCCATGGTTTAATAGTTTGAGTTTATAATAAGTCCTTTAATACTCTATATGCAAAATAACTATTAGCTATTTCTGTTTTTGTCTGATCTTGGAGTGAAATATAACTGTGGGTAATGTGCCTCTGTAAACCCTTTAAAATGCATTTTTTGTTCCCTTAGAAAATTGAATTTCTCTCCAAAAAGTATTCATTTTATGCCAAGGTCTGCAATGAAGCTCCCCTCCCTTTTCATTCTCCCGTCCATCTCACAAAGAGCCTTGCTGATTCTCTCACTTTTCTGTTCTAAGGCACTCTCAGCGGTACAATTGGCCAGTCTTCCCTCTTCACAAGTGCTGACTGATCTGTGTAATTTCTGGTTTTATTTAAAATATCCAGCATTTGCCATTTCCACTCCCTTTATTAAGTATAACAGGTTTGTTTGTGTAGATTGGTGTATTATAAACTAGGAACAAGGGGCTTGGAGATGAAGGATGTTCATGTGCAGAATACATTTGCATTTTCTTTTGCACAAAAAGTAGACACACCTACCGTTATAAAATTGGTGAATTCAGTCGGACAGAAACACCCTGCGATGTTAACCCACTCAACTTCATTGAGTCTCAGTAAAGGCACTTTGAGGGTGAGAAGAAAAAGAAATAAGACATTGTTGGCCCACAGCGTACACCTCTTCAAACATTGTTACGTTGCCCACATAGGGTTTGAAGAATAGAGACCCACAATCTCCACACTCTTCTCGCCCCTATTCATCTCATCTGGTGTTGATATTCCAGGGAGGCCCTGCTAGGAGTCAGAGATCAGCATTTCCTATTGGAAAAAAGGGACAAAATCCAGCTCCTTGGTTTTACATACAAGTGGAGATGCAGTGGCAGCTAGCAAGACCTAGAAACGCAGTTCTGATGCCATCAGGCAGTCGCGTTCCCCTACTTTATAGTACAAAATACTGTTGACACTCAGCTACAGAAAATTGCATTTAGGCATCTGTAGAATGGGTGTGATGGCAGCGATAAAGAAATTTTGAAGTCACTAACTGAGTACCTCCTTCCCACCAGAAGAAATTAGGTGACAATCGTTACTGTGAATCCAAGGCACATCTGAAGAATGGTTTCACTAAGTGAAATGTGTTAAATGAAAAGGAATAGATGGGATTTAAAAGCGGAAAAAGCATTACTTAAATCCTGAAATTCTATGTATTTTCAAGATTCCATAACGTACATTTGAAGAGCAGGGGAGTGTTGGCCGATATTTATTCCTCAACCAACATCACCTAAAACAGATGATCTAGTCACCATTTTCGTGAAGTACTTCATTGGTAGTAAAGCACTTTGGGACGTCCGGAGTTTGTGAAAGGCGCTATATAAATGCAAGTCTTTCTTTTTATATGCACACAGTAGGCAATAGTCATTTGTAGTCTCAAAAATATGAGGTTTCAGTGATACATGGGTAAAAGAAAATGTGACACAGTGTGGAACTGTGCACAATCTATTGTCAAAGACCAAGAAAAAGCAGCTTCCAATGATCCAGAAATCCTACTGGGCCGGGAACAAATGTTAGCAAGCACACTGCTTATTCATTGCATTAACTCTGCATCACAAAGATATCAATAACAAGCAAGAATGCATCAGAGTTATAGCTGCTTCGTCCTGTTTACTATTCAATGGATGACGATACACTAATTTAAAATAAAGAATGTCTTTCCTGAAACGGGTAATTGTTTTAAAAACAAGAATGAATCCAAAAAAAACCCAGCAATTCTGTACAATGGATGACATTTACAGATGCATTGGAAATTGCAGAGCCCGGGAGAGAGAGAAATACTTCCCAGTCTGCAGCAAACACACAAAACAGCTCTATTTAACTATGGCAATTTAAAAATAAGGATTATTTTAGGCTCCCATGCCATTTGTAAACATTTTAAAATCCAAGTGCAAACTGGAACAAAGTTTCAAAACCTTTCCCAAGAATTGCACTATATTGCTGTTTAGAATAGTGGCTGCAATCATACTGGAAAAATAACAAGTCTGTCTTCCTTGTGGAGCATGAGAAAAGCAGTCCTCAAAATTATAATCTATATCAGTTGCAGTTATACTGCAAAGCCAACTTTTTAAATCATTAAATTAAAATTCAAGAGCTCAAGCAGTCAGAAGGACTGCCTGTTCAGAACCTAATGTTAGTGAAAGAGATCACATTCCCTTAAACTCGCTCTTATCTAATGTCACTGGCTGTCGAGGCTGATGGGCAGTTTTGAGCATGCATTTAAGTACATATGCCGAAAGCTCTGGTAAATCTGTTTAGTGACCAGTGTGCACAATCCCTATCCAGTACTCAAACAGAATTGTATCCAAAATAGCTTTGTTTGGGATAGATGTTAGACGAATAGGCCGATAGTTGCCTGAATTCAATTTGTCATCCTTTTTAAATATTGGGTATTGATTTTCCTGCTTTCAAATGTCTAGTATCTCTCCAGCACCCTCGACCCATTAGCAGTTGGAGAATAAAAGGTTTCTACAGAGAAACATAGAAAATAGGTGCAGGAGTAGGCCATTCGGCCCTTCGAGCCTGCACCACCATTCAATAAGATCATGGCTGATCATTCACCTCAGTACCCCTTTCCTGCTTTCTCTCCATACCCTTTAGCCATAAGGGCCATATCTAACTCCATCTTGAATATATCCAATGAATTGGCATCAACAACTCTCTGCGGTAGGGAATTCCACAGGTTAACAACTCTGAGTGAAGAACTTTCTCCTCATCTCAGTCCTAAATGACTTACCCCTTATCCTTAGACTATGTCTCCTCGTTCTGGACTTCCCCAACATTGGGAACATTCTTCCTGCATCTAACCTGTCCAGTCCCATCAGAATTTTATATGTTTCTATGAGATCTCCTCTCATCCTTCTGAACTCCAATGAATACAGGCCCAGTCGATCCATATGTCAGTCCTGCCATCCCGGGAATCAGTTTGGTGAACCTTCGCTGCACTCCCTCAATGGCAGGAACGTCCTTCCTCAGATTAGGAGACCAAAACTGAACACAATATTCCAGGTGAGGCTTTACCAAGGCTCTGTACAAATGCAGTAAGACCTCCCTGCTCCTATACTCAAATCCCCTAGCTATGAAGGCCAACATACCATTTGCCTTCTTCACCGCCTGCTGTACCTGCATGCCAACTTTCAATGACTGATCCACCATGACACTCCGGTCTCGTAGCACCTCCTCTTTTCCTAGTCTGCTGCCATTCAGATAATATTCTGTCTTCGTTTTTGCGCCACCAAAGTGGATAACCTCACATTTATCCACAATATACTGCATCTGCTATGCGTTTGCCCACTCATCTAACCTGTCCAAATCACCCTGCAGCCTTTTAGCGTCCTCCTCACAGCTCACATCGCCACCCAGCTTAGTGTCATCTGCAAACTTGGAGATATTACACTCAATTCCCTCATCCAAATCATTAATGTATATTGTAAATAGCTGGGGTCCCAGCACTGAGCCCTGCGGCATCCCACTATTCACTGCCTGCCATTCTGAAAATGGCCCTTTAATCCCGACTCTCTGCTTCCTATCTGCCAACCAATTCTCTATCCACGTCAGTACATTACCCCCAATAGCATGTGCTTTAATTTTGCACACCAATCTCGTGTGGGACCTCGTCAAAAGCATTTTGAAAGTCCAAATACACAACATCCACAGGTTCTCCCTTGTCCACTCTACTAGTTACATCCTCAAAAAATTCTAGAAGATTTGTCAAGCAGGATTTCGCTTTCGTAAATCCATGCTGACTTGGACTGATCCCGTCACTGCTTTCCAAATGTGCTGCTATTTCATCTTTAATAATTGATTCCAACATTTTCCCCACTACTGATGTCAGGCTAACTGGTCTATAATTACCCGTTTTCTCTCTCCCTCCTTTTTTAAAAAGTGGTGTTACATTAGCTACCCTCCAGTCCATAGGAACGGATCCAGAGTCGATAGACTGTTGGAAAATGATCACCAATGCATCCACTATTTCTAGGGCTACTTCCTTAAGTACTCTGGGATGCAGACTATCAGGCCCCGGGGATTTATCGGCCTTTAATCCCATCAATTTCCCTAACACAATTTCCCGCCTAATAAGGATTTCCTTCAGTTGCTCCTTCTCACTAGACCCTCAGTCCCCTAGTATTTCCATATTTTGTGTCTTCCTTTGTGAAGATAGAACCAAAGTATTTGTTTAACTGGTCCACCATTTATTTGTTCCCCATTATAAACAAACTGATTTTCAGACTTTCAAAGGGCATGTAACCATGTTAAACCTCCTGTATGAGAGACTAGAAATGATTATTTGCTTGCAGTGTGCGCACATGAATCATGTCAACTTAAAAATGCATAGAATTATTTGACTTCTAAAATGAGCATCTATCAGTTTACGAAGTGCCTCCATTTGTCGAAATGTTAAAGGATAAGAATTTTATTCCAAAAGTAATGCTTAGATCAGGATTATTTTTTTTTTTAATAGTGAAAGTGACTGGAAATATTTGGGTTTGAGAATTCTAGGTTTGGATGAGGCATAACGTTATACAAAGTTGACTGTAAATGTCCCAACTACTCTTCCCCCCCCCCCCCCCCGCCTGCCCCCCTCCCCTCTCCTCCTCATCCCCCCTCCCCCATTCCCCCATATCCTCCCTGCCCCCCCCCCCCCGCCATCCATCCATCCCCCCCTCCCCCGTCCCCAACCCCCATAACTAAAAGCAAACACAATCCATAAAATTAAGACCTTCACTTCTGAATTGTTGCATATCACTTTTGTTCAATGTTACAATTAATCAGAGAACAAACTGAACTATAAACATGTTGCTCGGTGGCCAGAACACACGTCATTATTAAACCAATTGCAGGGACGTTACCAGGACTGAAGCCAAGGGGTGGTGAACATCAGCCTTTGACGTGCCCTTATTTCAAGAGATAGACTGAAATTTAAAGTAGTACTTTAACCAAGGTGGAAATACAACTATGACCAGGTCATGGCTGCATTGACTATTAAAGTAAAGTCGGGCTCTCGCCTGATCTCAACGAACCAATGCGCTTCAGAATGCTTATCATAGAAATGACGGTAGAAGCTTGGATCATGTTTCTGGAAGTTAACCTGCAAAAAGTAATCAGAACAGGTCAACAACTAGATAAAGCTCTAAAATAAATAAAAACCCAATTCGTGAGTGCAATTTCCTAAAGGGAACAGATTTTGAAAAAATATTTACGAACTATTGCCCGATGAGATAAAGACCTTGGTAAAAATTATCAAGAGATCTAGTAATGAAGATAGATGTGGAATAATAGATTGTAGACTATTATACACAACAATTCAAGTTAATTTCCTTTAAAGTGTCTGTCCTACAATGACATTTAGCTGTTTGTTACGCTGCACCATTGGAAGGTACAAGGACTGGCAGAGAAGATTGCGATCCATCTGCTTGGTCCCAGATCCAGTGTCCATCTCAAAATCTAATTGGCTGCACAATCTCTATCCAGTACTCAAACAGATTTGTATCCAAAATAACTTTGCTTGGGCCAGGTGTTAGCCGAATAGGTCTATAATTACCAGAATCCAATTTGTCACCCTTTTAAAATATTGGGTATTGATTTGCCTGCTTTCCAATGTCTAGTACCTCTCCAGCACCCTTGACCCATTAGCAGTTGGAGAATAAAAGGTTTCTACACAATCAAAAAATTCAAGTCAGTGTCAAAATTGGATATATTTTCCGCACAATAAAGGGTAAAGGAGCTAAACCAATGAAACAAACTGATTTTTAGTAACAAAATTTTAATTTTAATATACAAGTATTACAAAGTGATACATCAGGAATTAAACTACATGGTGTTAAAACCCCCAGTCAGTAAGTGGAGTGCAAGTAAATAGTTCATAATATAGGACATCTTTACAGCCAATGAGAGAAATAATTTGTACACAACACACATGATTCTGTTTGTAGAATTTGCCACTGGGACATTGAACAGAACTTCCACCCTGAGCAATTTCCAACTGTTTGGTTCAATAGCATATTCTGGATGGCTTCACACGCAGAAGACTTCAACTCTCACATGGCAAGCTCGTAGTATTACAATGGCAAGAGACAGTGAAAGTAGACTCGACAGCTAACAAGAGTACAAAATGCTTCATAGCACGCAGCTATAGATTCATCTCCCTCTAAATCTTTCCTTTTGACTGGCGTAGTTATTTGATTTAGCAAATCACCACATTAAATATAAAAAGTCTGTACGCGTCGCGATTATTTTAAAATTGGCTTCCAATTAAAAAACTTAAAGAATTCAATTCATAACAGTTTGGTCTCTTAAAAAATAATCTTGTAGCTTCTTTTAAATCTTAAAAGGTGCATTACTTTTTGAAGTTCTAATTTCATTATGGGGACACTGTCCAGGAACGGACTGCACACACCTGATTTCACTAAAAGCAGATAGACAGCCACAGCTAAATAATTTACATTTTACGCACTTTTCTCAACCTTTCCGCTTTTGCTTCAGAAAGATTTCAACGATCACTGGTTTTCTGCCCCATAATGAGTGACACCAACATTCATCAATACAACTGAAGGGAAAATGAGAATGGAGTGCAGGATCAGATCAGTTATTGTGAATACACTTTGGTAAGTGCATAAACACAATGGCGCCAATTTTAACTCCAAGTGGATTCCCCGCTCAGGACGGAGTTAAAATTTACAGTTGGGTCTCAATTATGTCATCGGGCCGCAATATGCATATGTAAAGAAGGACCCGGTTGGCTCTGGGTGCGTGTCCTTGCTGCCTGCTCAGGAGAGCAGGTTAAAAATAGCAGATGTTGCGATCGTGGCAGCTTTTGGACAGGTAAGAGCCAGGGCAATTTTAACTGCCCACCTCCAGGTTTCTGCTGAGCGAGTAGGGTTAAAATCGCCCCCATGTAGCAGTCTTTGCACCTTTTCTTTTTAAAATAGGTTTAAAGTGAGATTCTTCAATCACTAACAAAAGAATCAAGAACTAACCAAAGTCTTATTATAGCCCGAGTGGATTTGGAACTGAAAGTTATTGGTTTTCTAATGCTCATATTTGTTTACAGATCTCCAAAGTTTACTTTTTTTTGATTAGACTGACCAGGAGCCAAATTGCAGATTTGAAACATGACCTAAAATTACTAGGAATCAGCAAAGCTAACTATTAGGTCCTTAAATTCACTAAGCTCATTATTAAACCATTGCATGAGGCTCACCACATCATTTGACTGCAGCTCTATGATGTTTGAGACAAACGTACATTTCTTAAGCAAATCTGGCAAAGCACTGGTGGGAGTAACTACTGATTCTCAGAAAAACAAGGTGGAGAGAGAGAAAAGCTGGAGGGGTGGATCAACAACCTTCAGAAGCAGAACTGGGACTAACAGCATAGAAATGCTGAAGTCTCGCATGCTCCCACCACCCAATACTCGGGGAGGGCTCATAGAAACACCAACAGGCTTAAACAGTCATCGAGAATGCAATCAAAGGCATCCACCACCTGCCAAATAATGCAGCAGAGGGCCTACTTTACCCAAAGCACAGGGACGGGGGGGCCTGACTCTGTCCAAACTAGTGGTACAGATTCCATCAGCGATAATCCGGAAGCTCGGGAAAACTCCACTGCCCCCAATTATCGGAGCTTCAATCGCATACTGTGGGCAATGTAACAACAGCAATATCGAGAAACTCAGAACTGAAAGCCCTCAACAGTTAAACTTAGTAATTCGTAGTTGTATCATTGTTTTAGTAATATTTTCATTGCATGATTTTACCTCTTTTTCTACTTTGTTTTAGATAACTTATTAGAATTAGTAAATAAAATAGAAAAACGCTTCAGATGATGTGAAAAGGCAAATGGCATCTAATGTCAACAACCACCTCATTGGTTGGCCGGTTCAGTCGCTCTTTGCAATGGCTTCCATCGATTGGTGAATATGACCCCACCCCCCCCACAACACATCCAACCCAATTGCCCCAAACCCAACAATCCCCAGATCTCGCTGAACTTACCAAATAGACAATCTATCTAAAAATGGCAAAAAAACTTGCTCCAGAGCGTATATATTTTTTTAAACTCTTTCCTTTTATCTGCCAATTTTCTCCTTCCCAGTGTTGGTGGGATCTGGCTCCACAGGTATCAGACACCCTTCCAGCACTTCACCCACCCAAAAGGGTCTTCTTCATACAGTAATCTGTACGAGTGTCAGTGGGTTATTTGGCTGCAAGAAGCATCACATCAAGTCCAATCGGGCTCAATCAACATCCATACATATGCACTTCCAGCAGGGGCCTCAAGATAGCAACCAGGTGTCAGAATACTAGGCAATTTTTCCTTTCTCGGACCCAGAGGCACCAAGGGCAAAGGTGGTGCCCCATCTACTGTCTTGACTGTGGTCAGCTAACTCAACCCAGGCCGGATAACGAACTTCAAGAACCTGCTGGTCTATACGGTTCAGCTACCCGCTGGATGAATCCTGGTCCGGAAGCCGTATGATGCATTTTAAGTCTGTACATTTGGAAAATGAATCATCGTTCAGCCCGTACAAACAAAATTTACCTGTGTTCCACTTTGACCCTCATCTTGCATTTAGTCACCTGCCCATTTTAAAGGATCCTACAGTTGTTAGTTCACCTGATGAGACAAGTTAGTGAAAAGGTGACATTTTTATCCTGAGTTTTCAGTATGGCAATTCCATTTGGATTGTAGCAACAGGACTGGAGTGAACTGTACAAGCCACAAGAGAGAGGTTATTTACAATACTATTATGCCATTCTAAATAATAATCACTATTACCGTGCTGCTGTTTTACAAAATATTCTGCGGGAACAGCATACAAAGAATACACGTACATGATTATAATACATACAAAGCATAACAGTGTCTATAATGGTAGAAAATATTCCCGCATACTGAGGTTGGACAGTAGGGTACAGTCTATGTTAAATTATTGTTTTCAAGTCTATGTAGCTGTAACCAAAGCGTTTTCCTTTTAACAGGTTCTAGATTACTGCAAATTCGCAATATTCCAGTTAGAAATTAAAAAAAATAACAAAATATATCTTCTAAGCAAGTTTTTAAAAACACATTTTTGACCCATTGTACTCCTTTCCCCTTTACGGGATATTAGGGATTCACACAAAAAGACAACAGTTTATAAAGCCCTGTGTTATATTGCCTGCTGTGTTCCATAGATTTGCTGTAATCAAGCGTTATTCTGCTCCAGAGGCCTAGAAAAAACAAACAGTAGTACAGTACAATCTTCGACTACATGAACTAAAGGATTAACATTTGTTTTTGAAGAACAAGCATCCCCTTTCTCTGGCTTGTTTAATCGCAAATTCAAATCTTTAGCACATTTTGCTTAAAATATAGACTTCCCAAGAAGTTTTAAAGAATGTTTTCAAGCCACTCCAGGTAGTTTTGAGGTCACTACATTTTTTTTTTTTAAGTCCCCCAAAGATGGTTAGATACATGCATTAGCAATAGGCAGCTTTTTGACTTGTGTTTAGTCAAATGCCCACACTTGATTAACCAAAACACTTTACAGTCGCATCAATTGCTGGTACAATGATTCTTACAATTAAGAAAATGAACCCTGTAGAGTTTTCACTCTTTGAATGAATGCAGAAGCAAGCACACAACCCTAACTCCAAACTCCTGGAATCCTTCGAACATACTGGCTTATGTTTGCTTTTCCCTTTCTATGGTTCTTAGTTTTAAAGGTTTTTCAGTCCCTCAACCAACGCCACTAAAATAAATGATCTGGTCATTATCACATTGCTGTTTCTGGAGCTTGCTGAGCGCAAATTGACTTCCACGTTTTCTACATTACAACAGTGGCTACACTTCAAAAGTACTTCATTGGTTGTAAATTGCTTTGGGACGGCCTAAGGTTATGAAAGGTGCTACAGAAACCCAAGTCTTTCTTTCCTTCATCCCTATCTGTTACTAATGCTAAGCTAAAACAAAAAAAAACCTTGAATATCCTAAACCTTAAATCTCTAAAGTTGAATTCGCTACGTTATCGTTCATAAATGAACAATGAAAGCATTTATTCAAATACTCCAGCTACCCTGTCTTACATGTCCAAAAATGGTTGCCTTTTTATGAGCCAGCAAAAAGGGATACTTAGTCAGAATATAAAGTACAACAAGAATTATACACGACACAGTACCATGCAATATAAAGTCCGAAGTGTTAAAGAAAACATTTCAAGGGGGCTGAAAGCAATTTAAAAATTCATTAGCTGCTTTCTTCGCAACAGAAAAAAAAAGATTTAAAGACAAACGATAGCTAAAGCAAGCAAAGAAAATGTAGTAATAGTTGTTATTGTACAGTTCCGTAATAAATCCACTGCAACAGTTTAGTGCTGAGAAAAGTGCAGAGATTTAAAAACTTCATTTTTTTTTTAAAAAAGGTAGTAACTTACTCTACTGAACAAAGGGAAAAATATTACAAAAAAGACATCAACATTTCAAATGTTATTCTTGTTAATCATTTTAAAGTGTTGACAATTTGCAGTGTTCACATAGTGAGGCTTACATCTTAAGAAAAACTTACAAAATGAAACCAAACCAGATCACACCATTGCAAAGCAAGTCTTTGAGCAATGGACCACATATCCTGGATACTAAGCAAAGATTTTCCCATCAGCAATGATGTTGTACATTTAACATGCAGCCATGCAAATTTGAAATCCATTCAGCCAATTTATATCCTTTTCAGTTCACTTTTTTTTTAAAAAAGCCTGCAAGTTTTAGGTTTAAAAAGCCCAAAATGTGTGTTGTCGAGTGATCTGAATATACATGCAGCTGAGTGAATCTACTCCTAGATAAAATACACAATAATTAATGCAACTTAACTTCTGCCAAACAAAACAATGAGGCATATTATCAGCCGTGGAACCCTAACAGAATGCAACGTGTGTGTGGGGGGGGGCAGTATTTAACCTGCACCAAAGAGGAATGGTTTCAAATCCCAGCTTTGACACTTCCAAGTACACCTGGTGTAATTGTGCAACCGTTGCCAAATTTTGACGAGGCCATCAGATGCTACACTGTGTGGCAAAAGCATGCTGCATCTCAGCAGGGAAGTAAAGTTGATGGGGCAAGTACTACCCTGCAAAAATATGTATCTCGCTAGCTGATCATGGAAACTATTGACTGGGCGAGCAGAACGGTGCAGAATATAACCAAATGTGTTGGAAAAGTGATTAATAGTGTAGACAATATAAGCAATAAAATTAAATCTGTATGTCTGGTAGACACTGGGCTTGTTATTTACTGTACACCATGATCAGAAACACTGTGGTGTTTGTACACTTCTAAAAGACAAACTGCTGAGTCCACAGTTTCAGCTAACCGCGACAGACGGAGAACGAAATAAGGAAAATAACTCTCCCATCCAGCTGATCGGCAAATAGAGAAAAAGGAAGAGCAGGACATCCTGAGTGATGCACAAAGCAAAGACTTCACCAGAGTGAGACCAGTCTACAAAGACAGAGAGAGACAGGTAGTAACAGTGAAACTCCTGGAGAATGGCCGACTCCTCATTGGCACCTACCATTGCTTTCATTTCTGCCCCACTACCACTGGCTGATCGCATTGCTTTCTTGCTGTCGTCCATGAATTCCTGAAACAGAAATGAGATAATCCACTGAAAGTCAGAGATGCAACTGAAAATCACCATCAACTGCAATAGGACTTAATTTTTTTTTAAAAGCCATGATCAATGCTATCTGAAAAACAATTGAATATATTTCTGTTAATCGCTTGTTCACAGAAATAACAAGTCAGTTATCCATTTTGTTAAATATGAAACAAAAGTCAGAATTTCTATCTTGGCATTTTATATGTATTTCAATTACACATTTAAGTTTATTAAACTGGACACAGTGATATTAAAACAGCATGTTATTTTTAAAAGGGGAAATTCTTCTATAAAATCAGTTCTACATTTCAACTTGTATGAATAGGTCAATTTTCACCCAAAGGATTCCTATAATTTTTTTGGTGGTGGTGGTGAGAGGTAGATGCATAAGACTGAGATGAGGAGAGATTTCTTCATTCAAAGGGTTGTGAATCTTTTGAATTCCCTAACCCAGAGGACTGTGAATGCTCAGTCGTTGAGTATATTCAAGGCTGAAATCGCTAGATTTTTGGACTCTAGGGGAATCAAGGGATATGGAGATTGGGCAAGAAAGTGAAGCTGAGGTCGATGGTTGGCGATGATCTTATTGAGTGGCGGAGTAGGCGTGAGGGACCGTATGGTCTACTCCTGCTCCTATTTCTTATGTTATGTTCATTGAGAAATGAAAGGAGTTAATTCAACTCAACACCCATGGGCAGATCAATGGCACAGAGCATTAATGTTAAACGTTTTGAGACGTCCGGTGGTTGTAAAAGGTGCTATATGAATGCAAGTCAGTCTTTCTTTCAAAGCTGTACATCACAGGTTGGTACAACAAAGGCACACGTCCAAGATTCCCCAAATGGCAAGATCCTGATCTTAACCTGCAATAAAACTTGCCAACTTGCTGCCAGTACAAGCCTCTGGCAACTTCTTTAATCAGGCCACTCACAACAACTATCTCCATAGCTTACCATTAAACCTTTATCCATGTAGTACTCTCGTCCAGGGCTCCCATCATTGTATTTGCAGTCAACAGCAAAGCAGAGGAAAAGAACATCTACCACCATCTCGTATATGGACAAGAAACAGTGCGACACAAAGAAGGCAAACAGGCAAACAATGATGAGTGGCAGGACCCACACAGTATAATCGCGCTGGTAGTTGAGCAGTATAATCCCAATAAAACCGGTGACTAACACTATGAGCACCTGAAAATAAAAAAGATTCACAAAAAATTATTCAATGGAATCATAAGCAAACTGAGTAAAGATTACAAACATTTCACAACTGTGTTTATCTTTCTGCTTGCATTTTAGTGTGGAAGCAGTTACACATGCACAGCAGCAAACGATTTAGGAAAATAAAATTTTTGAATTCTTTTGCAAAAACTCCCTCATCTAGATGGGGCACAAGCTGCTCATTAAAATGGTGGCAGTTATCACAATTCATTTTTAAATTCAAATAATCAGCTAAATGTCACAAATGTCAATGAAGTAGTTCCTTCTGTGCAATTTCAAGATTGGCACCATTTCAGAAACACTAATGGACAATCAAGGCTCCGCCTAGCATTTTATAGAGATACACAAACAGTCTCGTTTTAAGTTGAAACCCCTACAGGAATTAAAATAGCCTATCTCTTCATCGACATCCCTGTCGTCTCATCACCTTTAAGTTAATACTCTCAATAATGTCAGATGAGAGTGGCAAGTTCAAGTAAGCTACAAGACTTTCATGAAATCCCTGGTAGTAGTGCTACAAACTAGCTTCAGTGTCTCCAGGGTAGGAAGACAAGGCGGGAAAAAAACAGCAACAGGACAGCAGCCAAAGACTTCCAGTCCTGATCATCCAATTACCTCGCCGGAAAAGTACATGCACCGATAGGATCAACTGTAATGACCCCAAAGGCTGCTTTCATTCTGGTCTTGTCTTAATTCCGATTCTAGAACAGAACTTGTGAACTGATTCCTCACACTTACACTACATCAGCAGCCTCCCTTACCCAGCAATAGACTCATTGGCCGCGATTTTACAAATCTCAGTGGGTGCGGGGGCAGGTGACATTGGTGGCGGGTCACGACCATGCTGCTGTTTCCATCCCGGCCTCTGAAATGAATTTCTCCTGATGGGGCTTGTTAAGCCCACCCAGCGCATTTGCCAACCGATTAGACGAAGCGGGTCTAGTGACGTCATTTGATGACCCATCATCAGGCAGGTTCCTTAAAAGCACCATTAGGCGGGAAATTTGTTAGGGAAATTGATGGGATTGAAGGCCGATAAATCCCCGGGGCCTGATAGTCTGCATCCCAGAGTACTTAAGGAAGTGGCTCGAGAAATAGTGGATGATCATTTTCCAACAGTCTATCGACTCTGGATCAGTTCCTATGAACTGGAGGGTAGCTAATGTAACATCACTTTTTAAAAAGGGAGTGAGAGAGAAAACGGGGAATTATAGACCGGTTAGCCTGACATCAGGAGTGGGGAAAATGTTAGAATCAATTATTTACAGATGAAATAGCAGCACATTTGGAAAGCAGTGACAGGATCGGTCCAAGTCAGCACAGATTTATGAAAGGGAAATCATGCTCGACAAATCTTCTAGAATTTTTTGAGGATGTAACTAGCAGAGTGGACAAGGGAGAACCAGTGGATGTGGTATATTTGGACTTTCAAAAGGCTTTTGACAAGGTCCCACACAAGAGATTGGTGTGCAAAATCAAAGCACATGGTATTGGGGGTAATGTACTGATGTGGATAGAGAACTGGTTGGCAGACAGGAAGCAGAGAGTCGGGATAAACGGGTCCTTTTCAGAATGGCAGGCAGTGACTGGTGGAGTGCCGCAGGGCTCAGTGCTGGGACCCCAGCTCTTTACTATATGCATTAATGATTTAAATGAAGGAATTGAGTGTGCAGATGACATTAAACTGGGTGGCGGTGTGAGCTGTGAGGGGGACGCTAGTGGTTACAGGGTGACTTGGACAGGTTAGGTGAGTGGGCAAATGCATGGCAGATGCAGTATAATGTGGATAAATGTGAGGTTATCCACTTTGGGGGCAGAAACACGAGGGCAGAATATTATCTGAATGGCAGCAGACTAGGAAAAGGGAAGGTGCAACGAGATCTGGGTGTCATGGTACATCAGTCATTGAAAGTTGGCATGCAGGTACAGCAGGCAGTGAAGGCGGCAAATGGTATGTTGGCCTTCATAGCTAGGGGATTTGAGTATAGGAGCAGGGAGGTCTTACTGCAGTTGTACAGGGCCTTGGTGAGGCCTCACCTGGAGTAGTGTGTTCAGTTGTGGTCTCCTAATCTGAGGAAGGACGTTCTTGCTATTGATGGAGTGCTGTGAAGGTTCACCAGACTGATTTCCGGGGTGGCTGGGCTGACATATGAGGAGAGGCTGGATCAACTGGGTCTTTATACACTAGAGTTTAGAAGGATGAGAGGGGATTTCATAGAAACATAAGATTCTAATGGGACTGGACAGGTTAGATGCAGGAAGATTGTTCCCGATGTTGGGGAAGTCCAGAACCAGGGGACACAGACTTAGGATAAGTGGTAGGCCATTTAGGACCGAGATGAGGAGAAACTTCTTCATTCAGAGGTGTTAACCTGTGGAATTCCCTGCCGCAGAGAGTTGTTGATGCCAGTTCATTGGATATATTCAAGAGGGAGTTAGATATGGCCCTTACGGCTAAAGGGATCAAGGGGGATGGAGAGAAAGCAGGAAAGGGGTACTGAGGGAATGATCAGCCATGATCTTATCAAATGGTGATGCAGGCTCGAAGGGCCTACTCCTGCACCTATTTTCTATGTTTCTGTGTCCAACTTTAATTTGACAGTTGTGCTGTCAGTGTTCAATAGCATTGAGGTGCTGCAAACACTGCACAGAGGAGGCCCTCTTTCCTTCCCTATTGGTGGAAGAGATTTCCCCAGGTGATCAACACAGCCTAGTTGCAGATTGCAGAGGAGGGCACAAGCAGGGATGTAGTCAGGAGGACCTGGCTACAGTATCAGAAACCTTTCAATGATCTCAGTAGATCACAAAATGCTAGTACAAAGCCACACTCAACCTCATCCTTCTGCGCCTCTCATTACATCCCCATCACTCTGCCTTCCCTACCCAACTCCTGCACATCCTTACTCACACCAACTTATCTTGAACCTCCACCCATCCTCTTTCTCTATCTAAATTATCATACCATCTCACTAGCCATCCCTCACACTCACCCTCATTCTCATCCAATCATACCTACTAACAACACACATGGTTAGGCACTTGGGTGCTTTATCCAATGTTCATGTAAAGTTTCTGTTAATGTGATGTCAAACATTAAAACCTTTATTTTCAACACTGTGTCCTTGGACAGATTTTTGCGCACTTTTGGAAGTGGCTTCGTGAGTAACAGTGAATGGTGAGACGTAACGGTACCCCTTACAATGGTCATGAGTGTGAAAATAATGGCTTGGGCATTATAGGGATGCTTTATGGTGTTGGTGTGGGGTGGTGCCAACCTGGTACATCATGTGGCAGCCAGGGTGTACAGCATCAAGTGAAGTAAATCTGGCCATGGTGAGGCCATCTCTGGTCTCCCGGGCAGCAATGTGGTCGGGTGCTGATGCACTCGGTCCTGTGCAGTATCGTGATTGCGGAAAAGGTTGGTGTTGTTGGTGTGCCTGGTGCTACTGGTGTTGGGCATGGTGGGATTCTGTGGACTGTTTCAAAGGCACCCATGCTGATCGAATAGATGGCAAATGAAGTAGAGATGACAGAAGCAATCTGTCAACAATGAGAGGTAATGAGGTCAGACTGGATGGAGACTTCTGCAAAGACTTGCAGCATCCTGAATCTATTGTACAAATGCAGTGAGGAAGAGTTTGTGGCTGAGAGAAGATATCTCCAAGGTGGGAGCTTTTACTATACATTTGAAGCTGTTACTGAACATTTGAAGCTGTCAACTCATCTGCTGATGCAATGTCTACTGAACTCCCGTCTCTGCTCGACAGACGTGGTCCGTGACCAGCATGGACCGTGTGTGCGAACTGTCAAATGCAAAAGATGAGCTGAAAATCACTCTTAAGTAGCTCTAAACAAGCTACTAATTAATGACCTGAATTGGGTCCCCGCTGTGAACCCGCCGCCGTGTATCGGGTCTGCTCAGCGCTGACAGACCTGACATTGGGGAAAGGCGCGTGGCAGCAGGTTCACAGCAGGATCCCGATACATTGGGGGAAAACAACGTTCCCACCCGACCCGTCACTGATCGCACCCCACTGACCCCCAGAAAATCCAGCCAATAGATCCTCCGAGAACTGCCCAAGAAAGAAGTGTCTATCTCACGATGAGACTGGTATTACAACAACTTACATTTGTATAGGGCCTTTAATGCAGTAAAATGTCCCATATTATGATATAGGATAAATATTTATGAAGCACAGAACTGACAAGTTAAGGTTCACAGTCAGAATCGTGACATTTTTTTTCTCACCCCATCTTCTACTGGGACAGGTTGCATAAACCTGGCTTGTATTCCCTCAAGTATAGGAGATTGAGGGGTGGTCTAATAGAGGTGTTTAAAATGATAAAAGGATTTGACAGGGTAGATACGGAGAAACAATTTCCTCCGGTGGGGAAATCAAGAACAAAGGGACATAAAGTTAGAGCTGGGCCATTCAGGAGCTGAAATTGGGAAGCACTTTTTCCACACAAAAGATGGTAGAAATGTGGACCTCTACCTCAAATGCTAGGACAATTGGAGCGTTTAAGACTGTGATGTTCAGATTTTTGTTAGGTAAGGATATCAAGGGAGGGAAAACAGTTGAGGTGATCAGCCATGATCTAATTAAATAGCAGAGCAGGCCTGAGGGGCTGGTCAACTCTTGTTCCTATGAGGGTAACAGTATGGCCCCAAGTTTCCACATGATTTGCTCCTGATTTTTAGGAGCAACTGGTGGAGAACGGAGTATCTTAGAAATCGCAATTCTCCACATTTAAGTTTTCTGCAGTTCTAGTCATGTAGAACAGTTTCACTTTGGAACAGAATTTTTTTTTCAAAAGGGGGCGTGTCCAGCCACTGACGCCTGATTTGAAAGTTTCCACAGTGAAAACGTACTCCAAACTAACTTAGAATGGAGCAAGTGAAGATTTTTGTAGGCCTGAAAAAACCTTGTCTACACATTAAAAAAATCAGGCGCAGGTTACAAATTAGGCGTCCGGAACGAGGTGGGGGGGGGGGGGAAGGGAAGTCATTACATTCTACAATAAATCCTTAGTTATACTTATACAAATATTATACAAATAATTCCAACCTAAATAAAAATTTATAAGCAAAAAAAAGATTAAATAAACCACGTTCCTACCTGTGTGAAAATGCTTCAGGCAGGGAGAAGGCTGCAGGAAGCCTCACAAGTTGAGGCAGCCGTTCCCGACGGCAGCGGGGGGGAGGCAGTGAGGAGGCAGCCGTTCCCGACGGCGGGGGGGGGGGGGGGGGGGGTTGGGGGAGGAGGCAGTGAGAAGGCTGCAGGAAGCCTCAGAAGTTGAGGCAGCCATTCCCGACGGCAGGGGGGGGGGGGGGAGGGAGGCCCACCTGCCGTCGGTCGGGCCCGTCGGGAAACGGCTGCCTCAACTTCTGAGGCTTCCTGCAGCCTTCTCACTGCTGCAAGAAGCCTCAGTGCTGATCATGGAAGGGCAATGTGGTTTTATTAAAAAATTAAAAAAATTGAACAGCTACAAAGAACTACAAAAATGGCCGAGTGCCAATGTTTCCTTCACACTGCGCGTGCGCGAACGCTCCAACGCGCAGGGTTGCCGGCACGAAAAAAACTCATTTAAATGGTACCCGCCCCCTCCTACTTACAAAATCGGCGCGAGTGGTAGGCTCCGCCCCCTGGGCGCCGCGACAAGCTGACATCGAGCTGCAAAGCGCGTTTTTTTTCAGGCGCCGTTTTAGGCGCGAAAAACGGGCGCCCAGCTCGGAGGGGCGCCTGTTTTGCCGCGTGTGGAAACTTGGGGCCAATATTTCCACAAAATCATTGGTTTCCTTTGTTACAAGGTTGGCCAATGTGGCAAGCAGAAAAATCTAACTCTGCTACACAAGACCGTCAGTAATTCAGACTAAATTTACACACAAGTCGGTATCTTTGCAGTAGTTTGGAATTGCAAGACTTCACTTTTCTAGATAAGATTGCAATCTTCGTCGTGACTACATAAGCAACATCGATCACTGTGCAAGCGATTCATTTTTTGGATGAGACGTTAAACCGAGGCCCCATCTGCTCTCAGGTGGACGTAAAAGATCCCATGGCACTATTTCAAAGAAGAGCAGGAGCGTTATCCCTGTGCCCTGGCCAAGATTTATCCCTCAATCAACATAACAAAAAAAGATCTGGTCATGATCACACTGCTATTTGTGGGAGCTTGCTGTGCGCAAATTGGCTGCTGTGCTTTCTACATTACAACTGTAACTACACCCCAAAAATACTTCATTGGCTGTAAAGTGCTTTGAGATGTCTGTTGGTCGTAAAAGGCGCTATATAAATCCGAGTCTTTCTTTTCTTTTTCAGGTGAGTTCAGATTAATCCACCTCAAAAGATTTGAAGCTACACCAGCAAAAAAAAACATTGCATGACACTTAAATACAGCACCGGAAGCCATTCAGCCCATACCCCACTTTTTTCCCATATCCTTGCAATTTTTTCTCCTTCACAAAAAAGGATGAGCCACTTTTGAGACCAGGTCAAGAGTGAAATGGAAAAAGGAGCACCATTGATGAGGCTTGAAAACTCACATGCAAAGCCCTTTGGAAAAGCATTCAAGACAGTAAATCTTTCCTCTAAACAGTTAAAATGTTACTGCATTTTTTTAAAAAAGCACTTTTTACTGCTTTTGCATCAATTCCCTCGACAACATGTACTCCACAACACAAAAGAAATGCCTTTCTGTTAATCTTCGTAATCTGATCATTCATCAAAACATAAAGCAAACCAGCAACTTGAACAGTCGAATGCTCCATTCCCAATCAGCATGCAAATTCAGTCCTATGGTTTGTCTCACCGTAACTCACATCCTTCACTTTGGGTGACTTGCAAGGTCTTAGCTGGAGCACTAAATCACAGCACAGAAGGATGCCATTCGGCCCATAGAATCTGCACCGGCTCTTTTGAAGAGTAATCCAGTTAGTCCCACTCTCCGCTCTTTTCCGATATCCCTGCAATTTTTTCGCCTTCAAGTATTTATCCAACTCTCACGAAGGCTACTATTGAATCTATATCCACCACCCTATCAGGCATTGCGTTCCATTCGTTACATAAAAACATTGTTCTTCGTGTGGTCTCTCGTTCTTTTGCTAATCACCTGAAATCTATTAATCGGTCCTGTTACATTCAAAGATTTGTGCATAAACACCCCAGGTCTCTCTTTTCTTGCACCCCCTTTAAAATTGTACCATTTAGCAAGTATCATCTCTCCTCATTCTTCCTACTGAAATGCAGCATCTCACATTTTTCTGCATTGAATTTCATCTGCATATGTCCCCCATTCCACCAGCTTGTCTATGTCCTCTTGAAGTCTATAACGGTCTTCTTCACTGTTTACACTTCTAAGTTTGTCTCATCTGCAAATTTCAAAATTGTGCCCTGTACCCCCAAGTCCAATGTACAGTTGGACCTCTTTGGCCCGGCATCCTTGGGACCTGACCGGTGCCGGACCAGAGAATTTTCCAAACCACGGGAGGCGGCCCCGGCAGCGAGGAGTGCGTGTCAAACCACAGCACCAGCCAGTGTAAAACCTCCAGCTGGATGGGCAAGGCTGTCAAGATTTGTCATCCAAAATGCATCACACATACATTTAACACATGCAGCCACAATATTTTTCCAATGGATGCCATCCATGCCGGGACTGATGCCGGACCAGAGATTTTTCCAAATTTAAAGAGTCCGGACTGGAGGGGTACAACCCGTATATCAAAAATAGCAATGGTCCTAGTACTGAACCTTGGCGAACATCACTGTATACCTCTCTCTAGTTCGAAAAACAGCTGTTCACCACAACACTCTGTCTTCTATCCCTCAGCCAATTTTGTAACCTTGCTGCTACTGCCCCTTTTATCCCATAGGCTTCAATTTTGCTAACAAGCCGAATATGTGGTGCTTTATCAAACACCTTGTTGCACCATACAGAAGTTAGTCATTCCACCTCAGGGAAGGAAAAAAGAATGGATGGATGACTTCACGCCACAGACCAACATAGAGAATCTTGGCAGAGGCAATTAGTTGGCGAGGAATGAATTCAGCATTTCACAGTCATTTTACTTTAAATGAGACCAAAATGTAATCAGAATAATATGGGTCCCGGATATACAGCAACATATTCCAACTATAATCTTCATTTTCCCAGGAGAAAACCAGCTCACATGGCACTAAACTGCAATTTGCAGTAAGTGCACATAAGTATGGCATCTCCGTCTCAGCAATTGATGTGTTTTTAAACTTGAGTAACAGGTACTTATGCATGTTTAATTCCCACTTAATAGATTTATCAATGTCAGCCAGAGGCGAGCACAGGTATCTCTTCCCTGGATACCAAATCAAATGCTGCTTATGTGGCGTCCTATGAGCAAGCAGCTTGCCCAACATGTCTGCTACAGGCAGTATAGGTAGAACATGTTGTAAAAGAGATGCAAATACAAAAACATTATTCCAATTGAACTGATGAGGAAAATTTAAAAATGTGATCCTACACATTTTTCTACTTCCCTGCATGGTGTTAAAATCAGAACTCCCTGCACAAGTCTTCAAAGTTAATTCATTCTTTTCCAAGATTTCAAAACTCCTTACTCCTTTAATGTTCCCTTACTCTCCACAATGAATAGCCTTTTTATTTGGCATCAACTAACCATTATTTGATTTACCTCATCTTCACTCCTACATTTTCCATCTTTGGTGGGATCTTTCGCTTACGTTTTTTTTTAAATTGAGAAATCCATTATGGAAATAAATGTTTTGAGGTCTGGAAGCCCTAGATAAAGCAGGTTAAGGCCTAAAACAGCATAAGATGCTACAGTCTGTTCAGATCAGGATTGCTCGTCTTTAAAAAAATATATTAATAGGTGTTACTAAGTGAAAATGATCAGACATAAAATACAAACCTTTCCCAGAAACAGCACAAAATCACCGACTGTGTTTATAGCAGCCACATTCAAAGCGTTCTCCACCAGGATCATTAAGGCTTCTCTGGCGGATGTGCAGAAGCTGGTACTGTTTATGGCTGTCGCTACATATGCATTCTGTCAAAATAGAAAACATTCAAACAGCCGTTAATACTTTAAATAGAAATCTTTTTTCATTCCCTTCATAACAGAATCCTCTAGCTGGAGAACCATTTGTCTGTCAATTTGGAGAAGTCCCATCATAATGCTAGCAAGGAGATTGCAATGACTGCCAAGTATACAAAGTTGAACATTGTGAAAACTGACGCAAAGTACTTATTTTACCTGAAACATTAACTCTGCTCCTCTCTCCACAGATGTTCCTGACCCAGCTGAGCATTTCCAATTTTTATTTCATATTTTCAGTATGTTTGCTTTTATACTTATTTTATACCTCAGTCTTCACGACAAGATTAACATCTTCCTCTCTTGGGAGCCCTACTCTGCCTTTGACCATCCCCTTACTAAAATTGCCCATCGAAAGACATTTTATGGCCCTTGTTGCATTTTGTTAATTTTGTCTCCTATTCCCTCTTTGCCTTTCTAATACCACCTTTTTGTAGCTTTCCATACATTTGTCCTGGCTTTCATTTTTATGATCCACCCAGCGAGCAGTAAATTATTCAATTTTAAATTTGATCTAATTGTACTTTTCATCTGTGAGTCCAGCCTTTAATACATTCACGTTTTCCTTACCAGAGTGTAATTTGTGCCCCTTCCATTACTGTTTAAAATTTCATATTACTGATCATAGAATGATACGGCACAGAAGGAGGCCATTCGGCCCATCATGCCTGTCCCAGTTCTTTGAAAGAACGATCCAATTAGTCCACTGCCCTGCCCTTTCCCCATAGCCCTGTAAATTATTTCCCCTGCAAGTATTTATCCAATTCTCTTTTGAAAGTGCTTATTGAATCTGCTTCCACCCTTTCAGGCAGTGCATTCCAGATCATAACCCGTTGCATAACAAAAAAATCTCCTCCTCTCTCCTCTGGTTTTTTTGTCAATTGCCTTAAATCTGTGTCCTCTGATTACCACCCCTTCTGCCAGTGGAAGCAGTTTCTCCTTATTTACTCCATCAAAACCCTTCATGATTTTGAATACCTCTATTAAATCACCTCAACCTTCGCTGCTTCAAAGAGAACAATCTCAGCTTCTCCAGTCATCTACGTAGGTGTTTAGTTGTATTTGCCAATTTGTCCTTCCATGTATCCTGGGCAAGGTCTCTTTTCATTTTACTATCACAAGATAATTACAGATGTGGAAGGCCATTCACACCATCTCAATTCATCTATTGAGAGATCCTACTGTTCCTCCATTGCAGCATTGAATTGTTTCCTAAATGATTCCAGGACATTTGCCTCTACAACTCTGCCTGGATGTTTATTCCACAAGTCGGTAACTCAGTAGTTTCAGTCCTAAAATTACCGTTTACTAGTTTGAACCCGTGTCCCCTTGTTCTACTTCCATGGTTTAATTTAAAATAATATTCTGGGTTATATTATTTTCTGTGTAGCTCAATACACTATTAGCTTTGCTAATGCTGTTCTGAACTGGTTGAACATATTTAGCATCGAATCGATTAAGATTCTTTTAGCTTCATCCTTAGCTATTTCACCACCACTCGGGTATGTGCCGCATCTATTTTTCCTTTCTTTGTGCAGTACTTTACGCTTGTCTGCATTAAATTTCATCTCCCATTGTTCTTCCCACTTGCATATGTTGTCCAACTTGGTCTATAACTTCGGAGGTACCTCCTCCAATTCCAACTCTCATTGCCCTTCCTAGCTTGGTGACATCTGCAAATTTGACCATTCTAGATTGAGTGTCTGAATCTAGGTCATTGATGCAAATTATACCCTGCTCCACCCACCACCACCAACTCAGACATAACTTCTAACAACTGCTCGCAGTTTCTTAGCCTTCAGCTGCTTTTTTTAAAACTGAGCCTATATTGTGGTCACCATTTCCCTATTGTTCTCATACTTGTGGATTACCTACTTCATTATCTAGAACTACATCAAGGAGTGCTTCCTTTCTGGTTGAGATAGTGACCAAGAAACCAGTTCCAAACACAATGGAGGAAAAAAAAACCCTCTCCTTTTTCACTTTTTACCTATCCGAGTTTATTTTCCATAAAGCTGATAAACAAGTCCAACTGTGCGACATCTGTGCTTGGGTTTGTGGCCTTCGTACTTACGGACACAAGGATTGGCATTGCACCAGAGGATTGACAGCAGCGGGACAGAGTTATTTGGCATGGATGCGTGAGTCAAAGCAGAGGCAATGGAGCATTTATGTAGGACCGTGGTGGCAGAGGTATGTATGATGGCTGACGGGCCAGAGAAGTTCGGAGGTAGAGAATTAGTTACGAAGGGAGTTTCCACAGGCAGTTAAATAAGAATATAAGAAATAGGAGCAGGAGTAGACCATTTGGCCCCTCGAGCCTGCTCCACCATTCAATAAGAACATGGCTGATCTGATCATGGACTCAGCTCCACTTCACTGCCAGCTCCCCATAACCCTTTATTCCGATTGCTCAAAAATCTGCCTATCTCCGCCTTAAATATATTCAATGACCCAGCCTCCACAGCTCTGGGGCAGAGAATTCCACGTTTACAACCCTCAGAGAAAAAGTTCCTCCTCATCTCAGTTTTAAATGGGCGGCCCCTTATTCTGAGACTATGCCCCCTAGTTTTAGTTTCCCCTCTCTGCATCCACCTTGTCGAGCCCCTTCATTATCTTACATGTTTCGATATCATCTCTCATTCTTCTGAACTCAAATGAGTAGAGGCCCAACCGACTCAACCCCCTCATCTCCGGAATCAACCTAGTGAACCTTCTCTGAACAGCCTCCAATGCAAGTATATCCTTCCTTAAATACAGAGACGAAAACTGTCCGCAGTACTCCAGGTGTGGCCTCACGTAGTCGTAGCAGGACTTATCTGCTTTTATACTCCATCTCCCTTGCAATAAAGGCCAACATTCCATTTGCTTTCCTGATTACTTGCTATATCTGCATACTAACTTTGTGTTTTATGCACAAGGATCCCCAGGTCCCTCTGTACTGCAGCATTTGCAATTTTTCCCCATTTAAATTATAATTTGCTTTTCTATTTTTTCTGCCAAAGTGGATAACCTCACATTTTCCCACATTATATTCTATGTGCCACATTTCTGCCCACTCACTTAGCCTGTCTACATCCCTTTGCAGATTTCTTGTGTTCTCCTCACAATCGGCTCTCCCACCCGTCTTTGTATCAGCAGCAAACTTGGCTACATTACACTCGGTCCCTTCATCCAAGTCATTAACATAGATTGTAAATAGTTGAGGCCCCAGCACCAACCCCTGTGACACCCCACTAGTCACTGTTTGCCAAATGGAAAATTACCCATTTATCCCGACTCTTTGTTTTCTGTTAGTTAGCCAATCCTCTATCCATTCTAATATATTACTCCCAACCCCGTGAACTTTTATCTTGTGCAGTAACCTTTTATGTGGCATCTTATCGAATGCCTTCTGGAAATCCAAATACACCACATCCACTGGTTCCCCCTTACCCACCATGCTCGTTACATCCTCAAAGAACTCCAGCAAATTTGTCAAACATGATTTCCCTTTCATAAAACCATGTTGACTCTGCTTGTTGAATCATGCTTTTCCAAATATCCTGCTCCTGGTTTCTTAATAATGGACTCCAGCATTTTCCCAACAACAGATGTTAGGCTAACTGGTCTATAGTTTCCTGTTTTCTGTCTGCCTCCTTTTTTTTTTTTAAATAGGGGCGTTACATTTGTGGTTTTCCAATCCGCTGGGACCTCCTCAGAATCTAGGGAATTTTAGTAGGTTAATGCATTCACTATCTCTGCAGCCACTTCTTTTAAGACCCTAGGATGCAAGCCATCAGGTCCAGGGGACTTGTCTGCCTTTAGTCCCATTATTTTACCGAGTACTACTTCTTTAGTGATAGTGATTGCATTAAGTTCCTCCCTCCATATAGCCCCTTGATTATCCACTACGGAGATGTTTTTTATTGTCTTCTACCGATACAAAATATTTGTTCAAAGTCTCTGCCATTTCCCTATTTCCCATTATTTAAATATCCAGTCTCATCCTCCAGGGGATCAACATTTACTTTTGCCACTCTTTTCCTTTTTATGTATCTGTAGAAATTCTTACTATCTGTTTTTATATTTCGTGCTAGTTTGCTTTCATAATCTTTCTTCCCCCTCATTTTTTGTAGTTGTTCTTTGCTGGCTTAAAAAAAATTCCCAATCCTCTGGCCTCCCACTTGTCTTGGCCACTTTATATGCCCTTGTTTTCAATTTGATGCCATCCCTTATTTCCTTAGTTAGACACGGATAGTTATCCCTTCTTACAGTCTTTGCTTCTCATTTAATCTATTTTCCCAGTCCACTTTAGCCAACTCTGCCTTCATACATAAGAACATAATAGGAGAAGGAATAGGCCATTTTGGCCCCTTGAGCCTGCTCCGCCATTTAATAAGACTATGGCTGATCTGATCATGGGCTCAGCTCCACTTCCCTGTCCACTCCCATAACCCTTTATTCCCTTATCACTCAAAAATCTGTTTATCTCTGCCTTAAATATATTCAATGACCCAGCCTCCACAGCTCTCTGGGGCAGAGAATTCCATAGATTTACAAACCTCAAAGAATTCCTCCTCATCTCAGTTTTAGATGGGCGGTCCCTTCTAAGACTATGTCCCCTAGTTGTAGTTTCCCCTATCAGTGGAAATATCCTCTCTGCAACCACCTTGTCGAGCCTCATTATCTTACATGTTTTGACAAGATCACCTCTCATTCTTCTGAACTTCAAATGTGTATAGGCCCAACCTATCTTCATAAGTCAAAACCCTCAT
Organism: Pristiophorus japonicus; assembly: GCF_044704955.1. Classification (NCBI taxonomy): domain Eukaryota; kingdom Metazoa; phylum Chordata; class Chondrichthyes; family Pristiophoridae; genus Pristiophorus; species Pristiophorus japonicus. The sequence goes on along the minus strand of NC_091977.1, from coordinate 241,404,491 downwards.
CTCTGGAATCAACCTAGTGAATCTTCTCTGAACAGCCTCCAATGCAAGTATATCCTTCCTTAAATACGGAGACCAAAACTGTACACAGTACTCGAGCTGCGGCGTTACCAATACCCTGTACAGTTGTAGCAGGACTTCTCTATAGTCTCCTTTGTTTAAGCTAAGGACACTGGTTTGAGATCCAACGTTCTCACCCGCCAACTGAATTTGAAATTCAACCATGATTTTTTGGTCACTCATTCGTAGAGGATCCTTTATTCGATCGTTTATTAATCCTGTCTCAGTACACAGTACCAGATCTAAGATAGCCTGTTCCCTGGTTGGTTTCACAATGTACTGTTCAAGGAAACTATCCCAAATACACTCTATGAACTCTTCCTCAAGGCTACCCTGGCCAATTTGCTTTGTCCAATCAATATGAAGGTTAAAATCGCCCATGATTATTGCCGTTCCTTTTTTACAAGCTTCCATTATTTTTGATTTATACTCCATCCAACAGTGTAGCTACTGTTAGGGGGCCGATAGACTACGCCCACAGGCGACTTTTTCCCCTGATTATTCCTTATCTCCGCCCAAATTGATTTAACATCTTGATCTTCTGAGCCAGTATCCTTTCACATTAACGCAGTGATCCCATTAGCTTTATTAACAGAGCTACCTCACCTCCTTTTCCTTTGTCTATCTGTCCTACCGAATTGTCAAATACCCCTGAATATTTAGTTCCCAACTTTGGTCACCTTGCAGCCACATCTCTGTAATGGCTATCAGATCATATCCATTTGTATCTGTGTGTGCTGTCAACTCATCTATTTTGTTACAAATGCTGGTGCATTCAGATAAAGAGCTTTTAAATTTGTTTTTTTACCATTTTTTCCTGCTTTGACCCCATTTTCTGATACACTTATGTTTCTGCATTCTGTCCCTTCCCGTCACGCTCTGGTTTTTATTTCCCCCAATGCTTTATTGCCTCCTCTTTGCTCGTTGACTTTTTAAATTTCCATTCACTTGAACCCTACTCCCCACTAATTAGTTTAAAGGCCTCTCTACAGCCCTAGTTATTTGATTTGCCAGGACCCTAATCACAGCACGGTCTAAGTGGAGCCCGTCCCAATGGAACAGCTCCCTCTTACCCCAAGTACTGGTGCCAGTGCCCCATGAACCAAAACCTATTTCTCCCACAGCAGTCTTTGAGCCACGTGTTTAACTCTCTGATCTTATTTACCTTGTGCAAATTTCTCGTAGCTCATGTAATAATCCAGAGATTATTACCTTTGTGGTTCTGCTTTTTGATTTGGCCCCTAGCTGCTCATAATCCCTCAGCAGAACCTCTTTATTTGTCCTACCTATGGCATTGGTACCCACGTGGACCACGACAACTGGATCTTCCCCCTCCCACTGTTCAGAGGAAATGTCCAGCCCAGAGGAGATGTCCTTAACCCTGGCATCGGGTAGGTTACATTGTCTTCGGGACTCACGCTCTCGACTGCAGAGAACAGTATCTATCCTCCTAATTATACTGTCCCCTACCACTACAACATTTCTATTTACTCCCCCCAATTGAATAGCCCCTGTGAATAGGTGCTGTGGTCAGTTTGCTCATCCTCCCTGCAGTCTCTGCTCTCGTCCACACAGGGAGCAAGAGCCTCGAACCTGTTGAACAAGAGCAAGGGCTGAGGCTCCTCCATCACAACCTCCTGGGTCCCCATACCTGCTTCACTCGTAGTCACACCCTCCTGTCCCTGACCACGGATCGAATTTGAATTAATTAATCTAATTGGTGTGACTAGCTCCTGGACTGCAGCGTCCAGGTAACTCTCCCCCTCCCTGATGTGTCGTAGTGTCTGCAGCTCAGATTCCAGCTCATCAATGCGGAGCCAAAGTTCCTCGAGCTGTAGACATTAGCAGGAACAAGGCAATAGGCAAAAGCGGAAAACCAACTGGAAAAGACATGAATGAAATAAATTTAGCAAGACAATTAAATAGTGATCTGAATATACTTGGTAAAAGAATTCAGTTCTGGGTTTCGAGAGCAGCAGGGAGTTGGATAAAAACTGAATACATATAATAGTTAACTGCATAAATTAGCTTAAAAGTAAAATAGGTAGCTGGGAAAACCAAAGGAATGAAATAAACGAATAAACTGGGGATCATAAGTTAATTCAACAAACCACAGAGAACAAAATGGGGAATGCATTTCCATAATGGGCTATTGGGGGAAGCATTGTTCATCTTAATAAGCAGTGCAGTTGCACCGCCTGTTGCCAACATGCAGTATTACTGAAACATGAAAGATCCGCAGGAGATGCGTCTCCACCGCAGTTTCTTTGCAATGTGGAAGTGTGCACATTTTCTACCAGTAGTACTCTGGTGTTTGACATCTATCTGGATGGAAAAGACACTCAATGGTACCGTCTGAACAAGGGAGCTTTAAAAATGCAGCTAAAGTGCTGCATTATCAAACAAGCGATGCCCAGCAACAGAGCTATTTCTGGCGGATACTTCCAAAGAGCAGCGGCCACATAGCGACCCCACTATTCGAGGTAGGCGAGGTTATGCTGGTCATCGCGCCAGCTAATATCAGAAAAATGGGAGCAGATTACACCACTGGCAGACTCTTAATGTTGCAGCAAAACTCCCCAACTGTATTGCTCCTTTGCTCTGTGTGGGGAAGCAGAGTCAGGAGGTTTCCCCAACACACAGCACCCAGGACACTGCTGCATGAATTGTAAGGCGAGCAGCCCTTACTCATGGACATAACAGGAGAGGAGAGGGCAATTTTCGAGTCGGTGCTACCGACAGGGAGTCTTGTCTAACATCTTTCTGTATTTGAGAAATGGATTATCCAACCATTTAAAACAAACAGCACCCTGCAATTTCCTGCTGTGCACCGCCAAGGCGAGGCAGTGCAAACTCGTAATATCTGCCCAAAAATTGGCCACAAGTGAGATACTGACCCCAGAAATGTGAGGGTGCAATTATCAGGAAAGATTGAGTAGGCTGGGGCGCCTTCCTCCAGAAGAGAGAAGGCTAAGGTTTAACCCGATAGAGATCTTTAAGATTATGAAAGGGCTTGTTTGGGTAGACATAGGGAAGATGTTTTCACATGTGGAAGAGATCAGAACTAGGGTCATAAATATAAGATAGTCACTAATAAATCCAATACGGAATTCAGGAGAAACTTCTTACCCAGAGAGTGGTTAAAATGTGGAACTCGCTACCACAGCTGAAGTGAATAGTATCGGTGCATTTAAGGGGAAACTAGATAAACACATGAGGGAGAAAGGAATAGAAGGCTACGCTGCTAGGGTGAGATGAAGTAGGGTGGGAGGACACTTGTGTGGAGCATAAACATCAACATGGACCAGATGGGTCAAATGGCTTGTTACGAGCAATCTATATCTATCTATACATTAAAGAACAGAAAGCCAACTTGCAATCATAAATTCTTCTCAGGAGGAATGGCTATAGCAGAGGTTTCTCAGAGACCAAATAGGACAGCAAAAAGAAGTTTCTGTGGCTGGAAATGGAAGCAGTAAACAGTAGTGATGGCAGATCATTGGGTGGCAGAAAAAGAGGCTTGTGGCGTAGGAAAGGGCGAGGGTCAGACCTGCTGCTTGGACAGCAATGGCAGCGGCAAATTTAGCCTTTACAGCTAGGCAATGGGGCAGTAATTAGCAATAGCAATGGCAAAAAGGCTGCTGACACCAGCTTCTCAGGATGAGATGGGTAGCTGCAAGGAGATAGTTCTCTAACGTAAATTATGTGGTAGCTTTTCAGGCATCAAGGGTAGCTGGCGGGGAGATAAAGAAAAAAAAATCTAAAACAAATCAAATTAACTCAATTCCCCCCAAAATGAACTAACTCAATGAAATAAAGGCAGTATAGCAGTCTTGGGGCATCAGATGGATAACAAAAATATTTCAGCTGTAAAGATAAATAAATCAGCTCTAAATTAATTCAACGGGCAATTTAGTAAAAGTAAATTAGAAGAGATTTTTGTGTTGAGCTAGTGGTGAGAGTTGAGAAGTAAAATAAATCTGGAGGGGCTTAGTCACATGGTAAAAGTAGACCAATCAGATCACATCAAATAAGCTGTAAAAAGTCTTAAGTATCTTGAAGCTTTATGTAAAACCATGACAGAGGCACAACCAAATCAAGACATTGGAAATAATGGAACAGGAATTGCACAGTGGGCAGAAGACTAATAACTCTACTTAATAAATTGTCAAATAAATTGTAGACAAGAGTTATACCCTGTTCAAAGTAACAGACTATTAAAAAACGGTCACATTTGCAGGTTTGACCGACCCAAATAAATTTCAGTGAAAAATGAAAAAAAACTTACCCGATTCAGATAGAGTAGGCACTTTTCTAAACACCAGAGACAACACATGCAAGATTTCAGCATGCATTTTGCACAAGCATTTTCCTGGACACAAAAAAAAACACAAAGCAATTGATTAAAGAATCTATCAGCAAAAAATTGGTTTCCAAAATTGAACATTTCTGCCAATATGACATTGAAGTTAAAGGTTTGCATGTGGCTGTGAACAACTTTTACCTTGCCTCTGAGCTGGCTGTGAATATACATGAGGATCAGTCGTGGGATTTTTATTAAAGTGATGATGAAGGCGCCTTTAGCCACTGTTCCGAGATGGTATTTAATCAGTCGACATATAGATGAAAGGATTGGAGTTGCTGGCAAGTTACTCTTGTCCCTACGTAAATGGGGATAAAGGCAGTAATTGGAATCTGTCTGATCATATTAGGACAAGACAGGTATTTTAATAGTAGATTGATGCCACTTGCCATCAGCAAAGCAGTTCTTACATAAAATGTTAAATCTTTGACAACTCAATTTAAGAAAGTGACTTGTAAAATAAACATTGCTGTTGGAGAGGGGAATGATTTTACATAGAAACTTTTTTCTGATATTACAAGTGATTACACTGCAAAAGTACTTGATTGGCTATAATGCCATTTGGGATGTCCTGAGGTCATGAAAGGCGCTATATAAATGCAAGTCTTTCTTTTTTTCCCTCAGTTTCTCTTTAAATACAGTTTAACACGGTTTATTTGCAAACATAGAGCATTCTTTTCTCTGAAAACAGTGCATCGTTCCTCTGAAAAACTGCCATCAAGCCCATGTATTAGCAATCCAGAAGTCATCAGTAGATTTGCACAAATATTTCAACCGTGCAGCCACAGCTCGGAGCTACTACCTGATGGATAACCTGCACATTAATAACCTTCTGTCATTCACTTATCATTATGATACAAGGTTATACGGGAGGCTCGGAGACAACTGCTTGCACAGGGATAAAAACTTCCAAGCACACTCCAAACATGCGTTGGATACTGAGAGAGCAGTGACTAAATTCTGGCAAGTACCTAACACCACAGGGCACAGGAAAGCTGTACTCAGGTAAACGGTGAAGCGCTCACTCAGCGGGTATCCTAATGAGATGCAAGTGTGGCAGGCAGCTGCAGGCATTGATGGTGTCATTTTAAAAACACTACCCAAAAATTGCCAACCAATTAAACAATAAAAGTAGAAAGGCTCTTGAAAACGTACATGGAAACCTCACCAACCAATGGCAATCTACAACAGCCAACTCTGTTGCTAGTCATCACATACTTCAATAGCACCAAATGGTGAACTCAAGAAAACCTGAGAGATTGCATACAGTCTCGTCTACTCATAGATTTAAGCACAGTGCATCAGATGTACACTCGCCACTAATCAAGTGTGCTACAATGGGGGAGCAGCAAACGGACTTATGACAATGAGATCAAGAATGGTTTCAGATACTCCTACCAATAGCCAGTTGATCATCCTGAGTAACTTGAAAGTAAACATAAGGTCAATTGCCAAATATGGAATCATAGGTCACATGGTAGATCAAAAAGGTGAACGAACACCAGTCAGGATCACAAAATCAAAATACTGCGGATGCTGGAAATTTGAAATAAAAACAAAGTGCTGGAAATACTCAGCAGGTCAGGCAGCAGCTGTGGAGCGAGAAACAGAGTTAACATTTCAGGTCGATGACTTTTCGTCAGAACTGGAAAAGGTAGAGATACATAAAGGTTTTAAGCAAATGCAGGGGCAGGGAAAGTGTGGTGGGGGTGGGGGGTGGGGGGGCGGGGGGCGGAAGAGAGAGGAAAGAACAAAAAGGGAATGTCTGTGATAGGCAGGAAAGATTAAATGACAAAAAGTATGATTGTACAAGTCAAAAGATGATAATTTTGCCTTGCATAATCATACCTTTCGTCATTTAATCTTTCCTGCCTTCCACCCGATCACAGAACTTCCCTCTTGTTCATTCCTCCCCTCCCTCTTTCTCTGCTCCTGTACTTGCTTAAAACCTTGATAGATCTCTACCATTTCCAGTTCTGACGAAAGCTCTTCAACCTGAAACGTTAACAAAGGCCTGGAATTTATGGTTCCCGTGATAGCGTACGCCGCCGTTAGCCTTCTGAATGGCCCCGCAAGTTCCAGGTTTCTGCATGCGCTGTCATGAGCGAAAACCCGGAACCTACGATCTTGTCAAGGTTCGCCTTAACAGATCATCCGAACTGACTAGAAATTCACTTTCGCGAGCGCAACTACTGCCTACGAACCTCATGTTTGGTAAAAGCAAGCTTTCACCAGCGCAAGGGTTATTATAAGCCTTAAATTAAAAATTTTAAATAAAAAATGACCCACAAACACTTAAAATTAGTTTATACAAATATTGGCCCCGATTCAAATGTTTAAAATTATTTTTCAAAAAATTTAATTTATCGTATTGCTGTAATTGAAGGGACTTTTATTTTTTTATTGGTTGTCTAAATTGTTTAATTATTTGGGGATTTCAGTAGGGTTTATGTAAATCGAATCCTCCTTTCTCATCGCTGGACCTGGCCCACTTCCCTGGGATCCATGGGTCTGCAATCAGGCCTACACCTGCAGGCCCAGGACCCGAACTTTCTGTAGTTGTGGAGCCAGGAGGTATCCTCGTAGATATTTTGTGGGTCAGAGGTGTACTCCAGAGGTACGCCTCCAACCACAAATTCAGGGTCTCTGTTTCTCTCTCCACAGATGCTGTCTGACCAATCAGAAGCATATTCTCGCTGTCATAAACATGCTTTGTTGTCTTTCAATCAAATTCAAAACTACATAATATTCAACTATGTTCTCAATACTGGCATCTAAATCATTACATTCTAATTCAGTAACAAAACATTCCAGTCATTAAAATAACTAGAATCATGTATAGGACAAGAGAACACAAGGCAAGAGAACATAAGAAATAGGAACAGGAATAGGCCATTCGGCCCCTTGAGCCTGCTCCAGCATTCGGTAAGATCATGCCTGTCTTCTACCTCAACTCCACCTTCCTGAACTATCCCCATATCCCTTGATTTCCTTAGTATCCAAAAATCTATCGATCTCTGTCTTCAATATACTCAACAACTGAGCATCCACAGCTCTCTGGGATAGAGAATTCTAAAGATTCACAATTCTTTGAGTGAAGAAATGTCTCATCTCAGTACAAAATGGCTGATCCCTTATTCGGAGACTGACGCTAGTTTTAGACTCCCCAGCCAGCCTCTCTGCATCTACCCTGTCAAGCCCCTTAAGAATTTTGAGATCACCTCTCATTCTGATAAACTCTCATGAATATAGGCCTAGTCTACTCAAACTCTCCTCATAGGTCAATTCCCCCATCTCAGGAATCAGTCTAGTGAACCTTCATTGCACTATATCTAAGGCAAGTATATCCTTCCTTAGATAAGGAGACCAAAACTGTGCACAATACTCCAGGTGTGGTCTCATCAAAGCCCTATATAATTGCAGTAAGACATCTTTACTCTTGTACTCCAATCCCTTTGCAATAAAAGTGAACATACCATTTGCTTTCCTAATTGCTTGCTGTACCTGCATGACAACTTTGTGCAATTTGTATACAAGGACACCCTCTGAAGACCAACATTTCCCAATCTCACCATTTAAAAATATTCCACTTGTCTATTTTTCCTACCAAGAGTGCTGGATTTGCTCTAAAATTGCCCTCATCACAAGACCACAGCAATGTTGAGTAAAAGCAAATTTGCCCAAAAAGTTATAAACCTCAGTTTAATTATAAAAATTTCCAGCAAGTAGCATTGAATCTGCAGAAATTGATGTCAACAAACTCTTGTACGGTCAAGAAATGCATTTATTCCCTAGCACCAGAATTTAAACAAAATGGGAGCATCGACTGGTTCAAGACAACAACTTGTATTTATATAGCATCTTTAATGTAGTAAAACATCCCAAGGCGCTTCACAGGAGTGTTATAAAACAAAAATGTGACTCCAAGCCACATAAGAAATTAGGGCAGATGACCGTATGCTTGGTCAAAGAGCTAGGTTTTATGGAATGTCTTAAAGGTGGAAAGAGAGGCAGAGAGATTTAGGGAGGGAATTCCAGAGCTTAGGGCCTAGACAGCTGAAAGGCACAGCCACAGATGGTTGAGTGATTATAATCCAGGATGCTCAAGAGGGCAGAATTAGAGGAGCGCAGACATCTCGGGGGGGGGGGGGGGGGGGGGAGCTGGAGGATGTTACATAGATAGGGAGGGGCGAGGCCATGGAGGGATTTGAAAATTTTGAAAGTGAGGCATTGCTTAACCGGGAACCAATGTAGGTCAGCGAGCTCAGGAGTGATGGGTGAGCGGGATTTGATACAAGACTGTTTGACAACTAATATAAGAAAAGAATCTTATATTACGCAACGGTCTGTAAGGTCTCCCTTCCCAAGCCAAAAATGCAAAACACACAAACACGTGTAGTCTTGCCTTCACATGCTGCAGGATAAGCAGTGGATACGACAAAGGCACCCAACATTCGGAATTGTGCTAATGAACAAGATTGCGAAACCTTCTCTGGTGCCCTGGAAGGTATACTGCACCTGAACAATGCAAGTGCCAATTTATGGATCAGTCTATGCATGCATTTTATTGCAGGAACACTTCCACGCTCTCCCTGACTCACCTTCTCTGAGCTGCCAAAGATGCCAAACCTTGATAAAACACCCACCACTGATAAGGCGTGCCAAAAGTCAAAGAACCAGGCTGACACGAGATATATGCAGAAGTGCACAAACATGGAAGTGATTTTATTGCAGAAAGTCTACTGCAACTTAAAAAAAACAATTTGGGAGAAAGAATCCATTCCTGGTGATTTCCGAGATTTATTAGTCACTATAATTTATAAACGCAAGGCGAAAAGAAAATCTAACTGGGGACCTTTCCTTTTTCCTTCCTCTATGGAAAAAATGTGAATCTGAATTGTCAGATCTCGCAGACAACAATGTCCAAAGGACATTGCAGTTTCTGTGCAAACAGTGGAATAGATGACATGCACTTCAGAGCCCAATAGGGTGAATTTCCACAGTCTCTGGTAAAGAAAGCCAGGTAGCATCTCTACCCACGTTGAAGTATCTAGAGTGAAGAGAGGCATGACGTCCGTTGGGTGAACTGCCAGTTGTCGCCATCAAAGCTGCATTGATAACTTGGATATGGGAAATCAATGCGGATGTGAACATTGTAAACTATTAACTTTGTCACTTTTAGTCGCTCCTGCAACTAAAAACCTTATACTTAACCATTTATCACAAAAGCCTTCGTCAGAATATACACACAAAATTTTGTATAGTTGCTGTTAAACATGGCGCCACACTTCAAAACAGTGTTAATAGTTGTAGAAAAGTGAAGAAATGTCAAACAACAGCCAGCAAATGTATATGTGGTAAATGTGGATTTTCATTGTCTATGGAATCAATTCCACAAAGGCAGCAGACTGCATTCCTTTCCTGTGTCTTGGTCAGACATGTTTCAAGGTAAATTGTATTTTACTTCATCACTTAGTCTTGCAATAGGTGTGGCTCCAAGTTTAACTGCATTTTGTTTCTCCGGAGGCTTTTGTGATGTGTGGTGTTAAGATAATGCGTGGGGCTACCAAATGATCGAAGGACAATTTCAATAGAAATCACGTGAAAAATGCAATGATATGAACATGGTGCAGATAGGAGGAGAAACAGTGATGCAGTCTTAAAATTTATACAATTCTCAAAGTTTTTGCATTTAATATTTTGCTACTGTGAATCCAGGCAATTTGGCAATAAAAAGGAATTAGAATAACTGACTAACAATTTGAGAAACCAAGGGGGATGGGGGGCAGGTTTTCAATCGGTCCACTAGCTTCAAATTGTAGCGAAAGGACTAGATACTGTGATTGGCCAATAGATCGTTAACTGAAAGTATATTTAATATAAAACAGAATTCAATAATTAAAATGTGGAAATAAAGGATAAATGTTATAATTCTGAAAAACAGACGTACTTGTTGGGCTGTTCCTAAAATGTCTTAACTCACTAACAAAATGTACAGTACTCTAAGATAACTCTCTGGATCTTAACATATACTTGCATTGAAGGCAGTTCAGAGAACTAGGTTGATTCCGGAGATGAAGGGAGTGTCTTATGAAGACAGGTTGAGCAGGTTGGGCCTATACGCATCGGAGTTTAGAAAAATATGAGGGGATCTTATTGAAATGTATAAGATTCTGAGGGGGCTTGACAGGGTAGATGCAGAGAGGATGTTTTCCCTCGTGGGGGACTCAAACTCAGGGGAGTCATTTCAGAATAAGGGGTCGCCCATTTAAAACAGAAATGAGGAAGAATTTCTTCTCAGAGGGTCATGAATCCTTGGAATTTTCTACCCCAGAGAGCAGTGAAAGCTGGGTACGTTTAATATATTTAAGGTGGAGATAGACAGATTTTTGAATGATAAGGGAGTCAAGGGTTATGGGGAGCGGGCAGGGAAGTGGAGTTGAGGTCAAGATCAGATCAGCCATGAATTGAATGGCAGAGCAGGATCGAGGGGCCAAACGGCCTACTCCTGCTCCTATTTCTTATGTTCTTATGGTCATATTATGCAGGCACAAGGTATTACTTTGCATAAGCCATTCACCATCAACTTGCATACAGCATCACTGGCCATGTGAACCTGTACCAAATGATAGTGGGTTGGAGAACTGAGATCTTGCAGCAGGACACAAAATATCAGAAGCACGCTTCACATTTTTTTTTTAAATTATAAAAGGCTGCAGGGTGTGCTGCAGGAAATCTAGAAAAGGGAAGATTAAATTATGCAGGAAAAATTATCCAATGTAAACAAAGCACTTTCACGAGAACAAAGATTACTTCTAATTTAGTATTAGTCAACAAAATCTCCCATGAAACTGTGGAGCGTGCAGAGCTTTTTTTCTGAACCAGTATCAAATACTGTGGTGCCATGAATACAAGAAATACTCACTGCCATTATACTTAACATAGTTTTTACAGCACAGAAACAAGCCATTTGGGCCAACTGTTCTATGCCGGTGTTTATGTACCACACGAGCCTTCTCCCATCCTACTTCATCTCCCCACCTCAGCATACTTTTCTATTCCTTTCTCCCTCATGTACTTATTTAGCTTCCTCTAGATTGCATCCATGCTATTCGCCTCAAGTACTCCATATGATAGCGAGTTCCACATTCGCACGGTAAAGAAGTTTCTCATGAATTCCTTACAGGGTTTATTAGTGACTATCTTATATTTACGCCCCCTAATTTTGAACTTCGTACGAGTGGAAGCATCTTCTCTACGTCAACCCTATTGAACTCTTTCAGAATTTATAACACCTCTACCAGGCCACCCCTCAGCCATCTCTTTTCTAAGAGAGCCCCAGCCTGTTTAGACTTTCAGCCACGAGATCTGTGCAAATTAAAGGTTCTATCTTCACTAAGGAAGACACGAATAACCTCCCGAAAATACTAGGGGACCGAGGGTCTAGCGAGAAGGAGGAACTGAGGGAAATCCTTACTAGTCAGGAAATGGTGTTAGGGAAACTGATGGGACTGAAGGCCGATAAATCCCCAGGGTCTGATAGTCTGCATCCCAGAGTACTTAAGGAAGTGGGCCTAGAAATAGTAGATGCATTGGTGGTCATTTTCCAACATTCCATGGAATCTGGATCAGTACCTATGGATTGGAGGGTAGCTAATGTAACCCCACTTTTTAAAAAAGGAGTGAGAGAGAAAACAGGGAATTATAGACCAGTCAGCCTGACATCGGTGGTGGGGAAAATGCTGGAATCAATTATTAAAGATGTAATAGCAGCGCATTTGGAAAGCAGTCAGCACGGATTTATGAAAGGAAAATCATGCTTGACAAATCTTCAAGTTTTTTGAGGATGTAACAAGTAGAGTGGATAAGGGAGAACCAGTGAATGTGGTGTATTTGGACTTTCAAAAGGCTTTTGACAAGATCCCACACAAGAGATTAGTGTGCAAAATTAAGGCACATGGTATTGGGGGTAATGTACTGACGTGGATAGAGAACTGGTTGGCAGACAGGAAGCAAAGAGTGGGAATAAACGGGTCCTTTTCAGAGTGGCAGGCAGTGACTAGTGGGGTGCCATAAGGTTCAGTGCTGGGACTCCAGCTATTTACAATATACATTAATGATTTAGACGAAGGAATTGAATGTAATATTTCCAAGTTTGCAGATGACACTAAGCTGGATGGCAGTGTGAGCTGTGAGGAGGATGCTAAGAGGCTGCAGGGTGACTTGGACAGGTTAGGTGAATGGGCAAAGGCATGGCCGATGCAGTATAATGTGGATAAATATGAGGTTATCCACTTTGGTGGCAAAAACAGGAAGGCAGATTATCTGAATGGTGACAGATTAGTAAAAGGGGAGGTGCAACGAGGCCTGGGTGTCATGGTACATCAGTCACTGAAGGTAGGCAGGCAGTAAAGAAAGCAAATGGCATGCTGACCTTCATTGCGAGAGGATTTGAGTATAGGAGCAGGGAGGTCTTACTGCAGTTGTACAGAGTCTTGGTGAGACCACACCTTGAGTATTGTGTACAGTTTTGGTCTCCTAATCTGAGGAAGGACGTTCTTGCTATTGAGGGAGTGCAGCAAAGGTTCACCAGACTAATTCCCAGGATGGCAGTACTGACATATAAAGAAAGACTGGATCAGCTAGGCTTATACTCACTGGAATTTAGATGAATGAGAGGGGATCTCATAGAAACAAGTAAAATTATGACCGGACTGGACAGGTTAGATGCAGGAAGAATGTTCCCGATGTTGGGGAAGTCCAGAACCAGGGGTCAAAGTCTAAGGATAAGGGGTAAGCCATATAGGGCTGAGATGAGGAAAAACTTTTTCACCCAGAGAGTGGTGAACCTGTGGAGATCTATACCACAGAAAGTTGTTGAGTCCAGTTCGTTGGATATATTCAAGAGGGAGTTAGATGTGGCCCTTACGACTAAGGGGGTATGGAGAAAAAGTGAGAGTGGGGTACTGAAGTTGCATTATCAGCCATGATCTTATTGAATGGCGGTGCAGGCTCGAAGGGCCGAATGGCCTGCTCCTGCACCTATTTTCTGTGTTTCTATGAAATTGGATTCAAACTTTATAAGTGCTCCCCTGGGATTCGATGGAACAGACTCAGAAGATAAAGGGCTCAATCCCTTTACCGATTTTTGGCGCTCAGGAGGATTAATGGCCGATTTTTTTGTGCCCGACTGCGCCGAAAAAACCGTTTCAGCTTTTGATAAAGTAAAATTTCATTTTGGCACTGTGGTACCCAAAGTTAAGTCTATGGGGTGGAGCTTCAATTGTGCACCAAAAAGTCTGAGCATGCATCTGAAAAAAGAGATCACTTTTTCCACGTGACGGGTGTGCCCGCGCATCGCATCCACAGTGTTCCTGGTCTGGATCAAGAGCTTGTGAGAACCCATTCGGATCAGAGATGGATCTGGACATTTAAATTTTAGCTGCAAAAGATGGATCCAGGGAAGGGGAAGGAGAAGGACAAGGGGGAAGGGCCAAAAGATTGCTAGCAGAAGAAATTGAGCCCCTGATAGACATAATTGAAAGGAGATGGGATGTGCTTGAGAACAAAGCAAGAATGGGACAAAATAAATTGAAACTCTTTCTGCAAGCAAAACTTCGGGACCAAAGTTGCAGAAGAGTTTAATGCAGTGGCCGTGACCCTGAGAAGCAGCACGCAGGTCAAAAAGTGGCAGGACCTTGGTCAAGCAGTTAATGTAAGTAGCATTTTTATTTATGCACTGCAATTACATTCGTAAATGTGACATGTGTATGTGTGTGTGTGGCCACCACAGCAGAAGGACCCTCTCTTAAAAAGTTGTATTTTCATTTGTGTTACAGATCAACTGGGAAAGGTCAAAAACTGGAGGAGGTGCACCAAGTAGGCTGCAACTAACAGTCGTAGAACAGAGGATTGCTGAGAGATGATTAATCACCAATGTGGACGCTGGGCCCAGGTTACCGGAGGGCAAGTCCTTCAAATTGCAGAGTCTGGGTTGGCTAAATGTTAAGTACTGCGTAGGCTAGCTACGCTTCGTTTTATGTGTTGTTTTCGGTCAGCTACACTTCAGTTTATCCAATGTGCTATCATCGTGGTCTTTGAAAAGAGCCTGCGTTGTGTGGCCCATGTACTCATGTCACCCTGCCCCCTCTCCTGCTGCTAACCAGACATCTGCTCTGTTATGTTTTGCAGATGTTGCGCATCAGGAAGAGACAGAAGCTGAAGCAGAAGTAGAAGCAGAGCATGATCAGGAAGCCGTCAGTCCAGATATTCTTCTTCAACTTCAGGACAAGGATGAGCTGAACAATGAAGGGCAGCAGGAAGACACCAATAATGAGATGGTTACATTACAACTGGAGCCAGTGAAACCCCCCCCACCCCCGGCCTCAAGGGCGCAAAGCCCTTTGTTGAGCGATACAACTGACGCAACATTTCATGGTGTACAGTCTGAGGCTGCGGATCCTAGTGGGTTGCAGCAAGCCACACCTGGGAGATGGCCGAAAAGGGTGGGAAGGAGAGCTCAACCTGAAATGGAGGATGCAGGGGCCATAGGACAGATCATGGGAATGAGTGGGGAGAGCAGTGAGCTAACGAGATCGCTCCTAGACACCATGGTGGGATGAACGTAGAATTAGCGGGACTGTCAGTAGAAGTAGCAACACTTTCTGGAGGAATGGGAGACAGACGAGGGAGGGGATGTCGCAGATTAGGGAAGGGATGTCAGAGATTAGGGAAGGAATGTCGGAGGCAGCTGGTGCAGCGTCAGGACAGATTAGGGAGGGAATGTCGGAGATAGCTGCTGCAATAAGTGGATATGTCTAGGCTGTCATTGCCCAACAGCAATTGGCAGCATTAGCTGCTGAAACTCAATTTCCAACCCCAGACCAATCTCAGGTAGTTTGCCACAGGTTGATCCACAGGCTGAAGAAGAGTCCAAAGAGGAATACGGGCCTTCCACAATGCTGTCTGCTAGGTCTGTCCCTGTCCAACCCCAACAACAAATGCACCTTTGCGCAGAAAGCAGAAAAAACCTTGGGGTGATGCACGGTAAGGAAGCAGAAGTCTGAGTCAACAGGCACGGATAGAGGCGGCAAGAGGGGCGAACAGCGCTTGAAGGTCTTTGAATAAGAGGAAGGAGAGTTGGCCGCAGCTAGAGTTTGATTGCTTGTTTGTTGCTGCTACTTGTTTTCTTCATTGAAAAGTTTAAAGTTTGATACAAAAATTATTAGTTAAGAATTGTACAAATGGTTAATACACCCCTAATTATTTTTTAAATAATCATGCACATTATTTTTTGAATTAAAGAAACATAAGCCAACACATTACGTACATTATTTTTGGAATTAAAGCAACATAAACCAACACATTACGTACATTATGTATATTATTTTTTCACACTAGCCGGTGCAAAGAGTCAACATTGTCGGGCTGTTTAGCCTTCAGACAGCAAAGCGATCACGGATTAGACGCTAATGCAAGTCCTTAGCTATGGCTACAGGTGCACGAGGCTGCCTCCTCCGCGGGTTGAGGTGGTGGCATGGGTTCGTCATCCTTCTTCTGCTGCTCTTCCTCCTCCTCGTTCTCATTGTCAGCCTCCTCGTTCTCCTATTCCGCGCACCCCCCTCCCCCCCACCACCCCCATTCTCCCCTCGGGAGGATCTTCAATGTCCAGTACCTGGCCCCTCATGATGGCCAAGTTGTGCAGCATGTAGCACAGGACAGTGAACTGATCGACGTGATGAGGGGCATATTGCAGATAGACTCCAGAGTGGTCCAAGCATCGGAAACACTGCTTCAGTATGGCAATTGTCCGCTCTATGATGCACCGTGTCATTATGTGCGACATGTACCGATACTCTGGCTCAGTGCAGGGATTACATGGGCGGGGGGGGGGGTCATGAGCCAGGTGGCGAGCACACACCCTTTGTCCCCGAGCAACCAGCTGTGCCCTTCTGGCAGCTCCCGAAACATCGTAGATACATTGCTCTCACGTGGGATGAAAGCATCATGAATGCTACCTGGATATTTGGCATCCACTGCCATGATCCGATGCATATCATTGCAGACGTGCTGGACATTTAGGGAGTGGAACCCTTTCCTGTTGGCGATAAACCTCGGAGTCGACCAAAGGTGCTCTTAAGGCGATGTGGGTACAGTCAATCATACCCTGTACCTTTGGGAAGCCAGCAATTCTGGAGAACCCCACAGCCCTGTCTTGCATTGTCTGTGTGGTCATGAGGAAATTGATGAACTGGTCCCTTTTGGCATACAGTGCAGCAGTCACCTGTCAAATGCAGCAATGTGTGATGTGCTGCAAGATGCAGCAAATGTCCCCAGTTGCTGCTTGAAATGAGCCAGAAGCCTAGAAGGCAAGTGCTGCAGTGACCTTTACTTCCACAGGTGGGGCAATCCTCCTGCCACTTCTTGCCTGTATGTCTGCCCTGATTAGCTAGCAGATCTCTGATGACCACCTTTCTCAATCACAGCCTGCCAATGCAGTCTGCCTCACTCAGATGTAGGTATGAGCGTTTGTCCCTGTAGAATCGTCAGGGTCTGACCTCTACCCCATCAACCTCCAAGCAATCTGGTTTCTGCGATGTTGGCGTTGTATTATCCGTCGCCTCTGCATGGCATGCATGCAAATTAGCTTTATTACATGAGGCATCGTAATAGTTGCACCCATAATTATTGTTAATTTTGTTATTCTTGTTATTGTGAGTCAGTACTTACTGAAGCACACACACCTTTGCTGGGTGACGCCCTAGTAGAACAGACCATACCCGGTCTGCTGCGCATGCACAACACAAGGCTCTGTCTCTATGGAGACGCGACGCACAGTGATTTATGGCACTTTAATTATAGTTTTTGCCGAAATGCGTATGTTTGCTGCTGTGGAGTGCCGGTCGGCAGCACCGCTCCCTCGGCTAGACAGAAACACAGGAGATCGACTTTCAGCTTGGAAAGAAGCCCGGGGGCAATGGCGTAACTATGCCAATGCAGTGGCATTAGGGCCTTCGCCTGAAGGGGAGCCCACCACTTGCTTCCTCGTGAACTCGTTGGCGGTATGGTTCAGCTGGAAAACGTTCCCGTCCATCCTCTTGGTGAAAGTTTTGAACCCGACGACCCTGCTCTCCACCTCCTGCAGGTCGAGGGGGCTCTGCGGGGTGCTGAGCATCAGGAAGAAGTTGCCCCCCACCATGTCGTCCTTCTCGGCTTTCCTCTTGCCCTGCTTCCAAGCTTTCTCGTCACTGCAGGTGAGGAAGTGCTGGAAGGCGTCACAGCGCGCCAGCACCAGGTGGCTTGTCATGTGGTTCATCCACATGGTCAGCCCTTTCTTCCGCTTGGAGATGAAGTCCTCCTCGAAGTGGCCGGTGGCTTGCTTCTCGGGGATGTGGCCCTCCCCCACCCCGAGATGACGGGGAACTTTGCCCCTGTGCTCACTCGATAACGGACTGTCCCGTCCCGTCGAAATCCGAGAACCACCGCCACCTCCTCCGCTCCTGGACAGCGGCTCGTTTGTCACCAAGGAGTTATCATTCCAGTCATCGTCCCAGTCGTCGTCGTCACCGCTGCCCGACGCCTGGTGCTCCAGCCCCGCCAGGACCAGATCCCCCGAGGCCGCCGTCGCCCATTTGGGCGAGAGGCGGGGGGCAGAAGATGCTGGCGGTGGGGCAGGCTGAAGCCGTTGGGGGGCTAAGGCTGAGGTAGCGCCGGGCTTTCATAGCCGCCAGTCTGCACGTTGGCATAGCGGGACCCGGGGGCTTGGCGGCACCGGGCGCAACGTCACCCCTGCTCCCGGCCCGCAGGATCTGCATGTACGAGGCCAGGAAGAGACCCCTCTGGCCGAGGCTGTTGGCCCCCTCCAGCCAGCCCTCGATGTCGTGCGCGCTGTGCATGGTCAGCACCTCGTCCTCGCGCACCGAGATCTCGCCCACATTCTCACTCTGGAAATCGGAGAGAGCCCGAGCCTGGAGCACCACTGTCCCGCCGTCCACACCCGGCTCAGCTCTGCTCCCAGACCCCGCGGTAACCCGCCACCCTGTAAACCCTCCCTCACGCTGGTCCCGGCTCCCCCGGACCCCCTCACTGGAGGGGCGGCTGCACGGGTCATCCCTGGCCGGCAGCACTTTTGCCTGTCGCTCAGTGATTTTTTAAAATCTGTGTTTGTAGTGGAGACCCACATCCTCTAGTTACGCCACTGCCCCGGGGGTGGGGGGGGGGAATCCACGCTCCTGTGCTTGTATCTGGCCGAGGGAGCAATCCTGCTGCTGGCCAGCACTCCTCCAACCCATGCCTGGAGCCCCGTGAGCAGATTCTGTGGTGGGGCGGAGTCGCAATTTACCTTCTCACATAACATGGAAAAAATTCAATTTCTAACATTCCGTGGGAAAAATTAACTGAGTTATTTTCCGAATTCCGTCGGCAAAATTCATCATGAATCTGTGTTTTAAATTGTCGTCTTCCCTCGCTCCAAAAACTCAAATATACTCAGCACCAATTTCCTTAAGTTAACGTAGGGTTTTTCTGATCGGTACTTAAGGCCACTGTGCGCCGTACTGAAAAAAAATCAGTGTTGGCGAAAATCAGTTAAATAGCCAAAAAACGTCACGGAAATCAGTTTTCACCCAGACCTGCGCCAAAAAATCTTGCGTACAAAAGATCCGGCGCAGGCAGACAAACTTTGAGGAAAGCTGCAGATTCACGCTTACTCCAAAAAAATCAGCGGACACCAAAAAAACGGCACCCAATGGTGGCGAAAATAGAGCCGTAAGAGCTTAATTTACTGTGTAATTTTCAATTATCTGTGATATGTGCTCACTGATTCTTTTTTTTTTAAATGTTGATTGAACCTTATTGGCAAACAGAACAAAAATAAGAAAAGCAGCAAATTTTAGGAACAGAGCAAGAGGAGGCCATTCAGCCCCTCAAGCTTACCAAACAAAAATCTATCAATTTCAATTTTTTAATTTTCAATTGACCACCGGCCTCAAAGCCTTATTGGTAGAGGGAATTCCAGATTTCCACTACCCTTTGTGTGAAGAAGCGCTTCCTGACATCACCCCTGAACGGCCTAGCTCTAATTTTGTTATGCCCTCTTGTTCTGGACTCGCCCACCAGAGGAAATAGTTTCTCTCGATCTACCCTATCCATTTCTTTCATCTTAAACACCTCAATTGGATCACCCCTTAATCTTCTCTACTCGAGGGAATACAACCTAATCTATGCCACCTGTTCTCATAATTTAAACCTTTTGACCCCGGTATCATTCTGGTGAATCTGTGCTGCACCTCCTCCAAGGGTAGTATATCTTTCTTGAGGCACGGTGCCCAGAACTGAACACAGTAATCCAGGTGGGGTCTGACCAAACTAGTCCCTCACAGCAGGAATACTTTAAAATTGGAATTTCTTAGGTTACCGTTTAATATATTGACAATCGGATGAAACAATTAAATTGATCTTACTGAAATTATCGTGAACAGGTCATTTACTTAGAGGATATGGTTTATGTATTTAATTGGAGCGTCCAACACATCTATAAACAAAAGCTTCATGGTTGCCATCCTCTCAAGTGGATATAAAAGATCCCATGGCACTATTTCGAAGAAGAGCAGGAGAGTTTTTAATTTATATAAGAAACTGAAGACCTTAGACCCAAAGCAGCAGCACTGACTGAGCAGAATGTAGGGAGCCAAAAGGTGCAGCTTAGAGCTGGGCATTAAAACAGAAGGTTAGAGTAGTTCTAGCCACAGCACAACATCCGTACGCATTGTTACAGCCACAAATTATTATAGTTTTGAAATGTCACAACAATTCTTGTTCTTCATTTCTACTGCCTCCTTGCAGAAATGGATCGGAAAGAATTCTGCTTTTAGCCTTGTTCCCCTTGAAATGGATATTGTAGACCAATGATTAGGTTTGTAGGCCTGCTAGAATCTGCTCGTGGGGTTAAAATAACTAGAATCATGCACAGGATAGAGTGCTGGATTTGCTCCAAAACTGCCCTCGTCACAAAACCAAATCAATGTGGTGTGAAAGCAAAATTGTCCAAAAAGTTATATATCTCAGACAAAATATAAATGAGGTTTCCACAAAACTTTCCAGATGAGAAACTGGCAAGCGGAGGATGGACAATCTGAAGTGGAGATTCTTATAATTTAATGTTATGCACCTATCTACACGAGCATTCTACTTAAGCTAAACTTTATGTAGTTCACAGTGGTAGTCCCAGTGGCAAAGTCTTCATGCAGAAGGACACTGCTGAAAAGATTCCGGCCCCAACAGAAAAAAAAAAAGATAGTGCTGTTGCAGAGACTGGATACGTAAGGATGTGCAAACAATTTGAACACCCAGTTTAATAGGAGACATACCAGTTCAAATTGGCATTTTGTGGTTTAATAAGAGAATCAATCATTCCATGCTCTCAGTCACCAAAAAATCCTGATCTCCAATGCTACATTTTAAAAAAGGGAAGATTTCCCCAAATGATGGAGTTTGAGCAAAGAATTTAAGTTCAAGGTGATGATGACAAAAATACACAAGAGCTCCTCGAAAGACAGCACAAAGTTGATCAAGAGGCAGAATTCCCTCAGTCCCAGCTCTAGATCAACTATTTTGTATCTGTTGCCCAGAACGAACAAATAAGCTATGAAATGTGTAAACTAATGGCTTTTCTAGAATGCTTTATGAACATTTACTTCTTATTGAAATCAATTTCCTAAAATAGCACTACAGACTGAGCATTTCTGAACACACACGTGCAAGGATATACGTGCTAAAAAACCAAGCCCTAATCATGGTGTTCAGATTGGGATTTACTGAGCACTGGAATACCAAGGGCAAGGGAAATACTTGCAGTGCCAACAGTTTAAAGACAAGAGAAAGGCCTGAATCAATGCACAGGATTTAAAAATGTTTTTGAATTATTTTGTTCTCAGGATGTGGGCAATGCTGGCAGGCTAATATTTATTACCCCTTCCTAGAATGGAAAAAAACACTTGCAAGTATTACAATGCCGAAAAAACCTTTACACAATAGTTGAGTATAATTTAATGTCATGCACCTATCATCCCACTCCAGAGACTCGAGCACCTAAGCTCACAAGCTCTTGTCTCATATCCCCATTTTTCAGCTGTTCCTATTAGAAATCTGCTTAAATGAGTCAGTTATCCAGTGACTAAGATAATATGCAGCTAATTTACATCCCACAGAAACAAACCATCAAGAGAAATCTATTTTTAGCACATCTGTTTGGAAAGTTTTTTTCAGAATATTGCAAACAAATATTAATGAAGCCTATACTAAAAATTAGCTTCAAATGTTTAAAAAGGCTAAAAGATCTCACTTTTTAAACAGCTCCATTACTCATGGAGTTTTGCTTAGCCATACTCAAAGCCAGCCTGGCTCAGTGGGTAAGCACTCCTGCCTCTGAATCAGAAGGTTGTGGGTTTCAAGTCCCACTCCAGAGACTTCAGCACAGAATGCTGCAGTGCAGTGCTGAGGCAGTACTGCACGGTCAGATACCGCCTTTTGGATGGGATGTTAAACTGAGGCCCCGGGGTCATCTGCCTTCTCCAGAGAACGCAAAAAGATCCCACGGTACTATTTTGAAGTGTAGGGGAGTTATCCTCAGTGTACTCCCTCAATCAACATCACTAAAACAGATTATCTAGTCATCATCAGTGTGGGAGTTTACTGTGCGCAAATTGGCACCCGCGTTTCCAACATTACAACAGTGATTACACTTCAAAAGTACTTCATTATCTGCAAAGCACTTTGGGCCGTCCGGAGGTCGTAAAAGGCGCTATGTAAATCCAAGTCTTTCTTTTTAAAAATGCAAATCCATAGAAAACCAACGGTGTTGAAAGTGAAAGATTAAACTTGGAAGTGGGAGATCAACAATAGAAACAGAAATTTACGGTGCAGAAGGAGGCCATTTCGGCCCATCGTGTCCATGTTGGCCGACAAAGAGCCACACAGCCCTTGGTCAGCAGCCCTAAAGGTTACATATAAACCTATGAACAATGATGGAAAGGCAAAAAGCACCCAGCCCAAACAGTCCACATCACACAACAATGATGGAAAGGCAAAGAGCACCCAGCCCAAACAGTCCACCTCACACAACTGCGACACCCCTTCTACTGAAACATTCTACACTCCACCCCAACTGGAGCCATGTGATCTCCTGCGAGAGGCAAAAACCAGATAAAAATCCAGGTCAATTTAGGAAGAAAGAATCTAGGAAGCTTCCTCTCCGAACCGTCCAGGAGATCACCCTGGCCGTGTTCTAATTCCTTGCAGTACTTTCCATTATATCTGCGCCATCCAACAAAAGGTCATCCAGTCTCATCTCAATCTGCAGGTTACTGCACTTTAAGTGCCCATCCAACCATCTTTTAAAAGTGGTGAGGGTTTCTGCATCCACCACTCTTCCAGGCAGCGAGTTCCAGATCCACACAACCCTCTGCATAAAGTCCCCCCCCCCTCAAATCCCCTCTAAATCTTAAAACTATGCCCCCTTGTAATAGACCGCTCCACCAATGGGAATAGGCCCTTACTATCCACTACGTCCAGGCCCCTCAATATTTTGTACACCTCAATGAGGTCTCCTCTCAACCTCCTCTGTTACAATGAGAACTAACCCAGCCTATCCATTCTGTCCTCATAACTAAGATTCTCCATTCCAGGCAGCATCCTAGTAAATCTCCTCTGTACCCTCTCTAGTGCAATCGCTAGGGTAAGGGGTAAGGTTTTGGGTTTACGTGCTTAGACCCTCTATTAGGGTCTATTTGGCTAGGGGAGTTTGGGGGGTGGAAAGTTGCCGAGAGCTGGTGGGAGTTGTTTGGAGCGTGGGAGTTCCCTAGGGACCTACCACCCCAGCGGCCATCACAAGACTCCCAAAGCAAGTGCTCGACTCTGAGCTCCTTCACGGCAAACGAGCCAAAGATGGGCAGCGGAAACGCTACACGGACACCCTCAAAGCCTCCCTGATAAAGTGCGACATCCCCACTGACACCTGGGAGTCCTTGGCCCAAGATCACCTTAAGTAGAAGAAGTGCATCCGAGAGGGCGTTGAGCACCTCGAGTCTCAACGCTGAGAGCATGCAAAAATCAAGCGCAGGCAAACCAGTCCCACCCACCCCTTCCCTCAACGACTATCTGTCTCACCTGTGACAGAGTTTGTGGCTCTCGTATTGGACTGTTCAGCCACCAAAGAACTCACTTCAGGAGTGGAAGCAAGCCTTCCTCGATTTCGAGGGACTGCCTATGATGACGAGTGCAATCACATCGACCAGAACTGCACGCAGTGCTCCAGCTGTGGCCTAACCAAAGTATTATACAATTTAAGCATAACCTCCCTGCTCTTATATTCTATGCCTTGGCCAATAAAGGCAAGCATTCCGTATGCCTTCTTAACCACCTTATCCACCTGGCCTGCTACTTTCAGGGATCTGTGGACAAGCATTCCAAGGTCCCTTTGCTCATCTACACTATTAAGTGTCCTATCGCTTAATGTATATACCCTTTCCTTATTAGCCCTCCCAAAGTGCATCACCTCAGTTCTCTGCCCACCTGACCAGTAGATTGATATCCTCCTGCAGCCCATGACTTTCCTCTTCATTATCAATCTCACAGCCAATTTTAGTGTCGTCTGCAAACTTCTTAATCATACTCCCTATATTCAAATCTAAATCGTTGATAAATACCACAAAAAACAAGGGACCCAGTATTGAGCCCGACGGAACCCCACTGGAAACATCCTTCCAGTCACAAAAACATAATTACCCTTTGCTTCCTACCTCCAAGCCAATTTTGGATCCAACTTGCCACTATACCCTGGATCCCATGGGATTTAACCTTCATGACCAGTCTACCACGTGGGACCTTATCAAAAGCCTTGCTAAGGTCCATATATACTACATCGTACGCACTACCCTCATCGACCCTCTTGGTTACCTCCTCAAAATATTCAATCAGGTTAGTCAAACATGATCTTCCCTTAACAAATCCATGCTGACTGTTCCTAATTAATCCTTGCCTTTCCAAATGTAGATTTATCCTGTCTTTCAGGATTTTTTCCAATATTTTTCCCACCACTGAGGTTAGGCTGACAGGTCTGTAATTACTCGGCCTATCTCTTTCTCCTTTCTTAAACAAGGGTACTGCATTAGTAAAATAGTAGGTCACTTGAACTCCTCCAATCCTCCGGCACCATGCCCTGATCCAAAGAGGACTGGAAAATGATGGTCAAGGCCTCTGCTATTTCCTCTTTTACTTCGCTCAACAGACTGGGATGCATTTCATCCGGGCCTGAGGACTTACCTACTTTCAAAACTGCTAAACCCCTTAATACTTCATCTCTCGCTATATTTATTTCACCCAGAATATCACACCCCTCCTCGATAGCAGTATCTGCATTACCTCTTTTTTTTTGTGAAAACAGATGCAAAATATTCGTTGAGAACCCAACCAATATCTTCCGCCTCCACACAAAGATTACCCTCATGGTCTCTAAACGGCCCTATCCTTTCCCTCTTACTCTTAATATATTTATAGAACATCTTAGGGTTTTCCTTAATTTTACCGGCCAAGAATTTCTCGTGCTCTCTCTTAGCATTCCTAATATCCTTTTTAATTTTGCCTCTTAACTTTCTATATTCCTCTAAAGATTCTATAGTATTTCGCCGTTGGTATATGACATAAGCGGCCCTTTTTTTCTTAATCCTCCCCTGCAAGTCCCTGGACATCCAGGGGGCACTAGAATTATTTTTCCCAGCCTTTTTCTTTAAGGCACATGTTTGGCCTGAGCCTTCCGAATCTCTTCCTTGAAGGCCTCCCACTGTTCCAACACTGATTTACCCACAAGTAGCTGTTTCCAGTCCACTATGGCCAAATCACTTAACTTAGAAAAATTAGCTTTTCCCCAATTCTGAACTTTTATTCCAGGCCTATCCTTGTCCTTATCCATAACCAACTTGAATCTGACTGAATTATGGTCACTGGCACCCAAGTGCTCTCCCACTAATATCCCTTCAACCTGCCCAGCTTCATTCCCCAAAACTAAATCCAAGACTGCCCCCTCTCGTGTTGGGCTTGCTACATGCTGACTAAAAAAGTTCTCGAATGCATTTCAAGAATTCCGCACCCTCTATACCCTTCACACTAAATTTGTCCCAATCAATAACTGGATAGTTAAAATCCCCTACAATTACTACCCTATGGTTTTTGACTTCACAGCAATTTGCCTACATATTTACTTCTCTATCTCCCTCCCATTGTTTGAGGATCTATACATAAGAACATAAGAATTAGGAACAGGAGTAGGCCATCTAGCCCCTCGAGCCTGCTCCGCCATTCAACAAGATCATGGCTGATCTGGCCGTGGACTCATCTCCACTTACCCGCCCACTCCTCATAACCCTTAATTCCCTTATTGGTTAAAAATCTATCTATCTGTGATTTGAATACATTCAATGAGCTAGCCTCAACTGCTTCCTTGGGCAGAGAATTCCACAGATTCCCAATCCTCTGGGAGAAGAAACTCCTCCTCAACTCGGTTTTAAATTGGCTCCCCCGTATTTTGAGGCTGTACCCTCTAGTTCTAGTCTCCCCGACCAGTGGAAACAACCTCACTGCCTCTATCTTATCTATCCCTTTCATTATTTTAAATGTTTCTAAAAGATCACTCCTCATCCTTCTGAACTCCAACGAGTAAAGACTCAGTCTACTCAACATAAGGGTTAGGGTTACCTTATCATAAGGTAACCCCCTCATCTCCGAAATCAGCCTAGTGAATCATCTCTGTGCCCCCTCCAAAGCTAGTATATCCTTCCTTAAGTAAGGTGACCAAAACTGCACACAGTACTCCAGGTGCGGCCTCACCAATACCCTGTACAGTTGCAGCAGGACCTCCCTGCTTTTGTACTCCATCCCTCTCGCAATGAAGGCCAACATTCCATTCGCCTTCCTGATTACCTGCTGCACCTGCAAACTAACTTTTTGGGATTTATGCACAAGGACCCCCAGGACCCTCTGCACCGCAGCAGGTTGTAATTTCTCCCCATTCAAATAATATTCCCTTTTACTGTTTTTTTCTTCCCAAGGTGGATGACCTCACATTTTCCGACATTGAATTCCATCTGCCAAACCTTAGCCCATTCGCTTAACCTATCTAAATCTCTTTGCAGCGCCTCTCGGTCGTCTACACAACCCGCTTTCCCACTAATCTTTGTGTCATCTGCAAATTTTGTTACACTACACTCTGTCCCCTCTTCCAGGTCATCTATGTATATTGTAAACAGTTGTGGTCCCAGCACCGATCCCTGTGGCACACCACTAACCCACCGATTGCCAACCTGAAAAGGACTCATTTATCCCGACTCTCTGCTTTCTGTTAGTTAGCCAATTCTCTATCCATGCTAATACATTTCCTCTGACTCCGCGTACCTTTATCTTCTGCAGTAACCTTTTGTGTGGCACCTTATCGAATGCCTTTTGGAAATCCAAATACACCACATCGATCGGTACACCTCTATCCACCATGCTCGTTATATCCTCAAAGAATTCCAGTAAATTAGTTAAACATGATTTCCCCTTCATGAATCCATGTTGCGTCTGCTTGATTGCACTATTCCTATCTAGATGTCAAGCTATTTCTTCCTTAATGATAGCTTCAAGTATTTTCCCTACAGATGTTAAACTAACCGGCCTATAGTTACCTGCCTTTTGTCTGCTTCCTTTTTTAAACAGAGGCGTTACATTAGCTGCTTTCCAATCCGATGGTACCTCCCCAGAGTCCAGAGAATTTTGGTAGATTATAACGAATGCATCTGCTATAACTTCCGCCATCTCTTTTAATACCCTGGGATACATTTCATCAGGACCAGGGAACTTATCTACCTTGAGTCCCATTAGCCTGTCCAGCACTACCTCCCTAATGATAGTGATTGGCTCAAGGTCCTCCCTTCCCACATTCCCGTGACCAGCAATACGCCTATCAGTGTGATCGCCCCTTTTATATTTTTCAATTTGATCTATATGGCCTCATTTGATGATCCCTCTAACATATCATCCCTCCTCACTGCTGCAATAGTTTATTTAATTTGTTTATCTTGTCTAAAAATCCAGTAGACAGAACTATTGATCTGCCAAACCTGCCCCTCTTTCAGCCATGTTTCTGTCATGGTTATAATGTCATACTCCCAAGTGTCTACCTCTGCTCTTAAGCTCATCTGCCTTATTCGCTATACTCATTGCATTAAAGTATATACCACTCAGCACAGGAAGACCTCCTTGCTTACTACTTACTAAGCCTTGATTCCTCGGTCTTACAGATTCGCTTTCTAGATTCTTGTTATCTCCAATTTCTGCTTTACTTCCTTTCCTTTTGAATTTGTTCAGGTTCCCATCCCCCTGCCAAGCTAGTTTAAACTCTCCCCAACAGCACGAGCAAAACTCCCCACGAGAATGTTGGTCCCGGCGCTGTTGAGGTGCAACCTGTCCGGTTTGTACAGGTTCCATCTCCCCAGAAGCAGGGGGTTGTTGCGCCTCTAATGCTCCAAGATGTCAAATATAACTATAAATTAAAATGTCTTACCGTGTAAAATAGTAGGTTACTACAGCTCCAGCCACAGTCATCTGTTGACAGGCCAATATGAACTCACTGATCCAGATGAGACCAACTAGATGATAAATCCATGTATACTGTAAAGGACCAGATACTTTAAATTCTACATTGCCTTGTTCATTTTTTTCAGGATATCCTACAAGGAGGGGAAAAAAAAGTAGAAATTGTGGTTTCAAGATATATATATATTTTTAATCTGATACAACTGACTTATTCAACTTTATTATATACGTGCTACTGAGAACAAAGGACAAAACAGAATACTTTAATCCAAGTCAAAGTCCTGGCATACAGCTCCTTCAAAATTGTAAATTGCGATTGGTGAAAGAAAAAAAATAAGACCAGACTCAGGAACTGCAGAGTTATGAAGTGAAAGGTCGTGGTTAAAGTTTGGTAAGTCATGTTTGGTTTACAGGAACAGCAACCCGTATCAACATGAAGTTTTCTGGTTTACAGGAACAGCAACCCATATCAACATGAAGTTTTCAATGCTCTTACACTATTGCGCAGCTCCATGGCTGAGAAACTGGGTATCCAAAGCACTGTCGACAGCTATCAAGTTTCAAAAACTAACAGAATATTCGAAGTAAAAGGGTCCATTCTACAGACAAATATGCAAGAATGATTTTTATCTTTGTCAATGGGTGACTGAGGGAAGGCAGTTAAACAAAACGGAGTGTGTGTGAAGTTAGGGTGAACAACCCCCAAGGAGAACAGCCCCAGTTTCTCCAGTCTATCCACAGAATTAAGCAGTTAACTCAGTCTACTGCAATATAAATCTGATCATAAAGTGGTTACAGCACAGTAGGAGGCCATTCGGCCTGACGAGTCCATGCCAGCTCTCTGCAAGAGCACTTCAGTGAGTCCCAATCTCCCACCCTGTCCCTGTAGCCCATAAATTTATTTCCTTCAGGTACTTATCTAACTCCCTTTTGAAAGCCACAATTGAATCTGCCTCCACCACCTTTTTAGGCAGTGCATTCCAGATCGTAACTCGCTGTGCAAAAAAGTTTTTCCTCATGTCGCCTTTGGACCTTCTGCAATCATCTTAAATCTGTGTCCTCTGGTTCTCAACCTTTCCGACAATGGGAACAGTTTTCTCTCTTATCTACCGTGTCTGGACCCCTGTTGATTTTGAACACCTCCATCAAATCTCCTCTCCATCTTCTCTGCTCCAAGGAGAACAACCCCAGTTTCTCCAGTCTATCCACAGAACTGAAGTCCCTCATCCCTGGAACCATTCTTTCTGCACCCTCTCTAAAGCCTTCACATCCTCCCTAAAGTGCAGTACCTAGAATTGGAAACAATACTCCAGTTGTGGTCGAACCAGCGTTTTACAAATGCTCATCGTAACTTTCTTGCTTTTGTACTCATGTCTCTATTTAAAAAGCCCAGGATCCTGTATGCTTTTTTTAACCGCTTTCTCAATCTGTCCTGCCACCTTCAATGATTTGTGCACTTATACCCCCACGTCTCTCTGTTCATACCCCCCCCCCCTTTAGAATTGCACCATGAGTTTATATTTCCTCTCCTCATTCTTTCTACCAAAATGTATCACTTTGCACTTTTCTGCATAAAACTTCATCTGCCACGTGTCCACCCATTTCACCAGCCTGTTTATGTCCTCTTGAAGTCTATCCTTATCCTCCCCATTTCCAAGTTTTGTGTCATTTGCAAATTTTGAAATAGTGTCCTGTATACCCAAGTCCAAGTCATTAATATACATCAAGAAAAGCAGTGGTTCTAGTACTGATCCCTGGGGAACACCACTGTATACCTCCCTTCAGTCTGAAAAACAACCATTCAGCACTACTCTCTGTTTCCCATCACTTAGCCAATTTCGTCAAAAATAATTTTCATCCTGTAGTCAGCTCCATTACCAAATATGGAAGTTAAGTAAATGCAATTGTGTGCATCCTGGCTTATCGCAAGCAACAGGATGCCATTTGATTTTTGAATTTGGAGGGCAAGAGTAGATTATTTATTTTGTATTTTTCACCATTTTCTCCAGTTGGCTTTTCTGGTGCTACATCTCCACCCCAACTTACTAACGGGTGGCTTGAAATTGTTGTACTTGGGAGGCTAGGAAACAGGTGGACCAACTGGATAATAGTTTCCTAGGTTATAAAGTGCAACTTCAAGTCAGCCATTTAGTAAGTGCGCAAAAGAATCTGGGCTGACTCTCCCATACCTCTTTCTTTCAATGCAGCTGTGGGGAAAAAACCTGGCATCTCAATAATGTAAAGTCAGTAACTTAATGATTAAAACATCATTGAATAAATGCATATCAAACCACAACATGTATATAAACCTTTTTTAGACTATGTACTGTACATTCATAGATCAATTGCATAGTCAAAGTTTCAATATTTGACACTAGACTAGTAGCTGAACCTTCACTATCTCTTTATGAAGGGGGTGTACAGACATTATCACAGACATCCACAGTTTGGTCTTGACTATGATCTATACATTTTTTTGACTAAGGAGCAATGCTATCATTTCTAAGAAGTTGTAAATATACTGAAGAATAGAAATAAATTCACAACATGTTCAACAACCTGCAAAAAAGGTTTCCAAAATATTCCTGATAAGGTTGGGAAGAAATGATTTGCAAAAATCATGATCAAGATCTGTCTATGTAGGCCAAAGAAAAGTAAATGCTGCAAATGCATAATCCCACCTGCAGTGCCTAATAAAAGCAGGATTGCAACCCAGTAGATCCAGAAAAATGCCAAGGCCAGGAAAGTCCATAGTGGCTGAAAGACTAGAAGTGGAATGTGAATAAACACTTTCCCTGCCACATGGAATAAGGCGATCGTAAGAGCCACTCGCTTCCTCAATATTAGCATTAGCAACAGTAAAATGACCTGCAAAATAAAATAATTATACATTATTTTCCTTCCATCACCCAGGCTTTTCTTAACATGGATATTTGGAGAGCAGTTGCAGCAGCAGCAGCATCTTGGGGTGCAATACATTGGTGCCCCAAAGTGGTAAGCTACACTGCAGTATTGTTCAGATTACTTGTAAAAGATGCAAAATGTTGGGCAGACACTTCTGGAGGCAAAGGACACCATGCAATAATTTGAGGCAATACTGGACTTGCATACCTCCAAAGGTTTGAACATGAAGACTTGAAACCTCCTTTGCTGAGGAATGGGGGATGAATTAAATAAAAACAAAACATTTACCCAACAAAAGAGGCTTCCTGGAGATGACAAAAAAAAAATCAGCAACAAGGAATCTACGCCCCAACGGTTACCAATGAAGGTTCATAGTTCCACAGATGCCAAAACTGCTTTCACACAGGGCATCTTGTTGCAGTCTCTCTCAGGTGTTTGCAGATTAGAACTTTCCTGGCTAGTTGTGTGTCTACTTTCACAGAGCAAGATCTACATTTTAGCACAGTCACTGGGAGCCATGAATTTTGCGTCATCGATGCAGCAGTCAGGAATGCACTCCATCCGCAGTACTTTTCCAACAAAGCCAACACATCTCCTGAAATGGATTCTTCTCCTGTCCAGCATGGCAATCGGGTGTCCCCCAACGCTCTCTCCTTTTCCTTATTCATACACTGCCTCCCATTTATAGTCATGCAATGTGTGTTGATCACACCCAACTTGACCTCTCTGCCACCAGCCTAGACTCGATGACCATTGCGCTATCCAGCTGCTTAGCTAATATTAAGTTCAGGATGAAAAAGAGCTTCCTTCAAGTCAATATCTGGAAGAATGAAGCCATCCTGTTTGGTTCCTGCTAAAGCTCAGTGCATCTCCTCCCAACTCCCTTTCTCTGTCTGGGTAAACCTGGCAGTGCAGGACTTAATTGCCCTGTTTCACATCAAGCTAAGCTTCAAACCCCACATCACAACCGTTTCCAAGATCATCTCTCTCCACCACTTCATCCCTATGATTGCTGAAACACTTATCCAGCTTCCAAGTACCATTCTTCACAAATTGCAGCTTGTTCAAATCTTCACCACCCGCATCCGATCCCACAATAAATCCTGCTCCCCCACAAACCTGCCCTGGTCAACCTTCATTGGTTTCCTTTTCACCCACAACATATTGATTTCAAAATCCTTGCCTTCATTAACAAGCCCCTCACAGCCTTGCCCTTCCCATCCTCTGTAAACTCCTTTAGCCACATAGTCCTACATGTGCCATTTCCCTTCCAACTCTGGGCCTCCTTTAACCATATTTGGCAGACATTCGCATTCAGTCACCACCAAGGACCCCTCTAAGATGCGCGGCCGTGGGGTACTGGGAAAGGTCCTGCACAGACCGCTCGCCAGCTTTTCCACTGGAGATACTGTGCATGAACAGAAATTTAAAGGGACTACTCATTAAAAGAAACAGGTTGCGCAGAACAAAATCCAGCTTGCAGGAACATTAGTCACTATAATCATTCTCCCACAACTACTTTTCCATCTTTCTGATGGGTTTGGGGATGTATTATCACTCAAAGTACTGCATACTGCAAGTTGCTGTAGACACGAATATGCATTTCTGGTATTCACATATCCAGGTTAATACGAGCGTGACACTCATACCAGCATGAATGTGAATAGATTGTCATTCATATTAACATGGATATGTGAATACAATAAACGCATACTACAATTAATATGCATGATTGGGCTGCCTTACAAATGGCAAAAGATGTAACATTCATCCATGGTTATCATTTAAATTATGCTACAGAAAAAGTCTACCTAACAATTTCGCAGATGTAGAGATCTCAAAATCAACAGATATTTGCAAGAGGCATCAAATTGGGAGAGGCACTCTGGAGTGCTGATGGCGACATACAATAATCAGATCACATAACCATCACAATAAATAGTACTGAAATATGAAAATTACTTCCCTGCAGCATTTTGGCAACATTAACACAACAGCTATAATCTTCATGGATTGAGTCATCGGATAATGCTCCATTTATTGCTGTTCCAGAATTTAAAATGGCAACCACAAATGGAAACGGCATGTATTGCTGTTTGAGAGACAAGACAATCCAACCCTCCCTAGCACTTGCATGCTACCTACAGCTCACCTATACTAACATGGATATGCAAGTATGATAAACGAAGATTTCAATTACCACATACCCAGGCTTCTATTTAAAATATTTACAGCACATAAACAGGCCATTTGGCCCAGCTGGCCTATGCCTGCATTTAAGCTCAATATGAGTCTCCTCTCACCCCTCTTCATCTAACTCCATCAATATATCCTATTCCTTGCTCCCTCATGTGCTTATCTAGCATACCCTTGAATGTATCTACGCTAGTCACCTCAACTACTCCTTGTGGTAGCGACTTCCACATTCTAATCACTCGCTGAGTAAAGAAGTTTCTCCTGAATTCCTTATTAGTTACTATCTTATACTTATGGCCCCTAGTTCCGGTCTTGCACACAAACATCTTGTCTATGTCTACCCTAACAAACCCTTTCATAATCTTGAAGACTTCCATCAGGTCACCCCTCAGACTTCTCTTTTCTAGAGTGAAGAGCCTCAGTCTGTTCAATCTTTCCTGATAAGTATAACCTCTCAGTTCTGGTATTCTCATATTTCTACACCTTAATCAGTAACAATTAATTTTAAATACATTTTAAGTGGAGCACTCACCGTGACTACTGTCGCAGCAATAGCGTACACCAAAAGAGCCTTAACATTATCACATGCCACCTTGGTTTCTTCTTCACTTTGCTTTGTGTTGGCCGACTTCTTTTGATCAGCGTACAACCACCAAAGGACAGCTGTACCACCTGTACAGGAGGGGGAAAACAGTTAGATAAAAAAAGAAAAAGGGAAAAAAAAAACAAGAGGCCAGAATTGGAGGAATGCAGAGATCTGAGGGGTGTAGGAGATTAAAGATAGGGAGGCCATGGAGGGATTTGAAAACAAGGATGAGAATTTTAAATCTGAGGCATTGCTGGACCAGGAACCAAAGTAGGTCAGCGAGTATATAGTTGATGCGTGAATAGGATTGGGTACATGTTAGAATACGGACAGCAGAGCTTTGGATGAGCTCAAATTTATGGAGGGTTGAGCATGGAAGACTGGCAGAGAGCATTGGTATAGTCAAGTCCGGAGGTGACAAGTGACATGAATAAGGGTTACGGCAGCAGATAGGCTGAGGGAGCAGCCGAGTCAGGTGATGTTAGAGGTAAAATAAGCGATCTTTGTCAGGGGAAGATGTGGGTTTGGAAGCTTAGCACAAGGTCAAATTGTATGCAGAGGTTGCGAGCAGTCTGATTCAACCAGAGACAGTGGCTGGTGAAGGAGATGGAATTGGTAGCGAGAGTACAGAGCTTGTAGTCAGGACCTAAGACAAATGCTTTGGTCTACTGTTTAATTGGAGGAAATTGCAGCTCAACCAGGGCTGGATGTTGGACAAGCTGTCGGACAACAAAGAGGGGTCGAGACAGGTGGTGAAGAGGTAGAGCTGGGTGTCATCAGTGTCCATGTAGAAGCTGACCCATGTCTTCGGATTATATCACCAAGGGGCAACATATAGTTGAAAAAGAGGAGGAAACCAAGAATAAATCCTTGGATGCCTCCAGAGGTGACAGTGCGGACCCAGGAAGAGAAGCCATTGGTCGAGATACTCCGGCTATAATTGGATAGGGAAGAGTGGAACCAAGCGAGGGCAGTCCCGTTGAGCTGGACAATGGAGAAGAGGCACTGAAGGAGGATGGCGTGGTTGGTCGTGTCAAAGGCTGCAGAGATGTTGAGAAAAATGAGGGGTAGTACGCCAAGGTCAGAGTCACTGAGAGTGCAATTTGTGCTTGATTAGAACTGTTTCAGTGCTGTGGCAGGGGCTGACACTACACTATTACATTAGATATGAAACATGTTTTTTGGAATCAAACCATCTTTGATGTTATTTTCTTCCTCTTGCATCCAAGCTCATTCCAGTAACTATCAGAAGATGCAAAGCACTAAGGCTAGATCAGATTGGCCCCAAAATTCCAGTCGGAGGCTACCCGTGGGCAATTGCCTCCGACCTGACAAATTTCTACACATTTACCTGGTGGTCCGGGAGGAGCCTGCGATTCAGTTGGGGAGGCCTTCCCTTCCCTTCCCACGCTGCGAAGCGCACTCCCGTCCGAGGTTCCCACGCAGAAGGTGTAGTCACGTGTGACTGCTCAGCCAATCAGGTAGTGTATTCCAAAGCTTTCTCATTAATAGCAATGAGAACTCTGTATCTATAAGTTCTCCTTGATATTAATGAGGAAAAAAAACAGACACTAAACACATGCAATAAAAAATAAAAAATACACCTCACATAATTAAAATTAATTGAAATTAAAAGTTAAGATCAGAGAAAATTTCAGTTTTAAAAATTTTTTTAAATTATGGTTACAAAATAAATGTAACAGTGGGCAGGGTTTTTAAAAAGTGTTTTTTAAATTGAATGTAATTATATTTTTGAATGTTTTTATACTCTTACGCCTGTAAAAGTAGGCTATGCACCTGCTTTTATCAGGCGCAAGAATTTTGAGGACATTTCCTGGGCAAGATATGGGTAAATACCGCAATCTTGCCCTTGCAAATGTCCTTGCTCCCGATAAGCGTGAGGTCGGAAAAGCTGGTTTTCAGCGCATGCCCTCCCGGCTCCATAGAAACTCCGTACAGACCCGGGGAAGCCGGAATTTCAGGGTCATTGTCCTTTAATATGGAGAATTGGAAATAGATACATGTAGAAGCCAAATATTCAGAAGAGATTTAAAATATTTTTATCAATTACTATAATCAACTTACCAATTGAACCAAGGATGGTGAGAATTGCAAGGATCCAAAGAAGTATTCTGGAGATATATCTGATTACAACCATTAACAACATCGACAAAACTGCCAAAACACAAAAGGATTAACAGCACACATATACAAGTACAAGTACAATACAGAATTGAACTTTCAAGGAACTGCAACATTGATCGGTAGGGTTGGAAGACAAACATTTGGTTGAATTGTATTTGCTACCTACTCAGAAGAGTTACTTTTCTAAACAATTCTAGAACAAAAATGTTTGTGATTTTGGGTGGAACAACAGGTCTGGCCTTTCTTCTCTGGGAACCTGGACAATCCAAGCCAGAGAGATGGAAGAAAAATCTATTTTCTGTTGCCCCCTGGTAGACACAACCTATGTAAGTTCTCTATCCTCCCATTGGGAACCTAATTGATCTTATTGCCACTCGCAACAAATATCATGACTCCTTAACCAGGAGAACGGTACAGCAGGAGTTGGGAGTAAAAGCTGCTGAGCTTTACCGTTTAAGAGGCTGCAAAGGCAGCACATCAGAGGCAAGCAAAATGGAGATGACCCATTATTCAAGCATTGTAGAGTACAGGTCCAATTATAGTCAGACAAGGTCCACTCACCTCATTCACCAACTGTACCCAGATGGGAATCAATCTGGCTTTTATAGTGGAAATAGAAGTCTACATCTCGCTTTCATTCTTTGTTACTCTTCAGCTGTGTCTGTTACTCTCTCCCTCGCTGTGTTTCCCACTCTCCCCCTTTCTCAGTGCTTCCCT
This sequence comes from Pristiophorus japonicus, assembly GCF_044704955.1. Classification (NCBI taxonomy): domain Eukaryota; kingdom Metazoa; phylum Chordata; class Chondrichthyes; family Pristiophoridae; genus Pristiophorus; species Pristiophorus japonicus. The sequence continues at coordinate 241,367,898 of NC_091977.1, read as the reverse complement.
GTTTCATCCCTTTCTCTGTTACTCTGCCTGGATGCTGCAGCCAATTGTAGCAGACGCTGTAATTTCAAAGAACAGTCATTTGATAAAGCTCACCTATGTTACAAAGTGAGAGCCTCCTGCCCTTTATAAAGCAAATATTTTACACTTTCTACTCAGATGAAGATCTGCATTTTAAAATTTGACTGGGTCAACTTATTTTGAAATTACTTCATGCTAACTCATTAACATACACTTTTACAAATATTCATCTACCTCATCCTTTTTTCTTCCTCCTGTGTCCCTCTACTCTTCATTTTTTGAAAAAAAATTCTTCTTCATTTTAATTCCATCATTCTCACTGCCATCATTGTAATGGTTGTGTCATAGTACATCAGTTATTGAAAGTTCGCATACAGGTACAGCAGGCGGTGAAGGCGGCAAATGGCATGTTGGCCTTCATTGCTCAGAGATTTGAGTATAGGAGCAGGGAGGTCTTACTGAAGTTGTACAGGGCCTTGGTGAGGCCTCACCTGGAATAGTGTGTTCAATTTTGGTCTCCTAATCTGAGGAAGGACGTTCTTGCTATTGAGGGAGTACAGCGAAGGTTCATCAGATTGATTCTCGGGATGGCAGGACTGACATATGAGGAGAGACTGGATCAACTGGGCTTGTATCCACTGGAGTTTAGAAGAATGAGAGGGGATCTCTCAGAAACATATAAAATTCTGACGGGATTGGACAGGTTAGAGGCAGGAAGTATGTTCCCATTGCTGGGGAGTTCCAGAACCAGGGGTCACAGTCTAAGAATAAGGGGGAAGCCATTTAGGACCAAGATGAGGAGAAACTTCTTCACTCAGAATGGTTAACTTGTGGAATTCTCTACCGCAGAAAGTTATTGAGGCCAGTTCGTTAGATAGTCAAAAGGGAGTTAGATGTGGCCCTTATGGCTAAAGGGATCAAGGGGTATGGCGAGAAAGCAGGAATGGGGTACTGAAATGCATGATCAGCCATGATCATATTGAATGGTGGTGCAGGCTCGAAGGGCCGAATGGCCTACTCATGCACCTATTTTCTATGTTTCTGTGTAACACAAGGTCAGTCACTGTGAATCTTGAGCTAGCTTTCCATTTGCTGGGAGAAGATGTGACAAACCAACTAAATTAAAGCTACTTAGCAACTCTGAGGCATTGGGACACAGCACACTGAAAAGTTTATCTGATGCTGAGGATTTGTCCCTTTCATACAGTATAGCAACAATCAGTATTCATGTTGCTGTTGTTGTTCCAACTGGTATCCCTGACCTTATGTGCTTTAAGGTAACATTTTATTTCAAGCAATTCAATACAATGTGTATAGAAAATAGGTGCAGGAGTTGGCCATATGGCCCTTCGAGCCTGCACACCATTCAATATCATGGCTGATCATGCAACTTCAGTACTCCATTCCTGCTTTCTCTCCATACCCCTTGATCACTTTAGCTGTAAGGGCCACATCTAACTCCCTTTTGAATATATCTAATGAACTGGCCTCAACAACTTTCTGTGGTAGAGAATGCCACAGGTTCACAATTCTATGTGAAGAAGTTGCTCCTCATCTCGGTCCTAAATGGCTTACTCCTTATCCTTAGACCCTTGGTTCTGGACTTCCCCAACATCGGGAACATTCTTTCTGCATCTAACCTGTCAGAATTTTATATGTTTCTATGAGATCCCCTCTCATTCTTCTAAATTCCAGTGAATATAATCCTAGTCGATCAAGTCTTTCTTCATATGTCAGTCCTCCCATCCGGGAATCACTCTGGTGAACCTTCGCTGCACTCCCTCAATAGCAAGAACGTCCTTCCTCAGATTAGGAGACCAAAACTCAACACAATATTCAAGGTGTGGTCTCACCAAGGCTCTGTACAACTGCAGCAAGACCTCCCTGCTCCTATACTCAAATCTTCTCGCTATGAAGGCTAACATACCATTTGCCTTCTTCACCGCCTGCTGTACCTGCATGCCAACTTTCAATGACTGATGTACCATGACACCCAAGTCGCGTAGGTTTCTATGTACTATTTTCCATTCCCACACTTCCATCTAGATCAAGATTCCCACACATTTTTCTGCAGGTTTTTGACAGCTGAGTGACCTTGACTCCACACACATTCACTGTCCAAATGGACGCAACAAATGGTTGAAAAAAACTGAGTAAAAAAGCTTAAATGAAAATATTAAGGCACTCAAGACAGTTCTATGAGTAAACATACTTAGGTTATTGTGAAATAGCCAAGTTTTTGTTTTTAAAACTTTGTTTATCGCTCTATTTTGGATCTGAAAAATCAGAGTTCCAAGAAACAAAATGACGGGCAAAAAGATGCACAAATTTATTAGAGGTTTTAATTATGACTGGTGGCTTTTGTAAGTTCTTACATTTCCTAATCACTTTCTATGCTTCAGATCTGTATATTCTCAACACTTGTTCTGATTTGCAACTTTATTTTGAGCCAATCAACAAGGCACAACAGGAACTAAGTGTACAGGAAGAACAAACTACACTCAAGACTTGAGACATTACTAGCTGTGTCACAGGATGCATGGTTATGCTGCGCAATGTAGAATACATCAGCATGACAAATTTACAGTGATTGGAACTGTGTTTATTAAAGGATTGTGGGAAGGTTATTGGTATTCGAGTTCAAATATACTGCTTCACAAGCCACAGGAAGGTGTTGTAGATAGGAAAGTGGGAAGTGTATTAGAACACTGGATATTTTAAAGCTGGTTCAAAGGTCACAATTGAGAACATGGATATAGGTTGCAAGCCTTTGTGGATTCCCATCCCCCCTCAGAATCTTTAAGGCAACATGATATTTAACATTGATCTTTAGACCAGTTTTAGTTATTTAAAGCATTTAGTGCACATATGCTGTACTTGGATACAGCCTAAAATTATCCTGCTCCATGCCCCGCTTATGAGCTTATAGCAATGTTCCCACCCAGGAACACAGTTATAGTGGTGCAGCTTGGCGGGGAGGTATGGGAACCCTGCGGCAAGAGGGAGCAGGGAAAGGCCTACCAAGGAGGTGGGGGTAAAGAGAAAAGGGTAACACCACAGGAAGGATCTGGTAGAGGCAGCTGGGGATCTTCAGACGAGAGGAACAATCTTTAGCCAAGGAGCACTGTGAAGAACAGTGCCACCTAGCTTAAAGACTCATAATAAATAGGCAGGTTTAAGCAGAACCAAGAGACATAAGTTTGACACACGATAGAGATTGACAGCCTCAATATGAGCAGACCTTGTTCTTGGAAAAAGATGCACAGACCCCAGGCCCTCAGCTCAATAATCCCAAACTACTATGCCCTTCTGACCCTCTCCACAGTAGTCCAACAACCTGGGAACATCCACCTTGCTCTCAGGGCCCCTACCCAGTAGTCTCAGATATCAGTAACCCCATTCAAGTGCTTCCACACCAATAAACTTTCTTTGTCAATGCTCCAGGACTCTGCCATTTCAGCCATTGCTTCTGAAGCCTGCAATCTCCCTCCCATACAGTATATCTACCACTCCAACCACTACCACACACCTGCATTCCCCCCTCGCCCCTCCCACCCATCATACTCCTGGACCCAGGGGCAGTGAAAGGCCAGTGGAGTGCGAGAAACCAGAAGAGTGTAAAATTTATCCTCAAATGGAAGTGAATGGATACAAGTTTAATTTATTACTGAACGGAGTCTAAATTTATTTTAAATGTACTTTATTTTTTTTGCTGCTCATGCTAGAAATTGTTTGAAGTAGTTTATTGTGTACCTTAATTGTGAGCTGGTTTGAGATGTCAATAGCTAATTGGTTACAAAAGAAGAGAGGCGCCAAAGGAGTTCCACTTCGATTGTTCAGAGAAGTTCATGAGATATTTGGCCCTTGAGAGTTTGGTGCTGGTGGAAATTCAGGCTACCATAATCTACATTTTTTAAGTTAGAGGCAGAAAAGATATATAAAAGCAGGGAAGCCTTGTGATGAGCATGGAGTGCAATATGTGAGCCATTATTGATCCTCTGTGGTTTCAGGGACAGCGTGTTTTCACTCAGTGTCAGAAAAAGTGTGTTTTTGGCACAGTGGATGTCTGTGCTGTGTGCAGCACTTGGCCACATTGCACATCAAGGAAGAGGAGAGGTTTCTGGAGTACACTCTCAGAAGGTGGTCACCGAAGAGGGGAGAGGGAGAGACTTGGGTGCAGAGAACACGAGTTACTGGAACTGTTTTAAAAAAAAAAAAATCAGTGTTGAACAAGGGAGTGGTGGACAGTGACAGCGACTCAAAAGGAGGGTGGCCCTGAGCAACAATGCAGAACCATGGAGCAAGGGACTATCCAAGAGGGTGAGAGTCGAGTAGACAGGACGTAGTAGCAGTGAAGGGATTCTATAGTCATAGTATAGGCAGCCTTTTTTGCAGTTGTTGCAGTTATGTTTCCTCCCTGGTCCGTCCAAGGGTGAAGAACAACATGTCAATTTCTGGAAAGGGAAGGAAAGAAGTTACAAATCATGGTCCAATGCCATAGATAGTACATTTGAGGTTTTACAGAGAGAGTTTAAAGAGTTAGGCACTAGACTGAGAAACAAGATGTCAAGGGTGACCACGTCCAGATTGCTTCCTGTGCCATGTGCTGGACAAGTTATAGAGGAAGATCAATGTGTGACTACAGGGCTGGCTCAAGAGGAAAGGGTGCACATTCATGGGGCATTGGAGCAATTGTTGGAACGAAGGGACAGCAGAGGGCTTAGCTCAAATTCTATTATGCCCACTTGAGGTGGGCACTCTACTATCTTCCTCAAGTAGTACAAAAACCTTCATCAAGAATCTGTGTTCCCTGGTTTTAATTAAGCTGTGAGCTGCGGATTTATTTGTCAACGTGCTTTGATTTTAACCAGTTGTACAAGCTACTGCAATATTCTGTTTAACAACAGAAAGGTTTGGACGAAGTATAAACAAAATGAGCATTTATTGCAAACTTGCTGAATTCTTCTTCTTAGGCAGTCCCTCGGAGTCGAGAATGACTTGCTTCCACACTAAAAATGAGTTATCAGGTGACTGATGAGTCCAATGGCAGGATAAAATCCATTGCTGAGTAAAACCCAAGCAGCAGGGGAATTCTCCCTGGTGTCCTCAACACTATTTATTCCTCAACCAACTCCTCAAAACAGATTATCTGGTCATGCTCACATTGCTGTTTGTAGGACCTTGCTGTATGCAAATTGGCTGCTACGTTTTCTACATCACAACAACGATTACACTTCAAAAGTGTTTCATTGGCTGAAAAGTGCTGTGGGCACCCTGAGGTTGTGTAAAGCACTATATAGAAGTATGTCTTTCTTTCTTTAAAAAAAAACACCTCATCTCTCTGTTCTAGCCGTCTCTGCCGCTATCTCCAACAATGCAAATCAGCATCAATAACATCCCTTTAAAGGCACTTTAACAAGAAACCAAAGAAAATAAAGCCTCAAAAGTAATGACCTCAGGATTTGATTCTTTTTGCCCAGTTCTAAATCATGTTATCAGCATGCTGATCCAGCCAACTCTACACCTACGTATCAGACAAGGGCTCGACTTACAATTTTGCATCTCAACAGCATGTCAAAATATTTGCCACGTCCACATTTCTATTTAGAGTTCCCCAGGGAATACAAAAATCATATTTATGACAAACTAATAAGAAACAAAACATTAAAAAAGGACAAATGGTTTTTGAGCTAGAGATCTAAAAAGAGCATACAGTTCTATAACGCCAGTGGCTATTCATAAAATTTCCAATTAGTTGAGACAGTTATTCCCAATGTCAATCGCACCAATAAGAAATAAAACAAAAAAAACAGGGGTATACATTACTTTGGGATGTAATAACTTGCTAAACATAACCAAAGCACTTACGCTAAATTGCATTATTCAATAACACAACAACTCCTGATTCAATATTGCTTAATTCTTTGTTTAAAAAAAAAGGATGGATTCAAGAATTATTACCTAGAGATAATAAGCAAAGTCCCACTATAATTTCTTTGCTGGTCATTACTCCAGTAATCACTCTCTGCAAGACACTATTGTCACTGACGAAGGTGGTCAGGGCCTTAATAAACTCGAAATAGCAGGCACTTTTCACTGGGGCACAACGGTGGAAGAATGGTACAGGCTTACTGGTGTAAAACAAAAAGACAAGAAAAATGGAATGTCAAATTAATATCAATAATGGAGATGACTGACGACAGTGATAGGCACGATCACATTTTTACAGTATGTATTTACAAATGTCAAACCTAATCGAGTTTCAACCGTGACTATACATTATTCCTTATTAATAATGCAAACTGCAAAGTAAAGCAGCCAAATCAAAATGAGTTGGTTTGTTTTCTTAAACCCAGCTTTCACTAGTGGGGGAATAGAATAAAATTGAATACAACTTACAAACAGCTTATACACCCGTCGTAAAAATATTATCGATAAAATAATCCATCACATTTTCTCCAAATGAAAGTTGCAAATAATTTCAAAATATGAGCTCATTTTATCCATTGATGAATTGTATGCCTATCTTTTGATAAATTCTTTTCATTTTTGCACCTCCATTCAGTTCCCAATTGTCTCAAGTGGCTGAGATAAAGATTGCAGACATACTGCAGACTTCACTCCCAATCAATGCAGCTCCACAACAGGTTAACAAAGAGTATGCTACTGAAACCACACCCCTGCCTCTGCTCCCCCCCAAAAAAATCCTTAAATTTCTCTGCTCTTTCCTACTACCTGGAGTTGGAAGCACTCTACTATAGTGCAGTGCTTTGATTCCAACTAAAACTTACCTATCTAGGTGGTAGTGTTTTACCTTCAACTGAATGAGTTGCTGCTGAAGCTCAGAAACGGTGTGCCATAAACAGACAGTACTTATGCATGCAATCTTATGAGACTGAGCAGTGTATGATGCAAAATATTGTTACTTTTATAGACTCAAGTCAAATTAAATGATTTCCCCCAACAATTCTCAATGAACAAGAGAGCCCTTTCAAATAGAAACACACATGGAGATTGATTAAGACAATAATGGATTGGGCCCCAACCATCATGAGTCAGCACCATATTGAATCACTTCTTCCTCCCTGCCATCTTATTTCTCTTTAGATGGGAAGACATTGCAATTCTGGGAAATAAACAAGGGCCTCTGGAGGTCACACCAAGGTTTAGGTGGCGCCAGGTGCAGTATCAGGATCTAAGTCCCTTTGAACCAGTCGGGCTTGACCTTTTATTGAAATGCCAGTATAGGCAAATGCACACATTAGGAGAAGACAAAAAACATTATTTTGAATGGCAAAACTACCAAACGTGCTCTGTTCTAAAGGAGTCAGGTTGTACACTGTTCCAAAGCATCAATGGGATTTTAAGACCCAGACAAGATTCAAGTTCAATTTCTGCCTGGGTACATGGCCAGGAAACCTTGTGTTTAATTGTTACAAATGACTAATATCTCAGTTACTTCAGCATTGAAACAAATTTGTTTGAATATCAGCTTTTTCCAAGTGGAGAAATAGTGGAGAAGCCGCTCATAATCCCCAGCTTCTCTGCTTCACGCTGTCCATCACCGTGTGAACAAGGATTCCATGTGACTCATCAAAGTCATCAAGATGCTAATGACAAGATTTCTGATTGCTTGTATTTGTTAAAAAGCACTTCATAAATTGGGCCAGTCAAGCATTATACTACCAGTCCAACCCCCGTATATCACTCTTGTATAATAATCTCACTTACAAATAAATCTGACCACAAGTTTAAGGCTAAATGTTTAGCCCTGACTCTGTTGTATTTACCAACTTTCAGAGTAGACTGGAGAATCTGGTGGGCATATCACATAGTCTCAGATGTATACATAACTAAGGGGCAGTGGTTAGTCCCTTGGCATGCTATTTCAGTTATAACATACAGAACAAAAAAAGTATTTAAATATCACCTTTAAGCATTTGGTCATCTGTCTTAATTTCTTCTTTTGTGGCTCGGCATCAAATTTATCTCTTTTGTCTTGTAACACTGCTATGAAGCGCTTTGGGACGTTTTACTATGTTAAACTACGTTAAAAGCGCTATATAAATAAAAGTTGCTTCACAGGGTGGTTATCAAACAAAATTTTACACCAGGCCACATAAGGTGATTAGGGCAGATGAACAAGGTCGGTTTTAAGGAGCGTCTTAAATGAAGGAAAGAGAGGTAGAGAGGTGGAGGGGTTTAGGGAGAGAGTTACAGAGCTTAGGGCCTAGGCTGCTAAAGGCACGGCCACCAATGGTGAAGCAATTAAAATCAGGGATGCTATAAAGGCCAGAATTGAAGGAGTGCAGATCCCTGAGGGCTGGAGCAGATTAGAGATAAAGAGGGGTGAGGCCATGGAAGGATTAGAAAACAAGGTTGCATGTTTCAGTTCACAGACGAGTCAGTCTGCTTATGGCAACTGCCTTTTGACGGCAAGCATAATTTGACCTAATTGGTTTCTGAATACAGCATTAAAGAGTTAGGAATAAGTCCAAGTTGTTGCAGGGTTAGTCCATTGATTTGGAGAATGAACAGAGCGAGAGAGATAATAGACCCCCCTAGGGAATTCTTAAGCTAATGGCAAAAGAGTCAGAGGATGAATCATCAACAGCACAGATTTGAGGGGAAATATGACAGCTGTGGACACAACTTTGATGGAAGACCATATAAATGGTAATGGGCCTGAGTGTTGTCAAAGAGTGGATCACCAAGGCATTTACGCACAAGGTTCTAAAGATACATTACAAAGACAAAACATCCAAATGGAAGAACCAAGACAAAAATAATACTGGGCTTCATGGATTTAATGACAAATCTCAAGCAATAAAATAACTATTTGAGAGTTAACAGTAGTTTTGCTAACTTTAGAAATGACAGGGGAAAGGCAATAGGGTGGCAGCTTTAAGGGTACAAGGGATCAATGGGGATGGGATGAAAGCAAGCTAATTTCTAAAATATAGGAAAATGGCCTGACACAGGATTGAACGGACAAAATTCAGAAGGCACACATCTCATCAACGAAGGATATCACAAACATTATTAGAATCCAGAGAGTGGTGAATTCAACACACAATAACAACACTGACTAATAATGGTTACAGTAAAACACCTGATTAGAGTGAAGCAGGGGAATGGGGAGGGGGTTGTGGCTTGGCCATCAAGATTAGAGTTTTAGAAAGAATGCTTAAGAGTCTTAAAAGGTCAGTTTTCTCCAGAAAAAAAAAGCAATTAAACATCAGGATGGAGAGAGAGAGAGAGAGAGAGAGAGGTGGGAGAGAAACTCTCAGAAGTTTCATATGAAACCTTTGGCAAGGGACCAGGAGAGACTATGGTAAAGTAGCTAAAACAGTGTACATGCAAAAGGGCCCCAACGCCAGTTTCAGGCACAGGCCTTGGAGACCTCTTTTTCTGCCTTTACCATATGGTGGGCAGCACACTTCCCACGTAATGAGCACGAGCACTCCTCTCTCTCTCCCCCCCCAACATATTGGATGCTTAGGCGCTGGTTTTGTACCTTTGAAATTCTAGGCCAAATTGTCTATATTTAGCGACATCTAATAACCCAGATCAGAACTGAGGATAAGTTTAAAATTGCCAGTAACAAGCATCAACTCATTGAAGGACACAAGACTGTAGAACTGAAGATATATCCAGGAAGGATAGATATTTCAAGCGTTCACTTTGAAAATATAGAAACATCATATCTTACGACAAATGAAATATAATTAGCTATAATTAGGAATTGTTCAAGTTTTAACTCCGTTGAATAAGCAAACAAGCTTCAAAATATAAACTCATTGATTACAGCTGGGGGAGAAGTATCACATTTACCCATAGCACAGAATAATTTTTTTTTTTAAAGTTTTCAAGTTTAATCACTGGAGTACTTTCATTGTGACTGACAATTTCTTAAACTAATTAACTCTGAATTTTCCTACCTTGCTTGAACAGGAAGTTTAGGACATAAATTCGATTTTTTTGATGTATATTCTTCTGGAAGCAGCTGATATGAGCACAGGTGAGATCCTGCAACAAATAAAAGAATTTTAAGTTTTTCTAAAAAAAAACACGAGATTGTTGACTTGCATCTACACTGCAAATTAGGCAAATCAATATTAAAACTTTACTTCATTACGATACAGCTTTCAGACAAACTAGCAATACCTGAACGCCTGAAGAATGCAGCAAGGTAAAGTGGCAGCACACAGTTCTGAATAGAAACAGGTTACATTACTTGACAAATATGGTTAGCTTTTTAAAATACCATGTAAACTGTAATAGACATCCTTCCAATTTAAGGGAGGTGCACAAAGACAAACAGGCACACACATCTTTGCACATGCAACCTATTTGCGTCCATTCTCCCTGCACACCGTAGGTTTTGAAAAAGCTAAGATGGAAGTAGAGTAAGGGAACAAGTACGAAAGCTATAAAGGGACCTAAAAGAGGAGAGGCTGAGGATAAAGACTGAGACGGAAGCGAGAGAAATAAAGACAGCTTCTTTCTAAAAGTGTGCGCAGAGATGGAGACAGAATTACAACAAGGAAGCATTTCACTGAAATTCTGTAAGTTTGTTACATTCGGGATAGACTGAGGACTGGAAAGCTGCCAATACAAATCCAGTATTTATAAGGCACAGCTCGAAAATATAGATCAGTACATCAAAGACCTTCCCTGCAACAGATATTTAAACAATTTTCAGAAATGTAGGGTGAAAAAGCTAATTTATTAAAGGGTAGTCAGCATGGATTAGGAAAGGAAACCAGGATAATTCAAATGGTATAATTTACATCAAGAATGGAGGAAATGTCTATTTTGTAAGATTCGGCGAAAACATTGACAGCAAAAACTTAAAGTTTTGGACATTGCTTGGACACATTTTCTGTTACTGCAGAGAGCAGACAGTACTGATTTGGGGCAGGTTTGGAATACACATCAGGTGGACAAGGAATCAATGGCAGGAATGGTTGATGGACAGGCCTTTTGTCTTGCAATCAGTAAGACATTAAGTAAAGTGGCCAGGGTTTCAGGCCATCGAAAGACAAACGAAAGCTATTCAACCACAGACTCGTTGGAGCCACACATCGAGGTACAGCCCAGTTGACAAAGGAACAGGCGAGAGACTTGATTTTGCTTTTCAATTGGACAGTCTCAGGGGAAGGACAGTTGGACTTTTGGCGTGAGAAGAAGCATTTTTGAGGCGCAGTTTTGGCTGCCATCTCTCTCTCTCTCTCTCTCTCTCTCTCTCTCTCTTCCCCCCCACCCCCACCCCCACCCCCCCTTCTCTTCTACACCTGCTTGCTTCAACGCACAAGGACTGAGCACTCCATCTCGAACGGAGAGAAGAAATACCAGAGAGCCTTACTACTTCGACTAGGAAGCTGACCTTGAGACTGGACTTGAAGACCCAGAAGATACTCCTCATCAGGGAGAAGCAGCGAGTAAGCCAGAAGGGTAATTGGTGAGTATTTATTCCAGCCCACGCATCTTTAAGACTACCGCATAGTGTGAAAGGGTGCCGTGTGTTCCAACCAAGCCTTAGGGGTTTTAGTGGGGAGGTTTTTGCAAGGATCATAAGCGTACACACATTTTGTTGGACAGATTTCAGTGGTGCAATTTTGAATTCGAGCAGGGGCCTGTTTAGACAGGTCAGACTGTGTGTTGTACTGTGTTTGTTTGTTTTACATTACCAGGATGTGTTTTTATTAGGTGCAGGTGTGTGCTTTAACTTGAATAAAAGCATTGTGATGATTGAGACCGAAAAGATCTGTCTATGACTGTATATTGCTGTTCACGATTATAATTCCGGTGTCTAGAACTGTTGTAAGAGGGGTGATTCGAAACCACCAGGGGCAAAACCACTTACAATTTATATATTTGGGTTTTCAGAAAACTTTTCAAAAAAGGTTCTGCATTAGAAGATACTAGCTCAGATAAAGTATCATGGAATAGGAGATAAAATGGACTTTAAAACAAGAGACAGACGATAGCCATAAATGGGAACTTTTCAGACTGAAAGAGCAAGCAGCTCAAAGCCTGCTCATGGGAGCCTTGTTATTGTTAAATACGTATTTAATTTTAAGGTTATGCCCCCTTGTTCTGGGTAGTTTGAATACAGAGGAAAAATGTTAGAGCAAGGGTCACAGCATAAATAAAAATACATTCTAATCCCCGATTTTTCTCTGTCCCCCACCCATCACCAATATTTTGGTCTTACCATTGTCATTTGCAAAATTCTGAACTTCCTTGAGTGTGTTCAGATCCCTATCTGGACATTTAGCCACACATAGCGCTATGGATTTGATTTTGAAATTAGTTATTTCCAAGTTACAGGGATCCAAGAAAAAGACATATCTGAGGAGGGAAAAATACACCGACAAATATTAAAGCACAAAAGCATATTTTCACCTTTCTTTTTCCTTCAATTCAATTGACAGTTCAATTCCAGCATCAGTTGGTAGCACTCTTGACTCTTGAGTCAGAAGGCAGTGGGATCAAGTCCCACTCCAGATACTTCAGCACACAAATCGAGGCAAGCAGTCCAGTGCAGTGCTGAGGGAGTGCTGCACTGTCAGAGGAGCCATCTTTTGGACGAGACATTAAACCGAGGCCCTGTCTGCTCTCTCAGGTGGACGTAAACGGCCAAATGGCTCTATTTCGAAGAACAGCAGGGGAGTTATCCCCGGTGTTCTGGCCAATATTTATCCCTCAATTAACATAACAAAACTGTATCTGGTCATTATCACATTGTTGTTTGTGGGAGCTTGCTTTGTGCGAATTGGCCATTGCATTTCTTACATTACAACAGTGACCACACTTCATTTTAAATGTCCTGAGGTCATGAAATGCGCTATATAAATGCAAATCTTTCTTTTACCATCAACTAAAAATGGATATTGGAAGAAAGAAATGTAAAAAAGCAACAGAGTTTGCGTACTATTACTTTTATATTTAACATATTATTGGGTCTTATTCCTGCGACAATTTTAACACTATAAAAGCGACACTGATTAGTCGATGAGGCAGATACAAAGAAAGCAAGTGTTAAGCAAATCCAGTGGTAATGGGATAGATATTGGGGAAAATGGAAGGAAACCATTAGAAACAATTTAGCCAATACACAAATGTGAGTGGAAAAGGTAAGCAAATGTCCTCCCTTTCCAGTATGTGCTCCAGAACCACCTACACCAACTCTCACTAGAGTGCTGCAGAACCCATTTTTGCATTTCCTACAATGGTTCCAATGATATGAAACACAACTAAATCCTTCATTCCAATCTAAATTTATCTTTTTACAATAAATGATCCTATTTTTCATGCACCAATGAGCAAAGCCCAGCATTGAGCAAAGCCCAGCATCTCAAGGAGCCCAGTCTCTCAGGAATTATCATCGATGCCTCATTTTACACAGAGATCATTACTAAAATTCATTTGTACATGGTTCTACCCTCGAATCAAAGTGGATGCACTATCTCCTGGCTTTCTGTTGTTGCTGCAACAGTCTGGCATTTTTTGACCCATCAACCATGACATTACATAAACAAAATTCAAATTAAACCAGCAAAATCAGAGACCGGTAATATTATGGAGGTAGAAGCAGGCAGCATTAATAATGGACAGGAAATAAGGCTTGAAGCTCAATTCAGGATGCCAAAGTCACACTCCTGGTTCAGTCCAAGCGAACAGCCAAGATGGGTGATGGAATTGGGCATTAAGGTATGAAATTTCTGGCAGAAACCAAACAGAATGGTTTTGGGCTTGCAAAAGTTAAACTCCAGAAAGTTTTGCCTCATCTCACCCATGGCTTGAAGACCCCACAATGAAGGGGATCTTTCTTCGTCATTCCACATCCTCCACTGCTGGAGACAGAACCACTAGCAATATTAGGAGCTGAGGAGACAAAGTCCTCATGTGGGAGTAGAGAACCTGCCACAAGGTCACTTCTTTAAAAAAAAATATTTATTTTCTCCAAAAAAGAACTAATAAGGAAAAAGGTACGTAGGCTCAGCAATGTGTGGACAACTCTGCTGTTAAAATCTAGAAATGAAGTTTTCTATATTCCCCATTGCCAGATTACAAATTAGTATTTCCTGCAACATAATACATCCCAGATTACTAATAAAATCTCATATTTAGAAGATATAGGATCCAGAATGATCTATAATGTAACAATGCACATCATTCTAGAATACTGACAATATACTTACTTCTTGTCTGTGTGATCAAGACCAGTCAATGTATCTTCTCCCATTTTGGCATTCTTTTGGCCGCAAATGTTTCCATAACTATCATAGCCAAATGCCAGCCTCTGTGCTGCTCCAGTAGCTATTGCAAATCCACAAATAACAACCTACAAAAGAACATTTCACAAACTTAGTATCATATCCTAATCATTGCATCGTAATTTGGACTGCTTCATATGAAGAGAAATTTTATCTATAGTTTCAGCAGTTACAGAAAATGGATGGGCAAAGTAGATTTTAACATCAGCATTGGCCAGTTGCTGGCACAAGTTTCTAAATTAGTTCATCTGTATATGAATTCACTTGCTAATAACCTCAAGAACGACATTGGGGTGAATTTTAAAATTTATGTTCACAGCTATCTGCCACAGCACACCAGTTTTTGCCTTAGTGAAATCTTTCATTGTTATTTTATTCCTGTAAAAATTCTTACGCTTCACTCAAAATGGGTAAAACAAGTGTGCTGTGTGGAGTACCAGGAAAGTCCCAGGTTCAATGCCTGAGCTGAAATAGCTGATTACCAACTAGGATGGTGATGAGGGCACTGCAGCTGATCTCTGGATTGGAAGTGAATCTTGGGGGGAGGGGGCAGGGGGAGAAGAAAGGCACAGCCATAGTTGTCATCGTCCCCAGTCACTACCTCAAGAACACAATTGGAAAATGTGTACTTATGGACAGTAGGAGAGGACAGGATCAGGCTCAGTTTATGATCTCTCTCCTCTCACCTATGGTCAAATAGTCTGTAGACATCTGCTGTCTAGGTTTAAAGGTGAAAATACTATTTAAATGCATGAGAATTGTAGGCACTTTTAGAACTATGTCCCAGCATATGCATCTGCCTGCCTTAATAGGACAGGATAAAATTGTGGGGGCGGGGGGTTGTTAGCAGGCAGGATGGGACAGGGGCCCAGGAGAACAAGAGAAACAAAATCTTGGGGAGCCGGAGAATTTGCGACACTTTCAGCTATAACTGGTGAAAGAATTTGGAAACTCATGCACTGGTGAAAACATGGGAATAAGGGCAGTGGTGCAGACAGTTAAATCATGAATAGACATGCAGCAGTCCCATAGCTGGTTATACTGCTTGCATGCAGTTTCCAGTCAATTCAGCAGGGTGATAAACATACTCGCATAATTTCTGTCAGATGAAGGAGGAAGAATTAATGCATGGTAGGTCTTCCTCCTGTTAGTCAAAATTCTATAAGTGGGTCACCATGTGCCTTCATGGTTTATTCTACTTCTGAAAGCAGTAGGACACATGGTTACCCGTTGTTGGCAATGGGCTAGAAATATATTGCCTGTTGCAGCCTGAAAGAATAAATATTCTTCTCCCTTCTGCTCAAACAGAAGTCTTCAACAGCGTGTTGCTCCAAGTTAGTTTGGGAATGGGAGAAGGATGTTGCAGTAGGTTGCAAAAGTATACCAGCCCAGATATGTGCTTATATTAGGGATTTAAAATCAAGGTTACTACAAGGAGTCCCATGACACAGTATGTTAGTCAGACTTATGCGCAGTGGAAAGTAGGGTATTTAATTTCTCCGAAGCACAATGGCTATCAGCAGAAGATGACAGTATCTGTTGGAGCACATGGTCTCCAGTCTCCTGGGACTTTTTGGTTCTACTGGCTCAAGTCGGTGCTTGGTTTTTACTGATTACTGTGTGAAATGTGTGATCGCTGCTTTTCCATTCCAAACTTTTCAACTTTTTTTTTTAAATAAAAAAAAAAGAGTTCTGTGGGATTAATGGCACAACTGTAAATGAGCCAAGTGTGCCTTGTTCATGGCAGCATTACAAGCTTTCTTGCAATGCTCTACCACAAGAAAAATGCCACTGATAGCACCAGAGATGTGAAAGTGGAATCTGCGCCAAATTAGTAGAGTAGTCCAGATTAGCAAACGTAACCGAGGCCCTGCTCCCTCCCCACCCAAGTGTTCAACTGTTCAACTACCACTCCTGGCCCCCATATTAGCGACAGTGCTAATGCCTCCCTTTCAATCAGGCACAATCCCTCATCCTTTCAAAATCACCATCAGCTCGTAAAACCACCCTTGGCCTATCCATGCATTGCAACTACCGTCCTATCCCTCAGCTCCCTTTATCTCCAAGGTCTTCGAATGCCTTATTGTTTTTCCAGCATCTCTCCCATTTCTTAACTCTGCAATATTTGTTGAAATCTAGAGATGGGCATGTGTCAAATCCTAGCAGTGGATAAAAGGACTGAAGTTTGGATCAGCAGATCCGTGGGATTCAGGGAAATGCACTGGTTCACGTTTTAGGCCCTGCTAGTGAGAAGAGCCTACAATATCTATACGAGACTGCTGCAATGGATCCATGCTAAAAGTAGCCTTAGGCTTTCTTGCAACTTGTTGGTTTCAGCTCCACCACGTTTTAGGAGTGGGGAAAAATGTGAACAAGGCAGATTCTCTCACTTGAATGGGGATCAAAGTAACTGCAGCAGTTAGATCTTATCTGTGGCCGTTAGCAGGTTCTCAACATTGTGCCAGACAACCTCTGTAGGTTAGTCTCTGAATTCATGTCTCAGTTTTTTTTAAATGGTAGATTTCGGAAGGAGAAAGATATTTTGGTGGTTCCCACCTTGGGTTATGACAAAACTGAAATCTATCTGGCAAATGAGATGAAGGCAGTAATTCGGTGTGGCAATTCTTCAGATGTTCCTTTACTTCCTGTGCTTTGCTCATGAAACTACATTCAACTGTAACTCACCATCTGTGGTTGAAGATACCGTCTTTAAAGAATGGGGGAAATCCAGCCCTAAAGAGGTGGCAAACTAATGAGGATGAGAATGCTTAGAAAAATAACTATACAACTCCACGATTTGTACATATTGGCCCGGATTTTGCATTGTTTAACGGTGAGGCTTACAGCACTCACCATTATTATGGAGTAAATTGGATAGCAACCTCAGAGATCTGCACATCCGCAGTTAAACGCGGAAATCAGGAAGCTGCTGTCCGATTTGCCCTGCTCCTCCAGGAGCTCCGCTACACCACTATTTCGCCAACAGATTCGGCATTAAAATGCATGAAGGGCGTGAAGCTGCTGTACTTACACATTAAACACTCCAGAAAAGTTAGGACATTCAAGTAAAAGTGAATTTTTAACAGCATAAGTCTTATTAATGCCAAACAACCTCACTTGCCCTGAAATATTAATTTTACAAGTGTGGAGTCTCATTCCTTCAGAATTTAATTATTGTCGGAAATTAATAAAAATAACGAAAATGTTTTTTTTTTTTAAACCTTTTCTTTGTTTCTTTTACCTCTCACTCAATCCCATTTTTCTTTCCCTCTCCGTTTCCTTTCTTGTCAGTGATTTTACGTTGATATAAATATTCTAATTTATACTTCTTGGTTTGGACTCTGCATGTTTCAGTGACAATTCTTCAATCGGAACGGTTGAGGAGACATGCTGTTGCTTTCCCTGCTCTCATATGCCACAGATCCTCTGTAGAGAGCGTCAGACTGAAAAGGATCTCTAGTAACTGCAAGTTGCTGCTCAAAAGCCCGAGAAAAGTCTGTGGTCAGCTGCAAGCGTGATGAACGCAAACGCAAGCACAGCTCCTTTGCTACTGATAGCAAAATCCGGACCAGTAAAATAGTGAAAAACAAATCCCTTCAACGAAAATGAAGCGGAACTTACCATGCCAATGCAGAATAGAATAAGTATCAGCAGCCACAAGACGTCTGTGCAGCTGCGCTGCTCTAGTGGTTTCCATTGTCGAGCGGAGTGCTAAAAAAAAAACAAACAGAAGGACTAAATAGGACTGTTCTCTTCATACACAATAAGCCAGTTGCACAAGTTCAACAAAGTTTTAATTATTCACATTGCAGCAGCCAACACAATAAATAACTTTTCTTCTCTAGGATATACAGCAGTCAGGCACATTGCGACAATTTACTGCACAAGATCCTTTCTCCTCCACCTCGCTTGTACTTTACTCAAAGACAGATACGATTTTGAAAAATAAATGCAAGTCAAACTGGACACACCTGGGCAAAACCATCCATGCCAATTAATCATGATTCTGCTCTACTACAAACAACTTATAAGTGCTGCCTCTGCGCAATAAGTTAGAATAAATAGTGGAGGACTTTTATTATACCAGGTCTGACCCCACCTCAACCTTAATTTCATGAATGATGCATAACGTATCTATTTAAGGTTACCGTAACTTTTGTAAAATCAAAACACTGTGGATGCTGGAAATCTGAAACAAAAACAGAAAATGCTGGAACACTCAGCAAGTCAAGCAGCATCTGTGGAGGGAGCAACAGAGTTAATGTTTCAGGTCGATGACCTTTCATCATAGAGCAGGGTAGCACTGGGGAAAAAGACGACCAGAGCATGACAGGAAGGGACAGAATGTAGAAACATAAAGGTGAATCAGAAAGTGGGGTCAAAACTGGAAAAAAAAATAGATACAAATGGGTATGATCTGATAGCCATTACAGAGACATGGTTGCAAGCTGAGAATTAAATATTCAGTGGTATTTGACAATTCGGAGGGACAGACAGAAAGGAAACGGAGGTGGGGTGGCTCTGTTAATAAAGGATGAAATCAGTGCATTAGTGAGAAACGATATTGGCTCAGAAGATCAAGATGTTGAATCAGTTTGGGTGGAGATAAGGAATAATAAGTGGAAGAAGTCACTGGTGGATGTAGTTTATAGACTCCCCAACACTGTTGTACGGAATATATATCAAGAAATAATAGAGGCTTGTAAAAAAGGAACAGCAATAATCATGGGCGATTTTAACCTTCATATTGATTGGACAAAGCAAATTGGCCAGGGTAGCCTTGAGGAAGAGTTCATAGAGTGTATCTGGGATAGTTTCCTTGAACAGTACATTGCAGAACCAACCAGCCTTAGATCTGGTATTGTGTAATGTAAGAATTTGGGGTTTTGGACATTGCGTGGACACATTTTCTGTTACTGCAGAGGAGCAGAGCAGCCTGAATTGGGACAGGTCCAAACATGTTCCACAGGAATACACATCAGGTAGACAGGAATGAATCAATGGCTGAAATGGCAGGAATGGTTGATGGACAGGCCCTTTGTCATGTAATCAGTGAGAGATCAAGCAGATTGGTCGGTGCTCATGAGACAAAGGAAGCTATTCGACCACCCAGACTGGTCAGAGCCTTGTCGAGGAAACAGCCTGTAACAAAGGAACAGGCTGAGGACATTGATTTTGTTCTTTCAGTTGTACTGCTTCAGGCAAAAGGACAGTTGAACTTTTGACGCGAGAAGAATCATTTTTGCAAGTTTACAAGAGTTGCACTTTGCAGCCATCTCTCTCTCTCCCCTCTCCCACGCCTGCTTGCGTCGCTCAACGCACAAAGACTGAGCACTCCATCTGGGACGGAGAGAAGAAACACCATCTACAAGCAAAGAGAGCCACGTTATTTCGATTGGGGAGCTGACCTTGAGACGGGACTTGAATACCACAGATTGGTACAGAACCAGAAGATACGCCTCATCGGGAGAAGCAGTGAGTAAGCCAGAGAGGTAACTGGTGAGCATTTATCCCAGCCCACACATCTTTAAGACAACCGCAGTGTGAAAGGGTGTTGTGTGTCCCAACCAAGCCTTAGGGGTTTTAGTGGGGAGGTTTTAGCACGGATCGTAAGCGTACGCACAATTCTGTTGGACAGATTTCGGAGGTACACTTTTGAATCCGAGCAGGGGTGTTTTAGACGTGGGTACTTTGCGTTAGGGGCCTGTACGGATGGGCCAGGGTTGTACTGTGTTTGTTTTACACCAACAGGGTGTGTTTTACTGGGTGCAGGTGTGTGCTTTAACTTGAATAAAAGCATTGTGATGGTTGAGACCGAAAGATCCGGCTGTAACTGTGTATTTCTGTTCACCACTATAATTCCGGTGTCTAGAACTGTTGTAAGGAGGGTGATACAAAATCACCATGGGCTAAACCACTTACAGTAATGAGACAGAATTAATGAACAATCTCCTAGTAAAGGATCCCTCTAGGAATGAGTGACCATAACATGACTGAATTTCAAATTCAGTTGGAGGGTGAGAAAGTTGGATCTCAAATCAGTTTCCTAATCTTAAATAAAGGAGACTACAAAAGGTATGAAGGCAGAGTTGGCTAAAGTGGACTGGGAAAATAGATTAAAGTATAGGGCAGTTGATGAGCAGTGGCAGACATTTAAGGAGATATTTCATAACTCAACAAAAATATATCCCAATGAGCAGGAAAGACTGCGAGAGAAGGGATAACCATCCATGGCTAACTAAGGAAATAAGGGCTGGTATCAAATTGAAAACAAGGGCATACATTGTGGCCAAGACCAGTGGGAGACCAGAGAATTGGGAAACTTTTAAAAGCTAGCAAAGAACGACAAAAAATAATAAAGAGGGAAGAAAGATTATGAAAGTAAACTAGCACGAAATATAAAAAAATAGTAAGAGTTTCTACAGGTACATAAAAAGGAAAAAAGAGTGGCTAAAGTAAATGTTGGTCCCCTAGAGGATGAGACTGGGGAATTAATAATGGTGAACAGGGAAATGGCAGAGACGTTGAACAAATATTTTGTATTGGTCTTTAAGGCAGAAGACACTAAAAACATTCCAATAGTGGATAATCAAGGATCTATAGGGAGGGAGGAACTTAATACAATCACTATCACTAAAGTAGTAGTACTCAGTAAAATAATGGGACTAAAAACGGACAAGTCCCTTGGACCTGATGGCTTGTATCCTCGGGTCTTGAGAAGTGGCTGCAGAGATAGTGGATGCATTGGTTGTAATCTACCAAAATTCCCTGGATTCTGGGGAGGTCCCAGTGGATTGGAAAACCGCAAATGTAACACCCCTATTTAAAAAAGGAGGCAGACAGAAAACAGGAAACTATAGACCAGTTAGCCTAACGTCTGTCATTGGGAAAATGCTGGAGGCCATTATTAAGGAAGCAGTAGCAGGACATCAGGACAACATAGTTTTATGAAAGGGAAATCATGTGTGACAAATTTGCTGGCATTCTTTGAGGATGTAACAATCAGGGTGGATAAGGGGGAACCAGTGGATGTGGTGTATTTGGATTTCCAGAAGGCATTCAATAATGTGCCACATAAAAGGTTACTGCACAAAATGAAAGTTCATGGGGTTGGGGACAATATATTAGCATGGATAGAGGATTGGCTAACTAACAGAAAACAAGAGAGTGGGGATAAAATGGGTAATTTTCCGGTTGGCAAACAGTAACTAGTGGGGTGCCGCAGGGATCGGTGCAGGGGCCTCAACTATTTACAATCTATATTAATGACTTGGATGAAGGGACCGAGTGTAATGTAGCCAAGTTTGCTGATGATACAAAGATGGGTCGGAAAACAAATTGAGAGGACACAAAAAATCTGCAAAGGGATATAGACAGGCTAAGTGAGTGGGCAAAAATTTGGCAGATGGAGTACAATGTGGGAAAATGTGAGGTTATCCATTTTGGCAGAAAAAATAGAAGAGTTATAATTTAAATGGAGAAAATTGCAAAGTGCTGCAGTACAGAGGGATCTGGGGGTCCTGGTGCATGAAACAAAAAAGTTAGCATGCAGGTACAGCAAGTAATCAGGAAGGCAAATGGAATGTTGGCCTTTATTGCAAGGGGGATGGAGTATAAAAGCAGAGGTCCTGCTACAACTGTACAGGGTATTGGTGAGGCCACACCTAGAGTACTCAAATAGTTTTGGTCTCCGTATTTAAGAAAGGATATACTTGCATTGGAGGCTGTTCAGAGAAGGTTCACTGGGTTGATTCCGGAGACGACGGGGTTGACTTATGACGATAAGTTGAGCCTATACACATTTGAAGTTCAGAAGAATAAGAGGTGATCTTATCGAAATATACAAGATAATGAGGGGGCTTGACAAGGTGGATACAGAGAGGATATTTCCACTCATAGTGGAAACTAAAACTAGGGGACGTAGTCTCAGAATAAGGGGCTGCCCATTTAAAACTGAAATGAGGAGGAATTTCTTCTCTCAAGAGGATTGTAAATCTGTGGAATTTTCTGCCCCAGAGAGCTGGGTCATTGAATATACTTAAGGTAGAAATAAACACATTTTTGAGCGATAAGGCAATAAACAGTTATGGGGAGCTGAATCCATGATCAGATCAGCCATGATCTTATTAAATGGTGGAGCAGGCTCGTGGGGTCAAATGGCCTACTCCTGCTCCTATTTCTTATGTTCTTATGTCAGAACTGGAAAAAGTTGGAGATGTAACGGGTTTTAATCAAGTGCAGGGACAAGGAAAAGGGGAGGGGAGGAAAAAACAAAAGGGAAGGTCTGTGATAGGCAGGAGTGATTAAATGACAAAAGATAAATTAAAAGGAGAATTAAAGTGACAGGCGACTGGAAGCTCAGGGTCATGCTTACGGACTGAACGGAGGTATCTCACAAAGCAGTCACCCAACCTGCATTTGGTCTCCCCAATGTAGAGAAAATCACATCGTGAGCAGCGAATACAGTATACTAAATTGCATGAAGTACAAGTAAATCTTTCAGCTGGAAGGAGTGTTTAGGGCCCTGGACAATGGGAAGGGAGGAGGTAAAATGGCAGGTGTTGCTGTAAGGGAAGGGAGGGGAAGATGTGTTTGGTGATGGGATCACACTGGAGGTGGCAGAAATGGCAGAGGATGATCCGCTGAATGTGAAGGCTGGTGGGGTGAAAAGTGAGAACAAGGTGAACCTATCATGGCTCTTGGAGGGAGAGGAAGGGGCGAGAGCAGGATTGCAGGAAATGGAATGGACATGGTCGAGGGACCTGTCAACCACAGTTGAGGATAAAGGAAGACACATCAGAAGCACTAGTATGAAAGGTGGCATTGTCGGAAGAGATGCGATGGAGACAGAGAAACTGGGAGAATGGAATACAGTCCTTACAGGAAGTGGGTTGGGAGGAAGTCTAGTCCAGGCAGCTGTGGGCTTATAGGGGATGTTTGTCAATAGCCTATCCCCAAAAATGGAGACAGAGAAGTCAAGAAAGGGAAGAGTCAGAGATGGACCACATGAAGGGGAGGGACGGATGGAAATCAGAAGCAAAGTGAAGGAAATGTTCTAGTTCAGCGTGAGAGTAGGGAATAGCACCAAAACAGTCATTAATGTACCGGATAAATAGGTGAGGTAAGGGACCTGATTAGGACTGGAACAAAGAATGTTTCTCCTTTCCCACTGTCCAGGGCCCCAAACACTCCTTCCAGATGAAACAGCGATTTACTTGTACTTGTA
This sequence comes from Pristiophorus japonicus, assembly GCF_044704955.1. Lineage (NCBI taxonomy): Eukaryota > Metazoa > Chordata > Chondrichthyes > Pristiophoridae > Pristiophorus > Pristiophorus japonicus. The sequence goes on along the minus strand of NC_091977.1, from coordinate 241,344,369 downwards.
ATTTAGTATACTACATTGGGGAGACAAAACACAGATTGGGTGACTGCTTTGCAGAACACCTCCGTTCAGTCCATAAACATGACCCCGAGCTTCCGGTCGCCTCTCACTTCAATTCTCTGCTCCATTCCCACTGACCTCTGTGCTCAGCCTCTTGTACTATTCCAATGAAGCTCAACATAAGTTTGAGCAACAGCACCTCATCTTTCGAATAGGCACTTTTCTGGACTCAACACCAAGTTCAACAATTTCAAAACATAACCTCTGCCCCTATTTTTTTTCCATACGGCAGCTTTTCATGATTCTGCCATTACCATTTACACCTCTTCTTGACTCACCTTTTGTCCCATTATCACCTCCTTTTGCCTTGCACCATCAGCCCTTTTGTCATTTAATCTCTCCTGCCTTCCACCCAACCACAGACCTTCCCTTTTGTTCTTTCCTCCCCTGCCTCCTTTCCCTGCCTCTGCACTTGCTTAAAACCTGTTCTATCTCTAACCTTTACCTAGTTCTGACGCAAGGTCATCGACCTGAAACGTTAACTCTGTTTCTTTCTCCAGATGCTGCCTGATCTGCTGAGTGTTTTCAGCATTTTCTGCTTTTGCTGCACAGTAACTTTTGATCTGGTCACATTCTATACATACAAGGAATTTTAAAAATAAAAATTGGGATCACTTCCCAGAAATTGTGACTGTAGGTAGTGTGTAACAGTTACATCTTCCCACCCTTCTGGTGGTTACTGTTGGCTCATCGCTGTAATGTCGATGATTCATTGGTGCCTCCTCGATAAAAGGGAGCACTGTATTGGTGCAGCAAACAATGGTTGGAAAGCTCATGCTTGTCGGCTAAAGGCACTGACTGGAAGCTACAAAGACAAATACACATTCTTCCCTATAATACTCAGGCGACCTGTTAGATTACCAATGTGGTAGGGCAATGTAGCTGGACAAGGTTGTGGGAAAGCATGTGCGAAAGAGCGATCACACCATTATGACAGACAGACAGACAGACATACACACAGACAGACAGACACAGACAGACCCTGATCACATCCTGCAGAAAATGTCTCAAAGTGCTTTACACATAAAGGGACAATTCTGTGATCTGGCATTCCAGAAGGGGGAGCAGCACTTGCCGATCCACAGTCTGTTATTTCCTGTTCATTAATTCCCGATTTCCTGACCTGCGTTCCCGGCAAGCCCCAATCCCGAAAGAGCACCAGATTGCAGAGTCATCCAAAGGATCAGAGGAATCCAAAACTGTGGCCCATAAATATAAAAGATAGTCACAAATAAATCCAATAAGAAATTCAGGAGAAACTTCTTTATCCAGAGAATGCTGAGAATGTCGAACTCACTACCAAAGGGAATGGTTGAGGCAAGTAGCATAGACGCATTTAAGGGGAAGCCTTGGTTTAATATCTTATCTGACAAAGCAGCACGGTCGGTACTGAAATTGAGCGTCAACCTAAATGATCGTGAAGAAGAACTTGAACCCATAAATTCTGACTCAGAGGCAAGGGTGCTACTTCCTTGCTGACACAAGCTCTAGGCCTTGCACTATAACACCAGTTGCCACTGGGCTGAAGCTACAGCACCAGTTCATAGCCTGAAGCTAAAGTGTAATCACTCACCATTAGATGCCTTTCCCTCCCCGCACCCACCAAAGACTACACCATTGCAGGGCCAGTGGGAATGAATTGATAAGATTCTGGTGTATGGAGCAGGCCAATCTTTTGAATGTTAAGAGTTCAAACTTGTGTTCTGGCAAATACAATGGCTTTGCCTTGAAGGATCTGTATGCTTGGCGTATTCGTGTGCTAAATCCAGATAATTAGTATATTTGATCCACACTTTAACAACTGTCGCCCATGAGAATGTAGCCATGGTGAAGGGTGGGGTGTTTGAAGTGTTGAGGGTGGGGGAAAGAGAAAGAAGGATGAAGAAGCTGGACATCTGTTGGGAACTAGGACAGTGCAACAAGTTACTGCCCTTGCTGTAGCCATCCAAGGTTACCAATTGCTTTTAGGGATTATCGGAAGTAATGGAACAATATGGTGAGAGTACTTTTACCATTCCTGCCCCCCCCCACCCCACCTCCACCCTTTGAAACTTCACTCAGGTCACTGAAGGTCAAAGCTCTAGCTACCATTTTGATTTGAATCAAATCAATAGCTGATAAATTGAAGTTTCTGTAGCAAGCCACTTTGAGTACTAACTACGGGCTCAATTTTCCTGAAGCCTGTTTTCTGGCGTATTGCCAGAGATACACCCGGAATTTCTAGGCCAGAAATATTTTGCAAAACTTTCCCTGATCTATAATTCGAATTTGGCGCCCGCAGCATGTCCAGTCTCCTCAAGGGGGTGGAGCCTGCACCAAACAACAATACCGTACTTCAGCGCATGCACGGGAAAAAAAATTAAATTTTTGACATCGCTCCAATGGACTCGCATGCTCAGTACAGCTTGGATTTGGCAATTGGACATTTTTCAAGAGCCAGTTGTGAGTGTGTGAGGAGTGCTGAGAGAGAGCATTGGAAAAATCACAGCTGAAGCAATACAAGATGCAACATAAGAACATAAGAATTAGGAACAGGAGTAGGCCATCTAGCCCCTCGAGCCTGCCCCGCCATTCAATAAGATCATGGCTGATCTGGTCGTGGACTCAGCTCCATTTACCCGCCCTCTCCCCATAACCCTTAATTCCCTTATTGGTTAAAAATCTATCTATCTTTGACTTGAAAACATTCAATGAGCTAGCCTCAACTGCTTCCTTGGGCAGAGAATTCCACAGATTCACAACCCTCTGGGAGAAGAAATTTTTTCTCAACTCGGTTTTAAATTGGTTCCTCCGTATTTTGAGGCTGTGCCGCCTAGTTCTCGTCTCCCCCACCAGTGGAAACAACCTCTCTGCCTCCATCTTGTCTATCCCTTTCATGATTTTAAATGTTTCTATAAGATCACCCCTCATCCTTCTGAACTCCAAGGAGTAAAGAACCAGTCTACTCAATCTATCATCATAAGGTAACCCCCTCATTTCTGGAATCAGCCGAGTGAATCGTCTCTGTACCCCCTCCAAAGCTAGTATATCCTTCCTTAAGTAAGGTGACCAAAACTGCACGCAGTACTCCAGGTGCGGCCTTACCAATACCTTATACAGTTGCAGCAAGACCTCCCTGCTTTTGTACTCCATCCCTTTCGCAATGAAGGCCAATATTCCATTTGCCTTCCTGATTACCTGCTGCACCTGCAAACTAACCTTTTGGGATTCCCACCGCTGCCAGAATTTGTGGCGTGTAATATTTGTCAATTTGTCAGCCGTGGCTCAGTGAGCAGCACACACTCTCTCTTGCGCCTCCGAGTCACAAGGTTGTGAGTTCAAGTCCCACTCCAGAGACATGAGCATATAGGCTACGGCCACACTAGTCTGAAAACGCCGGATCTTGTCTGATCTCGGAAGCTAAGCAGAGTCAGGCCTGGTTAGTACTTGGATGGGAGACTGCCTGGGAATACCAGGTGCAGTAGGCTTTAAAACCAAAAAGAGTTTCATGCACAAGGAGCCCCCCAGGTCCCTTTGCACCACAGCATGTTGTAATTTCTCCCCATTCAAATAATATTCCCTTTTACTGTTTTTTTTCCCCCCAAGGTGGATGACCTCACACTTTCCGACATTGTATTCCATCTGCCAAACCTTAGCCCATTCGCTTAACCTATCCAAATCTCCTTGCAGTCTCTCCGAGTCCTCTACACAACCCGCTTTCCCACTAATCTTAGTGTCATCTGCAAATTTTGTTGCACTACACTCTGTCCCCTCTTCTAGGTCATCTATGTATATTGTAAACAGTTGTGGTCCCAGCACTGATCCCTGTGGCACACCACTAACCACTGATTTCCAACCGGGAAAGGACCCATTTATCCCGACTCTCTGCTTTCTGTTCGCCAGCCAATTTTCTATCCATGCTAATACATTTCCTCCGACTCCGCGTACCTTTATCTTCTGTAGTAACCTTTTGTGTGGCACCTTATCGAATGCCTTTTGGAAATCTAAATACACCACATCCATCGGTACACCTCTATCCACCATGCTCGTTATATCCTCAAAGAATTCCAGTAAGTTAGTTAAACATGATTTCCCTTTCATGAATCCATGCTGCGTCTGCTCGATTGCACTATTCCTATCCAGATGTCCCGCTATTTCTTCCTTAATGATAGTTTCAAGCATTTTCCCCACTACAGATGTTAAATTAACCGGCCTATAGTTACCTGCCTTTTGCCTGTCCCCTTTTTTAAACAGAGGCGTTACATTAGCTGCTCTCCAATCCGCTGGTGCAACGTGGACCAAGGACCAAGAATTTCTTGCTGGAAGAAGTGGAGGCATTAGTTACTGTGATTGAGAACAGATGGCAGGAGCTGAATACTAGCAGAGGTCACATAAAAGTTCCACCAAAAGAAAAGAAGAAACGCTGGAACCAATTTGCAGAAGATTACTACGCAGTGGTGAACACCACGAGATCTGGAAGCCAGTGTAAGAAGAAATGGCAGGACCTTGGTCAAGTAGTGAGTGCAAGTAATATTTTCATTTATCCAGCAAGGAATTGCAAATGTGACCAGCTGTATATGTCCTACCCAGCAGAAAGACACCCTCTCTAAAAAGTTGCATTTTCAGCTTTGCAGAGGAAAGTGGCACACAACAAAAGGGAAAGAACTCGAACAGGAGGAGACCCAGCAAATCTGCACCCACTGACACCATTGGAAGTGAGGGTCGCAGCTTTGATGGGTCCTGCCTGGAGAAAAACAATCAGTACTGCACAAGCTGGGCCCACAATCGAGGGAGAGGGCAAGTCCTGCAAATTCATTGTGGCCCTTCAAATCAACCCCCAGCCTGGCCTGCTATGTGTGAGCTTATTCATGCCATCCATCTTGCCCCCTCCTCTGTTGCTAACCATTTGTCTGTTCTATTATATTTTGAAGAACTGGAGGCCAACCCTGACGATGCAGAAGATTCAGATGAGGATCAGCCTGAAGAGAACATCTTACAATCCAACCCTCCAGACCAAGACCGCGCTCTCCTGAGATGCAGGATGTAACAGATGTGGTTCAGATGATGTCATTGAGTGCGGAGAGCATTGACCTTACCCAATCACGCCTGAACACCATCAGTGGGGCGAGTGATGAGGTAGCAGGACTGTCGGGAGAAGTAACAACACTCGCCGGGACCATCAGTGAGGGAATAGTGGCCATGAGGGAGGGAATGTCAGATGTAGTGCAAACCACATCACTGGCCATGAGGGAGAGAATATCAGAGGTAGTGCAAACCACATCACTGACCATGAGGGAGGGAATATCAGAGGTCGTGCAAACCACATCACTGGCCATGAGGGAGGGAATGTCAAAGGTAGTACTGGCCATTAGGGAGGGATTGCTGCAGTCCTCTGAGACACTGTCAGAGTGCATGAGGGACGGCATGTATGAGTTAACTACTGCAATAAGGGAACACGCCCAGGCATCGCACCTATTGACAGAATCAACTGCAATCCCCACACCAGTCTCAGAAGAGCCCCAAACCGGGCCCTCCAACTTGCCGCCTGACGCTGACGCCCCCCACCCTCAAGAGGTGTGCAGTCCCAGAGATGTTAGAAGGAATAAGCTTGGTAGCAAGCCCGAAAACACTGCCACTGCCTGCGGGCGGGGGTGGTGGACTGTCCAAGACCAAGTGCAGCGGGCGGTCTTAGAATAAGGGGGATGAGTGCAGCCTTTCTTTGCTGCTGCTGTTGTTGTTATTGTTACTGTTCTTAAATTAAAAGTTTTTTTTAAGTTATGTAAATTTACAAGTTTACAAGTGATCTTAAAGAGTGATATTAAAGTAAAGTTTGATACAAGAATAATTTTACTTAAAGTGAAGTTAAGTACATTGTAAACTTCTGAATAAAATATATTTTACATTAAAACTGAATCATGTTCCAATAACACAACACACATTACGAAACAGCACCAAACAGTAAGCATGTCCATGTGGAATAGTTGTCGCTAAGCCTCAGGAATCAGTAAAGCGTTCACGGATGAGCTGCTGCCACAAGGCTTGAACAATCGTTAAAGGGGCACAATGGCCCACCCTCCTCCGCCGTCGTGTTCTGGCCTCAGGCACTTGCATGGCTTCCTCATCCTCATCATTATCCTCCTCGTCACCTGCATCTTCCACATCATCATCAGCCATTCTCACCGCAGGTGGGTCTTCCACTACCAGGTGCTGCTGCCTCATGATGGCTAAGTTATGCAGCATGCAGCACACAGTGAACTGACCGACAGTCTCAGGGGAGTATTGCAAGTAGCCTCCGGAATGGTCCAGGAATCGGAAATGTTGTTTCAATATGCCAATGATCCTCTCAATGATCCTGCGCGTCGCAATGTGCGACATGTGTTGACGGTCAGCTTCCGTCCGGGTTACGCGTAGGGGTGTCATGAGCCAGGTGGCGAGGCCGCACCCTTTGTCTCCCAGTAGCCACCTCTGCCCTTCTGGCTGTTGCTCAAACAAATATAACGCTGTTGCATAGGACGAATGCATCATGGGTGCTGCCAGGGTATCTTGCATCGACTGACAAGATGCGATGCATGTCATCACACACGAGCTGCACATTAATGGAGTGGAAGCCTTTTCTATTCCTGTACATCTCAGTATCCGGCAACGGTGCTCGCAAGGTGACGTGGGTACAATCAATGCAGACCTGTACCTTTGGGAAGCCAGCAATCCTTAAGAAGCCCACAGCCCTGTCATGGATTGCTTGGGCGGTCATGGGGAACTTGATGAAGTCATTCCTCCATGCATACAATGCGGCCGTGACCTGGCGAATGGAGACATGTGTTGCATGTTGAGAGATGACGCACGCATCCTCAGTTGTAGCTTGAAACGATCCAGGAGGCATAGAATGAAAGTGCAGCTATAACCTTCACTTCAACTGACAAAGCAGTCCTCCTGACGCTTCTCGGCTGCAGGTCTGGTTTCACCAACTCACAGATCTCACGGACGACGACTTTGCAGAAACGCAGCCTTCTGATACAGTCTGCATCACTCAGGTGCAGGTACGAACGCCTGTCTCGATATACCCGAGGTGGGTAAGACCTCCTGCCCAGCACCCTATGGGGTCTGATGTTCCTGATGTGATGAGCTCTAATCAATTATCTCCTACATAACACCAGGATGCAGAACGCTCGCACAAGGTATGGCATTGTCAGTATTGCTCCCATACTTAGTTAAACTTTCAAAGAAGCTCAAAACGGTAGGTAAGCAGGCAGCACAGGTTCGCAGTTATCTCTCTCTCCCCCCAGGGACTGTATGGATGGACCACACACAAAGGTCTTGTGACCTCTCTCTCCCCCCGGGCTACAAGCCACAAGATCGGCGCTCTCTCTCCCCCTCCCCGGACTACAAGCCGCAAGATCGGCTATCTCTCCCTCTTCTCCTCTCTCTTCGCCTGCGCCCCCCCCCCCCCCCAGCTTGTTTTGTAACCGAACCCCGAGCCGCTGTGTCCGGGCGCAAGGCCAATTCTGCCGGCTAAACCTACAAACCTCCAGGCCTTCTTCAGCATGTAAGTGAATTAAAAAAATTAGAAAACTTGTGGAATCCAACAAATTTACACTTCTACGCTGACAGGTTAAAAAAAATGTTGAACTTTATTATTGATTTTGACAGTGTTCTTGACTCCCTCCAAAATCTTTGATTTAAAAACAATGGCGTCTTTTCATTGCAGATTTGTGAATGTGCGCTGGTTTTCTTAACTCACCAGAAGGTTTTTTGGGCGTGGTCAGATATGCCAACGCAATGGAGAAAAATGTTGGCCAAACTGCGAACAATTGAAAAAAACGGCGCAGACATGAGGGAACTCTGAGGTGAAAAAAAAACTGGCCTAGAAAAATCATAACTAAGTCCGTTACGCAGATCGCAGGAGGAAAGTTTGAAAAAAAAGCCAAAATTTAACTCAATACGCCAAAAAAAAGCAACCTACTCCAAAAAAACGGCGCAAATCATTGGGGAAAATTGAGCCCTACAATACTAAATACAATAAAATTACGAGGGGCCTAGGCAGAGTGGATAGGAAGGAGCCATTTCCCTTAGCAGAGAGGTCAATTACCAGGGGGCATAGATTTAAAGTAATTGGTAGAAGGATTAGAAGGGGGTTGAGGAAAACTTTTTTCACCCAGAGGGTAGTAACAATCTGGAACTCTCTGCCTGAAAGGGTGGTAAAGGCAGAAACCCTTACCCTCATCACATTTTAAAAGATATGCACTTGAAGTGCTGTAACCTCCAAGATTACGGATCAAGAGCTGGAAAGTGGGATTAGGTGGTTGGCACTTTTACGGCCGGCAGACACGATGGGCCGAATGGCCTCCTTCCTTCTGTGCCGTAAATTTCTATGGTGTTTCCAGGAATAAAAGTACTCAATAACTAGGCAAGGGAATAAAGTAATGTCCCATTAACTGTGCAAATATTCTTGCCTATTAAGATTATACAGTGGGCTTGTCACACAGCACATTGTCAAGTGTCTTCACATAAGGATTCCTTCTATTACTGATGTGCATTTGAAAATGCTTTTCTTTTTCAACTGCCTCCGAGCTATGCATTTTAAAACCACGCGAGAATTTTCAAGTACTTGCAGATCAGTGAACATGATATAAACACAGGAATACTGAATTTCAAAACATCATGCACATAGCAGCAACTAGGGTTGCATATTGCCAGGGAAAATTTCAACTTTGACACATGCCTAAAGTATCAGTGTGACCCTTCTCGTTATTTAATGGCTGCTTAAACCACGTTGCAACAGCTTTTAACACCAACAGTTCTCTTTACTGAGCAGAATTCCACTCAGGTTATTACATGGTGCGATTAAATGTATCGGATTATCTGTGGAAGGAAGTTTGGCTTAAATACAACAGCAGATTTACTGCAGCCCAGATGATGGGAATTAGGAGCAGCCAGTCAGCTCAGACAGGAAGTTACTGGTATGCATCACCTTGCAGACTGCATACAATTGCACCTTCAATTAATGTCCCTAATCCTGAAGTACAACCCTGCATAACCGACAGTCAGTATCTTGAATCCTGCAGTGATTTTCTATTGCAGTCAGTATCTTGACACTGGTTTAACTATGAAAGACCACTATTGAAATACGTTTAAGGTTCTTAAAAGCTTACTGTGCTACTCTGAAAGTCATCTCAAACCCGACAGTGGTATTTCAAATTCTTTCACTCTTGCTATTCTACACGAAATAAAATCTTGTCCGTGCAATGTACTTTAGCAAATCCACAGGGGCTGGATTCAGCAGCTTGTCTAATGGGCCTCACTTTGGCAAATATGTACCAATAAGCATAATCTTCATCCTTGGTATCAGTGAACCACTTCTGCAACCTCTCCATAGCTTTAACAACCTTCCTAGATTAACACACCCGAAACTTGACAATATCCTAAAGGTGGCCTAACCAATGACTTGAATAGGTTTAGCATCCCTTCTTCACTTTAGTACTACGCAATAGTAAGGAAGGACATTAGCTTGGATGATGTGTAATCTATATGGGTAGATTACCAAAGGGCAGAAAACGCTAGTGGGAGTTGTGTACAGACCACCAAACAGTAGTAGTGAGGTTGGGAATGGCATCAAACAGGAAATTAGGGATGCGTGCAATAAAGGTACAGCAATTATCATGGGTGACTTTAATCTATAACTAGATTGGGCTAACCAAACTGGTAGCAATACAGTGGAGGAGGATTTCCTGGAGTGTATAAGGGATGGTTTTCTAGACCAATATGTTGAGGAACCAACTAGAGAGCTGGCCATCCTCGACTGGGTGTTGTGTAATGAGAGAGGATTAATTAGCAATCTTTTTGTGCGAGGCCCCTTGGGGAAGAGTGACCATAATATGGTAGAATTCTTCATTAAGACGGAGAGTGACGCAGTTAATTCAGAGACTAGGGTCCTGAACTTAAGGAAAGGTAACTTCGATGGTATGAGACGTGAATTGGCTAGAATAGACTGGTGAATGATACTTAAAGGGTTGATGGTGGATAGGCAATGGCAGACATTTAAAGATCACATGGGTGAACTTCAACAATTATACATCCCTGTCTGGAGTAAAAATAAAACGGGGAAGGTGACTCAACCGTGGCTAACAAGGGAAATTAGGGATAGTGTTACATCCAAGGAAGAGGTATATAAATTGGCCAGAAAAAGCAGCAAACCGGAGGACTGGGAGAAATTTAGAATTCAGCAGAGGAGGATAAAGGGTTTAATTAGGAGGGGGAAAATAGAGTATGAGAGGAAGCTTGCAGGGAACATAAAAACTGACTGCAAAAGCTTCTATAGATAAGTGAACAAAAAAAGATTAGTGAAGACAAGATGTAGGTCCCTTGCAGTCAGAATCAGGTGAATTTATAATGGAGAACAAAGAAATGGCAGACCAATTGAACAAACACTTTGGTTCGGTCTTCACGAAGGAAGACACAAATAACCTTCCGGAAATACTAGGGGACCGAGGGTCTAGCGAGGAGGTTGAACTGAAGGAAATCCTTATTAGTCGGGAAATTGTGTTAGGAAAATTGATGGGATTGAGGCCGATAAATCCCCAGGGCCTGATAGTTTGCATCTCAGAGTACTTAAGGAAGTGGCCCTAGAAATAGCAAATGCATTGGTGGTCATTTTCCAACATTCTATAGACTCTGGATCAGTTCCTATGGATTGGAGGGTAGCTAATGTAACCCCACTTTTTAAAAAAGGAGGGAGAGAGAAAACAGGGAATTATAGATTGGTTAGCCTGACATCAGTAATGGGGAAAATGTTGGAATCAATTATTAAAGATGTAATAGCAGCGCATTTGGAAAGCAGTGACAGGATCGGTCCAAGTCAGCACGAATTTATGAAAGGGAAATCATGCTTGATAAATCTTCTAGAATTTTTTGAGGATGTAACTAGTAGAGTGGTCAAGGGAGAACCAGTGGATGTGGTGTATTTGGACTTTCAAAAGGCTTTTGACAAGGTCCCACACAAGAGATTAGTGTGCAAAATTAAAGCATATGGTATTGGGGATAATGTATTGATGTAGATAGAGAACTGGTTGGCAGACAGGAAGCAAAGAGTAGGATTAAACGGGTCCTTCTCAGAATGGCAGGCAGTGACTAGTGGGGTACCGCAAGGTTCAGTGCTGGGACCCCAGCTATTTACAATATACATTAATGATTTAGATGAAGGAACTGAATGTAATATCTCCAAGTTTTCAGATGACACTAGGCTGAGTGGCAGTGTGAGCTGTGAGAAGGATGCTCAGAGGCTGCAGGGTGACTTGGACAGGTTAGGTGAATGGGCAAATGCATGGCAGATGCAGTATAATGTAGATAAATGTGAGGTTGTCCACTTTGGTGGCAAAAACAGGAAGGCAGAATATTATCTGAATGGTGACAGATTAGGAAGAGGGGAAGTGCAATGGGACCTGGGTGTCATGGTACATCAGTCATTGAAAACTGGCATGCAGGTACAGCAGGCGGTGAAGGCAGTAAATGGCATGTTGGCCTTCATCGCGAGAGGATTTGAGTATAAGAGCAGGGAGGTCTTACTGAAGTTGTACAGGGCCTTGGTGTGGCCATACCTTGAATATTGTGTACAGTTTTGGTCTCCTAATCTGAGGAAGGACATTCTTGCTATTGAAGGAGTGCAGCGAAGGTTTGGCAGGACTGACATATGAAGAGTGACTGGATCGGCTAGGCTTATATTCACTGGAATTTAGAAGAATGAGGGGGATCTCATAGAAACCTATAAAATTCTGACAGGATTGGACAGGTTGGATGCAGGAAGAACGTTCCCGATGTTGGGGAAGTCCAGAACCAGGGGTCACTGCTCGATTGTTTAAAGTTTACCATATCGTGTATAGAGAATCGAAGGAAAAAACAAAACTGAAACAGGCTCAACCAGTTTCTGTTGTTGAGTATCTTACATGAACAGTAATCCTAATCCCATGTGCCCATACTATTTTCATAGCCCTTAATTCCCTTTTTCTTCAATTACCAATCAAATCTATTTTTAAATGACACATGATCCCTGCTTCAATCACTAACTCCAGGTGTATTCCACAGCCTCACAACTGTGTAAAAAGGCTTCTCACACTCTCTATTCTAAATCTTTCACATTTACTCTTGAATGTATGTTCCTTTGTTCTAACCACCACCCCCCCCCCAAACAAGGGAAACAGCCCGTTTCTATCCACTTTGCTTCATGCCTTCAAAATTTTCAGCAATTAACTCATCCCTTACTCTCTTCTGTTCTTATGAAAACATCCCCCCCTCGCCCTCCCCCACCCAAAGACTGTCTGTCTTTGTATTACCACATACCAGTCATAGTGAATCGGTGCTCTAGCCTCTCGAATGCCTCGTCATTTTTATATTGCAGAATCCAAAACTGCATACAGTACTCCAACGGTGATCTTAAAGGTTTTATATAAATTCACCATTACATTTCAACTTTTATATTCTAGAACATAAATCCCAGTAGTCCATTACGTTTTTCATTGGCCTTATCCACTGGAGGTGCTGCTTTTAATGTCTTGTGAACCTAAACCCCCAAATCCCTCTGCTCTCCCACATCACCCAGCTTTCCCCAAAGTATAAGCATTTATAATTAATTACATCTTGATTTTTTTTTTTTAAAGTACCACCTCTTGTTTACTGACATTGGATTCCATCTTTTTTGCCCATGCTACCATTTTATCAATTTCCCCTTGCAATTAACATTCTTTGGCCTTCAGAATTACTTATTATGCCTCCTATTTTAGTATTGTCTGAAAATCATTGAAGCTCTTCCAGAAGAGAACCCTGCGGGAAGCCTATTCTATCCACTCTGAAACTACTCTTAACTTTCCCTTTCCTTCATTTTAGCCACTTTTTAAATCCAAATGTACCACCCTCCTCTATTTTCATACCCTTCAACAGTCTCGTGTGTGGTACTTTGTCAAAGTCCAGATACAACACATCCACCGCATTTCCCCGCTCACCACCTCAAAAAGAGTTCGATCAGGCTTGTCAAGCATGGATCTTCCTATTTTAAATCCATGTTGGCTATTTCTACTTATTTTTCTTCATCTCGATATTTAGTAATGTTTTGTTTAATTAAAGATTCCCAAATCTTCCCAACTGCAGATGTTAGACTAACTGGCCTGTAATTACCCAGGTTAGCTCTGAAAATGAGTACTACCTTGGTCACTCTCCAGTCCTCCAGCATACATCCACACTCAGTAGAACTCAAATGGAATTTCTAATGTCCATGGCTACTCCTTCCTCATTTCCTTCTGGATCCTCAGCTGTATCCCATCACCTTGTCCTCCTTAAGCTTAAACTAACTTCTCCAGTACTTTCCTTTAATTATGTTTTGGCTATTACCCCATTGTAATTTAGGAAAAATTCTCAGAACTAAATTCTCAAATTTCTCTGGACTACACAAAAGTAAAGATTAAATCAGGACAGTGACTATGCTGTGTTCTTAAAGCAAAAACTACCATTTTAAGCAAGCAAATACACATCTTGAAATTTCTCATTTATTTTTCATGTCTTGAATCGAGCATGGGCTGCAGCTGGGAGCTCAAACAGTAAACTACCAAACCGAAAGCAACAAAAGTCGAAGTATATTTTAATATTAAAACTGAAATCATTTCAGTTACATGTGCTGCCAAAACATCTATAATTCAGTACATGGACCAAAACAGGCCATAAAAAACAGCATTATGTTTTTTATCTAAATACACAGAGGAATTTAAGTTATCTAAATTGATGACATTGAGCTCCCGAGTGTGGACTCAGTGTACGAGGACAGAATGTACAAAAGAGACAAAGGATACAATTTCTACATTCATGGAATGACCACGTGTGATAACTAGGGCTCATAAGTTAATTCAGTTCATACTACATTTCACTGAAGAATGATCAGAACTACCACTAGATCTGAAATGCAACTCTTATTAGTGTGTGGAATATTAGTTAACACTGCAAACCTTTTTTTAGTTTAGAAGAATGAGAGGCGATCTCATTGAAACATACAAGATTCTGAGGGGAACTGACAGGGTAGATGCTGAGGCGCTGTTTCCTGGCTGGGGAGTCTAGAACTAGGGGGCGTAGTCTCAGGATATGGGTTCGGCCATTTAAGACTGAGATGAGGAGGAATTTCTTCACTCAGAGGGTTGTGAATCTTTGGAATTCTCTACCCCAAAGGGCTGTGAATGCTGAATCGTTAAGTATATTTAAGGCTGAGATCGATAGAATTTGGACTGAAGGGGAATCAAGGGATTTGGGGGTTGGCGGGAAATAATTTCCTATATTACATGTGACAACACTTCAAAGTACTTCATTGGCTGTAAAGCGCTTTGGGACATCCGAAGGTCATGAAAGGCGATATATAAATGCAAGTCTTTCTTTATAAGCAGCATAAAGTTGTGGATAATGAAGAAACATTGAAATGGAGAAAGAGTGAGAAACCACAGGTAATGGATATAAGCAACACAAGGAAATAACAGAAAGGGTATAGGAAAAAGAAACAAGACTGACTAATTGTAAAGTGAAAGGGCTATGAAGATTAGAGACGGTTGTGCTTTAGAGTCTTGAAAGGCAGCAGTTAAGGGGGGGAAAGTATGTAAAATGTTAAATTGCACAACTGGATCTCCTATGGCACTGCTTATTATGAGCAAGAGGAACATACTGTTTTATTAGAGGTTTTATTATAGCATATAATGTACAATGAAGCAGGGCCAGTGGTTTATCATGATTGAATATTTGTTACTTCTAGACTTCCAATGCACTCCTGGCCGGCCTCCCATTTTCCACCCTCCGTAAACTTGAGGTCATCCAAAACTCTGCTGCCTGTGTCCCAACTCACACCCAGTCCCATTTACCCAGCATCCCTGTGCTCAATTACCTACTTTGGCTCCTGGTTAAGCAACGCTGCAATTTTAAAATTCTCATCCTTGTTTTCAAATCCCTCCATATCTCTGTAATCTCCTCCAGCCTTAACCAATGCTCCCGTTAAGCTGCACGGCTTTACAATGCAAATAAGCGCACACGTGTGAAAAACTGAATAGGCTGTGCAGCCAGTTAAAGGGCCCATGCACCAGAAACAAATTACAGGGAAAATTACCTACAACCTTGAGCTCTCTGCGCTCCTCCAATTCTGGCCTCTTGCACATCCCCAATTTTAATTGCTCCACCAGTTATATTTTCAGTACGATATCACAAACACACAGGCTCTAAGATGGCTGATAACTTCAGGAAGCCTGTCATGTGACTTATTCCCTCATTGTTGTAAACAGCAATGGCTGCAATGCCACAGTAATCCATTGGGTGGAGCTATAATTACTTCATTAAGGAGGGAAAAATGTAACAAACAATCATACATAACTTGCATGAGTACACATAACAAAAGCTATGGACTTATTTTGCCATATTTACAAATCAAGCTTAACCACTTGTTTTCTGTTTCGAAGAGAATACCGTCGCTCTCGAAATGAACCTTCCAAACATGATGTCGAACTTGGACTCATTCTCGGCTGATCCGGAGGAAAGTTTTCCTCCAAGGGATGCCCTTGATTTACATTTGAACTCCCTACAACTTCAGACTGTTTGACTGCCTGACTTGGACACAGACTTAAATTCTGACTTTCTCTTGGACTTGTTTCCAGTACATTTGATATAGGATATGCTACTGGTGTATAAAAGATGAGTCAGAAATAATTGACTTTCAACTCCTTCCAAATCTGTAGGTAAAATATCATAGTGAACAAACCTAACCTATCCATGATCAAACGTTTTGACCAAATATGTGCGAGGACCACATATCTTCACCATTCTTCCTAGTAACCACGTTAACCATTTATGGTGATAATTCTTCACTCTCACCTTATTGAATTTCACACCTCTCTTTTACTCTACCTCTATCATGATTCTCTTTGTCTCGTTTCTCTTCTACGGACTGTGACAAGTTTGGTTTTAATGTGAAGCTGGTTCGTGGCTGTTTGAGAAATAACTCTGCTGGTGTTCTACCAGTAATTGTATGAGGAGTATTACGATAGTATGGCAGATGAAGTATAATGTGGATAAATGTGAGGTTATCCACTTTGGTGGTAAAAACAGAGAGACAGACTATTATCTGAATGGTGACAGATTAGGAAAAGGGGAGGTGCAAAGAGACCTGGGTGTCGTGGTACATCAGTCATTGAAGGTTGGCATGCAGGTGCAGCAGGCGGTTAAGAAAGCAAATGGCATGTTGGCCTTCATAGCAAGGGGATTTGAGTACAGAGGCAGGGAGGTGTTGCTACAGTTGTACAGGGCATTGGTGAGGTCACACCTGGAGTATTGTGTACAGTTTTGGTCTCCTAACTTGAGGAAGGACATTCTTGCTATTGAGGGAGTGCAGCGAAGGTTCACCAGACTGATTCCCGGGATGGCGGGACTGACCTATCAAGAAAGACTGGATCAACTGGGCTTGTATTCACTGGAGTTCAGAAGAATGAGAGGGGACCTCATAGAAACATTTAAAATTCTGACGGGGTTAGACAGGTTAGATGCAGGAAGAATGTTCCCAATGTTGGGGAAGTCCAGAACCAGAGGTCACAGTCTAAGGATAAGGGGTAAGCCATTTAGGACCGAGATGCGGAGGAACTTCTTCACCCAGAGAGTGGTGAACCTGTGGAATTCTCTACCACAGAAAGTTGTTGAGGCCAATTCACTAAATATATTCAAAAAGGAGTTAGATGAGATCCTTACTACTAGGGGGATCAAGGGGTATGGCGAGAAAGCAGGAATGGGGTACTGAAGTTGAATGTTCAGCCATGAACTCATTGAATGGCGGTGCAGGCTAGAAGGGCCGAATGGCCTACTCCTGCACCTATTTTCTATGTTTCTATGATACGCAATTAGAAAATTAGCCAATTTGTGGTCCAATGACAACTGTCATTTCTTTGGATTTGGATCCAACATCTGTTTGACGAGGGCACGTTTTACAATTTGTACTGTGTGCTCTGCTGCACCATTTGAAGCAGGGTGATATGGTGGAACCTTGGTATGTTTCACACCGTTTTTGCTCCTGAACTGTGCAAATTCTTCTGAACAAAATTATGGTCCATTATCAGAAACAATTTCTTCTGGGAGGCCGAATAAAGAAAATAGTCTTCGCAAAATGTCCAATGTTTTACATGTTATTTTCCGCATTGGAAACAACTCGACCCACTTCGAATGGCTATCAATCACAATGAACAATTATTGTCCTTCTAGCTCAGCAAAATCGATATGTAACCTTTGCCACACCCTGGGAAGCCATTTCCATGGCTATAATGGTACTGATGGTGGTTTCTTGCTTACTGATTCAGTGTATGACATGTCAGACGATGTACTCTCTATCTTTATCTGGATCTGCCCACCATAAGTAACCGTGCAAAACTCTTGGTCAAGCACATTCCCAAGTGCTGATCATGAAGGTCTCCTAATAATTTGGACCTGAATTTAGTTGGTATAACCATTCTTGCACCCCACATGATACAATCTATATCGACTGATAATTCATTCCTATGAATGAAGAATGGATGAATATCTTTGTCTGTTACCTGGTTTGGCCAGCCATTTGTGAGGTAATCATATACCTTTGACATAACTGGGTCACGTTTGGTTGCTCTACCAATCTCTTCAGCTGTGACTGGCAGTTCATCAATGTATGAAAAATAGAACACTTCTTCCCTATCGGGTGTAACTTGTGATGGAGAAGACAATCTAGACATTGCATCAGCATTACTGTGATCAGCTGATCGTCTGTATTCAATATCATATGTATATGCTGACAAAATCAAAGCCCATCTTTGCATTCAGGCTGCAGCTAATGTTTGGATGGAGGATTGCTGTCAGGGGCTTATGGTCCATAACGATGGCAAACTTACGACCATACAAATATTTGTGGAACTTGACCCCAAAAATTAATGCCAAAGTTTCCCTTTCGATTTGCGCTTAATTACACTCACTGGCACGGAGGGTGCATGTAGCAAAAGCAATTAGTCTCTCCTCCCCATTATGTAGTATGAGAGATCACTGCCCCAACTCCATACGGAGAGGCATCACATGCTAGCTTGATCTCCTTAGATACGTCATAGCGAATGAACATGGTGCTCTCTACCAATTGGCTTTTACATTCCTTGAATGCTGTATCGTATTCTTCTGACCACTTCCAATGGACTTGTTTTTTTTTTTACAATAGTTCATTCAGTGGATGTAATACTATAGCCAAATTTGGTAGGAACTTCCCAAAATAGTTCAAAAGGCCCAAAAATGATCTAAGTTTAGTGACATTCTTGGGAGTGGGTGCATTTCTAATTGCATCCAGCTTTCCCTTGGTTGGATGTAAACCATCTTTCCCTACTCTGCACCCTAAGTACTCCACTGAGTTTTGAAAGAACTCACACTTGCGAGCAGTCACTTGTATTCTGTGCTTCTCTAGCCATTTGAGGACTTCATTCAATATGTTATTATGAATTTGCTGGTTTGGTGCAGAAATTAGTATGTCATCTAAATAACATACTACCCCTTCAATACCTTGCAAAATCTGGTTCATCACCCCTTGGAATATGGCAGGGGTGGAAGACACTCCAAATGGTAGCCTACTAAATTGATATAGGCCTAGATGAGTATTTATAGTCAAGCATGACTTGGACTCCTCATCTCATTCAAGTTGTAAGTAGGTATTCGTAAGATCCAACTTTGAGAAGATCTGACCACCTGTCAGTGTTGTGAACAAATCTTCTACATTTGGCAATGTATTGGGTAAATTACCCACTAGAACCTGGTTTACGGTTACTTTATAATCAACACAAACCTTACCATCGGACGTGGGTACAACAATGGTCTATCTTAGAGATAATGTTCTCAGTCTAGTCTTTTCAGTTCTTGCTCAACTTTCTCCTCGAGTGCATATGGTACGAATGTGGCTTGCAGTAAACTGGTCTGGCGTCCTTCTGTACCCTGACACTCACCTTGAAGCCTTGGATCGGACTGCCTGTTTCACAGAACACCTTCAGATAATTCTTGATGACATCATTCTTTGATGCAAATCTCGTTTCAAAACGAAAAATCTCACTCCAATCCAGCTTCAGTGATCCCAACCAATTTCTTTCTAGTAAGGCAGGCTTGTCTCCTGCCACTATTAATAGAGGCAAGCTCTGAAACTTATCCTTGTATTTCACCGGTACGGTGATATGACCTACCACAAGAATGTCTCTCCCGAGTAGCTGCGCAGCTCTATCTTGGATTTCTCAATGGGAAATCACAATTTGTCGAGGTAAAGCAATTTCGGTACTACACTCACAGATGCACCAGTATCGATTTCCATGGGTATATTAGTTCCTGCAACATCTACGTGGATGATGATACTTTTCAAATCACTGTTAGTTAACCTCGTGCTACTGATGTGTTGATCAGCCATGATCTTATTGAATGGTGGTGCAGGCTCAAAGGGCCGAATGGCCTACTCCTACACCTATTTTCTATGTTTCTATGTTTCTAAAACCTCCTCATCCTGTTGCTTTTCTTCCATGCTATGTAGTCTCTGGGGATTTCTACTTATAGCTTTGAAAGTTGGTTTACTCTTCAGTCGGCATGTCTTCGCAAGATGCCCAGTTTTTTTTGCAGAAGAGACACTCTGCCTTCACATATGGACAACTTTGAGCAATGTGTTGTCCCAGGCACCGATAGCAGGACTATTGGTTGGCCATGTTCATTGACATAGCTGTCTGACAAGCTAAATCAAAAGTCAAGTTAGGAACGGTCAATAACTTTCTTCTGATCGCATCATTTTTCATCCCACAAAGCAGTCACGCAATGCTCGGTCCTGAAAGTTTCTGAAATGCTACAATGTACTCACTGATACGCTTGTCGGTTAACTGATCTCCTATTCCAAAACGATTAACTTTCAGCAATTTCCAGGGGCTCAGGACTGTAGTGCTGTTCTCTGCTTAAGTGAGGTGTCCTTTGGTTTGACAGGCACAAGCACATTTTTCAGGGTTTCATACACCTCGGGCCCTGTTTCAGTTCAGAAAATAGCCCATTTTCTTTCCACCACCACCCAGTTATGGTTTTCATCATCGGGGACTTCGATGATGCTTTTCACCGCAAAAAGTATTTCTTGCCACTCCACATACACTCCGAAACTTTCACGGTCGCGTTGAAACTCCCCCAAGTGCCCTATTATTCCCAGAGGCGCGGCCATCTGGACTCTGGCAGTTCAGCCAAGTGTGCTTGTAATTTACCTTGGACTTGTCGCTGTTAATCAAAACAGAGAAGCTCTCAAAGTCTCTGTCAGATGGCTGAATCATATACCAACAAAAATTTCAGCTAGGTTATCCGATTATCCCATCCTCATCACCAAGGTTATGTTTTCGGTACAACATCACAAACACACAGGCTCTAAGATGGCTGATAACTTCAGGAAGCTTGTCACGTGACTTGTTCCCTCTTTATTCTTGTAAACAGCAATAGCTGCAATGCCACAGTAGTCCACTGGGTGGGGTTATATATATTACACCACCATTGGTGGCCGTGCCTTCAGCTGCCAAGGCCCTAAGCTCTGGAATTCCCTCCCTAAACCTCTCTCCCCTCCTTTAGGTCCTTAAAACCTACCTCTTTGACCAAGCGTTTGGTCATCGGCCCTAAAATCTCCTATAGGGCTCGGTGTCAAATTTTGTTTGACAATGTTCGTATGACGTTCCTTGGAACGTTTTACTACATTACAACAGTGACTACACTCCAAAAATTGGCTGTAAAGCACTTTGAGACATCCAATGGTCTTGAAAAGCGCTATATAAATCCGTCTCTTTTTTTTCTTCATTAAAAAGGTGCTACATAAATACAAGTAGTTGTTGTTGAATACTTTTGGTGCACGACATTCTAGGATTTTTAAGTGGTGTTTCAGGGATTGAATTACACAATTCCATCCATCTTTGTGAAAACTAAATCAATTGTCTTGATTATTATATAGCAGTTGATCGTGTGTCCCATTGTTCCTGTAGAAAAATAAGCACCTCTTCCTGCAAATGTCTCTCGCATTCTTTACGTCTTCCACTATTTTCTTTCGATAGCTCTATTATTTTTCTCATTGTGCTGCATGTCTGAATATTTTTCTATCTATCTCGCTGTGCAAGTCTCATCACTAATTACTCCCTGTTCTGTCTCAATCAGCCTATATAGCTCCCATTTATGCTCCTTTAATAGATGTACTCAATTTGTACTCTTTTAAAAGAAACACAGCGAGATACAAGAAAACATCTAGCAAGTTGTAGGCAGGTACTGCGATCAGACATGGAAAGGTTTCCCAGGAAGTGGTGGAACACACACAAAAGAAATAAAGTAGCGAGAGCATGCTCATGCCAGGAGAGCTGAGAAGGGCCCAGCAGGCAACAAGGGGTGGTGGATCTCGAGTGAGCTGTGCTAGGCAGTATGCACAGATCATGGGCTCAATTTTTGCCACCATTCTGCGCCGTTTGTCTGCCGTCCACTGTTTTTTTTTGGAGCAAACTAAAATCTGCAAGTTTCGCCAAAGTTTCTGCGCCATCATAAACTATTTACGGACAATTTTTTTAGTTCCCGATTTTTTGACTTCACTGGGGGTGCCGGCTGCCGGCAGCGTCATTTCTGGCCACATTTAAGCGAGTTTGGCCAACTAGGATTTTCTCAAAAACGGCACAGTGCACCGCTCCGAAAAGTCTTATCTGAACTTAAGAAAATCGGCGCAGAGAAGACGCCATTGTTTTAGCGGAGCCGAGTTAGGTTTTGGAGGGATGGAAGACAACACGACACCAGGGGCAGGGGGTCTTTCGGCCCGGGGTAGGAGCGGCACCTGGTGAGGGGGGGCCTTTTGGCCCGGGATAGGAGCGGCACCTGGTGAGGGGGAGGCCTTTTGGCCCGGGATAGGAGCGGCACCTGGTGAGGGGGGGCCTTTTGGCCCGGGATAGGAGCGGCACCTGGTGAGGGGGAGGCCTTTTGGCCCAGGATAGCAACAGCACCGAGGCTCTACAATTGCTTATGGCTTGCTGCATCG
This sequence comes from Pristiophorus japonicus, assembly GCF_044704955.1. NCBI lineage: Eukaryota > Metazoa > Chordata > Chondrichthyes > Pristiophoridae > Pristiophorus > Pristiophorus japonicus. The sequence continues at coordinate 241,322,282 of NC_091977.1, read as the reverse complement.
TGTGTTTTACTTTGCAGCCTCAGCCCTTCAGTGTGTCCCTCCTTACCTTGGCAACCTCAGTATTTCGGTGCAGACGTTAAGCTCCAACCACAGAGCTTAAGGACAACCTGCGCCACTCCAAAATGAAAGTTTATTCCGCCAAAACTTGCAACTTTTTTTTGGCGCAGTCAGCCACTAAAAAAAAAATCGGACGTACCTCTACAACTGCGCCAAAAATCAGCAATGTGGAAATTTGGCCTCCAAGGACTTGGGGAGAAAGGGCAGGGTTTGCATTCTTGGATGTACTCAGGGAATGGCGTCCGAGAGCACTCAGTGGAGGCGGTAGGGTGGGGGGGGGGGGGGGGGGGGGGCGGGGGGGTGATGTGCAGATAGCATCTTGGGACCACTCAACAGGCAGGGGGCAGGAGGCTTGAGTAGGGTCTGGGTGAACTCGGTACTGAGGTTTGAACACTCGGACATGGTCTGAGAGCATTTTGTCGATCAATGAGGGATTTACATCATTTAATATTCGACGGGCCATTCAGCCCAACTATGCTCGAGTTTATGCTCTACTCGAGCCCCCTCCCATCCTCTTCCAGCTAGCCCTATCAGCATATCATTGTGATTTAGCAGATACTGGGAGTTTATTAAAGGTGGGCCCTAGCATTTAGTAAAACTGATGGGGACAAGAAGAATATAGGTTTGGCAGCACTCCGGGGGGGTGGGGGGGAGAAAAGGGGCAAGTCACCAGGATGGGGAAGAGGATGTGCTATCAAAATAGAAAACAAGTGGAAGCCATTTTGAAAAGGGCACCAGGGAGTAGCCACTAGCCACGAGGGAGAAAATATAAGAAAGCAGCAGCAAAATATCAAATTTTGCACATACACTACAGCAACCCAACTAGACCACAAACCAAACATGAAAAATTCAAGATCCAACAGAGTACTCTAAACCATGCTTCAGTCTTCCCACCAAAGAGTAGGCCCTTCAGAGAAAACCATTTTCCATGGATTTAAAATACAGTACAGCCAACTCTAATGAATAAAAAAGAAACAGTTGGATCTGAATTTTTTTAATGAATTTCTTGGATTGATTTTCTCGTCAGTTAAAATTCAAGATCACAACACAAACCAACTTCACAAGACCTTTGAAGCAATGTGATTGGTCACATCCTCTGCCTCTTGCCAGTTTGGAATTGCGAGCTATCAAAGCAAATTAAGATGTAGCTGCAGAGTTTTCAGCTGCTCCCTTTCCTTGTTTATAGTTTTCCTTGTGGCTTTCCTCACTTTTGATTTGTGTACTGCCTTACCCTTTAGCAGTGAAAAATAAATTTAAAGCTGGGTGTGCATCAGAAAGAACTCTCGCATCTAAAGATTGATAAACCTCTGCAACGGGCAGAAAGTACAGACAAACATATTGGGGCTGTTCAAAATACAGTTCATAGTTATGATGGGAAGTATTCATTTCCCTTCAATGGAGCAAGTGGTCTTGCCTTATGAATCACGTAAGCTTTTAAGCACAGCGTGATCTCCTGGACTAGTTTCGATCGCCAGGAGGGAGGGAGAATCGGAGAAGAATTTCCCAGATCTTTTCCCCCCCAAATTGACTTGTTTTTTCAACTCTCTCATGGTTTCAGATGGGGTGGAGTGTGTTTATCTTGTGACACACAAGGTACCACAATTGTGAGACGGGCTGGATGGACCAACAGCTCTTTTCCTGTTCTTCACTGTTTGTAAGTATCTCATCAAGAACACAACATTTCCACTCCCAGGACAAACAGTTCAAATAACTTCAATAAAATAAAGCTACACTCAGAACCTGTTTTGCAAATGGCAAACCTGACTTGATCAAGTACTGTTTTAAAAGAACACTATCTTTATAAAACAAAGTATTCAACAAGTTTACCTGCATATTAAAACTCCAAATGATTCTGCGAGTTGCATCAAAACTCACCACACTGTGTTGAAAATATAATTGCAACTGAACAAATCACAGTATTCCATTCCACAGCCATCCCACTATTCTCCTTCTTCCAATATGAAGGATGCACTTCTTTAAAATAAATCAGACTGAAGTAAAAGATAAGTGAAAGTGCTAATATTGGTGCTTTTTTATATCAATGAATGCTGCTACTCTCACTTTCTCTTAAGAACATAACATAAGAACATAAGAAATAGGAACAGGAGTATGCCATACAGCCCCTCGAGCCTGCTCCGCCATTTAATACGATTATGGCTGATCCGATCATAGACTCAGGTCCACTTCCCTGCCTGCTCTCCATAACCCCTTATTCCCTTATTGTTTAAGAAACTGTCTATTTCTGTCTTAAAGTTATTCAATGTCCCAGCTTCCACAGCTCTGAGGCAGCAAATTCCACAGATCCACAACCCTCAGAAGAAATTTCTCCTCATCGCAGTTTTAAATAGGCGGCCCCTTATTCCAAGATTATGCCCCCTAGTTCTAGTCTCCCCTATCAGTGGAAACATCCTCTCTGCATCCACCTTGTCAAGCCCCCTCATAATCTTATACGTTTCGATAAGATCACCTCTCATTCTTCTGAATTCCAATGAGCAGAGACCCAACCTACTCAACCTTTCCTCATAAGTCAACACCTGTTCTTGGTAGTCTGTCATATCCAACAAAGATGTTGTTGTGCTAATCATCAATGGCATGTCTTCAAGTGGCTGTATAGGCCAATTCTGGATGCACATAGTCTCTTGCACACCGGACAAGGGAAGTTTAGTGTGCCTGATGCTGACAGTACTGCCACCTGATGTCAACTATCTCTAGTGTCCCACAGGCGTTGACATCAGCTTTCTTCGAAGGTCTGGCAAGCAGTCCTCGTGAGGGTTCGCCACTGGATTTTATTAGCTGCTGTATTCTCGAGGTCCTTTGGTCGGATGCCACAGTACTGGAGGTTAGCCTTAATGCAATCTTTATAGCACTTGCGGGGGCGCCCCTGGTGTCTTTGGCCTTCACAGAGCTCGCCGTGAAGAAGCTGACGAGGGATCCTTGACTCATCCATGCGGATGACATGTCCAGCCCACCGGAACTGAGCTCGCATGATCACCACCTCAATGCTAGTTGATTGTGCTCTCTCCAGAACCTCATCTCTGGAATCAACCTTCTCTGAACTGCCTCCAAAGAAAGTATATCCTTTTGTAAATATGGAAACCAAAACTGCACGCAGTATTCCAGGTGTGGCCTCACTAATATCCTGTATAACTGTAGCAAGACTTCACTGCTTTTATACTCCATCCCCTTTGCAATAAAGGCCAAGATTCCATTGGCCTTCCTGATCACTTGCTGTACCTGCATACTAACCTTTTGTGTTTCATACATAAGTACTCATCTCACAGGTCAATAATTACTGACCCTGCCTAACCATTGACTGCACCCATAAATATTAGCGCTCCTAAATTTCTTCAAACACAAAACTCAAGTGTAATAACATGGTTGACAAATTAATCTTGCGCTTTCATTCTATCCAATAGCGCCTCTCCAATACAATGGACTTTATTCACTCATTGCTCGCATAAACACGATGAAATACTCCTTTGTTTCAATTAAGTACACTATTCAAATCACTTCTAACCAGATCGTTTGCCCACTTGCTGCTGGAAAATATTTATTATTTTTGTTCTGAGACATTTTCCATTTCTGAAGGGCTAAAATCAATTCTTTGGATAAATCAGAAAGCATATAGGGGATTATTTATATTCTGTTTTCAAATCCCTCCATGGCCTCGCCCCTCCATATATCTATAATCTCCTCCAGCCCACAACACTCCAAGATATCTGCACTCCTCTAATTCTGGCCTCTTGAGCATCCCCGATTTTAATTGTTCTACCGTCTTCAGTTGACTAGGCCCCAAGCTCTTCTTTATCCTTTAAGACGCTCCTTAAAACCTATCTCTTTGACCAAGCTGCCTTAATATTTCACGTGGCTCATGTTCAAATTTTCTTTTATAATGCTTCTGTGAATCACCTTGGGGCATTTTAAATGCGTTATATAAATACAAGATGATGTTGTCTAAAAAATATTGAAGGATTTTCCACCAGTTTGTACAGGTTATAATTTTGCTGGATTTAATTAGAATTTGTCCAAAGATTGCACTTGCATTACCAACTAACTGCCCACAAATGAAAATCACCAACATATGTCAAATTGCAAAAGAAAGCCAGTGAGGGATCAAATCACTTCACTTAATTATAATGTAAAGTAAGATCATTTTAGCCACTCTGCAATTAAAAAGAAAAAAGAAAATCTTCAATTGAAGCAGGTGGAAAATAAAACATTTTATTAAAAAAAACTTTTGTACAGTACAGATCAATTTTTTTTAAAAGGATAAATGCAGTTCATTGTTGGAAGCATGTCTGACACGGGAAAAATAAAACATATTATTGGAAAAAAACCCTCTTGTACATTCTGAAATAAGTGCAAAATAGAACATTTTATAGAGGGAAATTTCCTATTTTTAAATCAGCTCAATGCCGGAATCAGGTGTCTGACAAATGCAAAATATAACAGTTTATTTTTAAAAATGTCTCTTTTGTACATTATCAATCTATTTTTAAAGGAATAAGGAAAAGCACTGATTTTAGAAAAGCAAGAGACTTCAGTGAGGTTAAAAAAGCCAATCTCATACACATAAATAAAATATTCAACCACAAAAACAGACAGGAAAAAAGCAATGATTCAATCACAAAGCGGCAGACTTTATGATCGGACTGAAGCTCGCTCACTCACCTCCTCACCGCCGCCACAACAACCCATCTCCGGGACTCCGGGACCCCGGGACCACCGACCAACCAACCTCGTCGCCGCTCCACAACTGCCGGCAGCCCCGGAAACAGTCACACCCTCACCGCCGGAAACTGTCACCCTCAACCCCGCCTCAGTGTCCCCTCATATCCCCGTCCCTCGGACAAGAGGCTGTACCCCAGCTGGTGTGTGTTCTGCGGGAGGTCTGCTCACACACAGAGGGAGGGAGGGAAGCTGGCTGGCTGGAGTCCGTCCCTTTGACAGTCAGTGAGACCAGGAGCGGGCTGTGTGTGTGGTGAGGTGGGATGGGAGTGGACCAGGGTAGAATTGAAAGAAAGACTTACATTTATATAGCGCCTTTCACGACCACCAGACGTCTCAAAGCGCTTTACAGCCAATCAAGTACTTTTGGAGTGTAGTCACTGTTGTAAATGTGGGGAATGCAGCAGCTAATTTGCTCACAGCAAGCTCCCACAAACAGCAATGTGATAATGACCATCTAATCTGTTTTTGTTATGTTGATTGAGGGATAAATATCGGCCAGGACACCAGGGATAACCCCCCTGATTCCGAGGTGGGAGTGCTACCCACTGAGCCATGGCTGACATGCTGTTCAGTGAGGTAGAAGATCAGCCATGATCTTGTTGACTGGCGGAGCAGGCTCAAGGGGCCGAATGGCCTACCCCTGCTCCTATTTCTTACGTTCTTATGAGTGTCTGTGGCCCTGAAACTCTTTTGAGTTTACCTGCAAAACATAAAAACATTAAACAGTGCCACCCGACCTGGGTGACACTCCAGACATTTACAAGGCCCTTTTTTTTTGTGGCCCTGAACAGCAGGAAGGAAGGAGGATGCTGTGGAAAGGGTGATTGGGGAGTGGACCAGGGTGTCGCGGAGGGAACAGTCCCTTCGGAATGCTAAAATGGGAGGGTAGGGGAAGATGTATTTGGTGGTGGGATCATGCTGGAGGTGGCGGAAATGGCGGAGGTTGATCCGTTGAATGTGGAGGCTAATGGGGTGGAAATCTGTTTGCACCATCATGCCTTTAGTCTTTCAATCTCTTCTGCTTTCCATCCTATCACTGACCTTCCCTTTTGTTCTTTCCTCAACCCCTACCCCCTCATCTCAGTCCTTAATGGCCGACCCCTTTGTTTTTTATGATTCAGTTTTCTATTAGTTGTGCCCCGCTTAAAAGAAAATAGGCACTTGTTAGTTTTCTTTTTGTTTAATGACATTGGGGCAACCCAGTATTTCCTTAAGGGTTACAATTAAAGAAGTAGAGACAACTAAATGTATTTCTGGAAAGAGGGAGGTTTGAGGTATATGGTAGAAAGGTAAGGTTAAGATTAACTCTAATAGGAGATACGTGGGGGGACAAAATTGCCCATTTTCCTATTTGTAAAATTCTCTAAGTTGTCAGCAGTTTGAACATCATTATATGATTATGCTATATTCTGACCTGTGGTTTAGGAATTTTTTTGCATAATCTTTAATTATATACAATGAAATGTGAATCATTTTAAACTAACTTAAATAGTAGTTATCTTGTTGTCCTGGCTGTAAAATGTTATGACGGTGCAGGGTTGCACAGTACAGGCCAGATGCATTCAATTACCATCAGTCTGGGGTTGCCAACTCTGGTCATAGTCCTGGAGGGCTCATCACATGACCTCCCACCGCCAATCGTCTCACCAAACAGCTGTTTTTCCCATTGCCAATATTTTTATAACTAATAAACGAAAGTATTCAAATAAATTGAAAACCAACCACACAATTTATTTTAATGCCCCTCGGATTTTTCTCCTGGATTGCTTGCAGCAGTGTCTTTCAATCTCTTCTGCTAAAAATAGGGCTAGACTTTCGGCACATCTTCGCCCATTTAGCGCCCACATAAATGCAGAGATACAGGCTATCGGTCATTTTTGCTAAAAAGTGGAAACTAGTGCTGGATTATCGCCCATTTATCACCGGCCCAACTTTCGGTACACGTGAATGTGCTGCATCACCCGGCCTAAGTTTTTTTTTAAAAATGACATCATCTGCGTACAAGGCTGAGAATAGTGCTGGAAATGGAAACTTGTGCCCGATTATGGCCCAGATGATCGCCGACCACAGCTTTCGGCATTTCACCCACAATTCACCGAAATGATTCATTCTCGGGTTGGCAAACAGTAACCAGTGGGGTGCCGCAGGGATCAGTGCTGGGACCCCAACTATTTACAATCTATATTAACGACTTGGAAGAAGGGACCGAGTATAACGTAGCCATGTTTGCTGACGATATAAAGATGGGAGGAAAAGCAATGTGTGAGGAGGACACACAAAATCTGCAAAAGGACATAGACAGGCTAAGTGAGTGGGCAAAAATTTGGCAGATGGAGTATAATGTTGGAAAGTGTGAGTCATGCACTTTGGCAGTAAAAAATCAAAGAGCAAGTTATTCTTTAAATGGAAAAAGATTGCAAAATGCTGCAGTACAGCGGGACCTGGGGGTACTTCTGCATGAAACACAAAAGATTAGTATGCAGGTACAGCAAGTGATCATGAAGGCCAATGGAATCTTGGCCTTTATTGCAAAGCGGATGGACGATAAAAGCAGGGAAGTCTTGCTACAGTTATACAGGGTATTGGTGAGGCCACACCTGGAATACTGCGTGCAGTTTTGGTTTCTATATTTACGAAAGGATATACTTGCTTTGGAGGCAGTTCAGAGAAGGTTCACTAGGTTTATACTGGAGATGAGGGGGTTGACTTATGAGGAAAGGTTGAGTAGGTTAGGCCTCTACTCATTGGAATTCAGAAGAATGAGAGGTGATCTTATCGAAACGTATAAGATTATGAGGGGGCTTGACAAGGTGGATGCAGAGAGGATGTTTCCACTGATAGGGGAGACTAGAACTAGGGGGCATAATCTTAGAATAAGGGGCTGCCCATTTAAAACTGAGATGAGGAAGAATTTCTTCTGTCAGAGGGTTGTAAATCTGTGGTATTCGCTGCCTCAGAGAGCTGTGGAAGCTGGGACATTGAATAAATTTAAGACAGAGATAGACAGTTTCTTAACCGATCAGGGAATAAGGGATTATGGGGAGCGGGCAGGGAAGTGGACCTGAGTCCATGATCAGATCAGCCATGATTGTATTAAATGGAGGAGTAGGCTCGAGGAGCCTTATGGCCTACTCCTGCTCCTATTTCTTATGTTCTTATTCAACAATATTTTTAACACAATAACATACCAGTGAACATTTAACAAAAAATTATTTTTAACAAGAAGTAACAACTATATACAATACCACCCCTCCCTACCTGCGGCCATGCTTCCCGCCTGAGTCTTGACCACTCCCCCTCTCTTTTAATAAGCCTCCGTTTCAATCCCGAAGTAACGGGACCAATATGTCTTGCAGCAGGGGACCTCAAGACCTGCTGCTGTGGTGGGGAGGGGTGGGGGCGGGGTGGCACTGGCAGAATCTCCTCAGTGGCTGGAGGAGAAGACGTTTTTCCTCCTGATTCTTCCTCCTGACACTGTCCTGGTGCTTGGTGGGGCGGCACCTTGGGGTGCAGTGCCATCTCCCAATACTATCGCATGCCGCAAGACATGGACTGCATCGGTCGTTTGGCTCCATACCCTCCGTTATTCATGCGGACATTGTGGCAATGTTTCCGGTCAACCCACCAATCGCCTGGAGGAGCTCTCGACCTATGTCGATGCTCGCCCTTGACAGTGCTACCATGTCCTCATTATAATCTGCCCGTTGCAGCACGTGCCTACCTCGCCGAATCTACCTCCGTGGGGTCGGCATGGGCACTGTACGCCTTGGAGTCTGCTGCAAGCCACTTGACCCGCTACTTCATCTATCGATGAAGACATGGCCGCTGGTGCAACCGATGAAAATTGGTCATCTTCCTCCTCCTCTTCAGTAGACTCCTCTGCACCCGTGGTGATGACCACCTGCAGCGGCACAGGCGTTTGTGGAGCGGCCACCCTTTGCGCCTCTGGAGTCTTGGGACCTGCAAAACATAATTGAGGTTATTAGAAGAGAAGGGTAGACATGAGAATGCTTGCGCTGCGCTGGCATATGTACGAGGAGCAACATACTGCAATAAATGTGAACGAGAGACGTTACATATGATTACATCATATGGTTGTACATCTATGGAATTCTCTGCCCCAGAGAGTTGTGGAGGTTGGGTCAATGAATATATTTAAGGCGGAGATAGACACAATTTTGAGCGATAAGGGAGTAAAGGGTTAGGGGAAGTGGGCAGGGAAGTGGAGCTGAGTCCATGATCAGATCAGCCATGATCCAATTAAATGGCGGAGCAGGCTCGAGGGGCCAAATTGCCTACTCCTGCTCCTATTTCTTATGTTACATTGTTAACCTGAGAGTAGTACAGAAGCTGTATGCATAACATGAAATCATTCATATATTATAATGAAATGCCATTATATTACTTTAAATTACCATTGATTTACCACTGCTTTACGCGTTACATGGCGCAACAACGTGATCTGCACCACCACGGGTGGCAGAATGACTGTGGCTACCCACTAGTGCTGCAGCACGTTCCTCCAAGTCAGTGAGCGGCTGTAGATCAGCATGGCCTCCTCCAGTGTGCCTCTGCTCCGCCCGATTCTTAGATATCTTCCTCTGCAAACGTGACAAGAGCATAGCATAAGCTAATTGACTAGGTACTATTACGGAAAGACAACAGTTTGTATCCACAATGGATGCATGGTTAGAACATCTATATTCCAAGAAAATATTTAGTAAGATCGTGTTTAGGAACTAATGCTTGACGGCAAACATCTCGCGTACAATCTCCAGGAAGGGCCCCATCCACGGGCCATTGCATCCGGTGCCTGAAGGGAGGTAGGCGGGTTATTTGACCCAATGGAGATCACCCGGGGGGGGGGGGTAATCAGGACCGCTGGTGAGCTCGCCAATGACCGCGTGTAATGGGAGAGGACACCGTATCCATGGGCTGAGCTCGGAGACCTCCGTGTGGCCTGAGCTAATGTCCCAGGGCAGACAGTGAGCCAGGGCAGCTTTTTCCCCAGTCCAGGCTGGGTCACTGTGTGAATGATAGCAGCCGGAGAGACTGACACAGTCTCAGTAAAGGTGACCGGACCCCTCATTGCTCAGTTGTACCCCATCCACCAACGTAACCCAAAAGGAGACGGTGCCAAAATTCGACTTAAAGGGCGCAGGTTCCAACCCCAGTCCAAATCTTAGCAGGGAAGCTACGCAAGATTACCCAGCTTCATTACAATTTGGCAGATTTACATATTCAGTGGATCATTACAATTTAAAATCTATTTAATACCTGTCGAGGAAATATTTAGCTTAAATTAACTCAGGCGGAGACTTTCAGAATTGCACTTCGAGAGAATTTTATTTTAAAAAAGCGAGATATCTCGGAGAGCCTGCTTGGACCGTACCAAGGCAGAAGACTCTGCTCTACAAGCAAATTGTCCCTATCTTTATACAGAAATAGAATACAGAAAGAGAAAAGGAATCTTATTCATTAGTTCCGTGAGTACAAAGGTCGTCTCGGGAGGCACACACTCTATCTGTCCTTGCATAATTTCTCCCTGTTCACAGTCTGATAAGCAGAATATCAGGAGACTCCCTTTTAATACCAGATAGTCATTTAATTACATTTCTAAGTTTCAAGGCTAAAAAGTGTGGGTGTTGTTCTAGTCCTATTATTTCTTCAAATATAGCAAAAACAGAATTTAACCCTTCCCTTTACCATAAGCCATAGATTCATAGATTCTTTCTTCCACAATTCCCTCCTTGTTGATTTTTTTTTTAATTTTTAGATCAACACAATTTCCTATATTCTCTTCTTGCTGAAAAGGGGGTTCATACCCTTCAGGATAGGGTCGCATTTTGAGATATCCGTCTTCATCAACCTTTTCCTCTAAGCGACTTAACCTTCCTTTCATGCACACACTTTTCCTTTTTATTTCGGAGATCAGGCCTATTACTTGACTAATTACATTTTTTAATTTTATCCACATTCCGCAAAGGATTATTAATAATACAAGCATAACCACACCTACGATTACTATGGGATGTATAGCAAGCTTCAGTACTGCTGTAGCTTTTGGGGACCATCCGGTAAACACATCCCACCAGTGGTGTACTGTCAAAGAGGTGACTTCGTCTGCGATTTTCACTAGTTGCCCCTTTTTGTAACTCATTTCGACTCTAAATTGGTGGATGTCTCTGCCTTGCTTTGACAGAGCTTCCTCAATTTTCTTGTCATTCCGTATCAAATTGTGCAGTCTGGTCAGATTAATTACAGGGGGTAAGGATTCAATCTTGTTTATAGACAGATATTTTTCTACATTTTGCCACTGCCCAAAGGTATAAGTTCTTTTTACTTCAGGGTCATACAGGGTGTAGACTCTTCTCACGCATTTATTAATGGGGGGTTTATACAAAATTCCATCCAGATAGACAGGTTTATTTCCTGTCACACAGATCTCATTCTGTCCTATTTCCGTAATATCAGTGTCATTTGTTGGCTTTAATTCCCACATACTCCAATGGAGTGCTGCAGTGAGCATGGTTCGTGTATGGCAGTCTGATAGGGACATACCATTCCGAATGGCCACCTAGCACATCCCCTCTGGTGATGTGTCATATTCTTCTCATCGACCCAATCTCCTTTAAATTCTGGGTACCAGAAGTTCTGTCCAAACAGCTGGGGCATTACTTGGAACTGACACCAAATTTCTTTTTGTGTCTTACTTACTATCTCCATAGTAACGTTACATCCTTTTGAATTACAACTGGTATATCTTTTTTGAGGGTTAATGGTTAAATTAAGAAACTTATCCCTTTTGTTAATTTCCAGCAACCTTTCCCATGTGTTAGCATGGAAGGATAATATTTTCCTTTCTAACTCGGCTCTTAATAGCTGTCTGATCATTTCTTTAAACAGGCAATGGGTGTACTTGTTTACTCCCTGTTGTTCTTTCATTAGGTTCTCTATTTCCTTCTCTATCCCTTCATTCTGTTCCCAGGTCATTTTATTTATGACGTAACCTGATATCTGTAATTGCTGTAATCCTTCATCCCAGGCATTTCTGATCTTTATATCTTCCCCTACCAGTCCCCCGACGGTCTGGATTTTATTTTGTAAGGTCTCGATATCCATGGAGTTCAATGCTCCTATCCCTGCTCCCACTCCACCGAACACAGTCGCTAATACATCCCGTTTCTTTCTTTGGGGTCTTTCTTTTTCAAAAGATACCTTAACACTGGTTGTGTGGCAACCATCTTCTTTCTTTGGGGGATATTTAATTCGTATTGTTAGATTTTACCACGAATGGGTCTCCTCCATTCACCGGGGTGTTATTCATGCACAACATCCGCTGCCCATCTACCATACTTGTAAATGAATAACGGAGGAAGTCTTTTCTCTCGTCCGGCCCTCCTATGTACCCCCATCTCTTGTTTTTCCCTGTGCTCCGGGTACACTTCATCCACACAGCGGCCTGGTATTCTATGAACAACTGATACCCTTTCCCCAATATAAACTGGAATTCCCCTCTTTCTTCCTTCATTCCACATGCCTCACATCGTGCCGTAAAATTCCCTACTTTACAACTTTGGCCGACTGGGCATATAAAATTGCCTTGCTGCCTTGCACTATTACTTCTTTCCCATACCATATTTCCCTTCCATACTCTTCCTTCTTTTAGGACCTCTTCCTCCTGCCGGGAGTTCCCTGTCGCTAAAATGATCAGTATACCTAACGTCCATTTATAATTTTTCCAAGAGTCCCTTCCCATCTTCCCTTTCTTGTTTGTTTCTATACCACTCTTGAATTAAGTCGTTACAATAACAACACGTCCACACGATAGTAACAGTGACCCAAATAATAAAGGCCCAAACTGGCACACAAATGAGCTCTGACATCCGTTCAAGAAATTTTGGGCAGTACTTTCAAGTCCAAATATTTAATTTAGTACAAGAGCAGGTACAGTTCTTCAGCGAGAAGATGGCCTTTTCCTTAGTCAGGCAATCGTAGTACGTCCTGGTTCAATGCCTTTTCTTTTGGCTGTATTTCGTCGGGAAAATAATATTTACAACGAGTTGCATGCACCCAATTTGGATGCTTTTCCAACTTCAGCGCGGTTCGTGTTGTGAGAATTATCTGATATGGTCCTTTCCACCTAGGAGAAAAGGATTCTTTGTTTAATGTTTTTACCAACACTTGGTCTCCAGGCCTAAAAGGGTGCATATTTCCTTCCGACGGGGGCACCTGTGTCTGCTTTATTTGTTCATGCAGACTCCTTGCTATTTCACACATGGCCTGAGCATACTTTAGTGATTTTTCATCATTCCAAATTAATGCTATTTTTTCAGCTGCCAGTGGGCATTGGTCTTCCCAACAAGGCTTCATGTGGTGTCAAACCAGTGTTTCGGTTTTTCTGGTTTCTCATTGTATACAATACCAATGGTAAGGCATCTGGCCACTTTAGTCCAGTCTCCTGACATACCTTGGTAAGGGTAGATTTTATTATCCCATTTACTCTTTCTACCATTCCCGAGGACTGTGGCTGATATGGTATATGTAACTTCCACTGGAAACCTAACGCTTCTGCAAGATTTTGCACTATTTTTCCGGTGAAGTGTATTCCCCTGTCACTGTTGATTCCCATAGGTATCCCATATCTTGGTACTATTTCTTTAAATAGAATTTTACTACTATTCGGGCATCGTCTCTCCTAGTGGCGTACGCTTCTACCCACCTTGTGAACATATCTACTATGACTAATAGGTACTTAAGACCTGATACTGGAGGCATGTGGACAAAATCAATTTGCAAATTCTCAAAGGGCATACTTGGCTGGGGTAGATGATCATATTCAGCAGGTGTTTTACCTCTGTTATTTTGTTGACAAATTTGGCATGTTCTAACAACTTTCTCAATTACTACTGTTATTCCTGGTGCATACCACTGTGCATTAATAGCATGTATCATCCCTCCTTTGCCCATGTGAGCCTGACCGTGTGCTAGACGAGACAGGGGCAAAAATAGAGATCTAGGGCAAACAGTTCGCCCATCAGGGTGGCACCAGATGTTGTTTCTGAGAAAACAACCCTGGTTTTCCCAAGTTCTTCTTTCTTGCATAGTAACTTGTTGTTGGGCTGTTTTAAGTTGTTGGATGTCAAGTACCTGTGGAGGGGAAACTGAGACTGCTTGAAGGCAGTCTGCCTGTGCCGAAGCGGCCTGTTTGGCTGCTTCGTCAGCCCTCCTATTTCCTACTGATACTTCATCCTCACCGGTTGTGTGAGCTGCACATTTGATAACGGCTACCTTACTTGGCAACTGAATGGCATCTAATAGATTAAGCACCAGTTGAGAGTGCTTAATATGCTTTCCACCAGAGGTGATAAAGCCTCTGTTTTTCCACAGTTGTCCAAAATCATGGACTACACCGAATGCATATCTAGAATCAGTATAGATATTAGCAGTTTGATCTTTAGCTATTATACATGCTCTAGTGAGGGCGAACAATTCAGCAGCCTGAGCCGAGGTTCCGGGAGGCAGGGCGAATGCTTCAACAGTTTCGTGGGGATTTACAATAGCATAGCCTGCCAACAGCAAGTCATCCGACGGCCTGTACGATGATCCATCCGTATAGAGAATAAGATCAGGATTGTCCATGGGCTCTGTGAGCAAATCTGGTCTTGGTAAGGTGGCTATTTCCACCGTTAACAGACAATCATGCTGGTCTGGATCCTCTACTTCTTTAGTAGGAAGAAAGGTGGCTGGGTTCACTACTGGTGCATGTCGAAAGGTATAGTTAGGGTGGAACAGCAGTAATACTTCATAACCTGTTCTTCTTGACGTTGTAAAGTGTTGTGTGGCAGCTGAATTCAAAAGTAATAACACAGCATGGGCTGTAATGACAGTACATGGATAATCCAAAACAATAGGTACCGACTTCTCCACTATGACCGCAGTAGCAGCTACAGCACGTAGACATGCTGACATTCCTCTTACTACTGGAGGCAGCAAAACCAAATAATAAGCAACTGGTCTATTTCCCCCACCATGTTCTTGGGTTAGTACTGCGGTTGCGAATCCTTCTTTCTCGTTCACATACATCTGAAAAGGTTTACCATAATTTGGAAGTCCCAACGCTGGAGCATTAGTAATGGCTTTCTTTAACTGTTTAAATGCCTCCTCTCTCTCTGGGGTCCACTCCACCTTGGGTGGGGCATCATTTAGGGCAGCTGATCTTAGGACCGCATCCCATTCTCGATAATCGGGGATCCATTGTCTACAGTACCCAACCATCCCCAAAAATGACAAGATATCCTTCTTTGTCTTTGGTATGGTGGCACTTTGAATTGTCTGAATTCTTTCTGGTCCTAGCTGCCTCTGCCCTTGAGATATGTGAAAACCCAGGTACTGGACTTGAGTCTGACAAAATTGTAACTTTTGTAACGACACTCGGTGCCCTCTTTCACATTGATGCTGTAACAGTTTCAGGGAGTCTTGCATGCACCTGTATCCGTGGCTAGAAGCCACAAGCAAATCGTCCGCATACTGCAACAGCACAGACTGGTCTGATAATGAACAGTCTTCAAGGTTCCTTTTTACGGCTGCTGCATATACTGCGGGGCTTTCGGTGTATCCTTGGGGCAATCTGGTCCATGTGTACTG
This sequence comes from Pristiophorus japonicus, assembly GCF_044704955.1. NCBI lineage: Eukaryota > Metazoa > Chordata > Chondrichthyes > Pristiophoridae > Pristiophorus > Pristiophorus japonicus. The sequence continues at coordinate 241,306,847 of NC_091977.1, read as the reverse complement.
CTGCTTCTTGTGGGTGAAAGCAAACAGATACTGACTTTCTTGATTTAACGGGATGGAGAAAAAAGCTGAACACAGGTCTATCACAGTAAAGACAGTTGCTGTTGGTGGTATAGCAGATAGTATAATGTTGGTGTCCGGTACCACAGAGGTGATAGGGACTACTATCTTATTAATAGCTCTCAGATCTTGCACAAATCTCCATTCATTCGGCCTATTAACCTTTGGTATGGGCAGTATCGGAGTGTTACACGGGCTCTGTGTCTTTTTTAAAACTCCTTGTTCCAACAATGCAGAAATGACTGGCTCTATCCCATTTTCTGCCTCTGGAGGCAGTCTGTACTGCCTAATGCTTGGTAACACGGTGTTCTTTATCAATTGTACCCGATGGGGTACTGCAGAATGAACTTGCCCAACATGATTCTTATGCTTTGCCCAAAGTTCAGAAGATACTTGATTCAATGCCATTGGCAGCTTAGGGCTTGGTTGTTCCGGGGGTTGCTGTTTTTCAAAAGTGGAGGCATGATTTTTACCTTTCCACTGGAGAATCCCCCTGTTGTGGGTGATAAAGTCTATCTGAACATTTAGCAGTTTTATTACTGCCCAAGGTTGATAGTCTTGTTGCTGTTTTTCTTTTTCTATTCCTACAATCATCGGACCCATATCTTTAGGTTTCGCTGGCGGTTTTACAGCCAATGTCAGATGGAGTATCGAGTTCGCTTCTCTAAACCGCTGCTGCTGTAAGGGTGTCAAGTCAATGGCTACCCCCAATCCTTCGGGTCCAAAATAAATGCGGGGCGTAGATTCTATTATTTCTTCTTTGTTCAAAAAGGATTGTACCAGACACTGGTAAGTTTCAGCTCTTTGGCGAGTGTACCAGGCTGTACAGTGAAGCTGAACTGCCTCAAAGCTTGTCAAAATTATATACATCAATTCTTCAGTATTGGGATCGATTTTAACTTTTAAATTTTGTATAACTTCATGTATCAAAGGGGAGTAGAAATTGCCATTCAATTGCCAACAATAGAGGGCAGCCTTTTCTTTGTTATCCTCCCTTTTCTCTTCTTTAATCCCATTAAAGAACTGATGAATTTTATTTGGAGGGAGCTCCATGTACATTCCTTCCTTTGTGCAATAAATTGTGGCTCCTAGTTTGCACAAAGTCTGTCTTCCCAATAAAGGGAGAGGTGTTGTTTTAGAGACTATCAAAGTCTCATCATTAACTGGTTGTCCTTCAATTATCAATTTGGTAGGTTCAGATAAAAATTCTTTCATGGGGATACCGACCACACCCATACTTAAGATGGTGGTGTTGCTTACAGGTAATCCCACAGAGGATGGTACAGAAGACATAGTAGCACCGGTATCCACCAGGAACTTCACATAAGTGTCTCCTACTTTTACTACTGCCAGAGGGTTTTCTTCTATGTCCGCTGATAGGCGGAGGGCTGGCGCCTGTACCACTAAGCCTCCGGGGCATCCCTATGCTGATTGGTGCGGGTTGGGGTTAGAGAACGAAAACTGAGGGGCCAAGGGAGGTGGAGGTTCGCGGAAACCCCCTTGCAATCCTCCACCCTGTTTCAGGGGGCACCTGCAATCGCGAGCCCAATGCCCTTTTCTTCCGCAATTTCTACACTCATCTTGAGAGCGGTCTCTTTGGGGCCACTGTCCTCTCCCTCTTCCTCGTCCTCGTCCCCCAAACCCTCCTCTATTATTCTGCGCTTGTCCTCTTCCTTTTTGCTGATAGTACTGACCTGCTGTTTTAGCCTTGTTTTCCTTATAGGTGAATAGTCCCTCCCTATCCATGTTGGCCAGTACTGTGATCGTTTCTTTCCAACTTTTTCCTTGCCAGTCCAAGACCTTAATTTTGTATGTTCTTGCTTGTTGCGGCAACATGCAATTTAGCAAGGTTTGTACTGCCAAAGGTTCATTTTGATCCATCGAGATTCCTGCATGTTCGACCCAACTATTTTTCCATCTACCTGCAAAATCTATCATTGATTCTTCTGCTTTCTGCAGACAGCGTGTGACTTCCCCTATATCTCCGTGCTTTTTAGCTCCCTTTAATATGGCATCCTTGCCCCTGTGTTGCAACCAATGTTCCCGGGACTCATTTCCTTCTTCCTCATTGTCTTCCCGCCAATCCCCATTTTCGCCGGCGGGTATAGGGAACATGTCTTTCACCCCCTGCCAAGAGGACCCATATGCTGCCTGCAGTAATAATTTCACATCTCCGGGGAGGGGGTTATATATAGTACAGGTTTGCTCAAGCCAGTTGTGAAAGGCTACTGGCTTCTTAACAGGGTTAGGGGCGGCTGATATCATATCCCGAGCCTCCCCCGGTGTCCAGGGCTTTAGAACAGCAGTTGTTCCGATCATTACACGGGGGGCCTGTAACGGGGGGATAGTGGTGGAATCAGCCTGCCTCACAGTGGTCCTGGTACTCATTCCTGGGTTAGGGGGGGTGCCGTTATTCTCAATTCTTCCATCCGCCCCCCCTTCTCCATTTTCATCTTCTGGTGGGTCTTGTGGGTGGGCTCGTCGCCTGGAGGCCTGATCTAGCTGGGCGACCACTATTTCTATAATTTCCTGCCAATCATCCGGCTTGGTGGTTGGAAGACAGGGATATAAGCGGGGTACTCAGGGAGCTGTAAGAGGGAGGGGGCTTCTCCTTGCCCTCCTCCTCTTTCTTTTTATTTTTCGGGGGCTGGTGCCTTTTTGCCACCTCAGTCCATTTTTTAAAACAATTCTCCATATAGTCTTTATCCCAAGTGGGGTCCCCTGCCCCATCTTTGGTGGTCTGTCTCCATTCCTCAATTAAGGACAATTTAAAACTTCCTCCATATGGCCAATCCCCATCAGACCAGCCGTACAAATCGGTACTAAACGTTACCGCGTATCTGTCGTCTCCTGTTTCTTTAATTACAGTGTCCGCCGGCGAGCCGGGCGGCACAATAGGATCTCCTACCTTCTCTCGTTGTTTGCTACCTTACGGATTCTTTTCTCAATTTTAGGATGTACTTTCATTCTTTCGGTTGAGAGGTCGTCCTTCTTTCCTTTTCTAGGAGCTGGGCGCGAGCGCCCTGCTCGACGAGAACCGTTTTCCATTCTTCCGGGTGCAACGTCTCGCGATCTTTTCTGAAATGAGAGTTAGGACAATCCTACAAAATATACAATAATTTACAAAGCGCTCACCGGTGTTCTCTTTTCTGCTCAGCTCGGGGTCTCCTTTTGCCTTTTTATTATTTTAGCTTCTTTGCGGTAGCTATCTTAAATTATGCCTCACCCTTCAGGGATCTCGGCGGCCCGTCCCCCTTTTGCTAGGACGGCCTCGGCACCTTCCTCCTTTCAGCTAGGAAGGTCCTTAAAATTCCTCTTTTCTCTTTAAAAGTTAAATTTAGTTCTTTTGGATCTCGTTTTTTTTTTTAGAGATCCTGCCTGACTACGCCAGAATCTGTCGAGGAAATATTTCGCTTAAATTAACTCAGGCGGAGACTTTCAGAATTGCACTTCGAGAGAATTTTATTTTAAAAAAGCGAGATATCTCGGAGAGCCTGCTTGGACCGTACCAAGGCAGAAGACTCTGCTCTACAAGCAAATTGTCCCTATCTTTATACAGAAATAGAATACAGAAAGAGAAAAGGAATCTTATTCATTAGTTCCGTGAGTACAAAGGTCGTCTCGGGAGGCACACACTCTATCTGTCCTTGCATAATTTCTCCCTGTTCACAGTCTGATAAGCAGAATATCAGGAGACTCCCTTTTAATACCAGATAGTCATTTAATTACATTTCTAAGTTTCAAGGCTAAAAAGTGTGGGTGTTGTTCTAGTCCTATTATTTCTTCAAATATAGCAAAAACAGAATTTAACCCTTCCCTTTACCATAAGCCATAGATTCATAGATTCTTTCTTCCACAATACCTTTGCGAAAGCAACCAGGCTGTTCCACCTCTTGCGGCACTGGTCAGTTTCACACCTATCATGGGACACTGACGACACTACATTGGCGATCTCGCCCCATATTTTCTGACACATCCGGGGTGGAGGTTTCCCACGCCCACCCCGGGTTAATTGGCCCCACCGCATCTCAACCTCATGGACTAATGCCTCATTCGCGTTGTCGGAGAAGGATTTTGCTCTCCTTTCCCTGCAACCTCCTGCATACTCTTCCCCAAGTCCTTGTACAGCATCTCCATAATTTTTGATATATTTCTGACGATAACTAACTCCTTCACTTGACAAATCATCAATCCTTCACTCCTTCCTTCACAAAAGCTCTTCTCTCCACCACAAACACTCTCCCTCCTTTTGTCTTCTGAGCATGCGCAGTTGACTCCTGACCTCCCAAATCGCGGGAAAAGTTATTTGCAAAAAAAAAGCGCATGCACAGAACGGCCGTTGCTATGGACGCCAGCCTTGCACGACTGAATACATCGCTAAGGCCCATTTCACATCGCTAAGGCCTATTTCACATCACAAAAGCTATCGCCCAAAATAAAAAGTCGAAACTAACAGTCAAAAAAATGGCCGATATTCCAGCGATCCTGAAAAATAAAAAATCACTAAAAACGGAAATATCGCCCAAAGGCGATCTTAGTGGAAAGTCTAGCCCTTAATCTTTAATTCTGGAGACTCCAGGGAAATCCTGGAGGGTTGGAAACTCTACATCAGCTAGTTCAGGAAAACTCTTCCCAAGGGATTGTACCACATCAAAGCATTCATTGGATATCGAAGGACTGGACGAGTTGTGAATATTGGCTGGTCAAGTGCCCTCTGCCCCAGATATTCCATTATGTCTTTGGTGTGTAAGATCTGTAAGCCAGGGCCTCATGGATTGTGATAAATAATCAAGCGTTGCCCATTCTTTAGTTAAACTCCAATCTACTGCATTGCCTAGTCACTGAACGCCTTCAGCATAAATATCTATGCCAACATATAAAACTCATGTAAAGGACTCTGAACAAGGAGTTGAGAATCTCAAAATGATTTGTTGTGCTGGATTCAGTAAGAGCTAATTTGCTCAGCTGATTTAACTTGTTCTGTATATATTTTGTTTTCATCATCACCTGTTTGTAAGTTAGTTTGGACTATATGATTTGTGGCATAGCGTTTTTCCACCCATTGCACAGATCAGAAGTATAAACTGGACAATCCGTGCCATATCAGAGGTGCTTCCCATTCTCTATACGGATAGGTTAAGTCTTGGTTCATAAGAGGTGTGGGCTTGCTTATGGAAGCTGCCTTTTGTGGCAAGTATGAGTAAAAAGTGTTGGGTGCAAGACTGAGTTCTAGCCTCACCCCTCCCTATTTCTGTAAACTCCTCCAGCCCAAACCCTCCGCGATCTCTGCGCTCCTGCAATTCTGGCCTCTAGCACATCCCCAATTTTAATTGCTCCACCATTGGCGGCCGGGCCATCAGTTGCCTAGGTCTAAGCTCTGGAACTCCCTCCCTAAAACTCTCCTCCTCTCTACCTTTCCTCCTTTAAGACACTCCTTAAAACCTTTCCTTTTGACCAAGCTTTTGGTCATCTGATCTATTCTGGCTCGGTGTCAAATTTTGTTTGATAATGCTCCTGTGAAGCACCTTGGGACGTTTACTATGTTTAAGGTGCTATGTAAATACAGGTTGTTATTGTAGAGGTTAGAACTGGAGTGAGGGTTATCTCAATGAGCTGTTTGCTTGTCTGTTTGCTTCTTGTAATGAGTATCTGAAATAAAGAATATTGACCACTGACGCCAGAGTCCGAATCTGATGTTATTTGAGATATCAAGATGTTACCTGACTGTAGGGTCTCTTATATTCTTAGCAGTTGACGAGACTCGAGTCCAGTGGTAGTATCCAGGCAAACTTTATTGGCTCAGTTACATTCAGTTACATCTTGCAGTTACTAAGAAATAAAGCGCGCTCTACCGCGTGTTACATGTTCAGTTATAGTCGTGAACATGGGGTCTTCCCATTCCCTGATTGGCCCCCCTGCTGTTACTGGGGTCAGTTTGTTGACTCCGGACTGGCAGCTGGTTATGACCCAACAGTCCATTGCAGATAGCAATCGCCTTGGTCATGATGTGATTACCGCATCATGCCCCTTCCTCCTGCTATTCACTGTTTCGCAGCATGTTCCTGTTATCTGGTCAAAACAGCGCTTAACTGTGTGACTGTGCTTTGGCCCCAACCACGCTGCAACCTTTTCCATTGTTAGTGAGCACATACACAGCACACAGCTACTCTATAATTATAAATTAATCAGGTCCCACAATGCCCCCTTTGATTCCCTCCTTAGCCGGGATCATAACGCCCCGATTATATATATATCCTCTTCTTCAGGTGCAGAAGTGGGTGGCGAAAGCCCCCTTCTACATTCCTTATTCCGGGGTTAGTCGTTGTCATTATACACATAGCCAAACATCTAATCAAAGCAAATAAACAGTATAATGCTACTATTACAGCAAATACAAATATAATTCCTTGTATCAATGAGCTGCCCTCAGAGCCTAGCCATCCTGTGGCCCAGCCCCACAGTGTGGTAGCTGGGGGTTGTTTCAGCTGTTCTATCTCCTTTTTGATGTGGTCTGCTCGGTCGGTGATATCCTCGGAACTATCCGGAATATACGTGCAACATTCGGTGCACATGTTCCCCCCCTCTCTGCCAGAATAAAGTCTAAGGCCATTCGGTTTTGTAAGGCCACTGTGCGAATGGCCACCATTTCGGCGTTTATTTTAAGTAAGGCTCCCGTGGTGTCATTAGCCACCTTTTCCAGGACGGATGTCATGTTAATGGACTCCCTTGCTAATTTACCAGTTCCATACCAAGGAACCAGAATGGCGAAGAATCTTTCAGTCTCCGTAACTGCCCATTTACTCCTTTGTGAAGAAAACAACCCTGGAAGGGAAGTGGAGTGGCAAATGTAGGGTATCACGTAACCCACATAACAAGATCCTGTCCAGTTCTGTGGCAGCCAGAAATAAGCCCTGTGGCCGCAAATAAAGTAGGTACCATTGTATGGGGAATATCGGCCACCTCCTATCACTACCCATCATTGTGTAAAGTTCTGGCCCGGGGTGGTCTTATTCAGGAAATGCAGGAAGCTCTGCATGCTCCCTTTCGTCACATTCATGTTTTGCTTACCCGTACTATTCCCCATTACCTGCCCTCTGGTTTGGTTTCTGATCAGACATACCGACCCTTATGGCCTTCCTATCCCTGAGGTGTTAGTGAGGGCCAAGAACGGGAGCTTTAGGGTCTGGTTATACTTGGGCTGATACCACTCCAAAAAGGTGTTTAACCCATAACCGGTCAAATGCCATTCGGCCTTTGGTCATTCTACGTCTTCCCCCAGACTATTGGTCCTATTCCCGTTCGTACGGTTATGGCTAAAAAAACATTCCGCCATCTCAGACTCATTGAGGGGGACCGGTCTCAAAGGAATTCTTCCCTTTGAATGGATCAGTACCTGCGCACATACCCAACAACTGGAGATGTTGGCTTCCTTAGCATAGCTATATGACATGTACATAAAAGTATTTACATGTAGCTCCATGTTGCACAGGGGTAGGGTCAGACCCACGAGTACAATCAGTCCAAACATTTTGTTGAGTTCAAAAGTTCAGTTCTTTTAGTCTGTTTCCGAGATGGGTGCCCATTTAACGTGCAAGGCATGGATCCAAGCCTTCTTCCCTTGGAGTTTAATCACCGATCAGGTAGTCAGTAACACTTGGTACGGTCCTTCCCACTTGGCTCCCAGCGGTTCTTTGTGTATTTTCTTTACGTATACCCAAACTCCTGGGACGATATTGTGTCCTCCCTCAAGGGGTTCCCCTCAAGCCGCTTTTACCTGTTGGGAAGCAGAACTGATAGCATTTGTTAAATTCTGGCAATATTCCAACAATGTGTCATTCATCAGGTGACAGTCTGCTTTTCGCAGATCGATGGTCCCCTGGAGAGACATTGGTCTTCCGGTGGTCACCTCAAAAGGGCTTAAGCCCGTGGTTCGGTTTGGGGTGGCCCTGATGCTGCACAAGACCATTGGGAGTGCTTGAGGCCACGGGATCCCCTCTTGGTGGTACTTGGCCAGTTGTCGTTTCAAAGTTCGATTCATATGCTCCACTTGGCCTGACGACTGTGGGTGATAAGGGCAATGTAGATTCCATGTGATGTTGAGCAATCTGCAGACCTCTCGGCACACGGCTCCAGCAAAATGGGTCACTGATCAGAGTCAATACTTGCGTGGACTCCCCATCTAGGTATATAGTCTTTACACAGCACCTTAGCCGTGTGCGTGGCGGTGCTCCTTCGAGTGGGTACGGCTTCCACCCACTTAGAGAATCGATCCACAATCACTAAGACGTCCGTATACCCCTGACATGGGGGAATGAGATGTATGTAATCTACTTGTAAATCTTGGAAAGGCCCAGCCGGGGCCAGAGGTCGGAGAAGGAGCATTGTAGTGGAGGGCCTGGGGTTATTTTTCTGGCAAGTGACTCACCTGTCCACCGTGGCTTGAGCGTGTTTCCTAAAACCCTGGCCCCACCAGCTCTTCTGGAATCGAGCCGTCATTTGTTGGGGGGCTAAGTGCCCCCAGGAGCGTATTTGTTGGGCCAAAAAGAGCATTAGCGCTTGTGGTGCCACTGGTTTTCCTGTCTCAGGCTACCTCCACATTCCATCCGCCCATAGCTTTATCCCTTCACTTATCCATTCCCGTTTTTCTGTCCGGAGACATTCCTCCTGCATTTTTGCCAGATCCTGTGTCAGTGTTCAGGTCCCCAGTTGACATACAAGGGTGCCCTTCTCTGGTTCCATTAAGGCGGCTTGCCTCGCTGCCTGGCCGGCCCGTGCGTTCCCTTTAGCCTCATCTGTATTCTCCTTCGTATGGGCCTTGCATTTCAGGATAGATACCTCCTCTGGCAGCAGTAATGCTTCAAGTAGGTCGCGGACTTACACTCCATTCCATATTGGGGTTCCTGCTGCAGTCAAGAAACCTTTCTTCCGAAATCATGTGCCACCCCAAAAGCGTACCTGGAATCCGTGTATATATTAGCTGTTTGTCCCTCTGCTACCCTGCAGGCTTCGGCCAGCGCTCTCAATTCGGCCTGCTGAGCGGAGGTTCTGGCGGGAAGCCCCCCCTTCCTTACTACCTCGTGCAGCGTCGTGACTGCCCAGCCCACCACAGATGAGGACCTGTCCGTAAACAGGATCAAGTCCGGATTGGGTAACGGCTCTTCGGCTGCCGCAGCAACTCCTTCTGCTTCTTCTAACATGACCGCACAGTCGTGTTGGTCTTCATACCCTTCTTCAGGCAGGGGGAGCATGGTGGCTGGATTAACCGGGCTAGCTCGTACAATATGCAGGTTTGGAGCTTCCAGGACTGTTGTCCACCTGGTCCATCTGGCTGAGGTCACCTGGGTGACCCGGTTCATGGATAGTATAGCATGTACTGTATGGGGACACTTGATGATCAGTTTCTGGTCTAAGACTAATCCCACCATTACCATTACTGCTCGGCATGTAGCTTCCATGGCCCTCAGGCAACTTCCCCATCCGAAAGCCACTGTGTCCAGTTTGGTCAAGTAGTATCCGATGGGTCTCTGTTGGTCCCCATGTTCTTGAGTCAGGATAGCAGTCATGTATTCTTCTTTTTCATGCACGAATAGGGTGAAGGGCTTCTTGGTGTCCGGGATCCCTAGGGTAGGTGCCGTGCACAGGGCCTGTTTCAGTTTATCAAACGCCACCTTTTGCTTCTCAGCCAGGGTGATAGCTTCTTTTGAAGTCCGTTTTCCTTTTAGCAGGTCATGCAATGGCTGTGCCAATTGCATGTAGGAGTGCACCCAGTTCCTATTAAAAATTGCACAGATCCAAGAAGGATCGAAGTTCCTGGATCATGGCGGGCTGTTTAGCCACGCAAATCGCCTCAGTCCTATCCTGGGTCAGTCCCCGCTCTCCCATTGAGATCTCTTGTCCTTTGTAAATGACTTCTTCCTGGGCTATCTGTGCCTTGGCCATACTGGCCTTGTATCCCTTTTCGACGAGGTGGTCCAATAAGGTCAGCACGTCTCGTTCATGTTGTTCTCCCGTGGTGGACGCCAGTAGGATATCATCGACATATTGTATGACCGTAGATCCCATCGGGGGTAGCTCCCTTAAGTGACCCTGGAGGGCCATGTGGAACACCGTTGGACTGTTGTGTAACCCTTGAGGTAGACGGGTCCAGGTGTATTGCTGTCCCTGGATGGTAAAGGCAAACCACGGCTGCACCTCCGGGGCCAACGGAATTGCCCAGAATCTGTTGGCCATATCAATAATGGAGAAGTACTTGTCTTCCGGCGTCAGAGCCTGAAATATAGTGGAGGGGTCCACTACCAACGGGCTTTTTGGTCAATGCACTGGTTGGCCTTCCAGTAGTCCACCGTCATGCGCCAGGCGTCTTTACCCTTATGCACTGGCCATACAGGGCTGTTGGATGAGCTGTGGGTCTTAACTAGTATTCCTTGTTCTTCTAACTGCCGGATGATGGGTAATATTCCTTGGATTGATGTCGGGCTAATCGGTACTGTTTGGTGCAAGGAGGTGGGGTCCCGATGAAGGCAACCGGGTCCATTTTAAGCAAGCCACAGTCATGTTTGTCCTTGGCCCATATCGGGTGGTCCCTTAGTTCTTCCCTCTGCAGGGATCGGATCGACCATGTGACTTGGCCGTCCTCAAAGTCCAGGGAGGAGTCTATTTTCGTCAAGATATCCATCCCAAGTAGGGGTTGTCCCACCGGTCCCACCCAGACCGATGAGGTTACTTCATGTGGTCCCAGAACCAAACACATCGGCTGGGTTCGGTGGAGTATCAGCTTATGGCCTCCGACACCATGTGCCACACGGGTTGTTCCGTCGAGGGGGAATTTATAATTTTCAGGCATGCACGTCAATTCTGCCCCTGTGTCCAATAAACAATCAATCTCTTGGTCGCCCACTCTCACACTGACATATAGTCCGTCCCTGTGCTGATGTATTAATGCTAACAGGGATCCTGCCGGGGAGGGGGTGGGCTCTACGAGTTTTTTGCACACTCCAGCAACTGCAGCTGCTGATCAAAGGAAAGTTCTTTAAACCACTCCATCACTGACCATCTGCCTGATTCTGGCCCGCCCCTGAGCTTCACTGGTTGTTCTGTATCTTCGTTCGGCAAGATTGGGCCCAATGTCCCTCTTTACCGCAATAGCGGCACTTTCCCGGCAGTCTTCCGGACGTCTGTCCCTCCCGGTCCTTTGATTTACATCCAGTCTGCATTACTCGGACCTTTGAAGTTAAATCCTGATCTAACTGGCTACACCGGTCTACCAACTGCGCGAAGGAGGTTCCCCGATCATCCCAATCTGCCAGGGTCGCCTTCACTAATTTAGATAGTTCTGGTTTCAACCCCGCCATAAAGGTAGCCTTCAAGGGTCCGACTCTTTCGTCATCCATCTGCTCTGCATCTTGATGCAGCCCCGAATGTTCCAGCCACGTAGACTTGAATCGCTCCTCATACTCGGTACCTCCTCTGTGCCTTTTTGCTGGCACACTGCAATCTTACTCCAATCCGTCCTTGCCGGCCCGTACTTTCTTAACCACCCTTTCACTTCTCCCCAGGCTGTGTCAATCCCCTGTCCAGTGTCTCCAAGTGCCTCGTTTACTGCCCTCTGGAGTTTACGTGCCGATCGTCCCGGCATCATGACGGTCAGAATCTGGACTCCGTCCAAAGTATGGAGTGTGTAAATACTTCGCAGTCGATCTAATTGTTCCCAAGTTCTCCCCACCCCCCCCCCCGCCCCCCCTTTTTCGGGTGTTGGAGTACTTTCGACCATTTATCTATTTTTTCGGGTTCCGTGGCTAATTGAACTATCATATTCTCGTATCTTTGTTTACATTTCTTAGTTCCGCCTTCCGTCTCGGTCGTCGCCTCTACTTTAACTCTCGTTGTTTTTAGTGGGGCTAATATAGGGCTAATATCACTGCCGTCCGAGTCCTCGCCAGATGATGAGGAGCTCGAATCCGAATCCGACATCACTATTCCCGCCTGTTGCCTTTCCAGCTGTCGGTGTTCTTTCCCTACTTGTGCCAGACTTGGATAGAAGGCTTTGTACTCCAGACGCGATCCTGCGTACTGGCTGCGACTGAATCTTTAAACTCACCCTTCAGTTTAGTTATCTCTTTCCCTTTCTTCTCTATTTCCAAATTTTTCTTGGTCACTTGTTCCCCAAGTGCCTTGATTTGATCTTTGGCAGCTTTCAGATCCCGATCGAATTGGGACTGGGTCATGATTTCTTTTCTCTCTCGAACTTGGCTCATGACAGCCAGGGAACAGCAGGTCCTTTCTTTATCTTTCATGTACAATGGTTTTCCCCCATACCCTTTTTATATCATCCAGGGTCCACTGACCCTTAGAGGCTCCGTGCTTTTGTTCAATTTCGGCACATGTCTTTCGTAAATCAAACCGCTGTTCGATGTATTCCCTAAGGCTTTCTAACACTTCCTCGTCCGTGGCCTCTGGTGGGGCCAGCCCTCCTTTTTCAGTCGTGGGACGGTTTTTGTTTCCGCCTTCAGCCATTGTGCCAATTTAGAACCCTTAGTTGCGGCGGGTGCGAGACGTGGACCTTAAGTCCGGGACAGGACCTTATGTTCTGTCGAGTGGAGAGCTCTCAGTTACGGGGGTCTCGACCCTAATACTACCCACAGACGGTTCTTTTAAATATTGCGAGAATGATGCCTGCCACGAAAGACTTCGGACGAGGACTTTATTTTAAGAGGCGTCCTTACCCTTGTGTCGACGTGGGTCCTAGGTCTCCCAGCGGCTGACATTCAGCGATCTTGCCAACTATGCCAGAATAGGGTCTCTTATATTCTTAGCAGTTGACGAGACTTGAGTCCGGTGGTAGTAGCCAGGCAAACTTTATTGGCTCAGTTACATTCAGTTACATCTTGCAGTTACTAAGAATAAAGCGCGCTCAATCGCGTGTTACAGCTTCAGTTATAGTCATGAACGTGGGGTCTTCCCATTCCCTGATTGGCCCCCCCTGCTGTTACTGGGGTCAGTTTGTCGACTCCGGACTGGCCGCTGGTTATGACCCAACAGTCCATTGCAGATAGCAGTCGCCTTGGTCATGATGTGATTACCGCATCATGCCCCTTCCTCCAGCTGTTCACTGTTTCGCAGCGTGTTCCTGTTATCTGATCAGAACAACGCTTAACTCTGTGACTGTGCTTTGGCCCCAACCATGCTGCAACCTTTTCCATTGTTAGTGAGCACATACACAGCACACAGCTACTCTATAATTATAAATTAATCAGGTCCCACACTGACACATAACAAGGAATGGATGCCTTAAGAAGAGGAAAGGAGGTGAATGACAGTAAATGGGCACAACATTTTAAAAGAAATGTTAGGCTTTGACTTAAGGGAGTCCTCCACTGTAACTAATACCATTCTATCAATGACCGTGGAGGCTCAGTGACTCAGATGTCTTTGCACCACTGGCTTATTTCAATCTCCTGGGAATGATTTAGCTGGTATTTGTTAAAAGACCTTTTCCAACTCAATTCAAGAGGCAATTAATTCAATGTTGCATCGAGGTGCAGATAAGCCACTGGAGAGGCAGCAACAATTCCCAAAGGTCTTGTGTGGCACAGACTGAGCTTACATGGAAGAAGTGTCTTACAGTCTTATTTGGTGATCTACATCAAACGCGAAGCCTTCCATTCAATCAATGTGTAAATCATCTGCGATGTACAACTAAGGATCTTGCAATATGAAGGTGCCATATCCAACGCCTAAATGTATACTCCTTCAACTTCAGCAAGTCATCTCTGGCAGCAGCATTTGTACATAACCACCTTCAGTTGATTATTATGAGATTTCGGGGTAATTTAGCCCTTGTAATTTAGCTTTCTGCCTCAATAATGTATATCAGGAATTTGAGCATGGAAGTTCCTGGACTGTATAATTTTCCAGCCAGTAACTTTGCAACTTGCAGATGTGAAAACATCAGGTCCATAAAACACTACACACACATTTTGGATTTGATAAAATTATCTGCCACAGTACAGCTTGTTATTTTGTAGTTGTTACATCTGCGACCACTCCTTATATCTGAGCCTGCGGTTATCTCGGTGCCAAGCCACGAAATAAAGGGACAAAGATGAAGGCGATTGTTAAACAATTGAGTGATCTGAATTAATTGTTGATAAAGCTGCTCACTGTGTGTTAATATTAATATCAGAATGTAATTTACTGATTCTTTTTCCGTGGTTATGCACGAGCGATAATGCCCTCAGTGCTCCCCTTCCGATAACTGATTCACTAGTGGAAGATGGCACACACAACTGGGATCTTTCACGTAGTCTTGAGATAGAAAGAGCATTGTAAGTGGTTTCCCTTCAGTGTTTTTGAAGCACCCCCACTTTACAATAGTTCTAATGCTGGGAGTGATTACTGTACTGAATAGATGAATGAATCAGGCATGGGTACCTTGGTCCAAGTACCAGCAATGCTTTTACTAAAGTTAAAACACACACCTGCACCCAATAAAACCACACACACCCTGGTATGTAATACAAACAAATACAGTACAATACACAGTCTGGCCCATCTAAACAGGCCCCTATCGCGAAGTATCCACGTCTAAAACCTCCCCTGAAAACCCCTAAGATATTGGTTGGGAGAACCCACGATACCCCTTCACACCGTGGCTGTGATCTTAAAAGATGTGTGTGCAGAGATGATGCTCACCGATTCGTTGGCTTACTCACTGCTTCTCCTGATGAAAATGTGCCTCTTCTGGTTTCTTCTTTCTGTCCCATACGGAGGGCTTGATCCTTGTAGAGGCGATGCGAGCGAGAGCAAAAGAGCGATGTGTGGCCACACGGCCTCTTTTATATCCCAACACTGTCCACCCTTTCAGGCTGAATAAAGTTTGATGTTGTTTCGAGTCTTTTTGCCCAATAAAGTTTCCTTGTTTTCAAGGCTCCCTGTTTTGAATTGCCTTATCCTGGCCATTGTCTTCCCAGAATCCCTGCCCATCATTCTAAGTCCAACATGGAGAAGCACCTTCCAGCTTTTTCTGCATTGAGAAAAATATTAAAAGGCAATGTCCAGACAATGTCCAATAAATCCTTGGGGATTCGATGCTTACAGTCCTTACAGTCCCCCCTATGATATTTCAAGAGTTCTTCTAGAACATATCAACATCCGCTGGTGATCAAGCATTGTGGTTCCCAACCAATCCTATCCCTTTATACTTTGAAAACACCCCGAATATACATCCCTGAAATACAACCATATAGATACAGAAAGTTACATTAAAGGTTTGTTAACTACAGCCTCCCATCAACTCCGTAGCGCTTGACTTCTCCTTTTACAAGAAATACACAACAGGTATATCACAATCAGAAACTGTACAATGACGAGAGCATGTGAGCATAATTCGGATCCACGAAGGAACCTCCACACTTATGCCAAGGTCCCACCAGGGCGGGGAATTTATCCCTTTAATTCTTTCCCCTGTGTCCCGGTTTGTCTGTTCCAGCGTGAAACTCGACGGCCTTTAATAACATTGTTACCTGTTCCGGCAGAAAAGGAATCTGATCCCCGAACTGGGTAATGTACTGTTGCAGGTTTGGGATCACGTTATTTACCGTAATGTGTACCGTGGATGGTTCTGGGATCGGAATAATACGTTCCTGTGCCACTTGAACTTCGGCGTGTGGTTTGAAACAGAAAGTGCTGTCAGAGACTGGACACGAAGTGTCCCGGTGCACTCGATACCGGTCCACACTCATGGTTACGCAGTATGTCACATTGCCCACATATGCTACCTGAGGTGGAACGTGGCTCTGGGCCCTCATCTCCATGGTGCAATTGATGGGCTCTCGATTCTCGGATTCAAACCCGCACTCTGGCCGATCGAACGCGTTCAAATGCTGGGGACAGAATATGACATATGCACCCCTGCTCTGGCACCCCTTGAGGTCAGTGCTGTTCATGGCGTGCTCTCACTTTATAACAAACGCGTTATTTACCGTAATGTGTACCGTGGATGGTTCTGGGATTGGAATAATACGTTCCTGTGCCACTTGAACTTCGGCGTGGGGTTTGAAGCAGAAAGTGCTGTCCGAGACTGGACACGAAGTGTCCCAGTGCACTTGATACCGGTCCGCATGATACCGCACGTGCACCCCTTCCCGTATGAACAGTGTTCTCCACCCTGTACACTGGCGCTGGTTGTGATGTCCCGCCCATTATCGGCATACACAACACTATCCCCATGATTGTGTGGTTGGACCGACTGCAATCCACTGGGACTGGTTAGGCTTCGGAGTCTAGACGGAGCTGACATGGGCTCATCGAATTACTGTACGGGCTGAGTGGCTGAGCGCTGCGAGGTGCTGGTTGCTGATCCATGACGGGACGTGACCTTGCTGGAGGTCCTCTAAATTACTGTGCCCCTTGTTCAGCAACCAGACACTGTACAATACGCACACTTCGTTTCATGCTGCCTGCACCGAGGCATTCCTGTCCTCCCGTATTAATGCATTTACAGTCTTTGCGTGTGTCTCCAGCTCTGCAATAACCTCCTTTAAATGGACAGTCATTGCCTGGTCCTCCTCTAACTCCGACCCGACCACCGCATTCCCTTCCCCCAGGATTTTCCGCAGCTGGTCCTTTAAACCACTGATCTGCAGCTGCACATTGTCCATACTATTGATGAGAGATGTACCCGCGCTAAACGCCGTAGTGACATCATTGAGCACCCCTCGCCTCTGCCTCCCCGGACTAACGTTATCGTACACTCCCATGTCGTATAATCTTTTCCGACTCACATCCATGTAACTGAGTTCAAAGAACTGGCGGAACATTTCTTTAATGAGCGCCTCATACAGCTGCTCAGTTTCTTTTGGACACCACTCGGGCTGATATACCCCGGTTAGGTTTAAAATGACCGACGCAACCGCGTAATGCACCCCCTGGAATAAAACTTTTCCAGTCGAGACTAAAACTAAACCATTCCCTGAGCCTGGTGTGGTGGCTGGACACCTAACTTCTGTTGTCTGTACCGGTGGGGCTGTGGGCAGGGGCTTCCTCTTGTGTGCGACAAGTTCCATGGAATTTATTGTAATGGGAGGGTCTGGGAACACGCTGGAGTCCATACTCCGATCCCATCTGATCCCAGCCCCGGCATCCTGCCATTGCCTCAAAAAGGCAATTGACACACCCGCTGGGTAGATCCGTACTGACCCCCACATACACACATAAATTCCCTGTTCCTCCTTCCATCACTTGTCCTAGCACACTTCCATTCTTCCCTTTGACCCCGTGATCTGTCGGTACGTATCGTTCCCCTGTCGTTCCTAGTTCGCTGTCTGGTTCCCCGTGTCCTGACTCAATTTCCTGAGCCACCACCACCGTCCCAGGGGAATGTGTCCATTGCACTTCAAGCATACGTGCTTGCCCTTGGTCACCCCAACCCGTGTAGCTGTTACAAGCCTCCCCATTTGTGAACCCGGCGTGGCTGGAGTATTTCATTGAATTCGACCCCAGCCACCCTGGCCACTTTCCCTCATGGAAGTAGGCTGCCATCCCGTCCGTGTCCCCTGTCCTACCCCACTGTGTCATGGTGGGTCCGTTCCCCCCCCAGTAAATCCATAGAGGAAGGACAACTCGGCATCCCCCCTCCTGTTGTACCCTGCTCCGGCCAAGCTCCAAAGAATGATTACCAGGGTTGTCTCCATCTTTCTCTCGGCTTCCTGTGAAGATACAAAGAATCTCACATTACTGTATATAACTGTATCTTACCATGCTATACATGACTGTAACTGGATATGACCTGTAACAATAAGCATACCTTATCACCAGGGTAGCACTTGCAGGAGACACTCCATACCTGTCCCACTGAGGTATATAAAAGGAGGTCTCAGGCAAGTGCGGGACTGGAGAGCTGGAATTAAAGGTGCAGGTCCTGAATGACCTTGACTTCAGCATGTGTCTCGTGTAAGTCAGTATATTAGAGTCAGGACTTAACAGTGGCGACGAGTTACGGGATTACAGAATCCACAGAATGGCTACCAACAGTTCAGATGAGAAATACAATGCTGGAGACAATTTGGATGACTTTATAGAAAGGCTCCAGCAAAGCTTTGTGACCAAAGACTGGCTGGGCGACGATTAGGCAGACAAGAGAAGAGCCCATCTCTTGACCAGCTGTGGCTCGAAAACATACGCTTTAATGAAAGACCTGCTGGCACCCGAGAAACCAGCAAGCAAGTCGTTTGAGGAGTTGAGCACACTGGTGAGAGACCACCTGAAGCCAGCGAGCAGCCTACACATGGCCAGACACAGGTTCTACAACAACAGACGCTGTGTGGGCCAAAGCATACCCGACTTCGTGGCGGAACTTCGGAGGCTGGCTAGTTCATGTGAGTTCACTGATGAACTAAGGAGAGAAGTACTGAGAGACTTTTTTATTGAAGGAATAGGTCACGCAGGCATAGTCCAAAAGCTTACAGAGACTAAGAACTTGACTAGAGGCAGCAGCACTGGTCGCACAGACGTTCTTGGCAGGCGAAGAAGAAACAAGGCTGATCTATACTTCGGGTACGACAACCAACGAGGCATCGGAACAAGGGGTTCACATTGTGAAACAAACCGCTCCCCCCACACACAGACAAAGGCAGGAGAGCAGGCCTTCAACAGCAGACAGTGGCGCCAGAAGCCATCAAAGTCAAGGGCCACATGAACGGCCGATCACACCTCATCAACCCACAATGCGAGCAATCAACAACAGATTGAGAGAAGCTCAAGGGAGATCAGCCAGACGCAGCTCATCCTTCGGAAACAATGGAAACGGTATGTGTTGGAGATGTGGAGGAAGGCACTCAACCAGGGTGTGTCGATTTCAGCATGCCGTTTGCAGAAACTGCAACTACCCAGGGCATCTGGCTCGCATGTGCAGAAAAACAGCAGCTCGGCTGGTATATGAATCGGAAGGGTCGGAAAGCAGACCAGAAGACGGTTGGAATAGTGCACGGGGCGCCGAGGTATAGCGGGTTAACACGATCAATGTCCACTGTTCTTACACCAAGACGCCTCCAATTATGATGAGGGTTCTACTCAACGGGATACCCATCAACATGGAACTGGACACGGGGGCCAGTCAATCCCTTATGAGCGTTCAACAATTTGAACAGCTGTGGCTGCACAAAAACAACAGACCAAAACTCACAAGGATCGACACCAAACTAAGGACCTATACTAAAGAAATCGTCCCAGTCCTTGGCAGCGCCATGCTCTCAGTCATACACAAAGGGATGGTGCACCGACTTTCCCTGTGGATTGTCCCCGGGGATCTCCCAGCCCTGTTGGGGAGAAGCTGGCTAGCAGAACTTAATTGGAAATGGGATGATGTTCACGTCACGTCGTCAGAGGAACGGACCTCCTGCTCAACAGTTCTAAGCCGTTTTGAACATCTCTTTCAGCTAGGTGTGGGCACCTTCAAAGGGGCTAAAGTTAGAATCTACATCACACAGAATACCAGACCGGTCCATCACAAGGCTAGAGCTGTGCCTTATGTGATGAGGGAAAAGATTGAAAACGAACTGGACCGGCTTCTGCAGGAAGGCATAATTTCTCCCGTGGAATTCAGCGACTAGGCAAGCCCCATCGTCTCCGTCATGAAGCCCGATGGATCCTTGCGAATCTGTGGGGATTACAAGTCTACCATAAACAGAGTCTCCCTACAATACCCACTGCCCAGAGCAGAGGACCTATTTGCCACGTTGGCTGGAGGAAAACTTTTCTCGAAACTTGACCTCACATCTGCGTATATGACGCAAGAACTGACCGAAGAGTCTAAGCTACTCACCACCATCAACACACATCGAGGCCTTTTTGTGTACAATCGATGCCCATTCGGCATCAGGTCAGCAGCTGCTATATTCCAGCGCAACATGGAGAGTCTGCTCAAGTCCATCCCGGGGACGGTTGTGTTTCAAGATGACATACTCATCACGGGCAGGAACACCGACTCTCATTTCCGCAATCTTGAGAAAGTACTAAGTCGATTGGATCGGGTAGGCCGAAGAGTTAAGAAATCCAAGTGTCTGTTTCTCGTGCCTGAGGTTGAATTTTTGGGCAGAAGGATTGCCGCTGATTGAATCCGCCCAACCGAATCCAAAACTGAAGCGATTCGCCTGGCACCCAGGCCCCGGAATGTCTCGGAAATGCGCGCCTTTCTCGGGCTACTCAATTACTTTGGGAATTTTATGCAGAACTTGAGCACGCTACTGGAGCCTCTCCATGTGCTACTCAGAAAGGGGTGCGATTGGTTTTGGGGGGATGCCCAAGAACGCGCCTTCTATGTTCCAACAGTGTTTTAGCCTTTTTTGACCCAGGTAAAAAGTTAGTCCATACGTGTGATGCGTCAGCGTACGGGGTCAGGTGCGTTTTACAGCACGTCAATGATGCGGGTAAATTGCAGCCCGTTGCTTATGCCTCCAGGTCACTTTTGCGGGCGGAGCGCAGGTACGGTATGGTTGAGAAAGAGGCGCTCGCGTGCGTGTACGGTGTCAAAAAGATGCACCAATACCTTTTCGGGGCCAAGTTTGCGTTAGAAAACGACCACAAACTCCTCATGTCCCTACTATCCGAGTGCAAGGCAATCAACGCCAACGTCTCGGCGCGCATTCAGCGGTGGGCACTCACGCTGGCAGCTTACAACTACATGATAAGGCACAGACCAGGCACAGACAACTGTGCCGACGCGCTTAGCAGGCTATCCCTGGCGACCACAGAAGGGTCCGATGAACAGGACTATGAGATGGTCATGGCAATCAATGCCTTTGAATCCACATGACGGCTCACCAAATCAGAGCCTGGATGAGCAGCGATCCCACGTTATCTCGAGTTAAAAGATGCCTTTTAACCGGTGACTGGGCAGAGGCTCGCGATGCCTGCCCCGAGGAGGTCAGACCATTCCATAGGCGCATGCATGGACTCTCACTACAGGCAGACTGCCTGATGTGGGGCAGCTGAGTCGTTATGCCCTTACGAGGCAGGGAGGCGTTTGTCCGGGCACCCCATCGCGAGCACCCGGGGATCGTCCTGATGAAGGCCATAGCCAGATCTCATGTCTGGTGGCCTGGCATTGACGCGGACTTGGAGCTCTGCGTCCGTCGGTGCACCATTTGTGCCCAACTCAGTAATGCCCCCAGGGAGGCCTCCCTAAGCCCCTGCCCTGGCCCACCAAACCGTGGTCGCGGGTGCATGTAGACTATGCGGGCCCATTCATGGGCAAAATGTTCCTCGTAGTCGTTGATGCATTTTCAAAATGGATCGCGTGCACCATTTTAAACTCGAGCACCACCTCCACCACTGTGGAGAGCCTTAGAACCATGTTTGCAACGCACGACATTCCTGACATATTGGTCAGTGATAATGGTCCGTGCTTCACCAGCGCAGAATTTCACGATTTTATAGTTGACCACGGTATAAATCACATTAAGACGGCACCTTTCAAGCCGGCCTCCAATGGCGAGGCGAAGCGAGCAGTGCAGATCATTAAACAAGGCATGCTCAGAATCCAAAGTCCCACGCTGCAGAGCCGCCTGTCGCGACTGCTGCTGGCATACAGATCTCTTGCGCATTAGTTGACTGGGGTTCCCCCCGCGCAACTATTGATGAAACAAACCTTAAAGACCAGGCTCTCGTTAATCCTCCCAGACATGCATGAAATTGTTGAGGCTAAGCGTCAAAAGCTAACTGAGTACCATGACCGAAATTCGAGGGGGAGGTGGAATGAGATGGAGGACAAAGTGTTTGTGCTAAACTATTGCCAGGGTCCCAAATGGCTTGCAGGGACAGTAACAGACAAAGAGGGAAACAGGCTACTGGTTGTACAAATGGACAATGGCCAAACCCGCCGGAGGCATGTAGACCAAGTAAAAAGTAGATTCACTGATAACACTGAAGAACCAGAGGCAGACTACAATGTGGAACTCACACCACACCTGGTGGACAGACAGGTGGAACAATCTGAGGAAAGGGCAGTCTCAACAGACAGCCCAGGCGAGATACCAGCAATCATACTGAACGAAACAGACAGCCCAGGCGAGATACCAGCAATCACACCAAACGAAAAACAGGTACCAAGGCAAATAACTGAACCACAACTAAGACGCCCACGCGAGAGCGCAGACCACCTGAGAGACTGAATCTATCAAGGCAATAAGACCTTGGGGGAGGGTGATGTCATGTATCTCACATTACTGTATATAACTGTATCTTACCATGCTATACATGACTGTAACTGGATATGACCTATAACTATAAGCATACCTTACCACCAGGGGTACACTTGCAGGAGACACTCCATACCTGTCCCACTGTGGTATATAAAGGGAGGTCTCAGGCAAGTGCAGTACTGGAGAGCTGGAATTAAAGGTGCAGGTCCTGAGTGACCTTGACTTCAGCATGTGCCTTGTGTAAATCAGTACATTATAGTCAGGACTTAACAGAACCAACAACTTTTCTGTGAGAGGGTATATCTCCACAGGTCTGGCTTCATCAAAAACACATTCTGTAAAACACGAAACTGAGAAGGAAACTATATACACCGCCGCCTGTCTCTGCGTGGCCACGCTAGGTCTCTAATTCCCTGGCCTTTTATGGCTCCTCGGCGGTGTGTAAGGAGGTGACCACGGCGTTCTCACAGTGGGATCCTGCTACTCCTCCTAACCACCACCACTACGGGCTCCTCACTGTCCCAAACTATGGGAGGAAGACCCGCGTCCACCATGCTGTTTACAGCACCTTGGTGCTTCTTTCTGTTTCTCGCTTTTCCCCCGGGTTAAACAACTTGCACTGGTTCACATGGAACCACTTTGTGTGCTTCGGAAGCTTAACCGCGTACACCATGGGACTGGCCTTATCTACGATGCTGTAGGGTCCCATGTACAAAGGCTCAAACGTGCCCAACCAAGCATAATTGCGGACCATGATCTGATCCCCTACCTTCCACTCGTGGGTTCTCCGGGGATCGAGCCACAACAGATTGCTCCCGTGCTGCTTCCTCATGTCGCTGGCAGCTTGCCAATGAATTTGTTTCAAGTGCTCGAACAGATTCTTGACAAACTTGTCCCGGTTTACCTCTCTCACCTGCCCCGCTGTGAGAACCGGCGCCAGACCATGGGTGGGCCTGTGCACGACCCTACCAGTCATGAGCTCATGCGGGGAATACCCTGTACTTCTGGAGAGGCTGGCTCAGACCCCCATCAGGACAAATGGCAGGACCTCAAACCACTTTTTCGGGAACTGTCCTGTTTCCTTCCGCAGCCTTTCTTTGATGGTCCAATTAAGTCGCTCCACTACCCCTGATGACTGTGGGTTGTGAGCCACATGCCATTTCCCTTCTATCCCTAGCACTTTCAAGGTAGCCTGCATGACTTGTCCCGTGAAGTGTTCCCCTGGTCGGACTCCACGATCTGTGGCAGTCCCCACCAGAGAACACTTCCCTCACCAAGATCCTCGCCATCGCCAAGGCTGATCGGCAAGGGAAGGCTTCAACCCACTTCGAGAAAACCTCCACTAGGACCAAATAGTACTTGTAACCCCCCTTTGCGGTGGGCAATGGCCCGATGTAATTGACCTGTACCGACTGCCATGGTCCATCTACCCTTCTCGTGTGTCCCATGGGAGCCTTTCTTTTCTGGGAATCGGGGTTGTTCACCGCGCACACCAGACAATCTGTGCAAAAATCGTGGACATCTTCCCTCAGTTGCAGCCACCACCCTGCCTGTTCTACCCTCTGCCTGGTAGTCTCTGGCCCTGGGTGTCCCGCTCCTGGGCTCCCGTGGGCTATCTGGAGTAATTCCCTCTGGTGCTGTTCTGGGACCACCGACTGATCTCCCCTGAAAAGCAATCCCTCCTTTAAAGTAATGCCCACTACCGTAAATGGGCCTTCTACCTTTTCTGCCCTAGTCAGTTGCTCCTGGACAACCTTAAGAACAGGATCCTGTGCCTGGACTTTCCTCAAGTCCGGGGCCAATGCTACCCCTACACTCCCTTGTGTTCCCCCTTTGTCCCGGATCGCTGTTACTGGGCTGGACCCGTATGGGTCCCAAAACTCTCCTGTTTTGGCTCCCTCCTTGGCTAACTCATCAGCCTTTTGGTTGCCTTCCCCTCTGGGCTCTGTCTTGGAATAGGCCTTTCCTTTATGTATGTAATGGCATCCCTGGGTTTCCGTGGTCTCTAACATCCTTTGCAACAGTGGTTTGGTTGCTAAAGGCTTCCTGTCTGCAGAAGTGAAACCGGGACGAGACCAGATGGCCAAGTATTCAGTGCACGAATTGCATGTGAACATGGAATCCGAGCAGATGGTGTGTGGGGTGGGGAACTCGTTGGCGAGGGTAACGACGTACACCACCACCAACAGTTCGGCGTGCTGAGTGCTCAGGGTGCTCGGGAGTTTAATGGCCCTTGCAATGCCTGCTGTTGTGTTATAAATCCCGCACCCGGTGAAATGCTCCCCTGCGACCACCGAACTGGATCTGTCGACATATATTTTGCGGCCTGTGTGGTGTAACCCAGCCCGAATTCCTATGTCTATGTCCCACACTCCCTCCACCGACAGTTATGGGCCATCCCTGCATAGATCATATTAACTGCCAGCTTGGGCTCACAAAGGCCTTGCACTCTCTGATTCATCTGTGAGAGCAACAAAGTCCAGCAGGCAATGCGAACACTGCTCACTGTGCCGTCCTTTATTCTCCCATCTAGCAACATCTGAGTGGGGGTATGGTGGGTCAGTAGAATGATCTGGGATAATTCCGTGAAGAGCTGTGAGCGCTTCACGGCCCAATGCGTGGCAAGGAGATGCCTCTCGCAATTGGAGTACCCCCGTTCTACATCTGTGAGGACTCTTGTGGAGTAAGCCACGGGTCTCAGTTTGCCGTGCCGCTCCTGGAGCAGCACCTCGCTCAAACTATCCCCGCTGGTTGCTACTTCTAAAAAGAAGTCCTCCTCCTCACCATTAATCACCCCTAATGTGGGTACCGTCTGCCGGTCTCACTTGAGACAATTGAACGCGGCGTGCAGTCCTCATCCCACTCCCTTGCATAGGAGACAAAGTAGAGGGGCAGTGTAATCCTCAATAAAATCCCTGCAGTACCCCGTGAGCCCCAGGAAGGATCTCACCCCAGTCATGGTCGTGGGGGCTGGTAACTCCAGTACTGTATTCCATTTGGCCTCATCTGTAGCCCTTTCCCCAGCCCTTACGGTCAGCCCGAGGAATTTGACCTTCCTCTGACCGATATGAGCTTTCTTGGGATTGACCTTGAACCCGGTGTCCTTCAACAGCTGCAGCAGCTCGTCCAACAGCAGACCATGCTCCTCACCCTCGTCGGAGAACAGAAGCAGGTCATCTACATACTGCACCAACTGCTGAAAAATGGAGGGGCTGTTGTGGAAACCCTGGGGAAGGCACGTTCAGGTATACTGCTGCCCTACAAATGTGATTGCGAAATTGTACTGGTCCTCTCTTTTGAGGGGAATTGACCAGAACCCGTTTAATATATCCAGCACCGTGAATGTGGTCGCGGATGCTGGGATGCTCCCTTTCAGGTTGGCTACGGCTGCGACAGTGGGCGTGCAAACTGGGATATTTTTGTTGAGCACCTGATAGTTCACGTGTGTGTCTATGAGACTCAACACCTCCTGGGCTACCAGGGATCCCAGTGCCATCTCTAAGTCGGCCTCTGCCTCCCTGGAGAAATTATACTGTTTCTGCAGCCGGGACATAGGATCTCCTTGTACCCTGACTTCTACCCCTATCACCCTACCGCAGTCGTGTTTGTGTGTGGCGAACGATGCGAGATTGTCCCGCACGAAAACCTGGTACTCGGCCGGGGTAGTATTAACCAATTGCTCTAGGTCGTAACTATCCTTCGGCTTCATTGTACACACTGTGCCTTTATCTTCCCCTTTCCTTGGGATCACTACCACTTCTTTCTCCTTCCCTGTACACACCGCCCCCCAAAGACAGTGGTTCCTTAAATCCACTATGATTCTGTGGGTTAACATAAAGTCGGCTCCTAGGACTCCTGACTCTGGCTGTTCCCACTTTATTAGGACGCATTCCCACCTGGTGTGGAGGGATTCTAAATCTATGGCTAACGGCCTGAACATTGACCCCACCTGCTCGTTCCCCATGAACCCCACGAGACTGAATGGAACCTTGCTGGACCAGGGTGAATCGGTCGGGTTACTCGCATGGATCACCGTGCTCAAAGCCCCGGTGTCCACCAAGTACCTTCCCTCTACCTTCCCCACCCCCATCCTCACACATGGTTTACTCCACTCATCGTACATAAGCGAACACAGGTACTCAGGCTGGGTGCGTGCTAGTCAGGGTGGTGGGATTACCGGAGCGGTCAGGATTTCCCTGCTCATAGCAGCGTCTACCCTTCCCTGCTCTGGCACAAAAGCTGTCCGAAGGGTGGCCACCAGAACATCAAATTATTCCGCGGTCGGTCCCTTCGCCTGGACAGGTTTTGTCTTAGACACTGGCGGATCCCCTTTGCCTTGCCCCTTCCTCCAGCGGACCGGCTTCCCACACCCGAAACACATCCCAACCCTCTCTGAGCTACCCTCTTCCTGGCGCCATTCCCTTTTACTACCCCCACTGGGCTTTATCTCATGAACCTTCCCTTTAACTGGTTTGACCTCCTCCTCCACGCCGGCCTTAAATGTCAGTCATGTGATGGAGCACATCGGCCTCCGTGTTCTGGAGATCCTCGGGGTCAAACCAGTTCTCGGAGTTTACCCTAATCCGGGGCAAACTCTTTGACACTAGGGTCCTGAGACAATGGTTCCTTGGCTCCCCTTGCAACTGCACTTAGTTCAGCACTCCATGACAGGCTTTGTTATAGACTGGCCAAAGCCGGTCTGCAAAAACCTGAGGTGCTTCCCCAGCCAGTTGCAGCATCCTTTCCACCCTGGAGAATGGACTACCCTGGGCATGACCCATGGCTCTTAGGATTTCCTCCTTTAAGCCCTCTATGGTTCCCTGCCCTCTCTTGCTTTCGTCAGATAGGGCCTGATACATCTTCCCTCCAGGGAAAATAATAGCAGCTTGTGAACCTCCCCTTCGTTACACCCCTCCCACCTATTCCAACTCCGTGAAGTGGACTGATGGGTCTCCTTCATGGTAAGCTTGGGCACCCCTGAAATCATATTCTACAGCTGTGGGGTTTGTGAATGGGACCATAAAATCGCTTTGCAGCGCCCCCTGACCTTGGCCATATGGGATGCATGGGTCCTGGCGCGTCTGGCAGAGGTCGTGCGTCCCTGTCTGGCTCCCAACCCTCACTATCTTCCCCTTCCTCATCCCAGTCCACCCGGGCTCCCCCCGGGGCCATTAGGCAGACCATACCTTTGGCCTTGGATAGAGCGTGGGTCAAGCTTTGGATTTTCTCTTGGCAGGGCCCGTGATTCCCACTCTCAAAACCCTTACTGGTGGCTACCCTATACGCTGTCTTAATATCCTTCAGTTGCTACTCTAGGCCATTTACTTTACCCGCTACACGAGTGGTCTCCTCCCGTGCGACCTGCTCATTGAGCTTGGCCTCTGTTACCTGACACTGCAGGTACTCCCTTTTGTAATGGGAGGTTTCCTCCTGAGTGTGCCTCTCCTGCTTTTCTACATGCAACTCATTTAAAAGCCTTGTTCCTACCACGGCCCTTGCAGCTGAGGAAATCCTTACCCCCATTGCCGATCTCTTGGCCTTAATATCTTCCATAATTCTCTGTTCAGTACACCCAGTGCCTTGCCACGGTCACCAAATTCTGTAAGTGGTTTCCCTTCAGTGTTTTCAATGCACCCCCACGTTACAATAGTTCTAATGCTGGGAGTAATTACTGTACTGAACAGATGCATGAGTCAAGGACAAATACCTTGGTCCGAGTACCGGCAATGCTTTTATTAAAGTTAAAACACACACCTGCACCCAGTAAAACCACACACACCCCGGTGTGTAAAATAAACAAATGCAGTACAATACACAGTCTGGCCCATCTAAACCGGCCCCTATAGCGTAGTACCCACATCTAAAACCTCTCTGAAAACCCTTAAGATATTGATTGGGAGAACCCACGATACCCCTTCACACCATGGCTGTGATCTTAAAAGATGTGTGTGCAGAGATGATGCTCACCGATTCATTGGCTTACTCGCTGCTTCTCCTGATGAAAACATGTCTCTTCTGGTTTCTTCTCTCCGTCCCATATGGAGGGCTTGGTCCTTGTAGAGGCAAAGCGAGTGAGAGCAAGAGAGCGATGTGTGGCCACACGGCCTCTTATATCCCAATACTGTCCGCCCTTTCAGGTTGAATAAAGTTTGTTGTTGTTTCGAGGCTTCCTGTGGGTGTGTCTTTTTGCCCAATAAAGTTTCCTTGTTTTCGAGGCTTCCTGTTTTGAGTCCAGTGATGGGTTTTCGTTTCCGTCCGGTCTGGGCTTAATGGCTTTCTATTGTTCTGGTAACTCATCCAGGTAATGGCTCGATCACTGATCAGTTCACCTGATCTACCTTTGACGAGTTCACATTGCTTAACAATGGACTCTCCATTTGCTCATCACCTGCGATGAATTGCCTTATCTTGGCTTCCCAGACCCCCGCCCATTATTTTAAGTCCAACATGGAGAAGCACCTGGGCCCCTCCCACAAACAGCTTCCAGCTTTGTCTGCGGTGAAAAAAATATTAAAACGCAATGTCCAATAAATCCTTGGGGATTCGATACTTACAGTCCTTACAGTGTACCTGTAATTATGTCCTGCTTTTTTACCATCTTTTCCCTATCGCGGTCCATTTTTGGCTAACTAAAACCTCCTGCAATTATAACTCCATTGCTAATACTAACCTCTCTAATTTGACTGCAAACTTCATCCTCAATTTCCTTCCCACTCCCAGTAGTGTGGCCAATCCCCTGTGATTGCTCAATTCAATTTAAAAAGATTCTGTTGGGACAACTTCTATTTGAATCCAGTGCTATGATGTTGTTTGTAATTAGCTAGATCTTTTCTTTCCTATTATGTTATCATTTTCCATTTTAATCAATAACTGTAGTTCTCCAAATTTGTTTTCTATTAACATACATAGATTTTTTTAAATTTCCTTTGTTTGACAATTTCTTTTTATTTATCTTCCCCATCCTATTTTTTTACTATTTTATCACAAGATCATAAAATAATTACAGATGAGAATGGCCATTCGGCCCATCTTAATTCATACATCTAGAAAGATCTTACAATTCCATGGATGTGGCTATTGTGGGGAACGGTGGAGTGGGAGAGTATTTGGGAACTTGTGGGGTTGAGCACATTGAAGATTGATGTAAGACAGTTACTGAGAATATCGAAGTGCCAAATTCTGTGCAGGTGGTGAGTCAAAGGAGTGGGAATTAGAGAAAAAGACAGGTATGCATTTCTATAACGCCTTTCATGACCTCAGAACATCCCAAAGCACTTTACAGCCAATTAAGTCCTTCTGAAGTGTCGTCACTGTTGCAATGTAGGCAGCCAATTTGGGCACAACAAGCTCCGACAAACAGCAATGTGATAATGACCAGATAATCTGTTTTTCAGGTGATGTGCACTGAGGGATACATATTGGCCAGGACACCAGGAATAACCCCCCTGCTGTTCTTCGATTAGTGCTACGTCAACCTGAGAGAGCAGATGGGACCTTGATTTAATGTCTCACCCAAAAGATGGGCTGAGGAAGGACTTGAGGAAGGGTAAGGAAGGCCAAAATATGGGAGGCCCAAGGTTTCTTTGTTGGGCCTTAAGGAGCACTCCTGCTCCTCCTGGCCCACAAGGAAACAGAAATAAGTTAAACATAACTTACCTTTCTGGTCCTCTCATGGACCCGGATCTGCTTGCCAATAGCTTGGCCTGGCGAGGAAGCTAAACTGCTGTCGGGCCCTGATCTGCATACTTAAAGAAGGAGCCCACTCCTGCTGAAAAGGGTAGGTTAAAATTGCAACCCCGATCAGAAAGAGAAAGTTGCTGTGGCTATTTTAACTGCTTGCCCGCCCAGTTTCCAACAGGCAAACCTGGGTTAAAATCGACACTCTTATATAGCTGGCATGTTAACAGCAAGTATATTGCGATATATAAAATTTAATTATTTCAGTTTTTTACTGATGTGCTTGCACTTAAGCAATGATTCCAGAAACACCTTCTGAATCAGGTATGCTGATAGGGTTAGATGAGGTAGAGTGGGAGGAGGCCTGTATGGAGCATAAACACCGGCACAGACCAATTGGGCCGAATGGCCGGTTTCTGTGCTGTAAATTTTATGTAGTTCTATTGTAGAGTTGGTTGTTTCTCCCTTTTCTGGAAATCTCATGTCAGGCGCCTGGGATGTCAGGTTACCTCTGTCCATAAATGTGGTTTCCTCCATTTTTTGGATTATCTGCTTCCTGGGTAGATCCACGTTACATTTTGGTAGCCTTATTTGGAATGGAGAGAAATCAATTCTCACTTCCCTTATTTTCAGGCAAACAACTTGTGCATCCAAGTGACATGCTTAAGCATCTGCCAGTGTCTTTCTTTTCTCTGGCTTCTCGGTTTGACTTCTCTGTATGTGTTTTTGCTGTGCCTTCTCTTCACTGTGCTTTTGCCGGCCTTTCTGTGTCACAACCAACATCTTTTGTACTTTTATTTTTCCAGTCAACTCCCTTGATTCAATCTTTAATCAGTCTGAGTGGCACATGTACTGCAAGAGTTCACCCCTTAGTGCCACTCATTTTAAACAAACATCTGTCAAGGAATTAGAATTTTTATATCCATTCACGGGATGTGGGCATCGCTGGCAAGGCCAACATTTATTGTCCATCCTTAATTTCCCTCGAGAAGTGAATTCCAAGCCCCGTGACGCACTCATTTTGCTGAAATCAGTAAATGTGCTGATGCTACTGTGTTCAGCAAGAGGAAGCTCAGCTTTTGCAAAGTGGAAGTTGGTGGACGTATTTATATATTTAAGCGTTGTAAATGGTCTCCTAATTTTGTTTGCAAATAAAAATTTGAGATACAATCGAACAGCATTTCTCTAACGTAATAAAATGGACACAGGACGGTCGCACAAAGAATCAGAATTTGTTTAAAAATATGGTGATGAAGAAAAAATGAATTTCCCAAATGAACAATATTTAATGTTTGATTATTACCGCCTCCAATCATCACAGCGGAGGCTGATTTAAAATTTGTTAGTAAAAAGTACACAAGTAAAGAAGCCCATAATAGGTGTCAGGACTTACGCAAAGAAAAAGTACAATCAGTATGGACAATGAATGAAAAAGATCAAGGGGACAACAAGAAGGAAACCGATTGTGAGAAGCTTCTACAATAGGAATTGGTGCCTCTTTATGTTTGCACAAAAGAGTATTCCCACAGTAAAAACTGGAATGAAGCATGTTCCTTGTATTCTTTTATGCTTCTCTGAAGTGATGTGTAAATAGAAAGAATGCGGCTAGTGATATATTCTTGTTGTGCACCTGTTGTACATCTGTTTCATTCGGGTCCCAAAAAATTGCAAATGAGGCCTAGCATCCATAAGGGTTCAGAGCACTTCAGGTACTCACCGCCCTATAAAGTGGCTGCTGCAAGGCTCTGCTGTGAAAGAGTACTGAGCACAGTTCTGGTCTGAGCACAGAGCTTGGGGACAGAGCTGGGTAAATCACAATCAGAGTGGAAGCTAGGAATTTGGTGATAGTAAGAATTTGGTGGAGAGGAGGAAGCCAGTTTCTCATGTCCAACTCAAAAGATGGAGTGGCGCCACAGAACCGGTGGATTGACCTGGGTTTTTAATCTGTTTTTTTTTGCCTCTCCCAGGAGATCACATGGTTTCAGATGGAGTGGAGTGTATAAGTTGTGATACACAAGGTATCGTAATTGTGTGGGACAGGCTTGATGGACCAGATGGTCTTTACCTGTCCGTCATTGTTCGTATGTTCGATTTTAAGTTAAGTATCTAATATTTAGGTTCTTTGTATTTTGTATCTCGTTGGTTCTTGTTGAGCTTGAGTAAATAATTTAGTTTTTGGGTAGGATTTGCTTTGAGGAGTGAATAGAAAAACATCAGTGTAGCTTAGATCTAATTAACAGCAATTATATAAATCACCTTGTATCTAAGCAGTTTATTTTAAGATTCTAATTAGAATGGAGGGACAACTATTCCTGCGCCATGTGGGAACTTCAGGACATTTCATGTGTCCCAGAGGCCCATGTTTGCAGGAAGTGCCTCTAGCTGCTCGAGCTCCCACTGAGGGTTTCTGAACTTGAGGGGCAGCTGGATTCACTGTAGAGCATACGGGTGGCTGAGTGTGTTCTGAATCGCAGGTTCCAGGAGGTGGTCACCCCACAACCAGATAGAGTTCAGAATAGCAAGTGGAAGGGTGGGAAGAGACAGGCAGCACAGGAATCCTCTGGAGGGGTGGCACTCACAAACTGATTGTCACCATTGAATACTGGTGAGGGTGACAACACCTCAAAGGAGTGCAGTCCCGAGTCTGGTACTGTGAGGCACAGGACTGCACAAGGGGCTACAGATAAGTGTAGGAATGCAGTAGTAATTGGAATTCGATAGACAGGGAGACAGACAGGCAGTCCTGCTACTGTCGACATGAGACCCGTATGCTATGTTGCCTCCATGGTGCAAGGGTAAGGAACATCACTGAGAAGGTGCAGAACATTCTACGGGGGGGGAGGGGAAGAGCCAGGACATAGGGAAGAAGAGGGTTGAGGTCCTGCAGTCAGAGTTTAAGAAGCTAGAGAGGAAGTTAAAAAGCAAGACCTCAAAAGGTAGTAATCTCTGGATTACTCCCCATGCCACGCACAAACTAGAGTAGAAATAGGAAGATATGACAGGTTAATGCATGGCTAAGAACATGGTACAGGAGGGCAGGAGGGAGGGCTTTAGATTCCTGGGACATTGGGACCAGTTCTGTGGCAGCTGTGACCTGTTCAAGATGGAAGGGTTGCACATGAACAGAACTGGGACCAATATCATTGCGGAAAGGTTAAATAATGCTGTGGGGATGGGTTTATACTAATTTGCCTGGCGGTTGGGCACCAAGATGTAATATTAAAAAGTACAAACAAGGTGCTGAGAGGACTAGGAGAGACTGTTAGAGTTAAAAATAATACAGAATTAGGTGGGATCAGAGAAAATACAATGAGATCGAAGTTAAGTTTGGAATGCATGTGTGTAAATGCACAAAGTGTGGTTAATAAAGTTGGTGAGCTACAGGCACAAATAGCCACATGGAAATATGATGCAGTGGTGATAACTGAAACCTGGCTCGAAGAAGGGAAGGATTGAATGCTTAATATTCCTGGCTGCAGGGTATTCAGGAAAGATAGGGAAGGATAAAAAAAGGAGGTAGCAGTTTTGATTAAGGAAAATATTACAGTGCTAGAAAGAGAGAGGGGCTGAAATTGCCCGTTTTTTATGGCCCATGGCGGAAAGGAGGTACCGCCCAGTCAGGTTGGCCGTAGCGACTATCGCGACATTGCCCTCCTCTTCTGAGGAGGTGCAAAAGCTTACCGCCCCGCTCCGCCGCCATCCGCCCCGCTCATCCGCGCATGGCGATAAAGATGTCATCACTGGTCACCGCCCAGGAAGAGATCTTGCCCCGAAATCATCTAAGCAACATTTGTCGGTGCCAACGCCATCTTTTCCTGTCGCTGTCAAATCGGCAAGCTGAACCACCGGCGCTATTTAAAGGCGTGCTGTGGCTGCCACCATTTCTCTTGGCAAAAATTTTATGAGGAGTTTAGGGCTTGTACTTTTGGAGGCTGAAGCTGCCTTCACTGATTACTGGCCCTCAGTTCACACTGTCTGCCATCCCTTGCTTAAATAGTGATGATTAGCAGAGTAGGCCACTGCTTGCAACTCTGTGCTGGCAATCGATTGCCTCCTCCACATTCTGTATCGCTGGATTCTTTGGAGAAGACAGTGGCGCCAGCAATTACAGGAGAGGGAGAGAGATATGATCCCACAGGCAGATGGAGATGGCCATTGAGATGGGCATATAGCTGGCCAGAGGGTGGCGGAGAAGGGCATGGAGGAGGCCTTGCAGATGGGCATGGAGAAGGCCGTGAGGAAGGGCTTGCAGTGAGGAGGAGGAGCAGAACGCGGACCCACACAGCCAGAGAGAAAGGGTCATGGGGAGGAAAAGGCAACAACAGCAGCATCAGGCACATGGCCAGGAGCATCCAGAGGGTCACGACCAGCACGCCTAGGGTGATGAGGAAGTGGCCAGAGCAAGACACAGATACAGGTGTGGTGGTGGAAGGCCCGATGCTGCAAGGGTCTTCGGATGACAGACTGCGTACAGCAACCTGACTGATGACCAATGTCTCCAGAGACTGCGATTTAGGAAAGACCTGGTCACGGAGCTTCGCTATCTCCTGCAGGCAGATCTGGAGCCTCCAACAAGGGTGAAGACGGCCCTCTCAGTGGCAGCCAAGGTCACCATTGCCCTCAAATTCTATGCCACTGGATCTTTCCAGGGAACCACAGCAGACATCTCCAACATATCCCAGTTTGCCGTGCCGTGCTCCATCTGTCAGGTCACGGACGCTCTCTATAAGGACCAGAGAGAAGCAGATGGAGCAGTCAACTGGCTTTGTCAGGATAGCGGGCTTCCCCAGGGTTCAGGGCGCCATAGACTGCACCCACATCGCATTGAGGGTGCCGCAAAACAATCCAGAGAGCTTCCGAAACTGAAAGGATACCACTCACTCAATGTGCAGTTGGTGTGCGACCACAGAGGCCAAATCATGGCCGTTGATGCCCGCTATCTTGGCAGCAGCCACGATGCCTTCATCCTGCGTCAGATCCTGCCAGGTGTGTTTGAGCTCCCAAATGAAGGTCACGGCTGGTTCCTGGGAGACAAGGGCTATCCGCTATGCACATGGCTCAGGACTCCCCTCCGCAACCCCACTAATCCTGCCCAACAATCTTACAATGAAAGTCATGCCGCCACCAGGGGCATCATTGAGCAGACCATCACAATCCTGAAACACCGTTTCCACTGCCTTGATTGTTCAGGAGGAGCGCTTACAGTACTTGCCTGACCAGGTGTCCCTATTCGTCGTTGTCTGCTGCATGCTTCACAACCTGGCAATCATGAGGGCACAGTTATTGGCGGATGGCAGATCTGTAGCGCCAGAGGAAGCGGAGGGGGTTCAGCAGGAGATGCAGGAGGAGGCTCAGCCGGCATGCAGGAGGCACCCTCGCCATCCGGATCCTGCAAGGGAGGTCCGCGACCATCTCATTCCAGCTTAATTCCAATAAATGCTCGCCACTTGCACCTTCCTCTGTGCATCCCCCGTCCACAGCAATGAGTCCTTACACACGTGATTCCCCACACTGAAATGAGATACAACAACAAACAATAAAGTTTCCAATCAATATTTATGGAACAAAAAGTGCAACAACATAACATCTTTCACTCACTCTTCTGCATTTCCTTTTGTGTATCCCTAATCTAAAACTACGCCACTGTGTATCCCCTGTGGCTGCAGCATGTCTGCTCTCTTTCACCTCCAGACGCTACAGATGTCCATCTAGGTTGTCCTCGACCAACTCTGGCCCTGGAAGGGCCGGCTACAGAGTGGGCCGCCTCAGCCTCGGTGCCAGCAGCTGGATTGACTGGGTGCGAGCCATGGCTGTTTGCAATGGCGGAGTGGCAGGGCTGGGATCAGGAATGCTGTCATCCTGAGAGAGCACAGCAGGTTCCTGCTCCAATGACCCGGCGCCACTCCCCCGGGGCAGCATCTCAGCATTCCTACCAAGCTGCTCGAGCACAGTTGGATGGGCTGCTGCAACATGGTGTGAGCCCCACTGGACTGTGGTGGACCCAGCAGTGACGGCAGCAGTCAGAGCTTGCGGGGCATCTAGCTGAGACTGCAGGAGAGCAGTCAATGACTCGATGCCACCAGCCATTGACTGCATGACACCAGAATGACGTTGCATGGCATCTTGCTGAGGCTGCATGAGAGCAGGGTGAGCATCCATGCCACCAACCATTGTCTACAATACAGCAGTAAGACGTTGGGTTACTTCCACCTGTGCTGCAATGGAAGCTGCCACATCGCCCATGACACGCAGCATAAGGTCTGGATCTGCACGGTCTCTCTGGGAGTCCACCATCGTCTGCACAATGGCAATAATGGGATCCATAGTGTGCACAGAGCTGTCTGCAATGCAGGAGGCGGACTCCTCCACTCTCCTTACCACTTGTGACAGGCTGTCGGGCACCCAAGCTATTGTACCTATCATGTCGAAGTGCATGGCAATCACCCTTTTTGTGAATGCCTCCACACATGTCCTCATCTAAGACCGTGTGCAGCAGAACTCGTGCGCGAACTCGCCCTCTGGGGAGCTGGCGCCTGCGCTACCCTTTCCTCTTGACCTTGCTGCAGCCTGCTAGGCCCTGGTGCATCACCCAGTGCAGACCCCTCCCCTAAGTTAAGCTGTAAAGAGCACGTACTCCCAGTATCTGAGCTGGTGGGTGGGGAGTGAGAGAAGCTATGATGCAATGCTTGGATCTGGTCTTCCTTACTCTCTCCTCCTGCAACATTTCCTCTCTGTCTTCACTGAGCTCTGGGGACTCAGGCACAGGCTCATCCATGTCCAGGGCATTGTCTGCAAGCATAAATGGCACAAAAGTCATGTAAAGGTGCAGGAAGGTGCACATTGTTGAGCAGCAAATTGATAGGCCTTTGTGCAATAGCGTGCAGATGGCATGAAAGGAAGGGCGTGACTTAACAGTGTGGCCAGCAGCAGGACCCACTGTCCTGACAGCCACTGGGTAGCTAACTGCAGCCCCATAAGTCGCAGTACCCTTTCCTCCACATCATCGAGCTGGCGCAATTGCCCCTCTCCACCTCCGGTTCTCTGCTGCTCATGACGGTTTTGTGCCATCTTGCCCGACAAAACAAAGCAAAGTTGGTGAGTAACAGTCCAGGTAGGGATGTGGAAGACATGGATGTGCGCCTTAAGGAGCTGTCATTCTAAGCAACAAATGAAAGGATGCAACAAGTGTGAATCGGCACAGATGATATATGGTTGAGTGCTCACTGAAATGGTGGTTTGCTGAGTGCACACAGAGACAGATATGTAACAGTTAGGGAAGGAGCCAGAGGCTCAGAGGCTGCAGTTCAGTAGTTGGGACAACATGTACTTACTTGCAGCACTCGAGTGATGTCATTGAACCTCTTTCAGCACTGAGTTGCTGTGCGGCCCAACACCTCAACAGTCACCACTGCCCAAGCTTCGTGGAATACGTGCCGAGAGGACCTCCCAGATGCTGGAAATAGGAGGTGCCCCCTGTCCTCCACAGCTTACACCAGTGAACAGAAGAACATAAGAAATAGGAGCAGAAATAGGCCATACGGCCCCTCGAGCCTGCTCTGCCTTTCAATTTGATCATGGCTGATCCGATCATGGACTCAGGTTCACTTCCCTGCCCACTCCCCATAACCCCTTATTCCATTATCGGTTAAGAAACTGTGTCTTCAATTTATTCAATGACCCAGCTTCCACAGCTCTCTGAGGCAGCGAATTCCACAGATTTACAACCCTCTGAGAGTAGAAATTTCTCCTCATCTCTGTTTTAAATTGGCGGCCCCTTATTCTAAGATTATACCCTCTAGTTCTAGTCTCCCCCATCAGTGGAAACATCCTCTCTGCATCCACCTTGTCAAGCCCCCTCATAATCTTATACGTTTCAATAAGATCACCTCTCATTCTTCTGAATTCCAATGAGTAGAGGCCCAACCTACTCAACCTTTCCTCATAAGTCACTGCCCTCACCCCGGAATCAAGCTACTGAACCTTCTCTGAACTGCCTCCAAAGCAAGTGTATCCTTTCTTAAATATGGAAACCAAAACTGTACGCTGTATTCTAGGTTTCAATTTGGGCATCTGAAAATTTGGTTGCCCTTGTGCTGCTTCTTGGAGTTCTCGAAACACACACTAAATGATCGAATAAAACTGATGAAATGAGCAGTACCTACCTGAAAGACCTGCCCTTTAAGAAGACCAGGGACCAGGTGCCTCAATATGACTGAATGAGAGTCAGGTGAAATTCTGTGCTCAGTCATTGATCCCGCCCCTACAGCACTCCACGGAGGCCATTTCCTCCCCCCAACACCGCCCCACTCCGTTTTTTGAGACAGAGTGCCAAATATCGCTCCCTTCCCCACCCCATCTCTACGGGTGCTAAATCTTCAGTTAATTTAAATTATCCACCTCAAACGGGGTGGAGGGCAATTTCAGCCCCAGAATACCCTTGATGAATCAAAGATAGAATCTATTTGATTGGAGTTGAGAAACAATAAATGAGCTATTATGCTAATTGGCATATTTTATAGGCCACAAAATAATGGAAAGCAGATAGAGCAGATTTACAAAGAAATTACTGAGAGGTGCAAGAACTATAGAATAGTGATAATGGGAGACTTTAACTGTCCCAATATTGAATGGGGCAATGATTGATAAGGCCAGAGAAGGGGAGGAATTTCTGACGGGTGTTCAGGAGAATCTTCTTGATTAGCAAGTTTCATGCCCAATGAGGAAGGAGGCATTGCTGGATCTAGTCCTGGGGAATGAACTGGGTCAAGTGGAGAATGTCACAGTTGGACAGCGTCTCGGGAATAGTGGTCATAGAATCGTAAGTTTAGATTAGTTATGAAGAAGGAAAAGGAGCAATCTAGATTAAAAATAAGTAACTGGAGGGCGGCTAATTTCAGCGAATTGAGGAGGGATCTGACCTGGGTAAATTGGTGTTAAAGACCGGCAGGCAAAAATGTAATGGAGTAATGGGCAGTCTTTAAAGAGGAGATCGTTCGGCTACGGTCTAGGTACAAGGGGGAAAGGGACGGTAACCAAAGCCAGAGCTCCCTGGATGACAAAGGAGTTGGAGAGTAGGATTAAGCAGAAAATGGGGACAAATGACACATGTCAGCTTGATGATACAAGGGAAAATTAGGCTGAATATAAAAAGTACAGAGGAGGTGAAAAAGGAAATAAGAGGGGCTGAGATAGTACGAGAATAGATTGGTGGCTAAGATAAAGAGGAATCCAAAGGTTTCCTATAGGCAAATTAACAGTAAAAGGGTTGTCAGAGGAGTGGTGGGGCTGAGTAGGGACCAAAATGGAGATCTATTGGTGGAAGCAGAAGGCTTGGCTGAAGTACTAAACGAGTACATTGCATCGGTGTTTGCCAAGGAAGAGGCCTTTGCCAAAGCTATGGTAAATGAGGAGGTTGCTGGGATACTGGATGATATAAAAATAGATAAAGAGGAGCTACTAGAAAGACTGGCGATGATTAAAGCGTGTAAGTCACCCAGTCTGGATGGGATGCATCTTAGGTTGCTGAGGGAACTAAGGGTCGAAATTGTGGAGGTGCTGGCCACAATCTCCTCATGAAAGAGCAGCAGCTATTAAAGGGTTGTCCTGCGCAGCTCCACTGTCGCCAATGAAATGAGGCCAGAGACTCAATATTGAGTGCGCCTCAAGCCTTACCATTCAGGTTCAAGGATTGCACCCAACTATGGGTGAACCAGAATGTCTATATCATAGTCTCCACATTAAGGTTTCAACTGACATATCCAGGGACATATTTCTAGGCCTGTGAACATAGCTGGAGGCAGAGGACAAGTCCTCATTGATCTCTTGAGGGTCAAACGCACCTGTCTGGTATACTTCCTGTGCTCCTCATCCTCCTCCAGAATTTGAAAATAAAAAGTTACCCAAAGGAACTCGCATAGCTCCAAGAGCACAGAATGACCGTCCTTTGGGATAACAGGGACAGATAGCACACGCAGTGCAGTTTTAAACACTCTCAGTAAAGCTTCAAAACATTTCAACAAACAGATTTCTCTCACAATAACAATATCACATAGAAGCAGTGAATAGCATGCAACTAAATAGAAGTCAGCAAAATGGCATAGAATGACACAGAATTTACAGCACAGCAACAGGCCATTCAGCCCAACTGGTTCATGCCCATGTTTATGCTCCACTCAAGCCTCTTGCCTCACCTCTTTATCTAACCCCATCTGCATATCATTCTATTCCTTTCTCCCTCGTATGTTTAGCTAGATTCCCCTTAAATGAGTAAATAAGTTTTTCCTGAATTTCCTATTGGACTATCTTATATTTATGTCCTTTTTATGGTCTATTCCACAAGTGGAAACATCTTCCGATAGTCTACCCTATCAAACCTTATTCATGGTTTTTAAGATCTCTATCAGAAACAGTATTAAATCACAAATGAAGCAATTGATACAGTACTGATCAACAAATAGAAATGAAAAATATCCATCATGAAGTTGAATATAAAGACAAATCAAAAAAGTCAGCAGTCAGTAACAGCTATCAATTAAACAAAAACAGGAGAATTAACTGTTACCAGTTTAAAATATTCACTCTTTTTTCTCTCATGTTCAGCATCACTAGTACCTCCCATAAGGAGATCCTGCTCCCTTAATGGGGATCAGGAGGAAAACGCTCCATTGGCTGGAGTCATACCTGCTACAAAGGAAGATGGTTGTGATGGTTGGAAGCCAATCATCTCAGCACCAGGACATCCTGCAGGAGTTCCTCAAGGCAGAGTCCTAGGCCCCACTATCTTCAGCTATTTCATCAATGACCTTCCCTGCATCAGAAGTGGGGCTGTTCACTGAAGTTTGCACAGTGTTTAGCTCCATTTGCAATTTCTCAAATATTGAAGCAGTTCATGCCCGCATGCAGCAAGACCTGGACAAGATCCAGGATTGTGCTGATAAGTGGCAAACCAACAGAAAGCCTAACCACCTGACCTTAACATTCAACGGCATTACCATCGCCGAATTCCCCACCATCAACATCCTGGGGGTCACCTTTGACCAGAAACTCAACTGGACCAGCCACATAAATGACATGGCATTGTGTTGCTCATGGATAAAAGGTTTAGTAGTGATGGATGAAGTATCTTCTGTCATAGTTGTACACCTCTTTAAGATCATAGTGCGTGTAAGTACGCTACTGATCTCTGAAATCTATCTTTCCTGTTTAATGTTGATGAGATAATTTGACCCATATAGAAAGAAAATAATTTATTGAAATGATTGAGTGGGACATTGCTCTGATTTTGCATAGCACCAGCATATTGCATCTCGAAGACAAGACAAGAAGGTGAGGTTTCGGTGGGAGGGTGCTCGTGAAGAGAAAGAACTGATTGAGTTGGATCTTTGAGAGGGAGCGAGGAACATGAGCATATTCTCTTATGAGCTTCTCCCCTCTTTGGATGCTCAAGATTTGAATGCATTGGCTCAAAGTCTTCCAAATAGTGCAAGGCTGCTCCGTTGTTCAAGCCATTTCAAACCGATTTACTCCTTTGTTGAAAATAATGTATTGATAAGCCTCAGAACAACAATACATTAAACATCTAAAGTTCTGACTATTAACATATTTTGCCACAATACGATATTGCCGGTATTTGCTGCAACCAATAAATCTAAAGGCAAACTTTGAAAAGCTCCCTGAAGCACTGAGTTCACATGATGTTTGTGTTAGCGATATGATAGCCTGCTTAGATAGTACTTTAGATAGTACAAAACAAACACTGGGGTTTTGTGGGAAATCATCTATGGATAGTAAATTGCGTAGAAACCCTTAGTGCCCTGAACTGACCAATGCATGAGACTGGTGGCACAGTGCATTGGAGCGCTCTGTACCTTTGGCTAGTGGGATAGAAGGTTGCTAGCTACAAATTTCCACTTGGTGGGCTGTAAGTATTGCTGGAGCCAGCAGGGGGAAGTGTTGCATAGAGGTCAAATACTGTCCCATGGAAAGGAAAGGAAAATCAAGGAGTCGGTTATCCTGAGTTGCTCATTCCTACCTTCTAATGGCCAACATTAACAGAGGCCTGAGAACTAGTTTGCTGCTGTGCCTCCCTGTTAGAAAGTGAAATAGATTTTAAGAAAGAATCACATGGATAATTTTTCTTTGTGAAATGAAAGATTTTTTTAAAATCCATTCTTGCTCTATTAATTGTAATTTCTCTTCCACGAAGCAGTTTATTACGAGCAGTAAAAGTAGACCATTGGATACAAAACTTATAATGCAAAGAGAAATGGTGCTAAATAGATTTAAAAAAAATAGTAAAAAAAACACTGGGGACTTACGTACTGCTAGTTATTACTTATTTGGTCTTTAAGATCATAAGATCATGATTATGAGCAAAACTTTCTTAATGGAGCACTGCCCGATGTTCTTTGTTAACTGAATGCAGAAATGCAGGAGAGTTGGTAGCCTCTGTGTGGGTTATACCCAGTCCCAAGTCCTCATAAGAGGCTCACAAGAGTTGGAGCTACCTTGAGGGCCTATAATTAATGCCTCAGCTCTACATTAACACATAAGTGGACCCACAGAATAAACAGGCATGACATGAAACTAAAAATTCCAGAAACTGCTACAGTTGCATCCAGAAGGGTGAGCAACAACTTGTATTTATATAGTACCGTTAATGTAGTAAAACGCCCCAAGGAGCTTCACAGGAGTGTTATCAAACAAAATTTGACACTGAGCCACTGTGGGGACAGGAGTGGTTGAGGTGAATTGCACTGGTGCATTGAAGGGGAAGCTGGAGTACATGAGAGAGAAAGGAATAGAAGGTTATGCTGAGAGAGTGAGAGGAAGTAGGGTGGGAGGAGGCTTTTGTGGAGCATAAACACTGGTATAGACCAGTTGGGACAAATGGACTATTTCTGTGCTGTAAGATTCTATGTAACAACAAAAATTTACATTTATATAGCGCCTTTAACGTAGTAAAATGTCTCAAGGCACTTCTCAGGTATGGCACTGAGCCAAGTAAGCAGATATTAGGGTATATAAACTATAGACTTGGATTTCTATAGCGCCTTTCATGATCACTGGGCGTCTCAAAGTGATTTACAATAAATGAAGTACCTTGGGAGTGTAGTCACTATTGTAAGATGGGAAAGATGTGGGTAGATGACAGAGGTAGGTTTTAAGGAGCGTCTTGAAGGAGGAGAAAGCGGTAAAGAGACGGGGAGGTTTAGGGAGGTAATTCCAGAGCTTGGGCCTGGCAGCTGAAGGCACGGCCACCAATGGTGGATGAAAATCGGGGGTGTGCAATAGACCAGAATTGGAGGATGTGAAAATCTCAGAGGGTTGTGGGGCTGGAGATAAGGAGGGGCGAGGCCCTGGAGGGATTTGAAAACAAGATACTGAATGGTTTGAATGTACGCATGAAATGGCATGTTAGTTATGTGGGGTTAATATTGTAATAGTAAATATATTTGTGACATTAAAGTAACATTATTATTGTAATACAATTTGTTTTAGTGTTACAATCTGTGAGCAGAAAACGTATCAAAAATGGCTGGCACGTGAAGACTGAAATTTGCTGAAACTGCCATTAATCCAAGGGTCTAAAGTTAAATTTTTTCTGCAGTATTTGCAATACCACAGTAGTTTCAAAATGAGTGCTGTAAAATAATGATTAAAAACAAGGCCTCTGTTACATTAATGGATGATATTTTATATTTTACTATTATCTGTATTCTTAAATATCTGTTTTATTTACAGATCCACAAAGTATTGGCTGCTGAGCTTTCAAGATCCATATCTTAAAGAATTCCACAGATGATGGTACTTTGGATTGGGGCTATATCCTCAAGAGAATTGGATGCCAGTCTCATAACTGACAACCCCACCAGCACCCCCATGAATGAGCCTTCATAAAACTGTAGAGATCTCTGAATGG
This sequence comes from Pristiophorus japonicus, assembly GCF_044704955.1. Taxonomy (NCBI): domain Eukaryota; kingdom Metazoa; phylum Chordata; class Chondrichthyes; family Pristiophoridae; genus Pristiophorus; species Pristiophorus japonicus. Next base: position 241,262,996 of record NC_091977.1, on the reverse strand, counting down.
CAGCATTCAAGGGAAGCTAGATAAACACAAGAGGGAGAAAGGGATAGAAGGTTATGCTGACAGGGTTAGATGGGCGGGTGGGAAGAGGCACGTGTGGAGCATAAACACCGGCATGGAGCAGTTCGGCCGAATGGCCTGTTTCTGTGCTATACATTCTGTTTAAATCTAGGTAGCTACACACATTCTGGAGGATGCACAGAGTGAGCATTAGGAAGTAGCATGGGGTGTGTCACTGCGCACAGGTGAAGAGGAGCAGAGCTTTGGTGTCAAGCGAGGAGCAGGAGCCTGCTGTCTGAATGGCCATATGGATTCCATCAATGATCTGCTGTACATTAGGAAACAAAATTGCTTAGCCGGGTTATGCTCCTTTTGCTTCTCAGTGGGAAGGGGGGGAAGAAAGTGTTGGCCTTGTTCAGCATAGAAACATAGAAACATAGAGAATAGGAGCAGTAGTAGGCCATTCGGCCCTTCGAGTCTGCACCGCCATTCAATATGATCATGGCTGATCCTCTATCTCAACACCATATTCCCGCTTTTTCCCCATACCCCTCAATGTCTTTTGTTTCTAGAAATCTATCTATCTCCTTCTTAAATATATTCAGTGACTTGGCCTCCACAGCCTTCTGTGGTAGAGAATATCACAGGTTCACCACCCTCTGAGTGAAAAAATTTCTCCTCATCTCGGTCCTAAATTTCCAACCCCGTATCCTGAGACTGTGACCCCTTGTTCTAGACTTCCCAGCCAGGAGAAACATCCTCCCCGCATCCAGTCTATCCAACCCAGTCAGAATTTTATACATTTCAATGAGATCCCCTCTCATTCTTCTAAACTCTAGTGAATACAGGCCTAGTTGACCCAACCTCTCCTCATACGACAGTCCTGCCATCCCAGGAATCAATCTGGTGAACCTTCGCTGCACTCTCTCTATGGCAAGTATATCCTTTCTTAGGTAAGGAGATCAAAACTGCACACAATACTCCAGGTGCGGTCTCACCAAGGCCCTGTATAACTGTAGTAAGACATCCTTGCGCCTGTACTCAAATCCTTTTGCAATGAAGGCCAACATACCATTTGCTTTCCTAACTGCTTGCTGCACCTGCATATTTGCTTTCAATGACTGGTGTACATGGACACCCAGGCCCCTCTGTACATCGACACTTCCCAAACCATTACCATTTAAATAATACTTTGTCCTTATGTTTTTCCTACGAAAGTGAATAACTTCACAGTTATCCATGTTATACTGCATCTGCTATGTGTTTGCCCACTCACTCAACCTATCTAAATCGCCTTGCAACGTCTTTGCATCCTCCTCACAACTCACAATCCCACCTAGTTTTGTGTCATCAGCAAACATGGAAATATTACATTTGGTTCCCTCATCAAAATCACATATATATTGTGAATAGCTGGGGCCAAGCACTGATCCCTGTGGTATCCCACTAGTCACTGCCTGCCACCCCGAAAAAGACCCGTTTATTCCTACTCTCTGTTTCCTGTCAGTTAATCAATTTTCAATCCATGCCAATACATTACCCCCAATCCTATGTGCTTTAATTTTGCACACTAACCTCTTATGTGGGACTTTATCAACGGCCTTCTGAAAATCCAAATACACTACATCCACTGGTTCTCCCTTATCTATTCTATCAGTTACATCCTCAAAAAATTCCAGTAGGCTTGTCAAACATGATTTTCCTTTCATAAATCCATGTTGACTTTGTTTAATCCCGTTGATGATATCTAAGTGTGTCATTATCACATCCTTTATAATCGACTCAAGCATTTTCCCTACTACTGATGTTAGGCTAACCGGTCTGTAGTTCCCTGTTTTTTCTCTCTCCCTCCTTTTTTAAATAGTGGGGTTACATTTGTCACCCTCCAATCTTCAGGAACTGTTCCATAATCTATAGAATTTTGGAAGATGGCAATCAATGTATCTACTATTTCCATGGCTACCTCTTTTAGTACTCTGGGATGCAGCTCATCAGACCCTGGGGATTTATCGACCTTCAGCCTTATTAGTTTCTCCAGCACTATTTTCTTACTAATAATCATTTCCTTTAATTTCTCTTGCTCACTAGACCCTTGGTTCCCGAGCATTTCTGGGACATTATTTGTGTCCTCTTCCATGAAAACAGAACCAAAGTATTTATTTATTTGTTCTGCCATTTCCTTGTTCCCCATTACAAATTCTCCCGTTCTGTCTGTAAAGGACCTACACTTGTCTTCACTAATTTTTTTCTTTTTACGTACTTGTAGAAACTTTTACAGTCGGTTTTTATGTTCCTTGCAAGTTTACTCTCGGACTCTATTTTTCCCCTCTTAATCAATCTCTTGGTCCTTTTTTGCTGAATTCTAAACTGCTCCCAATCCTCCGGCTTGCTACTTTTTCTGGCAACTTTGTATAACTCCTCTTTGAATCTAATACTATCCTTAATTTCTTTTGTAAGCCATGGTTGGGCCACTTTTCCTTTTGTGTTTTTAGGCCAGAAAGGAATGTATAACTGTTGCAATTCATGCATTCGTTCCTTAAATATTAACTATTTCCTATCCACCATCATGCCTTTTAATGAATCTTCCCAATCTTTCATAGCCAATTCATTCCTCATACCTTCGTAGTTTCCTTTGTTTAGATTTAGGACCCTAGTTTCGGATTGGACTACTTCACTTTTCATCTTAATAAAAAATTCAACCATGTTATGATCACTCTTACCTAAAAGACCCCGCACAACAAGACTGTTAATTAACCGCTTCTCATTACATAATACCCAATCTAGGATAGCCTGTTCCCTAGAAGGCTCCTCAACATACTGGTCTAAAAAACCATCTTGTACACACTCCAGGAATTCATCTACCACAGTATTATAACTAATTTGGTTTAGCCAGTCTATATGTAGATTAAAGTCACCTACGATTACTGCAGTACCCTTGCTACATGCATCTCTAAGTTCCAGTTTGATGCCGTCCCCTACACTACCATTTGTTTGGAGGCCTATAGACAACTCCCACCAATGTTTTCTGCCCCCTGGTGCTCCTTAGCTCCATCCAGATTTATTCTATATCTTGATTTTCTAAGCCAATGGCTAGATTTTCCACTTTTTTTTGCATGCTTAACGCCCACTTAACGCCCATATTACCGCTGAAATGATGTATAATGTCCATATATCGTCCATTTAGCCACAAAATGGAAATTGACGGGCATTTTTCGGGAACTTATCGCTGAGCGTTACTTTCCCCATGTGCGTAACGCCATGAAAAAATATTACCGCCCGTCCACTTTTTTTGGGCGGAATCATCAGAATGGGCGAACTCAACGCCCATAATATCGGCCAGTGTTACTTTCCGTATGGACTTAACCCCGAGATTCAATAATACCGACCGCCCACTTTTTTTTGTCGTAAAGAGCACATTTGGCAAAACTAACGCCCAGGAGATCGGCTGCCATCACTTTCACCACCTCACACATATCGTCCACAATATCGTCGCCCAAAAAAACGGCCAAAAAAAGTGCAACTGTTCTGAACTAACGCCAGTAGTGTGGCTGCCATTTTTACAATCAGGTCGCTTCATTCAAAAGGCTGCTTCAACTTCGGGGGAGTTTGCATTGACTCTGGAGTTCTTCTCAGTTGAAGTGACCATCTCAACAGACATATTTTCAGACTCTGGGACTATTAGAGGTTTACTCTAGGTGTATTTTAGTGAGGAAATTATTGATCTGATCAATCGCTATTATACTTTCATTGCAATGGGGCCAGACATTTCTCAGCCTGCATCGATTAACACGCAGATGCTGCAGAATGCAGATGGCTCAATGTGTGATGCACATCATTATGTCCCCAATTTAAGACATGCAAGAATGAGGAGGAGGGCCAGACCATACACATCCCACACGTACAAGGAAAAGAGGTATTGCCTTGACGTGCCTGACCACACCAGCCTTCGGAGACTGCGCTTCCACAAGGTGGTGTTCAATGAACTATGTGAGCTCATCAGGTCACATATACAGCGTGCCATCAGGACATCAGTGTCGGTTGAGGTCAAGGTCATCACGGCATTGTTTTTCTATGCGTCCAGTTCCTTTCGGGCCTCCGCGGTCGAGATTTTCCCTCTGTCGCACTATAGAACCCATTGCTGCATTAGACAGGTCACGGAGGCCCTGTATGCGAGAAGAATGGACTTTATCAGCTTCCCCATGACCACGGAGGCTCAGACCGACTGGGCTGGAGCATTCTACCACATTGCTAAGTTCCCCAGGGTGCAGGGAGCAATACAGTGCACTCACATCGCCATGCGGCCACCTTCTCAGGACCCGGAGCATTTTCGTAACAGAAAAGGATTTCACTCCCTGAAGGTCCAATTAGTTGTCGACCACAACCAGATCAGACTGGCAGTGAATGCCAAATGTCCGGGCACCTTCGATGAGGCTCACATCCTGCGTGAGAGCACTATCTCTGACATCTTTAAGAGTCAGCCACAAGGACAATGTTGGATGCTTGGCGATAACCGATATGGCCTCGTCACCTGGCTGATGACCCCCTTGCATGACAGCCACACCGAGGCCGAGAAGCGATACAACCAGAGCCACAGACACACACGCAATGTGGTCCGGAAAATAATAACTGTGCTTAAGCAATGCTTCAGATGTCTGGACCACTCAAGAGGGGAGCTACAATACAACCCTGAGCAAGTAGCTAAATTCGTGGCCGTGTGCTCGATGCTGCACCCACCTGGCTATTAGGAGGGGCCAAGAATTGTCAGAAGGGACTGATGCTCCACCTCATGAGAGAGAGGAAGAGGACGACGAGGGGCTGGATGCTGACCTAAGGCTAGACAATCAGGCTGGCTATGCAACCATGCCCACGACCCCCTCCAGACCGCAGGAAAGGTGGCTACATAGCTTCAAGACTCTTGCGTGAGGAGCTGATATCTGAACGATTTGCCTAAAAGAACGTTGATGTGAGTGACAATGCTGACACACTGCTGTGTGTGTGCAGCTCATACATCAATGGTGCCCATCACCTTGGTGCCAGTTAATGTTTATGTTGATTGAAGTTAAGTTGTAGTTAACCCTTTCATGCTAAAGAATCACCAGTGTGTAACAGTCCAGCTACCTGAGACAATGCGCAACAAGGTCATGTTAAATAAAACATTTTTTATACCAACATTGGTCTGAAATCATAAGTGTCACAGGCAATAACACCCAATCCCTGCCCATACCCCACTTTTTCCACCACTGACATTAATCAAATGTTCAATATGTCCAGCAACACAGAATACAAATGCAAAGCAGGAGGTTGGTCCCCAGCTCCCATACATTACAACAAATTGCATACAACCAGATGGAGCTATAACACAGCCATCACCTGCGGACATGCACCTCACTTTCCTTCCCCCCACCTCTACCCCTTCCCCTCCTCGCTTCACTGCGCCTGGCCGAGGAGCTCCTCAGGCGGTGCCTCATTGGGGGGTGGGGTGAAGGCAAATGCAGTGGTTGTACGAGAGCGGGGGCTGCCAAGGGGCAACATTTTCTGATGTAAAAGCAGGATCTGGTCTTGCTTTCATCTGTCATTCGCAGTGGTGGTGTGGAACCTAAGGGTGGAGTGCCGGGCTCTGGGACCACTGGGTGGCCTGTGCCAGCAGTGTTCCTGGCTATCGCATCCAGGGTCTTCGCCATCCACAGAATGTACTCAGTCATGGTGGCCAGCTGTCGGAATATGCCCCCCGATGCTTCGATGAGCTGGTCACCAATGACTACAGTCCTCCTGGACAACTGTACCATCTCTCTGCTCTCATGTGCCGGTCGTGGAACTGACCTGTCGCGTCCACGAGAACTCCGCGGGGTTGACACAGTCCTGGGGACAAATGGGGTGCCCTGTGGCAAGGTGCTTGGGGCAGGTACCTCCAGAGTGGAGGCAGGATTGACTGGAGGACTACTAGATGGCTTTGGGGTGGAATGGCTTCTGGAGTGTGGCGATGCAGGTTCCTCGAAGTCGGCGCTCTCCTCCATGGAGAACAGATGCAGCAGAATGACGGGTGAGAATCAGAGCTCCTCAGCAGCAGGTGTAGGATCGTCCGGAGAGTCGGGCCCCACGGCTCACCTTCTGGCCTCTGTGGTCTTGCCTGGTGCCGCGCTGCTGGCTTAGCTGCAAAACACAAATGAGGTTATTAGAGGAGAAGAGGGTGCTAGGGTCACAAGGTCGTGCATACACACAGCATATGCACGACAAAAGCACGACCACTCTCAAAATCATCACAGACATCACATTTTATGACCATCAACACATTTGCAATGCAATAATTTTCATAAGGCCAGCATTATTTCTATGACAATTTTGGAAATCATCTATCATATATGATTGTTTGGATATGAGTTGGTGAGGCATCTATTGACTTTACATTACACAATGGTGTAAGCTTTACTCACGTGGCATCACTTCAGGGTCTGCAGAAGCTTCCGTGGCTGTCCGCGTGTGCTTCCCCACGAGTGCAAGCACCCGCTCCTCCATCTTCTGTAAAAGGTGACAGGACGACATGGCAAGAGATCATTGCGTGATATCATTGCTAGGTACTGTCACAGAGACTAATACAACACTTAACCGGTAGATGTAATCATGATTATTATGAAAATTATCATTCTTTACCTAAAGTCATGCTCTGTGACCGCAGGCTTTGAGTAAAACATTCCCGATAGAAGTGAAAGACCTCACATCTGCTGATAGTCAGTCATGACTGTTACAAATCAAATTATATAAATACATAAGTACATGTAAATCAATGTACTACTTACTCTTGCGGATCCCACAAGGTCGTTCCATCGTTTGCGGCATTGGTTGCCCTCACGCACCTCGTTGGTCGCCGACGAGACCACCTCTGCTGTCTTGGTCCATATCTTCTGGTAAGCCTTTGGGGTGGGCTTCCCCAGCCTCCCTGTGTCAAATCATCCCAGTGTAACTCAACCTCCTGCAGGAGGGAGGCATTTAAGAACATAAGAACATAAGAAATAGGAACAGGAATAGGCCATACGGCCCCTCGAGCCTGCTCCGCCATTCAATAAGATCATGGCTGATCTGACCATGGACTCAGCTCCACATACCTGCCTGCTCCCCATAACCCCTTATCCACTTATCATTAAAGAAACTGTATATTTCTGTCTTAAATTTATTCAATGTTCCAGCTTCCATAGCTCTCTGAGGCAGTGAATTCCACAGATTCACAACCCTCGGAGAGTAGAAATTTCTCCTCATCTCAGTTTTAAATGGACGGCCCCTTATTTTAAGATCATGCTCTCTAGTTCTCGTCTCCCCCATCAGTGAAAACATCCTCTCTGCATCCACCTTGTCAAGCCCCCTCATAATCTTATATGTTTCAATAAGATCACCTCTCATTCTTCTGAATTCCAGTGAGTAGAGGCCCAACCTACTCAACCTTTCCTCATAAGTCAACCCCCTCATCTCTAGAATCAACCTAGTGAACCTTCTCTGAACAGCCTCCAAAGCAAATATATTCTTTCGTAAATATGGAAACCAAAACTGAACGCAGTATTCCAGGTGTGGCCTCACCAATACCCTGTATAGCTGTAGCAAGACTTCCCTGCTTTTATACTCCATCCCTTTTGCAATAAAGGCCAAGATTCCATTGGCCTTCCTGATCACTTGCTGTACCTGCATACTATCCTTTTGTGTTTCATGGTTTCATGCACAAGTACCCCCAGGTCCCACTGTATTGCAGCACTTTGCAATCTTTCTCCATATAAATAGTAACTTGCTCTTTGATTTTTTTTCTGCCAAAGTGCATGACCTCGCACTTTCCAACATTATACTCCATCTGCCAAATTTTTGCCCACTCACTTAGTCTGTCCAAGTCCTTTTGCAGATTTTTTATGTTCTCCTCACACATTGCTTTTCCTCCCATCTTTGTATCGTCAACAAACTTGTCTACGTTTGTTCCACTTTATTAATATAGATTGTAAATAGTTGGGGTCCCAGCACTGATCCCTGCGGCACCCCACTAGTTACTGGTTGCCAACCAGAGAATGAACCATTTATCCCGCCTCTCTGTTAGTTCTCTGTTTATCCCGTCTCTCTGTTTGTTAGCCAAGCCTCTATCCATGCCAATATATTACTCCTAACCCCGTGAACTTTTATTTGTCTCGTCCGAGAATCTCTTGGCTGTTTTGTGCCCTCCAATGTGCTTCTCTCCCAGCTCACTGCTCTCTCCAGCATCTGTCTCCACAGCGTGCTGTGATGCCTCCTCCTCTCCCTCCATTATAGGCCAAATTCGGGCAAATATGTGGCTGGTAACAGTTAATTTTTCTTTCCCTACTTGCTGTGAAGCTCTAAAGTCTCCCTCCTTCCTCCCAAAGCAGCCACATGACACCCAGACATGCCTTCAGTCCCTCTCAGCTCCCTCTCTCTCTGTCTCCTCTTCCGCGCATGTCATGATGACGCTTGACCTCCAGAATCGCGGGAATAGAGCGTTGCCATGCCGTTGCTAAGGACTACGACACTTTATGGCAGAAGGTCAGCAAGATTTAACACTACCGCCCATTTCATATCGCTTGCGGTAAAGCCCATGTAAGAAAATGGAGACTAAGTGCTTTGAGAATGGGCGAGAAGCTGGCAATCTGAAAACCCTTTTTTACCGCCCACGCTGGAAATAACGCCCATTTTTGGGCGATAAGAACAAAAGTGAAAAATCTAGCCCAATATCCTTTCCCACTATTGCTCTGATTTCATCCTTTACTAACAATGCCACAACACCCTCTCTTCCTTTTTGCCTGTTCTTCCTAAATATTGAATATCCTGGGATATTCAGTTCCCAACCCTGGTCACCCTGCAACCATGTCTCCGTAATTGCAACTATATCGTATCCATTTACATCTATTTGCGCTGTTAATTCATCTCCCTTATTTCAGATGTTTTGTGCATTCAGATACAATGCTTTTAAATGTATCTTTTTAACATTATTAGACATCTTAACATTACTTTGTACTATAGCCCTATTTGTCTTATCGCTATTTTCTCTTACCTGGACCCTATTTGCTAGTGTAATCTTGTGTTTGTATGCTCTGTCCCTTTCTGACATAATCTGGTTATCCTTACCACAATCACTTTCCTGCATTGCTTCCTTTTCTTTTCTCTTTAGCATTCTAGATTTCTCTCTACTGTGACCATCCTCCCCCCACCCACCCCATTATTTAGTTTAAAGCCCTGTCTACCTCCCTAGTTATTCGGTTCGCTAGAACTGTGGTCCCAGCATAGTTCAGGTGTAATCCGTCCCCACAGAAAAGCTCTCTCTTTCCCGAGTATTGGTGCCAGTGCCCCACGCATCGAAACCCACTTCTCCCACACCAACCTCTGAGCCACGCATTCATCTCCCTGATTCTATTGACCCGATGCCAATTTGCTCGTGGCTTAGATAATAATGCAGAAATTATTACCTTTGTGGTTCTGCTTTTCAATTCAATCCTGAGCTGTTCAAACTCTCTCAGCAGAACCTCTTTCTTAATCCTACCTATATCATTGGTACCTACGTGTACCACGACAAATAGATCCTCCCCCTCCAAGTTCTTCTCCAGCCCGGCGGAGATGTCCTTTACTCTGGCACCGAGTAGGCAACACAGCTTTCAGGACGGAGCTCTTGACTGCAGAGCACCCTATCTATACCCCTAACTATACTGTCCCTTACTACAACCACCTGCCTCTTCACTCCTCCCACTTGAATGGTTTTCTGCACCACGGTGCCTTGGTCAGTCTGCTCATCCACCCACAGTCTACCCACTTGCAAGACCCTCAAATCTATTGGACAAGTGCAGGGACTGAGGCTCCTGCAATACTACCTCCTGGATCCCCTTACCTGCTTCACTCACAGTCACACCCTCCTGTCCCTGACCACGTGTCAATTCTAAAGTATTTAATCTAGAGGGTGAGACTGCCTCCTGGAGCAAAAGGTCCAGATAATTTTCTCCCTCCCTGATGTCTCGCAATGTCTGCAGCTCGGACTCCAGCTCCTCAACTTGGAGCCGAAGTTTGTCAAGCCTGAGGACTGGGAGAAATACATTACCCCCAATACTATGTGCTTTAATTTTGCACACTAATCTCTTATGTGGGACCTTGTCAAAAGCCTTTTGAAAGGGTTTAATTAGGAGGGGGAATATAGAGTATGAGAGGAAGCTTGCTGGGAACATAAAAACTGACTGCAAAAGCTTCTATAGATATGTGAAGAGAAAAAGATTAGTGAAGACAAACGTAGGTTCCTTGCAGTCAGAACCAGGTGAATTTATAATGGGGAACAAAGAAATGGCAGACCAATTGAACAAATACTTTGGTTCTGTCTTAACGAAGGACGACACAAATAACCTTCCAGAAATACTAGGGGACCGAGAGTCTTGCAAGAAGGAGGAACTGAAGGAAACCTTTATTTGTCAGGAAATTGTATTAGGGAAATTGATGGGATTGAAGGCCAATAAATCCCCAGGGCCTAATAGTCTGCATCCCAGAGTACTTAAGGAAGTGGTCCTAGAAATAATGGATGCATTGGTGATCATTATCCAGCAGTCTATCGACTCTGGATCAGTTCCTATGGACTGGAGGGTAGCTAATGTAACAGCACTTTTTAAGAAAGGAGGGAGAGAGAAAACAGGGAATTATAGACCGGTTAGCCTGACATCAGTGGTGGGGAAAATGTTGGAATCAATTATTGAATTTGAAATAACAGCACATTTGCAAAGCAGTGACAGGATCGGTCCAAGTCAATATGGATTTATGAAAGGGAAATCATGCTTGACAAATCTAGAATTTTTTGAGGATGAAACTAGTAGAGTGGACAGGGGAGAACCAGTGATGTGGTGTATTTGGACTTTCAAAAGGCTTTTGACAAGGTTCCACACAAGAGATTGGTGTGCAAAGTTAAAGCACATAGTATTGGGGGTAATGTATTGACATGGATAGAGAACTGGTTGGCAGACAGGAAGCAGAGAATCGGGATAAACGGGTCCTTTTCAGAATGGCAGGCAGTGACTAGTGGGGTGCTGCATGGCTCAGTGCTGGGACCTATTTACAAAATACATCAATGATTTAGATGAAGGTATTGAGTGTAATATCTCCAAGTTTGCAGATGACACTAAGCTGGGTGGCGGTGTGAGCTGTGAGGAGGATGCTAAGAGGCTGCAAGCTGACTTGGACAGATTAGTTGAGTGGGCAAATGCATGGCAGATGCAATATAATGTGGATAAATGTGAGATTATCCACTTTGGTGGCAAAAACACGAAGGCAGAATATTATCTGAATGGCGGCAGATTAGGAAAAGGGGAGATGCAACGAGACCTGGGTGTCATGGTACATCAGTCGTTGAAAGTTGGCATGCAGGTACAGCAGGCGGTGAAGAAGGCAAATGGTTTGTTGGCCTTCATAGCTAGGGGATTTGAGTATAGGAGCAGGGAGGTCTTACTGCAGTTGTACAGAGCCTTGGTGAGGCCTCACCTGGAATAATGTGTTCAGTTTTGGTCTCCTAATCTGAGGAAGGACGTTCTTGCTATTGAGGGAGTGCAGCGAAGGTTCACCAGACTGATTCTCGGGATGGCAGGATTGACATATGAGGAGAGACTGGATCAACTGGGCCTGTATTCACTGGAGTTTAGAAGAATGAGAGGGGATCTCATAGAAACATATAAAATACTGATGGGACTGGACAGGTTCGATGCAGGAAGAATGTTCCCGATGTTGGGGAAGTCCAGAACCAGGGGACACAGTCTAAGGATAAGGAGTAAGCCATTTAGGACCGAGATGAGGAGAAACTTCTTCACTCAGAGGGTTGTTAACCTGTGGAATTCTCTGCCGCAGAGAGTTGTTGATGCCAGTTCGTTGGATATATTCAAGAGGGAGTTAGATCAAGGGATATGGAGAGAAAGCAGGTACTGAGGTGATGATCAACCATGATCTTATTGAATGGTGGTGCAGGCTCGAAGGGCCGAATGGCCTACTCCTGCACCTATTTTCTATGTTCCTGTGTTTCTATGAGCCGCATACACTTACTGCAGATGTAGTCGCCCTGGACCAAAATGTCCAGAAGCTCCCACATATTGCAGCAGCAACACATCTCCTGTTTTCCCATTATTTTATTTAATTAATTAGTTTAGTGTGAATCAAGGATTTACTCTATATCGTTTATTAAATTAGTTAAACAAATAAAGGTTAGTTTTTAGTATTTAGTTATATGTTAATTTAAAAGTAAAAAGAAAAACTTAGCCCACAATCACTACCAATCACTTACCTGCCTTGCCTGTGATGTCACACAGCAGAGTTCTCCCCACCCAGAGGTAAAAAAACAGATAAAAACCCAGGCCAACTGGGGAAAAAATCTGGGAAAATTCCTCTCCAACCCATGACCTCAATCATCTGTTTGATTCACCTGAGTGCTGCAAATTGGCTAAAACTGCAGATGTTCTCTACTGACAGCTGGAAAGGTGACTCAATTGTGAAAACATTGGACCAAACATCCACTAGAAATGAAGAAGAATTCATCATTATCATTGGCAGTCTCTTGTATCGAGGATGACTTGCTTCCACGCCAAAAAGGGATGAGTTCACAGATGTTTCAATGAAGGACCTAATAGTCCAGATCCTGAACTATATGTTGAAGGGTGGAAGATGCCATTGCGTGGATTTTTTTGCGTGGACACCAGCCATCACACGGGCTTGACAAAGCCAGGTCTTGGTCCAGTGGCAAGGATTAACCACCTCCACCAAGAAATCCAATAGGGAATACAGAAGAAAATTCTTTATCCAAAGAGTGGTGAGAATGTGGAACTCACTATCACTGGAAGTGGTTGAAGCGAATAGTATAGCAACATGATCGGGGCCCAGAAGAGGTGTGAGTTCAGGCCCAGAAGAGGCGAGGGCCCAGGGGCAGCACAGGCCTGTCCACACTGCGATGTGTGTGTGTGCTAGGTCCATGCAGCAGAGCTACTGCAGGCACCACAGAGGCACAAAGTAATTGCAAGATTTCAAGTGCAACTTTTTAATCTCAGATTTGTTAGCATTGTCGTTACCATGGGCAGCCTAATTCTTCTCTTCGTCTCCATGGTGACTCCATTTTCATGGAGAAATCGTGCCTTATTCAGTACACCACTAAAATTCTTATCCTTGTCGACGGAAGGTTCCAATGTCTGGGTAGGTCAGGGGCTACCTTGCAGTTTGCTTTATGTGTGAGATGCTCTGCTATCATTCTTGTCTTCATGGCAGGACCTCTGAGATCAGCATTCAAGTGCTCTGCAACTAGGGGTTGATATTTTTTTGCCTTTGGTCAACCACGTAAGGCTCCACTTCCACATCTGCATTCTCTGGCTTCCTCATGCTCTGTGTTACACCGCATGTCAATTCCTCTGCTACACTTCATCTACCCCCTCAAGTGTGGATGTCTGAGCTGCTGTGAAGGGTAGGATGAATGATGTGGTGGGTGAGTGGTCACCAATGTTGCCAGAGCTAGAAGAGACTGCATAGTCTTGCTCTTCAGCGATCTTCTCACCTGTAGTCTGATTTGCAGGTGTGGAGGAAATAAATGGCATTTTAACTTTGGGTTATGGAAGTAGCATTCATCGTCTCAGCCACCTCCTGCCACATGGGCTATGCTGGCTGAAATAGTACATAGCAAAGATTATACATGAAGCATTTCAGGAAATTCATTTGATCATTGAAATCAGTCATAGTGAAAATGCTAGTATTTATTAATAAGGACATGGTAATAGGGGACTTAGAAAATAATAATAAGATTGAGCAGAGTCAACATGGATTATATGAAAGGGAAATCATGTTTGACAAATCTGTTAGAGTTTTTTGAGATTGTAACTAGCAGAATAGATAAGGGGGAGCCAGTGGATGTGGTGTATTTGGATTTTCAGAAGGCATTCGATAAGGTGCCACACAAGAGGTTATTAAACAAAATTAGGACTCGTGGGAATGAGGGTAATGTACCAGCATGGATTGAAGCTGTAACTAGTGGGGTACCACAAGGATCAGTGCTTGGGCCTCAGCTATTCACAATCTATATCAATGATTTGGATGCGGGGACCAAATGTAATACATCCAAGTTTGCTGATGATACAAAACTAGATGGGAATGTAAATTGTGAGGAGGATGCAAAGAGGCTTCAAGGGGATAGAGGCAGGCTAAGTGAATGGGCAAGATCATGGCAAATGGAATATAATGTGGATGAATGTGAAGTTATCCACTTTGGTAGGAAAAGTAGACAAGAAGATTATTTTTTAAATATTGCGTGATTGGGAAATGTTGGTGTTCAGAGGGACTTGTGTGTCTTTATGCTTGAATCACTGAAAGTTAACATGCAGGTACAGCAAGTATTTAAGAAAGCAAATGATAAGTTGGCCTTTATTACAAGAGAATTTGAGTATAAAAGTGAAGACATCTTATTACAATTGAGGAGGTGGTACTCAATAAGATAATGGGACTAAAGACAGATAAATCCCCTGGACCTGATGGCTTGCACCCTAGGGTCTTAAGAGAGGTAGTGGCAGGGATTCTGGGGACGTCCCAGCAGATTGGAAAACTGCAAATGTAATGCCCCTATTTTAAAAAGTAGGCAGACAAAAAGCAGGAAATTATAGACCAGTTAGCCTAACATCTGTGGTTGGGAAAATGTTGGAGTCCATTATTAAAGAAGCAGTAGCAGGACATTTGGAAAAACAAAATTCGGTCAGGCAGAGTCAGCATGGATTTATAAAGCGGAAGTCATGTTTGACAAATTTGCTGGAGTTCTTCGAGGATGTGACGAACAGGGTGGATAAAGGGGAACCAGTGGATGTGGTGTATTTGGGCTTCCAGAAGGCATTTGATAAGGTGCCACATAAAAGATTACTGCACAAGATAAAATTTCACGGGATTGGCGGTAATATATTAGCATGGATAGAGGATTGGCTAACTAACAGAAATCAGAGAGTCGGGATAAATGATTCATTCTCTGGTTGGCAACCAGTAACTAGTGGCGTGCTGCAGCGATCAGTGCTGGGAACCCAACTATTTACAATCTACATTAACGACTTGGAAGAAGGGACTGAGTGTAACAGAGCCAAGTTTACTGATGATACAAAGATGGGAGGAAAAGCAATGCGTGAGGGGGACACAAAAAACCTGCAAAAGGACATAGACAGGCTAAGTGAGTGAGCAAAAATTTGGCAGATGGAGTATAATGTTAGAAAGTGTGAGGTCATGCACTTTGGCAGAAAAAAAATCAGAGCAAGTTATTATTTAAATGAAGAAAGATTGCAAAGTGCTGCAGTACAGTGGGACCTGGGGGTACTTGTGCATGAAACACAAAGGTATAGTATGCAGGTAGAGCAAGTGATCAGGAAGGCCAATGGAATCTTGGCCTTTATTGCAAAGGGGATGAAGTATAAAAGCAGGGAAGTCTTCCTACAGCTATATAAGGTATTGGTGAGGCCACACCTGGAATACTGTGTGCAGTTTTGGTTTCCATATTTACGAAAGGATATACTTGCTTTGGAGGCAGTTCAGAGAATGTTCACTAGGTTGATTCTGGGGATGAGGGGGTTGACTTATGAGGAAATATTAAGTAGGTTGGGCCTCTACTCATTGGAATTCAGAAGAATGAGAAGTGATCTTATCGAAACGTATAAGATGATGGGCTCAAGTTTCGGACTCCCGCTAGAACGGCGCACATCGGAGAGGCCCGTCTAATTTGTAGAACTGAAAAAGTGCCAAATACCTACCTCGCGATTCTCCGATATCTGTAGACCCATTTCCAGCTCGGCGCGGCATAGCAGGAGCTGCTGGGGGCGGAGCTATAGCCCTGCGCCAAAAACAGTGCCGGCAGCTGCGCGCGTGCGCAGTGGAGGCTACGCGTGTGCGCAGTAGCTCCTGGCCCTCCAAACACGTCCTGTCTCCGGGCGACAACCCCATCCCTGGCCGAAGGGACGTCGCCCCTATCCCGGGCCGAGTGGCCTGATAGTACTTACCTCTTCCGCAGCGGCCCGCCTGACATCTCCTGGGGGCAGGCCCCGCCCGAACTCCTCATCTTCGGTGGGGCCCACCCGTCCGGCATCTCGCTGGGAGCGTGCCCCGCCCGAAGTCCTAGGCGTCGACGGCGGGGCCCACCTGAAGTCTTGGTTGGCGGTCCATCTTCTGCTCGGGGGCGGGCCCCACCCAAATTGATGGTCACCGGTGGGCCCCCCCTAAAGTGATGGTCGCCGGAGGGGCCCGCCCGACTGGCATCTCCTGTGGGGGGGGCCCATCCCAGCACACTGTTAGAGGGTTCCCGGTGCTGCAGTAGGTGAGTAGAAACTTAATTTTTTATTTAATGATTGATTTTTTATTATTTTTTATTTTTTGTCTTTGATTTTTTATTTATTTTTTCATTTTTTATTGATTTATTGGTTGATTTATTGCTTTATTGATTTATTTATTACTTATTATTGATGATGGCTCTTTATTTGTAAAAGTGAAGTGTTTAATGTTTGTAAACTTCTCTTCCCCCACCCCCTCCCTGCTATCTCTCGTTCCCTATGCCTAATTTATAAAGTGTAGGCAAGGTTTTTTGAGCGTACAAAAATCTACACTTACTCCTTTCTAAGTTAGTTTGGAGTAAGCTTTCACTGCCTAAACTTGCAAAACAGGCTTAAGTGGCTGGTAACGCCCCTTTTGGAAAAAACACTGTTCTAAAACAAAATTATTCTAACTCACTCGAATTGGAGCAAACTAAATGCCAAGAATTGCAATTTCTAAGATACTCCATTCTAAACTAGTTGCTCTAAAAAATTAAGAGCAACTCGAGCCGAAACTTGAGCCCATTGAGGGGGCTTGACAAGGTGGATGCAGAGAGGATGTTCCCACTGATGGGGGAGTCTAGAACTAGAGGGCATGATGTTAGAATAAGGGGCCGCTCATTTAAAACAGAGATGAGGAGAAATTTCTTCTCTCAGATGGTTGTAAATCTGTGGAATTCACTGCCTCAGAGAGCTGTAGAAGCTGGGACATTGAATACATTTAAGGCAGAAATAGACAGTTTCTTAAACAATAACGGAATAAGGGGTTATGGGGAGCGGGCGGGGAAGTGGAGCTGAGTCCATAATCAGATCAGCCATGATCTTATTGAATGGCGGAGCAGGCTCAAGGGGCCATATGGCCTACTCCTATTCCTATTTCTTATAATTATCGGGGCCTAGTGAGACCACACCTGGAGTATTATGTACATGTTTGGTCTCCTTACTTAAGGAAGATATACTTGCCATAGAAGGTTCAACAGACTGATTCCTGGATGGGGGGGATTGTCCTATGAGGAGAAATTGAAGTGACTAGGCCTATATACTCTTGCGTTCAGAAGAATGAGAGGTGATTTCATTGAAACATATACAATTCTTACAGGGCTTGACAGGGTAGTTGCAGAAAGGATGTTTCCCCTGGCTGGGGAGTCTAGAACCAGGGGTCACAGTCTCAGACTAACGGGTCGGCCATTTAGGACTGAGATGAGGAGAAGCTTCTTCACCCCGAGAGTGGTGAATCTTTGGAATTCCAACCCAGGAGGGCTGTGGATGCTTAGTTTTTGAGTATATTCAAGATAGAGATCGATAGATTTTTGAATGTTAAGTGAATCAAGGGATATGGGATAGTACAGGAAAGTGGAGTTGAGGTAGGTGATCAGCCATGATCTTATTGAATGGCGGAACAGGCTCGAGGGGCCGAATGGCCTACTCCTGCTCCTAATCCTTATGTTATTATAAACCTCTCTGAATGAGAGGTTTCAATTAGTGGCTGTCAGTTGTGTTGCCCCAAAACATGATTGTGATATGCTTGGCATATTTTGTTATCCTCGGGATTATGATCAGTGTCTTGGTTCAATCTAAATGCAGAAAGGGGCCAAGTCCATTAAATGCTTTAGACATCACAGGGTGCAAAATCAGCAAAAACATCTCAAATAAATTTGTCCAATCCAATTCAATGCAACTTCTTCAAATTGTACACAATATCCAAAGCCTGTAATTCAACATAGTTTTAGATTTAACCAGGAGAGTGAATTGTTATGGTTGTTATTTGAAGCACCGTCATAAATGCAGTCAATTGCAATGTGTTCGTGATTTCATTAGTGATTAGAGTAATTCTGCCTTCATATGCACCTAAACATCCAATAGATGGTAGACATCCTAAATAGACTTCAGTTACATGGATAGACTGGAGAAGCTGGAGTTGTTCTCCTTGGAGCAGAGAAGGTTGAGAGGAGATTTAGAGATATTGAAAATCATTATGGGTCTAGACAGAGTAGATAGAGAAAAACTGTTCCCATTGGCAGAAGGGTCGAGGACCAGAGGACACAGAATTAAGGTGATTGGCAGAAGAACCAAAGGCGACATGAGAAAAAACCTTGTTCACACAATGAGTGGTTAGGATCTGAAATGCACTGCCTGAAAGGGTGATGGTGGCAGACTCAATCATGGCTTTCAAAGGGGAATTGGATAAGTCACTGAAGGACAAAAGAATTGCAGGGCTACGGGGAAAGGAAGGGGAAGTAGGTCTAGCTGAAGTGCTCTTGCAGAGAACCGGCATGGCCTTGATGGGTCGAATGGCCACCTTCTGTGTTGTAACCATTCTATGATTCTGTGATTCTATCACAAAAACAATCAAATGTGTCCAGATTTAAAAGTTTATCGACAATAAAAAGGAATATTTGTGCAGTACTGATGGCTTAGCAATTAATCGATGCACTTGATGGGTGGTCTCTACTAAATCTATGATTGAGGGGAGTGGTTATTCCTCATATCTGAGAGAAAACGACATGTGTAACAGATTCAACCATTACAGGCAGTAATTATGAGAAAATATTTTTAACCTTTTTTCAATCACACTGCATTTTGGAAGAGATAATTTTGCAAGAACTTCCAAATAATTAAGATATACACATGTTTCCTCTCCTGCCTGATGTCTGAATCCCTTTCTGGGCTGTCTATTGTGTCTCTGGCTCCAAGCCCTTATCCTGTTTCATGTGCATCAGTGTTGTTCGTGTTCAATAACATTGCTGCTTCCCTGCTTTTGCAAAGAAAGTCAGGAAATGCCATTGGGAGATGGAACATTTCCTGACTCGCTTTGCAACAACAGGAAGAAGCAACAATATTGAACTTGAGCAACAGAATAGGGATTCTGAATTATGCTGGTTGATATTTGCTGGTTCTTCTCTTGCGAATCCAACGATGTCTACTTATTAATTATGTTTTTTGGCTTTATGCTCATCAGCTGAGAGATGAGAATAAAACTCTTTTGGCTCTCAATGTTTGCATCAGGCACTCCCATGTCAGATATGCTGCAGATTAGGTTAAGGTCCTCTACTTTAACCCAATGTCATATGCCTTTATCCAATCTCTGAAGCAGGCCTAATGCTACATGTGATATTTCTGTTTCTCATACTAGGCATCCTTATGGAATTTCTGAGTGAGATTACCAAATTTAGCTCCTAATCTGTGCCAAATTGTGGGCAGTGTTGTGCTGTGGAATTGGACCCATGAGGAACTGTCTGAAAACTGCCCCAACTCACGTTACATAGGTTTTATACAGCTGTCAAAGAAAGAAGTTTTCACCCTATCATTTTGTACTGAATTCAAACTCAAAACTCCAGGGGGCTAGATTTTCCACTTTTCTGGCGAAGGCGGTAAATATGGGTTTTCAGATCGCCGGATTGTCGCTCATTTTCAAAGGCTCCGTTTTCCATTTTAAAAATTGGGCGTTACCGTGAGCGATCTGAAATGGGCATCAGCGTTAAATCTCTCTGACATTCTGCCGTAAAGTGTCGCCATCCTTAGCAAAGGCATGGCAACGCTCGTTTCCTGCGATTCAGGAGGTTAGGGATCATCGTTACATGCGCATAAGAGGAGACAGAGAGAGAAGGAGCAGAGAGGGAGTGAAGGCATGTCTGGGTGTGGTGTGTGCTTGTTTGGCCGCTTTGGGAAGTAGGAGGGAGAGTTTATGGAAAATTGTGCAAAAAAAATTAGCTGTTACCAACCAGATATTTTCACGAATTTGATGTCTATAATGGAGGGAGTGGAGGAGGTGACCCAGCAGGCTGTGGAGACTGACGCTGGCGAGAGCAGTGAGCTGGGAGAGAAACAATTGGGAGGATGAAAGAGAGTGAGGAGGTTCTCGGACGACGCAAATGCTGTCCTCATGCAGGAATTCGAGTCATGCTGGGGTGATTTGACCCAGGCAGGACGTGGGAAGCTCATCCCAAAGGCCTACCAGAAGATATGGGCCAAGATAGCCGAGGTGGCCTTGCGGCAACGAACAAGATGCGTGAGGGCAACCAATGCAGCAAACGATGGAACGACCTTATCGGATCCGCAAGAGTAAGTATTACATTTATTTACATATACTTATATATTTAAATAATTTGATTTGTAAGAGTCATGAGTGACTATCAGCAGATGTGAGGTCTTTCACTTTTATCGGGAATGTTGTAGTCAAAGCCTGCAGTCACGGTGCACATCTTTAGGTAAAGAATGATAATTATCATAATAATCATGATTATATCTGTCGGTTATGTGTTGTATCAGTCTCTGTGATAGTACCTAGCAAAGATATCATGCAATGATCTCATGCCATGTCGTCCTGTTGTTACCTTTTACAGAAGAAGCTTTTGAGGAATAGGGCCGAGCAGAGGCGAACAGGTCGGGGGGCCACTAGTCATCAGTGACCTCACTGACATTGAGAAGCGGATGCTCTCACTAGAGGGGAGCAACCCCCGAGCGGCCACGCAGGCAGCTGCAGACCCTGAAGTGATGCCACGTGAATAAAGTATACACAATTGCGTAATGTGAAGTCAATAGATGCCACACCCACTTATATCCGAACAATAATATATGATAGATGATTGCTAAAAGTGTCCTCTAAATAATGCTGGCCTCATGAGAATCATTGCAATGCAGAATGTATTGATATACATGAAATGTGATGTCTGTGATGATTTTGATAGCGGTGGTGCTTTTGTCATGCATATGCTGTGTGCAGCGCTGGACTCACCTTGTGACCCTAGCACCCCCTTCACCTCTAATAACATCATTTGTGTTTTGCAGCTCAGACAGCAGCACGGCCCCAGGCAAGACCACAGAGGCCAGAAGGTGGGGGTGTGGGGTCGGAGTCGGCGGACGATCCAACATCTGGTGCTGAGAAGCTCCGATTCTCGCCCGTCCATCTGCTGGGTCCGTTCTCAACGGATGACAGCGCGGACTTTGAAGAGCCTGCCTCGCCAGGCTCCAGAAGGCATCCGACCCTAAGGCCATCTAGTGCTCCTCCGGCCATTCCTACCTCCACTCTGGAGGTACCGAGCCCAAGCACCTCGCCACAGGGCATCCCAGGTGTCCCCAAGACGGTGCCGACCACGCGGAGGTTTTGTGGATGCGGCAGTTCCACGAGCACCAGATGAGAGGGGTGTCATGATAGAGTTGTTCAGGAGGATTGTAGACATAGGTGATCAGATCCTACAGGCATTGGGGGGCATATCCCGACAGCTGGCCAGCATCTCCGGCACCATGACGGAGACGTTCCGCAAATACTGGAGGCCCTGGAGGCGATAGCCAGGAACACTGGTGGCACAGGCCTCCCAGTGGTCCTGGAGCACGGCACTCCATCCCTAGATTCCGCACCACCACTGCCAACGACACATGAGAGGCAGGAGCAAGATCCTGCTTCTGGATGCGAGAACGTTCCCACCTCGGTACCCCCCGCTCCCGTATCCTTGCAACCAACCGCTCTGCCTTCATCCCCCGCAATGAGGCAGCACCTGAGGAGCTCCTCGGCCAGGCGGCATGGAATGAGGAGGAGAAGAAGTAGAGATGGGGAAAAGGGGAGGGGGGAAGGAAAGTGAGGTGCATGTCCGCAGGTGATGGCTGTGTTATATCTCCAACTCAGTGTATGCAATTTATTGTAATGTATGGGGGGAGGGGACCACCCTCCTGCTTTGCATTTGTGTTCTGTTTTGCTGGACATTTGATTGATGTCAATGTTCTAAAAAGTGTTGTGGGGTAGGGTGGGGGTGGGGTGTTTTAGCCTGTTATACTTATGATTTCAGACCAATGGTCGTATTAAATGTTTTTTTATTTAATATAACCTTATTGCGCATTGTCTCAGATAGCTGGACCGTTACACATTGGTGATTCCTTAACATGAAAGGGTATAATTACACTTAACTTCAATCAATTTAAACTTTAATTGGCACCGAGGTGATGCCGACCATTGCTGTCTGAGCTGCACACAGCAATGTGTCAGCATTGTCAATAACAGCAACGTTCTTTCAGGCAAAGTGCTCATTTATGAGTTGTTGACATAAGAGTCTTGCAGCTATGTAGCCACCACGGGCCCTTTTCTGCGGTCTGGAGCGGTGCGTGGGCATGGTTGCATAGTCAGCCTGATTGTCTGGCCCTAGGTCAGCATCCAGCCCCTCATCCTCCTCTTCCTCTCTCTCCTGAGGTAGACCATCAGACCCTTCTGGCAATTCTTACTCCCTCCTGATAGTCAGGTTGTGCAGCATCGAGCACATGACCACAAATTGAGCTACCTGATCAGGGCTGTATTGTAGCTCCCCTCCTGAGTGCTCCAGGCATCTAAAGCACTGCTTAAGCGCACCAATGGTTTTCTGGACCACATTGTGTGTGGCTCTGTGGCTCTTGTTGTATCGCTTCTCGGCCTCGGTGTGGGTGTCACTCAGGGGGGGGGTCATCAGCCAGGTGGCTAAGCCATATCGTTTGTCACCAAGCATCTAGCATTGACCTTGTAGCTGACTGGTAGACATGTCAGATACAGCGCTCTGATGTGAGCCTCACCAAAGCTGCCCGGAAATTTGGCATTCACTGCCATAATTATCTGGTTGTGGTCGACAATGAGTTGGACCTTCAGGGAGTGAAATCCTTTTTGGTTGCGAAAAACCTCTGCGTCCTGAGAAGATGCCCACATGGCGATGTGCGTACAGAGTACTGCTCCCTGCACCTTGGGGAAGTTAGCAATTCAGTAGAATGCTCGAGCCCTGTCATTCTGAGTCTCCGTGATCATAGGGAAGTTGATAAAATCCATCCTACATGTGTACAGGGCTTCAGTAACCTGTCTAATGCAGCAATGTGTGGCATGCTGAGATATAGCGCAAGTGTCGACTGCGGTGGCCTTGAAAGGAACCGCTCGCATAGAACGACAGTACCGCGGTGACCTTGACCTCGATGGACAGTGATGTCCTGAAGGTGCTGGCAGGCTGCAGATCTGGACTGCTGAGCTGGCATATCTCGCTGATAACCACTTTGTGGAAGTGCAGTCTCCAAAGACAGGTGGTCTCGGATAAGTCGAGGTAAGATCGCTTCTCCATTAAGTGTGGGGGGGTTGTATGGTCTGGTCCTTCTCATCGGTCTGACATGTCTTAGATTGGGCACATAATGCTGTGGATTAGACGTTGTGCCATTTGCACTCTGCAGCATTAGCGTTGTAATCGATGCAAGGTGAGAAATGGCTGGCCCCATTCCAATAACTATACGTATAATGCCGATTGTTCACAAGCAATATATTTCCCCACTAAGACACCTAAAGTAAAATCCAATCATCCACAGTTGATAAGATGTCTGTTCAGATGGCCAAATCACCTGAAAAGAATGCCAGAGTACATCCAAACTCCCCCGAAGTTGAAGCAGCCTTTTCAATGAAACGACCTGTGATTTACAAAATGGCGTCCACACCGCTGTGATTAGTTCAGATCAGTTCAACTTTTTCTCAGCGTTTTTTTCGGTGAGCAAGATTGTGGGCAATATGTGTGCGAGGTGCTGAAAATGATGCTGGGAGATATACTGGGCGTTAGTTTTGGCAAAGGCGATCTTTATGACCAAAAAAAGTGGACGGTCGGTATTATTGAATCTCAGCTTTAAATATGTGCCAAAAGTAACGCTGGGCGATATTATGGGCGTTGGGTTCGCCCATTCTGATGTTTCCGCCCCAAAAAAGTGGCCGGGCGGTATTATTTTTTCTCGGTATTACGTACATGCCGAAAGTAATGCTCGCCGATAAGTGACTGAGAAATGGGTGCCAGTTTCCATTTTGTGGCTAAATGTGTAAGGTTGCAAAATTCTCAGTGTTTGAACTCATTGAAAAGGAAATTCAATTTGGGACTATCAAGCAGAAAGTTTGGGATCCTAAGATGCATATGGAAGAAATCTACGAGTTTTAACCAAGTTTGGGATTTTAAGGGATGCATGAGTCTGCAAGAGAAAAGGACTGCAAAAACCAAGGAAACATTAACCTCTGAAAAGACCAATTTTTGAGTATTGGAGCTGTCTGGGATATTCGAGCTAAAACAAATTGTCTGGAGAATTGTGTAAACTCAAAAACCCTTCTCACAGGAGACATGAACATAGCAACAATCGACTCAGAGATAGCCAGCCATAGCTCTAAGAATGAAACCCATCCAGCGCATGCATGATGTTAATCACCCATCCAGCCCGCATGGAAAACATCAGGCCAAGGCAGACAACGTAAATACCAAAACTAATTTTTCCAATCGAAAAACGAATTCAACAGAGTGGCACATCCGAAACGAGTTATCGTTAAAATGAGCCCGCCAAAATATGTCAAAGAATTACTAAGCCCGCCAAAATTAAGACAAAGAATCGGGCCTGATTTGGCGCGTAGATTAGAAAGGCTCTCAAAGTATAACTGGGGCCCTGTTTTACGGGTCGAAAGACTACAGCTTTCTGAGAACAACTTTCAGAGAGATCAACGTCTTCAGCCTCAACGACACTCCTGGGCTACACTGCTCTGCCACCGAAGGAGGAAGAAGAACATCAACAAACCGGCAGGGAAAAGCAGTTCTCAGTAACTTCAGACATCATCATCGCGGCAATAATTGACCACAGACAACGTGGCAACATCAAACCGCCGCGATCGACAAATTCTAAGAAAAAAACTCCTCAAGAAGAAACTGAAGATATGAAAGTTTCCACTCTACAATCTGTTCCTAGCTACCAACAGGTGAAACATTACCTAAAGGAACTTTAAAACCGACTGCTGACGGAAGGAAGCGGGTACTCACCCCATAAATCCAATACGCTCCCTACCGCATCAGCGAACACCACTGAAGACTACGCAGTAAGAAGTCTTCCACGATGTTCGGGGTACAGCAAGCAGAACCTACAGAGTCCAGCGAACCCCGAAACCGTGAACTACCGCTAACTGACAATAAGAGGATTGGTGAGCATAATCCCTGTTTGTCTGAGAGTTCAACCTAGTCAGAGTTAGGCATTGGGAGGTGGGAGGTGTATTATTTACAACGTGTGATAAAGTGTTCCTTATTCTAGTGATTGTAAGTTTTGACATTGTACTTTCTTTTCCTTAATAAAATCAATGTTTCTTGCACCAAAACCAGTTATCTCTTGCACTTTGTCACATCCCCAAATAAATGCAAAGTCTAGAACCCAGGGAGTGGGAGTGATTCGAACCGCTCAGAAGTTCAGACGTGAACCTGACCCCCAAGACCACCCCGACAGAATGGCGACCGCAGCAAGACTTTGTTACAAAGGATGTGATGCAGAGGATACTGTTTTGGAGGAAAGAACTAAGATGGAAGAGAGGATTTCCTCTTATGTGTATAAGAAAATGAATATCACTAAGGAATGGGTGCTTGGTCTGTTGCATGCTGAGCGTCCAGGAGACGCTGCAGCCCAGTGGAATGCAAGCAAAGACCATAAGGAATCAGTAGAAAAGACAATTTGGTTGGTATGCTTACAGCAACAGGTCCAGCTCCTAGACAGGAACATTGAGTCACTGCAGGCAGAAATGTGGGAATGTGCGGAAAACTCACAGGAAAGGGCTATGGCAGGAGAAAGGTTATGGGGAGAACTCCGCCAGCTGAAACACGGAAAGGTGCAGCGAATGGAGAGGTTCAGGAACAGCCAAGATTACTTTCAGTGTCAGGTCACAGAGGCTAAGAATAATGAAAAGGTACTGCGGGAAGAGAATGCTCGTCTTACCCTCAAGTGAAAGAGCAGGAGAAGAGGTTAAGAGACGTACAGGCAGCTTACAAAGTAGCCAACACGAATGGGTTCGAGTCAGGAGACCATGGTCCCTGCCAGCAACAAATGAAAAGTTTAACCCTTGCTCTGTCCAAGGCCAAAGGCATGGTATGCCTAATAAGCCCGGGTGTGGCCCAGGTAAACCTGGAAGAGAAGGGGGAAACTGTTCAACCACCACCTGTGGCGCCGGTGTTGGTACCGGCAGCAGGAGGGGCGAACGAGTTGCGGAGCAGACAGGGATTGCGGACCACCACCACCTGTGGTGTGGAGTTTCAGCTCGGCTTGGCAACAGGGAGAGGTGGGCGAGCCAGAGCCAGAAGAGCCAGAGCCGGGGCCGATGTGCCCGGTCCAGCAACAAAGATTTGGTCCGCCAAACAGTGGTGGGGGTCAGGGTCCCCTAGAAAGTCAGTTTGTGGTTCCCCACACTACCCAACAGCTTAGGGCTATGATAGACCACCTGGGTAAGCTCACTCAGAAAGGAGACCCCTCGGTCCACTTTATGGAAGTGGAACAGGTAGGGGATACTAACAGGTGCGATGATGCCGAGATAGCAAAAATGCTCCTCCTCTCACTGGATGGCAAGCTGTATCAGTCCCTCTCTGCCGAGAGCAAAAGGGGGCAGAGTACATATGCTGCTATCCGGGAGGACATTTTGGCAGCCATGGGTTGTAATGACGGGAGTCCCTTCTCCCAAGTGGAAAAGACAGTGCAGCTCACAGGGGAAACCCCACAGGCTTTCGCAGACAGACTGTGGCCTGTGTACCAGGGCGCCGGTGGTGGGGCTCTCGACCGGGATAACCTGACCCAGGACGAGAGAGCCCGCTGGCTCTGAAGCCTGGTGGCAAATTGCTCACCACAGATCAAAGCCAAGGCTGAAGCCTGGTTTGACCCGAGAGATCCCCGTGCCACCGAAGAGGTAGTGGTCAGGCAACTAATCCTAGCCCACTGGAACGGTAGGAGAACGGAAGAGCACCCACCCAAAGGAAGGGTCCACAAAATCAGACCTAGTCAAGATAAGAGGCAATGGCACCAGGAAGGTGGCAACCCCTCCGATATGAAGCGCACCTGTTTTGGGTGAGGGAAGAGTGGGCACTGCAGAAAGGATTTTAGGAATCCATGGAAGAGTAGCGCGGGAAGAATTGTCCAGCCCCTGCCCAAAAGACTGAGATGGGAAAACCAGTCGCTTCCCATACGTTCGACACATTTATGACTGCACTCCGCACAGTACTAGATGGCCCTGGGAGAGTAGCCGCTGCCACCGGTACAGTAACCCCATCTGCCCCATCCCAACCCAGACAGTAACTAGAACAGATGCAGCCTGTTCAACTGTGTTCCCTCGAATATGATGCATGAGGGAGACCGACCATTCAGATGGAGGTGGAGAAGGTGAAGGGGACTTATCTGCTGGATACCGGTGCATCAAGCACCCGCGTCTATGCAGCTAACCCCGCCACCTCATCTCTGTCTAATGGGGTCCCATAAGGCTTAGTGGGTTTCACAGGCACCGAGCAGGCTGGCTCATTCTCCGTCCCGCTCGCTATCCATTTGGGAACACTCCACACTAAGTGGACTTGTGTCCTAATAAAGTGGAAGCAGGAAGGGAAGGGGATCCTGGGGGCCGATTTCATTCTAGGCCACGGAATCCTAGTGGATTTAAGGAACCACTGTCTTTGGGGGTCAGTCTGTACGGGACAGGAGAGTGAGGTGGTGGTTATCCCAGAAAAACTGGGCAAAGGGACGGTGTGTACCATGGAGCGAAAGGAGGATTACGACCTTGAATCACTGGTCAGTAACACTCCGATGGAATACCAAGAGTATGTGAGGGCACACCTCACAGTTTTTGCCACTCACAAACACGACTGTGGAAGGATAAACGGGGTCGAGGTTAGCATCGATGGGGACCCCATGACCCGTCCACAAAAGCAGTACAATTTCCCCAGGGAGGCAGAGGCAGATATGGAAACAACCTTGGGTTCTTTGGTTAAGCAGGGGTATTGAGACCAATAGCTACCCAAGTGAACTCTCTAATGTGGCCGGTTAAGAAACCGGACAACTCCTGGAGAGCCACAGTGGACTATCGAGTACTCAACCGTAACATCCCCGCCTGTGCACCCACAGTTGCTGCCGTCGCCGACCTCATTGGAAGTATCCCAGCCTCTGCAACCATCTTCACGGTGCTGGATATTTCCAACGGGTTTGGTCCATCCCCTTACGAAGAGAAGACCAGTACAAGTTTGCTTTTACCTTTAAAGGCCAGCAATACACTTGGAACTGTCTCTCCCTGGGGGTTCCACAACAGCCCGAGCATTTTTCACCAATGTATGGCCAACTGTTTAAAGAACTTCAGCAGACCCCAGCAGTTGGTACAGTATGTGGACGACCTGCTTCTATTCACCGATGAGGGGGAGGAGAATGGCCCACTGCTGGCTGAGCTGCTGGAGCTACTGAAGGAGGAAGGGTTTAAAGTGAATCCCAAGAAGGCACAGATCGGCCAGAAGGAAGTAAAATTCCTGGGACTGACTGTGCGCGCTGGGGAAAGAGCCATTGACAAAGCTAGAAGGGAAGCAGTGCAGAAGTTACCAGCCCCCAACACAGTAACAGGAGTAAGATCTTTTCTAGGGCTAACTGGGTACTGCAAAGATTTCATTGAGAATTATGCAGCCACAGCAGCCCCTCTGCTCCAACTCCTACACAAGGGAGTGGAGTGGGAATGGGACAAAGGTTGCGAGGCAGCATTTATCCAACTCAAGAAAGACCTGCAGACCGCGTCGGCTTTAGGTGCTATTGATGGGGAGGAAGTGTTTTTCCTGGAGGTAGCAGCCAGCGGAGACAGTCTGAGTGCAGTACTGCTCCAAGAGCGGCACAGCCGGCTGAGACCAGTGGTTTACTCCTCCAGCATACTCACTGACGTGGAGAAGGGGTACTCCAACTGTGAGAGGCACCTCCTAGCCACTCACTGGGCTGTGAAAAGATCACTGATCTTCACAGCGGGGGTCCCCTATCACACTCCTTACCCATCACATGCCCACCCAAATGCTCCTGGACGGGAGAATCAAGGACGCGACAGTGAGCAGTGCCCGCATTGCGCGCTGGACCTTACTCCTCTCCCAGATGGACCTCAGGGTAAAAAGTCTCTGCAAGCCGAGGCTCGCAGCCAACATGATCTATCCAGGGACAGCTCATCCGTGTTCCGTAGAAGTGGTATGGGAAATTAACGTAGGCTTTCACAGGTCGAGAAATCTATGTAGATGGTTCAAGCACTGTATCTGCGGGTGAACGACTCACAGGCTGCAGAGTATATGACCCAGTGGCAGGCATTGCCCTGGCGATTAAACTCCCCAGCACTATGAGTGCCCAACACGCTGAACTGTCGGCGGTGGTGTACGTGGTCACACACCCCAAGGAATTCCCTACCCATTACACGATTTACTCGGACAGTATGTTCACATGCAATTCGTGTACGGAATACCTGGCTATCTGGTCCCGTCACGGATACACATCTGCAGATGGGAGACCCCTGGCAATTAAGCCTTTACTGGAAAAGATCATGGCAGCCATAGTGGAGGAAGGGAAGATCTGTATACACAAAGTGAAGGCACATTCCACCACTGAACCCCGTAGCGAGGGAAACCAGCCGGCTGACATATTGGCCAAGCAAAGTGCTCGCACGGCAAGCTCTGGGATCCGTACAACCCAAGTCCCATTGCAGCAGTTAGGGGCGGGATTGGGATGACATGGAAGGCAGGGATAGTATTGCCACCGGACCTGAAAATGGTTCAGACCCAAGACCCCATCCTCAAAACTGTCCTGAACACGCTAGCTAAAGGGGAAAAGGTAGACGGCCCGTACGGCACCGCAGCTATTGCCATTAAAGACGGCATGCTGTTCAGCAGGGAGCAATGGGTAGTACCGCAACAGCACCGGAAAGAATTCCTCCAGCTGGCCCACGAGGGTCCAGGAGCAGGACACCCCGGACCTGAAACCACCTGGCAATGGGTGGAACAGGCAGGGTGGTGGCCGGGGCTCAGGGAAGATGTCCACGAGTTCTGTGCCGGCTGTCTGGTGTGCGCTGCCAACAAACCTGACCCCCAGGAAAGAGAGGTGTCTATGGGACATATCAGGAGGGTAGAGGGACCCTGGCAGTTGATCCAGTCGATTACATCAGGCCCCTACCCACTGCCCAGGGAGGCTATAAGTACTGCCTAGTATTGGTAGACGTATTCACCAAATGGGTGGAAGCCTTCCCATGCCGAACAGCTACTGCTCTGGGAACAGCTAGGATCCTGGTCAGAGAAGTGTTCTCTCGATGGGGACCACCACAATACGTGGAGTCCGACCAAGGGAGTTACTTCACCGGGCAGGTGATGCAGGAGACCCTTCAGGTGCTCGGCATCAAAGGGAAATGGCATGTCGCCCACAACCCGCAGTCATCGGGCCTGTGGAGCGTTTAAACCGCACTATTAAAGAAAGGTTACGAAAAGAGACAGGGGACTCACCCAAGAAGTGGGTGGAGGTCTTGCCACTGGTCCTCATGGGAATCCGGGCCAGTCAGTCCAAGAGCACGGGGTACGAGCTCATGACTGGCAGAGCCATGCGAATCCCCACCCATGTACTAGCCCCGGTGCTCACGAAAGGTCAGCTCAGGGAAGCGAGGTGGGACAGCTTTGTCAGGAATCTGTTTGAACATCTTAAACAGATCCACTGGCAGGCAGCTAACAACATGGGAAAACAGCATCGGAGCAACTGACTGCTGCTAGAGCCCCGCAAGCACCACGAATGGGAGGTAGGGGAACAGGTCACAGTACGAAACTGCGCTCGAGTAGAGGCTTTTGAGGCACTGTACATGGGGGCCATACCACATTGTCAACAAGGCAAGCCCCATGGTCTATGCCGTGAAGATGCCCTGCCGTACAAAGTGGTTCCACATAAATCAGTGTAAACTGTTTAGCTCTGGGATAGCAGCTAAGCGCAAGGGGCAGCCAGGATCAGTGAACCGTCCTAAGGGCAGGGATCCTCAGCCAGCAGCCCCCGATTGTGGAAAGCCCACAGGGGACGTGGCAGACCCACAGACCGTACCTAGAGGGGCAGTGAACTGCGTTACTGGAGGAGCTATCCCCCCAATCATTTGGGATTCAGACACACCCCCAGTAGCCAGAGCCAGAAGAAGGACTCCCCGTACACCACGGCCAAGAACACCATGGTCACCAGCGCCCCAGTTTCAGTGGGTCAGCGCCGGGAGGTTTGCCCTCTGAAAAAGGATACCCAAGACCAGGGACCAGTCTGCGAACAGGGGGCCCCAGCCGATAGTCTTGGGCGGTGAGGGACTCACGGGAGAGGTAGTGGTGGACCAGCCACCAACTGAGAGTCCCCAGTCTGCAGCCCCCGGCCATGTAGAACTCCCAGTGAACGAAATGAACTATGCAGAAGCCTCAGTGAACGAAATGACCTTTACAGCCACTCCTAAAGAGGCAGTGTGCTGTAGCACCGGAGGGGCCGTTCCCCCGATAATGTGGGGCTCAGACATACCTCCGGTCAGAACACTCCGGGTCCTGTGGTCCAGGCCGCCTTACGCCGGCCATTCAAGCAGCCCAGAGGCCGCAAAAGAAAAGAGAAGAACAGGGATTAACCTGGCCATCCAGAGACGGGTGACAGATGTATATAATAGTACAAAATGAGTTTAAGAATGTTTAAGAGTTTAGTTTTAGTGTAAGATTAAGAGTGTAATGATTTTAGGTCACCACAACCTCAAGAAGAACCATGCGTAGAGAAGTAGTGAAACGAATATAAAAATAGGATCAGTTATGAAAGAGTTTCGGCCGGCAACTGGTGTCCATCTAGTGACCGAGATCTGGGTGCTCGGGAGAGAGAGCACCGATCGTAACTGCAGGGGGTGACACACCGGGTGTGGAAGAGCTCGCCGTTTATTCCCACGAGGGAAGGTGGCCAGGGTAGATGGGGTCCAACTCCACTCGATACTCCAGCCAGGAGGGGTTTACCTACAGGAGGCTTCCGTCCCATGCCCCAGAATACGGATCGTTGCTGCGTGGGTCAGTGTTACGGAAGAAAAACATGTATGTTTGGCTTGTAAAGGACAGGTTCCCCTGGGTAGATGGTGGTGGCTCAGGAAGCTGAGCAAGGACGCGGGAGACTAGGAATCTGACTGGGAACGACTCGGTAACGATACGTACCGGACCATCACGGGGACATGTGGAGGTCAGAGAAGATCTGTCCCGCAGGCATATCAATGGCAAAATGACGGGAAGGGAATGGGGTGGGATTCCAGCCTACACGCGTGTGCGGTCCCACACTCCCCGCGCCCAATCAACGCCACCGAACTCGTAGCACGCATTAAGGAACCTCTGCCCTGACCCCCCCAGTATGGACAATAATAGAGAGGTGTCCTACCACCACCAAGGGACCAGGGAATGGATTAGTATTGGTACCGACCGAAAAGCTGTTATACCAGGGGGTACACTATGCAGTAGCTTCAGTTATTTTAAACACTTACCTGACTGGTGCCCGAAGGAAACAGAGCAGCTGTACCAGGCCCTACTCAGAGAAATGTTCAAAAAATGTTACGAGTTAAACTTTGGCAACGTAGACAAAGCAGATTTATACACCCTACACACTAGGGACACCATGGACATGGGGAGACAAAGAAGGGGAACCTGGAATGCCATTTTTACTGCATATAACACAGGATCCTCTGTGATAAATAGCCTGGATGATATAGAACTGCAAACGAAAATAAATGGTTGAAAGAACCAACTAAGAAAGATCCTAAAGGAGGAAAACACAGTGGTGGGCTCAGAGCTACACGAGGACCAGGCCATGACGGTCCATTTAAAAGAGGTTATTGCTGAGCTGGAAAGGCACGCACAAACAGTGAATGCACTCATACGGAAGGATAGGAATGCTTCAGACCAGGCTGCACAGAACGAGGTGTGTGTGCTGTACGGGGCATGGTTGTTGCGCAAGGGCTGCAACAACCTGGAGGATTTAAAACAAGGTTTAGTCCCCTCCTGGATCAGCAACAAGCACCTCGCAGCCCTCCACCTGTATAGTAATTCACTAAGCCCGTGTCAGCTCCGTCAAGCTTCTGAAGCCTACCCTGTCCCAGTGGATTGCGGGTGTTCTAATCACACCATCATGGGGATAGTACTAAGGATGCCGGTCATGGGTGGGACAGCCTGACCCACACCAGTATACAGGGTGGAGAACATTGGAGTCATTCAAGGAGGTGCACACGTTCATTTCACAGCGGTCCCACCCTATGTCATAAAGTGGGAGCACGCTATGACGGGTACTGACCTCTCCGGGTGCCGGAGCTGGGGTGCACTGTGTCCCCAGCAATTGAACGCCTATTCTAAACCACAGTGCGGATTTAAAGCTGCTGGCACACAGCCTATCAACTGTACCATGGAGGTAATGGCACAAGATCATGTTCCCCCACAGGTAGCATACATAGGGGGTGGGACATATTGTGTCACCACCAGTGCGCCCCATTACCAACATGGACAACACTTCAGGTGTCCGGTCAGTGACAGCAGTTTTTGCTTTAAACCCGAGGCAGAAGTTCAAGTGGCCCAGGAACGGATTGTCCCCATTCCCGAACCCTCCACTGTTCACATCACTGTGAGAGAAACATCACAAACCTGCAAGATTGTGTTGCACATTTTGGCTACGTAATCCCCTCTCTACCAGAACATCTTATCGCTCTGCTAGAAGCTGTAGTAATCTCACAGAAACATTTCTATACTCTAGAACAGAAAACAATCGAGATAGGGAGAAAAATTCTGGAGATCACAATTCCACCTTGGTGGGACATTTTCAGAAACATAGAAGTCTCAGCCAGGGTCAGAATAGCTTCCCACGTTTGAGTTATCTGTCAACTCGCGATTATACTCTACTTGTGGTGTCTCACTTGCCGAGTGAAAGGCAGATGCCGGTGAGTCCGGCACCAAAAGGTGCTGTACGTTCCCTGGCCAAACTTGGGGTTCGCACAGGGAGGGGCAGTACTATCTTATAATGTCTGATTTTGTTTTGTGATTTTTTTTTTACCTGCTGTAAAAACGCAGAGGTCAAGTGTTGTAAGAGTTTTTTTTGCTCATGTGTTTTTTCTGTGTATCTTTGTTTTCTGCAAAACCGGAGAAATGGAGGGATGCTGTAATGTAATCAAAAGAACTGTATTTGCCTGTAAATTGCATTACATTTCAAAAGGGATATGCACATTTAAGTTTTAGCTCGGTAAATACAGGGGAAGGTTGGCTCTCGGGGATCAAGAATTTTGCTCACGAAGCATGACACTCTAGCATGTAGAGTATCACGGGGGAATGTAAGGTTGCAAAATTCATTGGAAACCCCACAATGTTTGAACTTATTGAAAAAGAAATTCAATTTGGGACTATCAAGCAGAAAGTTTGGGATCCTAAGATGCATATGGAAGAAATCTATGAGTTTTAACCAAGTTTGGGATTTTCAGGGATGCATGGGTCTGCAAGGGGAAAGGACTGCAAAAACCCAGGGGGAACATTAACCTCTGAAAAGTCCAGTTTTTGAGTATTGGAACTGTCTGGGATATTCGAGCTAAAACAAATTATCTGGAGAATTGTGTAAACTCAAAAACCCTTCTCCCAGGAGACATTAACATAGCAACGATCGACCCAGAGATAGCCAGCCATAGTTCTAAGAATGAAACCCCATCCAGTGCATGCATAATGTTAATCGCCTATCCAGCCCGCATGGAAAACATCAGGCCTAGGCAGACAACGTAAATACCAAAACTAATTTTTCCAATCGAAAAACGAATTCAATAGAGTGGCACATCCGAAACGAGTTATCGTTAATGAGTCCGCCAAAATATGTCAAAGAATTACTAAGCCCGCCAAAATTAAGACAAAGAATCGGGCCTGATTTGGCGCGTAGATTAGAAAGGCTCTCAAACTATAATTGGGTCCCTGTTTTACAGGTAGGAAAAGAAGCAAACAGCTTTCTGATAACAACTTTCTGAGAGAGCAACATCTTCAGCCTCAATGACACTCCTGGGCTACACTTCTCTGCCACCGAAGGAGGAAGAAGAACATCAACAAACCGGCAGAGAAAAGCAGTTCCCAGTAACTTCGGACATCATCATCGCGGCAACAACCGACCACAGCCAATGTGATAACATCGAACTACTGCGATCGACAAATTCTAAGAAAAAAATTCCTGAAGAAGAAACTGAAGATATGAAAGTTTCCACTCTACAACCTGTTCCTAGCTACCAACAGGTGAAACATAACCTGAAAGAACTTTAAAACCTACTGCTGACGGAAGGAAGCGGGTACTCACCCCATAAATCCAAAATGCTCCCTACCGCATCAGCGGACACCACCCAACTGAAGGCTATGCAGTAAGAAGTCTTCCACGATGTTCGGGGTACGGCAAGCAGAACCTACAGAGTCGAGCGAACCCCGAAACCACGAACCACCGCTAACTGACAATAAGAAGATTGGTGAGCATAATCCCTGTTTGTTCTAGAGTTCAATCTAGTCAGAATTAGGCAGTGGGAGGTGGGAGGTATATTATTTCCTGTAACCCTTTTTGAACATGTGAAAATGTGTTCCTTATTCTAGTGATTGTAAGTTTTGACATTGTACTTTCTTTTTCTTAATACAATCGAAGTTTCTTGCACCAAAACCAGTTGTCTCTTGCACTTTGTCACATCCCCAAATAAATCCAAAATCTAGAACCCAGGGAGTGGGAGTGATTCGAACTGCTCAGAAGGTCAGAGGTGAACCTGATCCCCCAGACCACCCCCTACAGATGGGCGATATATGGGCTTTACATCTCATTTCAGCGTTAAAATGGATGTTAAGTGGGCGGTATGCATGTAAAAATAATGGAAAATCTAGCCCCATGACTGGAAGTGTTGTGTATCTGTAAAGCATGCACTCCCATGTTCCGCCACCAGGGAGCGCATCCCCTGAAGTCTCAAAGGATCCCAGCATCCCTTTGGAGCACTGTATATAAGCCAACCCCTAAGGCCTGTTCCTCACTCTGGAGTGTCTTAATAAAGACTGAGGTCACTGTTACTTTAACCTCCCTGTGTGCAGTCTCATCTGTGTTAGGAACACAATAACTGGCGACGAGTATACAAATCCAACATAAAGATGCACTAAACTGTGGGCATCCTGGAGAAGTTCTCGGAGGGTGAGGACTGGGAAGCCTATATCGAACGGCTAGACCAGTACTTTGTAGCCAACAAACTGGATGGAGAAGGAAGCGCTGCAAAAAGGAGAGCGGTCCTCCTCACGGTCTGTGGGGCACCGACCTACAGCCTCCTGAAGAATCTTCTGGCTCCGGTGAAACCCACAGATAAGTCATATGAGAAGCTGTGTACACTGGTTTGGGATCATCTTAACCCGAGGGAGAGTGTGCTGATGGCGAGGTATCAGTTCTATACGTGCCAGCGATCTGCAGGTCAGGAAGTGGTGAGCTACGTCGCCGAGCTAAGGCGACTTCCAGGACAATGTGAGTTTGATGGCTACCTGGAGCAAATGCTCAGAAACTTTTTTGTACTGGGCATTGGCCATGAGACCTTCCTACGAAAACTTTTGACTGTAGAGACACCGACCCTCAGTAAGGCCATTGTGATAGCACAGGCATTTATGTCCACCAGTGATAACACCAAACAAATCTCTCAGCACACAAGTGCTAGCAATGTTCATAAATTAACTGAAACTTTGTTTGCGAGCAGAAATGTACAGGGCAGAACCCACGAGTCAGCAACTGCCAGCAGGCCTCAGGTGACCCAGATGATTCAGAGTCCCCAACAAAGGATGAATGCAAGGCAATTCATACCTTGTTGGCATTGTGGAGGCTTTCATTCAGCCTATTCATGCCGCTTCAAAGGGGATGTTTGAAAGAGCTGTGGAACAATGGGGCACCTCCAACGAGCTTGCAAATGAACTGCAAGCTCTGCAAAACCTGCTAACCACCACGTGACAGAGGAAGATCGGTGCATGGTGGATCAAAGCAATTTCGAGCCTCAGAGAGAGGAGGCAGATGCTGAAGTACACGGGGTGCACACATTTTCGACGAAATGTCCACTTATAATGCTAAATGTAAAATTGAATGGCTTACCCATAGCCATGGAATTGTACACTGGCGCTAGCCAATCCATCATGAGTAAAAAGATGTTTGAGATGTGGTGCAACAAGACACTCAGACCAGCCCTGAGCCACATCCACACGAAACTGAGAACGTACACCAAAGAGCTCATCACTGTCCTGGGCAGCGCCATGGTCAAGGTCACCAATGAGGGCACGGTGCACGAACTGCCGTTCTGGATTGTCGCGGGCGATGGCCCCACACTGCTTGGAAGGAGCTGGCTGGGCAAAATCTGCTGGAACTGGGATGATATTCGAGCGCTATCACATGTCGATGAGGCCTCATGTATCCAGGTTCTTAACAAATTTCCTTCCCTTTTTGAGCCAGCATTGGAAATTTTTCCGGGGCGAAGATGCGGATCCACTTGGTCCCAGAGGCATGTCCATTCATCACAAGGTGTGAGCGGTACCTCACATGATGTGGGAGAGAGTGGAAATCGAGCTGGACAGGCTGCAACGTGAGAGCATCATCTCCCCAGCAGAATTCAGCGAGTGGGCCAGCCCGATTGTTCCAGTACTCAAAAGTGATGGCACGGTCAGGATTTATGGTGATTATAAAGTAACTATTAATCGTTTCTCGCAACAGGACCAATACCCGCTACCTAAGGCAGACGACCTATTTGCGACGCTGGCAGGAGGCAAGACGTTCACCAAGCTCGACCTAACTTTGGCCTACATGACGCAGGAGCTGGAGGAGTCTTCGAAGGGCTTCACCTGCATCAACACGCACAAGGGGCTGTTCATCAACAACAGATGCCCGTTTGGAATTCAGTCGGCTGCAGCAATTTTCCAGAGTAACATGGAGAGCCTACTCAAGTCAGTACCACGCATGGTGGTTTTTCAGGACGACATATTGGTCATGGGTCGGGACACCGTCGAGCGCCTACAAAACCTGGAGGAGGTCCTCCAGCGACTGGATCGCGTAGGGCTGCAGCTGAAGAGGTCGAAATGTGTCTCCATGGCAACAGAAGTGGAGTTTTTGGGGTGAAAGATCGCGGCGGACGGCATTCGTCCCACAGACGCCACAGCAGAGGCTATCAGGAACGCGCCCAAGACACAGAACATCACAGAGCTGCGGTAGTTCCTGGGATTCCTCAACTATTTTGGTAACTTCCTAGCGGGGTAAGCATCCTCTTAGAGCCCCAACATGTGTTATTGCATAAAGGTGAGAACTGGGTATGGGGAAAAAAACAAATAATTGCTTTTGAGAAAGCCAGAAACATTTTATGCTCCAACAAGCAGCTTGTATTGTATAACCCATGTAAAAGACTTGTGCTAGCATGTGATGCGTCGTCGTACAGAGTCGGGTGTGTATTACAACAAGCTAACGTTGCGGGGAAGTTGCAACCTGTCGCCTATGCCTCCAGGAGCTTGTCTAAGGCCGAGAGGGCCTACAGCATGATTGAGAAAGAGGCATTAGCGTGTGTGTTCGGGGTAATGAAAATGCATCAGTACCTGTTTGGCCTCAAATTTGAGCTGGAAATCGATCGCAAGCCCATCATATCCCTGTTCGCTGAAAACAAGGGGATAAATACTCATGCCTCAGCCCACATACAAAGGTGGGCAATCGCGCTATCAGCGTATAACTATACCATCTGCCACAGGCCAGGCACCGAGAACTGTGCGGATGCTCAGTTGGTTACCATTGCCCACCACAGGGGTGGAAATGGTGCAGCCTGCAAACTTGTTGATGGTGGCGCAGCCCGCAGACTTGTTGGTGTCATGGAAGCATTTGAAAATGATAAATCACCTGTCACGGCCCGCCAGATTAGGACTTGGACCAGCCAAGATCCTCTGCTGTCTCTAGTAAGAAACTGTGTACTGCATGGGAGCTGGGCCAGCATCCCCGTTGAAGTGCAAGAGCCAGTCAAGCCGTTCCAGCGGCGAAAGGATGAGCTGTCCTTTCAGGCAGACTGCCTGTTGTGGGGTAACCGCATAGTGCTACCCAAAAAGGTCAGGGAGACGTTCATCTCGGATTTCCACAGCACACACCCGGATATAGTAATGATGAAAGCGATAGCCAGATCCCACGTGTGGTGGCCCGTTATCGACTCTGACTTAGAGTCCTGTGGCAATGCAGCGTGTGTGCTCAGTTGAGCAACACGCCCAGAGAGACACCACTAAGTTTGTGGTCCTGGCCCTACAGACCATGATCGAGGATCCATGTCGACTATGCGGGCCTGTTTCTCGGTAAAATGTTCCTGGTGGTGGTGGATGCTTTTTCAAAATGGATTGAATGTGAAATAATGTCAGGAAGCATTGCCACCACCACCATTGAAAGCCTGAGGGCCATGTTTGCCACCAATGGCCTGCCTGACATACTGGTCAGTGACAACGGGCCATGTTTCACCAGTGCTGAATTTAAAGAATTCATGACCCGCAATGGGATCAAACATGGCACCTCAGCCCCGCTTAAACCAGCCTCCAATGGGCAGGCAGAGCGGGCAGTACAAACAATCAAACAGAGTCTCAAACGAGTCACAGAAGGCTTACTCCAAACCCGCCTGTCCCGAGTACTGCTCAGCTATCACACGAGACCCCACTCGCTCACAGGGGCCCCCGGCTGAGCTACTCATGAAAAGGACACTTAAAACCAGACTCTCACTGGTTCACCCCAACCTGCATGATCAGGTAGAGAGCAGGCGGCAGCAACAAAATGTAAATGATGGTTGCGCCACTGTGTCACGGGAAATTTATCTGAATGACCCTGTGTATGTGCTGAACTGTGGATTGGTCCCAAGTGGATCGCGGGCACAGTGATAGCTAAAGAAGGGAATAGGTTGTTTGTAGTCAAAATGACAATGGACAAATTTGCAGAAAGCACCTGGACCAAACGAGGCTGCGGTTCACAGACTGCCCTGAACAACCCACAGCAGTTACCAACTTTTTCGAGCCCACAACACACACCCAAAGGATCAACGACACTACCTCGGACCAGGAAATTGAACCCATCATGTCCAACAGCCCAGCAAAGCCAGGCTCACCCAGCAGCCCTGCAAGGCCAACAACACGCCAGCCCAGCGAGGGCACAGCCAAAACACCAGAACAGACATTTGTACCGAGGCGGTCCACCAGGGAAAGAAAGGCTCCCGCCCGCCTCACCTTGTAAATAGTTTTCACTTTGACTTTTGGGGGGGGGGGGAAGTGATGTTGTGTATCTGTAAAGCATGCACTCCCATGTTCCGCCACCAGGGAGCACATCCCCTGAAGTCCCAAGGGATTCCAGCATCCCTTGGGAGCACTGTATATAAACTGGCCCCTAAGGCTTGTTCCTCACTCTGGAGTGTCTTAATAAAGACTGAGGTCACTGTTACTTTAACTTCGCTGTGTGTAGTCTTACCTGTGTTAGGAACACAATAGGAAGGACTGGGTATGAAGCCAGTGTGCCATCCAGTCCTTTGTCCGCCTGTTAATTAGTTCATGCAAAACTTGTTGAACGTTTGGTAACAGGTTACATGCACAAAAAAGCGTGGGAAAAAATAGCTTTTTGGACATTGGCAAGAATGAAGGCTATTGTGAGGGACACTCTTGTAAGCTACCATATGAAAACATGGACCTCAGAAAAAAAAAGAGAAAATCTATCCTTGTTTGGTGGGACCAATCAAAAAACAATTGTTTCTGAAGGTGTTTGCGAGCATGTTACAATATTAGAACTCTTTGAAGCGCATTACGATATTTTTCAACATTAAAGGTACTAGAAAAATGCAACTCTTCCCTGAACAAGAAGAATCATACCTGCAAGTGAGGTAGATGCTGTTCAATGTTTATGCTTTTCAGTGTAACCAACTGATGAAGTGAGCCTGTTGAATAGATACGGAATTACCGGAAAAATGAATCGGAACGATACACTGAATTTGATTACCAGCAGAAATTATAATAAAATAATATAATTGTTAGTCAGAAATATTTTGATGCATTTACATTGGAAATCTATAAGCTCTTAAAAATCAAATGTTAATCTTTGATTGGCACCTTCCTTGGCTACATTTGATTGAACAGTTTCAAACAACTAATTATGACTCATGAAAGGGTATAATGACAAATACTACAAGAATTTTGTCAACATAGGCACCACAATGAATGTTTTGTTGATGTGAGCTAAGTTTGCTTCATTCCATTCTGTTTGAAACTAGAAAACTTTCTTGCTCAATAGTGCTCAGTAACTGACTCCTATTATAATGGAAATAAATATGTTACACTGCAGTACATTAGTACTTGAAATAGTTTTGTTAATTTGTGCAAATTGGCATCTCAATAAACAATGTTTCGCATTGTTTGCTCAGAATGCTAATTGCTTCAGTCGACTGAAGGAGTATTGTCTGGTCATTGTGTTGCACAGATTCTTCATCATCATCATTATAGGCAGTCCCTCGAAATCGAGGAAGACTTGCTTCCACTCTAAAAGTGAGTTCTCAGGTGACTGTACAGTCCAATATGGGAATTACAGTCTCCGTCACAGGTGGGACAGACATTGGTTGAAGGAAAGGGGAGGTGGGTAGTCTGATTTTCTGCACGCTCCTTCCGCTGTCTGTGTTTGGTTTCTGAATGCTCTCGGCGATGGGACTGAAGTGCTCAGCATCCTCCCAGATGCTCTTCCTCCATTTGGGGCGGTCTTGGGCCAGGGATTCCCAGGTGCCGGTGGGGATGTTGCACTTTATCAAGGAGGCTTTGAGGGTGTCCTTGAAACATTTCCTCTGCCCACCTGGGGCTCGCTTGCCATGTAGGAGTTCCGAATACAGCGCTTGCTTTGGGAGTCTTGTTCGGACATGCAGACGATGTGGCCCGCCCAACGGAAATGGTCAACTGTGGTCAGTGCTTCGATGCTGGGGATGTTGGTCTGATCGAGAACACTGACATTGGTGCGTCTATCCTCCCAGTGGATTTGCAGGTTCTTGCGGAGGCAGCGCTGGTGACACTTCTCCAGTGCTTTGAGGTGTCTACTGTATATGG
Organism: Pristiophorus japonicus; assembly: GCF_044704955.1. Taxonomy (NCBI): domain Eukaryota; kingdom Metazoa; phylum Chordata; class Chondrichthyes; family Pristiophoridae; genus Pristiophorus; species Pristiophorus japonicus. The sequence continues at coordinate 241,220,845 of NC_091977.1, read as the reverse complement.
TCCACGTCTCTGAACCATATAGGAGGGCGGGTATCACTACTGCCCTGTAGACCATAAGCTTGGTGCCAGATTTGAGGTCCTGATCTTCAAACACTCTTTCCCTCAGCTGACCAAAGGCTGCGCTGGCGCACTGGAGGCGGTATTGGACCTCGTTGTCGATGTCTGCCCTTGCTGATAGTAGGCTCCCGAGGTATGGAAAATGATCCATGTTGTCCAAGGCCACGTCGTGGATTTGATGACCAGGGAGCAATGCTGTGAGGTGGGGCCAGGTTCGTGGAGGAGCTTTGTCTTATGGATGTTTAGTGTGCAGATTAGATTGATGTTGAATAAAATTTTCAGATAGCAATTCTTATAAGGGTCTTACAGTCGATGAATAAGACAGTGCTCTTCACATTGATGACCAGTATCTATTGGTCATTAAAAGGAAGGACAGAAATTATCACCTCAAAGAAACGTCCCAAAGTACCACCCACAATAAATTGTTTTGAAATGCAGGTACTGCTGTTATTTAGGCAAACGTAACTAAGAAAGTGCTCAGAAAGTGTATTGTTCATAAGAACAAAGGAAATAGGAGCAGGAGTAGGCCATTCGGTCCCACAAGCCTTCTCTGCCATTCAATAAGATCATGGCTGAACTTCTACATAAACTCCACTTTCCTGTCCTATTCCCCATATCCCTTGATTCATTAGTGCCCAAAAATCTATCATTCTTGGTCTTGAATATTCTAATCGGCTAAGCATCCACAGTGCTCTGGGGTAGAGAATTCCAAAGATTCATAACCCTCTGAGTGAAGAAATTTCTCCTCATCTCAGTCCTAAATGACTGACCCCTCAACGTGAGACTATGGCCCCTAGTTCAAGACTCTACAACCAGGGGAACAGCTTCTCTGCATCTGTCAAGCCCTCTAAGAATGTTATATGTTTCAATTAGATCATCTCTCATTCTTCTAAACTCCACAGAATATAGGTCCAATCTACTCAATCTCTCCTCATAGGACAATCCTTTCATCCCAGGGATCAATCTAGTGAACCTTTGTTGCGCTCCCTCTAAGGCAAGTATATTCTTCCTTAGGTAAGGAGACCAAAGCCCTATATAATTACAGCAAGATTTCTTTCCTCTCATACTCCACCCCCTTATGATGAAGGATACCATACCATTTGCCTTCCTAATTGCTTGCTGAACCTTTATGTGATTCATGTACAAGGACCCCCAAATTTCTCTGAATACCAATGTCTTTTAGCCGCTCACCTTTTAAAAAATATTCTGCTTTTCCATTCTTCCTACCAAAGTGGATAATTTCACATTTCTCCACATTATACTCCAACTGCCATGTTTTTGCCCATTCACTTAACCTGTCTACATTCCTTTGCAGCCTCTTTCTGTCCTCCTCACAAGTTACTTTTCCACCTAGCTTTTTTATTGTCAGCAAATTTGGATATATTATGTTTGGTCCCCTCATCTAAGTCATTGATATAGATTGTAAATAGCTGAGGCCTAAGCACTGATCCTTGCGGTACTCCACTAGTTACACCCTGCCATCCTGAAAATGACCCGTTTATTTCTACTTTCTGTTTTCTGTCCATTAACCAATCCTCAATCCATGTTAATATGTGCCAATCAAAAGCCACTGGCATTGCCCACCAACTATTATATTTCTCCAGAACCCCTTCTCGTACTTACAACAATCTGGTCCTTGCATCCTTTAAAGATTTGTTTTTGATCTGGGCTCTAGCATTATAATGTGCCATTATGCCACCTATTAAAGCTGCTTTCTGATTTTACACATTCACACATTGCTCAGGTTAAACTGGGAAATACTCGGCTATCTCATATATACCTCATTATTTTTTAACTATTTCTTGTGGTGTCTAATCCTTATTTAATATTTTATGTTGCCCTATAAACGGCTTCATGATGACCTCTTGTCAGACCATGCCAAGTAGATTTTGTAGGAATATAATAGGCTAAACAGTGCTCATGCAAATGTCACTGGTAGGAGCTGGGTGAGCAAGAGGTGGGGTGGGGGGAAATTGGCTCGGAAAAAAAATCAACTTACAGAACTTGCTCATTTAGCATGCATGCCGACATTGCACTCTCTCAAACAGAATGTGCGAAAGCCTCATTTGACAGTCAAAGAGATCCAGCGTGGATTTGTGGCGGGCAGGCCCACCGCTGGCTGCATCTGTGGAGCTTCTGCCAGGGCAGCCTGCAACCAGAGACCAGCTAACACTATAGCAGTGGGCAGCGGAAACGTTGCAAGGACACCCTCAAAGCCTCCCTGATAAAGTGCAACATCCCCACTGACACCTGGGAGTCCCTGGCCAAAGATCGCGCTAAGTGGAGGAAGTGCATCCAGGTGGGCGCTGAGCACCGCGAGTCTCATCGGCGAGAGCATGCAGAAATCAAGCACAGTCCCACCCTCTCTTACCCTCAACGACTATCTGTCTCACCTGTGACAGAGTCTGTGGCTCTCGTATTGGACTGTTCAGCCACCAAATAACTCCCTTTGAGTGGAAGCAAGTCCTCCTCGATTCCGAGGGACTGCCTATGATGACGATAGCAGGAAACCTGGTACTGGTGCATAACGGAAGTAAAAATAAGAGTATTGATTTTTCTCTGCCCACCTCCCAAAATAAAATGAAATGCAGAGGAAAATTAGTGCTAATCCTTTTCTCCCATTTTTCTCCAGAACAAAACCGCAGACTAACTTTTTTTCTGCTGCTTTTGCTGTTTGTACTTTACACTTAGTGATGCAGGCAGCACCTGTCGTTTTGCGATATGGCTCCTTTGGAGAAAGATAAAGGGAACCACAAGCCCGCTTGGCAGCTTGTGGCCCGTCCGCACTCTGAGGTACGAACACCTGTTTTCCCACCAGAGAGTAGTAGAGCCCCCTCACCCTGGCCTTACACCTGTTCCATGCCACCTGGAATAAAAAGAGAAGCCCCGCAGTTAACCCACCATCATCTCCTCTTCCTGCTGCTCCATTCCTCATGCTCACACTTCACTTCTCTGTAACTCCACCTACTGCTTAGCACCACTGTGCCATCCCTATACCTCCAAGAGAGATGGTTGGGGTGTATGAACTGTTGTTTAGGGTACTGTTGCTGTCCCAGCCATGGCATAGCAACATGCATTCATTCACAGGTGGAAAAAACTGTCAATAAATACAAAGACCGCTGACATGCATTTAACAGCAATTTACAAGTGTCAATCATGGTTCAGTGGGTAACACTCTCGCCTCTGAGTCAGAAGGTTGTGGGTTCAACAACAACAGCAATTTGCATTTATATAGCACCTTTTACGTAGTAAAACATACCAAGGCACTTCACAGGAGTGTTATCAAACAAAATTTGCTAACTCCAGAGACCTGAGCACAAAAGCTAGCTTGACACTCCAGTGCTAGTACTGACAGAGTGCTGTACTGTCGGAGGTGCCGTCTTTTGGATGAGGCATTACACTGAGGCCCCGTCGACCCTTTTAGTTGGATGCTATAGATCTCATGACACTGTTTGAAGAAGAGCAGTGGGGTTCTTCCCCAGTGTCCTGGCCAATCAACATAATAAAAACAGTTTATCTGGTCATTACCACATTGCTGTTTGTGGGAGCTTGCTGTGCACAAATTAGCTGCCACGTTTTCTACATTACAACAGTGACTACACTTCAAGAAAGTATTTCCTTGGCTGTAAAGCGCTTCCGGCCATCCTGAGGTCATGAAAGGTCCATGTTCTTTCTTTCTTTTCTGTGTTCTGGCACATACATTAGTTTAAAAACGTATAATTTTTTATCAGATAATAATTCTAACTCATTATCAGCCAAAAAAAATCCTTCTGGTTCTCCCCTGCATCTGCCTCTTTAATGGTGCTGGAGCTTATGAAGCCCAGGATGTGCTCAGACTTACTCTTCTCTTTGACCTGTGCCCTGTAATGCACTCCCACATGTGGCTGGTGCATGCTGTCAGGAGGAAATACTCCTATTTGGGGCAGGATTACCACCCACCCCTCCATATCCACCCCAGTCCCAGCCCATTTCCCTGGGTGAGGGCTCATCAGGGTGGATTCCTGCCATCAAGAGGGAGCCCACCAGTGCAAGGGTGGAAAATCCCGATGGTGCTGCAGTGAGGCACTGAAGGCCTCAGCCTAGACTGGGGCTTTTAACAAGTATGAGTTGGAGGCGGAATGGAGGGAAAAGATCGCTGCTCTAAGGCCTTTCTCTTCATTAGGAGCACCTCATAACCATTAGTGCCTTTTCCTTGGGTGGTGGGAGGAGCATGAAAACCACTTACCATATTTCTCAGAAATGTCTCAAAGCGCTTCACATACAATGAATTACTTTGAAGTACAATGACTGTGGTTATGTAGGCAGATCAATGTCAGCTAATCAATACCGCATTGTTAGTGGCACAAATGAGGATGCACTGATGCTAAACTGCCTCTAATTGGCTGGTCATTTTTGACAAACAAGCCCTTGTGTGCAGCAGTTCAGGAGGCTTTTAACATAAAACATTTTTATTGTCAAAACACATTTTTTCGAAAATGCCAAACCAGTAAAATTCCAATTGGAACAATACAAATAGAAACAAAACCCAACTCAATAGCGGCCACTCAAAGTCATGATCCAGTCAACACCATTGCATTCTTTCAAGATGAGACAGGAAATTTGTCACTGTTGCTCATGTTGCTCATGTGGCATTGAACAGGCTGTTGATTTTTTTTTAAGTTTCAAGTATTGATAAAGAGTAGCCCACTTCCATATACCTGGAAATAACCCTTGTTCTTTAATATATCATCACTTCTGGGGAAATGTTGCAAATCAGCTTCGCAACATAATAATTAAGGACCATACACAACACCATGTAGCTGCAGATTCAGATCCCAAGCTCGGTTAGCCATCCACATACATCACAGCCATCTGTTCTCTACCAGGCCACCAGGCTTGAGTTGGTCATTCCTCTCTCATTTGCTATGAGGCAGAATTTATACTTCAGCAACCCTACATAATCCCACTCGCAAAAGCTGGAGTGCCACAACCCACATACCCATTAACATTCAAAAAAATTACAATGTACACATATTTACTATACAAATGAACAGAACTAATTGAATCAGCTGTCTTTAAATCCATTGCATAAGCCATATCTTTTATGCCAGTTTTTATGATTGCAAGAACTAATTGAATCAGCTGTCTTTAAATCCATTGCATAAGCCATATCTTTTATGCCAGTTTTTATGATTGCAAAGTTATGGTGCAACTAATCGGTTTTCTACCTAACTGTATAGCTTATACCTGTTTTTTATTGCAATAGATTTCCACGTTCTAAACCCTTCCATAGCTTCCTCAGCTAAGAGGGTAGGCCTCTATTGATATAACTTGCTGGCATCTCAATAGGTAATGATCAATTTGTGCAAAACATTGGTTAGGCCACAGTTAAGAGCACGGTGCGCAGTTTTTGCACCCTGCAGTGAGGCAGATTCACCCGGATGATGCCAGGGGTGAAAACCTATAGTTAAGGAGGAGAGACTTAAGCGGCTATTTGCTCTGGACAAGGCAAAGAGGGGATTTTTTTTTTTTTATTCGTTCATGGAATGTGGATGTCGTTGGTAAGGCCAGTATTTATTGCCCATCCCTAATTGCTCTTTAAAAGGTGATGATCAGTCGCCATCTTCAACTGCTACAGTCCATGTGATGAAGGTACTTCCACAGTGCTGTGAGGGAGGATTTTGACCCAGCGACGATGAAGGAATGGTAATATATTTCCAAGTCAGGATGGGGTGTGTAACTTGGAGGGTAACTTGGAGGGGATGGTACTCCCATGTGCCTGCTGCCCTTGTCCTTCGAGGTGGTAAAAGTCATGGGTTTGGGAGGTAGATTTAATAGAGGACTTTAAAACTATGAAGCCGTTTTGACGGAGTGAATAGAAAAAAAGACTATGGGGGTGAATTTCCTCATGGTGAGTATAAGGTTACTAATCTTCAGAAAAGCACAGAAGGAGACCATGAACTAAAAATTGATTAATCCAAGCTTTTGGAATTAAGCTGGACATTTAAGGACATTCTGTGGTCAGGAACCAAAACTGACTTTATGCATAACAACAATGGAGTTATTACATGAGGCCCTGAACTTGATTAACCATGGTGGGGAAAAACAAGCTCACTGGAGACACCAAGTCTGTAAAAAGACCGGACAACAAAGAAACCATACCAGTTGCACATTTATTGGGAACGAGGTGTTAAGATGAGAAATGAACTTGAGCCTTGCAGACTCAGTGTGCAAATGGGAAAACAGACAAGTCCATTATTGCAGTCAATCAACCAAGGAGACCACAACACAATGTATCAATACACACACATTATCAAAATCGCAGTGGCGGGAGATCAGTCATAACATGGATATAAATATGCGAGCTAGAAGCAGCTCAGGAGACCACGAGGAGACCACGAGTCGACCAGTTCCATCAGTCAGGCAAGAAGCAGCCTAGAGTGACCAGTTCCATCAGTTGAGCCCGAAGTAGTTCAGTGGTTACTCCACCAGTCGTCCAGCATCATTCGGCAGGAAATAGAAGAGGGGTACCAAAGTGAAGTGAGGTACAGAACGTACACAGAAGAAACAGCACTGCAGAGAACGGCCAGAAGAAGAACCAACTGGTCACGGAACCAATGATCACGAGCCTACAATAGCTACAGCCAGGAAGGGTGATTGTATGTTTTCATTCGATTTCTCTCAGAAATCCAGTCCTGTAGTTTTAGTTGGTTTTTGCATTATAAAACTGACACTGGGTTAAGCCTAAATTTTGTGTCATGTGTTGTCCTTTCCCCTATAAGTTCCGAGGTCTAAGAATCAGAGTAGAGTGAAAAACAAACACTCTATATGAGGTGACTACTGTAACGCCAATGACAGAAGGATTGTGCCTGCTGGTGGCCTGGAGAGGTTACAGGAGTGTGACCTGAGGCAGCTCATTTGCATTCCCATTGGAGTAGTCATTGGTATAAATCAGATGTAAATCGGGTGCAATTAGCTGGAGTTCAGCCTGCATGGTTCAGCAGCAGACTGGTGGAATAACAAGCTAAGGAAGGAACAGAACTTGGCTCACTCACTTGACTCTCAGCTAATTTCACTACATGGCTCACCAATATTTTCATCATACATTTCATCTGCACCAAGCAGCCAGACAAGGCAGCAGGACACGCCATCAAGTGGGAGGAGAAGAACATTGGCCTTCAGCAACTCAACCCTCCAATCGCTCTGGAAGGAAATTGGAGTCTGTGAAAGGAGTTCATAGGGTAGATGGAAATAAACTATTTCCTCTGGTGAGGGAGTCTAGAACAAGGGGGCATAACCTTAAAATTAGAACTAGGCCTTTCAGGGGTGATGTCAGGCAGCACTGCTTCACACAAAGGAGAGTGAAAATCTGGAACTCACTCCCCCAAAAAGCTGTTGAGGCTGGTGGTCAATTAAACATTTCTGAACTGAGATTGATAGATTTTTGTTAGGCAAGGGTATTAAGGGTTACAGACCGGCCATAACCAAATTGAATGGCAGAACAGGATCAAGGGGCTGAGTGGACTACACCAGTTCCTGTGTTCCATTTGAAACAAAAAATTGGGAGAGATGTAAAACAGGCTGCCGATTCACTGTCACCCATTTTAAACGATCGTACAAAGTCAAAATTACCCACAGGAAGTGAGGGGAGAGGCTATGTCACAGATTGTTGGAGCATGGAATTATTTGCTACAGGGAGTGGTTAAAGCAAGAACATAGAAACATAGACATAGAAACATAGAAAATAGGTGCAGGAGTAGACCATTCGGCCCTTCGAGCCTGCACCACCAATCAATGAGTTCATGGCTGAACATGCAACTTCAGTACCCCATTCCTGCTTTCTCGCCATACCCCTTGATCCCCCAAGTAGTAAGGACTACATCTAACTCCTTTTTGAATATATTTAGTGAATTGGCCTCAACAACTTTCTGTGGTAGAGAATTCCACAGGTTCACCACTCTTTGGGTGAAGAAATTTCTCCTCATCTCGGTCCTAAATGACTTACCCCTTATCCTTAGACTGTGATCTCTGGTTCCGGACTTCCCCAACATTGGGAACATTCTTCCTGCATCTAACCTGTCTAAACCCGTCAGAATTTTAAACGTTTCTATGAGATCCCCTCTCATTCTTCTGAACTCCAGTGAATACAAGACCAGTTGATCCACTCTTTCTTGATATGTCAGTCCTGCCATCCCGGGAATCAGTCTGGTGAACCTTCGCTGCACTCCCTCAATAGCAAGAATGTCCTTCCTCAAGTTAGGAGACCAAAACTGTACACAATACTCCAGGTGTGGCCTCACCAAGGCCCTGTACAACTGTAGTAATACCTCCCTGCCCCTGTACTCAAATCCCCTCGCTATGAAGGCCAACATGCCATTTGCTTTCTTAACCGCCTGCTGTACCTGCATGCCAACCTTCAATGACTGATGTACCATGACACCCAGGTCTCGTTGCACCTCCCCTTTTCCTAATCTGTCACCATTCAGATAATAGTCTGTCTCTCTGTTTTTACCACCAAAGTGGATAACCTCACATTTATCCACATTATAACCTCACATTCATCTGCCATGCATTTGCCCACTCACCTAACCTATCCAAGTCACTCTGCAGCCTCATAGCATCCTCCTCGCAGCTCACACTGCCAACCAACTTCGTGTCATCCGAAAATTTGGAGATACTACATTTAATCCCCTCGTCTAAATCATTAATGTACAATGTAAACAGCTGGGACCCCAGCACAGAACCTTGCGGTACCCCACTAGTCATTGCCTGCCATTCTGAAAAGTACCCATTTACTCCTCTTTGCTTCCTGTCTGCCAACCAGTTCTCAATCCATGTCAGCACACTACCCCCAATCCCATGTGCTTTAACTTTGCACATTAATCTCTTGTGTGGGACCTTGTCGAAAGCCTTCTGAAAGTCCAAATACACCACATCAACAGGTTCTCCCTTGTCCACTCTACTGGAAACATCCTCAAAAAATTCCAGAAGATTTGTCAAGCATGATTTCCCTTTCACAAATCCATGCTGACTTGGACTCATCATGTCACCTCTTTCCAAATGCGCTGCTATGATATCCTTAATAATTGATTCCATCATTTTACCCACTACCGATGTCAGGCTGACTGGTCTTTAATTCCCTGTTTTCTCTCTCCATCCTTTTTTAAAAAGTGGGGTTACATTGGCTACCCTCCACTCCATAGGAACTGATCCAGCGTCTATGGAATGTTGGAAAATGACTGTCAGTGCATCCGCTCTTTCCAAGGCCACCTCCTTAAGTACTCTGGGATGCAGTCCATCAGGCCCTGGGGATTTATCGGCCTTCAATCCCATCAATTTCCCCAACACAATTTCCTGACTAATAAGGATTTCCCTCAGTTCCTCCTTCTTACTAGACCCTCTGACCCCTTTTATATCCGGAAAGTTGTTTCCTGCTTCATGAATACCGAACCAAAGTACTTGTTCAATTGGTCTGCCATTTCTTTGTTCCCTGTTATGACTTCCCCTGATTCTGACTGCAGGGGACCTACGTTTGTCTTTACTAACCTTTTTCTCTTTACATATCTAAAGAAGCTTTTGCAGTCCGTCATAATGTTCCCTGCAAGCTTCCTCTCGTACTCTATTTTCCCTGCCCTAATCAAACCCTTTGTCCTCCTCTGCTGAGTTCTAAATTTCTCCCAGTCCCCGGGTTCGCTTCTATTTCTGGCCAATTTGTATGCCACTTCCTTGGCTTTAATACTATCCCTGATTTCCCTTGATCGCCACGGTTGAGCCACCTTCCCTTTTTTATTTTTAGGCCAAACAGGGATGTACAATTGTTGTAGTTCATCCATGCGGTCTCTAAATGTCTGCCATTGCCCATTCACTGTCAACCCCTTAAGTATCATTCGCCAAACTAGGCCCACTCGTGGCTACAGCCCTGGTAAAAATCAGGTGAAGGTAGTTTCTGTGGATGGATGGATGTATTGTGGATGAGAGACAGCAAAGCTATGAATGGTGCTCCAACCAAAGAGATAAACTAAGCTTGTAATTTATTTGTACTCCGGCCATTAGGTTAGAAACCCCAATTATATTTATGATATCAATGTTACCAGTAATTGCGAATGGACACATCCAGGCCATCCTCTGGGGAAGCTTGGTATATGATCTTAATGACTACGGAGTGCTTAATACTGGCACTGGCCACAAAAAATATCATGGTCCAGCAATGACATCTTAACTGGCATGAAAAGCACTCAAAATAAAAAATGATACATGTACGAATACAACAGCTGACTGAAAATTAAAAAGAGTTGTTGTATGATGTCTTGTATAGTTCATTTTCCAGCACCCACAATGTTTCCATTGTACATTGTATTTCTACAATTATTGTCCTTTTAAGCAGTGCAACACTCTGCGCTTAAAGAAAAAGTGAGGTGGTGAGCAATTGGGTTTCTACAAGGGACTTTGTTGCCAACACCAGTTGGACATATTCCTGGACGTTTCATCAGATTACCTCCTGCCTCCAACCACCCCGCCCCCGCCATTGGTTGCCCAACATGTCCATCCTTGCACTGCACTGCCTTCCCATGCCAATTGGAAAGTGAAGAGGCTCTGGGGGCGAAATTGCCCCGCGTCAGGTTTGGGGCGCATAATTCGAATAAAGTGAAAATTTATCGCCCTGTGGCAAGGGAAGGAAAGTGACCCGGAATTCGGCTCTTTAACTTGAAATAATTGTCCGAGCACTATCGGAGGTGCTCTGCAGGGCGCAAATCGCAGACTGCGGCGCTAATGGCACAATGCCCCCAAACCTCCGGGGCATTTTCCCCGGAGGCGCTATCTACCCCTTCTCCCGGGCAATAAGCTCATTGCGCCACATTAGCTCCCCACCGGAGGCACTAATGGGGCTATATAAAAGGCCAATATCGCTCCTCCTGTGTTATCTGATTGGATGATTCCGGACTCCCAGTCAAACAGCCTTTTATCCCCATCTCCAATATTTTTACATCTAATAAACAAAAATATTCATAGAATATGAAAAAAACAATATTTTTTAGTGCCCCTATGATTTTTCTCCACTGTTGTTCATAGCAATTAAATAGCAGGTGGTTAATCTTTCATTCCCGGAGGGTTGGCAACCCTACTCAGGCTGCTGCAATATCTGTGGTGGGAATCTGATTGTGGTCACTTTCTGCCACATGAGGAGTCATTACATAAGAACATAAGAAATAGAAGCAATATTAGGTCAAAATGTCCTGCAAGCCTGCTCCGCCATTCAGTAACATTATGGCTGATCTTCGACCTCAACTCCACATTCCTGCCTGATTCCCTTACGAGTCCAAATATCTATTGATTTCAGCCTTGAATTTACTCAATTGAGCATCCACAGCCCTCTGAGGTGGAGAATTCCAAAGATTCACAACCTTCTGAATGAAGAAAATTCTCCTTATCTCTTAAATGGCTGACCCCTTATCCTGAGGCTGCGACCCCTAGTTCTAGAATCTCCAGCCAGGGGAAACAGCCTCTTGTCATCTACCCTGACAAGCCCTTTCATAATCTTAGATGTTTCAATGAGATCACCTCTCATTCTTCTAAACTCCAGAGAGTATAGGCCCATTAAACTCATCAGAAGCTTTGCTTGCGTGGTAGTACATTCCAACCACAAACTGCTGGCTGCCGTCACTCTTTGTTGGAGTGATCCATTACTTCTTTATTTGTCTCACACATTTTCATTGCCTACTTTTTTGATGGGTTTACTCAGTCGTTGGTCTACAGTTCCATGGGTGTTGGGTGCTCTCCAGATGCTTGCACAGATATGGGCTATTCGCAAGTGAAACTTGTCAATAATTGCTGGCAGGCACATAAAGAAAATAACTACTGCAGAGGATATCGCAACCAAGCCCAATCCTACCCTCGAATGATGTTCGCATATGCAGTTACATTGCAGGGTAATGATCAGGAGCAGGAACTCTGGTTGATTCAAATGTGCTGAAGTCTTGTAGTAGCATTACCCAAGCTTCTGCTAAGATCAGTTAATTAAGCAGAACCCAGGCTTCAAACCTGGGATCGTCCTGTTCTGCATTGTTCAGTATCACACCGAGCGAGTGTTTAACCAATAAATCATCCACGTAGCGCTGACACGATTCCAGGGTTTCTCCATTCTGTTAAAGGGGAGGGAATGCTGCAAGCCCTATAGGGTTTTCATGGGCCTCCACTGGGCCACCAGGTATGCGAGGTGTCGTGGCCGTAGTCGGGCACCGAAACAGAGAGCCGGGCTGCACCATCGCGGCACGGACCCTGCGAAATTCCACATGGACGCCGGACCGGTAAGCTGGAGGACAACGTAAAATGGTGCCACGTACCTCCCCTTTAACGTTCACCCTGCGAGCGGAGTGCGGCCCGGTTCATGACCCGTGAGGCTTGCACTGACATCCCCTGCGGCAGCCTCATGGGGTGCTGCCCAATTTCTGCCGCAGGGCGAAGACGGGCCACCGCGGGGTGAAAAGGGGTCACCTACTGGTTTTGTGCCTCTGCTCACTCCCGTGCAATTTCGCGGGAGCCGGTAGTGAGAAATGGTTTGCATCCCATTAGCATTCCCTGGAGGCGCGATTGGCAGTCACAAACCATGCGGATTTCTCTCCCATGATTTCTCTCACTCGCAAATGATAAATCTTAATAAATTGTCAGCCAAGTTCCATTTGTTCTACCCATTACATGAGTTAGAACTTCCACTTTTGTGGTTATTGCCCAAAAATGGGCGATATTTCCTGCGTGGGCAGTAAAAAAGGTTTATCAGATCGCCGGCTTCTCGCCCATTCTCAAACCACCTAGTCTCCACTTTTGAAAATGGGCGTTTCCGCGAGCGATATAAAATGGGCAGTAGGTAGCGTTAAATTTTTTTGACCTTCTGCCGTAACGTGTGGCTATCCTTAGCAACGGCATGACAGCGCTCGATTCCCGCGATTCTGGAGGTCGCGGGTCACCATGACATGCGCAGAAGAGGAGACAGAGAGAGAGGGAGCTCAGAGGGACTGAAGGCATGGCTGGGTGTGGTGTGGCTGTTTTGAGAGGAAGGAGGGAAACTGTAGAGCTTCACAGCAAGCAGACAAACAAAAAGTAGCTGTTACCAGCCACATATTTGACCGAATTTGGCCTACAATGGAGAGGGAGGAGAAGACATCACAGCACGCTGTGGAGACTGACGCTGGAGAGAGCAGTGAGGTGGGAGAGGAGCACATTGGAGGGCACAAAAGAGCCAGTAGGTTCTCGGAGGAGGCAAATGCCTCCCTCCTGCAGGAGGTCAAGTCACATTGGGGTGATTTGACACAGGGAAGGTGTGGGAAGCCTACTCCAAAGGCCGACCAGAAGATATGGACCGAGATAGCAGAGGTGGTCTCATCGGCGACCAACGAGGTGCGTGAGGGCAACCAATGCCGCAAATGATGAAACGACCTTGTCGGATCTGCAAGAGGAAGTATTACATTGATTTACATGTACTTATGTATTTATATAATTTGATTTGTAGCAGTCATGAGTGATTATCAGCAGATGTGAGGTCTTGCAATTTTACCGGAAATGTTTTACTCAAAGCCTGCGGTCACGGTGTACGTCTTCAGGTAAAGAATGATAATAATCATAATAATCATGATTACATCTGTCGGTTATGTGTTGTATCAGTGTCTGTGTCAGTACCTAGCAATGATATCATACAATGATCTCATGCCATGTCGTCCTGTCACCTTTTACAAAAGAAGCTATTGACAATGAGGTCCATGCAGTGGTGAACGGGGGGCCACCAGTCCCCAGTGACATCACAGAGATGGAGGAGCGAGTGCTGGCACTCGTGGGGAAGCACCACCGGACAGACACGGATGCATGTGCAGACCCTGAAGTGATGACGTGTGAGTAAAGTTTACACCATTGTGTCATGTAAAGTCTATAGATGCCACACCAACTTATATCCGAACAATCATAGATGATTTCTAAAAGTGTCATAGAAATAATGCTGGCCTAATGAAAATCATTGCAATGCACAATGTGTTGATGGTCATGAAATGTGATGTCTGTGATGATTTTGATAGCAGTGGTGCTTTTGTCATGCATATGCTGGGTGCAGCGCTGGACTCACCTTGTCACCTTAGCACCCCCTTCTCCTCTAATAACTTCATTTGTGATTTGCAGCTCAGCCAGCAGCATGGCCCCAGGCAAGACCATAGAGGCCAGAAGGTGGGGGCGCAGGGCAGGAGTTGGCAGAGAATCCTACTACATCTGGTGCTGAAGAGCTCCGATTCTCACCCATCAATCCTCTGGGTCTGTTCTCCACGGATGAAAGCACGGACTTCGAAGATCCTGCATCGCCACGCTCCAGAAGCCATTCCACCCCAAGGCCATCTAGTGCTCCTCCGGTCATTCCCGCCTCCACTCTGGAGTGGGAATAAACGGGTCCTTTTCAGAATAGCAGGCAGTGACTAGTGGGGTGCTGCAGGGTTCGGTGCTGGGATCCCAGCTATTTACAATATACATTAATGATTTAGACGAAGGAATTGAATGTAATATCTCCAAGCTTGCAGATGACACTCAGCTGGGTGGCAGAGCGTGGTGTCTACTGCATATGGTCCACGTCTCTGAGCCATATAGGAGGGCGTGTATCACTACAGCCCTGTACCCATAAGCTTGGTGCCAGATTTGAGGTCCTGGTCTTCGAACACTCTCTTCCTCAGGCAACCGAAAGTTGTGCTGGCACACTGAAGGCGGTGTTGGATCTCAGCGTCGATGTCTGCCCTTGCTGATAGTAGGCTCCCGAGGTATGGAAAATGGTCCATGTTGTCCAAGGCCGTGCCGTGGATTTTGATGATCTGGGGCAGTGCTGTGTGGCGGGATCAGGTTGGTGGAGGACCTTTGTCTTTCAGATGTTTAGTGTAAGGCCCATGCTTTCTTGTGCCTCGGTGAAGATGTTGACGATGACTTGGATTTCGGCCTCTGAGTCTGCGCAGACGCAAGCGTCGTCTGTGTACTGTAATTCGATGACAAAGGATGGTATGACCTTGGATCTAGCCTGGAGGTGACAAAGGTTGAACAGGTTTCCATTGGTTCTATCGTTTAGTTCCACTCCAGCGGGGAGTTTGTTGAGCGTGAGATGGAGCATTGCAGTGAGAAGATCGAGAAGAGCGTTGGAATGATGACACAGCCCTGCTTGACCCCAGTCCAGATGTGGATTGCGTCTGTGGTGGATCCGTTGGTCAGGAATACAGCTTGCATGTCGTCGTGGAGCAAACGGATAATGGTGACAAACTTTTGGGAGCAACTGAAATGGAGGAGGACGCTCCATAGACCCTCATGGTTGACAGGGTCAAAGGCCTTTGTGAGGTCAAAGAAGGCCATGTACAAGGGTTGGTGCTGTTCCCTGTAGTTGTCGTGCAGTAAAGATCATGTCCGTTGTACCCCTTAGTGGACAAAATCTGCACTGTGACTTCGGGAGGGGCTCTTCAGCCACAGGGAGGAGATGGTTGATGAGAATCACAGAGCTCGCAGCAGCCCTCCGTGGTGACGCGCCAGCATAATGACATCATCAGCGCTACGCTGAAGAGTGACAACTGCAAACCCTACGCCCGTCCCCCACTTCCACCCCTCTACTTACCGAACTTCCACTCACCGCCGCACCTCCGCCTCCATTCTAACCGACTTCCGGGCTGCTCGAAAAAAAAAAGCCAAAGAGCGGAATTTCGCTCAAGAGTCCACCACATCTATCGTTGTGGTAAAAACAGTCGAAACACGGTTGGTGCGCTGCGTTTTCGGTGGGGGGCAATTTCAGCCCCTATGATTCTATGAATGCCACTTCAAGCCCCATTTAGGCTGGCCGGCTGCAGTTTACATCCACCCCATTATCTCCTCCAGCAAACCTCATACTGGCACCTTTTCTCCGTCTTCCCCCTCAATTCAACATGGCATTCTTCTTCAACCTCTCCTTCAAGCTCATGGTCTCTCCTCCTCCTATCAGAGTCGTAGTGCAAAGTAATTCCAGCTTAGGCAGAAACTCCTTTTTTTAAATTACATATGAGTACATAGGATATCCGACACAGAAACAAGCCATTCGGCCTAACTAGTCCATGCCAGTGTTTATGGCTCCACTTGAGCCTCCTCCCACCTTTCCTCATCTAAATCTATCAGCATAACCCTCTATTCCCTTCTCCCTCATGTGCTTCTCTCACCTCCCCTTAAATATGCATCTATACTATTCGCTTCAACCACTCCCCGTGGTAGCGAGTTCCATATTCTTACCACTCTCTGGGTAAAGAAGTTTCTTCTGAATTCCCTATTTGATTTATTGGTGACCATCTTATATTGATGACCTCGAGTTATGCTCTTCCCTACAAGTGGAAATACTTTCTCTGTATTCACTCTATGAAAACCATTCATAATTTTAAAGATCTCTATTAGGTCACTCCTTTTTTCAAGAGAAAAGAGACCCAGCCTGTTCATCCTTTCCTGATAGGTATACCATTGCATTTCTGGCATAATCCTTGTAAATCTTCTCTGCACCCTCTCCAGTGCCTCTATATCCTTTTTATAATATGGCGACCAGAACTGTACGCAGTACTCCAAGTGTGGTTTAACAAAGGTTCAATATAAGTTTAGCAGAACTGCACTATTTTTCAATTCTATCCCTCTAGTGCCTGGTTTGCTTTTTTTATGGTCTTGTTAACCTGTGTTGCTCATTTTAGTGATTTGTGTATTTGTACTCTGAGATCCTTTTGCTCCTCTACCCCACCCAGACTCACACCCTCCAAGTAATAAGTATTTTGAAGATTTTGAAGTATGCAGCAGCAGAATCACTTTCCATGTAGAAGTGGCACTGAGAGGAGAAGGACTCATGCTGATAATTGTCAGCAAATGCCCCCTAAATGTTGACTGCCAGCAGGAAACACTGATAGTTAGTGTATTCACGTACTTACTCGATCAGAATTTGAGTCCACATTTGACCTCTTGAAGCCTGGTATGGTTCCTGAGCCTGATATCATTCATCCTGAATTCCTTCTGGACTTTGGTCCTGAATTCGAAAGGTGATTTTTAAAATTTCTTAAATTCATGTTTGAAGGGTTCGCCTTGCAACATTTGTCAGGATGTTCCCTCTGCACTGCTGACAGAAACACTATTTTTGCCATTTTTGTAAAATCAGGGCTATAGAGCTCAATTTTGGCCGAGCCCGTTTTTCGGCGCACTTACCGGAGTTGCGCCGCTTATGTACGTTCCCAGATGCGCCGAAAAAAAATGTTGGAATTTTGGCGGCTATCTGGCCTCTTCACTGCAGTCGCGCAGCGTGGCCAGTCGTTCTGCGCTGGAAAATGTGCTGGAACATCTGCACATGCGCAGTAGTGATTTGTGATGTCCGCGCATGCGCAGTAGCACTGAGAGCCTGCCAGTTGGCAATCGGCCATTAAAGAGCTGCTTGTGTCTTCGCGACTGAATTTCTGAGGTAGAATATCTTGCTTTCTTGTTATTTTATTCATCAATTCACTCAGGGCTTATGTGTTAATGCTCTCGCTCTTAAAGCTAGCTAGGATACAGAGAAAGGCAGTAAGAGATGACTCTCAGATGCAAGCAATGCGGAGAGAGACAAAGCTGAACTTTGTTTTATTGGAGAAAAGATTAAAAGGGGGAGGGGAGGGGAGAAGATGAATCCTCTCCTTAAAATTCTGAGAAGCACTAATTATGTGCTATTTATTTGGATTGAACTCTGGACACAGTGAGACTAGAGATTGGAAGTTTTTTTGCCAGCTCCCCCACCCGCACCCCCAGCACTAAGAGATCGCACCGGGAGGCCACTCGGCCTCGGCTAGAGGGCGGGACAACGCACCGGGAGACCACTCGGCCAGGGTTAGAGGCGGGCAGGAGAACTGATAGAAATCACTGGCAGGTAGAAGCACTATCAGTTCTCCTGCCCGCCCCTAACCCTGGCCGAGTGGCCTCCCGGTGCGTTGTCCCGCTCCCTAGCCCAGGCCGAGTGGCCTCCCACACTGGCCTGCTGTCTTCCCGGGCTGAGTGCAGGAAGATGAATTTCAGTTTGAAGATGAAGGTAGGACTTGAATTTTTTATTTCTTATAGAATTGTTAGTAGTTTTTGTTTGCAAACATTGCTAAGGGTAAGGCTTGATTGGTTTAGGTCCAGGTCCTCTCCACTTCCCGCCCCTAGCCCAGGCCGAATGGCCTCTGATGTACCTAGCTGCGCCGATTTCTTTATCTCTCCGCAAGGGTTTTCACAAGTGGCCACATGCGCTGGCCTCAGTAGAAATGGAGTAACTATTAGCTGGCCAAAGTTGCCTAAATGGGCAGAACTACCGTAGGTGGCTGGTAACGCCCGCTATTGAGAAAAAAAAACTAACCTAAAAAAAAGTAACTAAGTGAGTTACACATTGATTGGGGAAACTGGGGATTTTTAAGTTACGCCAGAAAAAGCAGGTTACTCCAAAATAAATGGAACAACTCCTGGCCAAAATTGAGCCCATAGTGTCTTCTTAGATAGACTTCCATTACATGGCAGTCAGCTGAGACCCCTCCCACTGGGTCAGAAGCTCAATGCACCATGGTCAAATTTGCAAACCAAATCTATAGAAGAATCCAAGGATATATAAAAAGAGCTATGTAAAATATGTAAGCGGGTGGAACAATAGCAGATGAAAGTTATTTATATCCTTCCTGAGGTGTGGACACCACCCAATGATTTCTGCTGGTTGGGGAATCTAGGATTAGGGGGCATAGCCTAAAAGTTAGAGCCAGACCTTTCAGGAGTGAAATTAGGAAACACTTCTGCACACAAAGGGCAGTAGAAGTTTGGAACTCTCTTCCACAAATAGCAATTGATGCTAGATCAATTGTTAATTTTAAATCAGAGATTGATAGCTTTTTGTTAACCAAAGGTATTAAGGATTAGATTGCAGATCAGCCATGATCTCATGGAATGGCTTGAGGGGCTGAATGGTCTATGCCTGTTCCTATGTCCCTATTAATTTAAGGTGTCAGCTGTGGCTCAGTAGCACTACTATGAGTCAGAAGTTCCTGGGTTCATAGTCCCACTCCAGAGGCTTGAGCAGGATAATCTGGCTGATACTCCAGTGCAGTACTGAGGGAGTGCTGCACTGTGCAAGGTCTGAGGCCCTCCAACTGAGGCCCTATCTGCCCTCTCATGTGGACGTAAACGATCCCATGGCACAATTTAGAGGAAGAGCAGGGATGTTCTCCCTGGTGTCCTGGCCAATATTTATCCCTCATTCAACAGATCATCTGGTCATTATCATAATACTGTTTGTGGGATCTTGTTGTGCATAAATTGGCTGTCGTGTTTCCCACATTACAACAGTGACTTGACTTCAAAAGTACTTTATTGGCTGTAAAGTGCTTTGGGACGCGCTGAGGTCGTGAAAGGCGCGATATAACTGCAAGTCTTTCTCTCCAATATAGATAGTATAACGTATTGCACACTATAAGAACAAATGGGCAACAAATGTACTCCATGATGTTATTGAAACAACGAAAACTAAAGTTGAAAGACAAGTACTAATAGCCTAGGTGTTATGTCTTTAATACTTTTATGAATAACTCCACGCAGTCTAGTATTGTCCTTGAGCTGTTGTGACCTTAGTCCCACTTATTGTAACTCCAGAGTGAGGCACAAGCATGGTGGGCAGCCTTTTATACTGGGCCCTGCACACCTATGCAGGTGACCCTCAGGTCTCCCACCGCAGTGCCCTCTGGTGGCACAACTTATGTGACTATACAGTTAGTATACATGGTCTGCATACATGACATCATTTCCACCCCAAGTCTTTGATGCAAATTGACACGTACATTGACGGTGACCTGGGCTTTGCTCTTCCTGGTTGACCATTGGAGGGTCACTTCTAGCTTGGGTGGGTTGGTAGTGAGATTTGTTGCTAGAGGAGGTCCCAATGCTTTATGGTTCTGAGTCCATAACTACTCCATTCTCCCCCCACACAGAGATCAGGCTAAGTTACATGCAAGTTGCATTCAAGTTCATCACATGGGTTTTACATTTACATCTTGGTACATTTGTTGGGTGGATTACAGTTGCGTTTCTTTTTGTGTGGTACATTTACATGATCAATACAGGTATATCAGTACAGGTACACAAGGACAGTCTAGTTCTAGCATGGCCGGATGAGATCCGGGTCGTCTGGTGGTGGCACAGCGTCCCATGCTAGTGGGTCTGTGGGCGAGGTGAGCTCATTTTGCTCGAGTTGCCAGAGCTCAGGGCTCTTGCTGTTACTCCTAGTGTCGGGCAGGCCCAAAAACAGCTGATGTGTCTGTGACCTCCCTGTCCTTTTCGCTGCTGCTCCCTGGGAAGTGGTCTGAGCGAGTAAGCTTTTCGTCTCAACCTCGTCTTGCCTAGCATTTCGCAGGGGACTGCTGACTCACTTTCCTCATTGTGAGCACTGGCTGGTTCAGGTCCTGTTCGGAGGAGCTGTTTGCAGGTGACCCTTTGCTCTTGGGCATTGCCGTCGTGGCGAGTGGGTTTGCGGGCTGTGCCTTTTCCACGCAGTGGTGGGCTATGATAGCCGACTGCGTGCATAGGCAGTTCATGCCATCGGGTGCCTGCAATGTTAAACGGATCTGAGGCAGGGTATCGCTACCGGTGCCTCTGCGGCTTGTCTACTTCTGTCAGCTGTGGGGAGACTTTATGATACATGGTTCTGGTCCCGGGGACGCAGGCTACATAGAAACATAGAAACATAGAAACATAGAAAATAGGTGCAGGAGTAGGCCGTTTGGCCCTTCGAGCCTGCCCACCATTCAATATGATCATGGCTGATCATGCACTTCAGTACCCCATTCTTGCTTTCTCTCCATAACCCTTGATCCCTTTAGCTGTAAGGGCCACATCTAACTCCCTTTTGAATATATCTAACGAACTGGCCTCAACAACTTTCTGTGATAGAGAATTCCACAAGTTCACAATTCTCTGAATGAAGAAGTTTCTCCTCATCTCGGTCCTAAATGGCTTACCCCTTATCCTTAGACTGTGTCCCCTAGTTCTGGACTTTCCCAACATCGGGAACATTCTTCCTGCATCTAACCTGTCCAATCCCATCAAACTTTTATATGTTTCAATGAGATCCCCTCTCATCCTTCTAAACTCCAGTGTATAAATGCCCAGTCGATCTAGTCTCTCTTCATATGTCAGTTCAGCCATCCCGGGAATCAGTCTGGTGAACCTTCGCTGCACTCCCTCAATAGCAAGAATGTCCTTCCTCAGATTAGGAGACCAAAACTGTACACAATATTCAAGGTGTGGCCTCACAAAGGCCCTGTACAACTGTAGTAAGACTTCCCTGCTCCTATATTCAAATCCTCTCGCTATGAAGGCCAACATACCATTTTCTTTCTTCACCGCTGCTGGACCTGTATGCCAACTTTCAAAGACTGATATACCATGACACCCAGGTCTCATTGCACCTCCCCTTTTACTAATCTGTCACCATTCAGATAATAATCTGCCTTCCTGTTTTTACCACCAAAGTGGATAACCTCACATTTATCTACATTATACCGTATCTGCTATGTATTTGCCCACTCACCTAACCTGTCCAAGTCACCCTGCAGCCTCTTAGCATCCTCCTCACAACTCACACTGCCACCCAGCTTAGTGTCATCTGCAAACTTGGAGATATTACGTTCAATTCCTTTGTCTAAATCATTCATGTATATTGTAAATAGCTCGGGTCCCAGCACTGAACCTTGCGGTACCCCACTAGTCACTGCCTGCCATTCTGAAAAGGACCCGTTTATTTCTACTCTTTGCTTCCTGTCTGCCAACCAGTTCTCCAGCCACGTCAGTACATTACCCCCAATACCATGTGCTTTAATTTTGCACACTAATCTCTTGTGTGGGACCTTATCAAAAGCCTTTTGAAAGTCTAAATACACCACATCCACTGGTTCTCCCTTGTCCACTCTACTAGGTACATCCTCAAAAAATTTTTGAAAATTTGTCAAGCATGATTTCCCTTTCATAAATCCATGCTGGCTTGGACCGATCCTGGCACTGCTTTCCAAATGTGCTGCTATTTCATCCTTAATAATTGATTCCAACATTTTCCCCACTACTGATGTCAGGCTGACCAGTCTATGATTCCCTGTGTTCTCTCTCCCTCCTTTTTCAAAAAGTGGGGTTACATTAGCTACCCTCCAGTCCAAAGGAACTGATCCACAGTCTTTAGAATGTTCGAAAATGAGCACCAATGCATCCACTATTTCTAGGGCCACATCCTTAAGTACTCTGGAATGCACACTATCAGGAATTGGGTAGTCCGCTGGACCTGTATACGACCGATAGGTGTTCGCCCACTACATTGGCTGATTACAATTTGCACCCGACATCGCTCAACAACATTTTGCTCGTTACAGCTGGACTTTTACATTGGTTACCAATTTCAAGCAGTTCATTCAAACATGGCGCATTGCTGGCCTCCTTTAAAATGGCCTTACTACTTTTACCCCAATTGTCTTCCTTGCGTGGAACCACATGTCGTTGCTCCATTAGCGCAGCACCTCATGGTTTGGATGCCATCTTTTCCCTGTCCGTGATGTCAACTGCCACGATCTTCTTTCCCAAGGATTCTGCCATTGAAACCAGGAAGGTGCTTTCGGGTCGTCTCGGCCGGATCATCGCTACGCAGTCGTGATGAGCGGTCTGTGCCTCGGGGACTGTGCCGATCTGTTCTCCGGCGCCTGGTCCAACCAAAGGTGGGGGCTTGCTCTGCCTCTGAGCACTGGGGACGTCAATCACTGGAGGGATGAAGTCTTCCCAGTTCCAATGAATCATCCCCATCCATCTTCTTCCAAGTGGCATTGGTCCATCACCTGATACAATCCACAATGGTAAATTGTGCACCGCGCCATCATGGGATACACTTACATCCGCACTACCAACAACTGATATCAGTTCCTTGGTGTAGGTGCGCAGCTTTGCCTGAACCGGGACCAGCTTGGGTCGTTCAGCTTGATTGTTCCATTGCCTCTCAAAGGCTTCCTGGCTCATTACTGACTGACTCGCCCCTGTGTCCACTTCCATGAAGACGGGAACGCCATTTATTTCGACTTCCATTATCACTGGAGGACAATCTGTGGTGCAGGTATATACTCCATATACTTCGTCCTGGGACTGAGCTGCCTCTCTAGCCAACTCCTCATAATCCGTGCTGGATTCACGGCCATCTGCTGACCGAGCTTAGTGTCATCTGCAAATTTGGAGATATTACATTCAATTCCTTCATCTAAATCATTGATGTATATTGTAAATAGCTGGGATCCCAGCGCTGAGCCCTGCGGCACCCCACTAGTCACTGCCTGCCATTCTAAAAAGGACCCGTTTATCCTGACGAGCAAGAATTAAACGCAGGGTGGGATGCGATTAAACACTGGCTGCAAACCTTCAGTCCAGCTAAGACAGACTGGGGAAAAATTGCAGCCTGCCAACAGAAAGGAACAGAGGAGGTCCTGGAATATGACGAGCGGTTTAGATGCACGTGGCTAGAACATTCGGGTATGAATAATACGGATGAGGAAATGGATGAACAAGAGTTTGGACCCCTGAAAGCAACTTTCGTGGCAGGTCTAAAGCCAGAACTGTCTAAAATGCTTAAGGTAGTGTTACTGGACTGGGAAGGTGGAGGAACTACCTTTGCAGCATTGGTGGATCGATGTAACCAATTAGACAGGGATATGGGAGCTAAAGTCCGAACCCTGCAGGCTATGGGATGGAAATCCCAGGATTCCGATAAACAGTCAATCGGAAAATTACCCGGAAAATGTCATTATTGTGGGAAAGAAGATCACTGGGCCAAGATGTGCAGGGCAAAACAGCAAGGTCGCGGCCGGGGAAAAGGACGTGGTTAGGTATACAACTCAGCCAACAAACCAGGGCTTGTCACAAGATGACGACCTCATGGAAACATTTAAGCGATTGACAATACAACAACAGAATGAGTTACTTGGGATAGCAAAAAACGATTAGAGCCCACCCTGGCCCCCCTCCCCACACTAATATAACAAAGGGGAGATGAGCTATATATAACTGTGAGGGTGGGCGATAAGGATGTGGACTGTCTTTTGGACACAGGGGCGGAATTAACACGCTTACCTCTACAATATGGAGACTCTTTGCCGTTGGATGGTAGGGCACGTACAGCCGATGGAGTTGGGGGCCATAAAATGGAAATTAAAAGGACAACACCGATACTTATAGGGCTGGGTCCACATGAACTAACCATGCCGGTCTGGATAGGTCCAGTAGATCAACCCCTTTTGGGAATGGACGTCCTAATCCAAGTAGATTCATCGTTGCATTTCGAGGATGGTCGGGTGACATGGTCAATTCGAACTTTGAAGAAAGAAGAATTGAAGGAACACCCGATATGGGCTAAAGATAAGAACGATTGTGGCCTACTCCAGATGGAGCCTGCGTCATTTACCGGGACCAAGCCTCCATGCACTAAACAGTATCCCATCAGTCCAACTGCCATCGCGGGAATCCTACCTGTTATTCAGCAATTGGAGTAACAAGGGGTGCTTATTAAAACGCATAGCTCCTCCAATAGCCCCGTGTGGCCGGTACAGAAATCTAATGAGACTTGGCGTTTGACTGTCGATTATAGGAAAGCTAACCAGTGTATTGATCAAAAAGCTCCTTTGGTCGCAGATCCCTCCACCATTTTTAATGCCCTCAAACCGGAACATAAATATTTCTCGGTTTTAGATATGGCCAACGGATTTTGGTCGGTGCCTCTGGCACCGGAGGTTCGACAGTGGTTTGCTTTCACTGTCCAAGGACAACAGTATACTTGGACCCGGTTACCGCAGGGTTCCCACAACAACCCTAGAGTATTCCACATGGCTTTACAAAGCCATTTGTGAGAATTACCTCCCCTGTCAACCACAGTCATCCAATATGTAGACGATATCCTGCTAGCTTCAAACACGGAAGAACAGCATGAACAAGATCTACGAGCTCTGCTGGACCACCTTTGGCTGAAAGGACATAAAGCCAGCATCGACAAAGCACAAATATCCCAAGAAGAGGTTGTATACCTGGGACAAAAGATTTCACAAGGAAAGAGAGAACTTATCCAGGATAGAACTGCAGCCATTCGGGCTGCTAAAAAACCCACCACTATTCAGGAACTAAGGTCTTTTTTGGGATTGTGTAGCTTTAACAGAAATTGGATTGACTCCTTCACACAGCTTGCTCAGCCATTGAATGATATCTTAAAGGGGAAACGTACCTCTAAAGAAGCCATCACCTTCACTAAGGAACACAAGAGGCCTTCCTGAGTTTGAAAATGGCCTTGTGTTCGGCACCGGCTCTGGGAATCCCTGACAGTGGTAAGCCATTTACCCTGTTTGTCCATGAGAAAGAAGGATACATGACAGCTATACTGACATAAGAACATGGGGATCGGCAAAGACTTATTGGCTATTATTCGGCAAAACTGGATGCGGTAGCCCTCGGATGGGGAAGTTGCCTAACGGCCATGGAAGCTACATGTCGAGTGGTAATGATCACTGCAGGTCTAGTCCTCGACCAAAAGCTGATTGTCAAGTGTCCCCACACCATACACACTTTGCTGTCTGTGAATAGAATGTCTCAGGTGACAGCAGCTAGATGGACCCGCTGGATGGCAGTTTTGGAAGCTCCTAATCTCCATATCGTCCGGGCCAGCCCGGTTAATCCCGCAACTATGCTCCCGATGTCAGAATCGAGGGAGCAAGAAGGGGGAGAATGTGAAGAGCATGGAGATTTTAAAAGAAATAGAAGAAGCAGCCTTAGCAGCAGAGGAGCCTCTGCACAACCCAGACATCATCCTGTTTACAGATGGTTCCTCTTTTGTTGACAATGGTACCAGAAAAGCAGGATGGGCAGTTACAACCTTATATGAGGGAGTAGCAAAAGGATGTTTACCCTCAGGAATGTCAGCACAACAGGCCGAGTTACGGGCCCTGTCAGAATCATGTCGAACAGCAGAAGGACAGACAGCTAATGTCGACACAGATTTGCGTTATGCTTTTGGAGTCGCTCACGACTTTGGTCTGTTATGGCGGAAAAGAGGATTCCTCACTGCTGCTGGTACACCTATCCGAAATGGAAAAGAAGTCCGAGACTTACTAGAGGCCATTCAATTACCTCAGGAAGTGTCCATCCTGAAGTGTAAGGCTCATACCAAGGAAAATACCACAGAAGCACAGGGAAATGCCCTAGCCGACCAGGCAGCTAAAGATGCCGCCTCACAGGGCGTTCCTCCAGAAGAACCAACACAGATGTGCAGATTGAAAGCACTCAGGATTCTGACACGAGACCTTCAAACAATGCAAGGTGAGTGCTCCCGAGAGGAAAAATGGACATGGATTGGGGCAGGAATTAAGCTATGCGAAGATGGTGTCTGGAGCCAAAGAGTCACCGACAAGCCAGTTGCGCCACAAGCGTTTATGCCTATTTTAGCCCAACAGATCCACTCATGGGGACACTTGGCCTCACAACAGATGATGGCACAGTTCCAGAAAAGCTGGTGGGGTCGGGGATTTAAAAAACATGCCCAGCTGGTAGCAAACCGCTGTGTGGTCTGCCAGAAAAATAATTCTGGACCCATCACGGTAATGCCCCAACTGAGGCCCTGTGCCCCTGTCTGACCATTCCAGCATCTGCAGGTCTATTATATATATCTCCCTTCATGCCAAGGATACACTAACATTCTTGTCATGGTCGGCATATTCTCTAGATGGGTAGAAGCTGTCCCAACTAAAAGAGTCACAGCCAATCACACTGTAAAGGTCTTGTGTAAGGATTACATTCCCCGATGGGGAGTCGCGAGTAGCATTGACTCAGATCAGGGAACCCACTTCACAGCTGCTGTCTGCCAAGAAGTCTGTAGGTTACTGAACATTATGTGGGATTTACACTGTCCTTATCACCCACAATTATCAGGACAAGTAGAGCGAATGAATCGAACTCTGAAACAACGGCTTGCCAAATATCACCAAGAAGGAATACCATGGCCCCAGGCACTACCAATAGTGCTATGTCGCATTAGGGCAACCCCAAACAGAACTACAGGCCTAAGCCCGTTTGAAATTATAACAGGAAGACCCATGTCGCTGCCAGGAACTATCGATTTATGGAAAGCTGATGTTCACTTAATGAATGACACTTTGTTATCATACTGTCAAAACCTAACCAATGCTATTAGTTCTGTTTCCCGACAGGTATCAGCAGCTTGGGATAATCCACCCGAAGGAGGACACGACATCATCCCGGGAGTCTGGGTCTCTGTGAAAAAGTTGCATAAAGTACCTTTGGGTGCCAAGTGGGAGGGACCTTACCAAGTGTTATTGACCACCCAGGCAGCTGTTAAAGTCCAAGGAAAGAAAGCCTGGATCCACGCCTCACACGTTAAACGAGCACCTGTAACTGAAGCTGATAAGGACAATTACTTCTTGCCAAAATGTATAAATTTACTGTACTACTGACTGTAGATATTCTCGGCATTTGCCTACTGCTTACTTGCCGACCCTCTGCACCAAAGGGAAATAGTAGAGTACCCATGGAATTACATGTAAATACCTTTTTATATATGTTATACATTTATGCCAAACAAGGTAACCTTTCAAGTTGTTGGGTGTGTGCACATCTTCCTATTCACTCAAAGGGAGGGATTCCCTTGAGGCCAATTCCCTTGACTATCTCGGAAATGGCTGAGTGGATAATTAATCAAAACAAAACAGGCAATGCGTTTCAGGATACGGAAAACTGGGCACGTAAATGGAAGACATCAGGTTACAATCTGACTACCTTTGAAGGGGGATACCAAACGTGCTACACTAATTCCAAACGGCCCCCATTTTTTGTTATCACTAATACAACGGGGGTAGGAAGACCGTGGGAATCAGTCTGTCTGATTAGAAACATGACGGGGGGCCAAAATATGGGGTATATTAACTGCTCCCGGAATTATGATATAATCAAGCGGCGGAACCGTCCAAACTGGGCCGATGTGGGAGTTCTTAATGTAACGGGGATTCTGAATAAAACAGATGGAAAGGCCTGGACAGGCCCCGGAGTGTTGATGACAAAGAAACAACTAACATTCATTGCCTATAATGGCACCTATTGGGTGTGTGGCCACAAGGCCTACCGTTGGCTGCCTCAGAATTGGACAGGATCCTGCTATTTAGCATACATTGTGCCATATATGTATCATATAAAGTCCCTGTCGGAACATCTATGCCATCCTAAGAGAGCTATCACAGAAACAGAGAGGTTCTTTGCCATTCTGGTCCCCTGGTATGAGACTGCCAAACTGGCAAGGGAATCCATTAACATGGCATCCGTTGTGGAACAGGTAGCCAATGATACCTCAGAGGCCCTAGTTAAAAATCAATGCAGCAATCCGCACAGTAGCCCTATAGAATAGAATGGCCCTTGACTACATCCTGACTGAAAAGGGAGGCACTTGCGTCCTAATCAGAACTGAGTGTTGCACATATATCCCAGATAGCTCCGAAGAAATTACCCACTTAGCGGAGCATATCCAAAAGGAGATAGGAAAACTTAAGCAACCCCCATCATTCACTTTTTGGAGCGGGGCCACTGAAAGGCTAGGTTCAATAGGAACTTCATTGGTGGAAGGTTTCATTCTATTCATTGTAATTATTTTACTTTTATATTGTTTGTTTATTTTGATTAAATGCTGCTGTCCCACAGGTGAGACACCTAGCAGGTCCCAGCAAACCGTCTGTATGTGGCACAGGGGTATGTTATGTTTAAGGGAAGGTTGTTTACTGGTTGAATTAAGATATTGATTTGGATTAAATTGGAATGAGGTTAATTAACCTACTAAAACCAGACTTCCATTGTGGCCACGATGGAACTCGGGTTGGTGTAAATTTGTGTGGAAACTACTAGTCTGGACATGTGGCGAAACACATCAACACATTTTTGAGGGAAACTCTATTAGCATGTATGAAATTAATTTGTAGAATGTTTAACCAGTGATACCTGATGTTTTATGATTCAGTTTTTGAAAGAATCAAAGGGGGGATTGATAGAGAATAAAAGCAAGCTGCAAAGTTGGGAGAAAACACAGACAGCAGTTGGATTGTGTACATGTGAAATGGCACGATGCATTAAGCCATCAATCACACTTGACATCTCAGGACTTCGGGCTGAGAGCCAACCTTGGGTTAGCAACTCATACTGTTGAGTCAATTGAGCCAATAGTATCAAAGGGGGCGAGTTCATTGTTGTAAGCTGATCCGGTATAAATTCAGCCATTTTAGACATGTGCTGCAGTGTAACAAAGAACTGGAACTCTGTGAAGAAGCTGCTGCTGCTGCTGAAATAAAGTTACTTTAACCTATTACTGAGTTTTGAATCTCATTGGAAATTAAGAGATCTAACAGGCCACTGAGCGAGCTCCCCTTTCGAGGTGCACAGGATCTTCTGCTCCCTTTCCTCCAGTGAATGAGCTCTCAGCAGGAGGCCTAACCCAGGCCAAGAGCCCACATTGAATATATAATTAGGCCAACTCCAGAAGGGCCTGTAATTCCTGATAAGAATGCAAGGGAAAAGCTTACAGCTCCCTGGTCCCACAGCTCAAGTGCAGAGACCCTTTACAACATAAGTAAGATAGTGCTAGATGTTTAGAAATTTTATACAAATTTTGTACAAATATTAATAGACCTTTTTTCTGTAAAACATATGGTAGCAATAGGTTTGTAAAACAAGTATGTTGTTCAGGCTCTCCACAGTTGTTCCAGATGCTAACATGTACCAGCTTTATCCTTCCTGCTCTCATCCCCAGATTTAAATAAAAGCCCAAGGTTCCCGTAAAGATTCAGCAAAGGAATCTTATGATGCGTTGGTTTAGTACTTATCACTGCAAGAATCTGGCACACTCCTCTCTTCATAAACACTACAACTAACTCTATAGTTATCCCTGTTGGATTATAATTAAATAATTTATTTTATTCGTTCACAGGATGTGGGCATTGCTGGCAAAGCCAGCATTTATTGCCCATCCCTAATTGCCCTCGAGAAGATGATGGCGAGCTGCCTTCTTGAACCATTGCAGATTGGGATACTTCTTCGTGGCATTTTTTTTAATACAACTGTGTGGCTTGCTGGGCCATTTCAGAGGGCAGTTCAGAGTCAATCACATTGCTGTGGGTCTGGAGTCACGTGTCAGCCAGACCAGGTAAGGACAGCAGATTTCCTTCTCTAAAAGACTTAAGTGAACCAGATGGGTTTTTACGACAATCTGATAGTTTCATGGTGAATATCACTTTCAATGATTCCTCCTCTAACCACATTAATGACAAGCAGTGGTTAGCACTTTACAACAATGATGGTGGTGAGATTAACTACCATTCTTTTCTATTTGCTGTGTAAAACCATAAATATAATTTACTCATTGTCCCAGATTTTGCTGCCAAATTAATGGCGTTTTTAATGGCACTTGCTGTTAATAATGTGTAAATTGTCCATCAACATTGATGAGGAAGAGACATCTTGTGAGTTGCAAATCACCACAAGTTGCTAGATGACTGGCGACACTCTACCATTAGCCTCCTGCCCTCAACCTCCCTGTTATTTTTAAGAACTTGCTTGATTTGCACATTAAACTCGAATGAAACTCCCCGCAGAAAGTTAGAGCTCATACTTAACAATGGAAGTAACCCTTTTAACATGATAATTGTTATTGCAATGCCAATCAACCTCTTTGGCCCAGAAAGGAAACAATTTAAATGGTTCAATCTCATTTCTGCATGTAGTCACGACTTCTAAGATATTTTAAAATGTTCGTATTTTAATTTTTTTCTTACTTCTCCTTTCAATCTCTTTTTTTCTCTCTTTCTTAATCCAATCTTTCTTTCCTTCTTTTTATTACTCTTTCTGTGACTAATTTGAGTCTAATTCACGCTATTTCCTTCTCTGTTGATTTGCTGTTTCTTTTTCAATTCTTTAATCTGATTGGTTAAGGAGATAGGCTGTTGGTCCCGTCGTTCACTAATTTCCCAGATGCCCCGTTGCCCTTGCCGTGCCATTATCAGCTTGCACATCCAGCAAGTTACAGCATGTCGAGCTGAAAGGTGAGGGGAAAAGTCTAACTAATGGGGCACGCGTGAGATGCCCCACTCCAACTAAATCGAGGCCAATGTTTAAATTAAGTCTGGCTGACTAAAAAATCATATTTCAGTATTACTGTGTCTGAGTCCCTTCTCCGACATGTAAAACACAGATTGCCAAATGCAAGTTGAACTTTCTTCGGGAAGAAATTATTTGGCACAATCTGTTTTTTTTGTTTCGGGAGTGAGGAAGAAATAAGAAAGTCATAGGCCATTGATGGCACAATGACATGGTCAGGCAACTGTTGCGATGATGCAGTTCACTCCAGTTTCTGTAATCGCATTGTATGTTTGTAAAGAGATGGGGAGGGATAAAGAGGTTTTGCAAAGGCTTTTTCCACAGAGTTGTAGCTCTTGAAGCTGTTCCCTTGGAGGTCTTCTCTCCTCCCTCCACTCCGAGGACTAAATTGAGCAGCTTCCAGAACATTACCAGAAATGGGGTAGGCCATCAGCTTTCTGATCCTGCACAGCTCATGAACAGTAAATTGCCAAGAAATTATGTTGAAAAGCATTACATTATTATGAAGGAGATATTGTAATTGACATGGCTTCGGACAAGATCAGAAAAGAAAGATCTGCACAGATGTGTCAAAACATAGAGCTCCTTCTAAATAAAAAACATTGATCTTTGTTCTTTGTGGAACATGTTATATTTTTACAGTGATGCTGTTTATATTTCTATATTTCCTCTCCTGCAGACACTAATTTATGTGGGGCTGCAGATCATGGTCCAGTAACTTGCCCATGTGCTTGTTGTCCATTTGTGAGCACAGAGAATGAAGATCAGTTGGCTATTGCAGCTGAGCTTGATCCTATTCTCTTCTGACATCCATAAGCAGCATTGTCCAGTAAATCACTTGATAGCAATGATCACAAGATACATATGGATGAAGAAGGCCATTCAGTCCATCCCAACTCATTCCTCTAGAAGGAGCCTACAGTCCAGTGGGGAACTCTAAAACTTTGCTCTGCTGGCTTTGACTGAAACTTGGCTCATGGATGGTGACATCTTGTCCCTTACCAAATCCACCCCATCACCTTCCCTGCCCAAATATCTACAATAGTGATGTAGTCCTGATAACCACACCATGGTATCTTCCCCCTACTCTGGCACCTTTGCTTCTTTTGAGCACCTAACTCTATTTCATCCCCACTCGAGGGACTTGAGCACATAAATCTAGGCTGATATTCTAGTGAGGGAGTGCTGCACTGTCAGAGGTGCCATCTTTTGGATGAGACACTAAACCGAGGCCCTGTCTGTTCTCTCAGGTGGACGTAAAGGATCCCATGGCACTATTTCAAAGAAGAGCAGGGGAGTTATCCCTGGTGTCCTGGCCAATATTTATCCCTCAATCAACATAACAAAAAAGCTGATTATCTGGTCATTATTCAATTGCTGTTTGTGTAAGCTTGCTATGTGCAAATTGGCTGCCGCGTTTCCTACATTACAGCAGTGACTCTACTTCAATGAGTACTTAATTGGCTGTAAAGCACTTTGAAACGTCTGGTGGTTGCAAAAGGTGCTATATAAATGCAAGACTTTCTTTTTTTCTCTATAAAATCCTCATTGTTTATCGTTCCCCAACCCCCACCCCAAAATGTTCTCCTTTCTTTCCTCCCTCAACATTTGCATGGAATGACTCCTTGCCCTGCATGATTTTAATGTCCCAGCTCAGCTAACGAAACATCGGAACAAGGGGTTCACAGCGTGAAACAAGCCGTTACCCTGACACACAGACAAAGGCAGGAGAGCAGGCCTTCAACAGCAGGCAGTGGGGCCAGAAGCCATCAAGGGCCACATGAACGGCCGTTCACACCTCATCAACCCACAATGCGAGCAATCAACTACAAACTGAGAGAAGCTCAAGAGAGATCAGCCAAACGCAGCTCATCCTTCGGAAACAATGGAAGCGGTCTGTGCTGGAGATGTGGGGGAAGGCACTCAACAAGAGGGTGTCGATTTCAGCATAGTGTTTGCAGAAACTGCGACTATACAGGGCATCTGGTCCACAAGTGCAGAAAAACAGCAGCTCGGCTGGT
Organism: Pristiophorus japonicus; assembly: GCF_044704955.1. Classification (NCBI taxonomy): domain Eukaryota; kingdom Metazoa; phylum Chordata; class Chondrichthyes; family Pristiophoridae; genus Pristiophorus; species Pristiophorus japonicus. The sequence goes on along the minus strand of NC_091977.1, from coordinate 241,187,600 downwards.
ATACGAATCGGAAGGGTCGGAAAGCTGACCAGAAGACAGTGGGGACAGTGCCCGGGACACCAAAGTACAGCGGGTCAACACAATCAATGTCCACTGTTCTTACAACAAGATGCCTCCAATAATGATGAGGGTCCTACCCAATGGGATACCTGTCATCATGGAACTGGACACGGGAGCGAGTCAATTTCTCATGAGCGTCCAACAATTTGAATAGCTGTGGCCGCACAAAAGCAACAGACCAAAACTCACAAGGGTCGACACCAAACTAAGGACCTATACCAAAGAAATCATCCCAGTCCTTGGCAGCGCCATGCTCTCAGTCACACACAAAGGGATGGTGAACCAACTTCCCCTGTGGGTTGTCCCCGGAGATCTCCCAGCACTGTTGGGGAGAAGCTGGCTGGCAAAACTAAATTGGAAATGGGATGATGTTCACGCCATGTCGTCAGAGGAACGGACCTCCTGCTCAACAGTTCTAAGTCGTTTTGAACATCTCTTTCAGCCAGGTTTGGGCACCTTCAAAGGGGCTTAAGTTAAAATCTACATCACACAGGATGCCAGACCGGTCCATCACAAGGCTAGAGCTATGCCTTATGTGATGAGGGAAAAGATTGAACATGAACTGGACCGGCTTCTGCAGGAAGGCATTATCTCACCCGTGGAATTTAGCGACTGAGCAAGTCCCATCGTCCCCGTCATGAAGCCTGATGGATCCGTACGAATCTGTGGGGATTACAAATCTACCATAAACAGAGTCTCCCTACAGGACCAATACCCGCTGCCCAGAGCGGAGGACCTATTTGCCACATTGGCTGGAGGAAAACTTTCTCGAAACTAGATCTCACATCTGCGTATATGACGCAAGAACTGACCGAGTCTAAGCTACTCACTACCATCAACACACATCGAGGCCTTTTCATGTACAATCGATGCCCATTCGGCATCAGGTCGGCAGCTGCTATATTCCAGCGCAACATGGAGAGTCTGCTCAAGTCCATCCCGGGACGGTTGTGTTTCAAGACGACATACTCATCACGGGCAGGGACACCGACTCCCATCTCCGCAATTTGGAGGAAGTACTAAAGCGATTGGATCGGGTAGGCCTAAGAGTTAAGAAATCCAAGTGTCTGTTTCTCGCACCTGAGGTTGAATTTTTGGGCAGAAGGATTGCCGCTGATGGAATCCGCCCAACAGAATCCAAAACCGAAGCAATTCGTCTGGCACCCAGGCCCCAGAATGTTTCGGAACTGCGCACCTTTCTCGGGCTACTCATTTACTTTGGGAACTTTATGCAGAACTTGAGCATGCTGCTGGAGCCTCTCCACGTGCTACTGAGAAAGGGGTGCGATTGGCTTTGGAGGGATGCCGAAGAATGCGCCTTCAATAAGGCACGCAACCTTCTGTGTTCCAACAGTGTTTTAGTCTTTTTTTGACCCAGGTAAAAAGCTAGTTCTTACATGTGATGTGTCAGCGTACGGGGTCGGGTGCATTTTACAGCATGTCAATGGTGCGGGTAAATTACAACCCATTGCTTATGCCTCCAGGTCACATTTGCGGGTGGAGCGCGGGTATGGTATGGTGGAGAAGGAGGCGCTCGCATGCGTGTACGGTGTCAAAAAGATGCACCAATACCTTTTTGGGGCCAAGTTCGCGTTAGAAACCGACCACAAATCCCTCACGTCCCTGCTATCCGAGAGCAAGGCAATAAACGCCAATGCCTCGGCGTGCATTCAATGGTGGGCACTCATGCTGGTGTCTTACGACTACACAATAAGGCACAGACCAGGCACAGACAACTGTGCCGACGCGCTTAGCAGGCTATCCCTGGCGACCACGGAAGGGTCCGACGAACAGGACTGTGAGATGGTCATGGTAATCAATGCCTTTGAGTCCACAGGTTCGCCCATGACAGCTCTCCAAATCAGAGCCTGGACCACCAGCGACCCCTTAGTCAAAAGATGTGTTTTAACTGGTGACTGGGCAGAGGCTCGCAATGCCTGCCCCGAGGAGATCAAACCTTTCCATAGGCGCATGCATGAACTATCACTACAGGCAGACTGCCTGATGTGGGGCAGCCGAGTAGTCATGTCTGTGCGAGGCAGAGAGGCAGTTATCCATGAGCTCCACCGCGAGCACCCAGGGATCGTTCTCATGAAGGCCATAGCCAGATCCCACGTCTAGTGGCCTGGCATTGACGCGGACTTGGAGCTCTGCATCCGATGGTGCACCACTTGTGCCCAACTCAGCAATGCCCCCAGACAGGCCCCCCTGAGCCCCTGGCTCTGGCCCACCAAACTGTGGTCACGGGTGCACATAGACTATGTGAGCCCATTTATGGGCAAAATATTCCTCGTAGTCGTTGATGCATTTTCAAAGTGGATCGAATGCACCATCTTAAACTTGAGCACCATCTCCACCACTGTGGAGAGCCTTAGAACCATGTTTGCAATGCACGGAATTCCTGACATATTGGTCAGTGATAATGGTCCGTGCTTCACCAGCGCGGAATTCCAAGGTTTTATAGTTGATCACGGCATAAATCACGTTAAGACTGCAATGTTCAAGCCGGCCTCCAAAGGCCAGGCGGAGCGAGCAGTGCAAATCATTAAACAAGGCATGCTTAAAATCCAAGGTCCCACGCTGCAGAGCCGCCTGTCGCGACTGCTGCTGGCATACAGATCTCGTCCGCATTCATTGACTGGGGTTCCCCCCGCACAACTATTGATGAAACGAACCTTAAAGACCAGGCTCTCGTTAATCCTCCCAGACATGCATGAAATTGTTGAGGCAAAGCGCCGGAAGCTAACTGAGTACCATGACCGAAATTCGAGGGGGAGGTGGAATGAGATTGGGGACAAAGTGTTGATGCTAAACGATGGCAGGGGTCCCAAATGGCTTGCAGGAACAGTAACAGGCAAGGAAGGAAACAGGCTACTGGTTGTACAAATGGACAATGGCCAAACTTGCTGGAGGCATGTAGACCAAGTAAAAAGTAGAATCACCAACAACACTGCAGAACCAGAGGCAGACTACAATGTGGAACTCACACCACACCTGGTGGACAGACAGAGGGAACAACCTGAGGAAAGGGCAGTCTCAACAGACAGCCCAAGCGAGATACCAGCAATCATACTGAACGAAACAGACAGCCCAGGCGAGATACCAGCAATCACACCGAAAGAAAAACAGGCACCAAGGCAAACAACTGAACCACAACTAAGACACTCCACACGAGAGCGTAGACCAGCTGAGAGACTGAATCTATAAAGACAATAAGACCTTGGGGGAGGGTGATGTCATGTATCTCACACCACTGTATATAACTGTATCTTACCATGCTATACATGACTGTAACTAGATATGACCTGTAACCACAAGCATACCTTACCACCAGGGGTGCACTTGCAGGAGACACTGCACACCTGTCTCACACAGGTATATAAAGGCAGGTCTCAGGCAAGAGTGGCATTCCAGAGCGGTGAAATAAAGGTGCAGGTCCTGAGTGACCTTGACTTCAGCATGTGCCTTGTGTAAGTCTGTACTGCAGGGTCAGGAATTTACAGACTTTATTCATAACAACAATGGAGTTGTTATGTGAGGCCCTGAACTTGATTGACCAGGATGGGGAAAACAGCCCACTGGAGACATCGAGTCTGTAAAAAGACTGGACAACAAAGGACCCTACGAAATGAAAATTTTTGGATAACAGCATTCAGCATAAGGAAATATGTTTTGCATTGTCGACTCCGTGTGCAAATTAGTAGCCATTCAAATTCATCACCATAGCCAGATAAACAAATCATCACCTCGATAATCGGATCTTGGCCCAGCAGGAAAACTTATTCAAAACCTGGATAAATATGCAAGCTAAAAAAGCAACTCAGCAGAAGAAGGACAGGAAGACGGAAGAAGCAGCAGAAAGGAACAGAAGCTGCAGAGAACAGCCAGAAGAAGAAACAGCAGGTCACGGAATCAACGACCACGAATCTCTGGTGATTGTATGTCTAAAGTCAAATTTCTCTCAGAAGTCTAGTCCTGTAGCTTTAGTCGGTTTTTGTTGCGTAATAAAACTGACACTGGGTTAAACCTAAATTTTTGCCACGTGTTGTCCTTTCCCATTATAAGTTCCGAAGTCGAAGAATCAGGGTAGAGTGAAAAACAAACACCCTACATGTGGGTAAGCACAGCAGCTAATTTACTAATCGCAAGGTCCCACAAACATAAATGACTGTATTATCTGTTTTCTGGTGGAGTGAGAAATGATAGCCAAGACACCAGGAAAGCTTTTCCAATAATGCCACTGGTTCTGTAGTTTAGTTCCACTCCAGCGGGGAGCTTGTTGACTGTGAGGTGGAGCATGGCAGTGAGGAGTTGGGTTACCGACCTTTGGGACGTATGGTGGTCGTGAACGGCGCAATGCAATCAATCCTTCCTTCCTCATTCCTTCCTTCTCTCCCTCCTTCCCTCCTTCCTTTCTTCCTAGCTGTGGCTACAACAACAACTTGTATTTATACAGCGCCTTTAACATAGTAAAACCTCCCAAGGCACATGTGAATAACAAAAGCGTCTGTCTGGGTACAGTATTTATGCACAATTTGGACCTCGCTAGGGTTCGTTAAGGTTTGGGTAAACCTATATCATGTTCATTAGCATGTTAATAAGTGTTGTTATTTTTATTAAGTGTGGAAATGATAAGGGATCTTTATACAATAAATTTCAGTAGTAGCCATTGTTAAGACAATTCATTTTATGTGTACAGCCCTCAACAGCTCACCAAAACTTGTGAAGTGACCCTCCAGCCCAAATAATTGCCCACCCCTGGCCTAGATTGAGTGATTAAGTCCTGAAGTGGGATCAGAAACCATAGCTTTCCAATGCAGAGGCAAACACTGCAAACAACTGTGTCAAGCGAACTACTCTATAAAGTCAATCTGCTGCCGTGTATAGTGAGTGACGTGTGCAATTCATAAATTGATCTTACTTTCTATATCCTAGAATGTAAGCAGAACATTTTTATTTTGGGGTGCAAGCTAAATTGTGCACACAATGCTGGTTTGCATATCTTTCTAGTCTTTTTAAGAATCTAGTAATTATTCACTTTAATCCACTAGTTCACCAAATTCTTTAACATCTGTTTTATTTTAACTTTAATTTTGTCACTTTTCCTGAAGGCATTTCCTCAACTTTTCTCGGGTACTGTTCCTCAGCCTTCTGGTAGCTCGCCCACATGGCTATCCTTTAGATGTACCCTGGACAGTGTGTGCCAGCAGGCTATTTGGCATAGAAGGTGGCAAAGGTGAGCCTGATGTGGTTATCACCGGGTAACCACACACATGAACTATCCAGCAGAGGGCACTAGAGTTACGAAAATCTTCTTCAATATGTTGTTGGAATTCATCATCATCATCATCATAGGCAATCCCTCGAAATCGAGGCAGACTTCTAAAAGTGAGTTCTCAGGTGACTGTATAGTCCAATACGGGAATTACACTGTCGCAGATGGGACAGACAGTGGTTGAAGAAAAGGGTGGGTGAGGAGTCTGGTGTCCGCACGCTCCTTCCATTACCTGCCTGCGCTTGATTTCTGCATGCTCTCGGCGACGAGACTCGAGCTGCTCAGCGCCCTCCCGGATGCTCTTCCTCCACTTAGGGCGGTCTTGGGCCAGGGATTCCCAGGTGCCGGTGGGGAGGTTGCACTTTATCAAGGAGGCTTTGAGGGTGTCCTTGAAACGTTTCCTCTGCCCACCTGGGGCTCGCTTGCCATGTAGGAGTTCCGAGTAGAGTGCTTGCTTTGGGAGTCTCATGTCAGGCGTGCGGACAATGTGGCCCACCCAACGGAGCTGGTCAAGTGTGGTCAGTGCTTCGATGCTGGGGATATTGGCCTGATCGAAAACACTGACATTGGTGCGTCTATCCTCCCAGTGAATTTACAGGATCTTGTCGAGGCAGCACTGGTGGTAATTCTTCAGCATTTTGAGATGTCTGCTATATATGGTCCACGTCTCTCAGCCATATAGGAGGGCGGGTATCACTACTGCCCTGTAGACCATAAGCTTGGTGGCAGATTTGAGGTCCTGGTCTTCAAACACTCTCTTCTTCAGGTGACCGAAGGCTGCATTGGCACACTGGAGATAGTATTGGACCTTGTCGTCGATGTCTGCCCTTGCTGATAGTAGGCTCCCGAGGTATGGAAAATGGTCTATGTTGTTCAAGGCCGCACAGTGGATTTTGATGACCGAGAGGCAGTGCTGTGAGGCGGGGTCAGGTTGGTGGAGGACCATTGTCTTACTGAAGTTTAGTGCAAGGCCCATGCTTTCGTACGCCACGGTGAAGATGTTGGATTACAAGGAAATTTGTAACCTGGGCATTACATAGAATTTACAGCATAGAAACAGGCCATTCACACGGTGTCTACCAGTACGCTTGAGACTTTCTGTGACTGGAGGGACTGGAGTCCATAGTCGACAACAGCAATAATGTTCTGATTTGATAAGTTTTTCCTTTTGTTTTATTTGAAGTTTACTGTGTGTGCCCCTTTAAAAAAGGGGACACTTTTGTTAATTTGATTTTGACTGATGACAATGTCATCCTGAAACATTGTTATTTGATTGTGCCTCTGTGAAGTGCCTTGTGTTGCTCACGGCGCTGTGTAAATGCAAGTTGTTAAAGAGCAGAAACCGGCCTTTTGGCCCAACAGGTCTATGCCAGTGTTCATGTTCCACACAAGGCTCCTCCCGCCCTATTTCATCTCACCCAATCAGCATATCCTTCTGTACCTTTCTCTCTCATATGTTTAACTAGCTTCCCCTTAAATGCATCTGTGCTAGTCGCCTCAACCACTCCCTGTGGTAGCAAGTTCCACATTCTCACCACTCCCTGGGTAAAGAAGTTTCTCCTGAATTCCTTATTAATTGATCACTCTTTCATCTTCATTGGACTGAGTTACTATTTACTTCGGGTCTGTTATACACTAGTCAACACTGTAGTATACTCGCTTACATCTGGGACATGCTAGTGATGAGTGTGGTCTTTGCTTCATCAGTCACCATTATCTATGAGACTGTTTGAAAAACATTATACAAAATATGGTGGCTCTCACCAAGAAATATCAAGACCATACCAAACTTGCCTCAGTGTATGAGTGTTGCTGTATGAGGACTGGGGGCTTCTGAAGCATTATCATCGAGTGATAGAACTGTGCAGCTGCCATGACTTTGTGACAGAATTACACAGAAATGACAGCACTTGAAACGGTTTTAATCCCGGATGCCCATCCTGTTCCCACATCTTTTTATCCTCTTTCCTTCAATCACCGATCTATCTTATTCTTAGAAGTTTTTATGGGCTCTGCTTCAATCAGGTTGAACTTTGTGAGCATTGCGCTCGTTTCTCTGGTGTAAAAGGGGTGCAAAGCATGCCAATTTAGCACCAGTCTGCACAGGCATTGGTCCCACTGCTAAATTCATCGGGCCCTTTTTTGTAGGCGTCCTAAATTAAAGGTCTAATGTCTGTCGAAGAACCCCTTGCTGAAATTAGTCACTGATGAACAGAGTAGGATTTATCAGCGGGCCTGACGGCCTCCGACAATGGTTAGATTAGAATTATATTAAATATAAATGTTCCTGCGGAGCCAGGAAAAGTAGAAGAGTGCCTCCGACTCCACACAAGTCGCGATGAGGTCCCCTCGAATCCTGCTCCCCCCTCCCAGGACATTCCTGAGAGCCACTGCCAGCAATGGAGGCAGCCTGACATTGGTCTCTTCATTCGGGCAAGCTGCCTGTGGAGGTGCGACCAGCACCAACAACTTGCCTCAATGAGGCCCTGTAGTGTATTTGCTTCATGGGTTCTTTGCTTACAAATTCACAGCTACACATTTGCTGTAAAGAACTAGCTGGTTTATTCGCAAAGGTTTAAAAATCAAACTAGCTGGTTTATCCACTAGGCTCACAACTGCACACCTCATTGTGGAGAACCTGAACTCAATTATTGAGTTTTATTGAGTCTTATGAACATCACATGACTGGCTAAGCCACTCACAGTGCAACAGCTCCACAAACCTGTGAGCATTCATTACAGGCCCAGAGATCGATTTCCATCAATCCTTGGGCCTCTTGGTTCAGGCCCGAAAATGGACCCAGACCTGTATCTACCCCAGTAACGCATTCCACAGCCTTTGTGTAAAATAATGTCTCCTGCTCTCTGTACTAAATCTTTTCCATTTAATATTGGCCCGAAAATTGCAGCTTTTCCGGGGGCGGACAATGTGCACACACACCTGAAGAGGCCTCGCAAATGGCGTTTTTTGATGCGCATGCACCAAGAACTGGCTCTTGCGATCTGTCAAAATGTCGTTTGACAGATCGCATGCATCCCCACAGGAAGGACATTTGCGGGTGGAGATTTGGACTATTTGCCCAACTCTTGCCCAGCGAATGTCCTTCAAACTCTTATGCCTGGTAAAAGCAGATGTATAGCTTACTTTTACCAGTGTAGGAGTTTTGAAACATAGAAAAATTAAATGTTCTGACTTATTTTTACATTAAAAATCCTGTCTATGAAGGTAAGTTTATTTTTAACACTATTAAAATATTTGTTTTTTAATTTCAAAAAAGTAAACTTTTCTCTAAAACATTTAGTTTAATGCAATTTCTATTAATTTTAAAAAAGTGAAGTGTTTTTTAAATTTATGTTTGTGTTTTATTTGATTTTCGGAATGTTCTCATTGATAGTAAGGAAGCTCCCCTTACAGGTACAGTGTTGAGAATCCGGAGTTCTGGAATCCGTACTGTTCTGGAATCCAGACTCCCGCCTCGGGTCACCGCTGACCTCTCCCTGCGTCGGGCCACCACCACCCAACCCCCCTTCCCCTCCCTTACCTACTTACCTTGGCCCAGGTGTTTCCAGATTCGGGACATCGGAAAAACATTCCGAAGTCCACAAATAAACAAACCTGGGTTCAGGGGTTTCCGGATTCTCGACGCTGTACCTGTACTATGAATGAGAATACTATATTGTGATTGGTGGTCCAGGCGCACATACATATACGATCCTGGAAGACATGCTCCTGTACACTGGACTGCGAAACTGGGCCTCGGAGCACAATCCTACGTTGCTCCGGGACCACCAGGTATTTTCGTAATCATTTTTTCGGTCAGAGGCGTTCGCCCGCAGGAAGCCTCCAACCACAATTTTCCTCCCATTGTATCTATGTCTCCTCATTTTAGACCCAACAACCACTGAAAAAAGCCTGTTTCTATCAATGTGCCCTCTCCTTTCATAATTTGAAACATGTGTAGTAGATCACCTAGTAATCTCCCATATTCCAATAAATACAGACCCAATATATCAAATCTTTACTTCTATTTTCTCATACCAGGGAACATCCTAGTGAATCTGCGTTGTACCCTCTCCATTGCTTCAACATCTTTCCTGTAGGGTGAAGCCCAAAACTACACACAGTACCCCAACTGTGGTCCCACTAAAGTTATTCACGATTACATCTCAACTTTTAAATTCCACACATCTTGACATAAAACCCAGTATTCCATTAGCTTTTTTATGGCCTTATTAATTTGCAAAGCTGCTATTAATCTTATGAGGAGAGATTGAGTTGACTAGGCCTATATTCCCTAGCGTTTAGAAGAATGAGAGGTGATCTCATTGAAACATATAAAATTCTTACAGGGCTTGACAGGGTAGATGCAAGGAGGATGTTTCCTCTAGTGCGGGAGTCTAGAACTAGGGGTCACAGTCTCAGAATAAGGGGTTGGCTATTTAGGACTGAGATGAGGAGAAATTCAGAGGGTTGTGAATCTTTGGAATTCTCTATCCCAGAGTGCTATAGAGACTCAGTCGTTGAGTATATTCAAGACAGAGATCGATAGATTTTTGGACATTAAGGGAAGCAATGGATATGGGGATAGGGCGGGTAGGTCGAGTTGAGGTAGAAGATCAGCCATAATCTTATTGAATGGCGGAGCAGGCTCGAGAGGCCGAATGGCCTACTCCTGCTCCTAATTCTTATGTTCTTATAATATTTTGTGAACCTGAACCACAAAATTGCTTTTCCACATCACCCAACAAATCCCAAAGTATAATTAATACATTAAAAAAATTAAAAACAAATGTACCATTTTTTGCTCATTCCACCATCTTAGCAACAGTCCCTTGCAGTTTTCTTTGCTCTTTAGAATCATTTTTCCTCAACTCCACCTACCCGCACTATCCCCTTTTCCCTTGATTCCCTTAGTATCTTGTCAAATTTGGATACCACTCCCTGCAGCCCTGTATTCAAATCGTTAATGTACTCCATGAACAGAAGCGGTCCCAGAACAGAACCCACTTCCAACCACACTTAGAAACTGCCTTTAACTCTTACTCTCTTTCCTTCTTTCTATACAGTTTTGAATCCGATTTACTCCCCTCTCCCTAATTCCATTCACTTTAATCTTCTCAAAAAATCTCTGCTCTGTCAAAGACTCTCTGAAAGTCTACATACACCACATCCACCTCATTGGCCACCACCTCAAAGAACTGCATCCAGTTTCCTTTCTGAAATTTGTGTTGGCTGCATCTAATTATTTTCTCGTTATCTAGATATCTTGGGGTGGAAATTCAGCCTCCTGAAAAGGCCTCTTACCACCACAAAGCGGCAGCTGCTAGCAAAATTCAACTTGGTGGATTTTCCGATGGTTCCTACTTCTGCCCCGTTGCTGCCAACCAGTCCTAAGTGCATAATAAAAGCACGTACCATTGATCTCTCGCACCTCCATCTAAATTCAGCTTGAAAAATCTTTGATCCGCTACGCGGTTCCCCCGACAGCTTTTTCTGACAAGGAACCTTGTTGTCTGTGTGTGGGACTTGGCTGCGTGGTGGCCATTCAAGGGCAGTGCCCCCTGCCGCGGCCGCCATGTTATTTTTTTTGCCGGCCGACTTCCAGTTGACAAGCTCCCTGCTGGAGTGGAATTAAACTACAGAACCAGTGGGAACCTGTTTAACCATCGCCATCTCCAGGCCAGATCCAAGACCACCCCAATCTCTGTCATCGAGCTACAGTACGTGGACAATGCCTGCGTCTGCGGACACACAGAGGCTGAACTCCAGGACATAGTCGATGTGTTTACTGAGGCATACATAAGCATGGGCCTTACGCTAAACATCAGTAAGACAAAAATCCTCCACCAGCCTGTCCTCACCACACAGCACTGCCCTCCAGTCATCAAGATCCACGCGAGGCCCTGGACAACATGGACCACTTTCCTTATTTCGGGAGCCTCCTATCAACAAGAGCAGGCTTCGACGATGAGATCCAACACCGCCTCCAGTGCGCCAGTGCAGCCTTCGGCCACCTGAGGAAAAGAGTGTTTGAAGACCAGGCCCTCAAAACTGTCACCAAGCTCATGGTCTACAGGGCTATAGTAATACCAGCCCTCCTGTATGGCTCAGAAACATGGACCATGTACAGCAGATACCTCAAGTCACTGGAGAAATACCACCAACAATGTCTCCGCAAGATCCTACAAATCCCCTGGGAGGACACACGCACCAACATTAGCGTTCTCGTCCAGGCTAACGTCCCCAGCATTGAAGCACTGACCATGCTTGATCAGCTCCACTGGGCAGACCACATAGTCTGCATGCCAGCCACGAGACTCCCAAAGCAAGCGCTCTACTCGGAACTCCTTCAAGGCAAATGAGCCAAAGGTGGGCAGAGGAAACGTTATAAGGACACCCTCAAAGCCTCCCTGATAAAATGCAACATCCCCACTGACATATATTCTTAGTGGCCCCTAAGTGGAGGAAGAGCATCCGGGAGGGCACTGATCACCTCGAGTCTCGGCGCCGAGGGCATGCAGAAATCAAGCACAGGCAGCGGAAAGAGCGTGCGGCAAACCAGTCCCACCCACCCCTTCCCTCAATGACTATCTGTCCCACCTGTGACAGGGACTGTGGTTCTTGTATTGGATTGTACAGCCACCTAAAAATTCATGTTACGAGTGGAAGAAAGTCTTTCTCGATTCCGAGGGACTGCCTATGATGATGATGTCATCACCGCTCCGCTGATGATTGACAGTAGTGGTGACTCCGTCCCACCTCCACTTCCACCCCTCTTGTTGCCGATCTGCTGCTTACCGCCCCATTTCCGCTCCCATTATGACAGACTTCTGGTCTGCTTCAAAAAGAACGTCAAAGAGCTGAATTTCACGAAAGAGGCGACCTCATCAGACGCGGCGGACAAAACACTCCTGGAGCGGTAGGTGCGATCCATTTCAGGCGGGGGGTAAATTTCAGCCCGATAATCATTTCATCTTGAGAGATTCTCAATATTTCCACTACCACAAATGTTAAACTAACTGATTTGTGATGACCAAGATTAGCTCTGTCTGCCTTTTTGGAAATGGGTATTACATTGGCCACGTTGGATTTCCAGAAGACATTCGATAAGGTGCCACATAAGAGATTACTGCACCAAGATAAAAGCTCACGGGGTTGGGAGTAATACATTAGCATGGATAGAGAATTGGCTAACTAACAGAAAACAGAGAGTCGGGATAAATGGGTCATTTTCCGGTTGGCAAGCAGTGACTACCGCAGGGATCAGTGCTGGGTCCTCAACTATTTACAATCGATATTAATCTTGGATGAAGGAACCGAGTGTAATGTTGCTGATGATACAAAGATGGGTGGGAAAGCAAATTGTGAGAAGGACACAAAAATTCTGCAAAAGGATATAGATAGGCTAAGTGAGTGGGCAAAAAATTGGCAGATAGAGTACAATGTGGGAAAATGTGAGGTTATCCACTTTGGTAGAAAAAATAGAAAAGCAAATTATAATTTAAATGGAGAAAAATTGCAAAATGCTACAGTAGAGGGACCTGGGAGTCGTTGTGCATGAAACACAAAAAGTTAGTATGCAGGTACAGCAAGTAATCAGGAAGGCAAATGGAATGTTGACCCTTATTGCAAGGGAGGTAGAGTATAAAAGCAAAGAAGTCCTGCTACAGCTGTACAGGGTATTGGTGAGGCTACACCTGGAGTACTGCGTACATTTTTGGTCTCCATATTTAAGGAAGGATATACTTGCATTTGAGGCTGTTCAGAGAAGGTTCACTAGGTTGATTCTGGAGATGAGGGGGTTGACTTATGAAGATAAGTTGAGTAGGTTGGGCCTGTACACATTGGAGTTCAGAAGAATGAGAGGTGATCATATTGAAACATATAAGATAATGAGGGGGCTCAACAAGGTGGATATTTCCACTCATAGGGGTAACTAAAACTAGGGGACATGGGGCTAGAACCTCCACTTTTGAGCTTATCGCCCAAAAATGGGAGTTATTTCCAGTGTGGGTGTTAAAAAAGGGTTTTCAGATCGCCGGCTTCTCGTCCATTCTCAAAACACCTAGTTTACATTTTTGAAAAAGGGCGTTACCGCGAGCGATATCGAATGGGCGGTAGTGTTAAATTTTTCTGACCTTCTGCCGTAAAGTGTGGCCATCCTTAGCAACGGCATGGCAATGCTCGATTCTCACGATTCAGGAGGTCAAGGGTCATCATATCTGTTGTGTATAGAGAAAGAGTCAGACTGAACACGATGAGCTCAAAGTAAAGTGTGACCTTAGTCTTTTATTGCAGGTCTCCAGAGTGCCTCTCCAAACTGTGAAGCCTCCTTAAATACCTGTGCTCTCAAGGGATTATGGGATCCCTTGGGACTCCAGGGGATGAGCCCTCTGGTGGCTGTACAGAGTAAATATAAGTATACATATATAACAACACTCCCCCTGCCGCCCCCCAAAGTCAATAGTGTAACTATTTACAATGTTAGTCGATCTGGGGCCCTTATTGCCCTGGTTGATCATCTCAGTGTGAAAGCTGGTGTTGTTGAATCATTTGTTGGGCCCTCGCTGGGCTGCTGTGCAGCTGGCCTTGCTGGGCTGCCTGGTGTGTTGGGTCCTGCTAGGCTGCTGTGGATGATATGTTCTGCTTCATGGTCAACCATGGTGCCGGTTGCCACTGGGGTGTATGTTGGGGGATCAAAAAAAGGAGGTTCAAAGGTGGGTTGCTCAGGATAGTCCGTGAATCTGAGTTTGACTTGGTCCAAGTGTTTCCGATGAATGAGTCCATTTGAAAATTTGACCCGAAACACCCTGCTCCCCTGTTTGGCCACGACAGTGCCGGGAAGCCACTTGGGAACTTGTCCACAATTCAATACAAACAGGATCATTGATTTCAATCTCGTGTGACACATTTGCGCTATCATGGTATGCACTTTGTTGAAGCCGCCTGCTCTCTACCTGTTCATGTAGATCAGGGTGAACTAACGAGAGCCTTGTCTTAAGTACTCTTTTCATGAGCAGTTCAGCAGTTGGGATCCCAGTGAGTGAGTGCGGTCTCGTGCGGTAGCTAAGCAAGACTCGGGATAGGCGAGTCTGCAGTGAGCCTTCAGTTACCCTCTTCAAGCCTTGCTTGATGGTTTGCACTGCTCTCTCTGCCTGACCATTGGACACTTGTTTAAACTGGGTAGTTGTGACATATTTGATCCCGTTACAGGTCATGAATTCTTTGAAATCAGCACTGGTAAAACATGGCCCGTTGTCGCTCACCAGGACATCGGGTAGGCCGTGTGTGGCAAACATGGCCCGCAGACTTTTAGTAGTGGCAGCAGACGTGCTAGCTGACATTATTTCACATTCAATCCACTTGGAGTACGCGTCTACAACCACAAGGAACATTTTACCCAAGAACGGGCCTGCATAGTCGACGTGTACCATAGACCACGATTTGGAGGGCCAAGACCATAAACTTAGCATGCCTCCCTGGGTACATTGCTTAACTGCGAACATGTATTATATCTGTGAATGCATCGATACCGGGCCACCACACGTGGGATCTGGCTATCGCTTTCATCATTACGATGCACTGTGGAGGTCGTTGATGAAGGTGTCTCTGCCCTTCTTGGGGACCATTACTCAATTGCTCCACAGAAGGCAGTCTGCCTGTACAGACATTTCAACTTTGCGCTGCTGGAACAGCTTTATCTCTTCCGGCATTTCCACTGGGACACTGGACCAGCTCCCGTGAAACACACAGCTTTTGACTAGTGATAATAAGGGGTCCTGGCTTGTCCAGGTTTTGATCTGCCGGGCAGTGATGGGTGATTGCTCACTCTCAAATGTTTCCATAACCATGGCTAGATCTGAGGGCTGCGCCATTTCCACGCCTGTGGTGGGCAATGGCAGCCTACTGAGAGCATCGGCACAGTTTTTTGTGGCTGGCCTGTGGCGAATGGCGTAGTTATATGCGGACAACGTGAGCGCCCATCTCTGGATGTGGGCCGATGCGTTGGTATTTATCCCTTTACTCTTGGAGAACAGGGGTATAAGTGGCTTATGGTCAGTTTCCAATTTGAATTTTAGCCCAAACAGGTATTGATGCATTTTCTTTACCCCATAGACACACGCTAACGATTCTTTCTCAATCATGCTGTAGGCTCTCTCAGCCTTAGACAGACTCCTGGATGCATAAGCAACCGGTTGCAGTTTCCCGAAATCATTAGCTTGTTGCCATATGACGATGCATCACATGCTAGTACCAAATGCTTACATGGATCATACAATACAAGCAATTTATTTGAGCATAACAATTGTCTTGCTTTTACAAAGGCATTTTCTTGGCTTTTGCCCCAAACCCATTCGTCCCCTTTTCGTTGTTAGACATGCAGTGGTTCTAACAGTGTGCTGAGACCCGGTAAGAAGTTACCAAAGTAGTTCAGGAGTCGCAGAAACGACCACAGCTCCATCACATTCTGTGGCCTCTGTGCATTCTCGATTGCATCTGTTTTCACGTTGGTGGACCTGATGCCGTCTGCCGCAATCCTCCTTCCCAGGAACTCCACTTCAGGCGCCAGGAAAATGCACTTTGAGCGTTTTAACCTGAGCCCCGTGTGGTTGAGTCGACTAAGAACCTCCTCCAGGTTCTGCAGATGCTCGACTGTGTTCCGACCTGTGACCAAGATGTCGTCGTTGAAGACCACCGTGTGTGGGACCGACTTCAGTAAGCTTTCCATGTTTCTCTGGAATATCGCTGCCGCCGATCGGATTCTAACTGGGCATCTGTTATAAACAAAAAGACCTTTGTGCGTGTTGATGCAGGTGAGGGCCTTCAATGATTCCTCCAGCTCCTGCGTCATGTAAGCTGAAGTCAGATTCAGCTTCGTGAACGTCTTCCTTCCCGTCAGCATTGAAAAGAGGTCATCGGCCTTTGGTAGTGGGTATTGGGCCTGCAGGGAGAAACGATTGATTGTTACTTTGTAATTGCCACAGATTCTGACGTTGCCATCTCTCACGGAAGATAGGATTGGCCCACTCGTTGAACTTGATCGGGGAAATGAGGCCCTCTCTTTGTAGCCAGTCTAGCTCGATCTCTACCATTTCTCTCATCATGTACGGTACTACTCTCGTCTTGTGATGGATGGGTCGCGCCCCCGGAATTAGATGAATCTGCACTTTTGCTCCTTGGAATTTCCCGATGCCTGGTTCGAACAGCAAAGGAAATTTGTTTAAGACCTGGGCACACGAAATGTCGTCAGCGGGCGATAGCGCTCGGACGTCGTCCCAGTTCCAGTGTATCTTTCCCAGCCAGCTCCTGCCGAGCTGCGTGGGACCATCGCCCAGTACCACCCAGAGTGGTAGCTTGTGCACCACTCCATCGTAGGAGACCTTTACGGTAGCACTGCCAATTACAGGAATCAGTTCTTTCATGTAAGTTCTTAGTTTCGTGTGAACTGGAGTTAAGACTGGCCTTGAGGCCTTGTTGCACCACAATCTTTCGAAAGTCTTTTTGCCCATGATGGACTGGCTTGCGCCCGTGTCCAACTCCATTGACACCGGGAATCCATTTAGTTCAACATTCAGCATTATCGGGCAACAATTCGTGGTGAATGTGTGCACCCCATGTACCTCTGCCTTCTCTATCTGAGGCTCTGGTTCGTCGTGATCCTCCGTGGATCTGTCCTCCTCTGCAACATGGTGGTTTGCAGGTTTAATAGGCTTAGCAGCTCGCCCACACACTCGTTGGAGGTGTCCTATTGTTCCACAGCCCTTACAAACGTACTCTTTGAATCGGCATGAATGGAAACGATGATCATCCCCGCAGCACCAACAAGGTGTTAATGGCCTTTCATTCATCACCCTTGATGGTGGATTCTGCCCTGTACGTTACGATTCGAAAACATCATGACTTTGTTCACAGTACTTGCAGCAGCACTTATGTGCTGAGAGATTTGCTTAGTATTGCCACTGCTGGCAATGAACGCCTGGGCTATCGCTATGGACTTACTCAAGGTTGGAGTCTCTACAGTCAAAAGTTTGCAAAGTATGGTTTCGTGGCTAATGCCAAGCACGAAAATGTCTCTAAGCATGTGCTCCAAATGTCCTTCAAATTCGCAATGTCCTGCAAGGCGTCTTAACTCAGCAACGTAACTCGCCACTTACTGGCTTTCAGACCTTTTGTAGGTGTAGAACCGATACCTTGCCATCAGAACACTTTCCTTCGGGTTCAAACGCTCTCGGACCAGTGTGCACAAATCGTTGCATGGTTTCCCCGTGGGTTTCTCTGGAGTGAGCAGATTCTTCATGAGGCCATACGTTGGTGCCCCACAGACGGTGAGGAGGATCGCCCATCGTTTGGTAGCGCTCTCTTCCCCATCTATCTCATTGGCTGCAAAGTATTGGTCGAGTCGCTCCACAAAAGTTTCCCAATCATCTCCCTCCAAGAATTTCTCCAGGATGCCCACTGTTCTCTGCATCTTTGAGTTCACTATCTGTATCTCGTCGCCAATTGTTATGTATGGAGAACGAGTCAGACTGAACACTGTGAACTCAAAGTAAAGTGTGACCGAATCTTTTATTTCAGGTCTCCAGAGTGCCTCTCCAACCTGTGAAACCTACTTAAATACCTGTGCTCCCAAGGGATTATGGGATCCCTGGGGCTCCGGGGGATGAGTCCTCTTGTGGCTGTACAGAGTAAATACAAGTATACATATATAACAATATGTGCAGAAGAGGAGACAGAGAGAGAGCTCAGAAAGCGTGTGTGGCTGTGGTGTGTGCTTGTTTGGCTGTTATGGGAGGAACGACGGAGATTCACCAACAGCTAAAAGCCTACTAAGCACCAAGAACATAGTTGCCACTGAGTTTTTGTCCAACAAATAACATAAATATGGAAGGGATGGAGCAGGCCCTGGAGCTGGTCGCCAGGAACACTGGTGGTAGTGGGCTCTCATTGGTCCCGGAGCGCCGCACTGCATCTCAAGGTGACGCACCCCCATTGCCAACCACACATGAGAGCCAGCAACAACATCTTGCTTATGGCTTGGAGCATGTTCCCACCTCTGGACCATCCTCTTCTGTGTCTGTCCAAGCAGCGCTTCGGCCGTCAACCCCCGCCCCCCCTCCACCAATGAAAAATCTCCTGAGATCCTCCTCAGCCAGGCGGTTGGAGTCAGTAGGGTAAGCAGTAGAGGTGGGGATGAGAAGTGGGGGGTGGGGGGTGTGGAGGATTGGTTTGTACAGAAATATTGATGATTTCAGACTAATATTCTGTTTAAATATTTTTTATTTAACAAAATCTTTCAGCACATTGGCTCAGATAGCTGCACCATTACACACTGGGGATTCCTTAACATCAAAGGGTATAATCACACTTAACTTCAATCAACTTAAACTTTAACTGTCACCAAGGTGATGCCCACCATTGATGTATGAACTGCACACCCAGTGTGTCAGCCTTGTAAATAACACCAATGTTCTTTCAGGCAAAGCGATCATTGATGAGCTCCTGACATAAGGCTATTGCAGGTATCATGCCATGATGGGACCTTTCATGCAGTCAACAGGGGGGCGGGGGCATGGTTTCAACGTCAGCCTTATTGTCTGGCCCGACGTCAGCGTCTGCCTCCTCCTCCTCCTCTTCCTGAGAACTGGGAGAAATTTAGAATTCAGCAGAGAAGGACAAAGGGTTAAATTAGGAGGGGGAAAATAGAATATGAGATTAAGCTTACGGGGAACATAAAAACTGACTGCAAAAGCTTCTACAGATACGTGAAGAAAAAACGATTAGTGAAGACAAATGTAGGTCCCTTGCAGTCAGAATCAGGTGAATTTATAATGGGGAACAAATAAATGGCAGACCAATTGAACAAATACTTTCATTCTGTCTTCACTAAGGAAGACATAAATAACCTTCTGGAAATACTAGGGGACCGAGGGTCTAGCGAGAAGGAGGAACTGAAGGACATCCTTATTAGTCAGGAAATTGTGTTAGGGAAATTGATGGGATTGAAGGCCGATAAATCCCCAGAGCCTGATAGTCTGCATCGCAGAGTACTTAAGGAAGTGGTTCTAGACTCTGGATCAGTTCCTATGGATTGGAGGGTAGTTCATGTAACCTCACTTTTTAAAAAAAGAGTGAGAGAAAACAGAGAATTATAGACCAGTTAGCCTGACATCGGTAGTGGGGAAAATGTTGGAATCAATTATTAAAGACGTAATAGCAGCGCATTTGGAAAGCAGTGACAGGATCGGTCCAAGTCGGCATGGTTTTATGAAAGGGAAATCATGCTTGACAAATCTTCTAAAAATTTTTAAGGATGTAACTAGTAGAGTGGACAAGGGATAACCAGTGGATGTGGTATTTTTGGATTTTCAAAAGGCTTTTTACAAGGTCCCACACAAGAGATTAATGTGCAAAATAAAGGCACATGGTATTGGGGTTAATGTGTTGATGTAGATAGAGAACTGGTTGGCAGACAGGAAGCCAAGAGTGCGAATAAGTTTGTCCTTTTCAGAATGGCAGGCAGTGACTAATGGGGTAGCACAAGGTTCAGTGCTGGGACCCCAGCTATTTACAAAATACATAAATGATTTGCACAAAGGAATTGAATGTAATATCTCCAAGTTTGCAGATGACACTAAGCTGGGTGGCAGTGTAAGCTGTGAGGGGGATGCTAAGAGGCTGCAGGATGACTTGGACAGATTAGGTGAGTGGGCAAATGCAATATAATGTAGATAAATGTGAAGTTATCCACTTTGGTGGCAAAAACCAGGGAGGCGCAATATTATCTGAATGGTGTCAGATTAGGAAAAGGTGAGGTGCAACGAGACCTGGCTGTCATGGTACATCAGTCATTGAAGGTTGGCATGCAGGTACAGCAGGCGGTGAAGAAGGCAAATGATATGTTGGCCTTCATAGCGAGAGGATTTGAGTATCGGAGCAGGGAGGTCTTACTGCATTGTACAGGGCCTTGGTGAGGCCACACCTTGAATATTGTGTACAGTTTTGGTCTCCTAATCTGAGGAAGGACATTCTTGCTATTGAGGGAGTTCAGCGAAGGTTCACCAGACTGATTCCCGGGATGGTAGGACTGACATATGAAGAAAGACTGGATCGATTAGGCTTATATTCACTGGAATTTAGAAAAATGAGAGGGGATCTCATAGAAACATATAAAATTCTGACAGGTTTGGACAGGCTAGATGCAGGAAGAATGTTCCCAATGTTGGGGAAGTCCAGAACCAGGGGCCACAGTCTAAGTATAAGGGGTAAGCCATTTAGGACTGAGATGAGGAGAAACTTCTTCACTCAGAGAATTGTGAACCTGTGGAATTCTCTACCACAGAAAGTTGTTGAGGCCAGTTCGTTAGATATATTCAAAAAGAAGTTATGGCTAAAGGGATTAAGGGATATGGAGAGAAAGCAGGAAAGCAGGAATGGGGTACTGAAGTTGTATGATCAGCCATGATCATATTGAATGGTGGTGCAGGCTCGAAGGGCCGAATGGGCTACACCTGCACATATTTTCTACGGGCTAGACTTTCCACTTCACATCGCCCATCTGTCGCCCAAAACGGACCTCTATCGCCCATTTTGAGCAAAAAGTGGAAACTAGGCCCGAAATATCGCCGGAAAAACAGGTGCCTAAGTTTCCACTTTGATCGCCGAGATGATCGGCCAAATGATCACCCACTCAAGGCCCATCCCAAGTTTTGGCACCTAGCATGCACTGCGCTGGGCCGATGCAAGGCCCAAAAGACTGCTGAAAAATAGTTGCTTTTTCTGGGCCTAAGGGAAGGAAATGAGCACTACGGACGCCATTTTTAACTTCGGAGGAAGGGTGGAGAATTAGTTGTGAGTCATTTCGAGAGTTAAATTGAAAAAAATTGTATTCAGATATTTGGGACAGGGAATATAAATAGGTATTATCAATTTATTTTTGGTAAATAGTTTTCATATATTGAAATTATTTTGTAAATAGCTTTTACATAGTGAAGTTCTTTACTGATATTGTTGGGGCCTATCAAACTGACTGGTATACAGCGTAGAGAGTACAGAGAGTGCAGAGTACAGTTATTAGAGAGTATAGAGAGGTTATTAAAATTAGTGAAAGTAATTATTGATAGTGATATGGGGCCTATGTTTTCCCTGCCATTAATTGCAACTGCTCACACACTGGTTACTGAAAGGATCAATCAAAGAGCTGGCACAGTAATGCGTAGATGGAGACAAAGACAGAGGAGGAGACCATACAGCCAACGAAGGTACTTGGAAAAGCAATCTTACCTGAATTTGTCTGAAAATGCTTGTCTTAGGAGGCTGCGATTCCGGAAGGAGGTCATCGAGGAGATATGCCAACTCATCAAGGGTGATCTGCAGCCTTCCAGCACCATCAGAACCGCATTGTCCATTGAAGTGAAGGTTACTGCTGCCCTAGCCTTTTACGCATCGGGATCTTTTCAGGCTTCAGCTGGCGACATCTGCCTTATCTCTCAGCACGCCACACACTGCTGCATTCGACAGGTGACTGAAACCCTTTACGCTCGCAGGATGGACTTCATAAGCTTCCCAATGACCAGGGAGGCACAGACCAAGAGGGCTTTGGGTTTCTCGAGAATAGCAGACTTCCCTAAGGTGCAGGGAGCAATAGACTGCATGCACATTGCCCTGAAAGCACCCTTAAAGAACGCGGAGGTGTTTCGTAACAGAAAGGGGTTCCACTCACTAAATGTGCAACTTGTTGTCGACCACAATCAAACAATTATGACAGTAAATGCTACATTTCCTGGCAGCATCCATGATGCGCATATCCTACGTGAAAGTGCTATCCCTGACCTGTTTGTCAATCAGCCAGAAGATCACGGTTGGATGCTGGGGGATAAAGGATATGGTCTTGCCAGTTGGCTGATGACCCCTCTGCGTAATCCTGTCACTGAAGCACAGAAACGGTATAATGAAAGTCACATAGCGACCCGCAACATCGTTGAAAAGACAATTGGAGTCCTAAAGCAGCGCTTCAGATGCCTGGATCATTCCGGAGTTAGCCTGCAGTACCACCTGATCAGGTAGCAGAGTTTATTGTGGTGTGTTGCATGCTGCATAACCTAGCTATATAGAGAGGTCAAATAATGCCAGATCATGCTGCAGGTCCACCTCCAGAAGGAGATGAGACAGAAGAGGCAGCCGGTGGGGATGACGAGGAGGAACAGGCGGGAGAGGACACGGGCGAGGACATAGGGGAGCTTAATCAGCATGGCGATCTAGCACCAGTACCACCACACCTTTCCCAAAGACCAGCAGCCAGTGGCAGTTATACGGCCACTAAACTTTTGCGTCAGCAGATCATTAATGAACGCTTTGCATGAACTATTATTGGGGATATTCAAATGTTCAATTACAGTTAGGGTTAATCAAAAGTTTCATTTCCGTGGGGTTTCCTTGTTGTCTTTCCTGCAGTGGCCTATCATCTGGATTAGTTTAAGTAAAGTTTAAAGTACTGGCAAAGTAAAAGTACTGGCATAATAACAGAATAAACAAACAAATATGCATGAAAAACTGTACGTTTGAAAACTAATGTAACTAAGAGAGAAGACACAAAAGTTGTTGAAAACCTTTTTTTTTTATTAACATAATTTTTTTAATGAACTAATGAACAACACCCTCCCTCCAAATCCCCGCCCCCCACACCAACCATCCCACCCTTCCCTCAAATCCCCAAAACATTAGAAGAAGAAGAAATTGAACATTTAAGTATTAATAACAAGTGGCCATTTAAGTGATGATAACAAGTGACCATTTAAGTAAGAATAACAAGTGACCATTTCAGTATTGATAACAAGTGCCAATTTTAGTAAGAATAACAAGAGAATAGTAAAGTGATAATAACAAGTGAACATTTATGTAACAACGAACTATTGAAAAACACTCTCCCCTCCCTACCTGCAGCCACGTTTCTCTCCAGATCCTGTATCACCCTGTGTTCGCACCCTATCCACCCCTTTTGATCTACGCAGACTGACTCCAAGACGTCGTGCAGAGTGGGACGGCAAGACTTCCTGCCGTGGTGGAGGTAACGGAGCGGAAGCAGAAGCTTCAGGCTCTACTTCCGAGTCAGGAGGAACTGTGTCCTCTGTACTCGCTTGTGTGCTTGGGGTCTCGCTGCGAGTGGACACGACACCTTGGTGTGCAGCGCCGTGTCCAGCCAGCAACGCATGCCATAGGGCATTTGTTGCGGCTGTCTGCCCTAATTGCCTCCAACGTCTCACGAGCAGTCTGTGACTGCTTAGAAGGCCAGCTGGAGAAGCGCATGCAGAACTCGCTCCAGGTTGTGGAGAACTGGCTCCAATTAGCTGAGAAACCCACGAACCCCTGGATAAGGTCGCGACCGATCACGACCGTCTCCCTGCACAGAGATAGTAAGCTCTCCGTCTGGTCCTCCGTGGTAGGCGAGTGCATAGCACGCTGACCGGACCTCCGTGGGGTAGGCGTCTGCAATGTCACACACCTTGGTGTCACCACCTGCACACTGCTTGGTCCTGGTGCCTCATCTATCTCAAAAGAGATGGCCGCAGATTGTTCCCCTCCCACACAAAAAAAATCTCTTCTTCTTCCACCTCCTCCTCCTCCTCCTCCTCCTGCTCACGCACAACAGCAGCAGGAGTCTGCACTTGCTCCTCCTCTGGCTCTTCCTCCTGTGAGGTTCCGGAAAGTTCAGTAGACGTGTCCACTGGCTCCACGGATACTTGTTGACCTTTGAAAGACAAATGAAATTTATAAACAATGTTTAACAATTCAAATCAATTCATCTCAATTTTTCAAGAACTCAAAACATTACCATTAGCCCATATGCACAAGCGCTCACCAGGCCTAACATGACCTCATTTGAAGATCAATAGTACATCTCAATAGTATAACTCAATTATATATCAAATTAAATTATAATTGCATAGGATTACCTGCGTAACAAATATTTATTATTGATTCACACATTGCACAATGCACAGTTCTCATTACTCACGTGACTCAAGGGTGGGTTCGGCCACACCACGCGTTGTGACCGAACAGCTTTCTGGCCCCACCAAGGCCACTGCAAGTTCCTCATAAGTGGTAAGAGACTGCAGCATGGCACAGCCCCCGCCCGTCCTGCATTGCTCGTGTTGGTTGATAGATATCTTCTGCAATTGATAAGATAACATTGCACAGCATAAGCAGATGGATTTGGCAATAAACATTTAAGACTGACAGATTTATATGTTCCATGACAAATTTGCATTACATTGCATAGGAATAAAATATTTCATACTGTAACATTCAAATTTATGTTGCAGTGCATAAATGTTATCATAATTTAATCATAATTTAGTTATTTAGTTATGTTTAAAAATTACAAGATAACATTGCAGATTCTAGTTACAATTTCCATACATCATTAAATGATAAATATGGATGATTTCAAATATAAATTTCAACTTACTCTTGCAGCTGCCAGTAGGCTGATCCATCTTTTGCGGCACTGGTCCGGTGTCCGGACTTCATTAGATGCCGACGTGACCACATCGGCAATCTCTGCCCAAATCCTCCGATATGCACGGGGTGGAGGTTTCCCATGCCCACCACGTGTCAGATCCTCCCACCTCGCACTGACGATGTTGACAAGGGCCTCATTGGCCTCCTCACTGAAGGGCTTGGCCCTGCGCCTTTCTAATGATCCCTCCATATTTGAATTAAGGGTAGTATTTTCATCTCAATTCAATCACTCCGGTAAGTGCTTTCTCAAATCTCCTCTCCTTTCTCCTCTCTCTCTCGCTCTCCCAGGCCCACACAGAGCTTCTGAGCATGTGTGTCGACCCCTGACCTCTCAAAACGCGGGAAAGAGAATCAACCTGAAAAAAAAATCAAGCTACACATGTGCAGTAATGCGTTGCTAGGGAAGCTTTTTTTTCATTCACTTCTGTTTTCTTTGGGCGATTGTGAGATCACTGAAAAATCACATCGCCCATTTGACATCGCTGGGGTAAGGCTGAGTGGAAAATCGCAAAAAAAAAATGGGCCTTGAACTGGCGATCAGCATGGGCGATATGTCCCGCATCACTGGAACAAGGCCCATTTTTTTCAGCCTTAGCCACCTAGTGGAAAGTCTAGTCCTATGTTTCTAGTTTTCTATGTTTCTATGTTTCCTCTCTCTGGTGAGATGGACTGTCAGACTCATCAGGCAATTCTTGTCCCCTCCTGATAGCCAAGTTGGGTAGCATGAAGCAGACCACCATGAATCGCGCTACCTGCTCAGGGTGGTATTGGAGCTTGCCTCCTGAGTGGTCCAGGCATCTGAAGCGCTGCTTCAGCACTCCAATGGTTTTCTCCACGATATTGCGAGTTGCTCTGTGGCTCTTGTTGTATCGCCTCTCGGCCTCGGTGTGGGTGTCATGCAGAGGAGTCAGCCAGGTGGCAAGGTAATATCCTTTGTCACCAAGCATCCAGCATTGACCTTGTGGCTAATTGTTAAACAAGTCAAATACAGTGCTCTCACGCAGGATGTGCGCATCATGGATGTTGCCGGAAATTGAGCATTCACTGCCAGTATAATTTGCTGGTGGTCAACAACCAGTTGGACATTCAGGTAGTGGAATCCCTTGCGGTTCCTGAAAACCTCAGCATCCTGAAAAGGTGCCCGCATCGCGATGTGCATACAGTCTATTGCTTCCTGCACCTTGGGGAAGTTTGCAATTCTGGAGAATCCTAGAGCCCTCTCACTCTGTGCCTCCCTGGTCATAGGGAAGCTGATCAAGTCCCTCCTGCATACGTACAGGGCTTCAGTGACCTGTCTAATGCAGCAATGTGTGGCATGCTGAGAAATTCCACAAATGTCGCCAGCTGTGGCCTGAAAAGAACCCGAGGGATAGAACAACAGTGCCACGGTGACTTTGACCTCGACGGACAGTGCAGTACTGATGCTGCTGGCAGGCTGCAGGTCTGCCCTTATCTGCTGGCATACCTCAGTGATAACCTCTTTGTGAAAGTGCAGTCTCCGAAGGCAGGTGGTGTCGGGCAAGTCGAAGTAAGAATGCTTCTCCTTGTACTTGCAGGGCGTGTAATGGCTGGTCCTCCTCATCTCTCTGTCACTGCGTTGGGCTCATAATGCAGTGGAGCATTCCTTCGGCGATGTCGAGTCTGCTGCATGTAATTGGTCACCAAGAGAGGGTGAGAAAGGACAGGCCCCATTGCAGTAGCACCCTGTTTTCCACCAATTGCACACAAACAAGGAATGTCCCGACGAACACACCTCTTCAATTCCAATCGGTCACAGTGTGGTCAAGATGTTATTTGAGATGTTCACATCAACTCCAACGACCTGCAGAGTACATCCAAACTCCGCCGAGGTTGAAACACAGCAGCCTTTTAAAGGGCGCGACATGTGATCTACAACATGTCGTCCATAACGCTGTGATTTGTTCCGATTTTGTGGGCGTTTTTTTGAGCGAGCGATATTGTGAGCGAAATGTGCGCGAGATGGTGAAATTGAACATGGGCGATCTCCATGGCCACTAGTTTGGGTAAATATGCTCTTTACGACAAAAAACAGTTGCCGGGCGTTAATATTGAATCTCAGCATTAATTCCGTGCGCAAAGTAACGCCGAGCGATATTATGGGCATTGAAGTCACCCATTCTGCTGATTCCGCCCAAGAAAAGTCGGCAGGCAGTAATATTTTTTCTCGATGTTAAGCACATGGGGAAAGTAACACTCGCCGATAAGTTTCCGTGAAATGCCCGCCAGTTTCCATTTTGTGCCAAAATGGGCGATATATGGGCGTTATACATCATTCCAGCGGTAAAATGGCCGTTAAGTGGGCATTAAGCGTGCAAAAAAAGTGGAGGTTCTAGCCTAGTGTCTCAGAATAACAGGCTGCCTATTTAAAACTGAGATGAGGAGAAATTTCTGGAATTATCTGCCCCAGAGAGCTGTGGAGGCTGGGTCATTGAATATATTTAAGGCGGAGATGGACAAATTTTTGAGTGATCAGGGAATAAAGGGTTATGGGGAGTGGGCAGGGAAGTGGAGCTGAGTCCATGATCAGATCGATCTTATTAAATGACGGAGCAGGCTCAAGGGACCAAATGGCCTACTCCTGCTCTTATTTCTTATGTTCTTCTGTTGTCCAGTCCTCCAGCTCATATCCACTCTTAATAAAGGATATCAGTATCATTCCTCAGCTTCCGGTGTTTTTCTTCCATTACCATCAGGATCCTCAGATGCATCTAACTTAACTGTCTTTTTACTGATATTAATAGAATACTTTGCTATTTCAAAAATCATTTAGACCATCGCTCATACTTCCTCCTTGCTTTCCTTATCCCTCTCAAACTCTTTCTGAAATGTCACCTAGCCCATGTACCTGGTAGGCAACAAAACCTCTGAGACTCTCAGTCTGGACTACAAAAGGCATCGGGCAGGAGTGTCCCGTTTGGTTGCGCTGGTTTTTCGGTGCAATTTGCCCGAACTCAGCCAACCTTGTGCTAAAGATCGAGGAGTTTTAAAGGCAAATTACATTCGGCGCAAATCAACTTTCCGTGATCTTTTGCGGTGGTTTAAAAAGTTTCACGCTGGAAGCAGGCCCCGCCCACAAAACCGGCCACGCCCCCAAATTGATTAATCTCCATGGTGAGTTTCCGCTAATTGTGCCCGTTTATGGACCTTTGAGGCAGCTCCAAAAATCACGTTTTTTTTTGCCACGGACACTGATACTGACCACCGTCTAAATTTTTTCTAAATTTACGAAGAAACTGTACGCCAATGTAACTAGTGAATGGTTCAGTATTGTTTTCTAATGTCGTTTTCAGCATTTTAAAATTGGGTTACTCACAGATGGTGAACTGGACACTCTGGGGCCGGGATTCAGCCTCCCGAAAAGACGGAGTCGAGTGACCGCCGATTTGCAGTTGAATGGCCGCCACCTGCGAGGTTCACCTCGGAAATTCAGCTCTTTGACAATTTTTTGGAAGCGGCCTAGAAGCTGGTCATAATGGGGGCAGAAGTGCAGTCGAATGGTTCCCACTTCTGCCCCACTCCGAAGTGCGGAATCAAAGCGTGCACCACTGATCTCCTGCACCTCCATCTAAATTCATGCGAAAATCTTCGTCCCGCCGTGTGGTGCCGCCGACAGCTTTTTCTGTCGGTGCACTGTGTTTTCAGTGTGTGGGACATGGCGGTGCAGAACTCATTCAAGGGGAGGATCTCCTGCCGCAGCTGCCATTTTTTTTTGTCGGTTGACTGCCAGGTCGGGCTGACAGTTATGCCCCCAGGTTCGGCCGGGCCGCAAGCATCCCCTTTTGTGTGCCAGGTTGCTGGCCCGGCCGAAACCCTCCCTGGTGGCCCACTGGACCAAAGCTTTAAAATGGCGAAGGCTGTCTCCTTTAAGTGAAGGGGAGAGACGTGGTGACGCACACACGTCATGACGTCATCAGCGCCAGGTTGATGACTGACAGCGGTGGAGGCTCTGTCCCGCCTCCACTTCTGCCCCTCTAGAGTGCACACCGCTGCACTTTTACCCCCATTATGACCAGCTTCCAGGCCGCTTCCAAAAAGTTGCCAAAGAGCTGAATTTCGCGAAAGAGGCCACCTCATCCATAGCGACGTAAAAAACACTTTCAGAGCGGTAGGTGCGATCTGTTTCGGGCGGACCTGAATTTCGGCCCCTCTGATTATAATTATTATTTTTTTGTGATAAACCCTTTTTCAGCTGTATGAATAAAACTGCACCAGGTTACCACTCTTAAATGTATCAAAGAATATCTTTTAATGCGAGCCTTTGAAAAAAAACATTATGTTCCAAAACAATGCCCGATTGCGCTGGTTCACGACAGATTTTACCTTTGGTGATATACAAATCAATTTGAGCAAAAAAAGTCATTCAATCTAGAGCAATTTTAAGCACAATTTGCACCCAAATCTGCCGTGAACCAGCGCAATAGGGCAGTGTTTTGGAACATAATGTTTTTTTTCAAAGGCTTGCATTAAAAAATATTCTTTGATACATTTAAGAATGGTAACCTGGCGCACAAAGCAGAAACTCTTGGCCACTGCTCTAACTATCGAGTTTCTTATTACGAATGCATTTCTCCACGAATTGATAATCTCACTCTCTTCAGCTACCTCATGTTTTTTGATGTCATTGTAATCCATTTGATGGTCCTGCCCAGACTCATCACTCTCGCTGGTACAGGAAGTTGGTGCTTCAGACTTGTTGGAGAGGATGCTAACCTCTGAGCATTCCTGCTCCAACCTGTCCCATTTCCCTTTCCCTGACCTGAGGACAGTCACCACTTCTTCCTCACTGCCAGCTCCCTATCTCTCAGCAAGATTATCGCTCTTTCAAACTCTCCCTCCAAAAACTTCTCTCTCTCTCTCTTATGTGTCAGACTTTCTCCAACTCCACCTCAACTTCTGAGATCGTGAACTCAGTCGGGGCACATTTCCTGCAGATCTATTTGTTTAAGTTAACATCGGCCACTCAAAGCTGTCACATCCTGCAGGAACCCACACACCAATGTCCTTTCCTGTGGTATTAAATATCAGTTAATTTTTAACTTACATTATTTGAGGCTGAAATTCCCCTTTTGTGAGCATCCCATTAGTGCCTCTAGGGGGCGCTAATGGGGTGTGAATGAGTTTTCGCCCAGGTTGGGGGAGGAATTGCACTGGAGTTAGTGGAGGCACAAATGCAGTAGCGCGTGTCCCACTGGTAGTGCCCCGGGCTACCGCATCAGCAATGACTTCAACGCTGTGCACATGGCCCGTTTCTGCCCCGTGGAGGAAATTGACCAGCACCCTGTGAAGCCACCATGGACGATGCCCACGCTAGCCTCGCGGGTTGCAAACTGGGTCGGTCACCCATCGCAGGGCAAAATTTAAAGGGGAGGTACACTGCACCAGGTGCCGGCATCTTTTTTTTACCCCCCTTACCAGTCAGGCCATTTTGCAGCAATGTCGCGGGATCCGTGCCACAATCGTGCAGTCCAGCACTCCGCTGCAGACTCGGTGTAAATCTATTTACTTTGTTATCTTTCAGACCCTTTCTGACCCACATGGAGCACCTGATAGAAATGTCAGCCTTGCTCCATTCTAATACAAAATCCTTTCATTGAACAAATTTCAATAGCGAGCCAATGGTAGTTTAGAAAATAACTCATCACAAGGAACGATGATAAACATAATTTGTTTGCCTCTCTGTTTCTGTTCACTATTTCTGTTTAACTGGTGAATGCTGATTAATGTATTGGGTGGGGAACAGGTACGAGACTAAAGTAAGGACTGGGTCTAACTAAATGAGATGGATGAACCCAAATTGTTCTCTTGTCAGAGGGAGATTCCAAGAACTTTGCTTCATTAACTTTGAATTTGTGCAACTGAAGATCCTTTGCTTAACATCAGAGCCAAACTGTTGTTGCTGCCACACTCCAGGTCTGCTTTGTAAGTGGCCTCAGAAATTGGCCTCTGTCTAACTGAAGGCTCAGACAGAGCCATCGTCTTCAGGAACATTGGAGGCCATTCAGCTCCTCGAGCCTGTCCCGCCATTCAATGAGATTATGGCTACTCTGTATCCTGACAGCTGACTACTGACAAGAGGATCCTGGGATGAGTAAGAAAGGTTGAGTGTATGAAATGGTCTTGAAAATAATGACAGTGGTGTTTACTCAACAGCTCCTGAAATTCTTTGTGACATGTGGGAGTTTAATCCTTCTGTGCACTGTTTTTAGCACAATAGTTAACATATTTGTGTTAAAATGGCGCAGACAGAAAATTAATGTATAAGAATAGCGCATAGAAGAACTAAACTCCAAAAAACTGTGAAGAGGTTGTTTATGTAGCAATGACTGTTACCCACTGTCTACAAAGTATTCAATGGTTCCAACACATTGAGATGTTGTGATGGTAAAATCAACATCATTTGTATAGCGTGTTATTTTTGTATAACAATTAGAAATATATTGGACCTCCCAGAGTGGATTCATAATGGAATCAATGGCCCAACTGTCAGTGCTGGCTGCTGTTCCTCCACTGCTTCGTCCTGTGTGTTAGCCAACCAATAAAGCTTGTAATGAGTGGTTAGCGCATGGGAAGTGTAGTGTGTAGTAAAAACCCTGGAATCCTTTAAGAAACAATTGGATGCCATGACAGGAAAACATAAAGGGCTGAATTTTAATGGGGAAGGTGAGAAGGGGGTCCAAGGCAGATAGGAAACCTGGGTAAACGGGATTCTCGCAGGCCCCAGCGACTTTAACGGCAGGGCCTATGGGAAACCCATTAATCCATGTTTCCATCTGCCTGGGAGACCCAGATTGAGAGTCCGACCAGCTCCAGGTGGGTAGGCCTGCAGCACTAGGCTGCACAGAGGGGGAAGGGAGGGATTGTGTGGGGGCCAGGGTGGGCCGGTGGAGCAGAGTGGGGTGGGGTGTGAAAAGATCGCGAGCCGGTCAGAGGAGCGGGTGGGTGGGCATTCCAGAGGATCAGATTGCAGCCCAGGATCAGCACAGAAGGGGGTTCCCTAAATCATCGCGGGCCAGTGGGGGGGCGGGGGGGGGAGGGGGGCGTCCAGAACATCGCAATGGCTGGGGTGGGAGTGTTCTGGAGGGATCAGGGACTGAAGGAGCAGCACTGGGGTGGGGGACGGTAATTGATCGAGGACCGGAGGAGTAGCACGGGTATTTGTCTGAAGGGATCGGGGGGCCAGAATGGCAGCATGGCGGGGGGCGGGGGGTGTTGTTGGAGGCCTGGAAGGGGGCTGCGATTGGAGGCCTCGTGTCGCGGGTGTGGATTAGGCAGGGATGCTAGATCCAGGAGGTAAGTCTAAAGGCACTTGCTTCCTGGATCCAGCAGTCCTCGCCTTGCTTTAGTGGGCAGGTTTCACAAAACCTTCAAATCCCGACCAACTAATGTTAAATTCAAAATGGAGATTAAAGAAGAGGCTTCCAGCCTCATTAACAGGCTGCCGTTAAGACCGGAAGGGGGTGGATTGGAGGCGGGTTCACGTCAGGATTTACATTTTTCAACTCTTTGACCACTTACATGCCGCCAAGCCATCCGTTTTTTTAGATTAAAACTGCCCCCTAAAATCTTGCTGAAACGATGAACCAGGATTGGCTGAATGGCCTTCCTCATCTATATTTACATGTAGGGTGAAATTATTACACAGTGATGCACAGATAGATGAACAGGGTCCATTTCGTAACTCCACAATGAGGTTTAAATAGAAAGGAAAATATAAGTGTACATTACAGAAATAGCAACATTGATAATGTTAAACTGCTGAGATTTCCTTACCTGCAAAAGTGGAGATCTAGGGTAATATTCAGACAGGTCTATACAAGGTATCATATACACTTAAAGAAGCCTGGCTCACTGGATCAGTGGGCCTTCTGTAGAAGGACGTTATGTTAGTTTTAGGATATTCACAATCCTTCTCGTATAGCACAGTCATGTGGACTCAAGTCAGAAAGTCATCTGATTAATAATATTTATTAGTAATGGGTGCCAATCTCATGAGCACCCATTACATGCAGTGCTCATGAGATTGGTACCAAAATCGTCTTCTCCCTGTAGCTGACGAGCTCCTCCCAGAGTTGCAATGTGGATTCCGTCCACTAAGGGGTACAACCGACATGATCGTCACCGTGCGACAATTACAAGAGAAATGCAGGGAACAGCACCAACCCTTGTACATGGCCTTCTTTGACCTTACAAAGGCCTTTGACACTGTCAACCGTGAGGCGTCCTCCTCTATTTCAGCTGTCCCCCCGTCACCCTCTGTTACCTTCCTCTGTCTGCTCCATGATGACATGCAAGCTGTGATCCTGACCAACGGATCCACCACAGACCCAATCCACATCCGGACTGGGGTCAAGCAAGGCTGCGTCATCACACCAACACTCTTCTCGATCTTCCTTGCTGCAGAGCTTCATCTCACCCTTATCAAGCTCCCCGCTGGAGTGGAACTAAATTATAGAACAAATGGGAATCTGTTCAACCTCCACCGCCTCCAGGCTAGATCGAAGGTCACCCATACTCTGTCATTGAACTACAGTACGCAGACGATGCTTGAGTCTGCGCACACTCAGAGACCGAACTCCAAGCCATCGTCAACACCTTCACCGAGACAAAGGTCCTCCACCAACCTGACTCTGCCACACACCACTGCCCCCCAGGTTATCAAAGTCCATGGCACAAGGCCTTAGACAATGTGGATCATTTTCCATACCTTGGGAGCATACTGTCAGCAAGGACAGACATCAATGACGAAGTCCAACTCCGCCTTCAGTGCGCCAGTGCAGCCTTTGGTCGCCTGAGGAAGAGAGTGTTTGAAGATCAGGACCTCAAATCTGGCACCAAGCTTATGGTCTACAGGGCAGTAGTGATATCCACCCTCCTATATGGCTCAGAGACTTGGACCATATACAGTAGACACCTCAAAGCGCTGGAAAATACCACCAAAGCTGCCTCCGCAAGATCCTGCAAATCCACTGACAGGATAAACACACCAACATCAGTGTTCTTGCTCAGGCCAACATCCCCAGCATCGAAGCATTGACCATGCTCGATCAACTCCATTGGCGGGCCACATCGTCTGCATGCCCGACACGAGACTCCCAAAGCAAGCACTCTACTCGGAGCTTCGATATGGCAAGTAAGCCCCAGGTGGGCAGAGGGAACACTTCAAGGACACTTTCAAAGACTCCTTGATAAAGTGCAACATCCCCACCGACACCTGTGAATCACTGGCCCAAAGTGGAGGAAGAGCATCCAGGAGGGTGCTGAGCACCTTAAGTCCCATTGCCGAAAACAAGCAGAAACCAAGCACAGACAGCGGAAGGAGTGTGCGGAAAACCAGGCTCCCCACCCACCCTTTCCTTCAACCACCATCTGCCCCACCTGTGACAGAGACTGTAATTCCTGCATTGGACTCTTCAGTCACCTGAGAACTCACTTTTAGAGTGGAAGCATGTCTTCCTTGACTCCGAAGGACTGCCTATGATGATGATGGTAACAAAGATACTCACAGGCACAAACTCATCGGGGGTTCGTAAACTGCGTACTCAAACGTGCTCACGGTAGCCCTATGCAAGATTAGATTGAGTTCCTAAAGTGATCCAGTGTGCCGTGCCTTTATGTGGTTAATCACATAAGATAGGCATGTGGTTAACATATAAGCATGCTTCTAATACGTGAGGTTAATGCGTAAGTATGCATCGCTAATATGTAATCACGTCAGCAAGTGCATTGACCCCTTCCTGCTCTTGTTCAGTAGTTTTACTATCTTTATTGTTCTCTGGACATTCTCCATCTATGAGGGATTGTACCTGTCCTGGATAACCTTGACTTCAGTATCTCTCTCAGATATTTATTACAGGGAGCCCCATTCTCATTTCACACTTCCTCCTGATTCTCAGACATGTTGGTGCTAGTCTGGAAATAAAAACTCCACACTTGCAACATCCCACACCTAACTGCCAGTCCCTGCATCTTCCTTGTAACCCTCAACACCATTGCAGCCTAATCCTCTACATAAGGAGAGCTATTTACTTGGTTTACCACTGTGGTTGAGTGAAAGGACTCACTCCAAGACTAGCAGCAAAAGAGATATAAAAGAACTGCATTTATGTAGTGCCTTTCATTACTTCATGGATAACCCAAAATGCTTCACAGCCAATTAAATATTTTTTTGAAAGGTAGGAAAATGTGACAGCCAATTTGCACACAGCAAGGTCCCACAAACAGCAAATGCGATAAATGCTTTTATTGGTGTTGGTTGAGGGATAAATGTGGGGAGGGACACCAGAAAAACTCTCCTGCTTTTCTTTGTATAGCGCCATGGGAGCATTTACAGCCAGCTGACAGGACGGACAGGACCTCGGTTTAATATCTAATCCAATCCTCTGTACTGTACTGAAGAGGCACACTAAGATTACATGCGCAAGTCCTTGGAGTGAGGTTGGGCCCCACAACCTTCTAACTCAGAGACAAGAATCCTACCAAACGAGCCAAAGATGACAACTATATTTCAGAAGATTGTGGGAAGAGCAACAAAATAAACAATGAAGAATCGAGAAAAGGGAACAAGAGGCAGAACTGGGAGACGTCACGGGGCAGTTGAGGAGGAATTAATTTCCAACATTCAATGATAAATTTGTAAAAAGTTAGTAGAGCAACATACAAAGGGGACACAGCAGAAAGTCTTTTTCCAGCTCATGGAAGGAAAGATGAAGGCAATATGAGGTGTCAGCTGTGGCTCAGTGGGTAGCACTCTTGCCTCTGAGTCAGTAGTTTGTGGGTTCAAGTCTTACTTTGGAGACTTGAGCTCAAAATCTAAGCTGACACTCCAGTGCAATACTGAAGGAGTGAGGTGTTGTCTTTTGGATGTGATTTTAAACTAAGATCCCATCTGTTCCCTCAGCTGTACGTAAAAGATCCCATGGCAATATTCGAAGAAGAGCAGGGGAGGTGTCCTGGCCAATATTTATCCCTCGACCAACATCACTGAAAAAAAGATTATCTAGTCATTATCATTCTGCTGTTTGTGGGACCTTGCTCTGCGCAAATTGGCTGCTGCATTTCTTACATTACAACAGTGACTACACGTCAGAAGTATTTCATTGGCTGTAAAGCAGTTTGGGGTGTCCTGAGGATGTGAAAGGCACTATATAAATGCAAGTTCTTTCGTTATTAATTATGCACTATTCCGAAGAAATGCATAATGCTTCAACGCACTTTAAATTACCGCAAAGTGGAATCTGGCACAAGGGCTTTGAGCGTTCGTTTGAGAATAGAAATTTCCATCCTTGTTATATAGCCTGGTAGTTCCACAGATGTCTGTTGATCAGTTTTAGCTTAATGGCCCTGATTTTGCAGCCCCTACAGGTGCGTACAAGGTGCATATGTGCCCATAGAGGCCCCACCTAAAACCTGGAACTTACGATCTGTCAAGAATCCGGAAGTAAAGGGCCGCTGCAGGCAGAAAGTCTGCTTCCATCAGCGAAAGACTTTTAAAGGACAGAAAAATAAATTTTTTACAATTATTTCAACATTTAAAATCGTGTTAAATAAGGTAAGTTTATTTTTAGACCCTTTAAAATATGTAAATTTATTTTTCAAACAATTACATTTTTGGTTTAAATTATTAATGAATTCAATTTTGATTAATTTAAAATATGTGATTTAAAAATATATAGATATTTTAAGCGTTTGTGTGTTTTGGAGGGTATTCCCATTCATACTTATGGGGATTCTGTACAACCACTTTGATTGGATGGGCCGGCCCACGTGATCCCAGAGACGCGTACAAAGCGCCCAAGTCCCTGGGATACGTGGACCTCTAGGCAGGCCTTCCCGTAGAGGCCCAGGACCACAAGTCTCAGAACCTCCCGGACCACCAGGTAATTTTGTAGAGATTTTTCAGGTCGGAGGCATCTGCCCGCGGGAAGCCTCCGAACGCTATTTCTGGGCCAATATTCCTTAATTTATTCATACAGCAAAACAGATCAGCAGAGGGGATGATATTTAACAGCCAGTGAAAGATGTAAGGGCTGATTTTCCTGCACACATTTCCCCGGCCCATTCTACCTCAGTGCTGGACAGCAGTAATACACCTGAAGTGGGCTACACCTATCTAAGGCGAGTTGGTGTCCTTGGCCATTGACATGGCTTGGATCAAATCTCGGCGCAGGCTCACCCCATTCCCCCCAGTTGGGCTGAGATCCAAAAAACAGGGCACTGTGGGTGTGGCCACTGGCTTTCTGGTTGCTGCTGGAGAGAAGGAGCCAGAAGGCAACAAAGCTGGAGGATCCAGTTTGGAGTGTTTTACGAGTTCTTCTGCTTACTTATTTAAGGAAGGATATATATGCATGAGAGGCAGTTCAGAGAAGGTTCATGAGGTTGATTCCTGAGATGAAGGGATTGACTTATGAGGACAGGTTGAGTAGATTGGGCCTATACTCATTGGAATTTAGAAGAATGAGAGGCGATCTTATTGAAACATATAAGATACTGAGGGGGCTCAACAAGGTAGATGCAGAGAGGATGTTTCCCTTCGTGGGGGAATCTAGAACTAGGGGGCATAGTTTCAGAATAAGGGGTCACTGATTTAGAACAGAGGTGATGAGGAATTTCTTCTTTCAGAGGGTTGTAAATCTGTGGAATTCTCTGCCCCAGAGAGCTGTGGAGGCTGGATCATTGAATATATTTAAGGTGGAGATCGACAGATTTGTGAGCGATAAGGGAATAAAGGGTTATGGGGAGCGGACAGGGAAATGCAGCTGAGCCCAAAACCAGATCGGCCATGATCTTATTGAATGTTGGAGCAGGCTCAAGGGACCAATTGGCCTCCTGCTCCTATTTCTTATGTTCTCATTGCTGATAGAATGAGGTGAAGTGAAGTGGGAGGAGGCTTGTGTGAAGCATAAGCACCGGCATGGACCTATTGGGCTGAAAGGGCTGTTTCTGTGCTGTAAATTCTATGT
Organism: Pristiophorus japonicus; assembly: GCF_044704955.1. Lineage (NCBI taxonomy): Eukaryota > Metazoa > Chordata > Chondrichthyes > Pristiophoridae > Pristiophorus > Pristiophorus japonicus. The sequence continues at coordinate 241,149,764 of NC_091977.1, read as the reverse complement.
AATTCTATGTTGTAGCCTTCCTAAGCTTGCTACCAGTTTTTTGGGACACCTCATGGCTATAACAATAGGGAATAGAAACCAGGACAAAGCAGCCCACTTGATCAGCAACCTATCCACCACCTTAAACAGTCACTCCCTCCACCACCGGTGCACTGTGGCTGCAGTGTGTACCATCTACAAGATGCACTGCAGCAACTCGCCAAAGCTTCTTCAACAGTGCCTCCCAAATCCACGACCTCTACCATCTAGAAGGACAATGGCCGCATGGGATCACCATCACTTCCACGTTCCCCTCCAAGTCACACACCATCCTGACTCGGAAGTATCTTGCCATTCCTTCATCGTCGCTGGGTCAAAATCCTGGAACTCCCTCCCTAACTGCACTGTGGGAGTATCTTCACCACACGGACTGCAGCGGTTTCAGAAGCCAGCTCACCACCACCTTCTCAAGGGCAATTAGGGATGGGCAATAAATGCTGACCTTGTCAGTGACACCACACCCCAGAAACGAATTTTAAAAAGCAGGAGGCTAGGAATAGGAGCAAGCCCAGCTTCCTCACAATACCCACATCCCCTCCCCCTCACCCCACCCTGGAAAACCCAGGGCAATATAAAATGAGCAGAAACCTGCCATAATAGGTTTCCGCTCCCTTTTTCCTGAATTTTGTGCCAGCGAGTGGGCATTTTCCAGAGTAGAAGTCAGGAAACTTCACACCACACATTTTACGCTCAATATAAAAGGCAGATAATGGATCCTAGAGTTACACTTAAGTCCGACTCAACAACAGCAACTTACATTTCTATAACATTCTCATGTACAGAGAGGCCTCTCAGGGCACTTCACAGGGCAGATGTAAACTTTGCTTCCTGAAAATGTTTATCCATCTATTTAATTCACGTATTCTGTTTTATTTTCTTGTTTTTATGTTGATGCAATGACTGACTTTTTGTCAGTCTTTCCTTCAGTTTATTTCTCTTTACTAATATTTGCCTATTTTATCATTTCCATTTTCCAGATGCCACATGCACAGTCTTCAGATCTGCAAAAAAAATGATCTGTTGAAATCAGTTTCCCCTCTTCAATTTTTCTAAACATCATAAGCTTTGGTTACAGTTCTCAGCCTTGACGACTTCATGGTCCTGGTTCCTATGCTCCTCTCCTAACGCCCTCCTGCATTCTCTTGGCTATTCCATTTCCCTCACCCAAGTATTTCCTGAGTTACTTCTCAGCTCTTGCATTCCAGAGTGTTCCCTATCTCTGTAACATTCTTCAGCCTCACAACCACCTGAGATATTTGTGCTCCTCAAATTCTGCCCTGTTGAGCATCCCTGATTTTAATCGCTCAACCATTGGTGGCTGTGCCTTTTGTTGCCTAGGCCCGAAGCTCTGGAACTCCCTGCCTAAACCTTTCTGCCTCTCTCCCTCTCTTCCTTCTTTAAGATGCTCCTTAACACCTACCCCTTTGACCAAGCTTTTGGTCATCTGCCGTAATTTCTTCTTATGTAGCTCGATGTCAAATTTATTTATTTTTGTGTTATAACACTGCTGTGAAGCATCTTGGTTTTAGTATGTTAAAGGTGTTATGTATTGTCCATGTACATTAAATGTATAGTTACAATGGTACGCCACAAGGGGCACTGTGGTGGGAGACCCGAAAGTACCTGCGAGACAGAGTATAAAAGGCTGCCCACCACACCTGAGGGGCACTCTGGAGTTACACAATAAAGGACCAAGGTCACAGCAGTTACTACAACACCAGACTGTGTGGAGCCAGTGATTTGAGTGCTACTTACATCACAAATTGGCGACAAGGACACAGACGAGCTCTTCACGCAACCAAGGCTACTTTGGGCACGCAAAAGGATTTTACAGAGGGTAATGACTGGGATGCCTTTACAGAAAGGCTCGAGTACTACTTTATAGCAAACGACCTGACAGGAAACACGAATGCTCTGATAGAGAAGCGTAAGTCGATATTGCTGTCCAGTTGTGGCGATGAGGCTTACCGTCTCATCAGGGATTTGCTGGCATCCGCGAGCGTCAAGGACAAGTCATATGAGCAGCTGATTGAACTCATTCGTAACCAACTGAAACCGAAGCAGAGCATCCTCACGGCCAGGCACAAATTCTTCCACCACTGCAGACCTGAGGGCCAGGATGTCACAAAATATGCTGTGGACATCAGGAGACTTGCGGCACCATGCGATTTTGGCACACACCTTAACGAGGCGTTATGGGGATTGGCCATGAGGGCCTCCTTCACAAGCTGCTATCTACTGAACCTACAGTCAGCCTGCAGCAAGCCATCAACATCAGCCGGGCATTTATGACCTCGACTTGCAGCACCAAGCAGATGATCCACACAGTCTCGAACCCAGCAGGTACTATTCACAGGACAGCGCCCATCACGGACAAAACTGCAGAATGTGGCTCTGCCCAGGGCAGAGAGCACGGACCTCAGGGTCCTGGAACTCAGAGTCCGCCGAGGGGGGCTAATTGAGTAGCACCATGCTGGCGCTGCGGAGGAAGCCATGGGGCTCACCGGTGCAGGTTTGCGGAGTATACGTGCAATACCTGCCACACGAAAGGCCACCTTCAGCGTATGTGCAAAAGAAACACGACTCACCGTGTGGCTGAGGAGATGGTAGATGATCTGCTATCCAGCGAGGAGTATTACAGTTTGGCTCGACGGGCATCCCAGCCCCAGGTAGAAGAAGATGATGCGTTTGGACTGTATACGTGTACCGACGATTCGGCCCCAGTGATTATGGAAGTCAAGATTAACGGAGTTCCAGTGAGTATAGAAGTGGACACGGGATCGGGTCAGTCGCTGATGAGTCAGGAAACTTTTGATAAACTGTGGATCAACCCAGCTGCACGACCCAAGCTGGTCCCGGTCACGGTGAAGCTGTGCACCTACACCAAGGAACTGATACCTGTTCTTGGCAGAGCGACTGTGCAGGTATCTCACGGTGGCGAGATGCACGGTTTACCTTTGTAGATCATTGCAGGCGATGGGCCGATGCTACTCGGCAGGAGATGGATGGGGAAGGTCCGTGGGAGCTGGGAAGACTTCATTCCTCCACAGACCGCTGTCCCCCGTGTTCACAGGCAGAGCAGGCCTCCACCTTCGGATCGGATGGCAGTGAAGGAAGCGTGTGTGGGGTTGGGCAGAGCAGCGGCGGTCATCGACTCTCCCCTGCAAAGTCTGAGAGTGAGAAAGAGGCGCTGGAACCAGCAGCAGCGCCGACCGAGCTGGAGAAGAGAGAAGGGCTTCGACGGGCTGCTCCAGCAGGCACCGTCGGCCTGCAGGCAGAGGCGGCCGTTTGCGGGGCTTACAGCGGGAGGAGCGGTGAATCGGCAGTTTCAGGAGCGGGACTCGCACAGCGATTATGTTTGTGTACTTGTATCACCCATGTAAGGACTGCAAACACCACATGCTTGCACTGGATCGCAAGCATAACCTCTACATGGGGGGGAAGAGGGAAGTGGATGGTCATGGACTCACACTCACAAATCAACCAGGACGAACCAGGCCGAGGTTACCGGCAATTTGCTTTTGGAACTGGAGGGGGGGAGTGAGATGTTACGTATTGTCTATGTACATTAAATGTATAGTTACAATGGTGCGCCACAAGGGGCACTGTGGTGGGAGACCCGAAAGTACCTGCGAGACAGAGTATAAAAGGCTGCCCACCTCACCTGAGAGGCACTCTGGAGTTACACAATAAAGGATCAAGGTAACAACAGTTACTACAACACCAGACTGTGTGGAGTCAGTGATTTGAGTGCTATATACATCACAAAAGGCGCTATATAAATACAAGTTGTTGTTGTTGTTCCATTGTCTGTCTGCCCCACAACTCACTCCAGCCACTGTTTTAGTAGTCTATCTCCCTATGCTCGTCTATCCCGTGCTCTGCGTCTTCTCTTATTCTCTCAGCTCTCTACTGCTGCACTGCCAGCACCACATTCGCTTTTATTTGAGTTTTCCATGCTCAGTGCCATCCCACGCTCTCCATCTCCTGCACTGGCACCAGCTGTCTCTGACCCCAACCCCGGTGTTTTCACACAGCAGTTTCCCTGTGTCGAGCTGCGATTGGCCTCTGTCCCTCGCCATCTTTATCAACTCCTTGGGATATTCACCTGACCTGCCATTGCATCTATCAAATCCCACCATGGCCTCGCCCCTCCCTATCTCTGTAATCTCCTCCAGCCCCACAACTCTCCGAGATCTCTGCGCTCCTCCAATTCTGGCCTCTTGAGCATCCCCGATTATAATCGCTCCACCATTGGCTCCATGCCGTCAGCTGCCAAGGCCCGAAGCTCAGATCTCTGCATGATTTGCAACAGAATTAAATTACCGCAAGGAATTGATGTCAAAATTCAAGTACTACGGAGGCGCAAAGAGCAGAAAAGCAGATGCTCTCCTTTATTTGGCCCACAGCATAAAGTAGTCACAGCGGCCCTCCATTTTGCGGAGGTGGCCACAAACTATTTTGCAATCCTGCCCACAAGATTTAATGATTGTGTGCCTTTGTTATTTAAATCAGCTGTGGGCGGTGGTAATTATCACCAACTTCTGGATTTCCACATTAGTACATGGAGCTATGAAAAGCCAGAGCCAAAGTAAAGTTTAACACCATCCCAGATCTGTAATTCCTTTTTGAAAAGGCAACCAGAAGTGTCTGAACTTGTATATTCAGCAGAGCAGGATTCTGCTGTTTGTTTGCCGAGCAATTAGGTTACGGGAAGAGATAAATATACAGGTCTGTGGGGAAGAGAGCAGGATTAGTGGGATTAGAGTTGGATTGCTCAACTAAAGTACCAGCAGAGACATGATTGACCGAATGGCCTCCTTCCGCACTGTAAATTCTTATGGTTCGATGGATGTCTGTGCTTACTTTAAATGCTGGCAGGAATCGTGATTTCAAGCTCAAAGCACCTACTGCCCACAGGTTGTAAATTATAAAGTTAGAGAAACCGTTTTGACTGCCCACTAGAAAGTAGCATAAGCGGCGGTTCAGATTTAAGGCACTCTCATACTAACATAGACCAGCATCCCAGAGTTCTGATTTACACTACCTGTTTTTTCTCACATCGTCCACTGTCCCTAAATTGTCAGACTGCTTGTCCGATATCCAGTACTGAATAAGCAGAAAATTCCTCCAACTAAATATTGGGAAGACCAAAGCCATTGTCTTCGGTCACTGCCACAAACTCAGTTCACTAGCCACTAATCCCTTATTCTGAGACTGTGACCTCTGGTTCTAGACTCCCCAGCCATCCTCCCTGCATCTCTCGAGCCTTGTAAGAATTGTGTATGTTTCAATGAGATCACCTCTCATTCTTCTAAACTCTAGACAATCACCCCATCCCAGGAATCAGTTTGTTGAACCTTCGTTGCTTTCTTAATTGCTTGCTGTACCCACATGTTAACTTTCACTGATTCATGTACAAGGGCACCAACATTTCCCAGCCTCACCATTTAAAAAATACTCTGCTTTTCTATTTTTCCTACCAAAGTGGATAACTTCACTTTCTCCACAGTATATTCAATTTACCGTATTCTTTCCCACTCACTTAGCCTTTCTTTATCCCCTTGAAGCCTCTTTGCATCCTCCTCTCAACTTACATTCCACCTAGCTTTGTGTCATCAGCAAACTTGGATATATTACATTTGGTCCCTGCATCCAAATCATTGATATTGATTGTGAATAGCTGAGGCCCAAGAATGGATCCTTGTGGTAGCCCACTAGTTACAGCCTGCCAACCCGTTCCTTAAAAGACGCTCCTTAAAATCTACCTCTGTCATCTACCCTAATATCTCCTTATGTGGCGCAATGTCAAATTTTGTTTTAAAATGCTCCTGTGAAGCACCTTGGGACATTTTACTATATTAAAGGCATTATATAAATGTAAGTTGTTGTTGTTGTGACATAGGGCCCGAAATTGGTGAAGGCCAAGGCCCGCCCAAATGCCGCCCAAAGGACCGCCAATGTCCGCCGAGAGACCGAGCGGTACTTTGCCAGGAAGATTCCTCTAAAAGAGGTGGCAGTATCGGCCGGCGGCCAAATTACAGCTTACGCCGTCAATCTGGACGTCAGCAGGCGGGAGCTCTCAATCTCGGCAGCAAATGTGATTGCTGCCCAAGTGCCGCCGAGGATGGAGTCGGACCCAGGGAGGGTGGAAGATCTGAAAATGAAAATCATCACCAAAAAAAACACCGGAAGACCTTCAGGGCTGCCCATACAGGTAAGACGCTGTAAAAAAAAAAATAATTAAAACATGTTCACTTATCTTTTTTTGCAGGTCTTCGTACTTACTGTTGGGATTAGACCTGCCTCCATGCAGCGGTCCTTCCCCCTACTGGCGCCGACTTCCGTCCGCACCAATCTGGCAGCGTGGTGGGCGGGAGAACACCTGCGCTACTTGGCCGCCAGAGGCTGTCAGCGGTCGGTTCCCGCCGGTACTCCCCTCCCACCGGCTGCAGCCTGAGTGGAAACTGACACAGAGGGGAGACCGGCAGCAAGACTCGGCGGCAGTCGGCAACATCCAGCAGCAGTGGGCGGTAAGGCCACCAATTTCGGAGCCCTAGAATTTTATAGCACTGAAACAGTCCATTCAGCCCAACAGGTCCATGCTGGTGTTTATGCTCCACACAAGCCTCCTCCCACCCTACTTCCTCTCAACCTATCAGCATAAACTTCTATTCCTTTCCCCTTGTGTACTTATCCAGCTTCCCCTTAAATACATCAATGCTATTCACCTCAACCACTCCTGTCCCCATTGGAGTGAGTTCCACATTCTCACCGCTCATGAGTGAAGATGTTTCTCCCGAGTTCCTTATTGGATTTATTAGTCGGTTTACATGTCTGCCACTTGGATACGAAAGTCAGATTTAGCCAAGCATGCGGCAGTAGCCAACTCATAGATGCCAATCTCATGTAATTTGAACAAAAACAACTCCTGTAAAATAGCAGCTGTAATTTGTCCAGGGTAAAGACCTGGCTTCTTTCAATCAGAATACAGGACTCACAATGCTTTGCAGAAGGTTTTCCACAACAAGGTTAATTGGCAATCCTTTACACCCTTCTGTTTTGCAATGCCAAAACTTGAAAAGCTATGTAGGCATAACCTGCCCAATTGTTTAATCTGGCACTTACTCCGTGTACTTTGTTGTTGCTAATTCTGCCTCTTATATCTGATTATGATGACCTATCAGCAACTGAAAGCTACATAACTCTGTTTCCAATTGACGCCAAGCACAATGTCTAATTATATAAAACTTTCTGTAGAGTTGAAGACGGGTGGGAGGAGGCTCATGTGGAGCATAGTTCAGATGGACTGAATGGCCTGTTTCTGTGCTGTAAATTCTATGTAATTCAGTAACTGGGGCTTCATAAGTATTTCTTTTGATAAGCTCATAATAAAGGATGAAACTGAGTACTGTGTACAATGAGCAAGTGTGACCTTAGCTCCTTTAATGAGTGCAGGTATCTCATGGGTGGCCTGCTTATATACCATGCTCCCAAGGGATGCTGGGATCCCTTGGGACTGCAACAGGTATGCCCTCTGGTGGTAGTGTAATACAGATTTCAAGGGGTTAAATACATAACACCTTTGGCTAGCACGGCTGATGTTAACTGACAATCCTTCATGTGCCATGATAAGGTCAGTTACCACTGCCGTCTGAATTTCAGCCAACCAGCTGGTCGTTCAATGGCTGCTCTTCGACTGTTATAAGGTCACCCGTTCTTTGTTCAATTAAATTTCTTCAACAAATGCATTTTCACCACTGAGCGTAATTAACAACCCATGATTGGGGTTTCAGTTTATCTGCCTTGCTGCTGCGGAATAAAAAGCAACCTTTCCAAACATTCAGGAGAGCACAACAGCGTATTGACCTCAGAAATTTGATGGGGTTGTCGCAATATAGGTATAGATACAAAAACACACCTACACATTTCCAGTAAAGAAGTGCTGGATAATGAATAGGAGAAGAAACCCTGCCCTGTTTTTGTCTCTCCCTAAGCACAGTGTTACAATGAAGGCCTAGCAGAGATTGACTAACTCAGCCCAGAACAGGTATCAATCCTGGAACCTTCCTGCTCTCTGTGACTCCATAATACACCACTCATGGCATTGAGCTGTCGAGGAAGTGCGTCTGCCATCTTTATTTTTAACTCAAGTGGCAACATGCACACACAACCATTTTAGCCTTCCCACATGTTCTGTCCCTCCCTACACCATGGTGACTTCCTTTATCACGTCAGCTCATGTCGTTCACATGTGTAATATAAATAGCTCCACCTGTGGACTACTGTGGCACTGCAGCCAGTGCTGCATACAAACAAAGAGGGAACAGGTCACCTGACTAGATTTCCAGAGTGTTCTGCCATCTTAAGGTTGTGTGTGTGTTTGCGAGTTGTACTGAAGATATAACAATGACGATGAGAATGGGATAATTGGGGGGGGGAAAGCTGCAATTTTTGTTGGTGGAGGATTCAGCCAACCAACAGAGAGACTTTGAGAGCTTCTCTCTTTTGATTAACAGCTACAAATCAAAGGTAAATTACAAGCACACTTGTTTGAACTGCCAGAGTCCAGAAGGCCGCCCCTATGGGAACAATAGGGCGCTTGGGGGAGTTTCAACACGACCGTGAAAGTTTCGGAGCAAATGTGGAGCGGCTAGAAATGTTTTACACCGCAAATAATATCATCGAACTCCCCAATGAAGAAAACCATAATCGGGTGGTGTTAGAAAGACAACAGATGATTTTCTTAACTGAAGCAGGGCCCAAGGTGTATGAAACCCTGAAAAATGTGCTTGTGCCTGTCAAGCCAAAGAACACAACTCTTAAGCAGATTAAGCACTACAGTCCTGAGCCTCTGGAAATTGCTGAAAGTTATCGTTTCGGAATATGAGATCAGTGAACCGAAGAAAATATCACTGAGTACATTGTAGCATTAAAAAAGCTATCTATTTACTGTAATTTCGGAAACTTTCAGGACCGAGCATTGAGTGACCGCTTTGTTTGTGGGATGAAAAATGATGCCATCAGAAGAAAATTATTGACAACGCCTAACTTGACTTTTGATTGAGCATGTCAGACAGCTATGTCAATGAACATGGCTGACCAATACTCCGGAGAATTTCATACTATTTCCAGTTGTCAGACAACCGAGGTGAATCACCTGCAGGTTAAAAGTAAAAGACAGTTGGGCTCCAAGGTCTCAGAAACTGGCAATGGTAACAGAGCATTGAAGTCCTGCTATTGGTGCCTGGGACAACACGTTGCTCAAAGTTGTCCATATGTGAAGGCAGAGTGTTTTATCTGCAGGGAAACTGAGCATCTTGCAAAGGCATGCCGACTAATGGGTAAACCAGCTTTCAAAGCTATAAGTAGAAATCCCCAGAGACTACATAGCATGGAAGAAAAACAACAGGATGAGGAGGTTTTAGAGCTATACATTATCAGGAGCACGAGGTTAACTAACAACAATTCAAAAAGTATCATAATCCACAGAGATGTTGCAGGAACCAAGATACCCATGGAAATCTACACTGGTGAGTGTAGTACTGGAGTCAATATACCTCGACAAATTGTGTGATTTCCCATTGGAGAAATGCAAGATAGAGCTGAGAGGCTACTCGGGAGAGAACATTCCTTTGTTAGGTCGTATCACTGCACCAGTGAAATACAAGGATCAATTTCAGACCTTGCCTCTATTAGTAGTGGCAGGAGACAAGCCAGCCTTACTCAGAAGAAATTAGTTGGGATCACTGAAGCTGGATTGGAATGAGATTTTTTGTGTTGAAACAAGATTTGCATCAAAGGATGATGTCATCAAGAATTATCCAAAGGTGTTCTGCGAAACAGGCAGACCAATCCAAGGCTTCAAGGCAAGTATCAGGGTACAGAAGGACGCTAGATCAATTTACTGCAAGCTACGTTCCGTACCATATGCACTCAAGGAGAAAGTTGAGCAAGAACTCAAAAGACAAGAAACTGAGAACATTATTTCTAAGATAGATCTATGTAATTGGGCTACACCCATTGTTATTGTACCTAAGTCCGATGGTAAGGTAAAATTGTGTGGTGATTATAAAGTAACCATAAACCAGATTCGAGAGAGTAATCTCCCCAATACATTGCCAAATGATGAAGATTTGTTCACAACACTGACAGGTGGACAGATCTTCTCAAATTTGGATCTTACAAACGCCTACTTACAACTTGAACTAGATGAGGAGTCCAAGTCATGCTTGACTATAAATAATCATCTAGGCCTATATCAATTTAATAGGCTACCATTTGGAGTGTCTTCTGCCCCTGCCATATTCCAAGGGGTGATGAACCAGATTTTGCAAGATATTGAAGGGGTAGTACGTTATTTAGATGACGTACCCATTTCAGCACCAAATAGGCAAATTCATAATAACATATTGAATGAAGTCATCAAATGGCTAGAGAAGCACAGAGTATGAGTTTCTGCTTGCAAGTGTGAGTTATTTCAAAACTCCGTGGAGTACTTGGGGTACAGAGTTGACATCCAACCTAGGGAAAGCTGGATGCAATCAGAAATGCACCCACTCACAAGAATGTCACTAAGCTTCGATCATTTTTGGGTCTTTTGAACTATTATGGGAAGTTCCTACCAAATTTGGTTACAGTATTACATCCACTGAATAAACTATTGAAAAAACAGATCCATTGGAAGTGGTCAGAAGAATGCAATACAGCATTCAAGGAGTGTAAAAGCAAATTGATAGAGAGCACCATGTTAGTTCACTATGACGTATCTAAGAAGATCAAGCTAGCATGTGATCTATCATGTACTACATAGTGGGGAGGCGAGACCAATTGCTTTTGCTTCACGTAGTCTCAGTACCAGGGAGTGTAATTATGTGCAAATTGAAAGGGAAGCTTTGGCATTAATTTTTGGGCTCAAGAAGTTCCACAAATACTTGCTTGGTTGTAAATTTAGCATCATTACGGACCATAAGCCTCTGACAGCAATCCTCCATCCAACATTAGCTGCAGACCGAATGCAGAGATGGGCTTTGATTTTGTCAGCATATAGAAACATAAAAAATAGGTACAGGAATAGGCCATTCGGCCCTTCGAGCCTGCACCACCATTCAATAAGATCATGGTTGATCGTTCACCTCAGTACCCCTTTCCTGTTTCTCTCCATACCCCTTGATCCCTTTAGCCGTAAGGGTCATATCTAACTCTCTCTTGAATATATCCAATGAACTGGCATCAACAACTCTCTGTGGAAGGGAATTTCACAGGTTAACAACTCTCTGAGTGAAGAAGTTTCTACTCATCTCAGTTCTAAATGGCTTACCCCTTATCCTTAGACTATGTCCCCTGGTTCTGGACTTCCCCAACATCGGGAACATTCTTCCAGCATCTAACCTGTCCAGTCCCATCAGAATTTTATATGTTTCTATGGGATCGCCTCTCATCCTTCTAAACTCCAGTGAATACAGATCCAGTCGATCCAGTCTCTCCTCATATGTCAGTCCTGCCATCCCGGGAATCAGTCTGGTGAACCTTCACTGCACTCCCTCAATAGCAAGAACGTCCTTCCTCAGATTAGGAGACCAAAACTGAACACAATATTCCAGGTGAGGCCTCAGCAAGACCCTGTACAACTGCAGTAAGACATCCCTGCTCCTATACTCAAATCCCCTATCTATGAAGGTCAACATACCATTTGCCTTCTTTACCGCCTGCTGTACCTGCATGCCAACTTTCAATGTCTGATGTACCATGACACCCAGGTCTCATTGCACCTCCCCTTTTCCGAATCTGCCGCCATTCAGATAATATTCTGCCTTCGTGTTTTTGCCATCAAAGTGGATAACCTCACATTTATCCACATTATACTGCATCTGCCATGTGTTTGCCCACTCACCTAACATGTCCAAATCACCCTGCAGCCTCTTAGCGTCCCCCTCACAGCTCACCTCGCCACCCAGCTTACACTCAATTCCTTCATCTAAATCATTAATATATATTGTAAATAGCTAGGGTCCCAGCACTGAGCCCTGTGGCACCCCACTAGTCACTGCCCGCTATTCTGAAAAGGACCCGTTTATTCCGACTCTCTGCTTCCTGTCTGCCAACCAGTTCTCTATCCACGTCAGTACATTACCCCCAATACCATGTGCTTTAATTTTGCACACCAGTCTCTTGTGTGGGACCTTGTCAAAAGCCTTTTGAAAGTCCAAATACACCACATCCACTGGATCTCTCTTGTCCACTCTACCAGTTACATCCTCAAAAAATTCCAGAAGATTTGTCAAGCATGATTTCCCTTTCATAAATCCATGCTGACTTGGACTGATCCTGTCACTGCTTTCCAAATGCGCTGCTATTTCATCTTTAATAATTGATTCCAATATTTTCCCCACTGATGTCAGGCTAACCGGTCTATAATTACCCATTTTCTCTCTCGCTCCTTTCTTAAGAATTGGTGTTACATTAGCTACCCTCCAGTCTATAGGAACTGATCCAGAGTCGATTGACTGTTGGAAAATGATCACTGATGCATCCACTATTTCTAGGGCCACTTCCTTAAGTACTCTGAGATGCAGTCTATCAGGCCTCGGGGATTTATCGGCCTTCAATCCCATCAATTTCCCGAACACAATTTCCCGCCTAATAAGGATTTCCTTCAGTTCCTCCTTCTCACTAGACCCTCGGTCCCGTAGTATTTCCGGAAGGTTATTTGTGTCTTCCTTCGTGAAGACAGAACCAAAGTATTTGTTCAACTGGTCTGCCATTTCTTTGTTCCCCATTATAAATTCACCTGAATCTGACTACATATGATATTGAATACAGATGACCAGCTGTTCATAGTAATGCTGATGCTATGTCTAGATTGCCTTCCCCATCACAAGTTACACCCGATAGGGAAGAAGTGTTCCATTTTTCATACATTGATGATCTGCCAGTCACAGCTGAAGAGATTGGTAGAGCAACCAAACGTGACCCAGTTATGTCAAAGGTTTATGATTATATTGCAAATAGCTTGCCAAACCAGGTAACAGACAAAGATATTCATCCATTCTTCATTCGTAGGAATGAATTATCAGTCGATAAAGATTGTATCGTGTGGAGTCAAGAGTGGTTATACCAAATAAATTCAGGTCCACATTATTAGGAGACCTCCATGATCAGCACGTGGGAATGTGCTTGACCAAGAGTTTTGCACGCAGTTACTTTGATAGAGGTAGAGTAAAACTGAGAGAGCTGTAATGGAAATCAAGGGCATCCCTTGGAGGAAAACTTTCCTCAGGATCAGCCTCAAATAAGTTTAAATTCAACACCATGTTTGGAAGGTTCTGTTCAAGAGCAAAGGTGTCCTCTTTGAAACAGAAAACAAGTAGTTAAGCTTGATTTGTAAATATGGCAAAACAAGTCCATATCTTTTGTTATGTATAACCATGCAAGTTATGTATGATGATTATTTTGTTACAATTACTTCTTCATTAAGGAGGGAGAAGTGTAATATATATAGCTCCACCTGTGGACTTTTGCAGCACTGCAGCCAGTGCTGTGTACAAATCAAGAGGGAACAGGTCACCGGACTAGAGTTCCCGAGTGTTCTGCCATCTTAAGGCTTGTGTGTTTTTGAGTTGTACTGAATATACAACATGGTGTTTTACTCTTCATGCTCCTGGCAGCTTCACTTTCTACTCCTGTTGGCCATGATCACTGTTGTGAACAACTGCAGCCACTCTATTGGCCCTTCCCCCTCTCTAAAAGCTTCCACAGCTCAGCAATTCAAAATTCAACTTGCCCAAACCCCCTGAGTGCTAACAGATTTCATATCCCAGTTTTCCTTCTCTCCCAGCCCCACCACACAAGGATCAAAAGCCCCATTCCTTCCTGGATCCCAGTTTCCTCAGGTTCACCCAAGCCCTAGATATTAGATCTCCCAGCTCCCATCCTCAAGATTTACTCCCAGCCTCAGTGTAAGCTCCCCATCCACTTCCCAGACTCTGCCCCATTATCTGCCCCATTGCCCAGCCCTAGCCCTTTCCCCCATTTTTTCCCTTATGTTCTGGCAGCCCTCAAACACTTTTTAAAAAATCTCATTAGATCCATCTCTGACCTGGGACATGTTAGTTATCATCTTGCTCCCAAACCTGAGCTTTAATAAAAGATAAGAGACAGAAACTAAGTACAACCTGTAAAGGAACATCTTTCAAAATCTAGCACACAAATAGGAACATAGGAACTGTAATAATCTATTCAGCCCCTTGAGCCTGTCCTGCCATTCAATGAGATCATGACTGATCTGTATCCTAGCTCCATCCACCCAGCTCAATATCCCTTAATACGCTTGTCTGACAAAAATCTATCAATCTCAGGCTGAAACATGATTAATTGAGCTGGCATCTACTGTTCCGCACTTCTACTGCCCTTCGTGTGAAGAAGTGTTTCCGAACTTCTTTCCTGAATGGCCTGGCTCTGATTTTAAGGTTATGCCCCCTTGTCCTAGACTCCCGCACCAGTGAAAACAAGTTTTTCTCTATCTGCATTATCAATTCCTTTCAATATCCTACATACCTCAATCAAATCACCCCTTATTCCAAGGAATGTAAGCCTAGTTCATGTAATCTCTCCTCAGAATCTACCCTTAGAACAATGGTAACATTCTGGTGATTCTTGGTGAAAGGTGGAGACGCATACAGAAGAGAGCAGACACAGAAGAAAGAGAGACCTAAAGAAAGAGTGAGTAAAAGGTGGACACCATGACAAAAAAAGTGTGAGAGAGGGGAGAGGACCCAATCAGGGTCAGGGTTTAAAATCTATTTTTCATCCAGCGAGCCCTGCTGGAAATGTGTATGAATGGCTGCTGGTTTCCAGTGACACACCGAGACAGACATCACCTGCTGCTGGAGGGCCATCAACTCGGTCAAAGACGCACTTTGGTCTTGCCGAAACTTGCTGGTCTTCCAGAGCAAGGAGATGTCCACGTCTGCGTGTTGCAGACTGGCGCAATCCAAGATCCAGGATTACATGCTGAGGGACGTACTTAAAATTGGTGCAGTCGCCGCAAAGGCACGGTGGGGAAGGGCCACAGTTTAAAGCCCTTCTGCCACGGAGAAAACCCCCCTCGGGCTGTATTTGTAATTTACTTCTTGTGTACATGGAGCACCATGATCTGTAAACACCTATGTAGTGCCATGTACAATGCAAGGTCTGTTGCGAAAAGCATGTTGAAAAGAAAAATATAAATGTACCGTCACCCATTCCGTGTACTGTATAGTGACACATGAAATGTAATTTGTTTGAATGTACTACAATGTATCCCGTATTGGACCGAATTGCACTTGAACTGGAAAACAAGGAAAAGTAACGAACGGAACTGCCGTCAGCACCCAAATAATAGTGTATGGGATTGCTGACCGCAGCTAAATGTATTGAAATGCCTTTGAATGTACTGTACAGATTTTCTTATGAATAAAGTATATTTTGAAATTAAAAAAAAGAATGGCTGCTGGATAAGGACAGGATTGTTGCTGGATGCGATAGCTCTCACTAAATGTTTGCAGCTAGTACAATATTGATCAAAGGTGTCCACATTAGGGTAAATTCAACACTTCTCGCGGAGGAGCTGCATTTGAAAGGCGTGAAGGCTGCAGGTAGTGCAGCTTGATAGTGGGTGCTTGGGATCTATGATTTTACTCTTATTATTCTCCATGCTTTTTGGAAATGTTGCATTTTATTCCATGGCAGCAGGACCCCCACACGGGCGAATTTAAATCACACAACTGAGAAAGTGGAGCAGGTAAGATATTAAATGTGCTGTCTATAGAAAACTTGTACATAAAAATAAAGGTAAATGGTTGCTAAGGGCCAAGCTTCAGGTTGCTAAGGGCCAAGGTATCGGCTGGTGGCCTGGTAAGTCGAAGCTACAACTGGAGGATTCCCAACATTGTGCCACAAAATCAGATTCCAACTTAAAAGCGACAATGTAGCATCTGATGGCCTTTGAATCCAGGCTCAGGTGTGAAGAAGAGTTGATGGATAATGATTACAGGATCATAAGAAGGCCACTTAGCCCCTCGAGCCTGTTCCACCATTCAATGAGATCATGGCTGATCTGTGACCTAGCTCCATGGGCTGGATATTGATCAAAAACCACCGCCACCGGTTTGTCGCCCAAAAATGTCTATGACTCCGCTATTAAGAACGGCAGAAAATTCATGAAAAAAAGGGAAAAAATCCGCCTGGCCGGAAAAATCGGCGTTGTACGAGGATTCGTGGCGGAAAATGCAATCCTTGTCAACTTTAACCGAGACCGGTTGTCGCTGCGAGTTGAGCCTAGGGGGGGGGAAAACACAAAAAATATTTTCCAAAAAATAAAAAAATCACAAAACATTCACAAGACTCTTTTGTACTGAATCGCTGCAAAATAATTTTTTTTTTAAACTTTAACTTACCTTTTTTGCAGGGTTTCATACCTTCCTCCGTTCCAAGGGATGCTCCGACTTGTTTTTTCCCGGTGTTTTGTTTTCCATATATGGGTCACTGCTGTAACCAAACTAGGGCAGAAGTGGTTTTTCGTGTATTTCAAAACCGCCGGTGGAACACTTCCATGAATTTCCCACCGGGTGGTTTTCCACCCAAAGCAAAGAAATACTGCTGAAAAACGCGGCAGAAGGCTGATGAAATTCCAGCCCCATACCCCCTTTGGCCTATATCCCTTAATACCTTTTGGTTAACAAAAATCTAACAATCTCAGAGTTAATATTAACAATTGATCTAGCATCAACTGCCGTTTGCGAAAGAGAGTTCCAAATTTTTACCACCTTTTGCGTTTAGAAGTGTTTCCTAACTTCACTTTTGAAAGGCCTGGCTCTAATTTTTAGGCTATGTCCCTGGTCCTAGACTTCCCCAACCAGCAGAAATTGTTTTTCTCTACCTACCCTATCAATACCCTTTAATATCTTGAAAACTTCAATCAAATAACTACTTAACCTTCGAAATTTCAGGGAATACAACCCTAGTTTGCATAACTTCTCATAATTTAATCCTTGGAGTCCAGGTATAATTCGGGTAAACCTACACTGCATCCTTCCAAGGCCAATATATCCTTTATAAGGTGTGGTATCCAGAACTGAGCATTGTACTCCAGGTGTGGTCTAACCAGGGTTTTTATATAGCTGCAGCATGATTTCTACCCCCCTGTATTCTAGTCCTCTAGATATAAACTCCAGCATTCAATTCACCTTTTTGATTATTTTCTGTACTTGTTCATGACATTTTAACAATTGATGTACCTGAAACCCTAAGTCTCTTTCGACTTCCACTCTTTCTAGCTTTTCACCATTTAAAAAGATCCTTTATAGATCCAAAGTGATTGACCTCACACTTGCTTACATTGAAATCAATTTTCCACAGTTTGTCCATTTACTTATTCTAATTAATACCTCTTGTAATTTTCTGTTTCTAACTACACTGCTTACAATGCCACCTATCTTTGTGTCATCGCTAAACTTGGTTTTATGGCTCTCTGTCCAATCATCTATATTGTGTTTCTAACACAGATGAGACTGCACACAGGGAGGTTAAAGTAACAGTGACCTTAGTCTTTATTAAGACACTTCAGAATGAGGAACAAGGCCTTAGGGGTCAGCTTATATACAGTGCTCCCAAGGGATGCTGGGATCCCTTGGGACTTCAGGGGATGCACTCCCTGGTGGCGGAACATGGGAGTGCATTCTTTACAGATACACAACAATCTAAGTCGTTAATAAATACGGTAAATAGTTGAGGCCCCGACACAGATGCCTGTGGGACAACACTAGTCACATCCTGACAATTAGAGTACTTACCCATTATCCCTTCTCTGTCTCCTGCCCACTCAGCCAATTTCCTCATCATCAATAATTTGCTTTTGATTCCATGAGCTTCAACTTTAACAAAGAGTCACTTACCAGGAGCTTTATCGAATGCCTTCTGAAGTCCATATAAATAACATCCATAGACATTCCCCTGTTCACAACTTTAGTCAGATCTTCAAAAAGTTCCATCAGTTTTGTCAGGCATGCCCTTCCCTTTACAAATCCATGCTGGCTCTGTCTGATCAACTGAAAATTTTCAAGTTCTTCAGTCACTCTATCCTTAATTATAGACTCGAGCAATTTCCTGACAACAGATGTTAGGCTGACTGGCCTGTCTGTAAGTCCCTGGTTTCCTTCTCTTGCCATTCTTAGTGGAGTGGCATGTGCAATTTTCCAATCTAATTGAACAGTTCCTGAATTGAGAGAACTTTGGAAGATTATAGTTAGTGCATCTGCAATATTCTCACTTACCTCCTTTAAAATCCTGGGATGGAAACCAATTGGTCCTGAGTATTTATCACTCTTTAGTGCCATTATTTTCTTCAGTACTATTATTTTGCCCATGTTAATTTTGGTGAGCCCTCATTCCTGATTCAATATTAGTTTCCTGGGGATTTATGGCATCCTCTTCCTCTACCTTAAATACTGAGCAAAGTAATTATTCACCATGTCTGCCATTTCCTTATTTTCATTTAAAATATCACCATTATTAGTTTTCAAGGGGTCAACATTGAAGTGGAGACCCTACCTTGAAAATGCTTCTAATGTCACCAGTGCTGCTTTCTCTGGGTTGGTTGACTCAATGCAGACTAGTGATCAAAGTCTTTCTGTTCCCTTTAACTCTGTGTTGTACCACATATGCATGTTAGCTATCCTGCAATTCCTACTCTGACTAGCACATGGC
Source organism: Pristiophorus japonicus (assembly GCF_044704955.1). Taxonomy (NCBI): domain Eukaryota; kingdom Metazoa; phylum Chordata; class Chondrichthyes; family Pristiophoridae; genus Pristiophorus; species Pristiophorus japonicus. The sequence goes on along the minus strand of NC_091977.1, from coordinate 241,130,981 downwards.
AACCCGTGTCATGTTCCTCCTGTGCTATGTGGGAACTCAGGGACGCTTCCAGTGTCCTTGACGACTACATGTGCAGGAAGTGTATCCTGCTGCAGCACATGGCAGACCACATTGCGGCACTGGAGCTGCGCATGGATTCACCCTGGAGCATCCGTGATGCTGAGGATATCGTGAATAGCACGTTTAGTGAGTTGGTCACACCGCAGGTAAAGGTTACTCAGGAGATAGGGAATTGGTGACCATCAGAAAGAGCAATGAAAACAAGGTAGTGCAGGGGTCCCCTGCGGTCATTCCCCTCCGAAGCAGATACAACGCCTTGGGTGCTATTGGGCGGGGGGGGGGGGGGATGACTCATCAGGGGAGGGCTGCAGCAGCCAAGTTCATGGCACCATGGGTGGCTCTGCTGCACAGGAGGGCAGGAAGAAGAGTGGGAGAGCTATAGTGATAGGGGATTCTATTGTAAGGGGAATAGATAGACGTTTCTGTGGCCGCAATCGAGACTCCAGGATGGTATGTTGCCTCCCTGGTGCAAGGGTCAAGGATGTCTCAGAGCGGCTGCAGGACATTTTGGAGGGAGAGGGTGAACAGCCAGCTGTCGTGGTACATATAGGTACCAATGATATAGGTAAAAAATGGGATGAGGTCCTACAAGCTGAATTTAGGGAGCTAGGAGTTAAATTAAAAAGCAGGACCTCAAAGATAGTAATCTCAGGATTGCTACCAGTGCCACATGCTAGTCAGAGTAGGAATTGCAGGATAGCTAAGATGAATACGTGGCTTGAGGAATGGTGCAAGAGGGAGGGATTCAAATTCCTGGGACATTGGAACCAGTTCTGGGGGAGGTGGGACCAGTACAAACCGGACAGTCTGCACCTGGGCAGGACTGGAACCAATGTCCTAGGGGGAGTGTTTGCTAGTGCTGTTGGGGAGGGTTTAACTAATATGGCAGGGGGATGGGAACCTATGTAGGGAGACAGAAGGAAGTAGAATGGGAGCAGAAGCAGAAGATAGAAAGAAGAAAAGTAAAAGTGGAGGGCAGAGAAACTCAGGGCAAAAGTCAAAAAGGGCCACATTACAGCAAAATTCTAAAGGGGACAAGTGTGTTAAAAAGACAAGGTTGAAGGCTCTGTGCCTCAATGCAAGGAGTATCCGTAATAAAGTGGACGAATTATCTGCGCAGGCAGCTATTAACGAATATGATATAATTGGCATTACGGAGACATGGCTCCAGGCTGACCAAGGCTGGGTACTCAACATCCAGGGGTATTCAACATTCAGGAAGGATAGATAGAAAGGAAAAGGAGGTGGGGTAGCGTTGCTGGTTAAAGAGGAAATTAACGCAATAGTAAGGAAGGACATTAGCTTGGATGATGAGGAATCTGTGGGGTCAAGTTTCAGCCTGAGTTGCTCCTATTTTTTTGGAGCAACTGGTTTAGAATGGAGTATCTTAGAAATTGCAATTCTCGGCATTTAGTTTGTTCCAGTTCTAGTCAGTTAGAACAGTTTCATTTTGGAAGCGATTTTTTTTCCAAAAGGGGGCGTGTCCAGCCACTTACGCCCGTTTTGAAAGTTTAGGCAGTGAAAACTTACTCCAAACTAACTTAGAATGGAGTAAGTGTAGATTTTTGTACGCTCAGAAAAACCTTGCCTACACTTAGAAAATCAGGCGTAGGTTACAAATCAGACATAGGGAATGGGAGGGGAGAAGTTTACAAACATTAAACACTTCACTTTTACAAATAAAGGGTCATCATCAATAATAAATGATAAATAAATCAATAAATCAACCAATAAATCAATCAAAAAAAATTTAAAAATTACAAATTAAAAAAATTAAAAAATCAATAAATAAAAAATTAAGTTTCTATTCACCGACTGCAGCACTGGGAGCCCTCCAACAGCGTGCTGGGACGGGGCCCCCCCAATGTGTCTCTCTCTGTCGCTGTCAGTGTCTCTCTCTCTGTCTGTCAGTGTCTATGTGTTTCTGACAGCGAGGGGAGGGGGGGGAGAGAGGAGGGAAGGGAGAAGAGAGGAGAGGAGAGAGGAGGAGAGGAAGGGAGGGAGGGAGAGAGGAAGGGAGGGAGGGAGGGGGAGAGGAAGGGATGGAGAGAGGAAGGGAGGGAGAGGGAGGGGAAGAGGAAGGGAGGGAGGGAGGGGGAGAGAGGAGAGGGAGGGAGGGGGGAGGCTGAACGGGCCTGGCCGACGTGAAGAGGCCGGACCGAAGACTTCGGGCCAGGCCCGCCCCCAGCAAGATGCCGGGCGGGCGGGCCACACCGAAGGAAGAGGGAGCAGATCGGATCTGAAGGGGTGGGGGGAGCCGGAGCGGAGTGAGAGCTGGGGGCGGGGGGCGGGCACGGATGGCAGCGGAGCGGGAGCGTGGGGCGCGGAGCAGGAGCTGGGAGGGGGTAGGGGGAGCGGCAGGCAGCGGAGCAGGAGTTGGGGGTGGGGCAGCGGCTGGCAGCGGAGTGGGAACTGGGGCTGGGGTTGGGGGGGGGCCCTGAGAGAGCCAGAGGGAGTGTGAGCTGAACGAGGTGTGGGAAGCCGGAGCCACAGCCAGAGCAGGAGCTGGAGGAGGGAGATACAGTCCAATCTTCGCCGCCTCAGTGAGCCCATTCGGCCAGGGCTAGGGGTGGCATGCTTCGGCTCTCTCCCACACAGCCTCGGGCGCCTGGAGCTTCTGCACATGCGCGCACACTGTAGCGCGCATGTGCAGAGGTCCCGGCACTGTTTTCAACGCAAGGACCTGGCTCCGTCCCCCACAGCTTGTGCTGCGCTGCACTGAGGGCCTGGATCGACCTGAGGAAGTGGAGAATACCGATGTAAGTTTTCGGCGCGGTTTTCAGCGCGGAAATCAGGCGTGCCTCGCGCGGCTGCGCCATTCTAGGCGCAGCCCGAAACTTGACCCCTGTATGGGCAGAGTTGCGGAATACCAAAGGCCAGAAAAAGCTAATGGGAGTTGTGTGCAGACCACCAAACAGTAGCAGTGAGGTTGGGGACAGCATCAAACTAGAAATTAGGGATGCATGCAATAAGGGTACAGAAGTTATCATGGGCGACTTTAATCTACATATAGATTGGGCGAACCAAACTGGTAGCAATAAGGTGGAGCAGGATTTCCTGGAGTGTATTAGGCATGGTTTTCTAGACCAATATGTTGAGCAACCAACTAGAGGACTGACCATCCGAGACTGGGTGATGTGTAATGAGAAAGGACTAATTAGCAATCTTGTTGTGCGAGGCCCCTTGGGGAAGAGTGACCATAATATGGTAGAATTCTTTATTAAGATGGAGAGTGACACAGTTAATTCAGAGACCAGGGTCCTGAACTTAGAGAAAGGTAACTTCGATGGTATGAGACATGAATTGGCTGGAATAGACTGGCGAGTGATACTTAAAGGGTTGACAATGGATAGGCAATGGCAAACATTTAAAGATCACATGGATGAACTTCAACAATTCTACATCCCGGTCTGGAGTAAAAATAAAACAGGGAAGGTGGCTCAACCGTGGCCAACAAGGGAAATTAAGAATAGTGTAAAATATAAGGAAGAGGCATATATATTGGGCAGAAAAAGCAGCAAACCTGAGGACTGCTGAAATCAGCAGAGGAGGACGAAGGGTTTAATTATGAGGGGGAAAATAACGTATGAGAGGAAGCTTGCCTGGAACATAAAAACTGACTGCAAAAGCTTCTATAGATATGTGAAGAGAAAAAGATTAGTGAAGACAAACGTAGGTCCCTTGCAGTCAGAATCAGGTGAATTTATAATGGGGAACAAAGAAATGACAGACCAATTGAACAAATACTTTGGTTCTGTCTTCACGAAGGAAGACACAAATAACCTTCCGGAAATAGTAGGGGACCGAGGGTCTAGTGAGAAGGAGGAACTGAAGGAAATCCTTATTAGTCAAGAAATTGTGTTAGGGAAATTGATGGGATTGAAGGCCGATAAATCCCCAGGTCCTGATAGTCTGCATCCCAGAGTACTTAAGGAAGTGGCCCTAGAAATGGTGGATGCATTGGTGATCATTTTACAGCAGTCTATCGACTCTGGATCAGTTCCTATGGACTGGAGGGTAGCTAATGTAACACCACTTTTTAAGAAAGGAGGGAGAGAGGAAACGGGTAATTATAAACCGGTTAGCCTGACATTAGTAGTGGGGAGAATGTTGGAATCAATTATTCAAGATGAAATAGCAGCGCATTTGGAGAGCAGTGACAGGATCGAGCCAAGTCAGCATGGATTTATGAATGGGAAATCATGTTTGACAAATCTTCTAGAATTATTTGAGGATGTAACTAGTGGAGTGGACAGGAGAAAACCAGTGGATGTGGTGTATTTGGACTTTCAAAAGGTTTTTGACAAGGTCCCACACAAGAGATTGGTGTGCCAAATTAAAGCACATGGTATTGGGGGTAATATACTGACGTGGATAGAGAACTGGTTGGCAGACAGGAAGCAGAGAGTCGGGATAAACGGGTCCTTTTCAGAATGGCAGGCCACTAGTGAGGTGCCGTAGGGCTCAGTGCTGGGACACTAGATATTTACAATATACATCAATGATTTGGATAAAGGAATTGAGTGTAATATCTCCAAGTTTGCAGCTGACACTAAGCTGTGTGGCGGTGTGAGCTGTGAGGAGGATGCTAAGAAGCTGCAGGGTGACTTGGTCAGGTTAGGTGCGTGGGCAAATGCATGGCAGATGCAGTATAATGTGGATAAATGTGAAGTTATGCACTTTGGTGGCAAAAACACAAAGGCAGAATATTATCTGAATGGCGGCAGATTAGGAAAAGGGGAGGTGCAACAAGACCTGAGTATCATGGTACATCAGTCGTTGAAAGTTGGCATGCAGGTAACGCAGCGGTGAAGAAGGCAATGGCATTGATAGAGTATTACAGACTGTGAAAATTCACAGACCCCCAAGTCAAGGCTGCTACGTGCTGCTCAGCATGTTGCATTAACTCATCAATCAACTTGACATTTTCGGACCTTGGGTAGCGAGCCAATAAAACGTTAAAAGACTTTCAATTAAGCCAATAAGGTCAAAGAAGGCGAGTTCTTTTCTGTAAATTGATCCAGGTATAAAGTACAGCCATTTTGACCATGTGTCTCAGTAAGAACAAAGACCTGGCTTGAAGCCAAGCAGTTTGTTACTCTCTGGAAAGATTAAAAAGTTAAAACTACCATCGGAGTTAGTATTTCATTGGAAATTAAGAGATCTAACAATTTTGGCGCTGCGAACAGGATCGCTGAGGAAAGAAACTGAATTTTGGACATCGGACCTACATATAGAGGTAAGGACTCCTCTTTTTAAAAAAAAGTCCTCAGTCAAAAGTCTAAATTCGCCTCTCCTTCTACACGATTCCGAAAGCCTCCGGTTTGCGAACCCTCCGGTTGGTAGTCGGCTCGAGGTCCCATAGACGTCTAAACTTCGGCGGTGTGTTAGTTAATTAATCACTGACCTATTGATCAGCTAGCAGGCCTACGACTCGAGACCCCAGTAAAGAACTCAGTAAATAAATGGCAGCAGGAGATCAGAACAAAGAATTGCCTACAACTGTTAAAGGTGGACAGGCACCACCTCAAGTTTCACTAGATTTAATTCTCGAACAGTTGAAAGAATACATAGAGCAACAATTCAACTTATCTAAAACCTGTATTAAGATCAAACAAAAGTACGGAAACTCCAAAGGACAATGGTCCTTGGACGAGATTAAAAGGGTCTGGGGAAAAACGACCCGTATGAAAAATAAAGAGCGAACTAGATGGTCCCTAGCGGCTATGGGCCAGATCCGAAACTGGAATGAAATTATAATGCGTTCCCAACATGATCGAGAACTGACCAGTACAAAGGATCAATTGCAAGCAGTTTGTGCACAGCTGCGACAGAAAAAGCTTGAACTTGAAAAGCTGGAAGCGGAAGTTAAAGATCTTAAAGGTGAAATTAAAGAATGGAAAAAATCATTAGGTCAAGAGACAGTAATTGATCAATTCCCAGGGTACCCATGTTTGGATAAATTAAAAGCGCAAACCCGAAGACACGACCGAGGAATAGATACGGTTTCTGAATCCTCTGACAATACAGTGTCGGAGGATGATGAAGAATTAGGAGTGCGCTTTGCCCCGTTTAAAAAAAAGACGAGTTGTAGTCAAATCAGAAGCGACTGCGGATGAGGGCGGAACCAAAAAAACAAAAAGAGAAGGGTGTATGCAGAATACTTAGTTCATGCTCCGGCAAACCCAGAGAAAATTGATAAATGGTCCAAGGAATTGCCCAATCCAAAGAAAGGGGGAGTAAAAATGTGGGACCAATTGGACCGCTTAAGAAATATATATCAACTTCATCCCTGGGACGGAGTGCAAATTTTGACCATAATGGTGCCAAAAACACAGGGAAGAAAATTGCACGACAAGGTAGAAGAAGCTTTTGGGCAGAATGAGCAAGAATTAGACGCAGGATGGGAGGCAATTAAACACTGGCTGTAAGCCTTCAGTCCAGCTAAGACAGACTGTGGAAAAATTGCAGCTTGCCAACAGAAAGGAACAGAGGAGGTCCTGGAGTATGACGAGCGGTTTAGATGCACGTGGCTAGAACATTCTGGTATGAATAATACGGATGAGGAAATGGATGAACAAGTGTTTGGACCCCTGAAAGCAGCTTTCGTGGCAGGTCTAAAGCCAGAACTGTCCAAAATGCTTAAGGTAGTGTTACCAGACTGGGAAGGTAGAGGAACTACCTTTGCAGCATTGGTGGATCGATGTAACCAATTAGATCGGGATATGGGAGCTAAAGCCCGAGCTGTACAGGCTATGGGATGGAAATCCCAGGATTCCGATAAACAGTCATTCGGAAAATTACCCGGAAAATGTCATTATTGTGGGAAAGAAGGTCACTGGGCCAAGACATGCAGGGCAAAACAGAAAGGTCGTGGCTGGGGAAGAGGACGCAGCCAGGGATACAATTCAGCCAACAAACGAGGCTTGTCACAAGATAACGACCTCATAGAAGCATTTAAGCGACTGACAATACAACAACAGAAGGAGTTACTTGGGATAGCAAAAAACGATTAGAGCCCAGCCTGGCCCCCCTCCTCGCACTAATACAACAAAGGGGAGATGGGCTATATATAACTGTGAGGGTGGGCGATAAGGATGTGGACTGTCTTTTAGACACAGGGGCGGAATTAACATGCTTACCCCTACAATATGGAGACTTTTTGCCGTTGGATGGTAGGGCACGTGCAGCCTATGGAGTTGGGGGCCATAAAATGGAAATTAAAAGGACAACACCGGTACTTATAGGGCTGGGTCCACATGAACTAACCACGCCGGTCTGGATAGGCCCAGTAGATCAACCCCTTGTGGGAATGGACGTTCTAATCCAAATAGATTCATCGTTGCATTTCGAGGATGGTCGGGTGACATGGTCAATTAGAACTTTGAAGAAAGAAGAATTGAAGGAACACCCGATATGGGCTAAAGATAAGAACGATTGTGGCCTACTCCAGATGGAGCCTGCGTCATTTACAGGGACCAAGCCTCCATGCACTAAACAGTATCCCATCAGTCCAACTGCCATCGCGGGAATCTTACCGGTTATTCAGCAATTGGAGAAACAAGGGGTGCTTATTAAAACGCATAACTCCTCCAATAGCCCCGTGTGGCCGGTACAGAAATCTAATGAGACTTGGCGTTTGACTGTCGATTATAGGAAAGCTAACCAGTGTATTGATCAAAAAGCTCCTTTGGTCGCAGATCCCTCCACCATTTTTAATGCCCTCAAACCAGAACATAAATATTTCTCGGTTATAGATATGGCCAACGGATTTTGGTCGGTGCCTCTGGCACCGGAGGTTCGACAATGGTTTGCTTTCACTGTCCAAGGACAACAGTATACTTGGACCCGGTTACCGCAGGGTTTCCACAACAGCCCTACGGTATTCCACATGGCTTTACAAAGCCATTTGCGAGAATTACCTCCCCTGTCATCCACAGTCATCCAATATGTAGACGATATCCTGCTAGCTTCAAACACGGAAGAACAGCATGAACAATATTTACGAGCTTTGCTGGATCACCTTCGGCTGAAAGGACATAAAGCCAGCATCGACAAAGCACAACTATCCCAAGAAGAGGTTGTATACCTGGGACAAAAGATTTCACAAGGAAAGAGAGAACTTACCCAGGATAGAACTGCAGCCATTCGGGCTGCTAAAAAACCCACCACTATTCAGGAACTAAGGTCTTTTTTGGGATTGTGTAACTTTAACAGAAATTGGATTGACTCCTTCACACAGCTTGCTCAGCCACTGAATGATATTTTAAAGGGGAAACGTGCCTCTAAAGAAGCCATCATCTTCACTAAAGAACAGCAAGAGGCCTTCCTGAGTTTGAAAAAGGCTTTGTGTTCAGCACCGGCTCTGGGAATCCCCGACAGTGGTAAGCCATTTACCCTGTTTGTTCATGAGAAAGAAGGATATATGACAGCTATGCTGACACAAGAACATGGGGATCGGCAAAGACCTATTGGCTATTATTCGGCAAAACTGGATGCGGTAGCCCTCGGATGGGGAAGTTGCCTAAGGGCCATGGAAGCTACATGTCGAGCGGTAATGATCACTGCGGGTCTAGTCCTCGACCAAAAGCTGATTGTCAAGTGTCCCCACACCGTACACGCTTTGCTGTCTATGAATAGAATGTCTCAGGTGACAGCAGCAAGATGGACCCACTGGACAGCAGTTTTGGAAGCTCCTAATCTCCATATCGTCCGGGCCAGCCGGTTAATCCCGCAACTATGTTCCCGATGTCAGAATCGAGGGAGCAAGATGGGGGAGAATGTGAAGAGCATAACTGCGTGGAGATTTTAAAAGAAACAGAAGAAGCAGCCTTAGCAGCAGAGGAGCCTCTGCACAACCCAGACCTCATCCTGTTTACAGATGGTTCCTCCTTTGTTGACAATGGTACCAGAAAAGCAGGATGGGCAGTTACAACCTTATATGAGGTAGTGGCAAAAGGATGTTTACCCTCAGGAACGTCAGCACAACAGGCCAAGTTACGGGCCCTGTCAGAAGCATGTCGAACAGCAGAAGGACAGACAGCTAATGTCTACACAGATTCGCGTTATGCTTTTGGAGTCGCTCACGACTTTGGTATGTTATGGCAGAAAAGAGGATTCCTCACTGCTGCTGGTACACCTATCCGAAATGAAAAAGAAGTCCGAGACTTACTGGAGGCCATACAATTACCTCAGGAAGTGTCCATCCTGAAGTGTAAGGCCCATACCAAAGAAAATACCACAGAAGCACAGGGAAATGCCCTAGCCGACCAGGCAGCTAAAGATGCCGCCTCACAGAAGAACCAACACAGATGTGCAGATTGAAAGCACTCAGGACTCTGACACGAGACCTTCAAACAATGCAAGGCGAGTGCTCCAGAGAGGAAAATTGGACATGGATCGAGGCAGGAATTAAGCTGTGCGAAGATGGTGTCTGGAGACAAAGAGTTACCGACAAGCCAGTCGCGCCACAAGCGCTTATGCCTTTTTTAGCCCAACAGATCCACTTGTGGGGACACTTGGCCTCACAACAGATGACGGCATGATTCCAGAAAAGCTGGTGGGGTCGGGGATTTAAAAAAACATGCCCAGCTGTGTGCTCTGCCAGAAAAATAATTCTGGACCCATCACGGTAATGCCCCAACTGAGGCCCCCTGCCCCTGTCGGACCATTCCAGCATCTGCAGGTTGATTATATCTCTCTTCCTTCATGCCAAGGATACACTAACATTCTTGTCATGGTCGACAGATTCTCTGGATGGGTAGAAGCTGTCCCAACTAAAAGAGCCACAGCCAATCACACTGCAAAGGTCTTGTGTAAGGATTACATTCCCCGATGGGGAGTCCCGAATAGCATTGACTCAGATCAGGGAACACACTTCACAGGTGCTGTCTGTCAAGAAGTCTGTAGGTTACTGAACATTACGTAGGATTTACACTGTCCTTATCATCCACAATCATCAGGACAAGTAGAGCGAATGAATCGAACTCTGAAACAACAGCTTGCCAAATATCACCAAGAAGGAACACCATGGCCCCAGGCACTACCAATAGTGCTATGTAGCATTAGGGCAACCCCGAACAGAACTACAGGTCTAAGCCCATTTGAAATTATAACAGGAAGACCCATGTCGCTGCCAGGAACTATCGATTTACGGAAAGCTGATGTTCACTTAATGAGTGACACTCTGTTATCATACTATCAGAACTTAACCAATGCTATTAGTTCTGTTTCCCGACAGGTATCGGCAGCTTGGGGTAATCCACCCGAAGGAGGACACGACATCATCCCGGGAGTCTGGGTCTATGTGAAAAAGTTTCATAAAGAACCTTTGACTGCCAAGTGGGAGGGACCTTATCAAGTGTTATTGACCACCCAGGCAGCTGTTAAAGTCCAAGGAAAGAAAGCCTGGATCCACGCTTCACACGTTAAACGAGCACCCGTAACTGAAGCTGAAATCTAATAAGGACAATTACATTTTGTGAAAATGTATAAATTTACTGTATTATTGATTGTAGGTATTCTAGGTATAGGACTACTTCTTACTAGCCGACCATCTGCACCAAAGGGAAATAGTAGGGTAGCAAGGAAATTACATGTAAATACCTTTTACTTTTATATTGCTTGTTTATGTTATGCTTAAGGAAAGGTGGTTTACTGGTTGAATTAAGATATTGATTTGGATTAAATTGGAATAAGATTAATTAACCTACTAAAACCAGACTTCCATTGTGGCCACGATGGAACTCGGGTTGGTGTAAATTTGTGTGGAAGCTACTAGTCCGGACATGTGGCGAAACACATCAACAAATTTTAGAAGGAAATTCTATTAACATGTATGAAATTATTTTGTAGAATGTTTAACCAGTGATACCTGATGTTTTATGATTCAGTTTGTGAAAGAATCAAAGGGGGGATTGATAGAGTATTACAGACTGTGAAAATTCACAGACCCCCAAGTCAAGGCTGCTACGTGCTGCTCAGCATGTTGCATTAAATCATCAATCAATTTGACATTTTCGGACCTTGGGTAGCGAGCCAATAAAACATTAAAAGACTTTCAATTGAGCCAATAAGGTCAAAGAAACATAGACATAGAAAATAGGTGCAGGAGCAGGCCATTCAGCCCTTCTAGCCTGCACCGCCATTCAATGAGTTCATGGCTGAACATGAAACTTCAGTACCCCCTTCCTGCTTTCTCGCCATAACCCTTGATCCCCCGAGTAGTAAGGACTTCATCTAACTCCCTTTTGAATATATTTAGTGAATTGGCCTCAACTACTTTCTGTGGTAGAGAATTCCACAGGTTCACCACTCTCTGGGTGAAGAAGTTTCTCCTCATCTCGGTCCTAAATGGCTTACCCCTTATCCTCAGACTGTGACCCCTGGTTCTGGACTTCCCCAACATTGGGAACATTCTTTCTGCATCTAACCTGTCTAAACCCGTCAGAATTTTAAACGTTTCTATGAGGTCCCCTCTCATTCTTCTGAACTCCAGTGAATACAATCCCAATTGATCCAATCTTTCTTGATAGGTCAGTCCCGCCATCCCGGGAATCAGTCTGGTGAACCTTCGCTGCACTCCCTCAATAGCAAGAATGTCCTTCCTCAAGTTAGGAGACCAAAACTGTACACAATACTCCAGGTGTGGCCTCACCAAGGCCCTGTACAACTGTAGCAACACCTCCCTGCCCCTGTATTCAAATCCCCTCGCTATGAAGGCCAACATGCCATTTGCTTTCTTAACCGCCTGCTGTACCTGCATGCCAACCTTCAATGACTGATGTACCATGACACCCAGGTCTCGTTGCACCTTCCCTTTTCCTAATCTATCACCATTCAGATAATAGTCTGTCTCTCTGTTTTTACCACCAAAGTGGGTAACCTCACATTTATCCACATTATACTTCATCTGCCATGCATTTGCCCACTCACCTAACCTATCCAAGTCACTCTGCAGCCTAATAGCATCCTCCTCGCAGCTCACACTGCCACCCAACTTAGTATCATCCGCAAATTTGGAGATACTGCATTTAATCCCCTCGTCTAAATCATTAATGTACAATGTAAACAGCTGGGGCCCCAGCACAGAACCTTGCGGCACTCCACTAGTCACTGCCTGCCATTCTGAAAAGTACCCGTTTACTCCTACTCTTTGCTTCCTGTCTGACAACCAGTTCTCAATCCACGTCAGCACACTACCCCCAATCCCATGTGCTTTAACTTTGCACATTAATCTCTTGTGTGGGACCTTGTCGAAAGCCTTCTGAAGGCGAGTTCTTTTCTGCAAATTGATCCAGGTATAAAGTACAGCCATTTTGACCATGTGTCTCAGTAAGAACAAAGACCTGGCTTGGAGCCAAGCAGTTTGTTACTCTCTGGAAAGATTAAAAAGTTAAAACTACCATCGGAGTTCGTATTTCATTGGAAATTAAGAGATCTAACAGGCATGTTGGCCTTCATAGCTAGGGGATTTGAGTATAGGAGCAGGGAGGTCTTACTGCAGTTGTACAGGGTCTTGCTGAGGCCTCATCTGGACTATTGTGTTCAGTTTTGGTCTCCTAATCTGAGGAAGGACATTCTTGCTCTTCAGGGAGTGCAGCGAAGGTTCACCAGACTGATTCCCGGGATGGCAGGACTGACATATGAGGAGAGACTGGATCGACTGGGCCTGTATTCACTGGAGTTTAGAAGAATGAGAGGGGATCTCATAGAAACATAAAAATTCTGACGGGACTGGACAGGTTAGATGCAGGAAGAATGTTTCCGATGTTGGGGAAGTCCAGAACCAGGGGACACAGTCTAAGGATAAGGGGTAAGCCATTTAGGACCGAGATGAGTAGAAACTTCTTCACTCAGAGAGTTGTTAACCTGTGGAATTCTCTGCCGCAGAGAGTTGTTGAGGCCAGTTCGATGGATATATTCAAGAGGGAGTTAGATATGGCCCTTATGGCTAAAGGGATCAAGGCATATGGAGAGAAATTAGGGAAGGGGTACTGAGGTGATGATCAGCAATGATCTTATTGAATGGTGGTGCAGGCTCGAAGGGCGCAATGGCCTACTTCTGCACCTATTTTCTATGTTTCTGTGTCTCTTGGATGACTTGTCAGACCAAAGCCCCATCTGCTCTCTCAGGTGAATGATGTTTTGTCACATCTCACCTTCCGTCAAATGGTTTGTGCCATTGAAGTTGACCATTAAGACATTTACCACCCAAAGGATGCGCACCTTCTCCTGATAGTCACGTGTCTTAAGATAGTTGGGAGCAGCAGCGGTAATGGATGGACCTGTGAGGGAACTGGCGGCAGCGGAGCACTTCAATAAAGCCCAAGGTTCCAGGCCCAGACCAAGCTAGTTGGGAGCAGCAGTAAGAGCGGCAAGACCGCTTTCAAATCAAGAGTTTGAAAACAGAAGGGGGAAAAAACAAAGTGTAATATCACAGGAAAGCTCGTAAGTGATTGGTTCATGAGTATTTCTTTTTTTCCTTTTTTTTCTCTCTAAACTAGGGCATTGGTTTAAACTAAAAGCCGGGAAATAAAAAAAATTCAATCGGGGTAAGTAAAGTGAATTAATAATCAGAGTACTAGCACAGAGCAGCTTCACCTGAGTGCAGATTTGGCCAGAGTGCAAGGGAATTTGGCGAGTGTGAGATTCGCTGAGGTGGGGTTAAGAGATGCTGCTTGATATATAAAAAATAAGTATAAAAAAAGGGTTAAATTAGGACTGTGGGCTAAGTTACAGTAAAGACCTAAAGCATATATCTGAACTTAATAAATTGAACAAGGTTATTACCTAGATTAAAAACTATACATGGACAATTGAGTGATATTGGGCAGGTGATGTGTTGCAGCTGGAGCATGTGGGTGCTGGTGGGTACCTGAGTGATCCACAGCAGTCACATCTGCAGCAAGTGTCTGCAACTCGAGGAACTTCGGTTCAGAGTTGATGAGCTGGCGTCCGAGCTTCGAACATGGCGATACATCAGGAAGGAAAAGAGTTACCTGGACACTTTGTTCCAGGTGGCAGTCACACCCTTAAGGTTAAATACTTCAGATTTGGTCTGTGGTCAGGGACAGGAGGGTGTGCCTACAAGTGTGGCAGGTATTGGGATCCAGAAGGTAGCATTGGAGGAGCCTCAGCCTTTACAGTTGTTCAACAGGTATCAGGTTCTTGCAGCCTGTGAGGACAAGAGCAAGGACTGCAGAGAGGGTGAGCAAACTGACCACAGCATCGTGATACAGGGAGACATTCAAGTTCAGGGAGTAAAAAGGAATGTAGTAGTGGTAGAGGACAGTATTATTGGAGAGTTAGATGCTATTCTTTGCAGCCAAGAGCGTGAGTCCCGAAGGCAATGTAGCCTACCCGGTGCTGGGGTTAAGGACATCTCCTTGGGGCTGGAGAGGAACTTGGAGTTAAGGGGAAATATCCAGTTGTCGTGGTCCACATGGGTACCAACGACATAGGTAGGACAAAGAAAGAGGTTCTGCTGAGGGAGTATGAGCAGCTAGAGGCCAAATTAAAAAGCAGAATCACAAAGGTAATAATCTCTGGATTACTTCCTGAGCCACAAGCAAATTAGCATAGGGTCAATAAGATCAGTGAGTTGAATGTGTGGATCAAAGAATGATGTGGGAGAAACAGGTTTCAATTCATGGGGCACTGGCACCAGTACTGGGAAGAGAGCTGTTCCGTTGGGATAGGCTTCAATTAAACTGGGCTGGGACCAGTGCCCTGGTGAATTGAATAACTAGGGCTGCAGATAGAGCTCTAAACTAAATTTTGGGGTGAGGGTTTAAGTGAGGGGAAATTTAGAAAGTTAAAGAAAAAAGACAAGGCAATAGTGCAGGGTAGTGATATTGGTAATGATGACCAGAGTGTGACAGGAAGGGACAGAATTTACAAACATAAGAGTGCACCAGCAAATAGGATCAGAGTAGGGAAAAATGGTAAAAAGACATAATTAAAGGCTATTTATCTGAATGCATGCAGCATTCGTAACAAGATAGATGAATTGTTAGCACAAATAAAAATAAATGGGTATGATCCGATAGCCATTACAGAGACGTGGTTGCAAGGTGACCAAGGCTGGGAACTGAATATTCAGAGGTATTTGACATTTTGGAAGGATAGGCAGAAAGGAAAAGGAGGTGGGGTAGCTCTGCTAATAAAGGATAAGATTAATACAGTTGTGAGAAATGATCTTGGCTCGGAAGATTAAGATGTCGAATCAGTTTGGAGATAAGAAATAGCAAGGGAAAGAAGTCACTGGTGGGAGTAGTCTATAGGCCCCCTAACAGTAGCTACACTGTAGGACAGAGTATAAATCAAGAAATAATGGGGGCTTGTAAGAGAGGTACTGCAATAATCGTGGGAAATTTTAAGCTTCATATAGATTGGACAAATCAAATTGGAAAAGGTAGCCTTGAGGACAAGTTCATAGAGTGTATTCAGGACAGTTTCTTAGAATAATATGTTGTGGAACCAACTAGGGAACAGGCTATTTTCTGTGGAATTCTCTACCACAGAAAATAGATTATGAGAGTAAACTAGCATGAAATAGAAAAACAGACACTTCCACAAATATATAAAAAGGAAGAGAGCAGCTAAAGTAAATGTGGGACCCTTAGAGGATGAGACTGGGGAGTTAATAATGGGAAACAAGGAAATGGCAAAGAATATGAACAAATATTCTGTATCGGTACCAGCAAATTGGAAAACCGCAACTGTAACATCCCAATTGAAGAAAGGAGGGAGACAGAATGCAGGAAACCATAGACCAGTTCACCTTTCATCTGTCATTGGGAAAATGCTGGAATCCATTATTAAGGAATTAATAGCAGGACATTTAGAAAATCATAATAAAATCAAGCAGAGTCAACATGCTTTTATGAAAGGGAAATCATCTTTGACAAATTTATTAGAGTTCTTTGAGGATGTAATGAGCAGGGTGGATAAAGAGGAACCACTAGATGTAGTGTATTTGGATTTCAGTCCAGCTCGGATTTGGCAATCAGACATTTTTCAAGAGCCAGTTGTGTGTGTGAGGAGTGCTGTGTGTGTGAGAGCATTGGAAAAATCGCAGCTGCAGCAGTACAAGATGCAACACGGATCAAGGACCTAGAATTTCTTGCTGGAAGAAGTGGAGACACTAGTTACTGTGATTGAGAAAGATGGCAGGAGCTGGATACCAGCAGAGGTCACATAAAAGTTCCTCCAAAAGAAACGAAGAAACGTTGGAACCAAGTTGCAGAAGATTACTGCGCAGAGATCTGGAAGCCAGTGTAAAAAGAAATGGCAGGACCTTGGTCAAGTAGTTATGTAAGTAATATTTTCATTTATTCAATGGAATTGAAAATGTGACCAGCTGCATATGTCCCACCCAGCAGAAAGACATCCTCTCTAAAAAGTTGTATTTTCATCTTTGCAGAAGTGGCACATAATAAAAAGGAAAGAACTCGAACAGGAGGAGGCCTGCCAAATCTGCACACACTGACACCCTTGGAAGAGAGGGTCGCTGCTTTGATGGATCTTGCCTGGAGAAAAACAATCAGTACTGCACAAGCTGGGCCCACACTCAAGGGCGAGGATAAGTCCTGCAAATTCATCGTGGCCCTTCAAATCAACCCGTTGCCTGGCCTGCAATGTGTGAGCCTACTCATGCCACCCATTATGCCCCCTCCTCTGCTGCTTACCATTTGTCTGTTCTGTTATATTTTGCAGAACTGGAGGACAATCCTGACGATGCAGAAGAAGATTCAGACGAGGCTGAGTCTGAAGAGGAGAACATTTTCCAATCCAACCCTCCAGACCAAGAACATGGGGGGAGGGGGAGTGCATGGAGCTGGATGAAACTCCCACTGTTGTACTGACTTTGGAGGAGGTGCCGCTCATGGAGGTGACAGCCCCTTCCATGACTAGTGGTTTGAGTGTTGGTGGGACTTTTCATGGTTTCACACCTTCCGAGGTTGCGGGTCCCTGTGGTGGGGTGCAGCGAGGCACACCCAGGGCCCCACCATCGCAGACTGTGGGTTCCAGTGTTGGGGAAGACCAGAACCAGGGGACACAGTCTTAGGATAAGGGGTAGGCCATTTAGGACTGAGATGAGGAGAAACTTCTTCACGCAGAGAGTTGTTAACCTGTGGAATTCCCTGCCGCAGAGAGTTGTTGATGCCAGTTCATTGGATATATTCAAGAGGGAGTTAGATATGGCCCTTATGGCTAAAGGTATCAAGGGGTATGGAGAGAAAGCAGGAAAGCGGGACTGAGGTGAATGATCAGCCATGATCTTATTGAATGGTGGTGCAGGCTCAAAGGGCCGAATGGCCTACTCCTGCACCTATTTTCTATGTTTCTATGTTAGAAAGAATAAGCTTGGTACCAAGCCCAGAAACACTGTGCCACCGCCTGTAGGCAGGGGTGGTGGAGAATCCAAGACCCAGCGCAGCGGGCGGTGTTAGACTGAGGGGGATGAGAGATGGGTGCAGCCTTTCTTTGCTGCTGTTGTTGTTGTTATGACTTTTTGTTACTGTTGTAACTGTTCTCAAATTAAAAGTTTTTTTGTAAGTTATGTAAATTTATAAGTGATCTTAAAGTTTTTAAGTGATCTTAAAGAGTGATATTAAAGTAAAGTTTGATACAAGAATAATTTTATTAAAGTTAAGTACATTGTAAACTTTTGAATAAAATATATTTTACATTAAAACTAAATCAGGTTTAATTTACACAACACAACATTACGGAAGTGACCTCTCTCTCCCTCCCCCTCCCCCTCCCCCTCCCCTCCCCAAACACAAAGCCTTCTGATCGGCTGTCTCTCCCTCGCCCGAATGATCTTCCGGTCGGCTCCCTTCTCCTAGCCCAGGCCGAAGGGCTTGCCGATCTGCTCCCACGCCCGACCCTGGCCCCGAGTGCCCTCCCGATGCACTCCCTGCCTCTAGCCCAGGCCGAATGGCCTCCTCCGATTTCCTTACCTGCGCCGATTTCTTGAACTCTCTGGAAGGTTTTTCTGTGGAGGCCACATACGCTGGCTTAAGCAGAACTGGAGTAACTCTCAGCTGGCCAAACTTGCCTAAATGGCCAGAATTGGCGCAGGTGGCAAGTTACGCCCCCTTTGGCTGAAAACAAACTTACCTAAAAAAATCGTAACTAACTGAGGTACACTGGTGCAAATTGAGTGGGGAAACTGTGAATTTTTAACTAAGGATAAAAAAAGCAGCCTACTCCAAAAAAAATGGTGCAAATCACTGGGGAAAATTGAGCCCTATGATAGGTTAAGTGAGTAGACAAAAATTTAGCAGATGGAGTATAATGTAGGAAAATGTGAGGTTATTCACTTTGGTAGAAATAATAGAAAAGCAAAATATTATTTAAATGAAGTGAGACTACAGAATTCTGCAGTACTGAGCGATCTGGGAGTCCTTGTGCATGAAACATAAAAAGTGACCATGCAGGTAAAGCAAGTAATTAGAAAGGCAAATGGAATATTGGCCTTTATTGAAAAGGGGATGGAGTATAAAAGTAGGGAAGTCTTGCTACCACTGTACAGGGCATTGGTGAAACCACACCTAGAGTTCTGCTTCCAGTTTTAATCTCCTTAAATGGAATATACTTGCATTAGAAGCAGTTCAGAGAAGGTTCACTGGGTTGATTCTTGGGATGAAGGGGTTGTCTTATGAGGAAAGGTTAAGCAGGTTGGGCCTGTACTCATTGGAGTTTAGATGAATTAGAGGTGACATTATTGAAACATATAAGATTCTGAGGGGGCTTGACAGGGTAGATGCTGAGAGGATGTTTCCCCTTGTGGGGAATCTAGAACTAGGGGGCATAGTTTCAGAATAAAGGGTCACCCATTTAAGACAGAAATGAGGAGGAATTTCCTCTCTCAGAGGGTTGTGACTCTTTGGAATTTTCTACCCCAGAGAGCTCTGGAGGCTGAGTCATTGAATACATTTAAGGCTGAGATAGACAGATTCTTGAACTATAGGGGAGTCAAGGGTTATGGGGAACAGACAGGAAAGTGGAGTTGAGGCCAAGATCAGATCAGCCATGATCTTAATGAATGGCGGAGCAGGCTTGAGGGGCTCTATGGCAAACTCCTGCTCCTATTTTTTATGTTCTTAAGATCATAGGAAGAATTTCAGGAAACCAGGCTTAGAAAAATCATGTGACTGTATGGATGGAATAAATCAAAGCTAAGAGTTTGGGCTCAGGACCTCAATTTTGAATCCGAGTCAATGGAATCAGGAAAGCAAAAGAACAACAGTGAATTTCCACTAAATAGAGGGTGTGGTGATGTTGGGGTGAAGGAGGGGCCTTCAGTCCTATAGCAGTCTTATGTAATTCTGGAAACGATATGTGCATCTGTACTTAATATATTCACTTAAATATATTAAACTTCTCATGATGCAGAAAACCATATTAATAAATTTCCCTAAAGAGCTTTCCAGTAAGGATGCAGCACCTTGTTATATTTATACTCTGTTCAAGGCTTTTTTTCAAACAGGCACATTGTGTCAATTTATTCATAAGCCTCTTTTGGAAAAATTTAGAGAGAGGCCATCCAATTGAAATATTACAATTATCAGTCGCAGGGCTGCATTTAGTCACTACTGGAGTTTAACAGTGAAAAGACGTAAAAGAGACAAGTTTGCATTTTGTACACTGCTGACAATGCATTTACCCACTTGAGCTGCTGAAAACATACAACTAACCTCATAACTGAAACAACATGTGACACTTTATTTTGCCAAGGAATAAACTACTGACGTGATAACATCCAAGATGAACATCATATTAATAGGATGTACAATTCAGTCATGATTATATCAATGTAGTTTTTTCAGAGGGAACGCTCCTCGGGAATATGAAGTAATGTGCCTTTCTATGTAAGACTATCCCTTATGATTCCAGTGCTCAAATAGAACCCACATAGCTGGGATAAAAGCTTCTCCCCACCCCCCATCACTGTTAAGTGTCCTGAGTGAAATGAATTTCTCCAGCCTCAGCTTAGTTCCTTGTTAGTTTAATTCAAAATAATTAAACTGCCCACAAATTCAGCAATATTGACACAAACTAACTCTTAGGGCCCAAGTTTCGAGCCGCGCCTAGAACGACGCAGTCCCGACCTGGATGCCCGTTTTTCGTGCCACAAAGTGCGCCTAAAAAAAACCTCCAGATTCTCCACCTCCCTGCAGGTCCTCTGGCCCTCGGCGCAGCGCAGCGCAGCAGGAGCTGTAGGGGGCGGGGCCAGGTCCCTGCGCTGAAAACAGTGCCGGGACCTCTGCACATGCGCGCTACAGTGGGCACGCAAGTGCAGTAGCTCCAGGTGCCCGAAACTGTGTGGGAGGGGCCCGAAGCACGCAGCCCCTAGCCCTGGCCGAATGGCCTCACTGGGGCTGCGTGAATAAGGCTTCTTCCACGGCCAGCTCCTTCTTCCTCCCGACCCGACTTGACTCCCACTTCCCGCCGCCCCGGACCAGACCCGACACCGACCTGACTCCCGCTTCCCACCCCCCGCCCCCGGACCGGTCCCGACTCCCGCTTCCACCCCCCTCCCCGCCTCCGGACCCGACCCGACTCCCGCTTCCCCCGCCCCCCCCGCCCCCGGACCGGACCCGACCCGACTCCCGCTTCCCCCCCCCCGCCCCCGGACCGGACCCGACCCGACTCCCGCTTCCCCCCCCCCCACGCCTCCAGACCCGACCCGACTCCCGCTTCTCCCCCCCCGCCCCCGGACCGGACCCGACCCGACTCCCGCTTCCCCCCCACCGCCCCCGGACCCGACCCGACTCCCGCTTCCCCCCCCCGGACTGGATCCGACCTGACCTCCCTCTCCCTCTCCCTCCCTCCCCCCGACCCGAACCGAACCAACCTCCCTCCCACCAACCCCCGACCCGCCCTGCCCGAAGTCTCGGGCCCGGCCCGTTCAGCCTCCCATCCCTTCTCCTTTCCCGCCCCCCCATCTCCTTCCCCCCCATCTCCTTCCGCCCCCCCATCTCCTTCCCCTCCCATCTCCTTTCCCCCCATCTCCTTTCTCCCCCTTCTCCCCTTTATCCTCTTCTCCCCCCCTCCCCTTCTCCCCCCCTCCCCCCCCTCTACCCCCCTCTCCCCCTCCCCTCGCTGTCAGAAACACCGACACTGACAGACAGAAAATGAGAGACACACACAGACAGACAGAGAGATGGAGACACTGACAGAGACACACTGGGGGGGGGCATCCAAGCACGCTGTTGGAGGGCTTCCAGTGCTGCAGTCGGTAAGTAGAAAATGTTTTATTTATTGATTTAAAAAAAAAAATTATTTATTAATTTTTTTTGATTGATTTATTGGTTGATTTATTGATGTGTTTATCATTTATTATTGATGATGGCTCTTTATTTGTAAAACTGAAGTGTTTAATGTTTGTAAACTTCCCTTTAAACCCTCCCCCCCCCCATTACCTACGCCCGATTTGTAACCTACGCCTGATTTTCTAAAGTGTAGACAAGGTTTTTTCGAGCATACAAAAATCTTCACTTACTCCATTATAAGTTAGTTTGGAGTAAGTTTTCATTCACGAAACTTTGAAATCAGGCGTAAGTGGCCGGACACGCCCCCTTTTGAAAAAAAAAATTCTGTTCCAAAGTGAAACTGTTCTAACTGACAAGAACTGGAGCAAACTAAATGACGAGAATTCCGATTTCTAAGATACTCCGTTCTACACCAGTTGCTCCTAAAAATCAGGAGCAAATCATGTGGAAACTTGGGGCCTTAATGTTGAAGCCTGAATACAAGATTTATCAGGTTCTTTGTTTTTGATTTTGATCTGTCTTCACTGATAAAATCCTGAATTATTCCAATCACATTCAGAATGTCCAAGTATCTCTACACCATAAAAGGACACTTATTAAAGATAACAGATCAAGAAAGAGCTCTGGGGTTAGATGTTTAGCATTTGTTATCAGTGCACAAGCAGTGTGAGGTAACTCTAGTGAAAGCGAATTGGATTTTAAGTGCATTGCTCAGATCATTGAGTATGAAACAGAGTTTATATAAGGCTCCAGTACTATATACGGTTTTGATCCCTAAGCATGGTGAAGCATATCAAAGCACTGGAGAGGGTTTAGAGGAGGGAAAGCAAGATATCCAATCTTCGAACACTTAGGCTCGAAGCGTTAGGGGAGAAACCCAAGTGTGGAAGAGATGGACAAGATATTTCAAATGAAGAAGGGTTTGGATACAGTCTGCTGGAGAGGTTATTTGAAATGTGTTGCGATGTTAGGACTAGAGGCCACACCTTTAAAATAGTTAGGTTGGATACCAGAAAGTATTTATTTTCACAGGGAGTGATTGCCCCCTGCAACAAGCTTTCATGTCATCCGGTGAGTATGTCATCATTACAGTCCTTTAAAAGGGAACTTGACAAGTTCCTCAGAGAACAAGCATTCCTAATTATAGGGACTAAGTTGCTATTTAGTTGTGATTGTGATGGGACATAGGAAACCGCAATCTCCTGGCGCTCGCTTGATTGCTTTAAAGAGTTGGAGGGGAATATCTCAGAGTTTTCCTAAATTGGCCACATGGTTTTTTTGCCTCCCCTAGGCAATAGAGTTGCTAGGGGGAGAGTCAACATTGTGAGGTTGATTGGCAACTGGATGGGGCAAACTTAATGGGCCTGATGTCTTTTCTCTCATTTTTTGCATATTCATATGCTATTTTCCCAGTTCGTTAAGCTCACTAATGGCAGGTCTGAACTGAATTAATATATCCACTTCTTATTTTGATTCGCAGCTGAGGGACGCTGTATGAATTCCTCACTGGTGACATGAAATAATTACAATAAAATATAAATGCAAATCCTTTCAAGGCCTTCTGAGTAAGCACCAGCTATTTTACTCATGTTAACCCATTTTTGAAGGGTTCGGAATCCTTAGATCACTGCTAAACATGGGTAAAGATGTGTTAGCGCTTTCTACTGTCATTCCATCCTTTTTAATTCACATCGATGTTTTTGCCAAGGTTATAGCAGCGAGGAAACTATGGCCCAAAGCAAATATATTATTATGCTGCACCAGCTAAGAAGATTTTAATTGTATAAGTAGAGGGAGTTTCTCCAAAATGCACAGCAGATGAAATTGTTCTAATCTTCCAATGATTACATAGGTTAAATAAGATCAGAGAGCTAAACTCGTGGCTCAAAAACTGGTGTGGGAGTTATTGGTTTTGGTTCCTGGGGCACTGGCACCATTACTGGGGTAAGAGGGAGCTGTTCCGTTGGGACGGACTCCACTTGAACCGTGCTGGGACTAGTGTCCTGGCAAACTGAATAACTCGGGCTGCAGAGAGAACATTAAACTAATTAGTCGGGGGCGAGGGTTCAGGTGAGCAGAAACCTAAAAGCTCAAAGAACAAGGTAAAGGCAATAGAGCAGGGTAGCATTGGGGAAAACGAAAACCAGAACGTGACAGGAAGGGACAGAATCTATAAACATGAGTGTATCAGAAACTAGGGCCATAGCAGGAGAAAATGGTAAGAAAACACATTTAAAAGCTCTTTATCTGAATGCATGCAGCAATCATAACAAATTAGAAGAGCTGCCTACACAAATAGTTAAAAATGGATATGATCTGATAACCATAACAGAGACGTGGTTGCAAAGTGACCATGACTGGGAACTAAACATTCAGGGGTACTTGACAATTTGGAAGGACAGACAGAAAGGAAAAGGAGGTGGGGTAGCTCTGTTGATAAAAGATGGAATCACTGCAATAGTGAGAAACGATATTGGCTCAAATGATCAGGATGTTGAAACAGTTGGGTGGAGATAAGAAATAATAAGGGAAAAAGTTATTGGTGGGTGTAGTCTATAGGCCCCCTAACAGTAGCAACTCTGTTGGTCGGAGTATAAACCAGGAAATAGTGGGGGCTTGTAATAAGGGAAAAGCAATAATCATGGGTGATTTTAACCTCTATATTGATTGGGCAAATCAAATTGGTCAGGGTAGCCTTGAGAAAGAGTTCATAAAGTGTGTAAGGGATGGATTCCTTGCGCAGAATGTAACGGAACCAACCGGGGGGGGGCAGGCTATCTTAGATCTAGTCCTGTGCAATGAGACAGGATTAATAAACAATCTCCGAGTAAAAGATCCCCTTGGAATGAGTGACCATAACATGATTGAATTTCAAATTCAGATGGAGGCCGAGAAAGTTGGATCTCAAACCAGCGTACTAAGATTAACTAAAGGAGACTATGAAGGTATGAGGGCAGAGTTGGCTAAAGCGGACTGGGAAAATAGATTAAAGTGCAGGACGGTTGATGAACAGTGGCGTACATTTAAGGAAATATTTCACAACTCTCAAGAAAAATATAATCCAGTGAGGAGAAAAGGGTATAAAAGAAAAGATAGCCATCCATGGTTAAATAAAGAAATAAAGGACGGTATCCAATTAAAAACAAGGGCATACAAAATGGCCAAAACTATTGGGAGGACTGGGAAATATTTAAAAGCCAGCAAAGAATGACTTAAAAAATGATTAAGAAAGGGAAGATAGGCTTTGAACGTAAACTAGCGCAAAATATAAAAACAGATAGGGTAAAAAAAATGCACCAGTACTTATTTGGCCTCGAGTTTGAGCTTGAAACTGACCACAAGCCGCTCATATCGCTGTTGTCTGAGAGCAAAGGGATTAATACCAATGCCTCTGCCCGCATCCAAAGATGGGTGCTCATGCTATCGGCATACAACTATCTAATCCGTCACAGACGGGCACAGAGAACTGCGCAGATGCTCTCAATCGGCTGCCATTGCCCACCACCAGGGTAGAAATGGCACAGCCAGAAGATTTGCTCATGGTCATGGGGGCATTTGAGAATGCGAAGTCCCCTGTTACGGCCCACCAGATCAGGATCTGGACCAGCCAGGATCTTTTACTGTCCTTGGTTTAAAAAAAACTGTGTCCTCCACGGGAGCTGGCCCAGTGTCCCAGTGGTGTTGCAGGAGGCGATTAAGCCTTTCCACAGATGCAAAGACGAGTTGTCCATGCAGGCGGACTGTCTATTGTGGGGCAATCGCGTGGTCTTGCCCAAGAAAGACAGAGACACATTCATATGTGAACTGCACAGCACCCACCCAGGCATTGTAATGAAGAAAGCCATAGCCAGGTCCCATGTGTGGTGGCCCGGCATCGACTCAGATTTAGACTCATGCGTGCGCCAGTGCACCACTTGCTCTCAGCTGAGCAATGCACCCAGACAGGCATTGCTAAGTTTGTGGTCATGGCCCTCCAAACCGTGGTCGAGGATCCATGTAGACTATGCAGGCCCATTCCTAGGCAAAATGTTTTTGGTTGTCATGGACGCTCACTCAAAATGGATTGAATGTGCAATAATGTCTACAAGCATGCCCACCACCACCATTGAAAGCCTACGAGCCATGTTTGCCACGCACGGCTTGCCTGATGTCCTAGTCAGCGACAATGGGCCGTGCTTCTCCAGTGCTGAATTCAAGGAATTCATGACCCGCAACGGGATCAAACACGTCACATCCATTCAAGCCCACATCCAACGGCCAGGCAGAATGGGCAGTTCAGACCATCAAGCAAAGCTTGAAACGTGTGTTGGAAGGCTCCCTGCAGACCCGGCTGTCCCGAGTGCTGCTCAGCTACCGCACCAGACCCCACTCACTCACCGGGGTTCCCCCAGCCGAGCTGCTCATGAAAAGGGCGCTTAAAACAAGGCTCTCTCTTGTCCACCCTGATCTCCATGATCACATGGAGGGCAAGCGGCATCAACAAAGTGTGCATCATGACCGCGCAAATTTGTCTCGCGATATTGAGATCAATGATCCTGTGTTTGTGCTCAATTATGGACATGTCCCAAATGGCTCGCTGGCACGGTCACAGCCAAAGAGGGGAGTAGGGTGTTTCAGGTCAAATTGGCCAATGGACAAACGCACAGAAAACATTTGGACAAAATCAAATTGCGGTTCACCAACAGCTACAAACAACCCAAAGAGGACACCACCAACTTTGACACACACACAAGTGGCAACTGACATTATGGTTGACCAGGAAACCAAACTCATCATCCCCAGCAGCCAGGCAAGGCCGGCTGCTCAACAGCCCAGTGAAGAACTGACCAACCCACCCACACCAGAATTTGTACCGAGATGATCGACAAGGGAGCGTAAAGCCCCAGATTGTCTCACTTTGTAAATAAGTGTACTGTTGATTTCACGGGGGAGTGATGTTATGTATTTAACCCTTTGCAACTTGCGTGACACCTGCCCACCTGTTGGAGTCCCAAGGAATCCCAGCATCCCTTGGGAGCACAATATATAAGCAGGCCACCCACAAGGTACCTGCACTCTGGAATCTTATTAAAGGAGTTAAGGTCACACTTGCTCATTGTACACAGTACTCAGCTTCACCCTTTAATATGAGTGTATCAGTTGGAGTCCATTATTAAAGAAGCAGTGGCAGGACATTTTGGAAAGCATAATTCAGTCAGGCAAAGTCAGCATGGAATTATGAAGGGGAAGACATGTTTGACAAATTTGCTCAAATTCTTTGAGGATGTAACAAACAGAGTGGATAAAGGGGAACCAGTGTATTTGGACTTCCAGAAGGCATTTGACAAGGTGCCACACAAAAGGTTACTGCACAAGATAAAAGCTCACAGAGTAATATATTAGCAAGAATAGAGGATTGGCTAACTAACGGAAAACAGAGATTCGGGATAAATGGTTCATTCTCAAGTTGGCAATCAGTAACTAGTGGGGTGCCGCAGGGATCAGTGCTGGGATCCCAACTATTTACAATCTATATTAACGACTTGGATGAAGGGATTGAGTATAATGTAACCAAGTTTGCTGACAATACAAAGATGGGAGGAAAAGCAATGTGTGAGGAGGACACAAAGGACATAGGCGGGCTAGGTGAGTGGGAAAAAATTGGCAGATGGAGTATAATGTTGGAAAGTGTGAAGTTATGCACTTTGGCAGAAAAAATCAAGGTACAGGTTATTATTAAAATGAAGAAAAATTGCAAAGTGCTGCAGTACAGTGGGACCTGGGGGTCCTGGTGCATGAAACACAAAAGGTTAGTATGCAGGTACAGCAAGTGATCAGGAAGGCCAATGAAATCTTGGCCTTTATTGCAAAGGGGATGGAGTATAAAAACAGGGAAGTCTTGCTACAGTTATACAGGGTATTGGTGAGGCCACACCTAGAATACTGCATACAGTTTTGGTTTCCATATTTAAGAAAGGATATACTTGCTTTGGAGGCAGTTCAGAGAAGGTTCACCAGGTTGATTCCGGTGATAAAGGGGTTGACTTATGAGGAAAGGTTGAGTAGGTTGGGCCTCTACTCATTGGAATTCAGAAGAATGAGAGGTGATCTTAAAGAAATGTATAGGATTATGAGGGGGCTTGACAAGATGGATGCAGAGAGGATGTTTTCACTGATAGGGGAGAGTCGAAATAGGGGGCATAATCTTAGAATAAGGGGCCGCCCATTTAAAACAGAGATGAAGAGGAATTTCTTCTCTCAGAGGGTTGTAAAGCTGTGGAATTTGCTGCCTCAGAGAGCTGTGGAAGCTGGGTCATTGAATAAATTTAAGACAGAGATCGACAGTTTCTTAAACGATAAGGGTTTATGGGGAACGGGCAGGGAAGTGGACCTGAGTCCATGATTGGATCAACCATGATCTTATTGAATGGTGGGGCAAGCTCGAGGGACCATATGGCCTACTACTTCTCCTATTTCTTATGTTCTTATGATTACATTACAAATGTAGGCTTTGACTTGAGGCAGATCGAAGAATCACTTGAATGAAAAAATGTCCAAATCATAAATATTGTCCAAAGCAACTGCAGCTGGGAAATATGCCTTCCATACAACTGAGGAGTGCCATGTGAGATTGAAGAGATTCCTGCCTCCAATTTTGGTTTGGACCATAAAACGGGCAGGCAGTGAGCAGAGGGATTTATAAAGCCTGCCCAATGACATTGTCGGAAAGGTCCGAACCATTTTGTTGGTTGGGTCTCATCTGAACTTGATAAGTGAGCTACCAACATGAATTACGCTTCTGAAAGCTAGTCTGCTTCCCTTAAAGGGGAGGTGACATTTTAGTGGTGGTTTGTAGGAAGCACTTTGTATAAGCTGAAGGAAGAATGTCAAAGGCCAGGAAATTGCATTTTTGCCATGTCATGGTGGAGGTGCTGGTGGGCAAGTGATGGCAAGGAAGGAGGTCCTCTTTTTCTCTGATGGCAAACGGGGGTGCCCAGATAAATCAGCCAACAGCCACGGAGAGGAGTGTTATTGTCTGCAGAATCAAGCCAGGACCTGGTTACAATGCAGGAAGAAATTCATTGAAATTAGCTGGACTGTCAAGGTAAGAATAGACTCAAAAGTTTGAAAATATTTAGACATACTTGTGTTTTTTCCTACGGAATTGTTAGGCTGATACTGCATGCTGTCCGCCTACACAGAGCAATAATGACTTAGCTTCACATTCAGCATTCACAACTGCTGAGCAAGTGTGAGTCATTCACTCTCACCTTGGGCTATCAACTGAAATGTGGCAATTAAATATCTTTAGACAGCCTCATAAGCAGGTGCCAAAGGATTGTGATGGAAAGAGGAAACTGTGTTTAAATTTGCATTTGAACTTGTAGCTACTAAGATGTGTCTATGTGTTTATATGGTAGGATGGAGAGAATGCATTAAAACATTTCTTATTATGTTGGATGAACGTGTGATCCTTTCAGCACCACCAGAAAGAATCTAAACTCTTTTAAAAGGGGAAACAAAAGTATCTGCTGAACTGTACTGGTTCCTGAATTCTTTCTTATTCTGAACTCACCTCTTTTCTAATCCTTGCGTAGGAGTTTGGATTTTTGGTTTTTCTACCTGAGAATTCCAGAACCAAAACCTGCCTGGACATGACATTTTAGAGCGAGGATGTACATGATAGAAAATAGATGGCGCTTACTTGGTGAGATTGCTTCTTCATCTTAAGAATGCAACTTACAAGCACTGCAATGGCATTAGGAACTAAGAACTTGCAAAAAACAAAGTGCCGAGGATGTGATACCCTTCGGTGATTCCGATTGTGATCTAAATGCTGGACTGGCTCAAGGGGCTGAAAGGCCTACTCTTGTTCCTAAAGTTCCTATGACCGCTGGCCCACATGTTGCCACACAATGCCTTCTGGATTGTGGACCAAACTCTATTGTTCCTAACGCTACCCATCTCAGTGCAGAGTGAAGGGCTCCAGCCTTGTGCCAATTTAAAAAACCCCTGAAAACAACCTACATTTCAAAACATAATTTTTTATTCTAATAATTGTGACAGAAAAAGGTAAGTGTATAAAAAGAATTCATGTTAGACACAGAGCGCAGTTCAACTTTGGCAGGGGCGCAAAGCAGGCGGTAACGAATCTGCCACACGTTATGCACCCCAGTCAATGGAGGGCAGGGTGCAGGGGCAGATTAACTCAAAAAGGCTAATAAGGCTGTATGCAGCCTTAGGCCTTCATATTTTTAAGGCACTCAACTTTAGGCCCTAATGTTTAGATCATTAATACTAAATCTTTGTCACAAGGTAGATTAAGCAACATCATATATAACTGCATAATTATATCTTCAGAGGTGCAAAATATTGCATCCTTATGGCTCAAAGTATAAAATTGGACAGACTGGCAAATGAGAATGGCTCATCTATTCACCTTCTACAGCGCGACAGCTGCAGGAAAAATACAGGGAACATCACCAGCCCTTATACATGGCCTTCTTCGACCTTACAAAGGCCTTTGACATTGTCAACCGCGAGGGTTTTCCTCCGTTTCGAATGCCCCCAAAAGTTCGTCATCATGTTACACCTACTCCACGACGACATGCAGACTGTGATCCTTACTAACAGATCCATTACAGAACCAATCCATGTCCGGACCGGGGTCAAACAAGGCTGCGTCATCGCCCCAACCCTATTCTCAATCTTCCTCGCTGCCATGCTCCCTGCTGGAGTGGAACTAAACTACAGACCAGTGGGAAACATGTTCAACCTTCGTCGTCTCCAGGCCAGTTACAACACCACCCCAACCTTTGTCGTTGAGCTACAGTAGGCAGACGACGCCTGTGTCTGCGCACATACAGAGGCTGAACTCGAAGTCATAGTTAACGTATTCACTGAGGCATACGGAAGCATGGCCTGACGCTAAACATCCGTAAGACAAAGGTCCTCCATCAACCTATCCCCGCCGCACAGCATTGCCCCTCAGTCATCAAGATCCATGGCACGGCCCTGGACAATGTGGACCATTTCCCATACCTAGGGAGCCTCCTATCAACAAGAGCAGACATTGACGACAAGATTTAACACCGCCTCCAGTGCGCCAGTGCAGCCTTCGGCCGCCTGAGGAAAAGAGTGTTTAAAGACCAGGCCCTCAAATCTGCCACCAAGCTCATGGTCTACAAGGCTATAGGAATACCTACCCTCCTGTATGGCTCAGAGACATGGACCATGTACAGGAGACACCTCAAGGTGCTGGAGAAATACCACCAACGATGTCTCCGCAAGATCCTGCAAATCCCTTGGGAGGACAGATGCACCAACGTTAGCATCCTTGACCAGGTCAACATCCCCAGCATTGAAGCACTGACCACACTTGATCAGCTCCGCTGGGTGGGCCACATCTTCCGCATGCCAGGCACGAGATTCCCAAAGCAAGCGCTCTACTCGGAACTCCTTCACAGCAAATGAACCAAAGGTGGGCAGAGGAAACGTTATACAGACACCCTCAAAGCCTTCCTGATAAAGTGCAACATCCCCGCCAACACCTGGAAGACCCTGGCCAAAGACCGCCCTAAATGGAGGAAGTGCATCCGAGAGGGCGCTAAGCACCTCTAGTCTCATCGCCGAGAGCATGCAGAAATCAAGCGTAGACAGCGGAAAGAGCATGCAGCAAATCAATCCCACCCACCCTTTCCCTCAAAGATTAACTGTCCCACCTGTGACAGTGACTGTGGTTCTCATATTGGACAGTTCAGCCAGCTAAGGACTCATTTTTAGAGTGGAAGCAAGTCTTCTTTGATTCCGAGGGACTGCCTATGATGATGACAAAAAAAGTGTATCGTTTTTATTGCCACTTTTTTCTGAAGACATAAAATGTATCATGTTCTGTGAAGGCTTCAATGATTGGAAGAATACTGCATACATAATCATGCAATGAGTGAGCAGCATACATTGCCAGTGGGTATTTATTGTGCCCGAAAGAAAGTCAGCCGCAGAATTGATTCTCAAGTAGAAAAACAGTTTTGGGAAGCTCGATCGTATTGGTCTTTAAATTATGATGATATTGTTCACGACTTTGCCACAGCTAAGGCCAGGAAGAAACCAGTCTTTGTTTGAAGAGATGTATTCAGAGAATTTTTTGTTTGCTATTGCAAGGGTGAAACCAATTTCTGCTTGAACTGCATGCTGTTTTTACTGTTTTTTTAATGTACATAGCTTTGATTTTTGTAATTTGTTTGCCACCATCAAGGCCAGTCTTTCTTTGAAAATATGTATTCAGCGAATTTTTTGTTTGATATTACAGTTTAAAGCCAGGAATCTGTTTGAATTGTATGCTGTTTTTTAATGTACATAGCTTTGATTTTTGTTCGTTGTTAAATTTGGATAAATATTGGATACAATTATATTTGGTTGATGATTTTATGAATTGTATGCAATATTACATATATAGGCCCTTCCCTCCTATTAGCCATAGGCCCCTCACAGCCTTAATCCGGCACTGATAGGGTGTCTAACAGGCAGCCAATTTCTTACTGCCCATTTTGCACGCCCGCATAAGTTGCATTTCACCACCGGAGAGATATCAAATGTGTGGTAAATATATATAATATACTGGAAACTTGCAGAAAACAAAGTGCTGAGGATGGACAACTGTTTGGTGGCTGCTAGTGTACTCTATGATTTAGATGACGAAGATAAATTCATTTGGGGATACCAAAATGCAGGTGCAATGACACCTGAGGCATCTGCACCCATCACTACCTCAGGACCCATATTTAAAGATCCAAGCATTCCTACCTAGGCATGTCAAAAGAGATTTGTCTTTGCTGCTTCTCTTTCATGAGAGAGGCAAACACTGAGTACTGTCACCTGCTCCAGACTGACCTGGAGACAGGGACAACTCTTCCAATAGTGGTGAAGGTTTCCACAGCAGTACGTTTTTATGTCTCGGGAGCCTTGTAAGCTACCACAGCGAATGTCTATCAGATTGGCCCATATACAGTCTTGACATGTGTCACGCAATGTTTGTGGGGGTGGGGGGGGGGGTGGTGCGGGGGGTGCAATGCACTCATTAATATCCCTGTGGATAGGAGACACCAGCTGCAGAGGGTAGAGAACTTTCATCAAATGGCAAGGTTCCCAAGAGGACAGGGTAGATGACACTTATGTGGGCATCGGGGCTCCTCATGGCAACCCCACAGCCTACATGATATGCAGGGCTTCCACTCAATTAAAGGGAGTTGGTTCCTGATTATAGAGATTTCACAATGTAAGCCAATGCCCATTATCTGGGAATCTCCCAGGATATCTTCAAAAACCGCCAGTCAATGGTGCAAAATTACATAGAATTTACAGTACAGAAACAGGCCATTCGACCCAATTGGTCTGTGCTGGCATTTATGCCACATTCGATCCTCCTCACACCCTATTTCATCTCACCCTATCAGCATAACCTTCTATTCCTTTTTCCCTCATGTACTTATCTAACTTTCCCTTAAAGGCATCGATGCTATTCACCTTAACCACTCCTTGTGGTAGCTGTTGTGTATGGAGAAAGAGTCAGACTGAACACTGTGAGCTCAAAGTAAAGTGTGACCTCAGTCTTTTATAGCAGGTCTCCAGAGTGCCTCTCCAACCTGTGAAGCCTTCTTAAGTACCTGTGCTCTCAAGGGATTATGGGATCCCTTGGGACTCCGGGGGATGAGCCCTCTGGTGGCAGTACAGAGTAAATAAAAGTCCACATATATAACAACAATCCCCCCCAAAGTCAATCGTATAACCATTTACAATGTGAGTTGATCTGGGGCCCTTCTTGCCCTGGTTGATCGTCTCGGTGTGAAGGCTGATATTGTTGAATCATTTGTTGGGCCCTCGCTGGGCTGTTGTGCAGCTGGCCTTGCTGGGCTGCCTGGTGTGTTGGGCCCTGCAGGGCTGCTGTGGATGATGGGTTCAGCTTCATGGTCAATCCTGGTGCCGGTTGCCACTGGTGTGCATGTTGGGGGATCAAAAAAGGTGGGGTCCAAGGTGGGTTGCTCAGGATAGTCCATAAATCTGAGTTTGATTTGGTCCAAGTGTTTCCGATAAATGAGTCCATTTTAAAGTTTGATCCAAAACATCTTGCTCCTCTCTTTGGCCACGACAGTGCCGGGAAGCCACTTGGGGCCTTGTGCATAATTTAATACAAATACAGGATCATTGACTTCAATCTCGGGTGACACATT
This sequence comes from Pristiophorus japonicus, assembly GCF_044704955.1. Classification (NCBI taxonomy): domain Eukaryota; kingdom Metazoa; phylum Chordata; class Chondrichthyes; family Pristiophoridae; genus Pristiophorus; species Pristiophorus japonicus. The sequence goes on along the minus strand of NC_091977.1, from coordinate 241,097,428 downwards.
TGCGCTATCATGGTATGCAGTTTGTTGAAGCTGCCTGATCTCTACCTGTTCATGTAGATCAGAGTGAACTACCGAGAGCCTTGTCTTAAGTGCTCTTTTCATGAGCAGTTCAGCAGGTGGGATCCCAGTGAGTGAGTGGGGTCTCGTGCGGTAGCTAAGCAGGACTCGGGATAGGCGAGTCTGCAGTGAGCTTTCAGTTACCCACTTCAAGTCTTGCTTGATGGTTTGCACTGTTCTCTCTGCCTGACCATTGGACGCTGGTTTAAACAGGGCAGATGTGACATAGAAACATAGAAAAATAGGTGCAGGAGTAGGCCATTCGGCCCTTCGAGCCTGCACCGCCATTCAATAAGATCATGGCTGATCATTCCTTTAGTACCCCTTTCCTGCTTTCTCTCCATACCCCTTGATCCCTTTCACCATAAGAGACATATCTAACTCCCTCTTGAATATATCCAGTGAACTGGCATCAACAACTCTCTGCGGCAGGGAATTCCACAGGTTAACAACTCTCTGAGTGAAGAAGTTTCTCCTCATCTCAGTCCTAAATGGCCTACCCCTTATCCTAAGACTATGTCTCCTGGTTCTGGACTTCCCCAACATCGGGAACATTCTTCCCACATCTAACCTGTCCAGTCCCGTCATAATGCATCCTCAAAGAATGCCAGCAAATTTGTCAAACATGATTTCCCTTTCATAAAGCCATGCTGACTCTGCTTGATTGAATCATGCTTTTCCAAATGTCCTGCTACTGCTTCCTTAATAATGGATTCCAGCATTTTCCCAATGACAGATGTTAGACTAACTGGTGTACATTTTCTTGCTTTCTGTCTGCCTTCTTTTTTAAATAGGGGCCTTACATTTGCAGTTTTCCAATCCACTGGGACCTCCCCAGAATCCAGGGAATTTTGGTGGATTACAACCAATGCATCCACTGTCTCTGCAGCCACTTCTTTTAAGACCCTAGGATGTAAGCCATCAGGTCCAGAGGACTTGTCCGCCTTTAGTCTCATTATTTTACTGAGTACTACTTCTTTAGTGACAGTGATTGTATTAAGTTCCTCCCTCCCTATAGCCACTTGATTATCCATTATTGGGATGTTTTTAGTGTCTTCTACCGTGAAACACAGAAACATAGAAAATAGGTACAGAAGTAGGCTATTCGGCCCTTCGAGCCTGCACCACCATTCAATAAGATCATGGCTGATCATTCACCTCAGTACCCCTTTCCTGCTTTCTCTCCATACTCCTTGATCCCTTTAGCCGTTAGGGCGATATCTAATTCCCTCTTGAATATATCCAATGAACTGGCATCAACAACTCTCAGCGGTAGGGAATTCCACAGGTTAACCACTCTTTCTACTCATCTCAGTCCTAAATAGCTTACCCCTTATCCTTAGACTATGTCCCCTGGTTCTGGACTTCTCCAACATTGGGAACATTCTTCCTGCATTTAACCTGTCCAGTCCCGTCTGAATTTTATATGTTTCTATTAGATCCCCTCTCATCCTTCTAAACTCCAGTGAATAAAGGCCCAGTTGATCCAGTCTCTCCTCATATGACTTTCCAGCCATCCCTGGAATCAGTCTGGTGAACCTTTGCTGCACTCTCTCAATAGCAAGAACGTCCTTCCTCAGATTAGGAGACCAAAACTGAACACAATATTCCAGGTGAGGCCTCACCAAGGCCCTGTACAACTGCAGTAAGACCTCCCTGCTTCTATATTCAAATCCCCTAGCTATGAAGGCCAACATATCATTTGCCTTCTTCACCGCCTGCTGTACCTGCATGCCAACTATCAATGACTGATGAACCATGACACCCAGGTCTCATTGCACCTCCCCTTTTCCTAGTCTGCCGCCATTCAGATAATATTCTGCCTTCGTGTTTTTGCCCCCAAAATGGATAACCTTACATTTATCCACATTATACTGCATCTGCCATGCATTTGCCCACTCACCTAACCTTTCCAAGTCACCCTGCAGCCTCTTACCGTCCTCCTCACAGCTCACACCGCCACCCAGTTTAGTGTCATCTGCAAACCTGGAGATATTACACTCTATTCCTTCATCCAAAACATTAATATATATTGTAAAGAGCTGGGGTCCCAGCACTGAGCTCTGCGGCACTCCACTAGTCACGGCCTGCCATTCTGAAAAGGACCCATTTATCCCGACTCTCTGCTTCCTGTCTGCCAACCAGTTTCCTATCCCCGTCTGTATATTACCCCCAATACCATGTGCTTTGACTTTGCACAACAATCTCTTGTGCAATACCTTGTCAAAAGCCTTTTGAAAGTCCAAATACACCATATCCACTGGTTCTCCCTTGTCCAGTCTGCTAGTTACATCCTCAAAAAATTCCAGAAGATTTGTCAAGCATGATTTCCCTTTCATAAATCCATGCTAACTTGATCCGATTCTGTCACCGCTTTCCAAATGTGCTGCTATTTCGTCCTTCATTATTGATTCCAACACCTTCCCCACCACCGATGTCAAGCTAACCGGTCTATAATTATCTGTTTTCTCTCTCCCTCCTTTTTTAAAAAGTGATGTTACATTAGCTACCCTCCAGTCCATAGGAACTGATCCCAAGTCGATAGACTGTTGGAAAATGATCACCAATGCATCCACTATTTCTATGGCCACTTCCTTGAGCACTCTGGGATGTAGACTATCAGGCCCCGGGGATTTATCGGCCTTCAATCCCATAAATTTTCCTAACACAATTTCCCGCCTAATAAGGATATCCTTCAGTTCCTCCTTCTCACTAGACCCACTATCCCTTAGTACTTTCAGAAGGTTATTTGTATCTTCCTTCGTGAAGACAGAACCAAAATATTGGTTCAAGTGGGCTGCCATTTCTTTGTTCCCCATTATAATTTCACCTGAATCCAACTGCAAGGGACCTACGTTTGTCTTTAATAATCTTTTTCTCTTCACATTGTTATAGAAGCTTTTGCAGTCAGTTTTTATATTCCCTGCAAGCTTCCGCTCGTACTCTATTTTCCCCCTCTTAATTAAACCCTTAGTCCTCCTATGTTGAATTCTAAATTTGTTGCTTTTTCTAGCCAATTTATATGCTTCTTTCTTGGCTTTAACACTATCCTTAATTTCCTTTGTTAGCCATCGCTGAGCCATCTTCCCAGTTTTATTTTTACTTGAGAGAGGGATGTACATTTGCTGAAGTACATCCATGTGATCTTTAAATGTTTGCCATTGCTTATCCACCGTCAACCCCTTTTAGTATCGTTTGCCAGTCTATTCTAGCCAATTCACGCCTCATACCGTCGAAGTTACCTTTCCTTAAGTTCAGAACTCTAGTTTCCGAATTAACTTTATTACTGTCCATCTTAATAAGAAATTCTACCATATTATGGGCACTTTTCCCCAAGGGTCTCGCACAACAAGATTGCTAATTAGTCCCTCCTCATTCCACAATACCCAGTCTAGGATGGCCAGCTCCCTGGTTGGTTCCTCGACATATTGGTCTCGAAAACCATCCCTAATACACTCCAGTGAATCATCCTCCACCGCATTGCTACCAGTTAGGTTAGCCCAATCAATGTGCAGATTAAAGTCGCCCATGATTACTGCTGTACCTTTATTGCACACATCCCTTATTTCTTGCTTGATGCTGTCCCCAACCTCACTACTACTATTTGGTGGTCTATACACAACACCCACTCGCGTTTTCAGCCCATTGGTATTCCGCAGCTCCACCCATACCGATTTCACATCATCCAGGCTAATGTCCTTCCTTACAATTGCATTGATTTCATCTTTAACCAGCAACGCCACCCCGCCTCCTTTTCCTTTCTGTCTATCCTTTCTAAATGCTGAATACCCTTGGATATTGAGTTCCCAGCCTTGGTCCTCCTGGAGCCATGTCTCCGTGATGCCAATCACATCGTATCCGTTAACTGCTATCTGCGCAGTTAATTCATCCACTTTATTCCGAATACTCCTCGCATTGAGGCACAGAGCCTTCAGGCTTGTTTTTTTTAAACACACTTTGCCCCTTTAAAATTTTGCTGTAATGTGGCTCTTTTTGTTTTTTGCCTTGTGTTTCTCTGCCCTTCACTTTTACTATTCTCCTTTCTATATTTTGCTTCTGCCTCCTTTTTATTTCCATCTGTCTCCCTGCATAGGTTCCCATCCCCCTGCCATAATAGTTTAACTCCTCCCCAACAGCACTAGCAAACACTCCCCCTAGGACATTGGTTCCGGTCCTGCCCAGGTGCAGACCGTCTGGTTTGTACTGGTCCCACCTCCCCCAGAACCAGTTCCAATGTCCCAGGAATTTGAATCCCTCCCTTCTGCACCACTCCGCAAGCCACGTATTCATCTGCGCTATCCTGCGATTCCTACTCTGACTAGCATGTGGCACTGGTAGCAATCCTGAGATTACTACTTTTGAGGTCCTACTTTTTAATTTAGCTCCTCGCTCCCTAAATTCGCCTCGTAGGACCTCATCCCATTTTTTACCTATGTCATTGGTACCTATATGCACCACGACAACTGGCTGTTCACCCTCCCTTTTCAGAATGTCCTGCACCTGCTCTGTGACATCCTTGACCCTTGCACCAGCGAGGCAACATACCATCCTGGAGTCTCGGTTGCGGCCGCAGATTCCCCTTACAATTGAATCCCCTATCACTATCGCTCTCCCACTCTTTTTCCTGCCCTCCTGTGCAGCACAGCCACCCATGGTGCCATGAACTTGGCTGCTGCTGCTCCCCCCTGATGAGTCATCCCCCTCAACAGTACTCAAAGTGGTTTATCTGTTTTGCAGGGGGATGATCGCAGGGGGCTCCTGCACTACCTTCCTTGCACTGCTCTTCCTGTTGGTCTTCCATTCCGTATCTGGCTGTGGACCCTTTACCTGTGGCAAGACCAACTCACTAAACATGCTATTCACGTCATTCTCAGCATCGTGGATGCTCCAGAGTGAATCCACCTTCAGCTCCAATTCCGCAACGCAGTCCATCAGGAGCTGGAGGCGGATACACTTCCTGCACACGTAGTCGTCAGGGACACCGGAGGCGTCCCTGATTTCCCACATAGTACAGGAGGAGCATAACACGTGTCCGAGCTCTCCTGCCATGACTTAACCCTTAGATTAACTTAAATTGGCAACAACAGTGCTAAAAGTTACTCACTGATATAGAAGAGAAAAAAGAAAAACTACTCACCAATCACCAGCCAATCACTTACCCCCTTGGCTGTGACGTCAACGTTCTATTTCTTTCTACTTCTTTTTTGCCTTCTCCCTGTAGCTGCACAAGCTGGGCCTTAATAAGCCTCTTCGACCCCGGACTCACGCCTCAGCGACGCACCTCCCGACTGCTGAACTCGCGGCCTTTATAGGCCCCTGCCGATCCCCGGACTCACGCCTCAGCGACCACGAACTTCCGCTGCCTCTCGCGGCCTTTATAGGCCTCTGCCGATCCCCGGACTCATGCCTCAGCGACGCACCTCCCGACTGCTGAACTTGCGGCCTTTATAGGCCTCTCGCCGATCCCAGACTCACGCCTCAGCGACGCACCTCCCGACTGCTGAACTTGCGGCCTTTATAGGCCTCTCGCCGATCCCGGACTCACGCCTCAGCGACGCACCTCCCGACTGCAGACCTCACGGCCTTTATAGGCCTCTCGCCGATCCCGGACTCATGCCTCAGCGACGCATCTCCCGACTGTTGAACTTGCGGCCTTTATAGGCCTCTGCCGATCCCCGGACTCACACCTCAGCGACGCACCTCCCGACTGCTAAACTCGCGGCCTTTATAGGCCTTTCGCCGACCCCGGACTCACACCTCAGCGACGCACCTCCCGACTGCTTAACTTGTGGCCTTTATAGGCCTCTCGCTGACCCCAGACTCATGCCTCAGCGACATACCTGTTTGATCCCGTTACGGGAATTCATGAATTCATTTAACTCAGCACTGGTAAAACATGGCCCGTTGTCGCTCACCAGGACATCGGGTAAGCCATGAGTGGAAAACATGGTCGCAGGCTTTCAGTAGTGGCAGCGGACGTGCTAGTCGGCATTATCTCACATTCAATCCACTTGGAGTACGCATCTACAACCACAAGGAACATTTTACCCAAGGATGGGCCTGCATCGTTGACGTGTACCCTCGACCACAGTTTGGAGGGCCAAGACCATAAACTTACCGACGCCTCCCTCGCTACATTGGTTAACTGCGAGCATGTATTACATCTGTGAACGCAGGACTCTAAGTCTGCATTGATACTGGGCCACCACACATGGGATCTGGCTATCGCTTTCATCATTACGATGCCTGGGTGGGTAATGTGGATATCATTGATGAAGATGTCTCTGCCCTTCTTGGGGATCACTACTCGATGACCCCACAGAAGGCAGTCTGCCTGTATAGACATTTCATCTTTGCGCCGCTGGAACGGTTTTATCTCTTCCTGCATTTCCACTGGGACACTGGACCAGCTCCCGTGAAGCACACAGCTTTAGACTAGAGATAATAAGGGGTCCTGGCTTGTCCAGGTTTTGATCTGCCGGGCAGTGACGGGTGATTGCTCACTCTCAAATGCTTCCATAACCATGGCTAGATCTGCGGGCTGCACCATTTCCACCCCGGTGGTGGGCAATGGCAGCCTACTGAGAGCATCGGTGCAGTTTTCTGTGCCTGGCCTGTGGCGGATGGCGCAGTTGTATGTGGACAACGTGAGCACTCATCTCTGGATGCGGGCCAATGCATTGGTATTTATCCCTATACTCTCAGAAAACAGAGATATAAGTGGTTTATGGTCAGTTTCCAATTTGAATTTTAGCCCAAACAGGTATTGATGCATTTTCTTTACCCCATAGACACACACTAACGCTTCTTTTTCAATCATGCTGTAGGCTCTCTCGGCCTTAGACAGACTCCAGGATGCATAAGCACCCGGTTGCAGTTTCCCAAAATCATTAGCTGGTTGCAATATACACCCAACACCATATGATGATGGATCACATGCTAGTACCAAACGCTTACGTGGATCATACAACACAAGCAATTTGTTTGAGCATAACAATTTTCTCGCTTTTACAAAGGCATTTTCTTGGCTTTTGCCCCAAACCCATTCGCCCACTTTTCATAGTAAGACATGTCATGGTTCTAGCAGGGTACTGAGACCCGTGAAGAAGTTACCAAAGTAGTTCAAGAGTCCCAGAAATGACCGCAGCTCCGTCACATTCTGTGGCCTCGGTGCGTTCTCGATTGCCTCAGTCTTCACCTAGGTGGGCCTGATGCCATCGCCGCAATCCTCCTTCCCAGGAACTCCACTTCAGGCGCCATGAAAACACGCTTCGAGCATTTTAACCTGAGCCCCACGCGGTTGAGTCGACTAAGAACCTCCTCTGGTTCTGCAGGTGCTCGACTGTGTTCCGACCTGTGACCAAGATGTCGTCCTGGAAGACCACAGTGTGCGGGACTGACTTCAGTAAACTTTCCATGTTTCTCTGGAATATCGCCACCACTGATCGGATTCCAAACGGGCATCTGTTATAAACAAAAAGACCTTTGTGCGTGTTGACGCAGGTAAAGGCCTTCGATGATTCTTCTAGTTCCTGCGACGTGTAGGCTGAAGTCAGATCCAGCTTCATGAACATCTTTCCTCCCGCCAGCGTTGCAAAGAGGTCGGCGGGTTTTGGTAGTGGGTATTGGTCCTGCAGGGAGAAACGATTGATAGTTACTTTGTAATCGCCACAGATTCTGACAGTGCCGTCTCCCTTGAGGACTGGGATGATAGGACTGGCCCTCTCGCTGAACTCAATCAGTGAAATGATGCCCTCTCTTTGTAACCGGTGCAACTCGATCTCTACCCTTTCTCTCATCATGTATGGCACTACTCTCGCCTTGTGATGGATGGGTCGCGCCCCTGGAATTAGATTGATCTGCACTTTTGCTCCTTGGAATTTCCCGATGCCTGGTTCGAACAGCAAAGGAAATTTGTTTAAGACCTGGGCACACAAAGTGTCGTCAGCGGGCGATAGCGCTCGGACGTCAGCAGGCGATAGCGTATCTTTCCCAGCTAGCTCCTGCCGAGCAGCGTGGGACCATTGCCCAGTACCACCCATAGTGGTAGCTTGTGCACTGTTCCATCGTAGGAGACCTTTACGGTAGCACTGCCGATTACAGGAATCAGTTTTTTTGTGTAAGTTCTTAGTTTCGTGCAAATTGGAGTTAAGACTAGCCTTGAAGTCTTGTTGCACCACAACCTTTCGAAAGTCTTTTTGCCCATGATGGACTGGCTTGCTCCCGTGTCCAGTTCCATTGACACCGGGAGTCCATTTAGTTCAACATTCAGCATTATCGGGGGAGAATTCATGGTGAATGTGTGCACCCCATATACCTCTGCCTTGTCGGTCTGAGGCTCTGGTTCGTCGTGATCCTCCGTGGATCAGTCCTCCTCTGCAACATGGTGGTTTGCAGGTTTAACAGGCTTAGCAGCTCGCCTGCACACTCGTTGGAGGTGTCCCATTGTTCCACAGCCCTTGCAAGCGTATTTTTTGAATCGGCGTGCATGGAAACAATGATCACCCCCGCAGAGCCAACAAGGTGTTAATGGCCTTGCATTCATCACCTTTGATGGTGGACTCTGAGACATCTGCGGACGTATAGCTGCAGGTATGTGTGACCTGCCCTGTACGTTATGATTCGAAAACAACATCACTTTGTTCACAGTACTTGTAGCAGCACTTGTGTGCTGATAGATTTGCTTCATATTGTCACTAGTGGCAATGAATGCCTGGGCTATCGCTATGGCCTTACTCAAGGTAGGGGTCTCTACAGTCAAAAGTTTGTGAAGTATGGTTTCGTGGCCAATGCCAAATATGAAACTGTCTCTGAGCATGTGCTCCAAATGCCCTTCAAATGGGCAATGTCCTGAAAGGCGTCTTAGCTCAGCGACACCACTTCCCGGTCTTCAGATCTTTGATAGGTGTAGAACCGGTACCTTGCCATCAGAACGCTTTCCTTCGGGTTCAAATGCTCTTGGACCAGTGTGCACAAATCATCATACGATTTCTCCGTGGGTTTCGCTGGAGTGAGCAAATTCTTCATGAGGTCATACGTTGGTGTCCCACAGACAGTAAGGAGGATCGCCCTTCGTTTGGCAGTGCTCTCTTTCCCATCTAGCTCATTGGCCATGAAGTATTGGTCGAGTCACTCCACAAAAGTTTTCTAATCATCTCCCTCCGAAAATTTCTCCAAGATGCCCATTGTTCTCTGCATCTTTGGGTTCACTATCTGTATCTCGTCACCAGTTCTTGTGTATGGAGAGTCAAACTGAATACTGTGAGCTGAAAGTAAAGTGCGACCGTAGTCTTTTATTGCAGGTCTCCAGAGTGCCTCTCCAACCTGTGAAGCCTTCTTAAGTACCTGTGCTCCCAAGGGATTATGGTATCCCTTGGGACTCCGGGGGATGAGCCCTCTGGTGGCTGTACAGAGTAAATACAGGTCCAAACATATAACAGCAGCGAGTTCCACATTCAAACCACAACAACAACTTGTATTTATATAGCGCCTTTAACGTAGTGAAACGTCCCAAGGTGCTTCACAGGAGTATTATGAGATTTAAAAATTTGACACCGAGCCCATAAGTAGAAATTAGCATAGGTGTCCAAATGTTTGGTCAAATAAATATGTTTTAAGGAGCGTCTTGAAGGAGGAAAGAGAAGTCGAGAGGGAGAGAGGTTTAGGCAGGGAGTTCCAGAGCTTGGGAACCAGGCAACAGAAGGCACGGCCACCAATGGTTGAGCGATTATAATCAGGGATGCTCAAGAGGGCAGAATTAGAGGAGGGCAGACATCTCAGGGGGTTGTGGGGCTGGAGGAGATTACAGAGATAGGGAGGGGCGAGGCCATGGAGGAATTTTAAAATAATGATGAAAATTTTGAAATCGAGGTCTTGCTTAACCGAAAGCCAATGTATTTCAGCGAGCACAGGAGTGATGGGTGAGCGGGACTTGGTGCGAATTAGGACACGGGTTTTAGATCACCTCTAGTTTACATAGGCTAGAATGTGGGAGGCCAGCCAGGAGTGCATTGAAATAGTCAAGTCTAGAGGTAACAAAGGCATGGATGAGGGCATCAGCAACAGATGAGCTGACGCAAGGACAGGGACAGGTGATGTTACGGAGGTGGAAATAGCTGGTCTTAGTTATACTGTGGATATGTGGTCGAAAGCTCATTTAAGGGTCAAATATGACACCAAGGTTGCGAACAGTGTGTTTCAGCCTCAGACAGAAGTTTTGGAGAGGGATGGAGTAAATGGCTAGGGAACGGAGTTTGTGGCAGGGACCAAAAACAATGGGTTCAGTCTTCCCAATATTCTTCTGGGAAAAGAGGTTTCTCCGGAATTCTTTATTGGATTTATCATTTGAAGGTTCACAACGGTTGAGCCGATGGCTGCCAGGGCACCAAGGCTATCCTCATGGTTGGTGACTCCACTGATCAACTCCCAAACAGCGGTGGAACGTAATTACGATTAGGTTGTGCTCGGAGCAGGCTACTTCTCAATAGTTCTGAAAGGGTGTTCAAAATAATCGCAGACTGCTGAATATTGCAATACTTCATTATACAAACAGGACTTAATGGAATCAGGAGTACCAAGAGCACACTTTATTCATACTGGGACACAGTAAAAATGACACAAACCAGAAGTATGAGTTGTAGCACCCTCATAGAAGTACTTATCATACATCAGATGAACGAAGGGGCCCACGCACGGGGCAGCAGTAGCAGGAGAGGAAGAAGAGGAGGAACAGTAAGAGGAAATAGAGGGAGCAGAGTTGCAGCCTGACACTCATTGATAACAACTTCTGATAATTTTCATATCTAGCCCTTGCACAAGAATTGCAGATGAATGAAAGACTACGCAACATACTGCATATTTGTGAGTACTTGTGAGCTACCAGTGTCAGCTGTGGCTCAGTGGGTAGCAAACTCGCATGAGTCAGAAGGTCGTGGGTTCAGGTCCCTCTCGAGGGACGTGAGCACAGAAATCTAGGCTGACACTCCAATGCAGTGCTGCACTGTCGGAGGTGTTGTCTTTCAGGTGAGACATTAAACTGAGTCTGCCCTCTCAGAGCAGGGGAGTTATCCCTGGTGTCCTGGCCAATACTTATCCCTCAATTACCAAAACAAATTATCTGATCATTATAACATTGTTGTTTGTGGGAGCTTGCTGTGTGCAAATTGGCTGCCGCGTTTCCCACATTACAACAGTGGCTACACTCCAAATATACTTCATTGGCTGTAAAGAGCTTTGAGATGTCCTGTGGTCGTGAAAGGTGCTATATAAATGCGAGTCTTTCTCTCTATTTTTATGCCTTTTTGTCCTGTAGCTTTTCAAAAGGGGAAAACTTGTTTGGATACGTTGCATGGTAACTCCGTGAGGGAGCTGGAACTCAAAATTGTGGCTTGTATCATGTTCATTGTGCCTGAAAATTAACAAAATGTACAGAGGTCCATCGACTTTGGCCCTCTTCCTTGATCCCATTCAACGCAGTCCACATTTGTATCTGGATGCTTATGGACCTAAGATACTCTATTCACTCTCTCTGCTACCTTCACTCACGCACCCAGTACTTATGCTTCACTGGACACCGGCTGCCTGGTCCAAAATGTCGCAGGAATATAAATCTCCTCATTAAAAGGGATCCTTACACCGTGAAATACCAGCCCTAACTTTCCGCGGCGATTTTAACGAGTATTTATGGCGCATGATCAAGTATTTTCTTGAAACATCCCGGGGTGGGGTGAAAGCGAGCGGTGCAAATTGTCCAGCAATTTGTGGCGATTTGCAGCTCACGGGGTATCGCTCCCTCGTCTAATATCTGGGGTTTTTTTCCCCACAAGAATAACAGCGTGCAAATTTAACTTGCCATTATTTCTGGCCCATTTTATTGTTCATGCAACTGTGGAGCTCAAAGCTCCCAACAAGTACAATTTGTTTTTTTTTTTAAAAGGCAGTGTATTTTGTTCAGACTGTTCTCAAATCTAACTTAAGTTATCAAAAAGGAGGAGATTGCCTTTGACTGGTGGGCGGGTGGAACATGCTGCTATGGCAACAGGACGTTCTGACCGAATTGTTTTCCCTGGGTTCTGGCAGCCGGCATAATGTGCAAGTCTTACCTTTCACCTCCTTCCTGGCTCGGGGGTTACTATCGGTCAAACAGCCCAGCAGATCTCAGCGCCGGCTGCAGCTGCTAGCGCGGGGTTATAGGAGTGCATTACAAAAAACACCACCACACAATTCCTTACCTTCCCTCCCTCCTCAAATTGATTCTTGGCAAAAAAACAAAATTTATTTATAAAAAACGACACAAATCGTGTAAACTGCATGCAACTTTTGTGCGGTCTGTGCTCCAGGTTTCAGCTCTTTGAAAGATCTGAAACGTGCAATTCATTCCTGACTTTGTTTGAGGGAGTCTTCTCTCCAACCCCCGCCAATGTTTCACATCTCTGCTTTCAGACACCAGCACTTCCGTTCAACAGCCGTGTTTGTCAGAACCGGGATTGAACAGGTTAATGGGAGAAATTAACACAGTGTGAAATCCACCAGCCTTAACACAAGAAACGAGGGAAACTCCTGCAATAGAGTAAAAAAAGCTAAAAGCAATTATTTTACAGTGAAAAGCAAATTAGCAATATCTGCAACGGGATTTGGTAGCTAAGTTTTATATGGAACTTTGTGCCATTTCTGAGTATTATATGGCTAAATAAAGGTTTACATTACACTTAAAAAAAACATTTTTTTGCGATGTTAATCTGAGTGCCATTTCTGAATTATTTTCATAGATACTTTTTTTGCAAACACGTTGGGGTGTTAACGCCGTGTTAGTTTGTTGAGCTTATCCAAACTGCGTGCTGAATGTAGAAACCGATGATCTGTTGTTGTGAAACAGCTATTGGCGGCTACAACAAAACACTGACATCCCATTCTAAGTGCTTTTGACGACAGACGGTAATGAATCACAAGGCGCCAAGCAACTATCTTGGGAAACGCTATGGTCTGCGATACTTAATTTGCCAATTAAACCTTCTACAAAAGAGTTTTAATAGCTCGCATTATACTGGATCACCGCCCCCCCCCCATTCCATAAGTCTCCGTGAAATGACCCAAATCCCTTACCTCAAATGTTGCATTATTGGTGAATCTTGGATGTCATATTTCCTCAACAGAGCTGCCATCGTTTAATACTTTGTTTAATTAAAGGTGTGGTACATAAGAGGTGGAGTAGGCCATTTGGCTCTTCGAGCCTGCTCCACAATTCAACAAGATCATGGCTGATCTTCGACCTCAACTCCACGTTCCCGCCCTATCCCTTCATTCCTTCATTCCCAAAAACTTATCGACCTCAGTCTTGAATATACTCAACGACTGAGAATCAACAGCTCTTGTAGGGTAGAGAATTCCAAAGATTCACAACCCTTTGAGTGAAGACATTTCTCCTCATCTTCGTCCTAAGTGGCTGACCCTTTATTTTGAGACTGTGACCCCATGTTCTAGATTCTCCAGCCAGGGGAAACATCTTCTCAGCACTAACCCTGTCAACATAGAAACATAGAAAATAGGTGCAGGAGTAGGCCATTTGGCCCTTTGAGCCTGCACCGCCATTCAATGAATTCATGACTGAACATGCAACTTCAGTACCCCATTCTTGCTTTCTTACTATACCCCTTGATCCCCCGAGTAGTAAGGACTACATCTAACTCCTTTTTGAATATATTTACTGAATTGGCCTCAACAGCTTTCTGTGGTAGAGAATTCCACAGGTTCCCCACTCTCTGGGTGAAGAAGTTTCTCCTCATCTCGGTCCTAAATGGCTTACCCCTTATCCTTAGACTGTGACCCCTGGTTCTGGACTTCCCCAACATTGGGAACATTCTTCCTGCATCTAACCTGTCTAAACCCATCAGAATTTTAAACATTTCTATGAGATCCCCTCTCATTCTTCTGAACGCCAGTGAATACAAGCCCAGTTGATCCAGTCTTTCTTGATATGTCAGTCCCGCCATCCCGGGAATCAGTCTGGTGAACCTTCGCTGCACTCCTTCAATAGCAAGAATGTCCTTCCTCAAGTTAGGAGACCAAAACTGTACACAATACTCCAGGTGTGGCCTCACCAAGGCCCTGTACAACTGTAGTAACACCTCCCTGCCCCTGTACTCAAATCTCCTCGCTATGAAGACCAACATGCCATTTGCTTTCTTAACCACCTGCTGTACCTGCATGCCAACCTTCAATGACTGATGTACCATGACACCCAGGTCTCGTTGCACCTCCCCTTTTCCTAATCTGTCACCATTCAGATAATAGTCTGTGTCTCTGTTTTTACTACCAAAGTGGATAACCTCACATTTATCTACATTATACTTCATCTGTCATGCATTTGCCCACTCACCTAACCTATCCAAGTTACTCTGCAGCCTCATAGCATCCTCCTCGCAGCTCACACTGCCACCCAACTTAGTGTCATCCGCAAATTTGGAGATACTACATTTAATCCCCTCGTCTAAATCATTAATGTACAATGTAAACAGCTGGGGCCCCAGCACAGAACCTTGCGGTACCCCACTAGTCACTGCCTGCCATTCTGAAAAGTACCCAATTACTCCTACTCTTTGCTTCCTGTCTGCCAACCAATTCTCAATCCACGTCAGCACACTACCCCCAACCCCATTTGCTTTAACTTTGCATATTAATCTCTTGTGTGGGACCTTAAGCCCCTTAAGAATTTTATATGTTTCAATTAGTTCATCTCTCATTCTTCTAAACTCTAGGGAATATAGGCCTAGTCTACTCGATCTCTCCTCATAGGGCAATCCCCTCATCCCAGGGACCAGTCTAGTGATCCTTCGTCAGACTAGTCAAACAACAGCCTTACATAGTCATACTCACAGAATCATATCTTTCAGCCAATGTCCCAGACTCTGCCATCACCATCCTTGGGTATGTCCTGTCCCTCCGGCAGCACAGACCCACCCGAAGTGGTGGCACAGTGGTATACAGTCAGGAGGGAGTGGCCCTGGGAGTCCTTAACATTGACTCTTGACCCCATGAAGCCAATGATAGGCAAGGAAACCTCTGGCTGATTATCACCTACTGCCCTCCCTCAGCTGAATCAGTACTCCTCCATGTTGAACACCACTTGGAAGAAGCACTGATGGTAGCAAGGGCACAGAAGTCCCCCACCCAGAGTACATTGTGGGAGCAAAAGCAATGTGTGAGGAGGAAACAAAAAATCTGCAAAAGGACATAGACAGGCTAAGTGAGTAGGCAAAAATTTGGCAGATGGAATATAATGTGGGAAAGTGTGAGGTCATGCACTTTGGCAGAAAAACATAAAAGAGCAAGTTATTATTTAAATGGAGAAAGATTGCAAAGTGTTGCAGTACACCGGGACCTGGGGGTACTTGTGCATGAAACACAAAAACAGTATGCAGGTGCAGCAAGTGATCAGGAAGGCCAATGGTATCTTGGCCTTTATTGCAAAGAGGATGGAGTATAAAAGCAGGGAAGTCTTGCTACAGCTATATAAGGTATTGGTGAGGCCACACTTGGAATACTGTGTGCAGTTTTGGTTTCCATATTTACGAAAGGATATACTTACTTTGGAGACAGTTCAGAAAAGGTTCACTAGGTTGATTCCGGGATGACGGGGTTGACTTATGAGGAAAGGTTGAGTAGGTTGGGCCTCTACTCATTGGAATTCAGAAGAATGAAAGGTGATCTTATCGAAACGTATAAGATTATGAGGGGGCTTGACAAGGTGGATGCAGAGAAGGTTGTAAATCTGTGGAATTCGCTGCCTCAGAGAGCTGTGGAAGCTGGGACATTGAATAAATTTAAGGCAGAAATAGACAGTTTCTTAAATGATAAGAGGATAAGGGGTTATGGGGAGCGGGTGGGGAAGTGAAGCTGAGTCCATGATCAGATCAGCCATGATCTTATTGAATGGTGGAGCAGGCTCGAGGGGTGGTATGGCCTACTCCTGTTCCTATTTCTTATGTTCTTATGTTTATGTTCCATCACTAAAAGTGGTTCGGTAGCACCACTACTGACTGAACTGGCCGAGTCCTGAAGGACATATCTGCCAGACTTGGCCTGCAGCAGGTGGTGAAAGAACAAACACAAGGGAAAATCCTACTTGATCTTGTCCTCACCAATCTATCTGTCGCAAATGCATCTCTCCATGACAGCATTGGTAGCAGTAATCACCGTACAGTCCTTGTGAAGACGAAGTCCCATCTTCACACTGAAGACACACTCCCATCTTGTTGTGTGGCACTACCACCATGCTAAATGGGATAGATTCAGAACAGATCTAGCTACTCAAAACTGGGCATCCATGATGCGCTGTGGGCCATCAGAAGCAGCAGAATTGTATTCCACCACAATCTGTAACCTCATGGCCCGGCATATCCCTCACTCTACCATTACCATCAAGCTCAGGGACCAACCCTGGTTCAATAAGGTGTGCAGAAGAGCATGCCAGGAGCAGCACCAGGCATACCTAAAAATGAGGTACCAACCTGGAAATCTGCAACACATGGCTACATGCATGCTAAACAGGGGAAGCATCATGCTATAGACAGAGATAAACAATCCCACAATCAATGGATCGGATCAAAGCTCTACAGTCCTGCCACATCGTGAATGGTGGTGGACAGTTAAACAACTAACGGGAGGAGGAGGCTCCATGAATATCCCCATCCTCAATGATGATGGAGCCCAGCACGCAAATACAAAAGACAAGGCTGATGCTTTTGCAATCATCTTCAGCTAGAAGTGCCGAGTGGATGATCTATATCGGCATCCTCCTGAGGTCCCCAGCATCACAGAAGCTCGTCTTCAGTCAATCTCCACATGATATCAAGAAGCAGCTGAGCGCATTGAATACATCAAAGGCTATGGGCCCCAACAATATCCCGGCTATTGCACTGAAGATTTTTGTTCCAGAACTAGCTGTACTTCTAGCCAAGCTGTTCCAGTACAGCTACAACACTGGCATCTATTCAACAATGTGGAAACCTGCCCAGGTATGTCCTGTCCATAAAAAGCAGGAAAAATCCAATCCAACCAATTACCGCCTTATCAGTCTACTCTCAATCATGAGCAAAGTGATGGAAGGTATCGTCAACAGAGCTATCAATCGACAGCAATAACCTGCTCAGCTTCAGTTCCACCAGGACCACTTGGCTCCAGACCTCATTACAGCCTTGGTCCAAACATAGACAAAAGAGCTGAATTCCAGAGCTGAGGTGAGAGTGACCTTGACATCAAAGTAGCATTTAACCAAATGTGGCATCAAGGAGCCCTAGTAAAATTGAAATCAATCGGAATCGGGGAAAATGCTCCATTGGCTGGAGTCATACCTAGCACAAAGGAAGACGGTTGTGGTTGTTGGAGGTCAATCATCCCAGCCCCAGGACATCGCTGCAAAAGTTCCTCAGGGCAGTATCCTAGGCCAAACCATCTTCAGCTGCTTCATCAATGACCTTCCCTCCATCATAAGGTCAGAAGTAGGGATGTTCGCTGATGATTGTACAGTGTTCAGTTCCATTCTCAACTCCTCAGAAAATGAAGTAATCCATGCCTGCATGCAGCAAGACCTGGACAACATTCAGGCTTGGGCTGATAAGTGGTCAGTAACATTTGTGCCACACAAGTGCCAGGCAATGACCATCTCCAACAAACGAGAGTCGAACGACCTCCCCTTGATATTCAATGGCATTACCACCGCCGAATACCTCACCATCAACCTCCTGGGGGTTACCATTGACCACAAGCTTAACTGAACCAGCCACATAAATACTGTGGCAACAAGAGCAGGTCAGAGTCTGGGTATTCTGCGACGAGTATCTCACTTTCTGACTTCCCAAAACCCTTCCACCATTTACAAGGTGCAAGTCAGGAGTGTGATGAAATACTCTTTACCTGCCTGGATGGGTGCAGCTCCAACTACACTCAAGAAGCTTGACACCATCCAGGACAAAGCAGCCCGCTTGATTGGCACCCCATCCATCACCGGCGCACTATGGTTGCAGTGGGTATCATCTATAAGATGCACTGCAACAACTCGCCACGACTTCTTCAGCAGCACCTCCCAAACCCATGACCTCTACCACCTAGAAGAACAAGGGCAGCAGGTGCATGGGAGCACCATCATCTGCAAGTTCTCTTCGAAGTCACACACCATCTTGACTTGGAAATATATCGCCGTTCCTTCATTGTTGCTGGGTCAAAATCCTGGAACTCCCTCCTTAACAGCACTGTGGGAGGTCCTTCACCACAAGAACTGCAGTAATTCAAGAAGGCGGCTCACCACCACCTTCTCAAGGGCAATTAGAGATGGCCAATAAATGCTGGCCTCGCCAGCGATGCCCACACCCTGGAACAAATTAAAAGAAACGCCTTCCAAGGAGAGCAGAACCGTACACAGTACTCCAGGTGTGGCCTCACCAATGCCCTAGATAATTGCTGTAAGACTTCTTTCATCATCATCATAGGCATTCCCTCGGAATGGAGGAAGACTTGCTTTCACTCTTAGAATGAGTCCTTAGGTGGCAGAACAGTCCAATACGAGAGCCACAGTCCCTGCCACAGGTGGGACAGACTGTCGTTGAGGGAAGGGGTGGGTGGGACAGATTTGCCGCACACTCTTTCCGCTGCCTGTGCTTGATTTCTGCATGCGATGAGACTCGAGGTGCTCAGTGCCCTCCCGGATGCACTTCCTCCACTTAGGCGGTCTTTGGCCAGGGACTCCCAGGTGTTGGCGGGGATATTGCACTTTATCAGGGAGGCTTTGAGGGTGTCCTTGTAATATTTCCTCTGCCCACCTTTGGCTCGTTTGCCGTGAAGGAGTTCCGAGTAGAACGCTTGCTTTGTGAGTCTCGTATCTGGCATGCGAACAATGTGGCCTGCCCAGCGGAGCTGATCAAGCCTAACACTTCAGTGCAATACTGAGAGAGTGCTATCATTCTACTGAGGGTGTGCTGCACTGTCAGAGGCATCGTCTTTCAGATGAGATGTTCAGTCGAGGCCCCATCTGTCCTCGCAGGTGGACAGGGCAATATTCGAAAAAGAACAGGGGAGTTCTCCCTGGTGTCCTGGCCAATATTTATTCCTCAACCAACAGCACTAAAACAGATTATCTGGTCATTATCACTCTGCTGTTTCCTACATTACAACAGTGTCTACACTTCAAAAATTATCTGTAAAGCGCTTTGGGACACAAAAAGCACTATATAAATGCTTTATTCTTCTTTATTTGTTAAAGAAGCAGAATGTGGCTGTTGGAAATCCGAAACAAAAGCAAAAAATGTTGTAAACACTCCAGAAGGCCAGTCAGCATCTGAGGAGAGAACAGCCATGTTAAGGTGTGGGTTGTGATATCTGCACAGAAGGTGGCCATTCGGCCCATTATACCTGTGCTGACTCTTTTGAAAGCTTTGCAATTAAGCCCAAATGCCCCATTGCCCTTCAAGTTTTACCCCTTTAAGTATATATGCAATTCACTTTTGAAAGTTACTGTTGAATCTGCTTCCACCCCCATTTCAGGCAGTGCATTCCAGATCATCATAACTCACTGCATAAAATAAATTCTCCTCATCTGTCCCCTGGTTCTTTTATCAATTATCTTCAATCTGTGACCTCTGGTTACCAACCCTCCTTCCACTGGAAACAGTTTCTGCTTATTTACTCAATGAACATCTTTCAGGTTGTTGAATGCTCTAAGGAATTCAACCCTAGCTTCTCTAGTCTCTCAGCCCTTTAAGGTTACAACATCTTATTGCTAAACAATGGGACCCTCAGGTCCTTCAGAGTTGAACTGTTATTTAGTCAGGGAACTTTGAAAATTGGGA
The DNA here is from genome assembly GCF_044704955.1 of Pristiophorus japonicus. Lineage (NCBI taxonomy): Eukaryota > Metazoa > Chordata > Chondrichthyes > Pristiophoridae > Pristiophorus > Pristiophorus japonicus. The sequence goes on along the minus strand of NC_091977.1, from coordinate 241,077,533 downwards.
TATGCTTATTAGTTTTAGGCTTTTACTCAGAAGCATACAACATTGAAAGATATTTTGCACCTGTAATAAAGTGTGCTCTGGAAAGGGTCCCAACTCTACCCAAACACAACTCTTTTGGTTGTACCAGAAATAAACATTAAATCAAGAGACCCCTGATTTAAGTAGGGGTATACGCCAAATTGTTTACAAGTGCCCTTTTTTGTTTTTTTTGTGATTTCTTTTTGTTTCTTTTTTGTTGTTTTGGGTTATTTTTTTGGTTTACTTTGGGAGTTTTTTTTGGGCATTAAAACACAAATATATACAAGTGCCCCCTATAAAAGGGGGTGGGGATGAACCACTAAAACCCGGCAATAAGACAAATTAAACTTTAAAACATGTAAAATCAAATTAAAATTTGGTTGCCGGGGGTGATGATGCACTCCAGTCCCTCCAGAGCCCACCTCTCGTGGAAGGCCGCGAGCGTAACGGTGGACACCCTGGTTCTGATGTAAGTGCGGTAGAGAGGCAGGCAGTCAGGCTGAATGACCTCCTCGACTGCCCACTGCCTGGACCGGCTGATGGCACCCTTGGCCGTGCCCAGGAGCAGTCCTACGAGGAGGCCTTCGGACCTACCCACTCCCCTCCGCACAGGGTGCCCAAAGATCAGGAGTGTGGGACTGAAGTGCAACCAGAATTTGAGGAGCAGCCCCTTTAAATAATGGAACAGGGGCTGCAACCTCGCACATTCTATAAAAACATGGAACACGGACTCTTCCAGACCGCAGAAATTGCAGGCGGCCTGGGAGCCCGTGAACCGACTTAAAAATTTGTTGCACAGGACTGCTCCGTGCCTACCCAAACACAAACCAGTCTGTTCTCTCCACAGCTGCTGATAGGGTTACCAACTTTGGTTGTGTATATTCTTGGAGGTTTCATCACATGGCCTCCCACTGCCCCCACCCGATTAAACAGACTTTTTATCCCCCATCTCCAGACCTTTTATAATTAATAAACAAAAGTGTTTAAAGGAAATAAAACACACCGTTGTTTTAAAGCCCCTGTGATTTTTACTCCCGAGTTGCTCGCAGCAGCGTCCAGGAAATGAATCTTTAATTCCTGAAGACACCAGCAAATCCTAGAGGAATGGCAATCCTAGATGTTGACTGACCTGCTGTGTGTTTCCAGCATTTTCTGTTTTTGTTTCATTTGGTTGTTATTGATCATCAGCAAAACTGCCAGATTACCAATCCATTTTACAGCTGAGATTATATTTAAGAGTGACACACACCCAAATAGGGCACCTTTTATACCGAGGTGAGTGTCACTCCCTCATGGGGACACGCTTGCCCACTCTTATGTTGCTGACATTGTGGGGCTTGCTCGTGAATCGTAACAATGTGTGTAACTTTATCCAATGTTTAAGCATTTTTAAAAGGTGCTGTTTTGTTTGCAGACGAACAAAGAGAGAGGCTTGGTTCCTGGTATGAAAATTAATACATCATTGTCTGTTCCAGAACAGGTTGCAAACAGCGAGAACAAAGCGCTCCCAAGGCAACGTTTGTTCTGCTGCAGCTGTTGCCGCGCGGCCTGCTGGGAGCTGTAGTTCTCTCTGGACAGAGTCAGTAGGTTGAGCGCGCCGCACTTGGACAAAGAAAAACTACAACTCCCGGAGAGTCCAGTGCCCCAAATGCCTGCAACACAAATAAAAGGGCAGCGCCTTCTTGCTCCTGTAAATTGTTTTCATAAGAAAGGCACAATAGTGGGATCTTTCACACTTTTTTTTAACTCTGTATAGGGATGAACTATGTTGTTATTGTCTTCATTCTCTTTTATACAGCTCAGGGTTAGTTTGGAAGAAGGCATCGCACTTTGTTTTTTTTAGAAAGGAACGTTATCATTTGACAACATTTGAAATTACTTGGCAATGGCTAGAAGCAAAAGTACAAATAAACAAACACAGATAAAACAAAGGCCATCTATTCGGTTATACTATCTGACTGCCTATCAACATATTAGAATCGTAAACATTACAGCATAGAAGGATGCTATGTGATCATTGTGCCAGTGCTGAAAGAGCTTACCATTTAGTTCCAATCCCCTGCCCTTTCCCCATGCCAGTTAAAACGTTTCTTTTCCAAATATTTATCAGTGTTTTAAAAGCGATTGCATTTCTCTCTGCACTACTAGGGCATTAATGACCTAACAAGCCTTTACAAAAAAAGAGTATGCTCATCCCTTTATTCTTTAGGTCGCGACCTTAAATAAATGCCCCCCAGTTACCAATTCACCGGCCAGTTGAAATAGCTTTCCATATTTGCCTTATCCAAATCTCATATAATCTTGAACACCTCTATCCGATCCTCTCTTAACCTCGTTTGTTCTAATGAAAAGAGCCCACATAGTCTCTCCTCATAACTAATGCCTCTCACCTCTGGTATTATCTTAGTGAATTGCTTCTGTACTCTTTCGATGGCTTTCACATCCTTCCTAAGGCAGGGCACACAAAATTCAACACAATATTTTGTGTCCTAATCAATAATTTGTATAGGTTTAGCATTACTTCTTTGCTTTTGTACTCTGTGCCTTTATCTATAACACCTAAAAATTAAGGTGATTGGCAATAGAACCATAGGGGGGCTCCTTATACCCAACTCTTCAACCATATCTTCAGTCACCTCCCCTAACTCTTACATATGAACATAAAAAGGGAGAAAGGGTAGACTGAGTAAGTACAGGCCAGTCAGCCTAACCTCAGTGATGGGAAAACTATTGGAAAAAATCCTGAGGGACAGGATAAATCTTCATTTGGAAATATATGGATTAATCAAGGACAGTCAGCATGGATTTGTTAAGGGAACGTCATGTCTGACTAACTTGATTAAATTTTTCGAGGAGCTAACAGGAGGGTCAATGAGGGCAGTACGTATGATGTGTATACGGATTTTAGCAAAGCTTTTGATAAGGTTCCACATGGCAGACTGGTCAAAAAAGTAAAAGCCCATGTGATCTAGGGTAAAGTGACAAGTTGGATCCAAACTTAGCTCCGCGGCAGGAAGCAAAGGGTAATGGTTGATGGGTGTTTTTGTGACTGGAAGGCTGTATCCAGTGGGGTTCCGCAGGGCTTTTGTGGTATATATCAATGACTTGGACTTGAATGTTGGGGGTATGATTAAGAAGTTTGCAGATGACACTAAAATAGGCTATGTGGTTGATAATGAAGAAGAAAGCTACGGACTGCAAGAAGATATCAATGTACTGGTCAAGTGGGCAGAAGAACAGTGGCAAATGGAATTCAATCCAGATAAGTGTGAGGTAATGCATTTGGAGAGGTCTAACAAGGCAAGGGAACACAAATTAAATGGTATGAACTGAAAAGCGTGCAGGTCCATAGATCCCTGAAGGTAGCAGGCCAGGTAGATAAGGTGGTTAAGAAGGCATTGGAATACTTGTCTTTATTAGTTGAGGCATGGAATACAAGAGCAAGGAGGTAATGCTTGAACTGTATAAAACACTGGTTAGGCTGCAGCTGGAGTACTGTGTGCAGTTCTGGTCACCACATTATAGGAAAGATGTGATTGCACTGGAAAGGGTGCAAAGGAGATTCAGGTGCCTGGACTGGAGAAAGATTGGAGATGCTGGGTCTGTTTTCTTTGGAACAGAGGAGGCTAAGGGGAGATCTGATTGAGGTGTATAAAATTATGAGGAGCCTGGATAGAGTGGATAGGAAGGACCTGTTTCCCTTGGCAGAGGGGTCAACTGTTATGTATGTAGATATTACCAATGTGTAAGACTTGCCACCAGGGAGCGCATCTGTGGGAGGCCCAAGGGTCACCTGCGCACCCTGGGCAAGCAGGTATAAAAGAGAGTCTACAATGCTGCCTCTTAACTCTGGAGTTACAATAAAGAGACCAAGGTCACAACAGTTTGAGCTTAAGATATACAGTCTTGTGGAGTTATTCTCAACGTAACAATTGGCGACGTGTAACAGATCACGAACTTTCACGCAGTTATGGCTGCCATTGGTATTCTTGAGAGATTTGTTGAGGGTGATGATTGGGAAGCCTTCGTTGAGCATCTTGACCAGTACTTCGTGGCCAACGAGCTGGAAAAGGAAGAAACCGTAGGGCACTTCTTCTCACCGTTTGCGGGTCCACGATATATGGCCTCATCAAAAATCTGTTAGTACCGACGACACCAACGGAGAAGACATCTGAAGAGTTGTGCACGCTGGTTCGGGAACACCTCAAGCCGAAGGAGAGCAACTTGATGGCCAGGTATTACTTTTATACGCACCATCGCTCCGAGGGCCAGGACGTGGCGAGCTATGTCGCCGACCTAAGACCCCTTGTGGGACCGTGCGTATTTGCTGGATTTTGGGGGGAATTATTGCAGGACTTTTTCATGCTTGGAATCGGCCATGAGGTCATTCTTCGCAAACTGCTGTCTGCTGAATCCCTAGATCTGAGCAAGGCCATCAACTTCTCAGATATCATTGCAGCATCGGAACTCATCGGCAAGTACTGTGCATAAAATAACGCCTTCAGCAGGCAGAACTGTACATGGCAGGGCCTACACACCCGCAGAGGCCAGACCTAGGATGACTCAGAGTCCGCCGTGGGGCGTGAATGTGAATCCATTAGCACCATGTTGGCGCTGTGGGGGTAAACATCGAGCCCATCAATGTCGATTCAAGCACTACGTGTGCAAGGGCTGTGGACAATGGGGCACCTCCAGCGAATGTGCAGACGTGCTGTGACTCACCATGTGGCAGAGTCAGCAGAAGATGACCGATCCGGCGCAGATCACACTTAGCGAGTAAGAGAGGCAACTCAAACCGAGGCTGAAGAGGAAGTGTATTGGGTACACACCTTCACCACCAAAAGCCTTCTGATAATGTTAAAAGTCAAATTAAATAGCATTCCAGTTTCCATGGAATTGGACACGGAGGCGAGTCAGTCAATTATGAGCCAGAAGACTTTTGAGAAACTGTGGGGCAACAAGGCACAAAGGCCAAAACTAAACCCGATCCACACCAAGCTGCACACTTACACCAAAGAGCTCATACCAGTCATTGGCACTGCGGCAGTGAAGGTATCGTACGATGGAGCTGTGCATGATTTCGCACTATGGATTGTACCAGGCGATGGCCCAATGCTGTTCGGCAGAAGCTGGCTGGGAAAGATCCGATGGAACTGGGATGACATCAAAGCACTGTCTTTGGAGGATGACGCCTCATGCGCCCAAGTGCTAAACAAATTCCCGTTGTTATTTGAGCCAGGCATCGGCAACTTCCAGGTGCCAAAGTGTAGATCCATCTAGTCCCTGATGCACGACCCATTCATCACAAGGTCCGAGCGATTCCATACATAATGCTAGAGAAAGTCAAGATCGAGCTGGAGAGACTTCAATGAGAGGGGATCATATAGCCAGTCGAGTTTAACGAGTGGGCCAGTCCAATTGTTCCGGTGTTGAAGAGCGATGGGACAGTCAGAATCTGTGGGGACTACAAGGTAATGATCAACCGAGTCTCCTTACAGGACAGTAACCACTACCCAAAGCAGAAGACATGTTTGCAACACTAGCAGGAGAGAAGTCGTTCACTAAGCTGGATCTAACCTCTGCTTACATGACACAGGAGCTGGCTGAATCTTTGAAAAAATTGACGTGTATCAACACGCACAGAGGACTGTTCATATACCACAGATGCCCCTTTGGGATTCGCTCGATGGCGGCCATCTTACAGAGGAACATGGAGAGTCTGCTGAAATTGGTTCCGCTCACCGGGTGTTTCAAGATGACATCTTGATCACTGGCCGCAACACCACCGAACACTTGCACAACCTGGAAGAGGTTCTCAAGCGACTGGACAGAGTGGGACTCAGGCTGAAACACTCCAAGTGTGTTTTCCTGGCGCCAAAGGTTGAATTTCTCGGGAGAAAGATTGCGGCGGACGGCATCAGACCAAAGGACTCCAAGACGGAGGCCATCAAGAATGCACCCATACCACAGAATGTGACGGAGCTGCGTTCGTTCCTGGGACTCCTCAACTATTTGGTAACTTTCTACCAGGGTTGAGCACTTTGCTGGAACCATTGCATTTATTGCTACGCAAGGGTGATGACTGAGTTTGGGATAAAGCCCAAGAGACAATCTTTAACAAGGCCAGAAACCTGCTATGTTCTAACAATTTACTTGTATTGTATGACCCGTGAAAACGTTTAGTACTAGCTTGTGATGCATCAGCCATGATCTTTTTGAATGGCGGAGCAGGGTCGAGGGGCTAGATGGCCTACTAATTCTTAATTCTTATGTTCTTATGTTCTTATAATGTACGGGGTCGGTTGTGTGTTACAGCAAGCCAATGGGTCAGGCAAACTGCAACCGGTTGCATAATCGTCCAGAAGCTTACCTAAGGCTGAAAGAGCCTGCAGTATGGTTGAGAAAGAAGCATCAGCATCTGTATACGGCATTCCAATACCTATTTGGGCTCAGGTTCGAGCTCGAAACCAACCACAAGCCGCTCACTTCGTTGTTCTCAGAAAGCAACGGTATTAATACCAATGCTTCGCCCCGCATCCAAAGATGGGCACTAACTTTATCTGCGTATGATTATGTAATCCGCCACAGACCAGGCACTGAGAACTGTGCAGATGCCCTCAGTCGGCTACCATTGCCCACCACCAGGGTGGAAATGGCGCAACCCGCAGACTTGCTCCTTGTAATGGATGCTTTTGAGAGCGAGGGGTCACCCGTCACGGCTCGCCAGATCAGGACCTGGACTAGCCAGGACCCTGTGCTATCACTAGCAAAAAGCTATGTCCTCAAAGGGAGCTGGTCGGCGGTCCCAGGGGAAATGCAAGACAAAATTAAGCCGTTCTACCGACACAAGGACGAAATGTCCATCCATTCAGACTGCTTCCTATGGGGGAATCATGTAATTTTGCCAAAAAAATGCAGGGAAACGTTTATACCCGACCTTCACAGTACCCACCGAGGCATAGTCATTATGAAGGCTATCGCCAGGTCGCACGTTTGGTGGCCCAGCATTGACTCGGAATTGGAGTCATGCGTACACCAATGCAACACTTGCTCACAGTTGAGCAATGCACCAAGGGAGGCCCCACTGAGTCTGTGGTCATGGCCCTCCAAACCGTGGTCAAGGGTCCACGTAGATTTCGCTGGCCCCTTTCCAGGAAAGATGTTCCTAGTGGCAGTGGACGCTTACTCTAAATGGATTGAATGTATAATAATGTCATCATGTATGTCCACTGCCACCATTGAAAGCCTCCGGGCCATGTTCGCCACCCATGGCTTGCCTGACATCCTTGTTAGTGAGAATGGACCATGCTTCACCAGCTTGGAATTCAACGAGTTCATGACCCGCAATGGCATCAAGCATGTCAGGTCTGTGCCGTTTAAGTACCCATCCAATGGTCAAGCAGAACGGGCAGTCCAAACTCTCAAACAGAGCTTGAAATGCGTGACGGACGGTTCCTAGCAGACCCAGTTATCTGTGATTCTGCTCAGCTACCGCACACGACCCCACTCGCTTACTGGGATTCCCCTGCAGAACTGCTAATGAAGAGAGTACTCAAAACCAGACTCTCCTTAGTCCACCTGGATCTCAATGATCATGTAGAAACCCGGCGTCACCGGTACAACGTGTACCACAATCGCGCGGCTGTATCACGCGACATTGAAGTTAATGACCCTGTGTTTGTTCTTAACTATGGTCAAGGTCCCAAATGGGTTGCTGGCACTGTGTTAGCCAAGGAGGGGAATAGAGTGTTTGTTGTCAAACATTTGAATGGACAAACGTGCAGAAAACATTTGGATCAGACCAAACTGCTGTTCACTGTCAACCAAGAACAGTTTGAAGAGGACATTACCATCATTGATCCACCCACACACACCCAACCAGCAATCGACCTCGCGGTCAACCATGAGGATGAACCCACCATGCCCGACAGTCCGATCAGACCAGCCACACTGCAGTGCAGCAATGATCCGACCGACTCACACATGCCAGGACTTCAGCTCAGGCGATCAACCCAGGAACACAGAGCCCCGGATCGCCTCAACTTGTAATTAACTTGTACATAAGACTTTGGGGAGGGAATGATGTTATGTATGTAAACATTACCAATGTGTAAGACCTGCCAACAGGGGGCGCACCTATGGGAGACCCAAGGGTCACCTGCACACTCTGGGCAAGCAGGTATAAAAGGCAGTCTACCATGCTGCCTCCTCACTCTGGAGTTACAATAAAGAGACCAAGGTCACAACAGTTTGAGCTTAAGACGTACAGTCTTGTGGAGTTATTCTAAACGTAACATCAACAACCAGGGGACATAAATTTAAAGTAATTGGGCGGAGGTTTAGAGGAGATATGAGGGAAAATGTCTTCACCCAGAGGATGGTGGGGGTCTGGAACTCACTGCATGAAAGGGTGGTAGAGGCAGAAAGCCTCACCACACTTAAAAAAAGTTGGATGTACACTTAAAGTGCCGTAACCTACAGAGCTACGGACCACGAGCTGGAAAGTGGGATTAGGCTGGATAGCTCTTGGTCGGACATGATGGACCGAAATGGCCTCCTTCCGTGCTGTAAAAATTCTATGATTTTATGATTCTATGATTCTATGAAAATGTCGGATAGGAAACGAGGACCTGGTCCATCCATCCTGTACCATACAGATGTGATGCCTCTTGCCCAACTTCTGTAAGGCGTCTTCTTACTTCCAGTGGCTCAGTGGGTGGCACACCCGCCTCTGAGTCGGAAAGTTGTGGGTTCAAATCCCACTCCAGGAACTTGAGCGCATAAATCTAGGCTGACACTCCAGTGCAGTGCTGAGGGAGCCCTGCACTGTCGGAAGTGCTGTCTTTCAGACGAGACATTAAACCGAGGTCCTATCTGCTCTCTCACGTGGATTTAAAAGATCCCATGGCACTATTACAAAGAAGAGCAGGGGAGTTATCCCTGCTGTCCTGGCCAATATTTATCTCTCAATCAACATAACAAAAAAAAAAGATTATCTGGTCATTATCACATTGCTGTTTGTGGGAGTTTGCTGTGCGCAAGTTGGCTGTCGTGTTTCCCATATTACAACAGTGACTACACTCCAAAAGTATTTCATTGGCTGTAAAGCACTTTGAGACATCTGGTGATCGTGAAAGACACTATATAAATGAAAGTCTTTCTTTTTCCTCTTCCTTCGGATGTTTTCCACCATTAAAGGCATTCTGTGAGTGCATTCATAGTACAGTTCTATATTTCAGATCAACCATAGCAAGTTATTTCACTCTTAAATTTATTTGTTCTGCTAATGCAGTACTGAGACTCAATTCTACAGCGCCATTTTCTTTCCAATTTTATTTCATTTGTCTTCACGTGGTTTTTTTTTTAATGAGGGTGTCTCAGAGCCTTTTAAGCGACAAATGAGCATATTGTGCAATTTCAACAGTAGGAGTACGTCCCTCTCTGTGTACATATAGCGTGCATTATGGACTGGTTGGGCCGAAAGGCCTGATTCTGTGCTGTCTATGCTATGTAATCCTCTGTATCTCCCCTTTATCTTTTTCCCTCATTCACTGTGTCTCATCTTATCTGTCTTTGCTTTTTTTGTTTATCCATGTATCTATCTATAATAGAATAAAATGGCACATCTGTGCACGTTTTCTGCCTGTCACATTTCTCCATTTCCTGTGACGTTCTAATATTTATGTCACATTTAAAAATGTATAAAGTAACAAAAGCAGACAAAACAAAGACAAGCAAAACCCCTGGTTAAGACTTGCAGCCTGAAAAGTAGCAAAACTCAAAATTAACTCACCCAGTGTGACATAGCAACAATTAGTCACATTATAAAAATGATGACCCCAATATTGCTCTCCGTAATGCCTCAGGAATACTCATAGAGAGGATTTAACTAAATGAATCAAAAAATGCTTGCTTCATGGTTTCTGGGCTGAATTTTTACCAACCTTTTTCAAAATTCTTTCACTCAAGATATGTCATTTCTCCTGCATTGCAAAAGTACTTTGTGAAGTGCTTTGGGATATCTTGAGGTCATGAAAGGTGCGATATAAATGCAAGTCTTTCTTTCTTTATTTATTTCTCCTACTTGTAAAAGCATAACCTGTGACTCTGTATAAGCAAGACCATGGGAGATATGTCAATAATATTTTGTCCACCATACATCCCATGTCACAATTGTCTTTCACATTTAATTATTGGCAAACTTATTCTATGCAAATTTTTGCAACTAATTTGGATCATAACAACATTTCCAGCAAATACTTTTTAAAGGAGACGAAAAGAAATGCAGCTATTTGGAATGTACAGAGAGACCCACCTTCCCTAATATAAAATACCTAATACAGGAATCAGAATGTCAGTAGTCTATGATTTAAAAACTAACTTTAGTGCTCAAATTTTAAAGAAAGGATTTGAAATTTGAAGAGCAATTAAACTCTGACTGACCTCACCTTGCACAATTCCCCCATCACGGAATTAAACTATGATTGATTTCACCCTACACAATCCCTCTATCACGCAATTAAATTCTGCTTGACCTCACCTGTATAGTTCTCTCGCCAAATAATAAACTTTGATTGACAAAAGGCTACTTTTATTTAACAACAATTAGATCTAGTGGTCTGAAAGATAACAGCTCCTGTTAGCTGCAGAATAATACATTGTGCAATACATGGTCTTACACATCTATTCTTTAAATAGGGTGTCAACCAACTTATTGCAAGCAACACCATGAGAGATCTGTGAGCATACGATTAAAAGTTTTACATATAAGAAAGAAAGAATGGCATTTATTTATACAGCACCTTTCACCTCGAAGACGTCCCAAAGCATTTTACAGCCAATGAAGTACTTTTTGAAGTGAAGTCACTGTTGTAATGTAGGAAATGCACATATATAGCACATATATACTAATATAGCACAAGTCGCACTTTGTATGTCTACATAGCATTAAAAATCTGTTGTGCTTTTTTGATTTCCCACTGACTAATCAAAAAACACTTTAAGGTTTATGTCACTAGCGTATTGCTCACAACATTATTTTCACTTCCAAATATCCTTGTTTAAATATCCTTACTTTGTTTAAATGGGTAACATATCCCAAACTTACAATATGTCTTACAAATCACTGTTAGCATCAGTATGGGAGCTCCACAAGTATATATATATATATAAATAAAAGCCACTTTCCAGAAACTGCACTTCAGAATTCACACTTCAAATTCCAAAAGTACAAAAAAGTTGTTTTTCTGACCTTGATAGCCTGCCTCTTCCCAAAGACAAAAGCCAGCTGCTAATTTACAGAGATTTATCTCAAGAATTAGTCTCTCATCATCAAATTATTTACAAGCCAGAAAGAACAGTAACAATTTTGATTAGAGCGAGCGTTTGGTGATAAATCTGTGGTGTCTAACAATGCGTTGTTATTCAGAATAGTTAATGATTGTTATCTAATTTGTGGATAGCGTGTTTGAAATGCGGAACCACACACTGTGAAAAAGTTACATTACTTTGTCATGTGCGCCAAGGGAAGTCTGTGGTCTGTTTTGTTACCATCTGGACTCTAAATGTAGACATCAGCAGCTAACTTATGTGGTGATGCTCAGTGCTCATAAACAAGTTTGTGCTGACGTTTTGGATATGAATGGGGGGAAATGTGATTTATTCACAGCTGGAAGCATTGAGGAGGGTTGGAGATTAAGGTGGACTGTTTGGACTATTAACAAGCTCTTGTAACATTTGGATGCATCTTTTGTCATTTACATCTACTTGTTTCCGATGCTTTCTTTATTGCATCTTCATCAACACAGCATTCTGATTTTCAAGTGATCCTTTCTTCCCCCATGTCTAAATCAACAGAATGAAAATCAGACAGAGTCTATAAAAGGTGGGAGATCCTCTCCTACCACCTTCAATGCCCAGGTTGAAAATCTATGGCAATATAACTGAATTCTAACTATTTTGCTTTGTCTAAGTAAATTAGTGCTAAAGGAACTGATTCCAAATATACCAGAAATTCTATGTTTGCTTTTAATCCTATGCTGAGTGTCTATTGACAGCACGTGTCAGCCAATGAGCTGGCGGCAGCGCGGGACTTTCAGGAGGACTCATAGCAAACAGTCTATTTTATTACAAACGACAGCAAACAGAACTCAAGACCAAAACTACAGCAAAGTCTCCCGAGTGCAGCAGATTATTTCTGCAGCAAAATGCAGTGAGTGGGGGGTAGTTACTCAATACAAATTCTGTGCATAAAACCAATCTCAGTCATTTACAGCAGTGCGGTCTCCAGAAGTGATTGACGGGGAATTACCCAATCAGCTCCATTCTGGCCGGAAATTGTGGTGTCACGATAGGCAGCCAATTTTACGAGCAAAGTTTACTTCTCATCAGGGTCCCTTGAGCTTATTGTATATTGTACTTAAAGGACGATTGCCTTTTAATTTTTAGTCAAGCTATATATTGTTAGAACAGATAGGAACAACCAGCTCTGAATATTGTGCTATCAGTTCGAACTAAATCATTTAGATTTTCATCTTTAGAGCTTTAACATTAAATGATCACCTGGGTACAACGCACAGATGAAAATCTAATTGTACAGAACCTATTCTCCCAATTAATTGGACAAGGCCACATGACAAATTCCTGTTGAGCCATCTTGTGTGTAGTGTGCTTTGTGATGTCGTAAAGAATATATTACCAGAGCTCACAGCCACACTGAAATTATTTCAAAAGAAGTTCGTAAGAGATCTGCTCAGCAACAGTCATGTAAATCTTCTTTCATTGGTCCTTGAAAGATAAATAAGTAGAGTTTCCCTTTACCCACTGTGTGTGGTTAAATAAATTTGTTCTTCTCATCGCCACGATTGAATGACTACATAACGAAATCTCCTCATGTAACTAGAATCATAGAATTCATCCTCGCTGTGTCTGGTTCTGGCTGCCTCTGGCTATGAAAATGTCAAGAGCATGGAGTGGGTGCAGAGAGAAAGAAAAGAACAACTTATTTTTATTTCATGCTTTTCATGATCTCAGGATGTCCAAAAGTCAATGAAGCTTTTTCTTTTAAAAGATTCACTAAGATAATGCCAGGGTAAAAAGGTACCAGTTATGAGAAACTGGAACTCTTTGCATTGGAACAAAGAAGATTAAGAGCAGAGTTGACACGAGATGTTCTAAATGATCAGAGACATTGATAAGGGAAATCAGAAAAAAATTATTTTCACTGGTAGTTGAAGTGGGGCTTTCAAGTTCTGCTATAATTAAAGGGTTAAGAATGGGTCTCAGAACTAAAAAGTGCTTTTGTAGTGGTCAACTTTCTAAAGGTGTGTAAAGGGCAGAATAGATAGCGCTAAATAACATGTCAGAATGATTAATTGTTACAAGCTGTGTAACCTGAGGACAATTACAAATAGCCAAACTGTTGAACCACAGGAGGCCCAGAGGTGCAGTTAAAGAGGGCAAGGGGTCAAAAGTGACACTCGGAGAAATTCCATCTGGTATGAGACATAGGCGAATGATTGTGTGACTCGAATTGGAATTCGTCAAGCAGCAGTTGTGCATTGGGCCAATTAATCGGCATGGAGGGCCGTGCACAAGGCTGACATGCATCATTAAGTGTATAAAAGGTTGCTTGGAACTTTGTATCATTGGAGAGGCCTGTCTACAGACAACCAGCAGGCAAGCTCCCCACCGATGCAAAAGAAAGACTTTTTTGAATCTTCAAACCTAGACCTGGTGTTGAATGTTTATTTTAAATATTCCACTACATTAGTGAATCAGTAACTTGAGAGCATAAATATAAGATCATCACCAAAACAACAAAGGGAGAGTTTAGGAGATTTTTTTTTATACAGAGGGTTGTGAGGATGTGGAAGCAGAATCTGATACGCTCATAATAAAGGATGAAACTGAGTACAGTGAGCAATGAGTAAGTGTGACCTTAGCTCCTTTAATAGGACACCAGAGTGCATGTATCTCGTGGGTGGCCTGCTTATATACTGTGCTCTCAAGGGAAGCTGGGATCCCTTGGGACTCCAACAGGTGGGCCCTCTGGTGGTGGTGTGAAACAGGTTATCAAGAGTTAAATACATAACATCACTCCCTCGTAAAGTTAATAGTACACCTATTTATAGAGTGAGACGAGCTGGGGTTTTTCGCTCCCTTGTCGATCGTCTTGGTACAAATGCAGGTGTGGGTGAGTTGGTTGGTTCTTCACTGGGCTGCTGGGCAGCCGGCCTTGCCGGGCTGCTGGGGATGGTGAGTTCAGCTTCGTGGTCAACCATGATGTCAGTTGCCACTTGTGTGTGTGTTGGAGGGTCAAAGTTGGTGGTGTCTTCTTCAGGTTGTACATAGTTGTTGGTGAACCGCAATTTGATTTGGTCCAAATGTTTTCTGCACATTAGTCCATTGGCCAATTTGACCTGAAACACCCTACTCCCTTCTTTGGCTATGACCGTGCCAGCGAGCCATTTGGGACCATGTCCATAATTGAGTACAAACACAGAATTATTTACCTCAATATCACGTGACAAATTTGCGCGGTCATGGTACACACTTTGTTGATGCTGCCTGCCCTCTACGTGATCATGGAGATCAGGGTGGACAAGCGAGAGCCTTTGTTTTGAGCGTCCTTTTCATGAGCAGCTCAGCTGGAGGAACCCCGGTGAGCAAGTGAGGTCTGGTGCAGTAGCTGAACAGCACTCGGGACAGCCGGGTCTGCAGGGAGCCTTCCGACACGTGTTTCAAGCTTTGCTTGATGGTCTGAACTGCCCGTTCTGCCTGGCTGTTGGATGAGGGCTTGAACGAGCAGATATGCATGTTTGATCCCATTGCAGGTCATGAATTCCTTGAATTCAGCACTGGTGAAACACGGCCCATTGTCGCTGACTAGGACATCAGGCAAGCTGTGTTGGCAAACATGGCTCATAGGCTTTCGATGGTGGCCGTGGATGTGCTTACAGACATTATTACACATTCAATCCATTTTGAATAAGCATTCACAACCACCAAGAACATTTTGCCTAGAAATGGGCCCGCATAGTCCACGTGGATCCTTGACCACGGTTTGGAGGGCCACGACCACAAACTTAGTGGTGCCTCTCTGGGTGCATTGCTCAGCTGAGAGCAAGTGTTGACGCACGCATGACTCTAAATCTGAGTCGATGCCGGGCCACCACACATGGGATCTGGCTATGGCTGTCATCATTACAATGCCTGGGTGGGTGCTGTGTAGGTCACAAATGAACGTTTCTCTGCCCTTCTTGGGCAAGACCACACGATTACCCCTCAACAGACAGTCCGCATGCAAGGGACGGCTTAATTTTCTCTTGCATCACTGCTGGGATGCTGGACTAGCTCCCATGGAGGACATAGTTTTTTAGCAAGGACAGTAAAGGATCCTGGCTGATCCAGGTCCTGATCTGGCGGGCGGTAACGAGTGACTTTTCGTTTTCAAATGCATCCATTACCATGAGTAAGTCCGCTGGCTGTGCCATTTCCACCTCGGTGGTGGGCAATGGTAGCTGACTGAGAGCATCAGCGCAGTTCTCTGTGCCCGGTCTGTGGTGGATTACATAGTTGTATGCCGACAGCGTGAGCGCCCATCTTTGGATGCGGGCAGAAGCATTGGTGTTAATCCCTTTGCTCTCAGAGAATACCGATATGAGCGGCTTGCAGTCAGTTTCAAGCTCAAACTTGAGGCCAAACAAGTATTGGTGCATTTTTTTCACCTCTTGGACGCATAATCCCCGATTCATTAGCCTGTTGGAATACACACCCAACCCCGTATGACGACGCATCACAAGCTAGCACTAATTGTTTACATGGGTTACACAGGACAAGCAGTTTGTTTGAACACATCAGATTTCTGGCCTTCTCAAAGGCAGCCTCTTGTGATTTCCCCCATAACCAGTCGTCTCCCTTGCGCAGTAGTGTAATTTCGTACCCGGGTTCTAGCAAGGTGCTTAACCCGGGTACGAAATTACCAAAATAGTTGAGGAGTCCCAGGAACGACTGCAGCTCCGTCACGTTCTGTGGTCTTGGCGCGTTCTTGATGGCCTCCGTCTTGGCGTCGGTGGGTCTGATGCTGTCTGCTGCGATTCTTCTTCCCAAGCACTCGACCTCCGGCGCCAGGAAAACACACTTCGAGCGTTTCAACCTGAGTCCCACGCGATCTAACCGACTAAGAACCTCTTCCAGATTCTTCAAGTGCTCAATGGTGTCCCGACCTATAACTAGTATCTTGTCCGGTGTGAGGGACTGACTTTAGCAGACTCTGATGTTCCGTTGGAAGATTGCCGCGGCCGACCGAATCCCAAACGGGCATCTGTTATAGATGAACAGACCTTTGTGCATGTTGATGCAGGTGAGGCCTTTCAAAGATTCCTCCAGCTCCTGCATCATGTAGGCTGAGGTCAGGTCCAACTTGGCGTACGTCTTCCCTCCAGCCAGGGTCGCAAATAGGTCATCTGCCTTGGGTAGCGGGTACTGGTCCTGTAGCGAAAAATGGTTAATCGTTACTTTATAATCCGCACAAATTCTGACCGTGCCGGCACCTTTAAGTACCGGGACAATTGGACTGGCCCACTCGTTGAATTCCACTGGCACAATGATGCCTTATCGCTGCAGCCTGTCCAGCTCAATTTCCACTTTCTCACGCATCATATACAGCACCACCTGTGCCTTGTGGTGGATGGGTCATGTATCGGGAACCAAATGGATCTACACTTTCGCCGCTGAGAAGCTTCCAATGCCTGGCTTAAACAACTATGGAAATCTGCTGAGAACCTGGGCACATGAGGCGTCATTGATGGACGAAAGCGCTCGGATGTCATCCCAGTTACAGCGGATTTTTCCCAGCCAGCTTCTGCCAAACCCCTGGCACAATCCACAGTGGGAGTTCGTGCACTGCTCCATCATAGGAGACTTTGACTTCTGCACTGCCAATTACGGGGATCAGTTCCTTGATGTAAGATCTTAGCTTGGTGTGAATGGGGCTGAGTTTGGGCCTGTGTGCCTTGTTGCACCACAGCCTGTCAAAGGCCTTTTTGCTCATTATAGACTGGCTCACACCCGCATCCAGTTCCATGGATACTGGAATTCCGTTCAGTTCAACTTTCAACATTATTGATGGACATTTCGTGGTGAAGGTGCATACCCTGTATACTTCTGCCTCCTTGGTCCAATTCAGCCTGATCCACAGTGGATCAATCTTCCTCTGCAACGTGGTGGTTTGCAGGGTTTGCAGGGTTTGCAGCTCGCCTGCACACTCGCTGGAGGTGTCCATTGTTCTGCAACAGTTGCACGCATAGTACTTGAAGCGGCATTGATGGGCCCGATGATCACCTCCACAATGCCAACAGTGTGTTAACTGCCTCGCATTAATGATTGATGGCGAAATCTGGGTCACTGAGGTCGTGCAGCAGCCGGTGTGCCATGTATCTTCCTGTTCGAAAACTACATTACTTTATGCACAGTACTGGCCAAAACCTCTTTATGCTGCGAAATTTGTTTGGTGTTGTCGCTGATGGACATAAATGCCTGGGCTATCATTATGGCTTTGCTCAGGTTCGGAGTTTCAACAGTCAACAGTTTGCGAAGGATTACCTCATGGCCAATGCCAAGCACAAAAAAGTCTTTCAGTATTTGTTCTAGGAATCCCTCAAATTCGCAATGCCCTGCGAGGAGTCTTAGTTCGGTGACGTAGCTCGCCACTTCCTGGCCCTCCGACTGTTGACACGTGTAGAACCGATACCTCACCATCAAAACGCTTTCTTTAGGATTAAGGTGCTCCTGGACCAGCATACACAATTCTTCATCGGATTTAGTTGTTGGTTTTACCGGAGCTAGAAGATTTTTCATGAGGCCATAGGTTGTTGCCCCACAGACAGTTAGGAGGATCACCCTTCGTTTGGCAGCATTCTCATCCCCTTCCAGCTCGTTGGCCATGAAGTATTGGTCGAGTCTCTCTATGAAGGCCTCCCAATCATCCCCTTCTGAGAACTTCTCCATGATACCAACTGTTTTGTGTATTTTCGCGCGGTTGTTCGTTATCTCATCGTCAATTGATACGCTCATAATAAAGGATGAAACTGAGTACTGTGAGCAATGAGTAAGTATGACCTTAGCTCCTTTAATAAGACTCCAGAGTGCAGGCACCTCGTGGGTGGTCTGTTTATATGCAGTGCTCCCAAGGGATGTTTGGATCCCTTGGGACTCCAACAGGAAGGCCCTCTGGTGGTGGTGTGATACAGGTTACCAAGGGTTAAATACATAACAGAATCCATAATCGTTTTTAGAAAAGGATCTAGATAAATATTTCTCTCTCTCACCCCCTTTTTTTCTTTCTCTCAGTCTCTAACATTTCCCTTTCTGTCACTCAACTCTCTCTCTAAACTTCCTTCTCTTTCAACTCTCTGTTTCATCCTCCTCTCTCTCTCAACCCCATCTCTCTAGCCCATCCCTCTCTCATTCTCCTGGACTCCCGTATCTTTCACTCTCACTCTTGTCCCTTTCACTCAAGGACGGATTAAGGGTGGGTGGGCAGATGGGGCAGTCGCCCGAAACCCAAGCCTAGAAGTGGGGCCCATACAGGGTTGGATTAAGGGTAAGGGTGAACAGTATTGACATAAGTGATGTAGCAAGAGCAGAGCGAAGCCACGAGGGCTCAGGCGCATGTTATTCTCGACTTGATGTAAACATACTCTGGATGCCCTTTTTCTAGAGATGCATTCAACACCTAAATTGGGGGCGAAAAAAAGGAAAGAGCACCAGCTAATCGAGGAGCAAAAAAGACGAGAAGTAGCTAAACTGCTTAAACTAGATAATTTTTTTCAACTAAAAATACAAGATCATGAAGGTGAAGGCCAAGACGACGCTGTGCTGCCAACTTCAGCAACAAAACCACGCGTGGCCCCGGACCCGGAGCTGGCCGAGGTGGAGCTCCAAGTCCAAAAAGTTGAAGAAGATGAAAACCAACTGGTGCATACTGAGCTGAAAGAGGCGCAACTTACAAGTGTCACTGGGCTGTGGGGAGACAATATCTCAGAAGACTCACAATGGATTGCAAAAGGTAGTGAGCACTGGCGAAACAGTAATAAAGACTCCCAAAACTCCATCGTGATTCATGCCAAGGAAGGATGTCGCCGATGCTGCTCAAAGTCCTTTGTTACACGTGTGCACCTGCTGACAGGGGAACATGTGGAGTGAACGTGGCTCTGTTATTCACCTTCAAACGGTAGAATATACTGCTTTGCTTGCAACGTCATAGCATGAACAAGTAACCACTTTACTCATGGGTTTAATGACTGGAAGCATGGAGATGAGTGGATTTCATCTCACAAAAACAGCTACCAGCATAGAGAAGCCATGGTAGTAATGTGCACTAAACAAGCAGGCACTGGTTGTGAGGACGGTCATATTGTCATCCAGTTTGAAAATGAATGGCAGTACTGGCGCAAGGTGCTAGAGCGGGCTGTGTGTGTGATCACATTTTTCTGTGAATGAGGTCTTTCATTGCGAGGCAGAGACAAAATCATTGGATCTCCAAGTAATGGTAATTATCTGGGTGTGTTGGAGGTTCTCGCAAACTTTGATGCATTTCTTGTTGAACACATCAAGCGGTTCAAAGGCAAAGGACATACTTCATATTTGTCTTCCACCACTTGTGAAGAACTGAGGCCAGAGGATTGGGAAACTTTTAAAAACCAGCAAAGAACGACCAAAAAAATAATAAAAATAGGGAAGATAGATTATGAAAGTAAACTAGCAAGAAATATAAAAAGAGATAGAAAGAGTTTCTACAGGTATATAAAGAGAAGAGAGTGGCTAAAGTAAATATTGGTTCCTTAGAAGATGACACAGGGGAATTAATAATGGAGAACAGGGAAATGGCAGTGACTTTGAATAAATATTTTGTATCGGTCTTCACAGTAGAAGACACTGAAAACATCCCAATAATAGATAATCAAGGGGATTTTGGGAGAGAGGCACTTAATATAATCACTGTCACTAAAGAAGAAGTACTCGGTAAAATAATGGGACTAAAGGTGGACAAGTCCCCTATGGATGTGGTATATTTGGATTTCCAGAAGGCATTTGATAAGGTGCCACATAAAAGGTTACTGCATAAGATGAATGTTCACAGGGTTGGGGGTAATATATTAGCATGGATAGAGGATTGGTTAACTAACAGAAAAGAGAGAGTCGGAATAAATGGATAATTTTCTGGTTGCAAATAGTAACTGGTGGGGTGCCACAGGGATCAGTGCTGGGGCCTCAACTATTTACAATCTATATTAATGACTTGGATGAAGGAACTGAGTGTAATGTAGCCAAGTTTGCTGATGATACAAAGATGAGTGGGAAAGCAAGTTGTGAGGAGGACACAAAACATTTACAAAGGGATATAGACAATCTAAGTGACTGGGCAAAAATTTGGCAGATAGAATATAATGTGGGAAAGTGTGAGGTTATCCACTTTGGCTAAAAAAATAAAAAAGCAAATTATTATTTAAATGGAGAAACATTACAAATTGCTGCAGTACAGAGGGACCTAGGGGTCCTTGTGCATGAAACACAAAACATTAGTATGCAGGTACAACAAGTTATCAGGAAGGTAAATGGAATGTTGGCCTTTATTGCAAGGGGGATGCAGTATAAAAGCAGAGAAGTCCTGCTACAACTGTGCAGGGTATTGGTGAGGCCACACCTGGGGTACTGTGTACAGTTTTGGTCTCCTTATTTAAGGAGGGATATACTTACTTTGGAGGCAGTTCAGAGAAGGTTCACTTGGTTGATTCCGAAGATGAAGGAGTTGACTTATGAAAATAGGTTGAGCAGGTTGGGCCTGTACTTGTTGGAGTTCAGAAAAATGAGAGGTGATCTTATTGAGACATATAAGATAATGAGGGGGGCTCGACAAGGTGGATATAGAGAGGATGTTTCCACTCATGGGGGAATCTAGAACTTGGGGGTATAGTTTTAGAATAAGGGGTCGCCCATTTAATACTGAGATGAGGAGGAATTTCTTCTCTCAGAGAGTTATAAATCCCTATGGAATTCTCTGCCCCATAGAGCTGTGGAGTCTGGGTTATTGAATATTTTTAAGGCGGAGATAAACAGATTTTTGAGCGATAAAGGAGTAAAGGGTTATGGGGAGCGGTCAGGGAAGTGGAACTGAGCCCATGATCAGATCAGCCATGATCTTATTGAATGGCGGAGCAGGCTTGAGGGGCCAAATGGCCTACTCCTGCTCCTATTTCTTATGTTCTTATGTCACACAATCAGATCAGCTGACATTTGTCGTCCGCTATGTTCTACCGACTGGTGCTGAGGAAAGGTTCCTAAAGTTCTTGCCGATATTTGGTCATCACGGACAATAAATAGCAGAAATAATACTGGCCTTTCTGGATGACAATGGGATCGACATACAAAATTGTTGTGGACAATCTTATGATAATGCTTCAAATATGAGTGGGCAATACCTTGGTGTCTAAACTATCAAAGAGCAATGCCCATATGCAATTTTTATACCATGCGCAGCGCACTCACTCAACCTTGTGGGGAAAAACAGTGCCGAATGCAGCCCAGTGATCGCCAGATTTTTTGATATTGTTCAAAAGTTGCACACTTTTCTCTCTGCATCAATGTATCGCTGCGACTGCTTTTTGAAAAACTAAAGCCTTTAGGGCTGTCTGTTCAGCAAGGTATGAAGCAGTGTCAGCCCTGCTCAAAGATTACACTCCCATATGCGAAGTGTTGGAATCCCTGACAACTGACGTTGGACAGAAAGTTGAATGCCGAAATGAAGCTCAGTTGAAACTTGACAAACTGGGCGAACTGGATTCAACAATTCTCATTGTTATTTGGAACACAGTCTTGCAGCTCTTTCATCTGACCAATCTCTCGCTTCAAGAGACCGGCTTGAATCTGAATGTCATGGTGTCCTTACTCGAGTCCCTTGTCGATTTTGTCAAGACCCAGCGGACAGAGTTTGAGGACTTTGAAGACCTAGCGATTAAACTGTGTGGTCACGAGTACAATTCAGCTCAGAGGCATGTCCAAATACCCAACCGCTGCTATGATGATGGAGATGCTGAAAACACTGTGCTGTCACCCAAGGAGAAATTCAAAACTGTTCATGTTCATCATTGATCAACTAATCAGTACCTTGAAATACCGCCTTGAAGCATACAAGGAAAGTAACCGTAAGTTTGGATTCCTGTCCAAGCTAGCCACTATCTCGACTCATGAGATCAAGCAAGCCGCAACAAGTCTTGCCCACTCCTATCCCAAAGATCTGGAACCAATGATTGAAAGTGAATTCATCCAGTTTTCTAGATTGGTGGCATCCTAACCAGAGCTTCAAATCTCAATTTGTGTCAAACAAACTAAGTCAGCAGAGCTGAGAATGTACAAATTCCTCCATATACATGCCCTCACCCAAACCTTTTCTAACATTGAAATAGCTCTTTGGATATATTTGTCGATGATGGTGTCAAATTGCAATGGTGAGCGGTCCTTCTCGAAACTAAAACACATCAAGGATGAGGTCAGGAACTGAATGGGACAAGATCGACTTAATAGTCTTTCAATTATGAGCATCGAGAGCAAAGTATGGAGAGGAATTGACTTCTCGAAAATCAGTAATGAGTTTAGCCGACAAAAATCGAGGAAAAGACCAATGTAATGTGATACTTGTAGTTGCCTCTGTGGAGAAAATGGAATGCAAATGACAAATTGTGCTTCCAAAAGAACTGCGCTGTGTTGTTCTAAATTATCATTATCGATTTAGTTTCAAATGGAGTGTGGGCAGATACAGCAGGAGCGGCGAGACACTGTAGAGGGACATGATCGGGGCCCAGGGGAGGCGCGAGTTCAGGGCCAGGGGCCCAGGGGCAGCACATACCAGCCCACACTGCGATACATGTGCGCACTAGGTCTATGCAGCAGAGCTGGTCTCCAGTTGTCTTGGGTAATCCTTGCCACTGGAACAAGACCGAGCTCTGTCAAGATCGTGTGGTGGCTGGTGTGCAACAACCACCCCACGTTAAAAAAATTCACGCACAGGCATCTTCCACCCTTCAGGATGTAGTTTGGATCCTTCATTGAATGATAGAGAATTCAAACAGGCTGCATTTAGACAGGCTTGTGAAAATTCACAGACAACAAGTCAGAGATGCTACGTGAGTGGTAGCATGTTGCATTAAGCCATCAATCAACTTGGCATTTTAGAACCCTTGGGTAGTGAGCCAATAAGGTCAAAAAAGGCGAGTTCTTTTCTGTAAATTGATCCAGGCATAAATACAGCCATTTTGACCATGTGGTTTCAGTAAGACAAAGGAACTGGCAATCAGCCAGCAGTTTGTTGCTCTCTGCCAAGATTAAAAAGTTAAAACTACAATCGGAGTTCGTATTTCATTGGAAATTAAGAGATCTAACACTGAAACACCTGTGAACTCGTCCTTTTTTGGTGTGGAGGCAAGTCATCCTTGTTTCGAGGGACTGCCTATGATGATGATGATGATGATGATGAATTTCAAAATGTAAGGTTTTTTTTATTAAAGCACTATTGTTTACTGTTTATACAGGGTTTCATCAAGGTATCAGTTTGATTGTTTGGAAACATAATTGTTGTGTCTTGAGTAAAGAGCCAGACAAGATACTGCAAGCTCAAAATAAGATGTAACCATAGTCCTTTATTAAAGATCTCAGAGTGCCTGTCCAGCCTGTGAGGCATCCTTATATACACATGCTCCCAAGGTATTGTGGGATCCCTTGGGACTCCAGGGGATAAGCCCTCTGATGGTTAGACATGGTATTTACAGGTTTACAAACATAACAATACTCTCCCGCCCCCCAAAGTCAATAGTGTAACTATTTACAATGTGAGTCGATCTGGGGCCTTCCTTTCCCTGGTTGATCGTCTCGGTGCAAATGCTGGTTTTGGTGAGTCATTTGTTGGGCCCTCACTGGGCTGCTGCGCAGCTGGCCTTGCTGGGCTGCTGGGGGTGGTGAATCCTGATGGGCTGCTGCGGGTGATGGGTTCTGCTTCGTGGTCAACCGCTGGGTTGGTTGCCACTTGTGTATGTGTGTTGAAGGGTCGAGAAAGGTGGAGTCTATTGTGGGTTGTTCTGGATAGTCCATAAATCTGAGTTTGGTTTGGTCCAAGTGTTTCCTGCAGGTGAGTCATAAGAACATAAGAACATAAGAATTAGGAACAGGAGTAGGCCATCTAGCCCCTGAAGCCTGCTCCGCCATTCAACAAGATCATGGCTGATCTGGCCGTGGACTCAGCTCCACTTACCCGCCCGCTCCCCATAACCCTTAATTCCCTTATTGGTTAAAAATCTATCTATCTGAGACTTGAATACATTCAATGAGCTAGCCTCAACTGCTTCCTTGGGCAGAGAATTCCACAGATTCACAACCCTCTGGGAGAAGAAATTCCTTCTCAACTCGGTTTTAAATTGGCTCCCCGATATTTTGAGGTTGTGCCCCCTAGTTCTAGTCTCTCCGACCAGTGGAAACAACCTCTCTGCCTCTATCTTGTCTATCCCTTTCATTATTTTAAATGTTTCTATAAGATCACCCCTCATCCTTCTGAACTCCAACGAGTAAAGACCCAGTCTACTCAATCTATCATCATAAGGTAACCGCCTCATCTCCGGAATCAGCCTAGTGAATCGTCTCTGTACCCCCTCCAAAGCTAGTATATCCTTCCTTAAGTAAGGTGACCAAAACTGCACGCAGTACTTCAGGTGCAGCCTCACCCATACCCTATACAGTTGCAGAAGGACCTCCTTGCTTGTGTACTCCATCCCTCTTGCAATGAAGGCCAACATTCCATTCACCTTCCTGATTACCTGCTGCACCTGCAAACTAACTTTTTGGGATTCATGCACAAGGACCCCCAGGTCCCTCTGCACCGCAGCATGTTGTAATTTCTCACCATTCAGATAATATTCCCTTTTACTGTTTTTTTCCCCAAGGTGGATGACCTCACACTTTCCGACATTGTATTCCATCTGCCAAACCTTAGCCCATTTGCTCAACCTATCTAAATCTCTTTGTAGCCTCTCTGTGTCCTCTACACGACCCGCTTTCCCACTAATCTTTGTGTCATCTGCAAATTTTGTTACACTACACTCTGTCCCCTCTTCCAGGTCATCTATGTATATTGTAAACAGTTGTGGTCCCAGCACCGATCCCTGTGACACACCACTAACCACCGATTTCCAACTCGAAAAGGACCCATTTATCCCGACTCTCTGCTTTCTGTTCGCCAGCCAATTCTCTATCCATGCTAATACATTTCCTCTGACTCCGCGTACCCTTATCTTCTGCAGTAACCTTTTGTGGCACCTTATCGAATGCCTTTTGAAAATCTAAGTACACCACATCCATCGGTACACCTCTATCCATCATGCTCGTTATATCCTCAAAGAATTCCAGTAAATTAGTTAAACATGATTTCCCCTTCATGAATCCATGCTGCGTCTGCTTGATTGCACTATTCCTATCTAGATGTCCCGCTATTTCTTCCTTAATGATAGTTTCAAGCATTTTCCCCACTACAGATGTTACACTAACCGGCCTATAGTTACCTGCCTTTTGTCTGCCCCCTTTTTTAAACAGAGGCATTACATTAGCTGCTTTCCAATCCGCTGGTACCTCCCCAGAGTCCAGAGACTTTTGGTAGATTATAACGAATGCATCTGCTATAACTTCTGCCATCTCTTTTAATACCCTGGGATGCATTTCATCAGGACCAGGGGACTTGTCTACCTTGAGTCCCATTAGCCTGTCCAGCACTACCCCCCTAGTGATAGTGATTGTCTCAAGGTCCTCCCTTCCCACATTCCTGTGACCAGCAATTTTTGGTATGGTTTTTGTGTCTTCCAGTGTGAAGACCGAAGCAAAATAATTGTTTAAGGTCTCAGCCATTTCCACATTTCCCATTATTAAATTCCCCTTCTCATCTTCTAAGGGACCAACATTTATTTTAGTCACTCTTTTCCGTTTTACATATCTGTAAAAGCTTTTACTATCCGTTTTTATGTTTTGCGCAAGTTTACCTTCGTAATCTATTTTTCCTTTCTTTATTGCTTTCGTAGTCATTCTTTGCTGTCGTTTAAAATTTTCCCAATCTTCTATTTTCCCACTAACCTTGGCCACCTTATACGCATTGGTTTTTAATTTGATACTCTCCTTTATTTCCTTGGTTATCCATGGCTGGTTATCCCTTCTCTTACCGCCCTTCTTTTTCACTGGAATATATTTTTGTTGAGCACTATGAAAGAGCTCCTTAAAAGTCCTCCACTGTTCCTCAATTGTGCTACCGTTTAGTCTGTGTTTCTAGTCTACGTTAGCCAACTCTGCCCTCATCTCACTGTAGTCCCCTTTGTTTAAGCATAGTATGCTCGTTTGAGACACTACTTCCTCATCCTCAATCTGTATTACAAATTCAACCATACTGTGATCACTCATTCCGAGAGGATCTTTTACTAGGAGATTGTTTATTATTCCTGTCTCATTACACAGAACCAGATCTAAGATAGCTTGCTCCCTTGTAGGTTCTGTAACATACTTTTCTAAGAGACAATCCCGTATGCATTCTATGAATTCCTCCTCCAGGCTACCCCGTGCGATTTGATTTGACCAATCGATATGTAGGTTAAAATCCCCCATGATTACTGCCGTTCCTTTTTCACATGCCTCCATTATTCCCTTGATTATTGCTCTCCCCACCGTGAAGTTATTATTTGGGGGCCTATAAACTACACCCACCAGTTGACTTTTTCCCCTTACTATCTCTAATCTCCACCCACAATGATTCAACATTTTGTTCATTAGAGCCAATATCGTCTCTCACAACTGCCCTGATATCATCCTTTATTAACAGAGCTACACCACCTCTTTTCTCTTCTTGTCTATCTTTCTGAATCGCCATTTGAGGGTTTGACCACAAACACCCTACTCCCCTCTTTGGCCGAAACAGTACCAGGAAGCCACTTGGGACCTTGTACATAGTTCAACACAAATACAGGATCATTTATCTCAATTTCGTGTGACACATTTGCGCGATCATGATATGTATTCTGTTGAAGCCGCCTGCTCTCTACCTGTTCATGTAGATCAAGGTCGACTCATGAGAGCCTTGTCTTAAGTGCCCTTTGCATGAGCAGTTCAGCGGGAGGGACCCCAGTGAGCGAGTGGGGTCTTGTGCGGTCACTGAGCAGGACTCAGGATAAGCGAGTCTGCAGTGAGCCTTCAGTTACCCTTTTCAAGCTCTGCTTGATTGTTTGAACTGCTCGTTGAATAATCAAATTTGAATGAGGTAAAGAGCTGCTTGCCTTTCTCTCTCTGTCTCACTGGTATAAGCCCATAACATGAACCATTTCTAACTGCTAGCAAAGCACAGGTGAGGTAATTAGCACAATTCGAAATCTAACTGTTCTTTGAAAATTGAACAAACATTATATTAAGAAAGTCACACTTGTTCTCCCCCTCACCCGCTCTCTGCTTTTCTCTCTCTACCCTCTCTTTCTCCCCTGCCCCCTCGCTCTGCCCGTGCTCTCCCCTAACTCGAGTTCCCATTCTCTCTATCAATCTTTCACTCACTAAAGTTTATAGAACACAAATCAGAGGCTACAATAGGTGTCTCATAAGAACCCTGAAATTTTCTATCCGACACAGACACATAATTACAACTTCTCTGACTTGTTTTAATTATTCAATATCAATTTTACATCAGTAAACCTTTCAAAATTTGTCCTCGAACTTTTCTTCAAATAGTTTGGAAAAACTTTTGAGCAGAAGCCATAGAAGATAAAGACAAAAACTATTTCTAAGTATAGTTCACTGAGTGGTACTGCTGTACCCTGGGGAATTAGGTACACTGCACATGCTCAGACTGTCACAGCTCTGGGCAAAATTATCAAATTGAAGCCCAAACTTCAACAAAAGCATTTAAAAAAACAATAATTCAATACATTAAACTGACAGAGATAGAAATAGAATAAGGTGGTTGAGCGAGCATGGATGGTGGAGGGAGGGTGAGTGAGAGTATGTGGTTTTATGCACACTAATGCTCAATTCAAAAAGATGTTGAATGTTCAAAGAATCATAGAATAGTAGAGCACAGAAGGAGGCCATTCATCACATCGAGTCTGAGCCGGCTCTTTCGAAGAGATATCCAGTTAGTCTCACTCCACCCCCACCCTTGTGATGTTTTCTCCTTCAAGTATTTATCTAATTCCCTTTTGAAGGCTACTATTGAATCTGTTTCCACCACCCTATCAGGCGATGCATTCCAAATCTTATCCACTTGTTGTGGAAAAAAGTTTTCCCTCATCTCACCTCAGGTTCTTTTGCCAATCTTCTTAAATCTGTGCCATATGGTTAATGACCCTTCAGCCATTGGAAAGTTTTTCTTTATTTACTCAATCTAAACTGTTCATAATTTTAATCACCTCTATCAAATCTCCCCTTAACCTTCTCTGCTGTAAGGAGAACAACCCCAGCTTCTCCAGTCTATCCATGTAACTGTCATCCCTGGAACCATTCTTGTAAATCTCCTCTGTACCCTCTCCAAAGCCTTCACATCCTCCCTAAAGCATGGTGTCCAGAAATGGACACAGTACTCCAGCGGGGAATGCTGAAGCTAATTAATTGTTCAGGACTTCGTTGCTCTGCCGACTACACTGTTTGACTCTTCGGCTGTGGCTTTACTCTGCTTTCAGTCGCTTCAAGTCTTTACTCTGAATTTTTCTGTCAAATTGGTTTCCAATCTCCTGGACTTCGGTGGACATCACTAGACTACGTTTCTGCTTTGAACTACACTGGATTACACTGCTACTTTTCTGCACCGGACTACACTGTACAGTAAGTCTACCTGCTGCTTCGCCATCTCTGCTGCTAAAGTTTATTTTTCCTTTGAACTGCGGCTGTGTCTCTGCTGAACTGGTTCTACTGGCTTCTTGCTAGCAGCTGCACTTGTTCTACCGGTTTTCAACTTTGATGGACACTGACTGTGGTTTTACGGTGATCTACCGCGATCCACAAACTTGTGTCAACGTCGCCATCATCTTTCTGTACCACTACCGACTCTCCTTCCTACAACACATCCTCAAGCTCTCTATACTTCAAATAGCTTATGGACTTCACTCGCCTGCTTTAGATAATGATTTGTTGATACTCCATGCCAGCCCCACCCTGTTCAAGTCCACGTTGTCCTTCCATGGGACCTCTGACTTTGACCCTGGTCTCCCTTCGGCCAGCCGGCCCGGCCCAACAAAGTACTCCAGGTCCCTTCGGCCAAAGGGTCCAGCCCAACGATGCACTCTGGGTCCCTTCAGCCAGTGGGTCCGGCCCAGCGACACACTCCAGGTCCTTTCGGCCGGAGGGCCTGACCCACGACGCACTCCAGGTCCCTTCGGCCAAAGGTCCCGGCCCAACGACATACTCCAGGTCCTTTCAGCCAGAGGGCCCAGCCCAACGACGCAATCCAGGTCCCTTTGGCCAGATAGCCTGACCCAATGACACACTCTGGGTCCCTTCAGCCAGCCGGTCTGACCCAGCCTCGCACACCAGGTCCCTTTGGCCAGCCGGCCCGGCCCAACGACACACTCCGGTCCCTCCCGCCAGAGGGCCTGACCCAACGACACACTCAGGGTCCTTTTGGCCGGAGGGCCTGACCCAACAACACACTCCAGGTCCCTTCTGCTGGAGGGCCTGACCCAAAGACATACTCCGGGTCCCTTCGGCCAGCCGGCCCAGCACAACGACACACTCCGGTCCCTTCAGCCAGAGGGCCTGGCCCAGCCTCACACTCCGGGTCTCTTCAGCCAGCCAGCCAGCCGGCCTGGCCCAACGATGGGCTGTACCTGTCCTAGGTCGTTAGTGGTGAACACTAACTGGGCTGTCGATTACTGACTTACATTTTAGACTTTTAATTAACTTTTAATCTACTTTAAAATGTTTAATCAACTTGAAAAACTTTTAAAAACAATTTGAGAAAATTTTTAAACTTTTAAACAACTGGGAGAATTTTTCTTTTGAAACCTCCGGAGAAACTTTTAAATAACTTTGCAAAACTTTTGAAGAAACTTTTAAAACATCCCTCGGAACTCCAGCGGACAACTGACCCTCCTAATGCCTGCCCCCAACCAAGCCTCAGACCAACCACCATCAAGGGCGCTACTCGGCGCCGAGCTTGCAGCCAACATCTCGCCGTAGGCAACTAGGCCCATACAGCAGCGCCTGGTCTCCAGTCATCATGGACCCCCTTGCCACTGGACCAAGACCTAGCTCTGTCAAGCCCGTGTGGTTGCCGGTGTGCAGCGGCCACCCCATGTTAAAAGAACTCACGCAGAGGCATCTTCCACTTCATTGACATGAAGTTCTGGACCTGGAATGTCAGGGCCCTCATGGACAACTCCAACAGCGACAGGCTGGAACGCTGCACTGCCATAATCGCCCAGGAACTTAGACGCTTTGACAGCGACATCACTACCCTAAGCAAGACCTGGTGGGCAGGGGAAGGCCAGCTCAAGGAACAAGGTGGAGGTTACACCTTTTTCTGGAATGGAAAACCAGAGGAAGAACGCCGCCTTCATGGAGTTGGCTTTGCCATCAAAAATGAGATGGTTGACCGCCTCAAAGACTCCCCCTGTGGGGTTAACGAACGCCTCATGACTCTCCGACTCACCGTATCCCGGAACCAATGCGCCACAGTCATCAGTGCATACGCCCCAACACTCGATGCAACGAATGAGACCAAAGAAGGTTTTTATTCCAACTCGAAACATCCCTGTCCCGCGTGGCTGTGGGCGACAAATTGATCCTCCTTGGTGACTTCAACGCCAGGGTCGGCAAAGACACAGCCCTCTGGGGAGGCGTGATTGGCAGAGAGGGGGTAGGGAAAGCCAACTCCAGCAGTACCCTACTCCTGACAAAATGTCTAGAACATGAACTCCTCATCACCAACATCATGTTCCGCCAGAGGGACAAATACAAGGCATCGTGACAACACCCTCGCTCCAAACACTGGCACCTGCTCGACTATGTCATCGTCCGAGCCAGGGATCGCAAGGATATGCGCATCACCCATGCCATGACAGGAGCTGACGACTGCTGGACAAACCACCGCCTAATCCTATCCATCATTGACATTAACATAGCCCCAAAGCAGAGAGGACAGCAGGAGCAGTGCCGAAAAAAGTCAATGCCGGGCACTTAAAGACCCAGCTAAGAGAACCTTATACAACCAGCGCCTCACAGCTAACCTGGCGTGCCTTGATGACCCTAAGATGCTGAACGCCCACAGCACTTGGTCTGCCCTCCAGGCCTCCATAACCAGTGCCTGTGAAGAGACACTTGGTCACTCAACCAGAAAACACCAGGACTGGTTTGATGAAAATGAACAGGAGATCCAAGAACTAATAGATCGTAAGCGCAGAGAATTTCTGTGCCTCAAGCAACAACCCAACTCGGGAGCAGCAAAGCAACATTACAAATGGCTCAAGGCTGAGGTCCAACAAAAAACCTGGGACCTAAAGAACAGGTGGTGGATGCACAGGAGATACAACAACTGGCCGACAACCATGATGTGTGAGGATTCATCATCGCAGTCAAGGCCACCTACGGACCAAACACCCAAGACCCCACCCCACTGCTGGCCAAGAACGGGGATACACTCATCAAGGACAGTGAGGCAGTCAGGGCCTGCTGGAAGGAGCACTTTGAAGATCTCCTCAATTGAGATACTGCCTTTGACTCGAGTGTTCTCGACTCCATCCCGCAGCATGCGACCTGCCACCACCTCAGTAAGACCCCAACACTGCACAAGGTAGAAAAAGCCATAAGAAAGCTCAAGAACAACAAGGCAACGGGAGCGGATGGAATCCCTGCTGAGGCGCTAAAGTATGGTGGAGAGGCACTGTTGGCGCGGATACATGACCTCATCTCTTTCATCTATAGGGAGGAGAGCATGCCGGGAGATCTCATGGATGCAGTGATCATGACCATCTTTACAAATGGGGACAAGTCCGACTGCGGCAACTACAGGAGAATCTCCCTATCAGCCACTGGGAAAGTTGTTGCTAGAGTTCTCCTCAACCGTCTTCTCCCCGGGGCCGAGGAGCTCCTCCCGGAGTCACAGTGCAAATTTCGTCCCCTACGAAACACAACAGACATGATCTTTGCAGCACAACAGCTGCAGGAAAACTACAGGGAGCAGCGCCAACCCTAATACATGGTCTGCTTCGAACTTACAAAGGCCCTTGACACTGTCAACCGCGAGGATCTATGGAGCGTCCTCATCCATTTCGGATGCCCCCAAAAGTTTGTCAACATCCTCCGTCTGCTCCACGACGACATGCAGGCTGTGATCCTTACCGACAGATCCATTACAGACCCAATCCACATCCGGACCGGGGTCAAACAGGGCTGTGTCATCGCTCCGCCCTTTTCTCAATTTTCCTCGCTGCCATGCTCCACCTCACAGTCAACAAGCTCCCCGCTGGAGTGGAACTAAACTACAGAACCAGTGGGAAGCTGTTTAACCTATGCCGCCTCCAGCCAGGTCCAAGATCACCCCAACCTAATTAGCAATCTTGTTGTGCAAGGCCCCTTGGGAAGAGTGACCATAATATGGTAGAATTATTTATTAAGATGGAGAGTGACACAGTTAATTCAGAAACTAGGTTCCTGAACTTAAGGAAAGGTAACTTCGATGGATTGAGGCATGAATTGGCTAGAATAGACTGGCAAATGATACTTAAAGGGTTGACGATGGATAGGCAATGGCAAACATTTAAAGATCACATGGATGAACTTCAGCAATTGTACATCCCTGTCTGGAGTAAAAACAAAACGGGGAAGGTGGCTCAACCGTGGCTAACGAGGGAAATTAAGGATAGTGTTAAATCCAAGGAAGAGGCAAAAAATTGGCCAGAAAAAACAACAAACCTGAGGACTGGGAGAAATGTAGAATTCAGCAGAGGAGAACAAAGGGTTTACTTAAGAGAGGGAAAATAGAGTACGAGAAGAAGCTTGCCAGGAACATAAAAACTGACTGGAAAAGCTTCTATAGATATGTGAAGAGAAAAAGATTAGTGAAGGCAAACGTAGGTCCCTTGCAGTCGGATTCAGGCGAATTTGTAATGGAGAACAGAGAAATGGCAGACCAATTGAACAAATACTTTGGTTCTGTCTTCACGAAGGAAAACACAAATAACCTTCTGGAAATACTAGGGGACCAAGTATCTAGTGAGAAAGGGGAACTGAAGGATATCCTTATTAGGTGAGAAATTGTGTTTGGGAAATTAATGGGATTGAAGGCCGATAAATCCCTGGGGCCTGATAGTCTACATCCCAGAGTACTTAAGGAAGTGGCCCTAGAAATAGTGGATGCATTAGTGATCATTTTCCAACAGTCTATCGACTCTGGATCAGTTTCTATGGACTGGAGGGTAGCTAATGTAACACCACTTTTTAAAAAAGGAGGGAGAGAGAAAGCCGGTAATTATAGTCTGGTTAGCCTGACATCAGTAGTGGGGAAAATGTTGGAATCAATAATTAAGGATGAAATAGCAGTGCATTTGGAAAGCAGTGACAGGATCGGTCCAAGTCAGTATGGATTTATGAAGGGGAAATCATGCTTGACAAATCTTCTGGAATTTTTTGAGGATGTAACTGATAGAATGGACAAGGGAGAATCAGTGGATGTGGTGTATTTGGACTTTCAAAAGGCTTTTGACAAGGTCCCACACAAGAGATTGATGTTCAAAATCAAAGCACATGGTATTGGGGGTAATATACTGACGTGGGTAGAGAACTGGTTGGCAGTCAGGAAGCAAAGAGTTGGGATAAATGGGTCCTTTTCAGAATGGCAGGCAGTGACTAGTGGAGTGCCGCAGGGCTCAGTGCTGGGACCCCAGCTTTTTACAATATACATCAATGATTTGGATGAAGGAATTGAGTGTAATATCTCCAAGCTTGCAGATGACACTAAACTGGGTGATGGTGTGAGCTGTGAGTGGGACGCTAGGAGGCTGCAGGGTGACTTGGACAGGTTAGGTGAGTGGACAAATGCATGGCAGATGCAGTATAGCGTGGATAAATGTGAGGTTATCCATTTTGGGGGCAAAAACACGAAGGCAGAATATTATCTGAATGGCGGCAGATTAGGAAAAGGGGAGGTGCAATGACCTGGGTGTCATGGTTCATCAGTCATTGAAAGTTGGCATACAGGTACAGCAGGCGGTGAAGAAGGCAAATGGTATGTTGTCCTTCAAAGCTAGGGGATTTGAGTATAGGAGCAGGGAGGTCTTACTGCATTTGTACAGGGCCTTGGGTGAGGCCTCACCTGGAATATTGTGTTGAATTTTGATCTCCTAATCTGAGGAAGGATGTTCTTGCTATTCAGGGAGTGCAGCAAAGCTTCACCAGACTGATTTCGGGGATGGCTAGACTGACATATGAGGAGAGACTGGATCAACTGGGCCTTTATACATTGGAGTTTAGAAGGATGAGAGGAGATCTCATAGAAACATATACAATTCTGACATGACGGGACAGGTTAGATGCGGGTAGAATGTTCCCGATGTTGGGGAAGTCCAGAACCAAGGGACACAGTCTTAGGATAAGGGGTAGGCCATTTAGGACTGAGATGAGGAGAAACTTCTTCACTCAGAGAGTTGTTAACCTGTGGAATTCCCTGCCGCAGTTCATTGGATATATTCAAGAGGGATTTAGATATGGCCCTTACGGCTAAGGGAATCAAGGGGTATGAAGAGAAAATAGGAAAGGGGTACTGAGGGAATGATCAGCCATGATCTTATTGAATGATGGTGCAGGCTTGAAGGGCCGAATGGCCTACCCCTGCACCTATTTTCTATGTTTCTATGTTTCTAACCTCTGTCGTTGAGCTACAGTACGTGGACGATGCCTGCATCTGCGCACATTCTGATGCTATGCTCCAGGACATAGTCGATTTGTTTACTGAGGCATATGAAAGCATGGGCCTTAAGCTAAACATCCGTAAGACAAAGGTCCTCCACCAGCCTGTCCTCGCCGCACAGTACTGCCCCCCAGTCATCAAGATCGACGGCGCGGCCCTCGACAACGTGGACCATTTCCCATACCTTGGGATCCTCTTGTCAACAAAAGCAGACATTGATGCGGACATTCAACATCGCCTCCAGTGCAGCCTTCGGCCGCCTGAGGAAAAGTGTTCGAAGACCAGGCCCTCAAATCTACCACCAAGCTCATGGTCTACAGGGCTGTAGTAATACCCGCCCTCCTGTATGGCTCAGAGGCATGGACGATGGACAGAAGGCACCTCAAGTCACTGGACATATATCACCAACGATGTCTCCACAAGATCTGCAAATCCCCTGGGAGGACAGGCGCACCAATATTAGTGTCCTCATCCAGGCTAACATCCCCAGCATTGAAGCGCTAACCACACTCGATCAGCTTCGCTGGGCAGGCCACATAGTTCGCATGCCAGACACGAGACTCCCAAAGCAAGCGCTCTCCTTCACGGCAAACGAGCCAAAGGTGGGCAGCGGAAACATTATAAGGACACCCTCAAAGCCTCCCTGATAAAGTGCAACATCACCACTGACACCTGGGAGTCCCTGGCCAAAGACTGCCCTAAGTGGAGGAAGTGCATCCGGAAGGGCGTTGAGCACTTCGAGTCTCAACGTTGAGAGTGTGCAGAGATCAAGTGTAGGCAGCGGAAGGAGCGTGCGGCAAACCAGTCCCACCCACCCCTTCCCTCAACGAATGTCTGTCCCACCTGTGACAGAATCTGTGGCTCTCGTATTGGACTGTTCAGCCACCAAAGAACTCACTTCAGGAGTGCAAGCAAGTCTTCTTTGATTCCAAGGGACTGCCTATGATGATGATGATGATGATCCCCCTACCATTGTATCCCATTAACTACTACATTTAAAGTAGTCACCTATGTAATCTGAGCTTTTCCCCTGTCCAATCGCATGCGTACTTTGGCTGCTGCTCTGATCCAAGCCACTCAATACTTTTCCACTTTTCCCCCTTTTTCCTTTTCTCTTTATCCCTCCCTGAATATTTTCTCCTGTCGTCATGCCTCCTTTCATCTCTCCTTTCTTGGATACTTTGCCCTCCTAAATCCCTAGCCCGATCCTTCATTACTCTTTGATCTTTCTACTCTCCCACCTAGATAAGCCCACAGCTTCCCTCTGTGCCTCTCTTGGCATCCTACAAAGGGTTCATCGAGGCACTCATCGCTGCCTCCTTACAAGCAGCAACCCCAACTGACCCATCCTATTCTCTCATCAACCTTCCCGCCCAACACACACGCTGGGGGCTAATCTTGTCAATCTCCTCCCCATGCAACACACCTCCCCCAGCGCTGACTCTGTGGGCACAGGCAGTGGGGCAACCATAACCGGCCCTCTCCGCATCTCCCTCCAGAATGTCCGTTCACTTGCGAACAAGGCCCTTCCCATCCATGAGCTTATCGTGGATGATGGCATCGACATCATGGCTCTGACGGAAACCTGGTTGAGGGGTGATGGCACCTTGCCCTTGAATGAAGATTCCCCACCTGGCTATACCTTCCACCACTTGCCCCGCTCAGACCGCCGTGGTGGCAGTGTGGCTCTCATCGCCAAATCACACCTTGGTCTGTCTCTCTGCTCCTCCGGCACTTTCTCCTCCTTTGAGTATCTCACCTCATTCCAGCCCTCTCACCTCTCATTTAAAATTCTCATTCTTTACCGCCCACCCAATACCATAAAAATGTTATGACCGATACTTCTTCACTGCTTTACTCCCTCTGCCTCTGCACACAACAAATTCTCATCTTCTGTGATTTCAACCTCCAACTGAATTCGTCATGCTCTCTCTCTCCCACTTCACTAGCCTCCTATCCTCCCTTAATCTCTCCCTCCATGTAAACTCCCCAACCCATATTCATGGCCAACCTCTCGACCTTGCCATCTCTCATGGCCTTGCTACTCCCATCGTGACAATCGCGGATTATGCCATCTCTGACCACTTCCTTATATCGCTCTCCACCTACATCCCCCTTCCACCCCCCACCCACCATAATCCACCTCCTTCTGTGTCCACCCCTTGAAAAAACTCTCTCCCGACTCTTACAACTGCACTTATGATCTCCCCACTGTCCAGCCTTTGGCTCTCCATTCACCACGACATCTCTGCAGTTACCGATCTGCTCAATCATAGCTCACCACTACCTTTGATACCCTAGTCCCTGTTAAAACAATTATTCTCTCTCACCCTCGGCCATTCTCCCAGTACAGCCCTCATCTTCGCTCCCTTAAGCCCAAGGAATGCAGACTTGAACAGATATGGCAGACAACTGGTTTAGCCGTTCAATGCCAGATCTGGCTGGACCACATAAAGCATTATCAGGTCCTGCTCTCGTCTGCCAAAATCGCTCACTATACCAGAATCATTCTGGAATGTAAAGATAAACCCCGGCTTCTATTCTCCACTGCTAACCATCTTTTTAAACCCTTCTCCCCAGTCTCCACCCTCACCTCCGACAATCAATGTGAGGAGCTCATGGACTTCTTTGTCATAAAATTGAGACCATCCGTTCAGCCGCCTCTGCCACTTCCCTTCCTTCCCCTAGCCCACCGGGCCAAACTTCATCTAAGGATCCCCCCTGCCCTAGCCCTGATCTCATATCTTTCTCCAATTTCTCTCCGATCTTCCCTCATGACCTTTCCGAGCTCATCCTGTCCATGAGACCCACTTCCTGCTCCCTTGACCCGATTCCCACCAAACTGCTGACCACCCAACTTCCTTTTCTGGCTCCCATGTTAGTGGACATTGTTAACGGTTCTCTCTCCTCAGGTAATGTCCCCCTCTCCCTCAAATCTGTAGTCATCGCCCCTCTCAAAAAATCAACCATTGATCCCTACGTCCTTGCAAACGGCCATCCCATCTCCAACCTCCCTTTCTGCCCCAACGTCCTTGAATGTGTTGTCCCCTCCCAAATCCGTGACCATCTTTCCCACAATTCCATGTTTGAATCCCTCCAATCCGGTTCCCTTGCCTGCCACAGTACCGAAACGGCTCTCATCAAAGTCACAAGTGACATCTTTTGTGACTGTGACAAAGGCAAGCTATCCCTCCTCA
Organism: Pristiophorus japonicus; assembly: GCF_044704955.1. Lineage (NCBI taxonomy): Eukaryota > Metazoa > Chordata > Chondrichthyes > Pristiophoridae > Pristiophorus > Pristiophorus japonicus. The sequence goes on along the minus strand of NC_091977.1, from coordinate 241,039,355 downwards.
TCTTTCTTGACATGTCTACAGCCTTTGACACGGTTGACCACTCTATCCTTCTCCAACGCCTCTCTACCATCATCCAACTGGGTGGGACTGCATCTTGCCTGGTTCCATTCTTATCTACCTAACCTTAGCCAGATAATCACCTGCAACGGCTTCTCTTCCCGCCCCGCATCATTATCTCTGGTGTCCCCCAAGGATCTATCCTTGGTCCCCTCCTATTTTTCACCTACATGTTGCCCCTTGGCGACATCTTCTGAAAACACAGTGTCAGTTTCCACATGTATGCTGATGACACCCAGCTCTAACTCACTACCACTTCTCTCAACCCCTCCACGGTCTCTAAATTGTCAGACTGCTTATCCAACATCCAGTTCTGGATGAGCAGAAATTTTCTTCAATTGAATATTGGGAAGACCGAAGCCATTGTTTACGGTCTCCACCACAAACTCTGTTCCCTAGTCACCGACTCCATCCCTCTCTCCAGCTTCTGTTTGAGGCTGAACCAGACTGTTCACATTTTTGGTTTCATATTTGATCCTGAATTGAGCTTTCGACCACATATCCACAGCATAAGTAAGGCCACCTATTTCCACCTCCATAACATCGCCCGTCCCCGCCCATGCGTCAGCTCATCTCCTGCTGATGCCCTCATCCATGCCTTTGTTACCACTAGACTTGACTATTCCAATGCACTCCTGGCTGGACTCCCACATTCTACCCTATGTAAACTAGAGATGATTCAAAACTCGGCTGCCCGTGTCCTAGCTCGCACCAATCACCCTGTGCTTGCTGACCTACATTGGCTCCCGGTTAAGCAAAACCTCAATTTCTAAATTCTCAGCCTTGTTTTCAAATCCCTCCATGGCCTCACCCTTCCCTATTTCTGTAATCTCCTCCAACCCCACAACCCCCCGAAATGTCTGCGGTCCTTTAATTCTACCCTCTTGAGCATTCCTGATTATAATCGCTAAACCATTGGTGGCCATGCCTTCTGTTGCCAAGGCCCTAAGCTCTGAAATTCTCTGCTTTTCTACTTCTCTTTCCTCCTTCAAGACGCTTCTTAAAATCTACCTCTTTTACCAAGCTTTTGGTCACCTGCCCTAATTTCTCCTTATGCAGCTCGGTGTCCAATTTTTTTCTCATAATACTCCTGTGAAGCGCCTTGGGACATTTCACGATGTTAAAGGTGCTATATAAATACAAGTTGTCATTGTTATTGTGTTTAAGTACAGCCAGCCTTTCTAGTACTTTGTCTTTAGCAATTCTTATCCCATCCAGCATCTCCTCTATCTCTTCCTTTACTACGTCTATGGCAGCATCTTCTTCCTTGGTGAAGTTAGATGTAACGTACTTATTTAGTATCTCAACCATTCCCTCTGCCTCCATGCATTGGTCTCCTTTTTGGGCCCTAATCAGCCCCACCCCTCATCTTACTACCCGTATACTATTTATATGCCTATAGAAGACTTCTAGATTACCTTTTATGTTAGCTGCCATTCTATTCTCATACCTTCTTTTTGCCCTTCTTATTTTCTTTTTGACTTCTTTTCTGAACTTTATATATTCAGCCTGGTTCTCAGATGAATCTCGACCTGACATCTGTCATACACGCTCTTTTTCTGCTTCATCTTACTCTCTATCTCTTTAGTCATCCAGAGAGCTCTGACATTAGTTGCCCTACCTTTTCCCCTAGTGGGAATGTACCTCGAGTGTACCCGAACTATTTCCCTCTTTAAAGGCAGCCCATTGTTCCACTACTTTCAAGGTGTCAGCTGTGACTCAGTGGGGAGCACTCTCACCTCGGAGTCATGTCAATCCACTACATTATCAAGTGCCAAGGCACACCAAAAGTAATAATAGTGTGAGCATAATGGTTGGAATCGTTCCCAACGTGGATCAGTCATTTTTAGTTAGAAAGTTAAATGTCAAAGGCAGGCATGCTTAAACTTATGCAGGAATGTTTTCACTTTAAGTTCTACGAAACTTGTGGCAGATTCAAGAGTGAAGCTTTCAGCTGTTCGCAGAAAAAACATCAAAGACGTGATAAACCTTAATAGAATTTAAGAAATTGCATTGACAAATAAGCAAAGCAATGTCTTTGTTAGATACCTAAAATTAATAAAGGAGAGGAATGTCTACACTGTGCACAGGCTGGTTTTGTTGATTTGTTGCACTTTTAGCCCAACAGGGATTCAGGCAATGTTGGACCTAGTTCCAGGAAATGAGCATAAGAAATAAGAGCAAGAGTCGGTAATTTGGTCCCTTGAGCTTGCTCCTCCATTCAATAAGATCATGGCAGATCTTCGACCTCAACTCCACTTTCCTGCCTCATCCCCATATCCCTTGATTTCCCGAGAGGCCAAAAATCTACCAATCTCAGTCTTGAATATACTCAACACATTTAAGTGGGGCAATCAATAATGTGAAGTAGAGAAACATCTTGGAAACAGTGATCATAATATAAAAACTGAAAAGGAGAAGGTATAGTCAAAGAGAAAAGTACTTGATTGGGAAAACAAATAAGCCTCATTCAACGAGATTAAATGGAACTAACCCAGATAAAATGGATAGTAAAATTGGCAACTGAGACAGCGCAGAAACAATGGGAAATATTCAAATTGAAGACGATTAGGGTACAGGCTAGAAATCTTGCCACAAGCTGTGGATGTGGTGCTGCAAAAGCAGGAGTCATTGGATGAGTAGAAAAGTAAAAAAAGAGTTGAAAGACTTGTATTTATATCGCGCCGTTCAGCCAATATACGATTCGGCGAAAACCCGACAGCAAAATCTTCTGTTACGGCAGAGAGCAGACAGCATTGACCTGGGGAAGGTCCATACATGTTTAACTTAAATACACATCAGCTGGGCGGGAATGAGAATGGCTGAAAGCAGGAACATCATGGTTGATGGGCACCTTTTGTCATGGAATGGGAACTCATCAGTGAGACATTAAGAAAAGTGGCCGGGATTTCAAGCCATCGAAAGACAAAGGGAAGCTATTTGACCACAGACTCGTTGGAGCCACACATCAAGGTACAGCCCAGTTGAAAAAGGAACAAGCACAAACTTGAGTTTGCTTTTCAATTGGACAGCCTCAGGGGAAGGACAGTGGATTTTGGCGCGAAAAGAAGCATTTTTGCAAGTATAAGAGAGGTAGTTTTGGTTGCCATCTCGCTCTCTCTCCCCCTTCTAGGCCTGCCTGCAATGCACAAGGACTGAGCACTCCATCTGGGATGGAGAGAACAAACATCAGAGAACCTTGCTACTTCGACTGAGAAGCTGACCTTGAGACTGGGCTTGAAGACCCAGAAGATACACCTCATCAGGAGAAGCAGCGAGTAAGCCAGAGGGTTAATTGGTGAGCATTTATCCCAGCCCATGCATCTTAAAGAGCACTGCATTGTATGAAAGGGTGTCGTATGTCCCAATCATGCCTTAGGCGTTTTAGTGGGGAGGTTTTTGCAAGGATCATAAGAATACGCACATTCTGTTGGACATATTTCCGTGGTGCAATCTTGAATCCGAGCAGGGGTATTTTAGACGTGGGTACTGCGCATTAGAGGCCTGTTTAGACAGGCCAGACTGTGTGTTGTACTGTGTTTGTTTGTATTACACTACCAGGGTGTGTTTTAACTTGAATAAAAGCATTGTGATGGTGGAGGCCGAAAAGATATGTCTATGACTGTATATTACTGTTCACGACTATAATTCTGGTGTCTCGAGGCTCGGGAGTTCGTGGCCGGAGAGGCCTATAAAGGCCCATCAGTCGCAGTCGGGGAGCGGGAGTTCGAGGAGGCTTGGGAGTTCATGGTCGGAGAGGCCTATAAAGGCCCATCAGTCACAGTCGGGGAGCGGGAGTTCGAGAAGGCTCGGGAGTTTGTGGTCGGAGAGGCCTATAAAGGCCCATCAGTCACAGTCGGGGAGCGGGAGTTCCAGGAGGCTCAGGAGTTCATGGTCGGAGAGGCCAGCCAGTGCAGCTGCAGCAGGGAGAGAAAGCAAAAAAGAAGGAATGGGGTACTGAAGTTGAATGTTCAGCCATGAACTCATTGAATGGCGGTGCAGGCTAGAAGGGCCGAATGGCCTACTCCTGCACCTATTTTCTATGTTTCTATGTTTCTATGTTTCTAAGTCGAAAGAAATCGAAAGGTGACGTCACAGCCAATGGGGTAAGTGATTGGCTGGTGATTGGTAAGTAGTTTTTCTTTTTCTTTTCCTTATCAGTAAGTAATCTTTTAGCATTGTTGTTGCCAAATTAAGTTAATCTAAGGGTTAAGTTATGGCAGGAGAGCTTGCTCTTCCTGTAATATGTGGGAAATCAGGGACGCTTCCAGTTTCCCTGACGACTACATGTGCGGGAAGTGCATCCGCCTGCAGCACCTGACAGACCGCATTGTGGCACTGGAGCTGCGGGTGGATTTACTGGGAGCATCCACGATGCTGAGAATGATGTGAATAGCACAATTCGTGGGTTGGCCACACCGCAGGTAAAGGGTACACAGCCAGATAGGGTATGGGTGACCAACAGGAACAGCAGTGGAAGGAAGGTAGTGCAGGGGTCCCCTACGGTTATCACCCTGCAAAACAGATACACCGCTTTGGGTATTGTTGAGGGGGATGACTCATCAGAGGAGAGCAGCAGCTGCCAAGTTCATGGCACCATGGGTGGCTCTGCTGCACAGGAGTGCAGGAAAAAAAGTGGGAGAACTATAGTGATAGGGGATTCTATTTTAAGGGGAATAGATAGACGTTTCTGCAGCCGAAACCGAGACTCCAGGATGGTATGTTACCTCTCTGGTGCAAGGGTCAAGGATGTCTCGGAGCGGGTGCAGGTCACTTTGAAGAGGGAGGGTGAACAGCCAGTTGTCGTGGTGCATATAGGTACCAACGATATAGGTAAAAAAAGGGATGGGGTCCTACAAGATGAATTTAGGGAGCTAGGAGCTAATTTAAAAAGTAGGACCTCAAAAGTAGTAATCTCAGGATTGCTACAGTGCTACATGCTAGTCAGAGTAGGAATCGCAGAATAGCTCAGATGAATATGTGGCTTGAGGAGTAATGCAGAAGGGATTCAAATTCCTGGGACATTGGAACTGGTTCTGGGGGAGGTGGGACCAGTACAAACCGGATGAGCTGCACCTGGGCAGGACCGGAACCAATGTCCTAGGGGGAGTGTTTGCTAGTGCTGTTGGGGAGGGGTTAAACTAATATAGCAGGGGGATGGGAACATATGCAGGGAGACAGAGGGAAGTAGAATGGGGGCAGAATCAAAAGATAGAAAGAAGAAAAGTCAAAGTGGAGCGCAGAGAAACCCAAGGCAAAAATCAAAAAGGGCCACATTACAGCAAAATTCTAAAGGGGCAAAGGGTGTTAATAAGACAAGCCTGAAGGCTCTGTGCCTCAATGCGAGGAGTATTCGGAATAAGGTGGACGAATTAACTGCATAGATAGCAGTTAACGGATATGATGTAATTGGCATCATGGAAACATGACTCCAAGGTGACCAGGGCTGGGAACTCAAGATACAGGGGTATTCAAGATTTAGGAAGGACAGACAGAAAGGAAAAGGAGGTGGAGTGGCATTGCTGGTTAAAGAGGAAATTAATGCAATAGTAAGGAAGGACATTAGCTTGGATGATGTGGAATCGGTATGGGTGGAGCTATGGAATACCAAAGGGCTGAAAATGCTAGTGGGAATTGTATACAGACCACCCAACAGTAGTAGTGAGGTTGAGGATAGTATCAAACAAGAAATTAGGGATGCGTGCAATAAAGGTACAGCAGTTATCATGGGCAACTTTAATCTACATATAGATTGGGCTAACCAAACTGGTAGCAATGCGGTGGAGGAGAATTTCCTGGAGTGTATTAGGGATGGTTTTCTAGACCAATATGTCGAGGAACCAACTAGAGGGCGGGTCATCTTGGACTGGGTGATGTGTAATGAGAAAGGACTAATTAACCACCTTGTTGTGCGAGACCCCTTGTGGAAGAGTGACCATAATATGGTAGAATTCTTTATTAAAATGGAGGGTGACACAGTTAATTCAGAGACGAGGGTCCTGAACTTAAGGAAAGGTAACTTCGATGGTATGAGACATGAATTGGCGAGAATAGTCTGGCGAGTGATACTTAAAGGGTTGACGGTAGATAGGCAACGGTGATAATGATCACATGGATGAACTTCAACAATTGTACATCCCTGTCTGGAGTAAAAATAAAACGGGGAAGGTGGTTCAACCGTGGCTAACAAGGAAAATTAAGGATAGTGTTAAAGTCAAAGAAGAGGCATATAAATTGGTCCAAAAAAACAGCAAACCTGACAACTGGGAGAATTTTGTAATACAGCAGAGGAGGACAAAGGGTTTAATTAGGAGGGGGAAAATGGAGTATGAGAGGAAGCTTGCTGGCAGCATAAAAACTGATTGCAAAAGCTTCAATAGATATGTGAAGAGAAAAAGATTAGTGAAGACAAATGTAGGTCCCTTGCAGTCAGATTCAGGTGAATTTATAATGGGAAACAAAGAAATGGCGGACCAGTTAAACAAATACTTTGGTTCTGTCTTCACGAAGGAAGACACGAATAACCTTCCGGAAATATTAGGGGACCGAGGGTCGAGTGGGAAGGAGGAACTGAAGGATATCCTTATTAGGCGGGAAATTGTGTTAGGGAAATTGATGGAATTGAAGGCCGATAAATCCCCGGGGCCTGATAGTCTGCATCCCAGAATACTTAAGGAAGTAGCCCTAGAAATAGTGAATGCATTGGTGATCATTTTCCAACAGTCTATCAACTCTGGATCGGAAGGGAGCGATAAAACGGGTAATTATAGACCGGTTAGCCTGACATCAGTAGTGAGGAAAATGTTGGAATCAATTATTAAAGATGAAAAAGCAGCGCGCTTGGAAAACAGTGACAGTATCGGTCCAAGTCAGCCTGGATTTATGAAAGGGAAATCCTGCTTGACAAATCTTCTAGAATTTTTTGAGGATGTAACTGGTAGAGTGGACAAGGGAGAACCAGTGGATGTGGTGTATTTGGACTTTCAATAGGCTTTTGACACAAGAGATTGGTGTGCAAAATCAAAGCACATGGAATTGGGGGTAATGTACTGACATGGATAGAGAACTGGTTGGCAGACAGGAAGCAGAGAGTCAGGATAAATGGGTCCTTTTCAGAATGGCAGGCAGTGACTAGTGGGGTGCCGCAGGGCTCAGTGCTGCGACCCCAGCTATTTACAATATAGATTAATGATTTTGAGAGGGATTGAGTGTAATATCTCCAAGTTTGCAGATGACACTAAGCTGGGTGGCGGTGTGAGCTGTGACGAGGATGCTAAGAGGCTGCAGGGTGACTTGGACAGGTTAGGTGAGTGGGCAAACGCGTGGCAGATGCAGTATAATGTGGATAAATGTGAGGTTATCCACTTTGGTGGCAAAAACACGAAGGCAGAATATTATCTGAATGGCAGCAGATTAGGAAAAGGGGAGGTGCAATGAGACCTGGGTGTCATGGCACATCAGTCATTGAAAGTTGGCATGCAGGTACAGCAGGCAGTGAAGAAGGCAAATGATATGTTGGCCTTCATAGCAAGGGGATTTGAGTATGAGAGCAGGGAGGTCTTACTGCAGTTGTACAGGGCTTAGTGAGGCCTCAGTTTTGGTCTCCAAATCTGAGGAAGGAGGTTCTTGCTATTGAGGGAGTGCAACGAAGGTTCACCAGACTGATTCCCGGGATGGCAAGACTAACATATGAGGAGAGCCTGGATCGGCTGGGCCTGTATTCACTGGAGTTTCGAAGGATGAGGGGGGATCTCATAGAAACATATAAAATTCTGACGGGACTGGATAGGTTAGATGCAGGAAGAATGTGCCCGATGTTCGGGAAGTCCAGGACCAGGGGACATAGTCTAAGGATAAAGAGTAAGCCATTTAAGACTGAGATGAGGAGAAACTTCTTCACTCAGTGAGTTGTTAACGTGTAGAATTCCCTACCGCATAGAGTTGTTGATCCCAGTTCATTCGATATATTCAAGAGGGAGTTAGATATGGCCCTTACGGCTAAAGGGATCCAGGGGTATGGAGAGAAAGCAGGAAAGGGGTACTCAGGTGAATGATCAGCCATGATCTTATTGAATGGTGGTGCAGGCTCGAAGGGCCGAATGGCCTACTCTTGCATCTATTTTCTATGTTTCTATGTTTCTATGCCCAGAACTATGGTAAGAGGGGTGATTCGAAACCACCAGGGGTAAAACCACTTACAGAATCTGGCGACCGGTTACAGGACATCGGTATTTGAGTGAACAGAGAGTCATGGAGGATCTCAAGGTCAAAAGATCAGCAATGGGGGATAGGATTTCCTCGTACGTATTCGGTAAAGTTAATGTAACACAGCAGTGGGTGTTAGACCTGTTGCGGGCTGAGAGTCCTGAGGACAAAGCTGCTGAGTGGACAGGGGGTAAGGAGCACAAAAAGGCAAAAGAAAAGGCCATTTGGCTCCTGTGTCTGCAGAAGCAAGTCCAGCTGCTCAGGGAGCAGGTTGGTAAGCTTCAGGCAGAGCTCCAAGAGTCAGAGGAGCAGTCAGCCGCAAGGGCCACAGTGGGGAACAGATTAGTGGATGAGTTATGTGAGGAGAGGCAGGCAAGTTGCACTCAGGAGGAAACCTCCCGTAACACAGGAGAGTACCTGCAATGCCAGGTCACTGAGGCCAAGCTCAACGAGCAGGCTGTACAGGAGGAGAATGCACACTCAGCGGGTAAAGTTGACGGGCTGTAGGGGCAACTGAGGGATATTAAGACAGCTTACAGGGTAGCTAGCAGTAGGGGTTTGAGAGTGGGAATCACGGGCCCTGCCAAGAAAAAATCCGAAGCTTGACTCAAGCTCTTGCCAAAGCCAAAGCCGTGGTTTGATTGGTGGCCCTGGGGGAAGCTCGGGTGGACTGGGAAGAGGAAAGAGAAGATAGCGACAATTGGGGGCAGGATAGGGACGTCCGACTACCGCTTGAAGCGCCAAAGGGACCGATGTGGCCCATCCGGCAGCAGAAGTTCGGCAAAGCGATTTTGTGGTTCCGTTCACCACCCCACAGCTGCAGAATATGATCTCGGGGTGCCCAAGTTAAAGAAAGAAGGGGACCCCTCAGTTCACTTCACCGAGGTGGACCAGTTTGGGGGGACTAACGGGTGTAGTGAGGCCGAGGCTCACAAACTGTTGCTGTTTTCCCTGGATAGGAAACTGTATCAGGCCCTGTCCGCCGAGACCAAATGGGGACAGGGGACCACGGCCGGCTTAATGGAAGAAATCGTGAGAGCCATGGGTCACACCCAGAATAGTCCATTCTCTAGGGTAGAGAGGACACTGCAACTGGCAGGGGAAGCACCTCAGGCATTCGCAGACAGGCTCTGGCCCGTCTACGAAATGGCCGTGGGTGGGGTGCTCGACAGAGCGCAGTTGCAGGGGGGGGCCGAGGAACCATTGGCTCGAATAAGTTTGCCACGAATAAGGGTAAAAGCGGAGATCTGATTTGACACCGAGGACCTCGCGAATATGGAAGCCGGAATGCTCTATCACATGAGCCTGGCTTTTAAAATCGGCTCAGAGGAGGAGGTCAAACCGAGTAAGGGAAGGGTACATGAAATAAAGGCCAGTGAGTCTAGTAAAAAGGAATGGCGTCAGGAAGATTCGGGTGTGGGAAGACAGGACACTGGAGGAGAGAATGCCCGGCCCCAAGGAGGGGGCAAGGCAAATGGGATCCTCCAGTGCCTAAGACAAAACCTGTCGAGGCGAAGGGACTGACTGCGGAACAATTTGATATTCTGGTGGCTGCCTTTCAGACAGTTTTTGTGCCAGAGCAGCGAAGGGTAGACGCTGCTGTGAGCAGGGAAATCCCGACTGCTCCGGTAATCCCACCACTCTGACTAGCACTCACCCAGCCTGAGTACCTGTGTTCGCTCACGTACAATGAGTGGAGTAGACCATGCGTGAGGATGGGAGTGGAGAAGGTAGAGGGGAAGTACTTGGTGGACACTGGGGCTTCGAGCACGGTGATCCATGCAAGTAACCCGACCGATTCACCCTGGTCCAGCAAGGTTCCATTCAGTCTGGTGGGGTTCACCGGGAACGAGCAGGCGGGGACGATGTCCAGGCCGTTAGCCATAGATTTAGGATTCCTCCACATCAGGTGGGAATGCGTCCTAATAAAGTGGGAACAGCCAGGGTCAGGAATCCTAGGGGCCAACTTTATGTTAGCCCACAATATTTTAGTGGATTTGAGGGATCACTGACTTTGGGGAGCAGTGGGTTCCGATAAGGAGAAAGAAGTTGTAGTGATCCCACAGAAAGGGGAAGGAAAAGGCAACATGTGTACCATGAAGCCGAAGGGGAGTTACAACCTAGAGCAATTAGTCAATATTACCCCGGCCAAATACCAGGCGTACGTGCGGGACAACCTCGGGCATCGATCGGCACACACTAGCACCACTGTGGTAGGGTGATAGGGGCGGAAGTCCGAGTACAGGGGAACCCCATGGCATGGCCACAGAAACAGTACAGTTTCCCCAGAGAGGCAGAGGCTGACTTGGAGATGGCACTGGGATCCCTGGTAGCACAGGAAGTGTTGAGGCCCATAGCCACACACGTGAACTCACCTCTTTGGCCGGTTAGGAAACCGGACCAGTCGTGGAGAGCCACCGTGGACTATCGGGTGCTCAACAAAAACATCCCTGCCTGCACGCCCACAGTCACGGCCATAGCTGGTCTGATAGGGAGTATTCCAGCAACCGCAGCCACATTTACGGTGCTGGACATTTCAAAAGGGCTTTGGTCGATTCCCCTGAAACGGGAAGACCAGTACAAGTTTGCCTTCACTTTTAAAGGACAGCAGTACACATGGACATGCCTTCCCCAGGGATTTCATAACAGCTCCTCCATATTCCACCAACATATGGCAGACACCTTAAAGTGTTTCAGCAGACCCCAGCAGTTGGTGCAGTATGTGGACGATTTGCTTTTGTTCTCCGATGAGGGAGAGGAGCTTGGTCCGCTGCTGGCTGAGCTGCTGGAGCTGCTGAGAGAGACAGGGTTCAAGGTCAATCCTAAGAAAACTCAGATCGGTCAGAGGGAAGTAAAATTCCTCGGGCTGACCTTGAGGCCTGGGGAATGGGCCATAGATGAGGCCAAACGGAAGGCGATACAGGAGTTATCAGCCCCCACGACTGAGATCCTTCCTGGGGCTCACGGGGTACTGCAGGGATTTTACTGAGGATTACGCCGCCACGGCAGCCCCTCTGCTTCGGCTCCTCCGCAAGGGAGTCGGATGGGAGTGGGATGAGGACTGCACGCCGCGTTCAATCATCTCAAGGGAGACCTGCAGACGGTACCCACACTAGGGGCGATTAATGGTGGGAAGGATTTCTTTTTAGAAGTAGCAGCCAGCGGGGACAGTTTGAGCGCGGTGCTGCTCCAGGAGCGGCTCGACCAGCTGAGGCCCGTGGTGTACTCATCAAGAGTCCTCACGGATGTAGAACGGGGATATTCCAATTGCGAGAGGCATCTCCTAACCATGCATTGGGCCGTAAAGCGCTCACAGCTATTTACAGGATCGTCCCTGATCGTTCTACTAACCCACCATACCCCCACTCAGATGTTATGAGATGGGAGGATAAAGGGTGGCACGGTGAGCAGTGCTCGCATTGCCCGCTGGACTTTATTGCTCTCACAAATGCATCTGAGAGTGCAAGGCCTGAGTGAGGCCAAGTTGGCTGCCAACATGATCTACCCAGGGACGGCCCACAAGTGTACGGTGGAAGGGGTAATGGACGTGGATGTAGGATTCCGGGCCGGATTACATCCAACGGGTTGTGAGATCCACGTCGACGGGTCTAGTTCGATAGTAAACGGGGAACATTTCACCGGGTGCGGGATTTATGACACTACCGTTGGGATAGCAAGGGCTATTAAACTCCCGAGCACCCTGAGCGCCCAGCACTGTCGGCAGTGGTGTATGTCGTTACCCACGCCAACGAGTTCCTGGCCCCATACACCAACTGCTCGGATTCCGTGTTTACGTGCAATTCGTGCACCGAATACTTGGCCATCTGGGCTCGTCGCGGTTTCACATCCGCAGACGGGAAGCCCTTAGCAACAGCACCGTTGCTGAGAAAGGTCTTCGAGGCCACGGGGACCCCGGGATGTCATTACATCCACAAAGTAAAGGTTCCCTCTAAGACAGAGCCCAGAGGGGAAGGCAACCAAAGGGAAGACGAATTAGCAAAAGAGGGAGCCAGGGAAAGAGTTTTTTGGGATCCATACGGGTCCAGCCAGTAGTAGCGATCCGGGACAAAGGGGGACACCAGGGAGTGCAGGGGTAGCTTTAGCTCCGGACTTGAGGCAAGTCCAGGCACAAGATCTCGTCCTCAAGGTAGTCCTGGAGCAGCTGGCTAAGGGTGAGAAGGTAGAAGGTCCGTTTGGGATAGCGTGCATCACCATAAAGGAGGGGATGCTCTTTAAGGGGGATCGGTGGATGGTTCCTGAGACACACCAGAGGGAATTACTCCAGTTGGCCTATGGGGCCCATGAGCAGGACACCCAGGGCCGGAGACTACCTGGCAAAGGGTAGAACAGGGTGGTGGCCGCAACTGAGGGAGCATGTCCGCGATTTTTGAGCAGACTGTCTGGTGTGCGCAGCGAACAACCCCAATCCACAACGTAGGAAGGTCCCTGTGGGGCACAAGAGAAGGGTAGAGGGACTATGACAGTCGGTACAGGTCGATTACATCGAGCCATTGCCCACCACAAAGGGGGGTTACAAGTACTGTTTGGTCCAAGTAGACATGTTCTCCAAGTGGGTGGAAGACTTCCCTTGCCGATCAGCCACGGCATGGCGATTGCAAGGATTTTGGTGAGGGAAGTGTTCTCTAGGTGGGGACTGCACAGATCGTGGAGTCCGACCAAGGGAGCCACTTCACGGGGAAAGTCATGTAGGCCATTTGAAGGTTCTGGGGATAGAGGGTAAATGGCATGTGGCTCACAACCCACAGTCATCGGGGGTTGTGGAGCGACTTTATCGGACCATCAAAGAAAGGCTGCGGAAGGAAACAGGACAGTTCCCGAAAAGGTGGGATGAGGTCTTGCCGTTAGTTTTGATGGGGGTCCGAGCCAGCTTCTCCAGGAGCACAGGGTACTCCCCGCATGAGCTCTTGACCAGGAGGGTCATGCGCACGCCCACCCATGTTCTGGCACCGGTTCTCACCGAAGGTCAAGTGAGAGAAGTAAACCAGGATAAGTTTGTCAAGAATGTGTACGAGAGGTTGAAGCAGATTCATTGGCAGGCAGCCAGTAACATGGGGAAGCAGCACCGGAGTAATCGGTTGCTGCTCGAGTCCCAGAGAACGCACGAGTGGAAGGTCGGGGACCAGGTGATGGTCCGAAACTACGCTCGTGTAGGGACGTTTGAACCACTGTATATGGGACCTTACAGTATAGTAGATAAGGCAAGCCACATGGTTTATGCGGTTAAACTTCCAAGCTGCACAAAGTGGTTCCACGTGAACCAGTGTAAGTTGTTTAACCCGGGGGAAAGGGTAAGGAAAGGAAAGAAACACCAAGGCGCTGTAAACAGCATGGTGGACACGGGTCTTCCTCCCATAGTTTGGGACAGCGAGGACCCTGTCGTGGGGGCAATAAGAAGGAGCAGCAGGATCCCACGGCCAAGGGCGCCGTGGACGCCGACCAGGAGCCATAAAAGGCCCAGGCAAGAGGCGCCCTAGCGGGGCCACCCGGAAGCATGCGTGGTAGTTGTTATGTATGCCTGTTAATGTACGTACTGTAACACTAGACCACTGAATGTACCTTCACCCTGTATACACTATACCTGTACCACCAGAGGGTGCTGTTGCTGGAGACCTAAGGGTCACCTGTACATTGCAGGTAACCAAGTATAAAAGGGAGCTCACCTCTTGGTGTCCTCACTCTAGGAGCTGCAATAAAGGGCTAAGGTCATTACGGTTCAAGTATTATACCCTTACCTCGTGGAGTCATTATTAGAATGCTTGCATATACTACACAGGCGACGAGGTTACAAAGTTCTATGCACAATATGTCTAACCAAAGTAACTTCCAACAATTCGTTGATGGGGAAGATTGGGATGCCTTTGTGGAACGGCTAGAAAAGTTTTTCATAGCTAACGACCTGGCTGGGGACTCACCGACCTCGCTGGCGGACAAGCGCAGAGCCATCCTGTTCGGCAGTTATGGGCCCAATGTCCACGGCCTCGTCAGGGACCTGTTAGCCCCAGCGAAGATGACAACCAAGACCTATGCGGGACTTGTAACGTTAATACAAGAACAACTCAATCCTAAAGAGAGCATCCTCACAGCCAGACACAGGTTCTACACCCATCGGCGGCCCGAAGGCCAAGAAATTGCTAAATATGCTGCAGGTCTGAGAAGATTGGCTGCACCGTGTGATTTTGGCAACCACCTCACCGAAGCACTAAGGGACATCTTCGTTATTGGAATTGGCCACGAGGGCCTCCTCCATAAGCTGCTCTCTGCGGACACTACGGTCACCCTGCAGAAGTGAGCCAGGCCTTTATGATTTCGGTCTGCGACTCCAAACAGACAATGACTCACACCCAGGACTCTAACCCGACGAGTACAGTGAACCGAATAGCGACTTTCAGAGGCAAGACTGCTGCCCCGAGTCCCGTAACCCTGAGTCCGCCACATGGGGCCAACCGGCTATCCCCATACTGGCGCCATGTAGGAAACCACAGCGCCCACTAGTGCCAATACAAAGACTATACCTGCAAAGGCTGTAACACTAAACATAGAAACATAGAAAATAGGTGCAGGAGTAGGCCATTCGGCCCTTCTAGCCTGCACCGCCATTCAATGAGTTCATGGCTGAACATGCAACTTCAGTACCCCATTCCTGCTTTCTCGCCATACCCCTTGATTCTCCTAGTAGTAAGGACTTCATCTAACTCCTTTTTGAATATATTTAGTGAATTGGCCTCAAGAACTTTCTGTGGTAGAGAATTCCACAGATTCACCACTCTCTGGGTGAAGAAGTTCCTCCTCATCTCGGTCCTAAATGGCTTACCCCTTATCCTTAGATTGTGTCCCCTGGTTCTGGACTTCCCCAACATTGGGAACATTCTTCCTGCATCAAACCTGTCTAACCCCGTCAGAATTTTAAACGTTTCTATGAGGTCCCCTCTCATTCTTCTGAAGGTCACCTTCAGCGAATGTGTAGAAGTTTTACTCACCGAGTCACTGAAGAGTTGACCGATCAGCGCTGATGAAGACAAAGCTGCTCAGCCCCTGGAAGAGGAGTACGGAATATATACCTGCTCCACCGAGAGTTCCCCGTGGAAAATGGAAGTAGAAATCAACGGGGTTCCAGTCTCAATGGAGATCGACACAGGAGCGAGCCAGTCGTTGATGAATCAGACAGCCTTTGAGAAACTTTGGGACAACCCCTCCAAACAACCCAAAATGTCCGCAATCCAGGCAAAGCTGTTCACCTACACAAAAGGCACCATCCCAGTCATTGGCAGCCTGGAGGTCCAGGTATCCCATGGCGGCGGATGCACAAGCTTCCCCTGTGGATTGTTGCTGGTGATGGTCCAACGCTGCTGGGAAGACGATGGATGAAGCAACTCCAAATCTGTCGGAGCAACGAAGGCGACCGGGCCCCGGCGATTGACATCCCACGCGGCCCCAAACTTGGATCCATCGCAGAACCTGGAAATCTTACCGTCCGATTCGACTGCACAGCGACGACACAGACTGCACAACTCAACGAGATGATCCAACCTGAACGACCAGACCTCACCTTCCGGGCTCCAGTGGCAGGACTCCAAGGGAAGAAGATCAGCGCAGAAGGTAGATTCCCAGTGTCCGTGGCAGAACCTGGGGAAAGAAGGATCACCGCAGCCTACCTCGTGGAGAGAAAGAACTTGGCGCCCACACCACGAGGCAAAGCGCCTGGAATCAAGATGGCCACGACCAGACCACGAGGGGCAGCGTTGAGGGAGCAATAAGTGTTACCAAGTCGTAAAGCGGATTGGGGTAAAGATTGCAAGGCCCTCTTAAAGGAGACCAGCAACCCAAAACAATTAAAGTGACAGTTCCACTCTGGCACAGCGATGCCGGTGATATTAAAGATAACAGTGTAATTGATCAATGCAGGTATGTAAATGTACTGTTGAATGGTGATGCTGGCAATGCTAATGGGAGAAATGTAACGAATGTTTCAAAAAGTGATGTAAGTGACAAGTTTGTACTTGTATTATATAGGGTTAATCACATAGGGTTAATTATAATATTTAGTCATTTACAGTGTGTCTCTGTCCCATGCCCCGTAGAATGTTGTTGCTATATAGAGAGAGAGAAGCAACCTTGGGACGCACACCAGCTTGTTTATGAGACAGTCGGCGCCTCAAGATCTCATGCTTTGTGGACAAGCACCTGGGGCCTTACAGATTAGGAGTTGGCCATAAGCCACATGCACCCATGTTTTGTTCAATAGTATGTTTATTTGATAGTATAAAGGTACAGCACTGTCCAGTAGCTCTTTGAACTTCACCTTGGACCGTGATTCGCGAGCGGTGCCGGGACCCCCAAGGCTCCAGACCAGCCGTCGCTGTGGAGTTCCCGACGGGCTGAATGCCGTGAGCTTTGTTGCATCTTATCATACTTTTCATTTCTTCGTAAACTGTATTATTAATGTCTCTTTTCTCTCAGTAAACGGTATCTTATTCTTTACTTCATTTGTCTTGTCTCTTATTTAACATTCATCCAGGTCCGGAACCTGGGTCTATTATTATCGATCCAAAACATTTTGGCGTCACGAACAGGATCTGGTAAAATGTTTAAGAGAAAAGACAAGAAGCAGTCTCCTCCTGTGGGAGAGAAGTATAGAATACCAGGGTGGAGCACGAGGGATGAGGGTTTTGGCTCTCTTGCCAAGGTGCGAGCCCGGTTTGGACCCCCGCAACATGGGGATACGCCATTATTGGAACAGAACAAAGATAGAGCCGTACCCCACGCGGTATTGTCTCTCCTGGAGGAAGTGGGCTTCCCACAGGAGAAAAGTAGTCCCCCACAAATGGGGTGGATTTTGTTGGTAGCCTTAAGGGCAATGTGTAAACAACTTAAGGAAAGTGAGGCAGAAAACCTACAGTTAAAAACAGCTGTTAAGGTTTTGGAAGTTCAAAACTCGACCCTGACTGAAGCGGTCCGCACTGCACAAGAGCGGGCGGACAAGGTCAATGAACAATCAGAAACTTTAATATGCCGTCTGGTGACAGTACAAAATAAAAAGAAAGCCAGACGACGGAAATTACAGATGGATTTGAAATATATCCTTTGTATTGCACTGATTTGCTGCTGCATGTGGTATGAACTAGCTCAATCAGACCCCAGTGAGTGTTTAAAAGTCAATGCAGAATCATGTGGAGAATGCATACAAGCTGGAAAAAATTGTGGGTGGTTCATCAAAAATATCTGGTACTCCTTTGACTCAGAATATGAGTGGACAGATGGAGAGGGGAGAGAATGGGAGGAAATTAAAAACCCTCCCCCATACGCTCCGAGCACGAAAGCTAGACCCCTTATGACAAATAAGACGAAACAGCAAGATGGGGAACAGCCGGTAACCACTAGAGGGGTGCGTGACTTCACCACTAGTGAGTTACAAGAAATACTTAACCTCGAAGAGTTAACAAAAATGGGGACTATGACTATGGACCACCTTATCACAACAGTGCTATGGAATGTCCAGGGCACAAGTTCACTATGGAACATGGTTACTACAGGGGTCCGGCAAAAATATCCCTCTGCCGTTGATTGGGAAGGGGAGGTAAAACCTTGGAATACTATGGCGGAGGGTGCGATACAGTTGCGCAACATGGCAACACAGGGAGGAATATATCACCAACAATATGGGGGGCCAGATCAGGAGCTCTTTACAGCAGGAATGCGGAGCAGGCTGATGAAGAGTGGCCCTCCTATGATGAGGGGTACGCTACTCGCATTATTGGGACCAGCCCAAGGGCAGCGAGTGGGGCACGCTTGCCTATTGTTAGGACAGTTAGAGGATGCAGAAGATAGTGTGCGAGAGTCGAGAACAGCTAATGTAGAGGGAGATCAGGACCAGTGACAAGGTTCGACCTCTGGGAAAGGTACAGGGTCAGGAAAGACAAAAAAAAGAATTACGCGGAGGGACATGTTCGCTGCTTTACTGAAGGCAGGGGTCCCCAAGGGAAAAATTGATGAAATTTCAACAGGAGCGATGTATTCTATGTGGCAGCAACACTGCGTCCCGGGAACAGAGAAGGGTGAAAGGAGGGAGGTAAGGGAGACTTAAGTCGGATAGCGATAAGTCTGCGGATGCGGAGAAACCACCTCCCGCTAGCCTATACTCCAACGTAGAAGAGCTGTAGTAGGCTGCCATCTCGTCCGTGTCCCCTGTCCTACCCCCCCTGTGTCATGGTGGGTCCATTGCCCCCAATACAGCCATAGAGGAAGGTCAACTCGGTGTCTCCTCTCCTGCTGTGCCCCATTCCGGCCAGCATCCAAATCAGGCTTAGTCTCAGGGCTGTCTCCATTCTGTCCTCGGCTTCCTGCAAAATAAAACATTTACAGTGTGTCTCTGTCCCATGCCCCGTAGAATGTTGTTGCTATAGAGAGAGAGAGAAGCGACCTTGGGACGCACACCAGCTTGTTATGAGACGGTCAGCGCCTCAAGATCTCATGCTTTGTGGACAAGCACCTGGGGCCTTACACATTAGAAGTTGGCCATAAGCCACTTCCACGAGGGAATGTGGCCAGGGTGGCTGGGGTCGAATTCGACGAAATACTCCAGCCACGCTGGGCTCACATACGGGGAGGCTTCCATACCGTGTCCCAGACTGAAGGTCACAGCCACACGGGTTGGGGTGAGGGAGGGCAAGCGCATATACTCGAAGTGCAAGGGACACATTCCCCTGGGACGGTGGTGGTGGCTCAGGAAATTGAGTCAGGACACGGGGAACCAGACAGTGGACTGGGAGAGACTAGGGAATGATATGTACTGACAGATTACGGGGACACAGGGGTGAGTGTGGAAGTGTGCTGGGACAAGTGGTGGAAGGAGGAACAGGGAATTTATGTATGTATGTGGGGGTCGGAATTGATCTGCCCAGCGGGTGTGTTGATTGCCTTTTCGCGGCAATGGCAGGACGCCGGGGCTGGGATCAGATGGGATCGGAGGATGGACTCCTGCGTGATCCCAGACCCTCCCAACACAATAAATGCCACTGAACTTGTAGCACACAAGAGGAAGCCCCTGCCCACAGCCCCACCGCTACAGATGACAGAAGTTAGGTGTCCCGCCACCACACCAGGCCCAGGGAATGGTTTAGTTTTAGTCCTGACTGGAAAGGTTTTATTCCAGGGGATGCATTATGCGGTCAGTCATTTTAAACCTAACCAGGGTACATCTGCCCGAGTGGTGTTCAAAAGAAACTGAGCAGCTGTATGAGGCACTCATTGAAGAAATGTTCCGCCAGTTCTTTGAACTCAGGTACGGGGATGTGAGTCGGGAAAAGTTATACGACATGGGAGTGTACGATAACGTTAGTCCGGGGAGGCAGAGGCGAGGGGTGCTCAATGATGTCACGACGGCGTTTAGCGCGGGTACATAAAAGCCGTTGAGCTCTCGCAGAAACATTATTTTACATTGGAACAGACAAACTGGAACACAGGAGAGGAAATTAAAGGGATAAATTCCCGCCCTGGTGCCACCTTGATTTGAATGTAGAAGTTCCTCCGTGGGTCCGGATTTGCTCGCACACTCTTGTAATTATAAAGTTTCTCATTGTAATGTATTTGTTGCGGCTGTCTTGCAAAAGGCGAAGCAAGGCGCTCCGAAGTCAGTGGGAGGCCTTGGTTAAAGGTTGAATCTGAATATTTTTCTCTGTAAATATGTAGTACGAATGAGTTTCATGTTGTATGTTAAGGGATGTATTCGGGGTGTTAAAAGTAAAGTATATAGGGTTGTTTGGACCACTAGCGTGTTTTCACCAGCGGACGTTTGATATTCCAGAAGGATTCTTGAAATATCATTGGGGCGACTGTAAGATTCGGCGAAATCACGAAAGCAAAAACTTCTGTGACTGCAGAGAGCAGACAGCACTGACCTGAGCAGGTCCAAACATGTTTAACTTGAATACACATCAGCTGGGCGAGAATGAGAATGGCTGAAAGCAGGAACATCATGGTTGATGGGCGCCTTTTGTCATGGAATGGGAACCCATCAGTGAGACATTAAGTAAAGTGGCCGGGGTTTCATGCCATCGAAAGACAAATGGAAGCTATTTGACCACAAACTTATCAGAGCCACACATCGAGGTGCAGCCCAGTTGAAAAAGGAACAGGCCAGAAACTTGAGTTTGCTTTTTCAGTTGGACAGCCTCAGGGGAAGGACAGTGGTGCGAGAAGACGTATTTTTGCAAGTATAAGAGAGGCAGTTTTGGCTGCCATCTCGCTATCTCTCCCCTCTTCTATGCCTGCTTGAAACACACAAGGACTGAGCACTCCATCTGGGACGGAGAGAAGAAACACCAGAGAGCCTTGCTACTTCGACTGGATAGCTGACCTTGAGACTGGACTTGAAGACCCAGAAGATACGCTTCATCGGGAGAAGCAGCGAGTAAGCCAGAGGGTTAATTGGTGAGCATTTATCCCAGCCCACGCATCTTTAAGACCACCGCATAATGTGAAAGGGTATTGTGTGTCCTAACCAAGCCTAGGGGTTTTAGTGGGAATGTTTTTGCAAGGATCATTCTGTTGGACAGATTTCAGTGGTGCAATTTTGAATCCGAGCAGGGGTGTTTTAGACGTGGGTACTTCGCGTTAGGGGCCTGTTTAGACTGGCCAGACTGTCTACCAGGGTGTGTTTTTACTGGGTGCAGATGTGTTTTAACTTGAATAAAAGCATTGTGATGGTGGAGACTGAAAAGATCTGTCTATGTCCCGAGCTTCCGGTCGCCTGGCACATTAATTCCCCGCTGCACTCCCACTCTGACATCTCTGTCCTCGGCCTTCTACACTGTTCCATCAAAGCTCAATGCAAGCTCAAGGAACAGCACCTCATCTTGTGCTTAGGCACTTGACAGCATTCTGGACTCAACATCGAGTTCAACAATTTCAGACCGTAACCTCTGCTTGTATTTTTTTTCCCTTTCCTCCTTTTTTTTAAAGCCCCCTTTTTAAAATCCTTTTCTTGGATCTCCACCATTCACACCCTATCACATTCATCTTTTGTTTACTAACTTGTACTATTACCATCTCATTTGTGCACATCATCCCTTTTGTCCCTTAAATCGCTCTTGCCTTCCACCCTATCACAGAGCTTCCCGATTGTTCTTTCCTCCCCTCCCCCTTTCATTACCCCGGCATTTCCTTAAGAATCTGTTACATCTCAAACTTTTCCAGTTCTGACGAAGGGTCACAGACACGAAACGTTAACTCTGCTTTCTCTCCACTAAAGCTACCTGACCTGCTGAGATTTCCAGCATTTTCTGTTTTTATTTAAGGTTGAGAGGAGGTTTGGTAGAGGTGTTCAAAATCAGGAGGGGTCTGGACAGAGTTGATCAAGAGAAACTGTTCCCATTGGCAGAAGGGTCAAGAACTAGAGGACACAGATATAAGGTGATTGGCAAAAGAACCAAAAGCGACATAAGAAACACTTTTTTACACAGTGAGTAGTTAGGATCTGGAATGCACTGCCTGAAAGGGTGGTGAAGGGAACATTGGGAACATTCTTCCTGCATCTAACCTGTCCAGAGCCATCAGAATGTTATATGTTTCTATGAGATCCCCTCTCATCCTTCTAAACTCCAGTGAATAAAGGGCCAGTCGATCCAGTCTCTCCGCATATGTCAGTCCAGCCATCCCGGGAATCAGTCTGGTGAACCTTCACTGCACTCCATCAATAGCAAGAACGTCCTTCCTCAGATTAGGAGAGCAAAACTGAAAACAATATTCCAGGTGATGACTCACAAGGCCCTGTTCAACTGCAGTAAGACCTCCCTGCTCCTATACTCAAAACCACTAGGTATGAAGGCCAATATCATTTGCCTTCTTCATCGCCTGCTGTACCTGCAGCCAACTTTCAATGACTGATGAACCATGACGCCTAGGTCTCATTGCATCTCCCCTTTTCCTAATCTGCTGCCATTCAGATAATATTCTGCCTTCGTGCTTTTGCCCCCAAAATGGATAACCTCACATTTATCCACATTATACTGCATCTGCCATGCATTTGCCCACTCACTAACCTTTCCAAATCACCCTGCAGCCTCTTAGCATCCTCCTCACAGCTCACACCGCCACCCAGTTTAGTGTCATCTGCAAACTTGGAGATATTACACTCAATTCCTTCATCCAAATCATTGATGCATATTGTAAATAGCTGGGGTCCCAGCACTGAGCCCTGCGGCACTTCACTAGTCACTGTCTGGCATTCTGAAAAGGACCCGTTTATCCCGACTCTCTGCTTCCTGTCTGCCAACCAGTTCTCTATCCACGCCAGTACATAACCCCCAATATCATGTGCTTTAATTTTGCACACCAATCTCTTGTGTGTGACCTTGTCAAAAGCCTTTTGAAAGTTCAAATACACCACATCCACTGGTTCTCCCTTGTCCACTGTACTAGTTATATCCTCAAAAAATTCCAGATTTGTCAAGCATGATTTCGCTTTCAGAAATCCATGTTGACTTGGACCGATCCTGTCACTGCTTTCCAAATGCGGTGTTATTTCATCTTTAATAATTGATTCCAACATTTTCCCCACTACTGATGTCAGGTTAACCAGTCTCTAATTACCTGTTTTCTCTCTCCCTCCTTTCTTAAAAAGTAGTGTTACATTAGCTACCCTCCAGTCCATAGGAACTGATCCAGAGTCGATAAACTGTTGGAAAATGGTCACCAATGCATCCACTATTTCTATGACCACTTCCTTAAGTACTCTGGGATGCAGACTATCAGGCCCCAGGGATTTATCAGCCTTTAATCCCATCAATATCCCGAACACAATTTCCCACCGAATAAGGATATCCTTCAGTTCCTCCTTTTCACTAGACTCTCGGTCCCCTAGTACCTCTGGAAGGTTATTTGTGTCTGATATGTCCTTACTATACAGTATAATTTCACACGAGGCCCATACTTGAGAGAAGGTCACTTTGTGACCAGTAACCTTTAATCCAGCAATGAAGTGATGAAGGTGAGTGGGGCTTCCCCTTTTATATCTGAAAGTCCAGGTTAGGAGTGTCTCCCACAAGTTCACTACTTGGTGGTCAATGTTTTCATGGTGTCCAACTTAGGTCAGTTTATA
Source organism: Pristiophorus japonicus (assembly GCF_044704955.1). Taxonomy (NCBI): domain Eukaryota; kingdom Metazoa; phylum Chordata; class Chondrichthyes; family Pristiophoridae; genus Pristiophorus; species Pristiophorus japonicus. The sequence continues at coordinate 241,015,978 of NC_091977.1, read as the reverse complement.
CATGGAGTACAATGACAGTTGAATACATGACATCACCTCTCCCCCAAATTCTTATTGGGATCACAGGTTAAGTTTCTTTGGTGGTTTACGCTCCCTTGTAGAGCGCCTGAGTTGGGGCCCTGGTTGTTGGGCGCTGGCCTGAGTGTCTGCTGTTTGCGGTGCCTCAGGCCTGTCCGGACTGCCCACAGTGACTGGGCTCTCCTCCGCTTGGTTCCGGTGTTCGGTCACCTGTGGAGGAGTGAACTCTACATCGTTTTCTTCCTCTGCTTCTTCTATGGGGTTGCTGAACCTCCTTTTTATTTGATCCACGTGTTTGCGGCAGATTTGTCCATTGGTAAGTTTAACTACCAGAATCCTATTCCCCTCTTTGGCAATCACAGTGCCTGTGAGACATTTAGGCCATGCAGCATAGTTGAGGACAAAGACAGGGTCATTGACATCAATACATTGCGCCCTCGCATTCCTGTCATGGTCGTCACATTGTGACTGGCGCCTGCTCTCAACAATTTTTTTCATGGTGGGGTGTATAAGGGATAACCTGGTTTTGAGCATCCTTTTCATTAGCAGCTCTGCAGGTGGAACCCCTGTGAGTGAGTGTGGTCGGGATCTGTAGGCCAATGGGAGGCGTGATAAGCGGCTTTGTAGGGAACCCCCTTAGATTCTGAGCATCCCCTGATGGATTATCTGCACTGCTTGTTCTGCCTGGCCATTTGAGGCTGGCTTGAACGGTGCCGTTCTGACATGGTTGATTCCATTGCCTGCCATGAAGTCCTGGAATTCAGTGCTTGTGAAGAACGAGCCAGTGTCGCTGACCAAGACATCCGGTGCACCATGAGCGGCGAACATTGCCCATAGACTTTCTACGGTGGCAGAGGATGTGCTTGAATTTAAAATGGCACACTCAATCCATTTGGAGTAGGCGTCTACTACAACCAAAAACATTTTTCCCATGAAAGGATCTGTGTAATCCACATGGATGCGTGACCATGGCTTGGAGGGCCAGGACCAGGGGCTAAGGGGGGTTTCCCTGGGTGCGTTGCCCAGCTGAGCACACGTGTTGCACCTGCGAACACAAAGTTCCAGGTCTGCATCTATCCCTGGCCACCAAACATGTGACCTGGCAATTGCCTTCATCATGACAATGCCCGGGTGCTCAGTGTGAAGTTCTCTGATAAACATCTCTCTGCCCATCTGGGGCATGACAACTCGGTTCCCCCACAGTAGGCAATCGGCCTGAATAGAGAGTTCATCCTTGCGCCTATGAAACGGTTTAAATTCCTCAGGGCATGCCCTGTACGTGGCTCCCAACCCCATTTAGGATACATTTCTTAACTAAAGACAGTAGCGGGTCTTTATTTATCCAGACTTTAATCTGACGGGCTGTCACAGGTGAGCCTTCGTTTTCGAAAGCTTCAACAGCCATGACCATCTCAGCATCATGTTCAGTTGCCCCCTCAGTTGTGGCTAGCGGGAGCCTGCTGAGTGCATCGGCACAGTTTTCAGTGCCCGTTTGTGCCGAATTGTGTAATCATAGGCGGCATAAATGCCCACCTCTGTATGCAGGCCGATGCATTCGCATTTATGGTCTTGTTGTCGGCCAAAAGGGACGTTAGGGGTTTGCGATCTGTCTCCAGCTCAAATTTCCTGCCAAACAGGTACTGGTGCATTTTTTTTACTGCATATACACATGCAAGTGCTTCCTTTTCTACCATCCCATAGCCCCTTTCTGCCTGGGACAGACTTCTGGAGGCATAAGCTACCGGCTGTAACTGACCATTGGCATTCACATGCTGCAACACACACCCGACCCCATAGGACGACGCATCGCACATTAAGACAAGTTTCTTACATGGGTCATATAACGTTAACAGTTTGTTGGAGCATAACAAATTGTGTGCTCTATCAAAAGCCCTTTCCTGGCTGTCCCCCCAGACCCATTCGCGACCTTTGCGTAGGAGCACGTGTAGCGGCTCTAACAGCGTGCTCAATTTGGGAAGAAAGTTACTAAAACAGTTCAGGAGCCCCAGGAACGAACGCAGCTCCGTCGTGTTACGGGGTCTAGGTGCTCTCTGGATCGCTTCCATTTTGGACGCAGTAGGTCTGATCCTGTCTGCTGCTACACTCATCCCCAGGATTTCTACCTCTGGAGCTAGGAAGATGCACTTCGCCTTTTTCAGTCGCAGCCCTACCCGGTCCAGTCTGCGTAGCACCTCCTCCAGGTTGTGGAAGTGTTCTTCAGTATCGCAACCTGTGATGAGGATGTCATCTTGAAAAACCACCATCCTTGGAATCGACTTGAGGAGGCTTTCCATATTTAGTTGAAAGATCGCGGCAGCCGAGCGAATCCCGAATGGACATCTGATCAAACAATCTCTTGTGTGTCGTGATGGTGGTCAGCTTCTTCGACACACTCACCAGCTCCTGGGTCATGTAAGCTGAGGTCAGGTCCAATTTTGAAAAAGTTTGCCACCGGATAGCGTCGCAAAGTGGTCCTCCGCTCTCGGTAGTGGGTCTTGGAGTGACACCCGATTGATGGTGGCCTTGTAATCACCACATATCCTGACCGACACATCCGCGTTGAGCACCAGCACGATCGGGCTCGCCCAGTCACTGAATTCGACTGGCGAGATGATGCCTTCCCTCAGCAGGCGGTCCAATTCGCATTCTATCTTTTCGCGCATCACATACGGCACCGCTCTGGTCTTGTGGTGTACTGGCCTGGCGTCCGGGTTTATGTGAATCACTACCTTGGTCCCCATGAAAGTGCCAATGCCGGGTTGAAATAATGAGTCAAATTTGTCCAGGACCTGTGAGCATGATATTCGCTCCACAGAAGAAATTGCATTGACATCGCCCCATTTCCAGTTCATGACAGCAAGCCAACTCCTCCCCAGTAGTGTGAGACTGCCCCCCGGGACAATCCAGAATGGCAACCTGTTCTCCGAATCTTTGTGGGTCATGACTACCATGGCGCTGCCTAGCACCGGAATGATCTCCTTTGTGTATGTCCGTAGCTGTGCATCAATCGGCAATAATTTTGGCCTCCTGGCCTTGGACGCCCACAACTTGTCGAACTGCTTGATATTCATTAGGGACTGGCTGGCCCCCGTGTCTAGCTCCATTGATACTGGGGTGCCATTGAGGAGCACTTTCATCATTATAGGTGGCGTCCTGGTGTATGAACTGTATATGTGCTCCACATGAACTCGCTGAACTTCAGCTTCTAGCGATTTCCCCCAGTGTTCATTTGGCCTCGTAGGGCTTACATCGGGCCTGTTCTCCTTGTACATCAAACTGGCTGCAGGCTTCCTGCACATACGCGCCAAGTGACTGCTGACGTTGCAGTTTCTGCAGGTATATTGCTGATACCTGCAAGCTCTGGCTGTGTGTTTGCCTCCACACCTCCAACATGAGCCGTTGTTGGAAACAAAAGGTCCATTGTCAGTCGATCGTCTCTGACTGTCTCTGTATCCGTCCTTAAGCGTGCCATTGACAGGTGTTGATGACCCCATTACTGGCCGCATTGTCCCTTGCGATGGCATGAATCGCTGTTCAGCTAGCCATTGTCTCTGTTGAATTCCCCCTTTGGGTTCAACTACATGCTTGGGCATGTCGGATTGCCCCTGTCTGCCTGGAGAACTGTGTGCCGCGTTAACAATGTTGACTCCCTGTCCATTTGCTGCATTTAAGCCAAGATTTTTGTCAAACATCATTCTGGTCTCTACCTCTCCTGAGATAAATGTCTGAGCCATCAAAGTTGCCTTTTCCAGGGTCAAGTCTTTGGTCTCAATCAGATTCCTGAAAACCACAGCGTGCCCGATGCCCTCAATAAAAAAGTCTTGCAGCATCGCCGCTCTGCATGCATCTTGGAACTTACATAGGCTCGCCAGTCGTCGGAGGTCTGCCACGAAGTCTGGAACGCTTTGCCCTTCTCGCCGCCGGTGCGTATAAAACCGATGTCTCGCCATGTGCATGCTGCTCGCCGGTTTAAGGTGTTCCCCGATCAACTTACTGAGTTCTTCGAACGTCTTGTCCGCGGGCTTTTCTGGCACTAGAAGGTCCTTCATCAGGGAGTACGTTCTGGATCCACAAACTGTCAGGAGATGAGCCCTGCGTCTGTTGGCCGAATCCTGTCCCAACCATTCCTTAGTGATGAAACTTTGCTGTAGTTTCTCAATAAAGTCGTCTCAATCATCACCAACACAGTACCTCTCTTCAGTGCTGCTAGTGGCCATGCTCGCGTGGTTTAAATCCCAGTTTCTCGTCGCCAATGATATGTCCTTACTATACAGTATAAATGCACACGAGGCCCATACTTGAGAGAAGGTTACTCTGTGACCAGTAACCTTTATTCCAGCACTGAAGTGATGAAGCTGGGTGGAGCTTCCCCTTTTATACCTGAAAGTCCAGGTTAGGAGTGTCTCCCACAAGTTCACCATCTGGTGGTCAATGTTCTCAAGGTGTACAACTTAGGTCAGTTTATACATGGGTTACAATGACAGTTGAATACATGACAGTGTCTTCCTTCGTGAAGACAGAACCAAAGTATTTGTTCAACTCGTCTGCCATTTCTTTGTTCCCCATTATAAATTCACCTGAGTTTAACTGCAAGGGACCTACGTTTGTCTTCATTAATCTTTTTCTCTTCACATATCTATAGAAGCTTTTGCAGTCAGTTTTTATGTTCCCAGCAAGCTTCCTCTCATACTCTATTTCCCCCCTCCTAATTAAACCGTTTGTTCTCCTCTGCTGAATTCTAAATTTCTCTCAGTCCTCAGGTTTGCTGCTTTTTCTGGCCAATTTATATGCCTTTTCCTCGCATTTAACACTATCCTTAATTTCCCTTGTTAGCCACGGTTGAGCCACCTTCCCCATTTTATTTTTAGAACATAAGAACATAAGAATTAGGAACAGGAGTAGGCCATCTAGCCCCTCGAGCCTGCACCGCCATTCAACAAGATCATGGCTGATCTGGCCGTGGACTCAGCTCCACTTACCCGCCCGCTCCCCATAACCCTTAATTCCCTTATTGGTTAAAAATCTATCGATCTGTGACTTGAATACATTCAATGAGCTAGCCTCAACTGCTTCCTTGGGCAGAGAATTCCACAGATTCACAACCCTCTGGGAGAAGAAATTCCTTCAGAAATTACTCCAGAAGAAATTACTCCAGACAGGGATGTACAATTGTTGAAGTTCATCCATGTGATCTTTAAATGTTTGTACTAAATTATAGTAGCAAAGTAGCAGTCTTTTTACAAATTGAGATGGTCCGAGGCTTTCTGCTCCCGAGTTAATCATCTCAGTTCAACACCAGCCTTGGGCAAGTGTTCTGAGTCTGTTATGACTGGGGGCTGGGTAGCTGATCTGATGGGAGTGGCAATGACCATGTCAAGGATTGTAAGTCCAGATTCATTGGTGATAGCGGAGTCCTCTGATGACTGAGGGTAAGTTGATTTGTTACTGATTGTGTCTTCCTCAGACTGTTCCGGTTCATCCGTGTGTCGCAGCTTTATCTGATCAACATGTTTCCTGCATGTTTTTCCATTCTTGAGCTTGACGATAAACATTCTGTTACCCTCCTTGGCCGTAACAGTACCGGCGATCCACTTGGGACCTTGATCATAATTTAGTACATACACAGGATCGTTAACCGAAATGTCGCGTGACACAGCAGCGCGATCATCATACCACGGCTGACTTTGACGTCTGTATTCAACATGATCATTCAAGTCAGGATGGACAAGAGAGAGCTTGGTCTTGTGATGTCTCTTATCAATAGTTCAGCAGGGGGACCCCGGTAAGCGTGTGGGGTCTTGTCCTGTAACTAAGCAATATGCATGACAAGCGAGTCTGCAGTGAACCTTGAGTTACACGTTTCATACTCTGCTTGATGGTTTGGACAGCACGCTCTGCTTGACCATTAGATGCGGTTTGAATTCTGCTGACCTCACATGTTTGATACCATTGAGTTTCATAAACTCTTGTAACTCCAGACTAGTAAAGCAAGGTCCGTTGTCGCTTACAACGATGTCGGGCAGGCCATGAGTGGCAAACATGACACAAAGACCCTCAATGGTAGCTGTGGATGTGCTGGATGACATGATTATACACTTTAACCACGTGGAATATGTATCCACCAAAACTAAATACATCTTTCCCAGGAAGGGACCTGCAAAGTCAATGTGGATCCTGGACCATGGTTTAGATAGCCACGACCACATCACAGCAGCGATTCCGCTGGTGCTTTACTTAATTGATGCACACATGATTCCAGATCAGAGTCGATTCCAGATCAGAGTCAATTCCAGGTCACCATACATGAGACCTGGCTCTAATGAACAAAATGTTGAATCATTGTGGGTGGAGATTAGAGATAGTAAGGGGAAAAAGTCACTGGTGGGTGTAGTATATAGGCCCCCAAATAATAACTTCACGGTGGGGCGGGCAATAATCAAGGGAATAATGGAGGCATGTGAAAAAGGAATGGCAGTAATCATGGGGGATTTTAGTCTACATATCGATTGGTCAAATCAAATCGCATGGGGTAGCCTGGAGGAGGAATTCATAGAATGCATACGGGATTGTTTCTTAGAACAGTATGTTACAGAACCTACAAGGGAGCAAGCTATCTTAGATCTGGTCCTGTGTAATGAGACAGGAATAATAAACGATCTCCTAGTAAAAGATCCTCTCGGAATGAGTGATCACAGTGTGGTTGAATTTGTAATACAGGTTGAGGGTGAGGAAGTAGTGTCTCAAACGAGCATACTATGCTTAAACAAAGGGGACTACAGTGGGATGAGGGCAGAGTTGGCTAAAGTAGACTGGAAACACAGACTAAATGGTGGCACAATTGAGGAACAGTGGAGGACTTTTAAGGAGCTCTTTTATAGTGCTCACCAAAAATATATTCCAGTGAAAAAGAAGGGCGGTAAGAGAAGGGATAACCAGCCATGGATAACCAAGGAAATAAAGGAGAGTATCAAATTAAAAACCAATGCGTATAAAGTGGTCAAGGTTAGTGGGAAAATAGAAGATTGGGAAAATTTTAAACGACAGCAAAGAATGACTAAGAAAGCAATAAAGAAAGGAAAAATAGATTACGAAGGTAAACTTGCACAAAACATAAAAACGGACAGTAAAAGCTTTTACAGATATATAAAACGGAAAAGAGTGACTAAAGTAAATGTTGGTCCCTTAGAAGATGAGAAGGGGGATTTAATAATGGGAAATGTGGAAATGACTGAGACCTTAAACAATTATTTTGCTTCGGTCTTCACACTGGAAGACACAAAAACCATGCCAGAAATTGCTGGTCACAGGAATGTGGGAAGGGAGGACCTTGAGACAATCACTATCACTAGGGGGGTAGTGCTGGACAGGTTAATGGGACTCAAGGTAGACAAGTCCCCTGGTCCTGATGAAATGCATCCCAGGGTATTAAAAGAGATGGCAGAAGTTATAGCAGATGCATTCGTTATAATCTACCAAAATTCTCTGGACTCTGGGGAGGTACCAGTGGATTGGAAAGCAGCTAATGTAACGCCTCTGTTTAAAAAAGGGGGCAGACAAAAGGCAGGTAACTATAGGCCGGTTAGTTTAACATCTGTAGTGGGGAAAATGCTTGAAACTATCATTAAGGAAGAAATAGCTGGACATCTAGATAGGAATAGTGCAATCAAACAGACGCAGCATGGATTCATGAAAGGGAAATCATGTTTAACTAATTTACTGGAATTATTTGGGGTTATAACGAGCATGGTAGATAGAGGTGTACCGATGGATGTGGTGCATTTAGATTTTCAGAAGGCATTCGATAAGATGCCACACAAAAGGTTACTGCAGAAGATAAAGGTACGCGGCGTCAGAGGAAATGTATTAGCTTGGATAGAGAATTGGCTGGCTAACAGAAAGCAGAGAGTCGGGATAAATGGATCCTTTTCGGGTTGGAAATCGGTGGTTAGTGGTGTGCCACAGGGATCGGTGCTGGGACCACAACTGTTTACAATATACATAGATGACCTGGAAGAGGGGACAGAGTGTAGTGTAACAAAATTTGCAGATGACACAAAGATTAGTGGGAAAGTGGGTTGTGTAGAGGACACAGAAAGGCTGCAAAGAGATTTAGATAGGTTAAGCAAATGGGCTAAGGGTTGGCAGATGGAATACAATGTCGGAAAGTATGAGGTCATCCACCTTGGGGAGAAAAACAGTAAAAGGGAATATTATTTGAACGGGGAGAAATTACAACATGCTGCGGTGCAGAGGGACCTGGGGGTTCCTTGTGCATGAAACTCTTTTAGGAGTCTACCTGCAAAACATAAACAACATTAAACTGTGCCACCCGACCTGGGTGACACAGCAGACATTTTCAAGCCCCTTTTTTTTTTTTGGTTTTTGGTTTTTTTTTTGTTTTTTTTTTGGGCGCTAAAATCAAATTTTTCCAGTGCCCCCTATAAAAGGAGAGGGGGACACTAAAAACACCGGCAATTAAAACAAATTAAACTTTAAAACGTAAAATCAAATTAAAATTTGGTTGCCGGGCGTGATGATGCACTCCAGTCCCTCCGGTGCCCACCTCTCACGGAAGGCCGCGAGCGTACCGGTGGACACCGCGTGCTCCATCTCCAAGGACACCCTGGACCGGATGTAAGAGCGGAAGAGAGGCAGGCAGTCAGGTTGAACGACCCCCTCGACCGCCCGCTGCCTGGACCGGCTGATGGCACCCTTGGCCGTGCCCAGGAGCAGTCCTACGAGGAGGCCTTCGGACCTACCCGCTCCCCTCCGCACAGGGTGCCCAAAGATCAGGAGAGTGGGACTGAAGTGCAGCCAGAATTTCAGGAGCAGCCCCTTCAAATAGTGGAACAGGGGCTGCAACCTTGTGCACTCCATAAAAACATGGAACACGGACTCCTCCAGACCGCAGAAATTGCAGGCGGCCTGGGAGTCCGTGAACCGGCTTAAAAATTTGTTGCACGGCACTGCTCCGTGCACCACCCTCCAGGCCAAGTCCCCGATGAATAGTGGGAGGACCCCTGCGTAGAGTGCCCTCCATCGGGGACCCCCGCCTCCTCCGGACGGCAAGATGGTACGCCATGGCGTGTCCGGACGGCCGGCGAGGATGGCAAAGTTGAGGGTGTGCAGGAGCAGCCCGTACAGGAAACCCCTCCGCGCGGAACTGAAAGGCACGGAGGGGATTTCCCCGAGGCGGCTCAAGTTGTGAGGCGCCGGCCCCCGAGGGAGGTTCCGGGGTTTGGCGCCGATGAGGAATTCCGTCCGGACGGGGGTCAGTTCGGACGGGATCTCCCCACGTGCCTGAGCCTCCTCGATACACCTAACGGAGTCAGGGCCCAGAGCTGTTTTTAGCGACTCGATGGCATCGGCCGCGTGGCGGACGTTGGCAGAATTTAGGTGCCGCGCCAGCGTGACTGGTGCCATCCAGCCCGCTCCTCCGCCATCGAGCAGGTCCCTGACCCTGGTCACCTCACCAGCCACAGCCCTCTCTTCCGACCGCCACATAAAGCCTCGGCCGTGGAGGTACGGATTCCCGAGCAGCGGCTCCTGCAGGACGGCCGCCACTCCAGCCGGTGGAGAGCTGCGCTTGGTGGAGACTTTGTTCCAGACCCTGATGAGTTCCCTGTAAAAGACAGGCAGCTCCCGGAGGGCGGTCCTGGCACCCCCCAAGTTCACAAACAGGAGCTGCGTGTCATAATTGAGGTCGAGCTGCTGGCGGAAGAAATACCTCGCCAGAGCACACCACCTAGGAGGGGGCTCGACGTAAAGGTATCTCTGCAGGGTCTGAAGACGGAAAGTCGCGAGCTGGGCGCTGACGCACACCAACGACTGACCGCCCTCCTCAAGCGGGAGACTCAAGACCGCGGCAGAGACCCAGTGCTTCCTGTTGTTCCAGAAGAAGTCCACCAGCTTCTTCTGTATCTTGGCGACAAACGCAGGGGGAGGGGTCAAAGTGACCAGCCGGTACCACAGCATTGCGGCCACCAGCTGGTTTATGACTAGCGCTCGACCCCTGTAGGACAGCACTCGGAGCAGTCCTGTCCAGCGCCCTAGGCGAGCGGCGACCTTGGCCTCCAGCTCCTGCCAGTTCGCCGGCCAGGCTTCCTCGTCGGGGCTAAGGTAGACTCCCAGATAGAGGAGATGGGTCGTGCTCCAGGCAAAAGGCCTGAGCTCCTCCGGCAGGGAGTCCACCCGCCACTGACCCACCAGGAGTCCGGAACATTTCTCCCAGTTGATCCTGGCGGAGGACGCGGCCGAGTAAATCTCCTGGCACTCACGCATCCTCCGCAGGTCAGCGGGATCCTCTACCGCGAGGAGCACGTCATCGGCGTAAGCCGAGAGGACGACCTCCACGCCCGGCCCTTGCAGAGCCAGTCCCGTCAACCTCGTCCGCAAGAGGCGCAGGAAAGGTTCCACGCAAACGGCGTATAACTGGCCGGACATGGGGCATCCCTGGCGCACCCCTCTCCTAAAGCGAAGGGGCGCCGTCAAGGACCCGTTAACCTTAATCAGACACTCCGCGGCGGCGTACAAAAGTCGGATCCGGGCGACGAAATGCGTCCCGAACCCGAAAGCGCGCAGAGTTCCGAGCAGATAGTCGTGATCCACCCTGTCAAACGCCTTCTCTTGGTCGAGGGATAGGAAGGCGACCGACAGACCAGCCTCCTGGGAGCAATGGATGAGGTCCCGGACCAGATGGATGTTGTCGTGGATTGTCCGGCCCGGGACCGTGTATGACTGGTCGGGGTGGATCATGTGGTCCAGCACGGCACCAAGGCGAGCAGACATCGCCCTGGCGAAGATTTTGTAGTCCGTGCTGAGGAGGGAGACCGGGCGCCAGTTCTTAAGGAGGCGGAGATCGCCCTTCTTAGGCAGCAGGACGATGACTGCCCTGCGCCAAGAGAGGGGCATCTCCCCGGTCGCCAGACTTTCCCCCAGGACCCGCGCGTAGTCGCCCCCCAGGACGTCCCAGAACGCCCTGTGGAACTCCACGGTCAGCCCGTCCAGCCCCGGGGATTTTCCCCTCGAGAGCCGGGCGAGGGCACCGGTCAGCTCCGCCAGGCTTAGCGGAGCTTCCAGATTTTCGGCGCCCTCCGGGCCGACCTTCGGCAGGTCCTCCCACAAAACTCTACGCGCTTCCTCGCTGGACGGATCCGGAGAGAACAGAGCCCCGTAATATTCACGGACCCTGTTGTTGACGCCCTCCGGATCCGAGACGAGAGAGCCGTCGTCGGCCAGCAGCGTCAAGAGCTGCTTACGGACACTCTGCCTTTTTTCCAGCGAGTAGAAGAAGGGGGAGCCGCGGTCCAGATCCCGCAGGAACCGGATCCGCGACCTCACGAACGCGCCTCGGGACCCGACGAGCTGCAGGTCCTTCAGCGCGGCCTTCTTCGCTTCGTACACCGTCCGCAGGGCCGGGTCCTGGACGACTTGACCGAGACGGGCTTCCAGGTCGAGCACCTCTTTTTCTAGGCGCCCGACTCTGGCCGCCCGCCTCTTGGTCGACCCCCTCGCGTACTCTTGACAGAAGACGCGGACGTGAGCCTTGCCCACGTCCCACCATAGCCTCAAGGAGGGGAAGCCCCCCTGCTTCCTTCTCCAGTCGGACCAGAATCGACGGAACGAGTCCTGGAACCGCACGTCCTCCAGCAGCCGGTTGTTAAAGTGCCAGTACGCGGACCCCGTCCTCGCGCGGAGCGAAGCGAGCTCCGCCCACACCAGGTGGTGGTCCGAGCACGGCACCGGCCGCATGGAGGCCGCCGGGACGCAGGAAACGTACGCCCGAGACACGTAAAGGCGGTCGACTCTAGACCATCCAACTCCAGGCCTCACCCAAGTAAAGGCGCTGGAGTCGGGGTGGAGATTTCGCCAGACGTCCACCAGGTCGAAGGACCCGACCAGGTCCCTCAACTTCTCCATCGCCGTCATGCACTGCGGGGCACCGGAGCGGTCCCTCGCCTCGAGGGTGCAGTTAAAATCCCCCCCGAGGACAATGCAGTCGCCGACGTCGACAGAGCCAAGAAGAGCGGACACCTCTTCAAAGAAGCGCGTCTGCTGCGGGCCGGGATGAGGGGCGTACACGTTCACGAGATGGAGCGGCACGTCCCCCAGGCGAACCGTTACGTGCAGCAAGCGGCCTGGCACGGGCTCCTCGACCCCCAAGATCTCCGGCTGAAAATGCGGGCCCAGCAAGATGGCCACCCCACTTGAAATGGCGGTGAGGTGGCTCATGCGGACCTCTCCTTGCCATTCCAGGAGCCACGTGGCTTCGTCTCCCGGAACGGTGTGGGTTTCTTGCAGGAAGCACACCGCATATTTCCCCTCCCGCAGGAGCGAAAAATTGTCAAATCTACGGCGTGCCCCTCTGCCGCCGTTGATGTTGAGGCTGGCTATGGTTATCTTCATGGCAAAAGCATAGTGCAACCTCTACCTTAACCTATTGTGGGGGAGGGAGCGAAGTCTTTTGTTGAACTCCGCTCCCTCCGCAGCCCAGCGAGGAGTCCCTCGAGCTCGCGCAGCTCAAGGTGCTGCTCCTTTGTCAAGGGCCCGCCCGCGGCCAAGGTTTTAACGGCGGCGCGGACGGACCCCTTGATCAGCTCCGGCTCGGACCATTTTTCCAGGGCCAGTCGGGCTTGGTCGCGGCGACCCCGGCTCTGGGCCAAAAAGTCCCGGAGTTCCTTTGCAGGAACGAGGAGGGCCTCAGCGACGGCCGCGAGCAGATCCACCGCCTCCCTGGCGGTGGTCTCTAGGTCTTCACCCGCGTCCCCCACCGAGTCCCCGTCCTCCTCCGGGAGGTGGCCGCCAGCAGCCGGCCCATCGACCGCACAAGGTACGGCAAATGAACCGGCCGCTCCAACCGGCCCTGGCACTGCCCCGATCCCACCCCCAGGATCGTCGGCAGAGGAGTCCCCACTGGGCTCTTTTAAAAATGGTGCCGGGTCGGGAAATGACAGCGGAAGGGGTTCCCCCTCCGCCCCAGGAACCGGAGAACAAGGAGAGACCCGGCCATAGGAAATCCCCAGGCCCTCCAAGTGCTCCAGCTCCAAAGTAAGGGGCGAGGGTGGGTGTTCCTCCCCCTCCCCGCTGCCACCCCCCGGCCCAGCATCTACAGTATCATTAAAATCAATTGTTTCATTCTCTGCCGGGTCGAGCAAATCCCGGGGTAAGTTGTGTATTGGCTGGGCGGGCTCAGGTTCGGCCTTTTCGGCCCCGCCCGCCTCGGTCCCCGGGACGCTCGACCCGGCGGCTACGCATTCTTCCACTGGCCCCACGCCCCCCACGACAGGCAGATCTTCCACGCCCTCCCCAGGAGGCAGCGGCTGGGCAGCCTCGACTGCCTCACCCTCCCCGGGGAAAGACTCCTCGCGCCTGCAGCGCAATTTGGGGGCGCTGGTGGGGGACGCGGGACACGCGGCGGGCACCGCCTCCTCCGCGGAGGGATGTTGTTCCCCCTCCGCCTCATTGGGGCAGTGCCTCTTTTTGTTCCTGGGGGCGCGCGGAGTCAGGGAGACCTCCATGTCTGCCGAGGCCTCCCGCTCCGCCCCCCCCTTTTCCTTTTCTTGCCCGCGCCTGGGCCCCTCTGTGGTGTTATTCAAGGGCCCGGGCACGGGCTCGGGGCACCCCGCGCTCGCCGGTGACTGGGTTGGGCTGAGCGCGGTGGTCAGACTTTCCGGCGCACCGAGGGGACCCGCCTCTAGATGTTTTTCCTTCTTCCGCGCCTTCTTTCCGCTCGGACGCTCTCCCTCCCCCCCGCCGGAGGCCCTGAAAACAAAGGCCTCCGACGATGCCCGCGCACCCATGGCTCCCGGCACGCGGACGCAACTAGGGGGAGGGGTGGCGGCGGCGCCAGCTATGGCCGCCTTCGGTGGTTTGGCGGCCTTGGAGGCGGGGCAGTTCTTGCGAACGTGCCCCACCTCCCTGCAGGCATGGCACCGCACGCCGTCCGACGTCCAGAAGACGCGGTAGGCAGTCCCCTCGTGCACCACATTAAAGTGCCCTTCTGTCAGGTCCTCCCGCGCCAGCCGGACAAAGAGCTGGCGGCGGAAGGAGAACACGTGGCGCAGGCTGTTCTCCCTGAGGCCGAGCGGTATGGGGTTGATCCCCGACCTTACCTCCCCCAGTTGGTGTAGGTGAGGGAGGAGGAGCTCAGCGGAAACAAAGGGCGGGACGTTTGACACGATGACCCTCTGCGCGGTGGCCTCGAGAGGGTCCACCGGCAGGAACGTCCCGCCCACCGTGAGCCCCTTTTCAAGGGCCAGGGACACCGCCCGCTCCGACCCCAGGAAGAACACGGCCTTCCCAGACATCTTGGAGGCTGCGACAATGGCCGAGGGGCCGACTACCCCAGCCATCGCCCGCACGCACTCCTCGATGGTCATTGTGGGGTGAGTGTAGCTCTTGACCCCGTGTTTTTTCGTAATTAACCTAAATGGTGGCAGGGCAGCGGGTGGCGCAGGAGGGGCCGTGGAAGCGGTTGCCACCTGCGCATACGTCCTTGCTGGCCCTGCCACCGGCGTGGATGGGGTCGCCATCACGGGGTCCCTTTAAGGGCTACACCCACCCCAAAGTCACAGGCCTTAATGGTCTTAATTGGCCTCTTGTATAATGACTGAGCAGAGGAGCCCTTAATGAGGCACACCTCTCCCCTAGTTGGCAATTGGGGAGGGGCCTTGCTCCCTCTGCTCAGTTGTCTTAATTGTTTGTTTTTTTTTAAATTTGGAAGGAAAGGGTTCTCAGAGAGAGAGGGGAGAAACAGAGAGTAACGGAGAAAGAGAGAGGGGGGTGGGAAGGGGGGGGGCTGCGAGGGCAGGTCTCCCCTCGCAGCTGTGGGTGGGTGCACTCCCCAGATGGCAAAACACAAAAGTCTTTGGGGTGGTCTTCAGGTGGGGGGAGAAGATGTCTTCACCTGGGGTAGCTGGAGCCACCAGGCACTCCTAACGATCTTTAATTGGGTGATTGAGAAAAACAACAATCTTCAGCCTGGTAGCTCCAGCTATCCTAGGCTAGGCAAATGTGGGGGGTGGGGGGGGTTCCAATTGTGGGGGGGGCCTAGTTGTAAGCACGGCCCCCACGCACACTACCACACACACACACACACCCCCCGCGATGTTCCGGCCCTCAGTGGTCTTCTTTCCTCCCCCCACCGATACAACAAAGTCTGTTTGGGGAAATGCACCCACACCCACCTGTAGAATGTTGGGTCTCCCTCCTTCCACACTGGATGTTGTTGTGGTTTTTCCCCCTCTCTCCAACTCCTTGCAGAAATGATAAAGATGTTGAAAGTTTTCTGCTTTCTCCTCCTCTCCCTCTGGATAGAAGTTGGTGTGAAACCCCTTCCTTCCTTCTATTCCTGGGCTGGTCTCAGGGCTCCCCAGGCAGGAGCTCAAGTTGCTAGCTGCTTCCCTCACTGCTCACAGCTCCAACTGAGCAGGACACGCCTCTACTGCTGCACAATTGGTCCTTGTGCATGAAACTCTTTTAGGAGTCTACCTGCAAAACATAAACAACATTAAACTGTGCCACCCGACCTGGGTGACACAGCAGACATTTTCAAGCCCCTTTTTTTTTTGGTTTTTTTTTTTTTTTTTTTTTTTTTGGCGCTAAAATCAAATTTTTCCAGTGCCCCCTATAAAAGGAGAGGGGGACACTAAAAACACCGGCAATTAAAACAAATTAAACTTTAAAACGTAAAATCAAATTAAAATTTGGTTGCCGGGCGTGATGATGCACTCCAGTCCCTCCGGTGCCCACCTCTCGCGGAAGGCCGCGAGCGTACCGGTGGACACCGCGTGCTCCATCTCCAAGGACACCCTGGATCGGATGTAAGAGCGGAAGAGAGGCAGGCAGTCAGGTTGAACGACCCCCTCGACCGCCCGCTGCCTGGACCGGCTGATGGCACCCTTGGCCGTGCCCAGGAGCAGTCCTACGAGGAGGCCCTCGGACCTACCCGCTCCCCTCCGCACAGGGTGCCCAAAGATCAGGAGAGTGGGACTGAAGTGCAGCCAGAATTTCAGGAGCAGCCCCTTCAAATAGTGGAACAGGGGCTGCAACCTTGTGCATTCAATAAAAACATGGAACACGGACTCCTCCAGACCGCAGAAATTGCAGGCGGCTTGGGAGTCCGTGAACCGGCTTAAAAATTTGTTGCACGGCACTGCTCCGTGCACCACCCTCCAGGCCAAGTCCCCGATGAATAGTGGGAGGACCCCTGCGTAGAGTGCCCTCCATCGGGGACCCCCGCCTCCTCCGGACGGCAAGATGGTACGCCATGGCGTGTCCGGACGGCCGGCGAGGATGGCAAAGTTGAGGGTGTGCAGGAGCAGCCCGTACAGGAAACCCCTCCGCGCGGAACTGAAAGGCACGGAGGGGATTTCCCCGAGGCGGCTCAAGTTGTGAGGCGCCGGTCCCCGAGGGAGGTTCCGGGGTTTGGCGCCGATGAGGAATTCCGTCCGGACGGGGGTCAGTTCGGACGGGATCTCCCCACGTGCTTGAGCCTCCTCGATACACCTAACGGAGTCAGGGCCCAGAGCTGTTTTTAGCGACTCGATGGCATCGGCCGCGCGGCGGACGTTGGCAGAATTTAGGCGCCGCGCCAGCGTGACTGGCGCCATCCAGCCCGCTCCTCCGCCATCGAGCAGGTCCCTGACCCTGGTCACCTCACCAGCCACAGCCCTCTCTTCCGACCGCCACATGAAGCCTCGGCCGTGGAGGTACGGATTCCCGAGCAGCGGTTCCTGCAGGACGGCCGCCACTCCAGCCGGCGGAGAGCTGCGCTTGGTGGAGACTTTGTTCCAGACCCTGATGAGTTCCCTGTAAAAGACAGGCAGCTCCCGGAGGGCGGTCCTGGCACCCCCCAAGTTCACAAACAGGAGCTGCGTGTCATAATTGAGGTCGAGCTGCTGGCGGAAGAAATACCTCGCCAGAGCACACCACCTAGGAGGGGGCTCGACGTAAAGGTATCTCTGCAGGGTCTGAAGACGGAAAGTCGCGAGCTGGGCGCTGACGCACACCAACGACTGACCGCCCTCCTCAAGCGGGAGACTCAAGACCGCGACAGAGACCCAGTGCTTCCTGTTGTTCCAGAAGAAGTCCACCAGCTTCTTCTGTATCTTGGCGACAAACGCAGGGGGAGGGGTCAAAGTGACCAGCCGGTACCACAGCATTGCGGCCACCAGCTGGTTTATGACTAGCGCTCGACCCCTGTAGGACAGCACTCGGAGCAGTCCTGTCCAGCGCCCTAGGCGAGCGGCGACCTTGGCCTCCAGCTCCTGCCAGTTCGCCGGCCAGGCTTCCTCGTCGGGGCTAAGGTAGACTCCCAGATAGAGGAGATGGGTCGTGCTCCAGGCAAAAGGCCTGAGCTCCTCCGGCAGGGAGTCCACCCGCCACTGACCCACCAGGAGTCCGGAACATTTCTCCCAGTTGATCCTGGCGGAGGACGCGGCCGAGTAAATCTCCTGGCACTCACGCATCCTCCGCAGGTCAGCGGGATCCTCTACCGCGAGGAGCACGTCATCGGCGTAAGCCGAGAGGACGACCTCCACGCCCGGCCCTTGCAGAGCCAGTCCCGTCAACCTCGTCCGCAAGAGGCGCAGGAAAGGCTCCACGCAAACGGCGTATAACTGGCCGGACATGGGGCATCCCTGGCGCACCCCTCTCCTAAAGCGAAGGGGCGCCGTCAAGGACCCGTTAACCTTAATCAGACACTCCGCGGCGGCGTACAAAAGTCGGATCCGGGCGACGAAATGCGTCCCGAACCCGAAAGCGCGCAGAGTTCCGAGCAGATAGTCGTGATCCACCCTGTCGAACGCCTTCTCTTGGTCGAGGGATAGGAAGGCGACCGACAGACCAGCCTCCTGGGAGCAATGGATGAGGTCCCGGACCAGATGGATGTTGTCGTGGATCGTCCGGCCCGGGACCGTGTATGACTGGTCGGGGTGGATCATGTGGTCCAGCACGGCACCAAGGCGAGCAGACATCGCCCTGGCGAAGATTTTGTAGTCCGTGCTGAGGAGGGAGACCGGGCGCCAGTTCTTAAGGAGGCGGAGATCGCCCTTCTTAGGCAGCAGGACGATGACTGCCCTGCGCCAAGAGAGGGGCATCTCCCCGGTCGCCAGACTTTCCCCCAGGACCCGCGCGTAGTCGCTCCCCAGGACGTCCCAGAACGCCCTGTGGAACTCCACGGTCAGCCCGTCCAGCCCCGGGGATTTTCCCCTCGAGAGCCGGGCGAGGGCACCGGTCAGCTCCGCCAGGCTTAGCGGAGCTTCCAGATTTTCGGCGCCCTCCGGGCTGACCTTCGGCAGGTCCTCCCACAAAACTCTACGCGCTTCCTCGCTGGACGGATCCGGAGAGAACAGAGCCCCGTAATATTCACGGACCCTGTTGTTGACGCCCTCCGGATCCGAGACGAGAGAGCCGTCGTCGGCCAGCAGCGTCAAGAGCTGCTTACGGACACTCTGCCTTTTTTCCAGCGAGTAGAAGAAGGGGGAGCCGCGGTCCAGATCCCGCAGGAACCGGATCCGCGACCTCACGAACGCGCCTCGGGACCCGACGAGCTGCAGGTCCTTCAGCGCGGCCTTCTTCGCTTCGTACACCGTCCGCAGGGCCGGGTCCTGGACGACTTGACCGAGACGGGCTTCCAGGTCGAGCACCTCTTTTTCTAGGCGCCCGACTCTGGCCGCCCGCCTCTTGGTCGACCCCCTCGCGTACTCTTGACAGAAGACGCGGACGTGAGCCTTGCCCACGTCCCACCATAGCCTCAAGGAGGGGAAGCCCCCCTGCTTCCTTCTCCAGTCGGACCAGAATCGACGGAACGAGTCCTGGAACCGCACGTCCTCCAGCAGCCGGTTGTTAAAGTGCCAGTACGCGGACCCCGTCCTCGCGCGGAGCGAAGCGAGCTCCGCCCACACCAGGTGGTGGTCCGAGCACGGCACCGGCCGCATGGAGGCCGCCGGGACGCAGGAAACGTACGCCCGAGACACGTAAAGGCGGTCGACTCTAGACCATCCAACTCCAGGCCTCACCCAAGTAAAGGCGCTGGAGTCGGGGTGGAGATTTCGCCAGACGTCCACCAAGTCGAAGGACCCGACCAGGTCCCTCAACTTCTCCATCGCCGTCATGCACTGCGGGGCACCGGAGCGGTCCCTCGCCTCGAGGGTGCAGTTAAAATCCCCCCCGAGGACAATGCAGTCGCCGACGTCGACGGAGCCAAGAAGAGCGGACACCTCTTCAAAGAAGCGCGTTTGCTGCGGGCCGGGATGAGGGGCGTACACGTTCACGAGATGGAGCGGCACGTCCCCCAGGCGAACCGTTACGTGCAGCAAGCGGCCTGGCACGGGCTCCTCGACCCCCAAGATCTCCGGCTGAAAATGCGGGCCCAGCAAGATGGCCACCCCACTAGAAATGGCGGTGAGGTGGCTCATGCGGACCTCTCCTTGCCATTCCAGGAGCCACGTGGCTTCGTCTCCCGGAACGGTGTGGGTTTCTTGCAGGAAGCACACCGCATATTTCCCCTCCCGCAGGAGCGAAAAATTGTCAAATCTACGGCGTGCCCCTCTGCCGCCGTTGATGTTGAGGCTGGCTATGGTTATCTTCATGACAAAAGCATAGTGCAACCTCTACCTTAACCTATTGTGGGGGAGGGAGCGGAGTCTTTTGTTGAACTCCGCTCCCTCCGCAGCCCAGCGAGGAGTCCCTCGAGCTCGCGCAGCTCAAGGTGCTGCTCCTTTGTCAAGGGCCCACCCGCGGCCAAGGTTTTAACGGCGGCGCGGACGGACCCCTTGATCAGCTCCGGCTCGGACCATTTTTCCAGGGCCAGTCGGGCTTGGTCGCGGCGACCCCGGCTCTGGGCCAAAAAGTCCCGGAGTTCCTTTGCAGGAACGAGGAGGGCCTCAGCGGCGGCCGCGAGCAGATCCACCGCCTCACTGGCGGTGGTCTCTAGGTCTTCACCCGCGTCCCCCACCGAGTCCCCGTCCTCCTCCGGGAGGTGGCCGCCAGCAGCCGGCCCATCGACCGCACAAGGTACGGCAAATGAACCGGCCGCTCCAACCGGCCCTGGCACTGCCCCGATCCCACCCCCAGGATCGTCGGCAGAGGAGTCCCCACTGGGCTCTTTTAAAAATGGTGCTGGGTCGGGAAATGACAGCGGAAGGGGTTCCCCCTCCGCCCCAGGAACCGGAGAACAAGGAGAGACCCGGCCATAGGAAATCCCCAGGCCCTCCAAGTGCTCCAGCTCCAAAGTAAGGGGCGAGGGTGGGTGTTCCTCCCCCTCCCCGCTGCCACCCCCCGGCCCAGCATCTACAGTGTCATAATTATTTAATTGTTTTTCTGCCGGGTCGAGCGACTCCCGGGGGAAGTTGGGTAATAGCTGGGCGGGCTCAGGTTCGGCCTTTTCGGCCTCGCCCGCCTCAGTCCCCGGGACGCCCGGCCCGGCGGCTACGCATTCCTCCGCGGTCCCCACGCCCCCCACGACAGGCAGATCTTCCACTCCATCCCCGGGAGGCAGAGGCTGGGCAGCCTCAACTGTCTCACCCTCCCCGGGGAAAGACTCCTCGCGCCTGCAGCGCAATTTGGGGGCGCTGGTGGGGGACGCGGGACACGCGGCGGGCACCGCCTCCTCCGCGGAGGGATGTTGTTCCCCCTCCGCCTCATTGGGGCGGTGCCTCTTTTTGTTCCTGGGGGCGCGCGGAGTCAGGGAGACCTCCATGTCTGCCGAGGCCTCCCGCTCCGCCCCCCCCTTTTCCTTTTCTTGCCCGCGCCTGGGCCCCTCTGTGGTGGTATTCAAGGGCCCGGGCACGGGCTCGGGGCACCCCGCGCTCGCCGGTGACTGGGTTGGGCTGAGCGCGGTGGTCAGACTTTCCGGCGCACCGAGGGGACCCGCCTCTAGATGTTTCTCCTTCTTCCGCGCCTTCTTTCCGCTCGGACGCTCTCCCTCCCCCCCGCCGGAGGCCCTGAAAACAAAGGCCTCCGACGATGCCCGCGCACCCATGGCTCCCGGCACGCGGACGCAACTAGGGGGAGGGGTGGCGGCAGCGCCAGCCTTGGCCGCCTTCGGTGGTTTGGCGGCCTTGGAGGCGGGGCAGTTCTTGCGAACATGCCCCACCTCCCTGCAGGCATGGCACCGCACGCCGTCCGACGTCCAGAAGACGCGGTAGGCAGTCCCCTCGTGCACCACATTAAAATCTCCCTCCGTCGTGTCCTCCCGCGCCAGCCGGACAAAGAGCTGGCGGCGGAAGGAGAACACGTGGCGCAGGCTGCTCTCCCTGAGGCCGAGCGGTATGGGGTTGATCCCTGACCTTACCTCCCCCAGTTGTTGTAGGTGAGGGAGGAGGAGCTCAGCGGAAACAAAGGGCGGGACGTTTGAAATGATGACCCTCTGCGCGGTGGCCTCGAGAGGGTCCACCGGCAGGAACGTCCCGCCCACCGTGAGCCCCTTTTCAAGGGCCAGGGACACCGCCCGCTCCGACCCCAGGAAGAACACGGCCTTCCCAGACATCTTGGAGGCTGCGACAATGGCCGAGGGGCCGACTACCCCAGCCATCGCCCGCACGCACTCCTCGATGGTCATTGTGGGGTGAGTGTAGCTCTTGACCCCGTGTTTTTTCGTAATTAACCTAAATGGTGGCAGGGCAGCGGGTGGCGCAGGAGGGGCCGTGGAAGCGGTTGCCACCTGCGCATACGTCCTTGCTGGCCCTGCCACCGGCGTGGATGGGGTCGCCATCACGGGGTCCCTTTAAGGGCTACACCCACCCCAAAGTCACAGGCCTTAATGGTCTTAATTGGCCTCTTGTATAATGACTGAGCAGAGGAGCCCTTAATGAGGCACACCTCTCCCCTAGTTGGCAATTGGGGAGGGGCCTTGCTCCCTCTGCTCAGTTGTCTTAATTGTTTGTTTTTTTTTAAATTTGGAAGGAAAGGGTTCTCAGAGAGAGAGGGGAGAAACAGAGAGTAACGGAGAAAGAGAGAGGGGGGTGGGAAGGGGGGGGGCTGCGAGGGCAGGTCTCCCCTCGCAGCTGTGGGTGGGTGCACTCCCCAGATGGCAAAACACAAAAGTCTTTGGGGTGGTCTTCAGGTGGGGGGAGAAGATGTCTTCACCTGGGGTAGCTGGAGCCACCAGGCACTCCTAACGATCTTTAATTGGGTGATTGAGAAAAACAACAATCTTCAGCCTGGTAGCTCCAGCTATCCTAGGCTAGGCAAATGTGGGGGGTGGGGGGGGTTCCAATTGTGGGGGGGGCCTAGTTGTAAGCACGGCCCCCACGCACACTACCACACACACACACACACCCCCCGCGATGTTCCGGCCCTCAGTGGTCTTCTTTCCTCCCCCCACCGATACAACAAAGTCTGTTTGGGGAAATGCACCCACACCCACCTGTAGAATGTTGGGTCTCCCTCCTTCCACACTGGATGTTGTTGTGGTTTTTCCCCCTCTCTCCAACTCCTTGCAGAAATGATAAAGATGTTGAAAGTTTTCTGCTTTCTCCTCCTCTCCCTCTGGATAGAAGTTGGTGTGAAACCCCTTCCTTCCTTCTATTCCTGGGCTGGTCTCAGGGCTCCCCAGGCAGGAGCTCAAGTTGCTAGCTGCTTCCCTCACTGCTCACAGCTCCAACTGAGCAGGACACGCCTCTACTGCTGCACAATTGGTCCTTGTGCATGAAACTCTTTTAGGAGTCTACCTGCAAAACATAAACAACATTAAACTGTGCCACCCGACCTGGGTGACACAGCAGACATTTTCAAGCCCCTTTTTTTTTGGTTTTTGGTTTTTTTTTTTTGGGGCGCTAAAATCAAATTTTTCCAGTGCCCCCTATAAAAGGAGAGGGGGACACTAAAAACACCGGCAATTAAAACAAATTAAACTTTAAAACGTAAAATCAAATTAAAATTTGGTTGCCGGGCGTGATGATGCACTCCAGTCCCTCCGGTGCCCACCTCTCGCGGAAGGCCGCGAGCGTACCGGTGGACACCGCGTGCTCCATCTCCAAGGACACCCTGGACCGGATGTAAGAGCGGAAGAGAGGCAGGCAGTCAGGTTGAACGACCCCCTCGACCGCCCGCTGCCTGGACCGGCTGATGGCACCCTTGGCCGTGCCCAGGAGCAGTCCTACGAGGAGGCCTTCGGACCTACCCGCTCCCCTCCGCACAGGGTGCCCAAAGATCAGGAGAGTGGGACTGAAGTGCAGCCAGAATTTCAGGAGCAGCCCCTTCAAATAGTGGAACAGGGGCTGCAACCTTGTGCACTCCATAAAAACATGGAACACGGACTCCTCCAGACCGCAGAAATTGCAGGCGGCCTGGGAGTCCGTGAACCGGCTTAAAAATTTGTTGCACGGCACTGCTCCGTGCACCACCCTCCAGGCCAAGTCCCCGATGAATAGTGGGAGGACCCCTGCGTAGAGTGCCCTCCATCGGGGACCCCCGCCTCCTCCGGACGGCAAGATGGTACGCCATGGCGTGTCCGGACGGCCGGCGAGGATGGCAAAGTTGAGGGTGTGCAGGAGCAGCCCGTACAGGAAACCCCTCCGCGCGGAACTGAAAGGCACGGAGGGGATTTCCCCGAGGCGGCTCAAGTTGTGAGGCGCCGGCCCCCGAGGGAGGTTCCGGGGTTTGGCGCCGATGAGGAATTCCGTCCGGACGGGGGTCAGTTCGGACGGGATCTCCCCACGTGCCTGAGCCTCCTCGATACACCTAACGGAGTCAGGGCCCAGAGCTGTTTTTAGCGACTCGATGGCATCGGCCGCGTGGCGGACGTTGGCAGAATTTAGGCGCCGCGCCAGCGTGACTGGCGCCATCCAGCCCGCTCCTCCGCCATCGAGCAGGTCCCTGACCCTGGTCACCTCACCAGCCACAGCCCTCTCTTCCGACCGCCACATAAAGCCTCGGCCGTGGAGGTACGGATTCCCGAGCAGCGGCTCCTGCAGGACGGCCGCCACTCCAGCCGGCGGAGAGCTGCGCTTGGTGGAGACTTTGTTCCAGACCCTGATGAGTTCCCTGTAAAAGACAGGCAGCTCCCGGAGGGCGGTCCTGGCACCCCCCAAGTTCACAAACAGGAGCTGCGTGTCATAATTGAGGTCGAGCTGCTGGCGGAAGAAATACCTCGCCAGAGCACACCACCTAGGAGGGGGCTCGACGTAAAGGTATCTCTGCAGGGTCTGAAGACGGAAAGTCGCGAGCTGGGCGCTGACGCACACCAACGACTGACCGCCCTCCTCAAGCGGGAGACTCAAGACCGCGGCAGAGACCCAGTGCTTCCTGTTGTTCCAGAAGAAGTCCACCAGCTTCTTCTGTATCTTGGCGACAAACGCAGGGGGAGGGGTCAAAGTGACCAGCCGGTACCACAGCATTGCGGCCACCAGCTGGTTTATGACTAGCGCTCGACCCCTGTAGGACAGCACTCGGAGCAGTCCTGTCCAGCGCCCTAGGCGAGCGGCGACCTTGGCCTCCAGCTCCTGCCAGTTCGCCGGCCAGGCTCCCTCGTCGGGGCTAAGGTAGACTCCCAGATAGAGGAGATGGGTCGTGCTCCAGGCAAAAGGCCTGAGCTCCTCCGGCAGGGAGTCCACCCGCCACTGACCCACCAGGAGTCCGGAACATTTCTCCCAGTTGATCCTGGCGGAGGACGCGGCCGAGTAAATCTCCTGGCACTCACGCATCCTCCGCAGGTCAGCGGGATCCTCTACCGCGAGGAGCACGTCATCGGCGTAAGCCGAGAGGACGACCTCCACGCCCGGCCCTTGCAGAGCCAGTCCCGTCAACCTCGTCCGCAAGAGGCGCAGGAAAGGCTCCACGCAAACGGCGTATAACTGGCCGGACATGGGGCATCCCTGGCGCACCCCTCTCCTAAAGCGAAGGGGCGCCGTCAAGGACCCGTTAACCTTAATCAGACACTCCGCGGCGGCGTACAAAAGTCGGATCCGGGCGACGAAATGCGTCCCGAACCCGAAAGCGCGCAGAGTTCCGAGCAGATAGTCGTGATCCACCCTGTCGAACGCCTTCTCTTGGTCGAGGGATAGGAAGGCGACCGACAGACCAGCCTCCTGGGAACAATGGATGAGGTCCCGGACCAGATGGATGTTATCGTGGATTGTCCGGCCCGGGACCGTGTATGACTGGTCGGGGTGGATCATGTGGTCCAGCACGGCACCAAGGCGAGCAGACATCGCCCTGGCGAAGATTTTGTAGTCCGTGCTGAGGAGGGAGACCGGGCGCCAGTTCTTAAGGAGGCGGAGATCGCCCTTCTTAGGCAGCAGGACGATGACTGCC
This sequence comes from Pristiophorus japonicus, assembly GCF_044704955.1. Classification (NCBI taxonomy): domain Eukaryota; kingdom Metazoa; phylum Chordata; class Chondrichthyes; family Pristiophoridae; genus Pristiophorus; species Pristiophorus japonicus. The sequence goes on along the minus strand of NC_091977.1, from coordinate 240,990,703 downwards.
CTGCGCCAAGAGAGGGGCATCTCCCCGGTCGCCAGACTTTCCCCCAGGACCCGCGCGTAGTCGCTCCCCAGGACGTCCCAGAACGCCCTGTGGAACTCCACGGTCAGCCCGTCCAGCCCCGGGGATTTTCCCCTCGAGAGCCGGGCGAGGGCACCGGTCAGCTCCGCCAGGCTTAGCGGAGCTTCCAGATTTTCGGCGCCCTCCGGGCTGACCTTCGGCAGGTCCTCCCACAAAACTCTACGCGCTTCCTCGCTGGACGGATCCGGAGAGAACAGAGCCCCGTAATATTCACGGACCCTGTTGTTGACGCCCTCCGGATCCGAGACGAGAGAGCCGTCGTCGGCCAGCAGCGTCAAGAGCTGCTTACGGACACTCTGCCTTTTTTCCAGCGAGTAGAAGAAGGGGGAGCCGCGGTCCAGATCCCGCAGGAACCGGATCCGCGACCTCACGAACGCGCCTCGGGACCCGACGAGCTGCAGGTCCTTCAGCGCGGCCTTCTTCGCTTCGTACACCGTCCGCAGGGCCGGGTCCTGGACGACTTGACCGAGACGGGCTTCCAGGTCGAGCACCTCTTTTTCTAGGCGCCCGACTCTGGCCGCCCGCCTCTTGGTCGACCCCCTCGCGTACTCTTGACAGAAGACGCGGACGTGAGCCTTGCCCACGTCCCACCATAGCCTCAAGGAGGGGAAGCCCCCCTGCTTCCTTCTCCAGTCGGACCAGAATCGACGGAACGAGTCCTGGAACCGCACGTCCTCCAGCAGCCGGTTGTTAAAGTGCCAGTACGCGGACCCCGTCCTCGCGCGGAGCGAAGCGAGCTCCGCCCACACCAGGTGGTGGTCCGAGCACGGCACCGGCCGCATGGAGGCCGCCGGGACGCAGGAAACGTACGCCCGAGACACGTAAAGGCGGTCGACTCTAGACCATCCAACTCCAGGCCTCACCCAAGTAAAGGCGCTGGAGTCGGGGTGGAGATTTCGCCAGACGTCCACCAAGTCGAAGGACCCGACCAGGTCCCTCAACTTCTCCATCGCCGTCATGCACTGCGGGGCACCGGAGCGGTCCCTCGCCTCGAGGGTGCAGTTAAAATCCCCCCCGAGGACAATGCAGTCGCCGACGTCGACGGAGCCAAGAAGAGCGGACACCTCTTCAAAGAAGCGCGTTTGCTGCGGGCCGGGATGAGGGGCGTACACGTTCACGAGATGGAGCGGCACGTCCCCCAGGCGAACCGTTACGTGCAGCAAGCGGCCTGGCACGGGCTCCTCGACCCCCAAGATCTCCGGCTGAAAATGCGGGCCCAGCAAGATGGCCACCCCACTTGAAATGGCGGTGAGGTGGCTCATGCGGACCTCTCCTTGCCATTCCAGGAGCCACGTGGCTTCGTCTCCCGGAACGGTGTGGGTTTCTTGCAGGAAGCACACCGCATATTTCCCCTCCCGCAGGAGCGAAAAATTGTCAAATCTACGGCGTGCCCCTCTGCCGCCGTTGATGTTGAGGCTGGCTATGGTTATCTTCATGACAAAAGCATAGTGCAACCTCTACCTTAACCTATTGTGGGGGAGGGAGCGGAGTC